>NC_083108.1:70250227-71450227 GCF_949774975.1 Lagenorhynchus albirostris
GATTTGAGATTTGTTCTCTCACCTCCTTGTTTGACTGCCTCGCAAGAAATCATCGAACCCAAGCTCGTGTGCCCAGTGCACGGTGAGGCCAGCCAAGCCAGAACGTCGGAGGTTGGAGCAGAGGAAGGTTTACTGCAGAGCCGAGCAAGGAGAATGGGCGGCTCATGCTGAAAACATCCCAACTCCTGTTGGTTTTCAGGGAAGAGTTTTTAAAGGAAACCTTTGGGGGGAGGCCTGCAGGGTGCACGCCTTTCTTCTGATGGGTGCACAGCGAGGTGGTCCAGGGACCCTGTGCTCAGTGTGAAGCCCCATCCTCCGCCGGGTGGGGGCCTTCGTTCCTGTAGGAGGACCAGAGGTGTGTATCCGGTTGTTATGTGTATCCCTTGAGGAGGAACTAGGACTCTGTTCATCGCACTATCGTTTCTTGACTGAGCCTCCTTTGTTTCTGCATTCCCTTCTTCCTCTAATTAGGGAACGTCTAGGAGGCTGAAACCTTTTTCCTACACATAAGAAATGAGGGACACGGAAAGGCTTCTGGACCCAGGAGGGCTCTCTCTTTGCTGCACATCTCGGCATCTCAGCGTTTTGGCTTTTGTGTGTCAGGCAAGAACCTGGTTTGGGAGCAGATTTGGGGGACCATCCAGGAGGTAAGTCCAAACACACCTATTACCTGTGACTCGTCAGCCCCTAACTGGTGCTGGGAGCCTGTGGACGCGTCCCAGCAGCTCCCAGTCTGATCGTGTCAGGGACCCTCCCCTGGATCTCCCCAGCGAGGTGCCACTGACCTTTGGTGCTTATTTTTGTTCTGCAACGAAGAGATGGTTTGGGGGCTTGGGAGTCTGGAAGACATCTTTGGGGTGATTAATCGCGTTAAAGAAACACACCTGTGCATGGATTGTCTTTGCAGTGATCACCCAGTCATGGGCTGGAGGCCCACCTGGTAGGATTTTGGAGCCGACATAAAAGACTCACAGCTACCAGGTACTCCATACCTGGGTGAAAGGCCTGGGGCTCTGGGTTTTGGTCTTGTTTGTTCTGGTCTGGTCTTATCTATGTCCGCCTGTCTGATGGCCCTGTTAAAGGTGGGCTGTTGGGGACTGAGCTTCTTGGTGCCTGTAGCAAGGACCCTTAGATTTCGTTGCTGTAACCACCTGGAAGCAAAGCCCCTCCAAAACGAGAAATGTTAACTCAATTCCCCTGTGCAGCCCTCTAGCTGCATTCTCCCAAATTGGGAGACTTTGAGTAATGGATCCATGGAAAAGAAAAAAATGGCTTGTTTTGTTTGTTTAGTGACACTGCACGGCCACAATATCCTTCAGACTCCGGAGCAAAATGGTCTGAAAAAGAATCCTTAAATTACAATTCTACAACTAGATTTAGTGTGTAAATGGGAAGAAGAACGGGATGAGCTGCATTATATACAGTCTCTGATGTTGTATCAGAATAAACCTATGCAGAGGAGATACAGGGTTATGGTCCAACAGGAAGGGGAGACAGAGAAACCGCTTCTGCTCGATTCAAAGGCAGGGAGGACCACTTGCTGTGAAGTCAGTCAGACACTGCGACTGCTCCTTCTCTATCCCCAGACGATGGCGTTCCTGCTTTTTCATTGCCAGGGTCTGAGCCACAGCCTCAGGCTCGAGTTCCGCCCCCTGGTCTCCAAGAGTCAACAGATAGGAATGGTCTCCCCCTCCCGTACCTGCCAGGGAGCTACCCCAACTCGGGTGGGGCAATCTCCCTTAGCTGAGTCCCCACTGGGGGTGTGGATGCTGAGACTGGGTAGCCCGTGAGATGGACATGGGTCCACTATCCCTTTTCAACTTCAGATTTATTTAATTGGGAGAACCATATGCCAGCTTACAGAGACGGCCCAAAGAGAATGGAAGATCTTCTTCCACCGATCTTTGCAACCCCCAACCCAACCTGGGCAGATGTTCAAAATTCCCTGTGGTTAGGTCCAGTGGTTAGGGCGCTCCGCGCTCCCACTGCAGAGGGCACAGGTCCCATCCCTGGTCGGGGAACTAGGACCCCACGTGCCGCGCAGCATGGCCCCCCCCCGCCCCAGATAAAAGGTTCAGGCAAAGTTTATGAAGTACCCTCCTCACTTCAGAAGGACATAGAATGGTGCTGGATCAAGCCACGGGAGAGGCAGATCAGCTGCACACGGAAATCGCTGGTAACCCAGTATGAGCCACGGCAAGTGTACCAACAGCAGACCCCAGCTGGGAGGTGAATGCTGGGGATGGGCTAGAACTTGAACGGCATGGAGACTGCATTCTTGGAGGGTTGCCAAGAGGGGCGCCAAGCCAAAGAAGCCTCAGTGAAGTACAGGAGGTAAAAAGGGAGCCGAATGAGGGTCTTCCAGAATTTCTAGACTGGATCTTTAAAGCCTACAGGCAATATACAGGTATAGACCCTGAGGCTCCACCGAATTTAAAGATGGCTAATATAACTCATATTGGTCAGAGCACCCCTGATATACAGAGGAAATGACAAGAGGTGGAAGGGGCTTTAGGGATGCCTATGTCTCATCTTGTTGAAATTGCCTTCAGAAGTTTTCATGGAAGGGACCAGTTCAGGAGAAAAGGGAACGACGGAGAATAAAACTGGCCACTCCACTGGTGACTGCCTTGACACAGGGAAGAGCCGGACCAAATGGATGACCCCCCACGAGGGACTCAGCAAAAGGTAAGAGGCCCCAAGCTCCCACTTGAATGGTGCATCCGATAGTGGGACCCCACCAGCGTGCATATTGTAAACAGGAGGGACCCTGGAAAAGCGTCCCATCCTCAGTAAGACTTAAAGGTGAACAGTTGGTGTGCCAGGTGATCAAGAATGACAGGTTGATTGACATGTACACTAATACGTATAAAATGGATAACTAATAAGAACCTGCTGTATAAAACAATAAAATTCAAAAAAAGAAAAGAATGACAGAGGTTCTTCTAAATCCCATCGAGTCCATCAGTATCTCGCATGTGGAGCCCCGGATGACTGTGCCTGTGTGGGGAATCAGCCTTTGGATTTTCCGATTGATACGGGGACCACTTACTTTGTCTTAAACACCTGGCCTTCCAAACTTTCTTCTGAGACTGTTAGTGACTGGGGTGATGGGAGAAACCTTGAAAAAGCCCCTTCTCCAGTCACTAGACCGTCAGATGGGGAAACCCGTCTGAAGCGCGGCTTTCTACGCATGCCTGAATGCCCCATTCCCCTTCTGGGACAAGACTCACTAAATGCCAGGGTTACCTTTGCATCTGGGCAAATAGACATTCATGTACCCCCTGAGCAGGCTCGCCCACTGCAGACTCTAGTGTTCCAACCCCAAAAGACAGCCTGTGACCATTCCGGAAGAGATACTGCAGAAGGGGAGCCAGGAGGTGAGAGGGGATGGGGGTCCTGGGAAGAGAGCAGAGACTGCTACGCCTAAGACATTCACCCAGTGATCCCTAACCCGTACACCCTGCTCACTACTTTGTCTGGAGGCTTTTGTTCGTTTCCCATATTGGAGTCGAAGGATGGCTTTTTTTTTTTCTTTTTGCATACCCTTGGGTTCTGACTCCCAAGAGTTGTTTGTTTGCAGATGGGAAGGTCTAGATACAAGAGTTAAAAAACAGTACTCCTGGACACTGCTTCCTGGGGGGCGGGGGGATGGTTTAAAAATTCCCCCACTATGTTGGGAGAAATCCTGGCAAAAGATTTGAGGGAGCTTCCACTAAGGAAGGGATCCCTGCTCCAGTATTGTGGATGGTCTTTTGATTTCCAGTAAGACAGACACCTAGGACCAGAATACAGTGTTGACTTTGAACTTCTTGATTGTAAGAGGCTATCATGGGTCCAAAAAAAAGGCAGAGTTCTCAGCCCTCTGTTAAATACTTGGGTTCTGAACTCTCACAAGGATAGAGAGACTTGCTCCCCGATAGAATGGAAACTCTAGACCCCCGGGGATTCCTGGGGGTGGCCGGGTTCTGCCCCATGTGGATCCCCAACTTTGGACTCATAGCAGAACCCCTTTTAGGAAGCTCTTAGGGGAGACGAGGAACCTCTAGACTGGAATCTTGGAAGAATAAACATCTGGAAAACCAGCTCCATCCTCACTGGACCAGACCTTATGAGGAACATGATGGGGAAACAGAAACCATGCTTTTGCTGCAGAAGAAAAACTGCAACCAAGATCATCCAAACCTTGGCTGGTTCCAGACCCCCAACAGTGACTCCTCCAAGGGGGCAGGTGAACCCCTTCATGGATCTTAAGTTTCTTTTCAGAAAGAAGCTGCAGGAAATCCAGGTGAGTGGGATTGCTGCAGTGGTGGCTTTGGTAATTCTCAGAAGGCAATTTAAATAACTTGTTAGATTACCAGAATGATTGTTCTGTTTTGTTATGCCTTCTCTTGGCTTCTAACCTCCCAGGCTTGGAAGGACAATTCAGTGATTACCTACTTTTGCCAAAGTTTGAGAAGTGCTAATCCCTGTAGCTGCTGGACTTGTGATCCAAAACCTTTTTTCTGTATTGGATCATTCTGTATTGGATCCCTTGACTGTGCCTGTCATTAATTTTTTGACTTTCCCTATCTTCACTGTGTCTTCAGATGTAACATATCAGATTAGGCTAATAGAATTTCCTGTCCCCTGTTTTTTCTTGACTAAGCTGAAATTTGGTCCTCTCCTCATGTCCTTGGATTTTTAAAGAGCTGGTGTCTACCCCTGGCAAGGTTCTACTTTGTCAGGATATTGTAGAAACTGTACTTAATTTTCCCAGGCTATGTCCCTTCCATATTTAATATCTAAGAATGTCAGATGTCTGACATTCTGTGTGCCCCCCTCAGGGTACATCTTCGTCTGTGGTTTCAGTTACCAATCTTGGGCTTATAAGTGCCTTGACAGCTGGTGTGTAGGTAGTAATTGTTTATTAAAATCAAAATGTTAACTTGAATCCAGGGATAAGAGAATATTTTCGAGTGAGTACTAAGCAGTTTGATTCCACAAGCCGCACCTCTTATCAGCAGGAAGTAGCCAGAATGGTTTTTGCCTTTATTCCTCAAGATTAAGGAATGATCAAAAATAGGGGGAACTGCCACCGTGAGTTAAATCCATTTCACCTGTTTCCACTAAGGTTGTTTAAGACTTGCCTGTCCTCCAAGCAGCCCATAGCTAAACAATAAGGTATTTGACCAAGTTGTTGTCTAGGAACTTGGAGTCAGCTGTGTCTGGTTCAGCTGAGCTGGTTGAGACTGGATAGGACCACCCACCATTCACCTGGGAGTGGGCAGGGGTCCATCCATCGTTCACCTGGGCATGGGCGGGGTCCGTCGGTGACCTTTTGAACCTGCAGAGGCCTGTAGCTTACGCCTGTGCAGGATAATTATCACACCTTTTTCCAATCACCTGCCCCCTGCTCCCCATGCCTCTGCCCTGCAGCTTTATTCTTCATCTCCTAAATACCCGGAGCCCCTTGCCTTCAAGGAGAGGCAGATCAGAGATTTGTTCTCCTGTCTCCTTGCTTGGCTGTCTTGCGAATCAGTCCTCTTCGTTGCAAACCTCAGTTTCTCAGCATTTTGGCTTGCTGTGCATCGGACAAGAGGAGCTTACTTTGGTGTCAGGCCTTCTGCAAATCCCAAACTTGAGGGCAAAAGTGAGGTAGGCTGTTTGCCCCCATTTTACAGATGGGGAAACTGTGACCCGCTCAAGGGAACACACAGCCAAGGTGACAAAGTCTGAATTTAAGCCCAGGTTTCCCTGACTACAGAATCTGTACTGCTAATATATTTTTTTTTAACTCATGTACTGTAGCATTTCTGGGCGTGTCCTGGATGTTTAATGTCAATATTTGTGAATTAGGGCTTCCCTGGTGGCGCACTGGTTGAGAGTTCACCTGCCGATGCAGGGGACATGGGTTCGTGCCCCGGTCCGGGAAGATCCCACATGCCGCGGAGCGGCTGGGCCCGTGAGCCATGGCCGCTGAGCCTGCGCTTCCAGGGCCTGTGCTTCACAATGGGAGAGGCCACAACAGTGAGAGCCCCAGGTACCGCAAAAAAAAAAAAAAAAAAATGTGAATTAAAATGGAGCTTTCAGTTCTCTGCTTCAAGGAGAAAACTTCTCACTGTCGACTGAAAAACAAAACATACAACCTGAAAGTTGAATTGTTCTTGTTCAGGGACATTACTGACGACTGCAGAGTCCTCTCAACTCTGAAGAACTGTTCCAAAGAGGTAAGGGAGGAGCCAGGATATGAGTTTTTGCGGGGGGGTGGGGCGGGGGAGGGGGTTGGAGGTGCAGTTGAACACTCAGAAGATTACTGCTAATCACAAAAAGCATCTCAAGTGAATGAGTTTAGTGCCTTTCTATAAGAAGATGGAAGAATGTAGGCTCATTGAAATTGTTCCTTTGATATGCATCTTAATTATCTAGGACCAGTATCCTGTTTTTTTCCATCTTGAGTTCCACCTAGGGCACACAAACCCTCTGGGCAGCTGCAACGTAGGATGGCTTGAGGGATGGCCATAATCCATTGTCTACCAGAATGGCAGGCAAAGTTCTTTGCTTGCCGAAATGGCAGGCAACATTCTTTGCCCACACCGGGAAGCAAGAGAACCAGCCAGGCTCTTCTCAAGAGGATGTAAATTTAAAAGTCAGGAGGAAAAGAAGGTGAGAGACGGGGGAAGAGGGCAACCCTGGTAGGACAGAGAGGAGGCTGAGAACGCGGGGTGTTAAGTCAGACTAACAGGGTGGACAGCTGTAAACCATCAGCATTCTCACTTTACACCTAAGGAAACTGAGGCCCAGGGGACTGCGAGAGGGGCCCGCGGAAGGAAGAAACTTAAGGGAAAGACAATTGGAACTTCGAGTTTTCAGGCCGTACCCAGAGCGCCCCAAAACCGCATAGGCGGGGGTTTTCCGCACCTGGGGCTCCCGCTTGTCGCTCACGCCCCGCCTCTCCTATTGCTTATTGGTCCTTTCGGGCACGAGACCAATACAGGAGTCAGCCAATGGGAGTGGCCCACGGCGCGTCTTTCCCGGGAGAGCGGAGGCAGAGCGGGAACCCGGAAATGCGAGGCGCAGACAAAGTGAGGAAGCCAATACGCTGCGAAGAGGATGGCGGGCCGGCCAATGGCGAGTCGCCGAGGGCGGAGCCACGGGCTGACGGCAAAGGTCTCCGGAGCCGGCGGCCAGCCGAGACTGCGAGTGCTGAGAAGGCGACAGCAGAGCAGGGCCCGGTAGTGGCGCGAGGTGAGGAGAGGGTGAACCGGGAAGGCTGCAGCGGGGCAGCGAGCCCTGGGTGGGGTTCGGAAAGCGGCGGTTTCTCAGAATGACCTTAGTCCAGTGTCCTCGCCTCTTGGAGCCTGTTTCCCCCTTCCTAGCTAGTGAGGGCTGAGAGATTCGTGCCCCCAGAACGCTCGTCCTCCTCGGGAGAACTCCAGCCCCGCCGAGGAGCCCGCGCCGACCACCTGGACGAAGCAGTGACCCACACCCTCTTCCGTACCTCTCCATTAGAGCTCGTACTGCGCCTTTTCAGATGTTCTGTATCAACCGGCCAGGCTCCCCCAGAAACCTTATCAGTCAGTCCTGGGTCTTGGTCCAGTACCAGGAGCAGACGGGATCGGGTGCTTGGGCCCTGGTTATGATAAAAGAGGTGAAGACCTGGGTACTCTGGACCCAGGTGCACTGGGAATTCGTTCCCGAATGCCGCTGTTTATTCCCTGCAGGTTGTCTGGGAATTGACTTGCTCTCTGTGTATCAGTTTCTCTCGTCTGTAAAGTGGAGCCTAGGGGCTGCTTTCCTCCGTGAGGTGGTGAGGGGTAAGTGAGATAAAGCATTGCTAGCACTCAGCTCAATGCCCCGCACACCGTAGTTGCTTAAATAAATGCCTATTGTTAGTATGATGGTGTTTGCAGACCCGATCCCTCCACTCCCACTGCCAGCCCCAAGCACCTGCTCATTGTCACAGAAGGCAAGTGGTCACCCCCTCTGGCCCACAACCTGAGTTCCTCTTGAGATGCTCAGACTGCCCAAACACTAGGCGGGATGCCTCCTGGACAGGTCAGGAAAAGAAGGCCAGAGCGGGGAACAGCATTGTGGCTAATACCAGGGTGAGGGCAGGAAGAGCTGACTGCCCAGGTGGCAATAAATCAGGCCTTCAAACAGTTGTACTTACCAAAGAATGAGCCTCAGAACTACCTTAGCTTTTCTGGACATGTGTGTTATGTGTCTAGGGCACCCAGTGTTTGGGGTCAGGGGCCACAGATTTATGCTTAAGTGGAGAGGCTTTTGAGCCATAACCCAAGGCCGTCACTTGCTCACTGGGTGACTCTGGGCGAGGGCCTTCACCTCCCTGAGCCGGTCTCCGCTGGAGAATGGGGCAGCCTCAGTTCCTGTTGAAGATTGCAGGAGGGTACGTGTGAGGTCCTTAGGGTTTACCACAGGGTCTGGCGCGCAGTAGGTGTTTAATAGCAGTTGGGTGGCAGCACTGTTTTTCAGTCACACCGCCCTGGAGGCAGCACCTAATCCTTGCCTCACCCCCACCCCCTGGTCACAGTGGATTAAGAACCGTGGGGTCTCCAAGCCTCCCCTGAAGCCAGAAATGTGTCATCAAGGTATCGGTTCCCCTGCTTCACCTCCTGCAACTCCTGGTTCCTTGCAGATCCAGCCACTGTGGACATGTGCAAGGGGCCCACCCCTGGGTCCAGATGACACTCATGTCGATGGCTTCAGTGATGGCGGTGACTGAACCAAAATGGGTCTCAGTCTGGGGCCGCTTCCTGTGGGTGATACTGCTGAGCATGGCGCTGGGCTCCCTGATGGCCCTGCTGCTGCCGCTGGGGGCCATGGAGGAGCAGTGTCTGGCTGTGCTCAAAGGCTTCTACCTGCTCAGGAGCAAGTTGGACAGGGCCCAGCCTACTGTCACCAAGTGCACCAGACCATCCACGGAGCTCAGTGTCACCTCCAGGGATGCAGCACCGCTGGTGGTCAAGACCAAGGCCTCTGCAGGTAAGACTGGCCATCTCGCCTCGACGCTCGTGAATCCCATAGGTATTTAGAGGGCCAGCTATGTCGTGTGTGCGGGGTACAGGGTCAGCCCTGAGCTCCTAGCCAGACAAGGTGATAGGTGGCTGAGATACATGTGGTGATACGGAAGCAGAGGGAGCCGTAGGAGCACACAGGAAGGCTCCCTGGAGGAGGGGATGCCTGAGGAGAGACCCAAGGGAAAAAGGTTTGAGGGGAGAGTGTTCCAGGCAGAGACCACAAGGTAGGAGAGCCCTGGGCACTTGAGGAACTAAAAGAAGTCTAGGAGGTGTGGCTGGCACTGGGGGTGGGAGGGCCAGCAGAAAAGGGCCAGAGGTACCGCAGGGTCCAGTTGAAAACCAGGGCCTAAAGGGGCAGGGGTGGAGGCAGGGGGAAGAAGGGACCCGCACCTCCAGAAGAAATCACCAGAACGGCTGCGAGCTGGAGCAGAGGTAGGGGAGGCCCGCCTGACAGGAGCTGCGGCCGTAGGAGAACACAGCCACTCAACGACGGCAGGTCAGAGGAGGGGGCCAAGGAGCCCGGCTGCTGCCCCCACGGTAGAGAACAGCTCTGGGGCTGAGTGGACAGCGACCAGCACAGGGCCCCACTGGGCTGTAGGAAACAAACCTGTCTGCACATACAGGTATGGGAAGGGCATGTACAACATGGCTGGATAGAGCCCCCTGAGGCCATTGAGAAGACCAGCTGTCAGGGGTGACGCCGCCCCTGAACGTCCTCTGCCCCTCCCTGACCCACGCCTCTTTGACTCTTTTCTAGCCAGCAAGTTAGAAGCCAAAGCAGCTTTGAACCAAGCCCTGGAAATGAAACGCCAGGGCAAGCGGGAGAAAGCCCACAAGCTCTTCCTGCACGCCCTCAACATGGACCCGGGCTTCGTGGACGCGCTCAATGAGTTCGGCATCTTCTCAGAAGAGGACAGGGACATCATCCAGGCTGACTACCTGTACACCAGAGCACTGACCATCGCGCCCCACCACAAGAAGGCGCTGGTCAACCGCGACCGCACGCTGCCGCTGGTGGAGGAGATTGACCAGCGGTACTTCAGCATCATCGACAGCAAAGTGAAGAAGGTCATGTCCATCCCCAAGGGCAACTCGGCACTGCGCCGGGTCATGGAGGAGACGTACTACCACCACATCTACCACACAGTGGCCATCGAAGGCAACACTCTCACCCTCTCAGAGATCAGGCACATCCTGGAGACCCGCTACGCCGTGCCGGGGAAGAGCCTGGAGGAGCAGAATGAGGTCATTGGCATGCACGCGGCCATGAAGTACGTCAACACGACGCTGCTCTCCCGCATCGGCTCTGTCAGCATCAGTGACGTGCTGGAGATCCACCGGCGGGTGCTGGGGTACGTGGATCCCGTGGAAGCTGGCCGCTTTCGCACGACCCAGGTCCTGGTGGGCCACCACGTCCCGCCCCACCCTCAGGAGGTGGAGAAGCAGATGCAGGAGTTCATACAATGGCTCAACTCGGAGGACGCCATGAACCTGCACCCGGTGGAGTTTGCGGCCCTGGCCCACTATAAACTCGTCTACATCCACCCCTTCATCGACGGCAACGGCAGGACCTCGCGCCTGCTCATGAACCTCATCCTCATGCAGGCGGGCTACCCGCCCATCACCATCCGCAAGGAGCAGAGGTCCGAGTACTACCACGTGCTGGAGGTGGCCAACGAGGGCGACGTGAGGCCGTTCATCCGCTTCATTGCCAAGTGCACAGAGACAACCCTGGACACCCTGCTCTTTGCCACCACAGAGTACCCTGTGGCACTGCCAGAGGCCAGACCCAACCACTCTAGGTTCAAGGAGACGCTGCCTGTGAAGCCCTAATGCTCTAAATCCTCCCTTGGTGGCAAAGGATGTCCCGGGGGGGAATAAATCCAAGAAACTCAGCAATTCTAGAAACCTAGTCATCTCCCAGAGTAAAAGAAGATGGGTAGGAAACCTAAACATTCTTTACCTCCAAATGCTTCTTTAAAGAAGAAAACTAAGTTATTAAGCCTTGTCTAAGATAACTTATAATTGAGCCCAGTTATTTATTTCCCTCAGAGCTGGTTAAATGTGTGCTGTCTGTGCTGGTGGCCCCGATCCTTGGGGTGGCCCCAGCAGGCTTTGGGGGCATCAGTGCTCCTTGTGTGACCAGAACACAGGTTCTGGAGCAGAATCTGCACTGAGGTGGGGTCCGGAGGAGTAACCCCTTGCAGCCCTTTCTGGAACCGGCCGCGAGGGTCTGTGACTACCTGAGAGAAGTCCGCGCGGCTGAGGAGAACCCGGTCGCAGTTGTGAGAAGTGACTGAAAGCTTCCTTTCGTACAGGCGTTGGCTCCCCTACCAAGAGGTTAGTGTTGTAACTAATCCTTACCGGTAGAGCAAATTTCTGAGATATGAAATGAATGTTTACAGTGTATCTAGTTAGATACCTCGCTTATTTCGAGGAAGGTTCTTTGAGCCATAGTTTGCAAACTCCGGTACCAGAGGCTGTTATTTTGCCACGTCGGCCGTTTCTCTAATTAAGAACAGGGGCGTGGCTAGCCTGGGTGCTTTGTATTGATGTTTCTCACATCTGCAGCAATTCAGACCAGATGTTTCAGTCTGAAGGTTCTTCTGGGTTTGTCACCTAACAATTAAATCCTGCTGCAAATCTGAAGACAAGACGCCTCGTCAGTACCCAACAAGCATTTGTGAGGAGTCAGAGCGCCAGTTCACAGGAGGTGAGAAACACTTTTGACCACAGCCAGGATGCGTCCCTTTAATCCACTCACCTGCCCCACAGCCACTGTCCCCTCAGGGAAGCAGAGCAGATTGCCTTGGAGTGGCCTTATGTTCCTAGCAACTTGTTAGAAGATAAACTGTTACTGTTACATGTAACTAAAGCCAAGCTTCCAAGTTGGCGGCGGCTGCTGCTTAGTCTGAAGGAGCACGGAGTAATTTTCTGAAAGACTAGTAAGTGAAAAGATGTATGAAATGGCCCCAAGTGATAGTTATTCAAACCTTGATAAAAAATATTTTTATATTTGTATGCTGCCATAAGGTATTTCTTAAACCTTAACTCTTCTAATCGTCTTGCTCTTTATAAGCACACCAAGGAAGCCTGACAGAAGTGCTTGCTTTGTACCAGAGGGAGAAATTTGCACTTTAGCTATGTGACGGGTATTATTTTAACAAATTACTAATAAAGTATTTTGTTACATAAATGCCTGAGACTTTGCTACCTTATTCAAGAGATGTTCCCACCCATCTATCCTAAGGGGGAAGGAGGGATTCTTTCAGAACTTTAGCGGTATTCTTTATATTGTTCTGGGAGAAAAATAGATCCAAGATGGTAATTATTTCAACAAGACACCGAGACAGAACTGGTTGGTTACGTTGACAGGGATGTATCGCTGATCTTGCACTAAGACACGAGTAGCTGAAATGGTTTTTCATGTATCTATTTACCATCAGTTTCCCCCCCCCCCCCCAGGACTACATAAACCCACTCCTACGTTTCTGAAAATCTATTTCTAGAACAGTCAACACCCTGCACCTGAATCGGGTCCTGCTCGAGTCTGAAAGGTCCACCTCTGTAACAAGCCCCTGTGGACATCTGAGAGGGTGAGGTCAGATGTCCACCACGTGACCTGGATTACTAAGGAAAGGTCCATGGCCCCTTGGTCCCCAACTGACCCACATCCTCTCACCCACAGAACGGGCCTCTCTGCAGGGAAGTGGATGGCCGGCCACCCCAGAGAACACAGGTTCTTCTGACTGCTCCACAGCCGCTGCTTGAATTCAAAAACACCTAACGTTCTGTGCAGAAGATAAAGATGAGGTACAGAGAACCTATCAATTAAAAAACTTATTTACAAAACAACATGAAATTGGAGATCTGCCTGGATGGTTGATAACATTAAGGTATTACTGCTAATGTTTCTAGAAATGATAAAAACCAAGGCCTTTAAGTCCTTAGAGATACGTGCTACAGTATTATTAGGTGACTATCCCTCCAGAACACAGGCTACAAGAGGGGCAGGAGGTGGAGATGAAGACGGGCTATGAGCTGAGCAATGCTGAAGCTCGATGACAGGCACACGGGGCTTAGTTTACTACTTATCTGTTTCAATTGTTAAGTTAAAAAATATAGGAAAGCCTGAATGATGCATAAAACCTTTAGAAACAGATAAATGAGCTGATTTTCATGACATAGGAAAGAATTCCGGTTTTTTTCCCCAGAGTGCCTTTTATAAAGTCAGTTTCCCTACTGAACTGCCAGTGTCACTTTCAAAGCAATAAATACTGGATAAAAGATGTGGGTAAAAAAGCTTGAAAGCTGTTAAGTGCCAAACTGCTGTAAACTGAAGTTTAAAACCGAAGATATCACAGCAGAAATGGTTTAAATCAAAGTGCCAAGCGGATTTGACTTACAAAAGTTCTATTTACACACCCATTAGGTAAACCAAGGTACACCCATTTCAAAATACATATTTGAATGCACATCTGAGTACCTTTCGACAAGAAGTTTTTAAGAGAACTTCAGTTTAATAAACAAAGCTAAATGGGGAGAATTTAAGTTTGCACTTGACAATGCTATTTAAACAAAACCATAGGGCTGAAACTCAGTATTTAGACAAAGACACAGTTCACTAGTCACTAGGCAAAGAAAAACGTCCATAGCAGATGGCGCACAGAATTCCTATACAAATGTCACAAGTATTTTGCTTTTAGGAAACAAAACAGTGGGTTGACGTGTCATTTACAAATACGTAATATAAAAACGCACCGCCCCCGTGAACAAAAGCCCATCAGATGTTTTATGTGATGCCCCTTGCCCCCCACCCCTTTACTAAAATAGGCCATTCTGGTGAATTACTAACATCTGCCTTTCTGTCTTTTAAAAATTAAAAGAGTGACGGGCACATGTACTGTGCAGGGTGTAAGAGAAGTGTCTTATAAAAAGGGGACCAGAGGTGGCCAAAAATATTTGGACAAGGGGGGGTCTCAAAACGGTGTGTTCGCGTTTCACATCTGTTTCTCACTCTTTAAGACACATCTTAGGAAACTGCACCCTGCGCCCAGCCTGTGGAGTGACCATTTTCATCCTCTCGCCCTCAATATGAGGGAGCACTTAAAGCCTCTTTTTTCCTTTGACACCCTTTTCCCGTCCTACCTAAACCAGAGCAAGCGTGTGGTCACAGGCGCTGCACTGGGTCCTGCACAGCCAGGGCACAGCTGGGCACCGGGCGTCTTCCCGGCCAGCATCAAGTAAGGCATTTCCCTTCTCGCACAGTCCCACTCACTTTCTCAGAAGCAACTTGGCAAAGTCGGCATTGGACATCTTGGGTACCTCGGTGGCCGCCGGCGGTGGGGCAGGGCCGTTTTCAGCCTGGGCTGCGGTGGCGCTTGGGCGTTGCAGGGCGCGGGGCAGCAGAGAGAGCTGGGTCCTCCCCTTCCCCCGCCTGGAAGAGCAAACAATGCACGGACCTTCTGAGGCGACAATTGATGAAAATGAGCCAGGACGTTCTTAGATCACCGCAAGGTAAAAGGTGAAAAACAAAAAACAAGAAGGGTAATAAGACGAGCCCTGTTCTCCCTGACTTCGGCTATCAGGTAAAAATCACTTTAACCAACTTTGCCTTTTCCACAATTTTGGCCAGGGCCACGTCTGTGTAATACCGTCACACATAGGGTGGATAAAAATGGCTGTAAACTTGCAGACCTCACCAAATAACCTCGCACCCTGCTGCCTCATCCCTGTCGGGTGAGAACAGAGCTTCTATCTGGATTACAGGTGGAGATACAGATTAGCACGGCAAGCACATGGCTGTCAGGTATGGAACCTACACATGGATTCACCTGCCAAAGGGGACTTTAACGTAATCACTGTCTAAATAAATCAATCACCAGTGTAAACCGGCGAACACGAGAGAGGGTCCCACTTCCAGACTGGCCCTCAGCGTGGACTTGCTGCAGACACCCTGCCCTGGGAACGAGCATGAGCGCCCCAGGGACGCCAGGCCCTGACCTCCCGTCTGAACTCACTGTGCTAAGGGGAAACTTGGTCACCGTGGTGCAGGGCAGGACGAAGTCTGCATCAACGAGCACACAGAGCACACAACACTTACGCTCCGTAGATCTGCCGCGGCACCATGGCGCCCCCCGGGGCTTTCCTTGCCTCTGGCTTCTCCGGAGCCTTCCTCTGAGGCGGGTTGCTGATAGCCACTTTGATGACGTTCTCTTTGATAGTCATGCCATCCATCTTCAGGACGGCCTGAGATGCCTGGGATTCGTTTTCGTACTCCACGTAGGCCAGGCCCTGAAAGTTTGCAAAAGCCCGGCCAGGTGAGTGCTGCAGGGCACAACCTCCTCCCTGAGGTCCACCGGCCGGTTCAGGGTGGGCCCCCGACCCTTGGGTTCCCTCCCCACCACCGCCATCCTTTGTCTATAGGTCTCACAGCCCTAGTCTCCCTCCCTATTTCTGCAACTGACTAACTTCAGATAACTTTTTAAGTTCAGTGCATCTTGTGCTTGCTCCAGCCAAAAAAAGAGAGAGAGAGAGGGACCAGCATAAATCTAGCAATGGATGAGGTGTCCTGGACACAGGTGAGCCCCGATGTCCCTGTGCCTGGGGACGCCCTTATTCATATTCTTCAACTCTCGATTAACCTGGACAAACGGGACGGGGGTTGAGAGGTCAACCAAACTCTTCTTAAACAACTACTCAAAACGTCGTCAAGGATTTCACAAGAGATTGAGGGGACCGGAGAACGGGAGGACGTGGTAAGGGGGAAGCCAGTGCAGGGACCTGGGGAGATGGCCAGAGGCCTAGTGAAAAGTGGGGTCCGGGCAGGAGGGAGGAGACTGCAAGGGGGGGCACCTCACCCCAAGGCCCCACAGCCACGGAGCTGCACTGGAGCCCCTGCTAATTCGTGGTAGTTTTTCTTCAAACACCCTGTTCTTTTAAGTACAATGAGCCACATCAGGTTCATCTGACTCCAAACGGAAAAAGAGCCTAGCGCACCTAGCCTTCTGTTAACTTCTCGTCTGCTTCCTAGTAGACAGATCAGAACCCACTCTAGAACCAAGTAACCTCTGAACAAAGGCTCGCCCAGACTCCAGGAGGCGACTGCCGTCTGCTCAGACGCTGACCTTGGGTTTGCCGGCCCGGTTGGTGACCAGCCGGATGTCCTTCACAGTGCCGTGGGCCTTGCAGATCTCTTCTAGTTCCTCTTTCGTGCAAGAGAATGGCAGGCCCGAGACGAACAGCTTGTGTTTCTCCAGGGCAGTGCTGTACCTGAACACCTACAGGGAGGAGTGGGGAGAGGAAATGATGACCCGAGGCCCAACCCAGCTCCCCACGACACAGGGTCAGGCCTCGTCCACAGGTCTGGCCCAGCCAGAGCCGGCTCCGGGTGCTGGGAACTGTCAACTCGCCCTGGGCAAGTCACTCAACTTCTCGAAGCTTCCACTTCCTCCTCTGTAAAATGGCAAGTGAAGCCACTTTTCCCAGAGCCTGGGTGACGACCCAGTGAGGTGACATACAAAACACCTGGCACAGTCCCGTCACTCCTAACCCTCCAGCGGCAAGCAGCCATCACGCAGTCCCTAACTGGACCGTCCTCTGTCAAGTAATGCCGGTTTGAAGTGACCCAGCCCCGAGTTGAGACCTCAGTGAACCAGAACAGAACTGACCCGGTTAACGCGGAAGTTTCGTTCTTAACAAATGTTCCACGTGTATTCTAAATATGAGTTGCTGCAGGAAAAGAGCGCTTACCCCGTCCTACCGCAACCCTACGTAAAGGCGTGCTTTATTCCACAAACCTACCTTGAAGTCTGGGTTTTTGCTCTTGTCCACACAGGGGGAGACAAACATTGGCCGCCCCTCAACGGTCTGCCGATCCAGCTCCAGGGCCCGCAGGGCCACCGCCTCCTCTTTAAACTCGACGTAGCAGTAGCCCCGGAAGTCGCCGCGGTTGCTATAGATGGGGCGGACCTCGACCACATCCCCGCAGGCCTCGAAGAGCGGCCGGAGCGTGGCGGCAGGCTCCTGCAGGCCATAGGGCAGGTTGCTGACGAACACGGTGACGCCGTCCTTGCTGCTGTCGTGCAGCACCCTGGGCACATCCCTCCTTCGGGCGGCCGCCCGCTGCTCCTTCTGCTCAGAGGGAGGCTCTGCGGCCGCAGGGTCGCTGCTCCCAGAGAGGCCCGGGTCGGCTTCTGGGCCCAGCTCAGCTTCCCCAGTGGGAGGAACGCTGTTCTCCACCCTCCTGCGCTTGGAAGGCTGCTCTACAATAGGTCGGGAGAAAAGCAGTGACTATTAGTTAACTAACCCCTTCCTGTCAGTGTAAGCGGAGCAGCTGGCAGGGAAAGGGCTCTTCCCCCTATACGCCCCGCCCCCCACCGCCCTCTGCCAGGTCTCTCTTGACCCGCCCGACTCATCCCACTCCCTTCTGGGCCCCAGTTACATTCGTGTGAGGGGACAAACTCAGGTGCAAGTGATAACCTAAGTCCTCATCGGCCACGCTTAATCATATGAGAGGTCAGTGGGTCTCCAAGTTGGGCTGGCAAATCCCAAGGACCCCCATCCTAGACAGCCCAGGGCAGCAAGGGGAGGATAGAGCCTGGGGACCGCGTGTAAACAAGCACCTCCGGTGACACTGAAGTATGCGCTCCCCGGGGCACGCCTGGAAGCAGTACAAAGTGGTGCTACAGTTCCTACCCACGTTCACGATTGTCTTCTGTCCTTCAACAGAACTTAACATTACACTCCAACCCACTCTTCCCACTGCCTCCAGGGGGACAATACTGAAACCCAACTGGTGAGGGTCCCCTGCTTCCAGACCTTCCCATCAGTTTCCCTCTGCCTTCCCGATGGAGCCTGACCGTGGCATGCTGCACTCCAGGGCACTCTGACTGGGCCTGCTGGCCTGCCTGCTGCCCCAGCCTCACCCACCCCAGCACCCAGCCCTCTGCCATGCATCAGGGCCCAAAGCCAGACACTTGCTGCTCGGAGAAAATGCCAGGCTGTTTTGTGCCCTGTGCTTTGCTGACCCTGGCTGGCTAGCCCCTTCCCTTCTTTCTCACACTCCTCCCCCAGATGCCAAGATGCAGCGTCACTTCCCCACAAAGTCTTTCCTGCAGGGCCCCTAGTGTATTCCCTGGCCTCCACCATGATTCACACCTACATCTCCCCAAGTCCCTATTACACGTCACTGCGGTCACAGGTCCCGTTTGCCTTCCCCTGCTAAACCAGAAGCCCCAAAGCGCAGTGAGCTACCCACGATCATTTCTGAAGGCCCCAAAAAGACTCGGGGAGAAATTCTTAGTCAACTGAACAATGACTCCATTACTATTTCCCTCTGGTTGACAACTCTGAACTAGAAAAATGTTTAGTGTCCTTTAGTGTCTAGAGACAATTCTTTACCTTGACTGGTTTTGCTGAAACAAATCTGACCCACACCTGCCCACGCCTGAAATGGCAGGGGTGACAAACACTGGCTGGAAAATTCTACCTGTCAAAACCATCAGGTGGGGACAAGTAAGGCTGGTGTCACTGCAGGGCCCGGCTGCGGCGGCGGTGCGGGGCGCCAGGGCCTGAGGATAAGGCAGTGTCCATGCTCGGGGAGTGACGGGACAGGGTGGGGTGTGGGAGCCCACGGAGGGAGAGGAGGCACCACTCAGGAAAAGGGCGGTGGTGTCAGCAACAGGGTAGGGAGCGAAGCCCAGGGAGTGCAGGCAGGGGTGTGTCTGGCACAGGGCCTTGGAGTCAAGCTGGGGAAGACGGCACCCACGTAGAGGGCAGGCAGGGACAGGGAGGGTGGTGGGCACCTTGCAAGCAACTTATTCTCAAATGCAAGAAGGTTCTCCGTGCTGCTCTGCGCCCTGTCTGGAGCTCCGGGATGTCCCAGGTGACGTCCGACCAGGCCTCACCTTCCTCATCGTCGCCCCACTCTTTTTCATCATCCTCATCAGCTTTGCTCTTGTCCGAGCCTCTGGTCTTCTTCTTCTTTTTCAACGCTTTCTTCTCTGCCCGGGCCCTCTTCCGTTGTTCAACCTTTTCTTCCTCTTGCTGGGCGAGGGCTGCTTCCTTCTCTGCAGCCTGGAAAATCGGGATATGACGCATCACTGTACGTGGCGATTACATGAAGTCTACTGACTCGTGATGGAAGAGGTGGGAGCACAGGGAGGATGGCCACCACCCGGGAGAAGGGAGGCGACCAGGAAGAGGACGAGGAGGAGGGCTGCTCCCAACCTCCCCAGCCTCTTCAGGCTTCTTGGGAGCCACATCTCAGGTCTACGGTATGTCTCACAACATCCCCATGAATGACTCACCAAAAGAAAGGAAAAAAAATCTATGAAACTGAGGCCCTGATTTATTTGGGGGTGTTCATGCTCCAATCGCTAGGCTAAGTATGTCAGGCTCCTTTTTTAGCTTCTTCGTCTATTCCAATAACCTTTAGGGCCAAAATTCCTGTTTTGGATTTGTATCTATCGTTGGGGCTAAAGTTTTAAGCCGATCTAAAAAGACAGGCTTAAATGTTGATTCAAACATTTCATAGTTAATACTCTGAGTAAAAGACATTTCTCAGGACGACCCCAAAGGTTCTGACAAGGAACATTCATACCAAACACAGTCAAAATAGTTTTCAGAGGTTCAAAGACTTGAAATAAAGAGCATCGTTACCTTAATTCTCTGCTCATTAACGCGAGCCAGTCGAGTTTCGGTTTTCTGAACAGCTATATCCCAATCTTCTAAAGTACCTTGAGAGGAAGAGAAGCAAACTTTCACTTCTTCAGATTTTGAAGGATATAATAATAATATAAAATTTTCTCACTGTCCCGCACCTCCAGAAGAAAGCTCTTCCATCGAACAGTAGCAACTGGAGAACCAGCTCCCCGTTTAAGAAGATTTCATTAGTATAGGTTTCAAGTTTCAGAATTCAAATAGTCCTTCCAGGTGTGTTTAGAACATCCGTTCTCTTTTAGAAAAGAGACTTGAAAACCAGAATAGGTTCTATTATGGGCTCTCTGTGGCAAAGATTATGAAAACATTCTAATGCAAAAGGTACAAGACACCTGTACTAAGACCGAAAGATTTTAAGAGCTCCTCAAATGAGAAATGCTGGGGTGTTTTCTTACTGTTGTTGCTGTTTGGGTGTCTATCTCCAGTTCTGAGGGGTTCATACCCCGAAATCCAGACTAACACCCATGGAAACTCAACACTGAGGCTCTGAAATTCACGAGAGAGGCACACGTGACCAGGGAGCGCATTTCGCCGTGTGCCTCTCGGCGCTGTGCTGGAGCACAGTCTCTCCTGATTCCCAGGGAACCCTTGGCAACACCTGCAGGTGGTTCTGGTGGTCAGGACTGGGGGCAGGAAAAGCGCTACTGGTACCTAGTGGGTAGAGGGAGGCCAGGGATGCCGCACACAACAGCCCCCACCAAAGAGAGCCTTGAGAGGCCTGCGCTAGAGCATCGTCACGGGCCCCCTGGCACGTGGAGTCTGAGGAGGGCTACAGGACTCGCCCCTCTCACTGGCGAGCACCGCGTGACGGTCGCATCAGAGAGGCCCCTTGAGGGGCTGAAGCCGTAAACACAGTCTGTCCTTAAGCCTACAGACCTGAAACCAAATGGCAAAAGGGACAGACCCCAAGCCAGAGGCAGCGCGCCGAGGTCCCCACCTTCTGTCCTCTCCATGGTGAGCAACACCTCACAGACGTGTTCTGGGTAGTCGCTGGTGCACTGGACGGCCCGGTGCAGAGCCTTCCTGCAGTGCTGAGTGTCACCGTGGGCCCTAAGGCGGAAAACACACAGTTGGGGACACCAGCACACAAAGCGGAAGGCGCAGGGGGAGGGCTGTCTTCACACAGCTAACATGCATCAAAGCCCACCGCTTCTGAGATGCCATGCTCTTTGTGCTACTGATACTTTTAATGCTTTCTCCTTTTCCCAGAGAGCCCCTCTAGTCAAAAATGAAGGCTTTCTTCTAAGCCACTCTTTCCCTTAGCAAGTCAGTGCTAGTGGAAAACGCACTGGGGACAGTGGTCCTCAGCCAGGTGTTCTGCCTTTACTGCATTCACATGTGCAACGCATGGGGGCAATCCAAGAGCTGTGGGTGACTTGATAAAGTCCCTAGAGAAATTCTAGGACACGGTCCCACTCGAGGGGACAGACACTGACAGAGGGGACTGTCAGATTTCATGCCTAGAGTCAGATCTTCCTACACTGACATGGAAATATATACTGCTCATCAGGATAGTATATCTAAAACAACATTCTGTTCATCCCAGCAGTTATGAGATACTTATGTTCTCATTTCTGTTTTAAAATTTTTTATAAATATACATAAACATTGTAAATACATATTAGGACACTCAGAAAAAATTTAGAGCAGCAGTTCAGACCCCTGAGGGTCTCTAAGACCCTTTCAGGAGGTCTGCAAAGTCAAAACTACTTTCATAATAATACCAAAACATTTATTGGACTTTTTCCACTGTGTTGACATTTGCACTGAGAGTGCAAAAGCTACAGTGGCTCTTAGCACAAATCAAGACAGTGCACACCTCGTTAATATTCTGTGTGACAAATGGGATGCACACATCAAAGCACCTCTTTATACCCAAGTACAGTGGCTGTGGCAAAGAAATAATGGGCTACTGTCTGAGTTGCAAGCTGGACTAGTTACTTTTTTTCATGGAACATCATTTTCACTTGAGAGAACAGCTGAGTGACAAAAACTATGGTGATTCAGACCTGGGTATTTGCTAGACATTTTCAAAAATTAACGAAGTGAGGCTATAAGTTCAAGGAAAACCACTTAAGAGTTTTTGTTGACGGTGATAAGACTGGAGCTTTCAAGTGAAAATTAGAGCTTTGGAAAATTTGTATCTGTAGAGCTTTGGAAAATTTGTATCTGTCACCGTGAGTCTGACAGCTTCCTACTTGTAAGGCTTTTCTACAAAGATCAGTGCAGATATAACAAATGGGATAATGAAACGCATCAATATTTGGAAGAGCTGCAGGACTTAATGAGTCAGCATTTTCCACACACACAACGCATGTCACAGAATCATGCGTGCGTAAAAGGTCTGCTCAGTGCAAAACAGACCAATGGATATTAATGCAACAGAGTGAAAAATTCATTGATATGGCTTCAGATTCCAGAATGCAAATGACTATGACTTGTTAATAAATTTTGCTGTAGTGTGAAAGAAGAATATCTGCAATTATCTGAAAAATATCCCCTTCTCTTTCCTAACCTCTTATTTGTGTGAGGCCAAATTTCCTTCATCTTCAATGAAAACGTCACAACAGAGGGGACGCAGAAGCAGACATGAGAATCGAGCTGTCTGCTACTGAGCCAGACTAAAGATACTTACAAAAGTATAAAACCAGCCCACGTTCTCACTGCATTATTTTGGAGTTTGGAAAGCAGTCCTTTCTCATAAAAATGTTAAATGTAATGAATTTATTGTGAATTTTAAATGAATATTTTTTAATTTCTCGGTTTTATTTTCTAACATGGTAAAAACATTAATAAATATACCTCACATAAACAAAAGCTTTTGAGGGGGTCCTCAAATTTTAAGAGTGTAAAGGGGGTCCTGAGACCAAAACATTTGAGAACCGCTGATCTAGAGGAATATTCAAGAAGTTTTAACAGTGATCTTCTCTGGGGAAGGATTTTAAGACTTTCACTTTCTTTCTCACATTTTTTTAAATGTTCAATTTTAACTTGAGCACATAACTTTTTTTTTTTTTTTTTTTTTTGCGGTACGCGGGCCTCTCACTGCTGTGGCCTCTCCCACTGCGGAGCACAGGCTCCGGACGTGCAGGCTCAGCGGCCATGGCTCACGGGCCCAGCCCTCCGTGGCATGTGGGATCTTCCCGGACCGGGGCACGAACCCGTGTCCCCTGCATCGGCAGGTGGACTCTCAATCACTGCGCCACCAGGGAAGCCCACATACTATTTTTTAAATCAGGGATAAAAAAACAAAATGTTCAGAACAGAAAAAAGATGTATTTATAGACATGCAATGTCCAAGATATACTGAATTTAAAAGCTGGTCATATTCTTTATACCTTCTCCATGTTATAAACATTATTTAAAATAATTTTAGAGGTTTAGAAAATGTATACTATAACTGCATCATCATTTCTTAAAAATTTAAGCATAGGAAAGTCTCAAAGAACATACCCAAACCATTAACTAATGGTGGTTGTATGTGGGCCTGTCACTGCAAAAAAACCTGGGTTTTTTCCTCTCTGCTTTTTAGTATTTCCTACTTTTATAGACAACGCAAATACAAAAAATAAACAGCTCCCCCGAAAGTCAAATAAAACATTCATGTCCAAAAATCAAAACAAACCAAAATAAATTGAAAGTAATGAATTATACTCCAATAAAGATGTTAAAAAAAAAAAAAAGTAATGCATGGCTCTAAGAGCCCAGGCACAGAATATTATCTTTGGTTCTCTGTAGCCCTGTCCCATAAACCCCCGCCACGGAGGAGAGACAGGAAGATAAAGAGAAGCAGTGTACTGCAAGCAGGCCCAGGCTGCATAGGCAGGGGGCGTGCGGGGTCACATCTGACAAGCACCGCCCCCAATCCCGGCCGGTTACCTTTCCAGGTTGTAATACTCAAGCCACATGTTGGCATACTTGGCGTTCCCTTTGGTCATGATGCTGTCCCAGAGCTCCCGGGCTTTCTGCATGTTATTGCACAGTCGAGCCTGCACGCATTAGCAGACTGAGTTAGGAGAGGACTCAGACCTTATGATGGTGACACTTGTTACAAAACACTTCAGACGCACATGGCTAAAAACCTCCCACCCCAAAACTATCAGCATTACTTAACTCCCTGGACATTCATGGGCCACCCCCCACGGTAACAGCCCAGCCCAAGCATGTCAGCCTTTTTGCAGCGACAAGCCTCAGGCTGCCTGCCCATGTTCACCTCGAGAACCACACTTGGGAGCCCACAGGCACTCACGACAGTACTGGCCAGGCGTTTTTTATTTTTAACGAGCTTAACTGTAAGTGTTTTATTTGAAGGGCAAGGCAGAGAAAGAAAGATGGATCGAGGAGCAGATGCCGGCTCTTAACTTCTGAGCCGCAGTTGCTGCATCGTTAACATGGTCTCCACACAACCATCCCACCCACCAACTACCTGATACCTGACTCTCCCCCAGAGGACAAAACGTTAGAATTTTACAATCCTACGAGCTGATTATGGGCAGGGTTCACGTCTTACTCACCTTGGGGTCCTTGGTTCAGCAATAACATTCAACTCATTATATCCTCTGATTATTTGTGAAACTGTCTGTCTTCCACACTAGCTTAAAGCTTACTAGCACAGGGACAGGGTTTATCTCATCCCCCGGCACACAGTGACAGGCCTGGCAAGCGGCTCACGCTGGGAACGTGCTCATCAATGGGGCACAGCGCGGGAAGGGAACACACAAGTGAGTGCCTGGCATTCAGACAGCCGCTGCGCAACTTTGATCTGGGAGCTAGGATTCTCCCTAAGATAGAAACGAATGTGTGTCGAGCAAGGAAATAAACATGAATCCTTACAGGGCCTAGACCGTCACCTGGGATCCTGACTCAGCTTCGGTCACACTATCGGGCAAAGGTCCCTCAAAGGGGGATGAAATTGACAATGTGTCAAAAACACTTACCTCAATCCGAGCCCAGTTCTGCATGATCAGGCAGCTTGGATCTCCACTCTCACTGAAACCTTGAAGAACAGAAGTAGACGAAATCAGAAAGTAATTGAGAGGCAAAGCGCCTCTGACTAAAAAGGTACACGGAGCAGAAGAGGCAGCACGAGCGGCCGCGGCGGGAGGCCCACTTACGCTCCTCCACCTCCTGCTTCAGGTACTCCAAGGCGCGGGCGAACGCAGACCGCAGCTCCTCCAGCTCTTTACTGGAGTCTGTGAGAAAGTGCAGAGAGGTTCGGCTCGAGGAAGCCACATGCCACGTCTGGTTTGTTCTTTTCAATCCTACACTGAAGCTCCCTGGCATCATGCTGGGGACACGGAAATAAAACTGCCAGGCCCTGCCCTCATCACACAGTGGGGGGAGGCAGATACAGGAAGACAGCACATCACAGACAGTACGAGGACAAAAGTGACACGGGCGCCATGTGCAGGACCACAGCAGAGGGGGTCTCCCCGAGTCGGCAGAATGGCTAAAAGCCCCCTGCATGAGGAAGCAAGCACCAATTAGGGGTGGGGGCGTGTGGTTCTGGTTGCTCATTTTTTTTTTTTCTTTTTTGAAGGAGGAGAGAGGAAGGCAGGGGATGCCATGGACGTTCAATGATTTAAAAGGAACACAGCAGTCCCATGTAAAGAACTATTTAGGATACACAGAAGGGAGAGAAGGGAGAAATGAGACTAAAGAAGTTGGCAGGAGCCAGTGTAAACCATAAGGACCATTACTCTCTCCCTTTACAATACACAGCATGATTCGTTACAAACTGAAATACCTAAAATTTCTGAGAAAAAAAAAGTTACCAATATCACTTGCCCCACCATGAGATATCTGGGCAACTGGGACATCCTACCCAAAACACGTTAAGGAAAAACTCAGTTCTGATAGGAAACACATAAACTTCAATACCTTGTTTGAAATCGACCCTTCTCCTCAGGTAATCAAGGTACGCCTGCCAAATCTCCACGTAATCAGTGGCCTGGATGAAGCCAGCACTCAGAGCTTTCTCAAAGGTCACTGGAGTCGAAGAAAAAGCCAGGATTTGTTGCCAATTCAAAAAGAAGTTATCAAGATGATTATAAAAACTGCTACTGACTATAAAATTCCATATGGCTTAAATAGTAATAATGGGATGCAACAAAAGTGAAATGAGCTAGAGAGAAATGTTCAAAAGACAGGCTACTACAGTGGTGTACAAACTGTGTTCTAGGAAGGGCACAACCCACAAGGTGCCCTGCATTAAAGTGCTCCAGTTCAAGTGAGTTGGTGAAAAGACCATGACTCCCTGGAAGATCACAATGAATATTAAGACGTTAAAAAGTTCTAATAAGTCAAAAAATACAACTACTTCATATCTCCCATTTAGAGCCCTTCTTGTCACTAATACCCAATATCCCAGAGTAACCGCCTGGGGAACGCTGATTTAATAACTTTTGTCACAGCTCAATGTTTCTGACTCGGGACAAAAAGCTTAGAAGTCTTCCCACAAAAACATCCGCACCCGAAATCACTCGATGATCAACTCCATGTCTTTCCATGGCCAAGAGGTACCGACTCCACAGGGCAACTGTCCACGGGCAGTTTCTAACAGCGCGACTGTGTACAGATAAAACCAAATCCTTTACTTTCAGCTGCCGATCCTATGATAAAGAATGCCAGAGTCAGGAGAGAAAATTTTATTGTTAAGACTTCACCATCCATGAGACATTCCCAGCACAACCGACAAAAGACATTTCCTTAATATGACTGGTTTCTTCAACAAAAAAATCACAAGGGGTTTTGCGGGAAAAGAGGAGAGAGGTGGAGAGGGGAACCTACAGATCAAAGAGCTTTAAGAGACACCAGCCAATCCTAATGTATGGATCTTGTTTAGATCCCGATTCAAATCTGTTATACATGCACAGTGAAATATTTACCATCAAAATGTGATTTCTGGATTTGCTTCAAAATAACATGGAAGGGAGGAAAATAGGTAAGGAACCTAGTAAGATTGTAGATGAAACTAGACTAGTGCCATTAATTAAGTGTTGAAGCTGGGTGATGGTTAACTGCAGTTTCATTTTACTAATGTGTCTACATTTATGTATTTACGTTTTTCCATGATAATAAGTTAAAAGAAAAATTAATATGTTATAAAGTCCACAATAGTAAGGCTATGCAAGAATTTTTTTACAGTTATCAGTTTAAAATAACTTAAAACACCAGGAGACTTCCTTAGTGAGTCAAGCAGAGAGAAGCAGCATGCAGCTAACTACTGGCACTCTTTCTGATTTTCTTTAAATGGAACCTAAATTGGTAAAAAATAAAGTGAGATTAGAACAGGTAGGTTATCTTACTAGGTACTGACTGTAACGAATCCATAAGTCTGGGACAAGGCAGTTCTCGACCAGAGCGCGCTCAAAGATCAGCTGAATGCGGGCGGGGTCTCCAATTTTCATCTCAAAATCGATGTATGCTTGATATTCAGCCAGCCTGGGTGCTTCGGCTTGCAACTGAGGCAAAGGAGAATGGCAGTGAAATTGGAATGAGCTATGTGACACTGTCAGAGAGCACACACAGCTCCGTAGTAAATTTTGGTGAGAACGGCCACACCAAGATAAGAATCACCAATCCCCACTCTCAGAACCTCTGCATATCAGGTCTATAAATTGATGAGCAGAAAGTGAATCCAAAGTGCCTCTTCATGGCAATAGTTACAAAGGCTCCGTAAACCCTTTTTAAACTCCATCCCCAGACCACAGGGAATTTAAATCTCCCATCAATCAGGAACTGAATGAAAGAGAAACATCTTTGCCAACGACCACTGCTAACCATCCTTTCAAAACAGATACCACTTTCTGGGCCTACTGAGTGGGGTGAATGCAACCATACCAGAGTTACTTGGTGCCCTGTGCTATTTCAGGTTCGTCACTCCAGATACCAGCTCCTGCCAGAGTACAGGTATATGCAGGAGATGGAGGAGGCTATGCTCAATGTTTACTGATCCAAAGGCATACAATTAAAATTCTTTTTAAACAAAATCCTCTTATTCAACTTGTTTTCTCCTCAGCCATGCTCTGCTGAAGGTCAAAACAAAATTCAACTGCCTGAGGATTTCATGAATGAAGCTTTGTGAAATGCAACTAAATACCAATCATTTACATGTGAAAAAGGGAGAGGGAGCACATGCAGACCAGAGAGAGAGCACGCATGCTCTGAACTTAGAAAGATGATATTGGAGAGACTCAGTTTCTACTAATAATGACAAAATCAGTTACCCAGACACACTGTGCCACTGAAAATACTAGATTAAATATTAAAAAAAAGCTTCTTGCAAATCAACAACAAACTGGCCAAGAAACAAGAAATACTGCAAACAAAATCTAAGTGAAAGTGGTTAAGCTAAGGGAAGGTTAAGCTTTTGCCAGTTTAAGAGATAATATTAAGAATTTGATCTTGGGACCTCCCTGGTGGCACAGTGGTTAAGAATCCGCCTGCCAATACAGGGGACACGGGTTCGAGCCCTGGTCCGGGAAGATCCCACATGCCGTGGAGCAACTAATCCCATGCACCGCAACTACTGAGCCTGAGCTCTAGAGCTCGCAAGCCACAGCTACTGAAGCCTGCACACCTAGAGCCCGTGCTCCGCAACAAGAGAAGCCACCCCAATGAGAAGCCCACGCACTGCAAGGAAGAGTAGCCCCCGCTCGCCACAACTAGAGAAAGGCCGTGCGCAGCAACAAAGACCCAACACAGCCAAAAATAAAATAAATAAATAAATAAAT
The DNA here is from genome assembly GCF_949774975.1 of Lagenorhynchus albirostris. Lineage (NCBI taxonomy): Eukaryota > Metazoa > Chordata > Mammalia > Artiodactyla > Delphinidae > Lagenorhynchus > Lagenorhynchus albirostris. The sequence continues at coordinate 70,278,705 of NC_083108.1, forward strand.
TAAAGAATTTGATCTTTACAACAATCGTAGGAAGCAGCCATCATTTCTATAACCATCTTACATTCGAGGCAACTGAGTCACAAGGAGGCTAAGTACTAGCCCAGAGATAAAATTCAGACTTGAGGCAGCCCATCTCTCAGAGCCTGTGTTCTCACTCACCAGGCCATGAAAGATACCAGAAACAGAGCCAAGAAGCCCAACAAACCTCAAGCAGGATAAATACAAAATAATCCACATCTGGACCCACTGCAGTGAAACTGCCAGACAGCAAACCAAACCAGTGAGACCTTACAAGTGGCCACAGAACAAACAAGGCTTTCCTCCCAAGAAGCAAGAGTCAGACAGCTGACTCGGCAGCACGACAGAAGCCGGAAGACAAAAAGATATATTTAACTGCCGAGAGAAGAGAACTGTCAGCCTAGAATTCTATATCCTGAGAAATTAACTCTCAAGGAGAGCAAAGTAAGGACCTTTTTTTTTTTTTTGCTGTACACGGGCCTCTCACTGTTGTGGCCTCTCCCGTTGCGGAGCACAAGCTCCGGACGCGCAGGCTCAGCGGCCATGGCTCACGGGCCCAGCCGCTCCGCGGCATGTGGGATCTTCCCGGACCCGGGCACGAACCCGTGTCCTCTGCATCGGCAGGCGGACTCTCAACCACTGCGCCACCAGGGAAGCCCCGTAAGGACCTTTTAAAACAAACAAAAACTGAGAAAATCTGTTACAAGCAAATATCCAGTGCAGGAGATGCTAAAGGGCAGACTTTAAGCAAAAGAAAAGTGATTGCAGGTGAAAGATCTATGACGTGAGAAGAAAGAGCAAAGAAAATGGGAAATGCATGCAATAAATGTAAACAAACTGGAACTGCAAAATGCAGCATTAATAACGATGCCTGTGGGTCAACTAAAAGACAAGAAATACAAGAAAACAAAGCGTAAGTCTGAGGGGTGGTAAATGAAGTTAAAAGTATTCTAAGACCACGAAAGGGGAATAAATGCCATTTACAAATAATATTGTGTGTGTATTGTCAACACATAGAATCTCCCCAAATCTATAAATTATTAATAAGGATTGAGCAAGTTTGATTAAAAAATTAATATTAAAAAATTGCATTTTATATACCAGGAACAAACAACTAGAAAAGGAAATCTTTAAAAAGATACCATTTATAATAGCATCAAAAAAAACTTAGAAATACATCTAAAAATGTGTTCAAGACACTGGATAAATTTATAAAACTTTATAGACAAGACTTAAATAGCAGAGGTCTATACCATGTTCATAGATTGGAAGATTCAATATTTAAAAGATATAAATTCTTCCCCAAATTGATCTACAGATTCAATGCAATTCCAATCAAAAATTCAAGGGAATTCCCTGGCAGTCCAGTGGTTAGAACTCCATGCTCTCACTGCCAAGGGCCCGGGTTCGATCCCTGGTCAGGGAACTAAGATCCTGCATGTGGTGCAGTGTAGGAAAAAAAAAAAAAAATCAAGTTTTTGTTTGTTTGTTTGTTTTAGTAGAACTTGACAAGCTGATTCTCTATTTAATGGAAGTACTAAGAGCTAAAGAACGCCAGGACCCTCTTGAAGGAGAACAACATGGATGGGACTCATGCTACCAAAGATCGAAACTTAATTATAAAACTATCGTCATTATGGCAGTGTAATATAAACCAGTGGGGCAGAACAGAGAGCCCAGAAATAGACCCACACAGAAATGGAAAGCTAACCCATGACAGATGTGGGGCAGCACATGAGTGAGGCTGGATGGAATTATCAAAGTCAGCACTGGAACAATTGTTTCTCCATATGGAAAAATGAAACTGGACCCTGCCTCAGACCATACCCGAACATCCATTCCAGAAGAAAACCTAAAGATGAACGACAAAATATAAACTTTCAGAAGAAAAACAGAACGAAGTATATTAGTGACCTCGGAGTATGGAGAGATTTATTAAGCACAAACCCTAAGGGAAAGAATGACAAATCCAATTAGATTAAAATTAAGAATTGGTCTTCAGGGCTTCCCTGGTGGCACAGTGGTTGAGAGTCCGCCTGCCAATACAGGGGACACGGGTTCGTGCCCCGGCCCGGGAGGATCCCACATGCCGTGGAGCGGCTGGGCCCGTGAGCCATGGCCGCTGAGCCTGCGCATCCAGAGCCTGTGCTCCGCAGCGGGAGAGGCCACAACAGTGAGAGGCCCGCGTACAGCAAAAAAAAAAAAAAAAGGAAAAGACAAGCCACAAACTTGGGAGGAAAAAACTGTAATACATACAACCAAAAGTACGGATTAAGACCCAGGACTCCTACAAATCAATTAGAAAAAAGACAAACCAAAAAAAAATGAGCCAAAGACTTTAACAGGTACTTCAAAGAAAAAAATTTTTTAAGGAAATCTGAATGGCCAATAGGTGTGAAAAGATGCTCAACGTCATTAGTTATGAGGGAAGTGCAAATTAAAACTATAATTTCAGATCCATCAGATTGCCTAAAATTTAAGTATGTCAATACCCCAGGTTGGCAGAACAATGAGAACTCTCAGATACTGCAGGCGGGAGTAGCAATTGATAGCCTGGAAAACAGTTCAGCATCACCCTAGGACCCAGCAATTCCATTCTGACGTAATGGAATGAAACTCTTTTTCATGTGTACCAAGAGATACGTCCAAGAACAGTCAGAGCAGAACTACTCCTCCTAGCAAAACTCTGGAAACAACCCAACCACCTAAGAACACAGATAAATAAATTGTTTATACACAGACAACTTTACAGCAGTGTAAACAAATGGACTAAAACTATACTTATCAATGAGTAAAACCCAAAAAACATGTTGAAAGAAAATATACAGCATGATTCCATTATATAGAAGTTCAAAAACAAGCAAAATTAAACCATATATTAATTAAGGATACGTTCATAGGTTGTAAAACTATAAAGAAAAGCAAGGGAATGATTATCACAAAAGTCAGGAAAGTGATTACCTCTCGGGAGAGGGAAGAGGAGGCTATCGGAGAGGGGCACATAGGAGACTTCTAAGGTACTGGCAATGCTCTATTTCTTAACCTGGGTGGTGGGTACATGGATGTTCACTTTATTATTAGGATGTAAACTGAATGTACACATTTATACACTCTATAGTATATTTCACAATAAAACAAATGTTAAAGATACTGTTTTACTTGCAACTATCAATTAGGGAAAAGTTTGTAGAGAGACGTTTACCGTAAAAGAGACGAACACTTACCAGTGTTTCTTCATAGGGTTTATATTTCTCCAACTGCTGTAGTGCTTTGTTATAGTTCTGAATTACTGACTCTGGTATGGGGTCTTCTGACCATTCTTCATACTCTGCAAACGTTGCCTCCATATCTATTGAGAGATGGATTCAGCCCATGGGTCTTGCCATTGGGTTTTATCAACTCAAACAGAGTTAAACCCTGAGACTCAGGTGCCACCGGCCCCTCCCACATCTGTGGCCACAGAGCTCTTACTGATGGAATCCTGAGCTCTTCTGCTGAGCCCTGACTTGGTCTTAGACTCTGTCTCAAAGCACCATCCTGGGCAGCCCTACCACCTAGTTAATCAATCAGAGTAAATGAAACTAATAGCAACGCTCTAACCACACTTACCTACTGCTCCCTATGTTCTAACACTTCACATCCATTACCTCATTCGATCCTCACCACTCTACGAGGGAGGTTCTACCATGATTCCCACTTTGCAGTTCAGGAAACATAAGCAGAGGGTTACATCAACTGGCCACAGTTAACAGGAGAACAAGGCTTTGAACCCAGGCAGTCTGACTCAAGTTCATGCTCTGCTCACCAAGCTGTACTGCCTCACACTGGTATGTGAGATTAAACATAGAAGCCAGCTCAGCTCTAGTCTTTTCTGCTTGTCACCTGAAGATTCAACTGGAGAGCCACTTCATAATTTGTCAAATCCAATCCAAATAAACCAGGAAGTAAAAAGAAATAACACCTGGGCTCAAGTAAAGTTGGCCAGAGGGGGCTTCCCTGGTGGCGCAGTGGTTGAGAGTCTGCCTGCCGATGCAGGGGACACGGGTTCATGCCCTGGTCCGGGAAGATCCCACATGCTGCAGAGCGGGTGGGCCCGTGAGCCATGGCCGCTGAGCCTGCACGTCTGGAGCCTGTGCTCCGCAATGGGAGAGGCCACAACAGTGAGAGGCCCGCGTACCGCAAAAAAAAAAAAAAAAAAAAAAAAAGTTGGCCAGAGGTTCTGAGGGTGTGCAACGCATAACCACACCTGGGGAACAAACAAGATGGCAGCACCCAATTCTTCCCATGCTCGGAAGTCCTCCCAGCGCTGCTCATGTTCAAGCTCAAAGGCTTGGCTTGCCAAAATATGTTCACACAAAAGGAGACTCCTTCCCAAGTCCCAAGAAATTCAGATAGGAACACTTCCAATCGACTGCGCTCCTGGGCCACCAGTTCACCTCCACAGGAGGAGGATATTAGCCCACCTACAAGCCCCACACTGTTATGGAGGTTACTTCTGAAGAGAAAATGCTCATAATGGAGCTCTTACTCAATAAAGTTCCCCCAGAAAACACAGGGAGTCAGTTTCCCTATTCCTTTCAGAGACCCTCTCTCTGCCTCCCTGACAATGTCTTAATACAGGAAACTAGGGGTCAGGAAGTCTGCTTCTAGTCCTGCCCCTGACCCTCGTAACCCACTCGAGCATGAACAATTCAAGATATGTTTTTCCCCAGGGCCCTGTCCACAGTGATACTGTCCAATGAGAATACGAACACCAGCCACGTTCGCCTCACGAGATGCTGGGAAAGGCCTAATCACGTGACATGCTCCAAAGCATTCTAAGAACGACGAAGGACTGGCTGTGGATGGGTCACTTTCTCTTACCGTAGAGTGGGATCGCCAACTGTCGCCGGAAGAGACTGTGGACTTTCTCCAGCTGTGAATCAAAGGTTTGTTCCCGGTCAAAAGGGGAAAGGAAGCCAGCTATGGGCTAAAGAAGCAAATTCGTAGTAAATGACAAACTCTGGTTCTTCCTACTTCAAAAAATATTTCAGCACATCTTTAGTTCACACTAAAAAAATTCATAGGACCTCTCATACACGAGGTATTGTGCCAAATGCTGCACGAGGCTCAAAAGTGAATGTTTTCCCTAGCAAGTGTTTATGAGGGGAGAGCAAGAAGGAATCCAAGAACGCAAGAGGGAAGAGATATGGGAACATATGTATATGTATAACTGATTCACTTTGTCATAAAGCAGAAACTAGCACACCATTGTAAAGAAATTATACCCCAATAAAGATGTTAAAAATAAAAAAAGAAATGTACCCAAATAACTACAACAAGATACAGCATAAGCATCACAAAAGCGAAGCGTCACAAGTATCAAAGGATGGCGGCTTGCTTCAAGCTGGTTTTCAGGGCTGAGTTTGTCATTATGAAGGGAGGGAATCAAGGAGAGGCTCCTGGAGGAGCTGGCACCAGGGACGCTCCTACAGGCTCTCCGGAGCTGGCGAGAGAGGAAAACAGACTCCCAGATGAAGGGAGGTCAAGAGTACAAGTACAGTGGCTGGAAAGTGCATGAACACCGAGGGGAGCGTGGGAGCAGACTCCACGTGGGGTCACGGCTGACACTCGAGACAGCCGCACGTGTCAGCCACAGGCTCAGTCCCAACGCCTTAGTCCAGGGAAGGGGAGAGCACGACCGCACATTTCTCAACAGGGACACAATCAAGACGGGACTGGGCTACTTTAACCACAGTGATCTAACTTAAGGACAGGGCTCCACGGTACCAACAACAACTTTGTGGTCACACACACAGTGGAAAAGAGACACTAGGGAGGGGACTGTAAAATTCTATAAATCATAGTCTAGTCTAAAAAGCGCAATTATGATGGGATCAAATCTCTCAGTTACTATGGGACATGATGTATATATACATATATATGTACACATACATATGTATACACACACACATATAAAATCTTTTTTTTGGAATGACTTCGTTATCCTTGTACTCTCACCTGAAACTAGTAACTAAAACAGGAGTATGTTTAAATATCAGGAAAAAATTGTAGGGTCATCTGTTCTTTAGTCAAAGAAGACATTCTTGCTACTCCACAAAGACTCGTGATTTTATTTACTGCCCACCCACTAAGTGACAGGCAAAGACCGTTCTGTTAACTATGCTTCCCCAAGACCACTTACGAGGACAGCCCCGGGTGGCCAAGGCAAGCACTGGTCACTCACCCGCGCAGCTTCCACGATGGCACTTTCAAACTCCCGATAAGCCTCCCAGATGGCGAGTCCCTTGGTCATGTGTAACCCGACGGACGAGAGGGCCCTTTCAAACACAGAGCGGACTTTCTCAAGGCCACCTTTCTGACCAATGCCGCCGACTGAGTACTGGCCGTACTCTAGCCAAATGTTAGGACCTAAAAATGAGAAGTGTTCTATTAGTTCAGGATACGAAATGCCCAAACATCAAAACTTTTGTTCTGATGAACAACAGAAGAAATGAGCCCACCAAAAAAGTACTCATTCATGGAGAAAGGGAAGAGCATCACCAACAAGTATCCCAGGTTCCCTGTACCAACACTGCAGCCCGAAAAGAAAGTCTATCTTAATGGCCCTACTAGGTATAACCACTGAGATTTGACTCCATAAACAGTACATGCCAAGTGGTAATATGTAATACGACTGATTATAGAGCTCATTTGTTAAAATTGAAGAAATCCAGTAAAGATTTAAATGAAAATAGTTACAAATCTGAGTGACTTTTCAGAAAGACTGCAAAGCCTAGAATTTTTCAACTTTTAAATCTTGATTCATTTTTAAGCCTTCTGATCAAAGTGAAACACAAAATTAAAAGCACCAATCCTGTTACTAGAGATTTTAAATCTCTAAAACACAACAAAAAAGACCTGGTTACCTTGTTTCTTTCACTTTTTAAACTTTCTATATACTCACTCCTGCAGCACTAAGACCAATGAATTAAACTCTTTATGAATGCATCGATTCTTACTGCACATATTGTGCCTATCAAGTCACTTTTCAGAGATCTGAAAATAATTTTTGATGCTCATACACTAACCTTGTAAAATAAAAATACTAGAAAGATAAAGCCAACATGAGAATTACTGTGTGTTTTCCTTAGGCTTGCTTTCTCAATGAAATAAGTCATTTCTAAAAACCTAGCTAAGGTTTGTGAGCTACTCTGTTTTTGCTCACCAGTACAGAGCTGCCATGTGGGCTGCAAAACGAAAATGGAAATGAACTAGCTCTTGGAGCTGAAGCCCTTAGTGAGGGTTAGCCTAGTTTACAGAGGGTCTATGCTTCTCACTAGGGGAAATGCCCACAGAGGGAGTAAGGAAAATCAGATTGGAAAAAGGATATTTAATTAAAAATTGGAAACATTTTAAAATAATTTTTAAGAACACTCTGTCCATAGCATTGTGTGATATAGTCCTCGATGTATGTAGAGAAAATATTTAGAGACTTATACCATCAAACGGGATTTTTTTTTCTTCTTCTTTTTTTTGCGGTACGTGGGCCTCTCACTGCTGTGGCCTCTCCCGTTGCGGAGCAGAGGCTCCCGACACGCAGGCTCAGCGGCCATGGCTCATGGGCCCAGCCGCTCCGCGGCAATGTGGGATCCTCCTGGACCGGGGCACGAACCCGCGTCCCCTGCATCGGCAGGTGGACTCTCAACCACTGCGCCACCAGGGAAGCCCCCATCAAACGGGATTTTAAGGGAGGGAAGGCATCCACCTTCACTTTCACTGGTAAAATGTCAAGACCAGCAGACAAGGGATCTCCGTGGTAATGGAAGATTCTGCATCTCGATGCAATGGTGGGATAAAATATCACATTGTGTGTATACAATGTGTGTATACACACACATTGTACCAAGGTCCATTTCCCGGTGTTGAGTTTGTACTATAGTCATAAGATATTGGGGGAAACGGGATCAAGCAAGTACATAGGACTTCTCTGTACTATCTTTGCAATTTCCTATAAATCTATAAAAATGTCAAAATTAAATGTTTAAGTTTTTTAGTACTAGAAAAAAAAAAAGCCTTCTGTCCAAAGCTTCTAAAAATCCAATCAATGTGTAAAAGGTAACCCTTAGTCATCTGGAAATACCAGGTAAGTTCTCCCTGCCAGATAAATGGTGGGGGTGAGTATATTCACCTCCTTCCTTCAAATATTTCTTCTACTTGTATTTTAAAACCTAAAGCCTCAACTGAAAACCACAAACAATGATAATAATAAATGAACTCCAATCTTTCCAATCGCTGGACGAATGCTCTTTACTGGGTAGCAACACCTCACAGTACAATCCACAGAGGCAGAGAGTGATGCTAGATGAGCCCACCTGACACCCTCAGAAGAGCCCTCAGGGAACTTACAGATGTAATCCTTCACCGCTTTCTCGAAGAGGTCATACACGTGCTCTCTGTCCAGGCCGTCCAGGGCCATGCTGATCTCGTCATGCAGCCACTCCAGCCAGAGCTCTACAAGACACCAGGGTCCCCTGCATTAACACCCCCAGCACCAAAGAGCGGGCTGAAAGCAGGGACTGCACCGTGAGGCATCAGCACGAGTACGGTTCATCCACCTTATACAACCTGGCCCAGTTCACAGAAATTCAATTCTTAAAACCTGCACCAAGCACATAGAAGGCGTATGCTTCCAAAGAAGATCAATCACTAAAGTCATAATATCCCTAGAGTGGCCGGGCATTTTATATTTTGCGAAGCACTGATATATTTTCTCATTCAATCTTTGTCAAAAACCTATGAGGTAGGTGACAGGGACATTAATAACAATGGCATCTATCTAAGCATTTACAACATGCCAAGCATGTGTTAATAAATGTTGTGCACAGAATGGCTCTTCCAATCAATGTACTACAAGGCAGAAACTACTGTTATCCCCATTTTACTGCTGGGAAAACTGAGTCTTAATAAATTTGTTTATTCATTTATTTATTTTTGGCTGCACTGGGTCTTCGTGCTGAGCGCAGGCCCTCTCTGGTGGCGGCAAGCGGGGGCCACGCTTTGCCGCAGCGAGCAGGCCCCTCACTGTGGTGGCCTCTCCCATTGCGGAGCACAGGCTCTAGGCACGCAGGCTTCAGTAGCTGTGGCTCGCGGGCTCTAGAGCGCCGGCTCAGCAGCTGTGGCGCACGGGCTTAGTTGCTCCGTGGCATGTGGGATCCTCCTGGACCAGGGCTCGAACCTGCATCCCCTGCACTGGCAGGCGGACTCCTAACCACTGCGCCACCAGGGAATTCCAAAACTGAGTCTTAGAATGTTTATATAATTTGTTTAAGGTCACACAGCTAGAAAGACATATAGCCAGGCAATCTGATTTCAGCTTCTATGCTCTGCAGTTATGCTTTGTGGGAGGGAGAAGGGGACAGAACTGGATCTAGGACCTGTGTTTTCCAACTTCTCCCTAAAAGATCAATTATGTATATTCACGGAGATTTAACTACAAAGATGCTCAGTGTAATTATGTTTCAAATAAGCAGAAATAACCTAAATGCCCAACTACTGTGGAACAAGTAAGGTATGAAACATTTAAATTAAAAATTATTTATGAAAGTTTAGTTATAATACATTTACAGTTATCTGTTGCTGAGAATGGATTAAATACACAAATACTAGAACAGGAAATAGAAAAGAAATGGGGGAAAAGTTTAATTACATAGAAATATTTTATGATAAAGTTAGGTTAAAGAAATTAGGATTCAAAACATGAGTCAGTATCGCATGACCACAAGTATGTTTAGCAAAAACTAGAAGAGGATAAACTAAAAATCGCTGACTTTGGATGATGGGTTTTCTTCTTTCCACTATACTTATATGTTCCAAATTTTCTATAAGGAGCATGTCCCACTTTCAGCACTGAAAAAAAAGGACACTCTTCAATTCTCTGTGTTTATAAAAGCAGCCCAACTGTGGAAGCCTTACCTTCGGTCAAAGGAAAGATCTCGCTCATCTTCTGGCGGGCCATCCTCACTTTGGTAAGCTCCCCTTCCAACCGAAGCAGCCGGATCAGGTCCACGTGGCAGTTGTAGTCATAGACGTTGATAGACAGCTAGAAGAAAAAGGAACAGAAGTTGAAATTTAGAATGCCATCATCAAAATAACTCAGCTTTGGGCTTCCCTGGTGGCGCAGTGGTTGAGAGTCCACCTGCCAATGCAGGGGACACGGGTTCGTGCCCCGGTCTGGGAGGATCCCACATGCCGCGGAGCAGCTGGGCCCGTGAGCCATGGCCACTGAGCCTGCGCGTCCGGAGCCTGTGCTCCACAATGGGAGAGGCCACAGCAGTGAGAGGTCCGCATACCGCCAAAAAAAAAAAAAACACTCAGCTTCTTTCACCATTGGTGACGACACATGTCTGCCACAAGCACAAAATATGTGCAATGTGGGAGAGCCACGAAAAGAGCAAGGCAACGTTTACCTTCAGGAAGAGGGAGAAAAATCCACAAGAAAGAGCTTTTTATAATAATCTTAACGCTCTCAATTCCTGTCAGAACACATGTGGGTTCTCTCTGAAATACAGAAAACATTCTAATGAAGCAAATAAATAAACACAAAGTATGACCTGAGGCAAGTTATTAACTTTTCTAAGCCTCCATTCCCTCATCTGTAAAATGGGATACACCACTAGGTTCTAGCTCGTAAGGTTCTTGTGAGGTTTTTTTTTTAAATAGAGCTTTATTGGAGTATAATTGCTTCACAATACTGTGTTAGTTTCTGTTGTACACCAAAGTGAATCAGCCATATGCATACACATGTCCCCATATCCCCTCCCTCTTGAGCCTCCCTCCTACCCTTGTTATCCCACTGAAAGGTAATTTAGTATCACGCTGTAGCACATGCCAGGTACATCAGTAAGAGCTCTTTTCTTTTACTAAACAAACAAACAAATGAAAATCCCTATCGGGAGAAACAAGAACGGCAACAGACTGATGAAGCTGAGTGATAGGTACAAAAACGTTTATATTTCAAGTTAAAAGTTAATAAATTAAGATAACTGCTTCCAAAGCTATCAGACATCTGAGGCAAAGGAAAACTAAAAGAACTTGTCACTAGCAGACTTACTCTTAAAGAATAGCTAAAGGAATTTCTTCAAACAGAAAGCAAATGATAAGAGAAATCCTGGAGCATCAGGAAGGAAGAAAGAGCAGAAATATGGCTAAATACAATAGATGATCCTTCTCTTCATGAGTCTTCTAAATCGTATGATAATGGAAATAAAAATTTTAAGGCTATCTGATACCCAAAACAATGACATTTCAAAGGAGGAATGGTAAAGGGACCTAAATAGGAAGATTTCCACACTTCACTCAGGGGTAAAACATAGATACCATGTAAGTCAAATATACTGAAATACCCAAAGCAACCACTGAGAAACTATATAAAGCAATACTCTAAAAATCACTATAAATAAATCAAGCTGGAATACTAAAGAATGTTCAAATAACCCATACGAAGGCAAGAAAAGAGAAACAGGAGAACAAGCAACACAGGAAACAAACAGAAAATTTAAAAATGTCAGGCTTTAGACCTAACGTATCAATAGTTACCTTCAAAGTACATGATCTAAACATACTAATTAAAAGACAGAGAATGGCAGAGTGGATAAAAACACAACTCACCTCTATGCTGATTACAAGAAACTCACTTCAAATTCAAGGATGTAGGTAGGTTCAAAGTAAAAGGATGGGGAAAGATACAGCATGCAAACATTAAACAAAAAGAAGCAAAAAGTGACTATACTAATATCACATCAAGTAGACTTTACAGCAAAGAAAATTATCAGAGATAAAATGGGACATTACATAATGATAAAAAAATCAGCCCACCTGGAAGACAAAACAATCCTAAAAGTGCATGCACCAAACAACAGAACCTCAAAATAGATGAAGCAAAAACTGATAGAGCTAAAAGAAGAAACAGACACAACCACAATTATATTGGGGATTTCAACATCCCCCACTTCAGCAACTAAAAGAATTACCAAACAGATATCAGCAAGAATATAAAAGAACTCAACAACACCATTAACCAACATGATCTAATTGCTATATATAGAACACTCTACCCAACAATAACAGAATAACACATTTTTCTCAAGTGCCCAAGGAACATTCACTGAGACCACATCCTGGGCCATAAAACAAACCTCAACAAATTTTTAAAAACTTAAATCATACAGAGTATGTTTTCCGATAACAACAATCAATTACTGTAGGAATATCTCTAAATGCTTGAAAATCAAGCAATACACTTCTAAATAATCTATGAGTCAAAGAGGAAATCTCAAAGAAAATTTAAAATACACAGAACTCAATGAAAATGCAAACACAGCAAATTAAAATAAGTGGACTGCAGCTAGCAGAGTGGACAGGAAAACTTACAGAACTAAATTCAATGTACAAAAAGAATTATACACCATGACTAAGTGGGAGTTATTCCAAGTATGCAAGGCTAGCTCAATCTTTGAAAAGCAATCACTGTAGTCCACTATATATCAAGCTAAGGAACAAAAATCATGGTATCAATTGATACAGAAAATGCATTTGACAAAATCCAACAACCATTCATGATAAAAACACTCAGAAAGTTAGGACTTTATCAAAATTAAAACTTTTTGCTCTGTAAAAGACTCTGTTAAGAGGATGCAAAGACAAGCTACAGACTGGAAAAAAGAATTTACAAACCACATATCTGACAAAGGACTAATAATATCTAAAAGATATAACTCCAAACTCAACAGTAAGAAACAAACAATCCAAATAAAATAAAAAGTAGGCAAAAGACATGAACCAACATGTACTGGGTTGGCCAAAAAGGTCTTTTGGGTTTTTCCGTAAGATGTTACAGAAAAACTCGAATGAACTTTTTGGCCAACCCAATATTTCCAGGGGACACAGATGGCAAGTGAGTGCACATGAATAACGGTCAGGGAAATACAAACTAACACCACAATGAGCTATCCTTACACACCTATCAGAACGGCCAAAAGGAAAAACAGTGACACCAACAAATGCCAGAGAAGATGCAAAAAAACTGGATCACTCATACATTGCTGATGAGAATATAAAATGGGTACAGAAACTCAGGAAACTGTTTTCGGCAGTCTCCCATAGAATTCAACACACAAGTACCATATCACCCAGCAACTGCACCCTTGGGTGTTTTTCCAGAGAAATAAAACCTATGTTCACACAAACATCTGTACAGGAATGTGCATAACAGCTGTATTCCTAACAGCTAAATCTGGAAAGAACCCAGAAGTCCTTCAATGGGTGAATGGGTAAACAAACCATGGAACACGCACGCCGCGGAATACTACCCAGCCATAAAAAGGAACAAATAAACACACAACTCAGATGAATCTTGAAGGAATTATGCTGAGTGAAAAAAGGTCATCCCCAAAGGTTACATACTATATGATTCCATTTACATAACATTATTGAAATGATAAAATTGTAGAAATGGAGATCAGATTAGTGGGTGCTAGAGGTCAGGAACTGTGGCTCTATCAGGGCAGCAGGAGGGATCCTGAGGTGACAGAGCCAATTTGTGTGCTGACTTTGTCAACGTCAATACGTGGGTTGTGAGACTGTACTATAGTTTTACAAAAGGTCACCAGTGGGGGAAACTGGGTAAAGGGTACACAGGATCTCTCTGTATTATTTCCTGCAACTGGAGGGAAACCTACAATTACCTCAAAATGAAAAGTTTAATTTTTAAAAAAGCTTTCAGGGACTTCCCTGGTGGTGCAGTGGTTAAGAATCCGTCTGCCAATGCAGGGGACACAGGTTTGAACCCTGGTCCGGGAAGATCCCACATGCCGCGGAGCAACCAAGCCCATGCGCCACAACTACTGAGCCTGAGCTCTAGGGCCCATGAGCCACATCTACTGAAGCCCACGCGCCAGGAGCCCATGCTCTGCAACAAGAGAAGCCACCACAATGAGAAGCTCGCGTGCCGCAAGGAAGAGTAGCCCCCTCTTGCCACAACTAGCGAGAGCCTGCGCGCAGCAACGAAAACCCAACACAGCCAAAAATAAATCTTTAAAAAAAAAAAAAGCTTTCAAACAAGTTGGGGTATGGGGTTACATTAAGTCTATACACCACGACTAGACTAGTATCTACTCTTCCAACGTCTGCCACATTTCAGCAATAAATATTTCCCTCTCCAGAGATGACAGATGACCTATAATTCATTCGACTAACATTGCCATTTGACAATATACTCTTAGTAATCTAGACCCTAGTTATTGCATTAAACTGCACACAGGAGGATCTGTCTCAGCAGGTAGCAAGTCTCAGCAGTAATGCGTTAGACCACGGAATTGACACGGGACAGACAAACTGACCAACAGAACACTAGAAAGCGCCCAGAAACAGACCCACGCAACCAGAAAGTATATCACAGAGGGACACTGGGTGTATCCACTAAAATGAATTCATGACCCATGACCATGGCCCCAGTTTGAAAAATACTGACTTAGAGAAACTCTTACAGGGTTTGAGACTAGCACAGTTTAACAGTAACAGTGTTCCTTGTAGCTTGTTTGTAATACGAAAAAAAAAACTGTAAGCAATTCAAATGCCAGAACAACCAATAAGCTGTGGGCTACTCACACCCTGGTGTAACTGAACACACAGCAGTCAAAATGGATAACCTGCAACTGCAAGAACACGGCTGAACCTTAGAAACACACTGCTGAGTGGAAAGCAGTCCCGGATGATTACACATTGCATGATACACTTTTTTAAAAGCTCAAAAACAAACAAAAGTGACAATATATGCTTAGGAATGCATATTTAAGAGGATAAAACTATACATGTTTTAAAAGAGAAGGAAGCACTCAAGATTCAAAAAAGCAGTTACCTGGGTTTGAGGAGGGGATGAGGTCAAGGCAGGGCACTGGCACCGGGGAGAAGCCGCGGGGACGGGCAGCAGTACTGATGAAGTCCCCACTCTTAGAGCAAGGGGCAGAGCAAGGGTGCTCATCTCATTACCATCCTTTACAATTTACAGATGTGAACTGCTTTGTATGGATCAAATTACACACAAGTAGGTAATAAAGAAGAATCAATATCAGGTAAGCCCATGACCTATAATTTAAAAAAAATCTTTTAGCAATGTTCTCCTGCTCATGATTTATAGAACTTGACAGGCTGAACCCACCCCATGATTATGTGATAGGTTGTAAAAGGACAGGACGAGGTCAGGACACAAGTGGTCTAACGTCCACGGGTTCTGTTTCCCCATCTGTACCAGAAGGCACTGGAGTACACCTCTGCATATCAAGTGGACTGCCATGATGCACTGATGTCTCAAAATTGGCTGTCAAGTGTGTCACTCAAGTAACCACAGTGGAAGAACTGAAGATCATGGAAGATGTACTCTCCTCACGAAGGAGCAGGCGCAGTTCTCCCTGTCACCCCATCACTCGCAACTCACCTGGGTCTGAATGTGTTTTCTGAGCGTGAAGAGGGGTGGGCAAGTCCTGCCTAGCCAGCCTGAGTAATGTCTATGCAAGCGGCCCTCCCGTGAACACCAGACGGAGGTCAGAAGAGAAACGTAGAAAACTCACTGAAGTAAAGGAACTGTCTCTAGGATGGTTTTTGATCTAAATTTCTGATTTTTAGGCCCAAATAATGAAGATACTATATATGGAGATGTGCTGTGAGAGCACGTACATTAAATGCACACTGACATGCATTTAAGAGACCTTCCAGAGTGTTCAACCAGCACTGACAAATGAGCACGTGCCGGTCTAGTCTGGTCTCAGAACACTGTTAACGACAAAGGATGCTTTAAAGAAAGAGAAGGCTTAGCCAACGTGCAAGTGCTCTGCGAATTAAATTTCCTAACTCCCTAACAGCACAACCTGACCCTGGACTGGGGGCGGAGAGGTGACAGAGAGGCCTGGTGGAGAGGACACTTAGCTGCAATCACAGGAAAGGGGGGGGAGGAGAAGGGAGCAGGTCCCATCACTGCATCTACCGTGTGTCAACCTGTGCCTGGAGCTTACACACCTCTTGTCACTTAAGCTCCACAACAGCCCTGTGAGGGAGGCACTACTACAACCCTCCCTTTACCAACTGGCACAGCAGGCTCAGAGCGCTGACATGACCTGTAAGACACCATGAGGTGCCACTTCTAGTTTCAGGCCAAAAACACAAATGGTGGGAAATCTCCGCTTTTGTTACATGGACAGATACTACTAACTGCGAGCTTTCATAAACACACTCAGGGCGAGAACTGGAATTTGCAAATACGACAAGGCCGAGGATTTCACAGACCTCTCTGGAAGTTACCGACCATCGTGCTCCACGAGGAGAGTCATTACAGCAGGAACTAGAGGCTGTGGGATTAGGAGGAGGTGGGAGGGAGTTTTGGAAAAATTGAAAAGTCCATTTCTAGACCCTCCGGAAAAGAGGATAAAGCCAGAGGCTCTTCAATTCACCATCACCTGCCAGATCCCATCCTGTGTGGTCACCTTTGGTGGCCTGAGGCAGGGCTGGCAACTGCACAATACCAGTAGGCCGGTGGCCTCTGCCCTGACCCACCCTCCTCTCTAGTAAGCTGGGTACCTCACCTCATCAAGGACTTAATCGCTCTGCTTCCAAGCCTCCCCTTCCCCTAAAAAGGTAATTCTCTTTCCCCTACCGAGTAAGCTAATGGCTCATTGAAAGGCCCAAGGCCAGAAGAACAGATTTCCACCAGGACAGGGACACAGTCCGCCTGGCACCTCGTATCACACTGCTGAATGAATAAAAGACTGAATGGACTTCGGCGTGCTTATTTATAAAAAGCAGAAATGGTAACCACCTGCCTACCCCCAGCTGGTTCAGATGCAATGACAAGTGGGACAGATATACCAAAAGATAATATAACTGTTTCACAACTTAACAAAAACATCACCTCGAGAGAGGATGTTATAAGGAATCTCACACCCAGCAAAGCGAGAAACCCAGGCTAACAACCAACCCTGAAAAATTCAAAGCCCCTTACGAGTGACTAAGCAAATCATTTCATCACTCCTTCTGTGCCTCAGTTTCCTCATCTGTAAAATGAGAATGTGCTCCATCTGTTTGCGCCTCCAAATCCACTCCACCCTCTCTCTTCCCCGTCCTGTGACCCACTGTGTGGACCACACTGATGAGGTCTCTGGCTGTCTTGCTTCCAGCAGACAGCACCAGCAGACTGTTTGGAGAGAGGCAGAGCAGTAGGTCAGGGTACTTCTTCCCCACCCCAATCCCTGATGGGAAACTGGGGCCGCACCCCTGGAACAAACGTCTCACCTCCTCTCAGATGTTGTCTCCACACAACTACTTGGAAAACCAGTCCCTCCCATCACCTCTTCAGGCCTAAAGGTGGACACCTAAAGGTCCTGCTACTACTAGCCCTGGGGTACCGAACCTTTACTCCTGATTTCCCTGCTCTAGACACAGTAGTCCCTTTACTGACCTTTTCTCAAACTTTCTTAATTTGAATGTGCCACCTACTTCTTGCTGGAATCCTAGATTACACAAGAGATACCACCACCTGTATCTCATAAGGTTACAGATTAGAAATCACGTAGCTACTAGGGCCAGGCCCCGAGCTTTAATTACCATTATAACAAACCTATGTGCGGAAATCGTTTCTCCCAATTTACAAATGAGAAAGCCGAGGCTGAGAGAGATTAAGAAATTCGCCCAAGCGCACGCAAGGGTGGAAGAGCCAGAACTGGGGCCTTAGGCTCCAGACGCTGTAATCGCTCCCTTTCCATTTCTATTATCACCGTCACCATTAATATTTTCCCGACCACGCCATAGTTCATCAGCGTCGTCATTCCTACAGGCAAATAACTCTCTTTTAGAAATAAAATTTTATTTCTCGTGCTGGACAGCTGAACGGTGTGGCAAAAAGCAGGAGTTCTGGAGTCGTTTCAAAGTTCAAAGCCTGTCTCGCCAAAAGCCTGTCTCGCCATTTGCAGGAATTGTAATCTTGAGCAAGAAAATTCCCTCCACCAAGAGCCTCAGTTTCCTCCCATAAAACGGGAAATACACTACTTCCTTCAGCGGGTTCTTGCGAGGGTTCAATGGGATAACGGTTGCAAATCACCTGGCAAGCAGTAAGCGTTCGAAGGACGGGAGACGCGCTGATGAATTGCGCTTTGGCGGCCTTGGCGGCTTTATTACCGCCGAGGACAAGGGAGGCGGGCCGGAGCCTGGGAACCTGAGGGAAGGAGCCCGCCGCCCACCCCCGCGCTCACCTGCTCCTCCAGCCGCTCGATCTCCAGCTGGTTCTTCTCCTCTTCGTCGTACTCCCACTCGTACTCCCCCGGGGAGCTCTCGGCCGAGGAAGCCATGGCGTACTCCTCATCTCCATCGCTCTCACTCACGCCTTCCTCCTGCTGGTCCCACTCCGGCCCCACGGTCTTGTACGTCGCGGCGGCCACGGCCCGCGATAACACCTTCCTCCTCGTCCTAGCCTCCTTAGCTTCAGCCTCCTCCCCCTCGGCCTTGGGTCCGGCCTTGGGCTCAGCCTCCGCTTCCGAAGCCGATGCTGCTGCCGCCGTCGCCATCTTGCGCTTCCAGTGACTCCCGGGTGCTCACTCTGCCGCCGAAGACCCACTGAAATAGAAGCTGCCCGCGGCGCGCGCCTGATCAAAACCGCGCTCCCCTGCCACCTAGAGAGAAACTGTGAGCCACGGATGACGGCGAAACCTCGAAATACACGAAACTCATGCTATTTTATTACTTTTAATAGCTCGTGTTGGAGGAAAAAGAACTCGCTAACAGGGCATGTGTTTCGCCACAACTTCGGACAGAAGTTGGGTCCTTAGACAGGAAGTGGAAGCCATAGAGGAAGTCATGGAGTGAGCGCGATGATTGACATTAAGGGGTTGCCGCCATCTTGAGAAGGTCAAAATGATTCTTGGAATTAATGCCTTACCGCCTATTCTGACCTGGCGCGTGGTTCAGTCTCCCCAGTAACTGAGCCTCAAATGCAGAGAAAAGTCTAAGTCCTCGGGGAAGGATCGATTGCACCATTCATGAGAAAAACTCACTTCCCAAAGAGATTCCTCCCCTTTATGTAATGCCTGGTGCCTAGCAGTTAAAAACACATGTGCGTTTTCTGGTTTTATAGGATCATATTCTGCAAACCAATATTAATAAACTACATTAGTAAACATTTACTTAGAATCTCTTCATTGCCATGCCTTGTCATATAAATTGTGACAGTTTGCTTTTTTATATAGAGAGAAATAGAGTCAAACATACACACTTTTTAAAATCAGGGCAAAGTATTCGTTTAGCTAAGCTTTCTACTTTGACGCAGGAAAGCCTTGGTGTGTCTATTTATTGCCTTTCTCCCTCATTAGCAAGCTTCATTATGTCAGAAGTTATATGTTTTTCTTTCCGTTGGATTCCCAAAGCACCCTGACAAAAAGTAGATACTCAACACATATTTGCTCAATGGATGAAAGAACTGTCCTTGAATTCGTACAAAAGGGAAGATCGAGGTTTAGAAAGACGCTGTCATTCACCTAGGATCACACAGCCAGTTAGGTGCAGAAACGGGATTCCAACTCAGGATTGTTCAAGTTTGAATCCCAACTGAGTCTAACTCTCCGGGCAACCTAGGACAAGCTACTACACCGCTCTGATCCTCAACTTCCTAAGCTGCAAAACAGGGCTAAGAAAGGTGGACTGGTTGATCCTCTGCGCATTCCGGCGGTGGACTTTGTGAACGCAAACTTGGGTCCCGAACTCCAGCCCGAAGCCCCTCAGATCCAGAACCCATCACGGAGGACAAACTCTCGTGCGACTCCAGACCTTTGGGCTCCGCGCCCCGCCCGCCCCGGAGGGGCGTGGTCAAGGCGGGACCAAAGCGCGTACACGTGCACGGAGCGGGAGGGCTCAGGCGCGAAGTCGCCGGGACGTTAGAGGGAGCGCGCTCCAAGCTAGGAACAGACTCGCGCACGCGCCTCGGTCTCGCACTCGGCCTGCGCAGGCGCAAGCCCGCAAGATGGCGGCGGCTGGAGCAGGACGTTTGAGGCGGGCGACTTCGGCACTGCTACTCCGGGCCCCGCGTCTGCCGGTCCGGGAGCTGTCAGCTCCGGCTCGGCTCTATCACAAGAAGGTAGGAGCGGGCGGGACCGGGCGGGACCGGGAGTGCGAGGACAACCGAGAGTGCTGGCATCCTAGCGGAGGCCCGGCCTAGGAAAGACTGCGGGGCCTGGGAACTGCGGGGCCCGAGAGGCCCCACTGCGATCCAGGATACGGGCCGCCCCGGGCCCCAAGAGAGGCCGCCCCTCGCGCGAATCCGCCTGGACTAACTTCACCTTCCTGCGCAGGGGCACTAACCGCGCCTGAAATAAAAATGACAGCTCCTGCACATCTAATGGCCACTGCCCGTGGGCCCGGCCTCTGGCCGCGATCTCGTGCATCCAGCCTTTAAACCCCCAACAGCCCAGGAAGCAGGGTCCTGCGATGACTTGCCAGCCCGACACACAGCGGCGCGGGGTCCGGCTTCAGCCAAGGCTACCGCCCTGGCCAGGTGACCTTGGGCAAGTCAGTGCCCTGCGCTGAACCTGTTTCCCCTCTTGTCAAATGGGGTCTTAGCAGCCCCCCGTACTCGAGACCATGCCTGCGGAGTCCTCGGCAGGGTGTCTGGCACAGGGAGGCCACTTAGGGTGATGTTACTGTTGCAGGAGCTCAGAGCCTCCGAGTGGAGATGGACATGTAACGAACAGTCATAACGTTTTAATTTTTGTTTTCTGTTTGGAGTGGTGGTGAGCTGTGAGTAGAGATAGGTGCATAGTTTGCAGCCTTTACCTTCCGGCGGTGGAAAGTCCCTAAACATGAGACTCTCTCACTCGGGAACCGGTTGACTAAAGAATGCGGTGAATCAACCCGGGGCAGAAAGTCCAGATTGGACATTATCTTGTAGGTCCTTGGGCTTGGAGTCAAAATCCGTGGTTGGATAGCTGGGGTGGAGATGGGGGAGGGGACTGGAAAGATCGGGATACTTACTGCTAACTAGTAAACAAACCTCAAGGTTTTTAAAGCCTTCCGTGTGCCAGTTTGAATAGATGTTTATTCTGTTCTGGCTTCCGCGCGTTTCCCCACGGACTTCACTCCTCCCCGCCCCAGGGATGTGTGTTGTTGACACAAGCCTTTCTACCACCAGGGTGCGCTGCTGCACCAGAGAGATTTCAGGGCCCTGAAATACAGTAATGAGATATTTATTATTTATTTTCGCACACAAAGGGACGTATTCCATAGCCTTGTTCCTCCTGTAACAGTCTCCTTGAGGCTTCTGGGAAACCCTTCCATTTCTGGACCATACTTACTTTTAGGATTTTCGAATAGTAATCATTATCCTTTGAGAACAGATTTTCTTTGGAAATTACAAAAATGCTGTTTGAGCCCAACTCTGGTGACTTGGGTGGTTAAAGGTCAAGTAATTATTTGTGGTTCAAAACCCTGCGGAATCAAGACAGGATTTTGCTGATTTTTCGCCACTCTCTGGAATCTCTGAATTCATTCCCAGGTGAAATTTGGTATTTAGTGATGGCCTGCCAGGTTCAGCTTGCTGACTTCAAGGACTTTGCCATCAAAGTCGGGGAGACCAACAGCAAAAAAGAGTGACTGTGATTTCTGTTCACCCTCTCGTTTCAGGTTGTTGATCATTATGAAAATCCCCGAAACGTGGGGTCCCTTGATAAGACATCTAAAAATGTTGGAACCGGACTGGTGGGAGCTCCAGCGTGTGGTGATGTCATGAAATTACAGGTACCCCTGGTTCCCATCTTTACTGGTGGTAACGGTGACCCCTTTGCTTGTACAGTGCTCCGTAGTTGACAGCATTTACGTGTACAGCATTGCATCTGGTCCCCATCTCAATTCCTGTGAGATGGGACAAGTCAGTGTTATAAATGACTCGAGCAGGGGCTGAATGCTAGTCATACTAGTAAACTACGCTGACCCTTTCTGACACAGTGAACTGATCTCACCTTTGTGCTCACTGTACCAGCCTAAATTCCAATTTAGCTAAGTGAAATCTTTTGTGAATTTTACCAATCAAAGGAAAACCACAACTGTTCAGTTAGCAATCCCCAAAGAGACAGGAAACGCAATAAATCAAACCTCCCCCACGTTGGAGATGACATGCAGGTAGTGCCCGGCGCTCTGGGTGAACCATAGCTTTCTCCACATCTCCTTCGTCACCGTGGTGGGCAGCTCGCCAGACAGCTTCATGACTATCTTGGAAAACAGAAACAAGGCAGGAGGGAACTACTACATGCAGTCTGGCGCCAAAGGACAAAGCATTATCCAGAGACCTTTACTGCAGACTCTCCCAGTGTTTAAAGACGCTCATTGACCCAGCAGCTGGGAGGAGAACCTCACAGCCAAAGATCAGGCTAGGGTTGGGGGCGGCAGGAGGCATATTTTTTGGTTGATCTTTACTAGCTAGGCCTCTATAATTCTGTATAGTTCCTGCTTTTATCTTCTCATCACTGAGCTCTTTGGATTAAAGGAAACTCAGTAATTAGTGCCCAAACTTTTAAGTGCGGAAAGCAGGACCAAAGCTGTCAGGGAGGGAGCACCCCGTGGGCCTCCATGAGCACCAGGTTCTATGGGGCACACCAGAACCTCTGCTAACTCCTGCCTCTTTTCTAGATTCAAGTGGATGAAAAGGGGAAGATCGTGGACGCCAGGTTTAAAACATTTGGCTGTGGTTCTGCGATCGCCTCCAGCTCGCTAGCCACCGAATGGGTAAAGGGGAAGACGGTAGGTTCCTGCAAACTAGAATTAAGTCACATTCTCCACAAACCTGGCTCTCAGTTAAGGGAAGGGGCTAGTGAGTGTAAACAAACAAACCAAAAACCTAAGATTTTTTTTTTCTAAATATGCTAAGAATTTTCTTTTTAATTTTGCTTACCGAGGTTTTTATTAAATTCTTCTCCACGTTGGGAATTACGGATAATTTTAAGTGTTTTTTAGCTTGGGTTATCATTTCTTAGAAGTCTAAGTCTGCTCTGGGGCAGTTCCGTCGTGGTTTGTTTTGTTTGTTTCCTCCCATTGTGCTTCAGGAGGGAGTGCAGGTGGCTTACAAGGATTCATGAAATAACAAACTAGCCTTTCTAAAATCCTGTCGCCATTAAAACCTCTCAGAAAAACCAAACTGCAGGTGCTCACCTTTGCAGCCCCAAGGGCCCAGGTTCTGGGAGCTGAGTCACAGAGGTGTGTGCCAGGCCACATGCCGCCGGCTCCCCGTGGCTCAGGGCCGGGGAAGCAGAGACCTAACCTGTTCTGGCTGGAGGTGGCTGTGAAGTGATTTGTCCAGAACTATCCTCAGGGAAAGAGGAAATGAGGAGACAGGGCACCTGTGCTCCCAGGGCCTGGCCCCGTGAATGTGATCAGAAAGTGGGGACAGGGCCTTTCTCTGACCCTGAGAGACTCCCATCTGAGTTTCCAGCAACAGAAGTTGAAGCATAATTCAGTGGAGTTAGTGGACTTGGGAGATTGGGGGGCAGGGGGGGAAATCGCTTTCCTTAAGGCAGCAGGGCTCCGTTCCATGTAGGCCTGCCTCCTGTTATGCCCCTGGGCTCTCGACAAACCCCAGGCATCCTTTTTAGTCCGCCTAGAGGAGAAAGGTTCTCCTTGGGGCAGGGGATGAGCCCCAAGAGCTCTCCTTCCAGGAGCTGTCTGTGCCCTTGGCCCAGGTGCTGCCAGCCTGGGTGCCACCCCTCCCGCCTCCCTGACGCCATCTAGCACTTAGGGTTGACGGGATTTATTCTGAACATTTAGTATAAGGACACCAGAGAAGCTGAGAGTCACAAAACCAGCGTAGAACATCACTGCCTTTTAAAAAAGGCTCAAGTTGCTGGCCTCAAGCAGATCCCTCAGAGACTCCTCCCAGGGTCCACTCCTGGCTCGTGGCAGCATCTCTGCGGGCCTGGCTCACCCCAGCTGAGCAATGCAGGTGCGTATACTTCGTACTTGAGGAGCCCAGCTGCAGCCTGGACGTGGAAGTAGGAGTCCTCTGTCTGGGGTTATTAAATGGAAATCGTCCCCCACCACCACCCTGTCGTGGGGGCCTCTTTGGCCCTTTTTATTTTCTGTCCCACCAGATAGAGTATCACTAAAACTTGCCGTCTGTCCCATCTGCCTCTCAGGTGGAGGAAGCCTTGACCATCAAAAACACGGACATCGCCAAGGAGCTGTGCCTCCCGCCTGTGAAACTGCACTGCTCCAGTAAGTGTCCCCTCCAGGATGGCGATGGGCTTGGACAGTTAGGGCAGTTTTGTAATGGCATCCACTTGATTTGTGACAGGGGAACGGCGAGTCCTTTCGGGTCGTGGAGTCCACCTTTACAGCCTCCGAGGGTTACAGCTCATGGAGTCCGTTCTCACAGTCTCCAGAGGGTTAGAGCCCAGGGTCTCACTGCGGCCTCCAGGGGAGTCCTGCGGGGGTGGTGTGGGCCAAGCATCGTGCTGAGCACGTTGTGGCCTCACTTCTAACCCTCACGAACGTCCTCCAGTCCCCAGAGGTGTCATTACCTCTCCCCACACAGAGGAGGAAACGAGGGCTCAGGTTAAAGCCCCCCAGTCGCACAGCTCCTCAGTGGCAGGGCCAGAGTCTAAACCCCAGTCTTTGATTCCAGAATCTGTGCTGTTCACCCGGCTGTGGTGAAGTTGGGACCAGTAAAGGAGAAAATGCCGCTTTCACCATAATCCTGTTTGTTGTGCATTTCCTCACTTCCTTTCCAGATGCCATCGCTGTCGGGGTCTGCATCTGTGTATATGCAATGACTAAGCCCAGTTGTGCAATATCCCCCTCTGCACTCTCCCTGAGAGAAAGTCCAGATGCCTTAAGGCTTGTACTTGGCTTTCCATTTCAGTCTAAAGCTTTTCAGATCTCAACCTTCTAGGGGAAGGAGGTTATGGGAAACAGTAGCCTAAACTTATTGATGGAGATTTACTGACCAAATTAGTTAAAAATCAGCAGAGGGCCAGGCCTCCTGCCAGGGTAGGACTCACAAGAGAAGAACTGAGTGCCGCAGCAGGGATGGAGGTCTGCTGAGACCCGAGTTCTTTCCACTTGCGCTGGAATTTCAAATACCCGTGAATAAAGGCCATAGCTTGTAAACATTTTCACATGGTTTCAGAGGAACCCCCCCGCCTTTTCATTAGGCCTTCTCGGGTACCGAAACCTTTAGCCAACGCTCTCTGCTGTCATTCCAGCTCCCTCAATGTTTATTTTCCCCAAAGCCTCCCTTTTAATATCGACTCCAAAATAAAAGTTTCCACACTTGGGATCGCTAGAGAGTGCCGGCAAATGCCATCCCAGGCACAAACCGGCACGACCTAAGTAATGCCATCCAGCGCCACCAGCGCCCACCGCATTTATCCTGACTTCCCTGAGAGCAGCTGAGAACTAACATTTGTTGTGTCCCTCCTGTGCATCAGACACTTTATGTATAAAGCCCTCACCCTATCCCAGCAAGAAAACATGATCGTCCAAGAGGCTAAGGAACTAACCTAGAATCTCGGGTATTTGCTGCACAGTCTGTCCCCAGAGCCGCCCCGCAGGAGGGATCCAGCTCAGGAAACAGCCAGCGGCCTGCAGGCCTGCTCCTCGCCCAGCACCCTGGTGAGGTGACTCTGTTAAGCCTGTCCCAGCACCACTACCTCAGCTCTTAAAGATTCTCTTCCTAAGACTGTTCCTGCAGATTCTGGAAACTTAGGCTCTCTTTCGTTCTCTTACTTCCAGTGCTGGCCGAAGATGCCATCAAGGCCGCCCTGGCTGATTTCAAACTGAAACAAGAACCCAAGAAAGGAGAGGCGGAAAAGAAATGAGCTCCCAGCGAAGCTTCTCGCAGGTCACGTGGGCTGCTTACCACCCCCCCCCCACGCCGTGCAGTCTCGTAGGTGTTCAGAAGCCCTCGCACTACAATAAAAGCACTATGAGATCCGCACAGCATTTGCTGTTCACGTTGTGACTCTAATGCAAGCAAAATACACAGTCTAGTTGTTCTGAATCCTGTGGTTTCCTGCAGCTCACTTTCATCGCCTTAATCTAGCATATGTCTATTTTGAATTATGCATATGGCCCCCAAACTGAAATCAGTAGGTTTGGGTAGTCGTGAATTGCACAAATATCTAATTTTACCTGAATCTATTTTGGGGAAGATTACCAGTAGAATGCCTTGGTTAAGATTATTTGGTAGGACCAAATATTGTACATAAAACAGATTTGCATATATATAATAAATAAAGGAATATAAGGCAGTGTTTGCCTCTGGTAAGCCTTGTCTCTTGGGTCCCTCACTCACCTCACAGGGCTGCCCTCGGCCCCTTGGGGTTTGTTCACAGATGCTGGACGGTGATGACTCGTGCACCTTTCCCAGCAAACTGGGCAGTAAAGACCACGCATGGAGATTTTAACAAAACCAGATGTCGATAATGTTTTCTGAAACAAGGCGGAAAATGAAAGGAGATGGCCATCACTTTTCATTCTTTACAATATAACAGGCTGACAACTCAAAGTCAGTCCAGAAGATTCTGTCTGTAATTTTACTAGTTTGTGAAATCCTGAAATCCGAGCAACAATGGCTTGGACGCTACCCTAAAGCTGTGGACCAAATCCACAGAGGCCTGAGGGATGAGGTTTAGATGCCGACTCCTAGGCCCAGGGCTCTGCTGCAGGTCTGGTCAAGTAGTTCCAATACCTGACTCTTGAGAACCTCCTGGGTGGTTCTGTGTGGAGGTGGGTGAGCCAGGCCCCTGGGAAGAACCTTCTTTTGTCCACACCTGCACAGCTGTGACAAATAGTTCACTGTGAACTGTCTACGTGTACAGTGACCTCAAGTTTAAAAACATACGTCCCTGGCTCAGGGACAAGTAACAGCTGTTCTAACCACTGTTCCTCCTACCCATCTGGCCCCAGGGTGGACAGGCAGGGGGTGCCATGCTGAGGCGCCCACAGTCACGCACCAGCTAAAAGCCCCACTAAAGGCCCAATTTTCTAGTGAAACATGATCTCAAAATGCCAGCTAAGGCTCAAATCTCCAACTTCAAAAGTAAGATGCTTTTGTTTTTCCCGATGTTCAGGCATAGGCTGGCTGCCTCTTCTCTTAAATATACCTTCTTTGTTTAAAAAAAAAAAGCAGAAAAAAAAAACTCCTCTGGGTTCTGGGGAAGGACACTGAACTTCAAAGGCCCTTCCCCCACCCCACCCCCCAGCCTGCGGGGAAGCCCACAGAGCAGGGCCTTCATCAGAATCTCAAATTAGAGCTGCTGGGTGGAGCCATGTCACATTGTCCCATGTGGCGTGTTCTACTGTTTAATTCACAGTCCCTCTAAGGCTGCGCTTCTCTCTTTATTATATGTGGCCGCCCTGCAATTCCCCACCGCTGTTCTTTGTGACTTTTTTAAATGAGACATTTTTGTCCCGGTTACATCCTCTGAGAGCTGAGGCTAAACTCTACACATCAGAAGCTGCCTGTAAACAGCCACGGCAATATCACCAGAATAGCCCAAACCTCAAAATACGTGGTCGTGCAGCTAAAAGCAATGAATATTCTGTTTGAAGTTCCATTAAGAACACAGCTAGCTTCAGCCACGCGAGGGCACCGTGCCCCTTCCCTGGGTGAGCTCAGGTCTAGAGACCTTGGCATCCTGTGGACCTCAGCACCTCCACATAAACTCTCCAACGGGGGACCCCGCCGTGTAACTCACAGCAGGCTCACACACCCGTGCTCTGAGCCAGACTCTTATATTTGTAATCCCGTCCATTCTCGGGATGGCCCCCTGGGGTGGGCATTATTTCAAACAAGGAAACTGGTTCAGGAGGTCAGCAACTCCCAAGCCCCGAGGTTGGGCTTGGGCTGGGTGACCCAAAGGCCATGCTTCTGCCTCATTTCCTTCTGGCAGAACTCAACACCGTCCGAGGCTCACCTGTGCCTTGAGCATTGGCGGGAAGGTGAACGCCCACGCCGGGTGAGCCCGGATCCATTCATTTGGCCAACCCACCCCCACGCGCCACGGCCCTGCGCCTCAGTCATCCAGGAGCCCAGTTTAACTCCAACGCCTGATTAAATCTGACGCTGTGTGGGTGGGGCTTGGGCACTGGCATCTTTTCAAAGCTCCCCAGGAGTTTCCAGGGTGCAGCCTTGAGTGAGAACCACTGTGAAGTGCTCTGCACTCTGCAAAGCAGTTTGCTGAAATGATTTCCGTGGGGACTCAAGGTCCTGGGAGAAGGTGTCACTTCCCATCTCCAACCTCCCTCTCTGCCCCTCCTACCCCACACATCTGCCTTAGTCTGGGCCTCCATCGTCTCTCTCCTAGCCTCCGCATTGGCCTCCCTGCCTCCAGCCTCACTGCTGCGATCCATTCCCCACTCTGACCCTGTCCCTCCTCTTTCTGAAACCTGTCCATGGCTGCCCGTTGTCCTTCCGACAAATTCCAAACCTCCTACCACATCGATCACTTAGCTCCAGCCACACTGAACCTTCCCTTCAGGCCCTCTGCGCACCCCCCGCCCGAATGCCCTCGCCAGGCATCTTCCCTTAACCTCCACTCAGCCTAGGAGCCTCATCTCAGATCCCACCTCCCCCGGGAAGTCTCCCCTGATTCCCCCAGGCTGAGCTAGGTGCCCTCTCTGTTCCTACAGTCTCTTGTCCTTCCCTGAGCCCGTAAATATCATGGATGGGTTTTGTACTTTGCTCTTTTCTTATCTTTCTATATCATTACTCAGAGACTCTTTTTTTTTTAATAATTTTTTTTCAATTTTAAACAGATAATATACTATTTTCAAAAATTCAAACAGCCTGAAAGGGAACAGGATGATACATAAGTTTCCTTGCCACCCCTACTAATTCCCCAATCTCCCTCCTCAGAGGCAATCTCTGGTACTTGTTTCTTAGGTGTCCTTCTGGAAATTTTCTAGGCATATCCAACTATACATGTGTTTAAATAGACCCTGTTTTTTACACAAATGGTAGCACACTACATATACTTCTATATCTTTCTGTTTTCCTCTTAGCTGTATTTCTCCATATCAGTTCCTGTAGACCTGCCTCATTCTTATTAATAGCTACCCAGCATTCCATGTATGACGGTTCATAATTTAGTCTTCTACTGATGACAGCAATTCAATTATGGGACCCAGCTTCTGGTACAGCTCTTGACTTACTAGGGGCTCCATGAATGCTTACTGAGTGGATGGATGATGGATGGATGGATGGAGGGTATGTGAGTGGATGGATGGGTGGGTAGATGGATGGGTGAGTGGGTGGGAGGACGGCTGGATGGAGAAGCAGAGGCTCAGAGAGGTGAAACGGCTTGCCTCAGATGACACAGCAAGGAAGTGGTAGGTTAGAGCTCCAGCTGAGGTCCTCTGCCCACCTCCCACCCCCACCATGGCTATGACCACATCTCTAATTTAACCTTTCCTAGATGTTATTCCTGGATTCTGGCCACTTGGGACCACATCAAAATGCACTTTCACAGCTTCCCATTAAGAACTGTCCTGTCAAAACTAGCTGTCTCTATCATGGCATCTTCTTAAAAGGCCAAGCAAATGAGGGGTGACTTTTGATGACTAAGGCCCCTTGAACTTGAGACAAGAGAGTAGACTCTGTGTCCATCCTCGTGATGGGACAGAAGACTTTCGGGTCCCACTGAGTCTTGGCAGAGTTAGGGGGACTCTGCAGATGAGCCCCAGCCCCAACCGGAAGATGGATGTGGAGCACATCTCTCATTGGTGGCTTTGGGGCCTGTCCACTTGTTTCCTCCATCCCTCAAGATGATATCAGCCAACCTCCCCAGAGAAGACCGTCTCTGCCCAGCAGCAGGGCACAGCAGAGTGAGCTCGGCGCGCTGGTGTCAGAGCCGGTGGGTTCAAACGCCGCCTACCCCGTGTGACCTTGAACAAGAGACTTCAACCACCCCAAATCTCCGTGTATTCATCTGCAAAATGGGATGATAATAGTACCTACCTGGTCTGGTTGACATGACCATTAGATGAGATGAAGCATGTAAAGCATGTGGCATACAAAAAAGAGTGCAGGGCTTCCCTGGTGGCACAGTGGTTGAGAGTCCGCCTGCCGATGCAGGGGACACGGGTTCGTGCCCCGGTCCGGGAGGATCCCACATGCCCCAGAGCGGCTGGGCCCGTGAGCCATGGCCGCTGAGCCTGCGCGTCCGGAGTCTGTGCTCCACAACGGGAGAGGCCACAACAGTGAAAGCCCCGTGTACTGCAAAAAAAAAAAAAAAAAATTGAAAAGTAAATAAATAAGAGTGCAGGGCTTCCCTGGTGGTGCAGTGGTTAATCCACCTGCCAATGCAGGGGACACGGGTTTGAGCCCTGGTCCGGCAAGATCCCACATGCCGCGGAGCAACTAAGCCCATGTGCCACAACTACCGAGCCTGCGCTCTAGAGCCCGCAAGCCACAACTACTGAGCCCATGTGCCGCAACTACTGAAGCCCAGGCGCCTAGAGCCTGTGCTCCGCAACAAGAGAAGCCACCGCAATGAGAAGCCCGCGCACCGCAACAAAGACCCAATGCAGCCACAAACAAAATAAATAAACAAATTTAAAAAACAGAGTTCATAGACGTTACTGTGATTGTCATGATTACGCATGACTCTTCAGCCCCAGCTACATACCAGACACAGTTGCTGGGTGTTTTATATAGATTAGCTCATTTATTCTGCACAAAAATCCTAAAATTCTATGATTATCCCATTTTACAGATGAGGAAACTAAAAGGTAGAGCGATGTGTCCAAGATCACAGAGCCAGGAAGTGGCTGCAGCAGGATTCCAGCCCAAGCTCTCAGCTTGCGACGGGTCTATTCTCTCTACTGCTGTTATTGTTATTATTGTTAGCATTGGTCTTATTATTCCTCATAGCAACTGTTACTATTACTACTATTGTCACTACTACTGCTACTATTACTGTTTTTAAAATACTATTGGGAATTCCCTGGCGATTCGGTGGTTAGGACTCGGTACTTTCACTGCCGGGGCCCAGGTTCAATCCCTGGTCAGGAACTGAGATTCCGCAAGTCACGCAGCATGACAAAATTAAATGAAATTAACACAATACAATAAAATAAATGTAAAGTAAAATACTATAACTTCCAGGCTTCCAATCTATGATGTCTTTGCCTTGAGACGCACCCTCCCAGCAAGGCCTCCAAAAGTACAGAAAGTCGTCGTCTGGCTGCCCCTGTGCAGGGGACACACAGACGTGACTTCTGTCACACGTGGCTTGATGGGCAAGCTCACTCCACAGTGCTTGGTCAGACACAGGGCACAGCCTCAAATACCACCAGCACCCTCCCCGCCCAGCTATCTTTGGAAATGTCGTGTTAGACACTCCAGCCCCTGGCCTCATCTCAGAGAAGCCCAGATCCCGGAATAACTCCAGAAGGCCCAGGCCCCACAGCTGAGGACAACCCTTAATGCCCCAGAGCTGCTGGTGCAAAAGAGGTTCCAGGGGCCTCCATCTTGCCCCCCAGGGCCTCAGGCTGATGGATCAGAGGGAGCCCCAGTGGGGAAATCAGGCTGGACCCCTCCAAACACCTCCCATCACACACGGCCCCTTTGAACCGAACCACAGGATATGAAGGTACAACCTTGGATGGGGACCTAGGGACATGGGTTCTAATCCCAGCTCTGCCATGAGCTCTCTATGGGCCTGTAGGCAGGTACCTAACCTCTTTGAGCCTTGATTTCCCTTCCTGAAAAATCAGCAGGATACTAGCTCCTAAGTCAGAGGTTTGTTGTAAGGATTGAAAGAATGATCCCATGTAAAGTAAAAAAAGCACCGTGCCAGGCATGCAATAAGCACTCAATAAATGTTAGCTATCATCACCATCATCATCGTCCCCGTCATCACCACCATCACCCCCATCATCAACACCACCCCCATCATCGTCACCATAACCATCCTCAATACTATCACAGTTGTCACTGTCATTATCATCACCACCACCATCGCCATCATAATTAGCAACATCATCATCACCAACATCAGCGGCGGCAACAGTCACCATCGCGGTCACTGCATCATCATTGTCACCAACATCACTTCTATGGACTCCATTGCACCCCCCTCCCCCAGATTCATATATTGAAGCTCAAACCTCACTGTGACTATATTTGAAGACAGGGTCTGTAGGAGGTAATTAAGGTTAAATGAGGTCATAAGGGTGAGACCTTAAAAGCAGAGGTCTCTCCACACGCGCTCAGAGGCCACGTGAGGACAAAGCGGCCATCTACGGGCCAGGAAGAGAGCTCGCACCAGAAACTGAGCCCTGTCAGAACCTCGACCTTGGACTTTCCAGCCTCTAGAACTGTGAGAAAAGAAATTCCTACTGTTTAAGCCGCGCCACCTGTGGTATCTTGTTATGGCAGCCCGAGCGGGCTGATTCATCCACCATCACCATCATCATCACCATCGTCATCCTCATCAGTATCAACATTATCACCCACGTCATCAACACCATCGTTATCACGGTCATTATCATCAGTATCAACTTTATAAACACCACCATCACCTTCAGATTCCCCAGAAAGTTGACTTTTAGATGGAGTTAACGTGCAGGGTGTTTATCCAGGAGTGTTCCTGGGATCAACACTTATGGAAGCCTGGTTTGGAAAGCAGGAGTGGGCAGAGAGAGAAGGTGGGCAGCAGGGCAGCCCCACCAAAAGTCTCCGCTGACCCCGTGGGGAGCTCTAAATCTGATGGCCCCTCGGAGTCGTCCAGGCCCCTACCACTTACAATCTCTGAATTTTATCACAATATTGGGTTTGAGACTTCATCTTCTCACTCTTTCTTCCAAAGGAGATTTGCATCTTACAAGAAGACAGCGAAAAGCCAGGCTTAGTGTAAATCATTAATGGAGGAATCCCAGGCATCTGCTGGGCTTACCATCTGGCGGCAAAGGAGCTTTGGGGGAGTTTCTCACACTGTCTCATTTGCCCTTCAGCCCCGGATTCTCACTCACTTTCCCACCAGAGCAGGCCCCTGGGGACCATCTCCCTTCAAGTGGGTGCTCATCCCTTCCAACCCCGAAGGCTCGGGCCAGCGTGGCCCTGCTTCCTGGCAAGTCTTCTGGGGCGGCTGCCGGGATCTGAGTCTCCTCTCGACCTTTCCCACTCTTTTTCCTAAGAAGCTGAACCAAAGGACAAGCTGCTCGTGCAGGCCAGTCCTTTTCTGGCTGAGCAGAGGGCCTCAAGGGACAGAGCCTGGGTCCGCGAGGCCTGCGCAGAGCAGCTATGGGCAAGTGTGGGCCTCTCCCATTTGTCCCCCTCCGACCGTCAGCCTGGGAGGGGCCGTTGCAGGGTGAAATGAGACCATACAGGCGAAGTGCCAGGACAGCCGGGCACACAGTAGGTGCTTATTAAATGCTCATTAATCCACAGGACAGGCCCTTAGCAGGCAACACAGGGCAGGAGAAGGAACCACGAGGGGGATCTCGCCCCCTGATTAATGTCAGGCAACAGCTTCCCATCAAGCCTCTCTTTGGCCTCCAAGGCCCTGCCTGTCCCCGCTTTTGCCTCCCTCAGCCCACTGGCCTCCCTGCTGTCCCTCAAACTCACCAAACTCATTCCCACCGCAGGGCCTTTGCACTGGCTGGTCCCTCTGCCTGCAGCCCTCTTCCCAGAGCTTCCCAGGGCTGCCGCCTG
This sequence comes from Lagenorhynchus albirostris, assembly GCF_949774975.1. Lineage (NCBI taxonomy): Eukaryota > Metazoa > Chordata > Mammalia > Artiodactyla > Delphinidae > Lagenorhynchus > Lagenorhynchus albirostris. The sequence goes on from NC_083108.1 coordinate 70,312,438, forward strand.
CATCCAGGTCTCACTTCAAATGCCACCTCCCCAGACAGGCCTCCCCCACCCACCCTGGCATCACACCGTTCATAGCCGTCCCAGAGCGTATCGCTCTGGATTTCTCTTCCTCAGGGAAAGCATGCCTGAGGATTCATGAAATCTCGGATGCCTAGAACGGTAACGCGTACAATACAGGAGTTGGTGCCAAAGCCTTATTCTGGCTACAGTCCCTGGAAAAAGCTAGGAGGCAAGACGCCCGTTCCTTACTCTCTGGGCAAACCTTTCTCCCTCTCTATATCTGCGGTTCCTCTGTCTGCAAAACCAGGGGGCTGAACCCAATGCCTCCATATTCCCTTCCAGCTCAAACAAAAAGATTCCACATCCTTGGATAACTTCTCATTTTAGCCCATAACCAGCTCACGCCAGAACATGATTCATCTCTGCCGCTTTGCCTAGCAACCCAGCCCTTCTCCCCACACCCCGGACCAACCCCGCCCCCAACCAAGACAAATTCCTGCCTCACCACACACCCGCCCCGCGCCCACCCCTCCTCCGGCACCCCAGAGAGGAATGCGGGGCTTCAAGATCCTCCCCTGTCTGTCTGCCACCAGCATTTTAATGCACCCTCAGAATGTCTCGAGCTATGTCTGGAACCAGATGGGGAGGGGGGCTGGTCCCCCCTGGGATTAGCACAGGAAACGGCAGCAGAAGTCAGGCAGGCGGAAAGCGCTGACCCAGCACGGGGAGATCATTTCTATTCTGATGCCTCACCCTCCTCTACCGTCAGGCTCCTCGGGCCTGGAAAAGTGTCTGTGTTTAGGGAGAGAGAAAGAAGGGACAGGGAAAGTGGACGAGGGAGAGCGAGGTTCCGGGCTTGAGGCAAAATCAGTTCACCCAGATTGTCCCAGGGGTGCCTCCATCCAGTGCCCCACGGCGAGAGAAAAGAACTGCCTCATCTTTGTAGAGACTGGAAAGCATTTGATAAACTTCAATACCCATCTGCAACTCAAAAATCCTGGCAATCTAAGAATAGAAAGGAATTTCCCTAACTTGAAAAGAGGACATTTACCAGAAAACTACAGCAAACATCATGCTCACGGGAAAACTTTGGAAGCACTCCCATGAAGACAGGGACAAGGCAAGGATGTTCACCACCACCATCACCTCCACCATCACCTCCGCCACCTCCACCATCACCTCCACCATCACCTCCGCCACCTCCACCATCACCTCCACCAGCATCTCCGCCACCTCCACCACCGACATCTCCATCCACGCCCACCAACATCGTGACCACCTTATCACCATCACCTCCACCACCCCATCCCCACCGCCATCACCTCCACCAGCACCTCCACCACCTCCACCACCGCCATCTCCACCCATGCCCACCAACATCATGACCACCTTATCACCATCACCTCCACCACCCCATCCCCACCGCCATCACCTCCACCAGCACCTCCACCACCTCCACCACCGCCATCTCCACCCATGCCCACCAACATCATGACCACCTTATCACCATCACCTCCACCACCCCATCCCCACCGCCATCATCTCCACATCTACCACCAGCATCACACAAAAAACAAGTGAAGGGCATAGACAGGAAGTGAGGAAACTGTCACTCATGGCTGGATCATCTACCTAGAGATCATTCTTGAATGAACACTGACAGAGTCAGGTGATCTGCGCTGGAGACCAGACTCGGCCGTTACCTTTCTGGGTGGCTTTGGGTCTGTTTCCCCATTTGTAGCTGGAGTGGTAGGACTATACCAATTGTTTGCAAACTCTGCTCCACTGAGCCCTAGGGGCCCCTGCAGAGGCGGAAAAGGGGGCAAACAGGTGCCCTCTGGGTATCCCAACCCCCCTTCCAGGATGCAGCTCTGCTTTCATTTAACTTAGGATTCCTGGGAAGAGTTTGTTCAAACACAGGATTCTGCAGCTCAAAAAGCTGAAAATCAGTGGGTACCCCACCAATACACGTGGAAACTAAGGAGAGAAACAGGTAATTCATAGGAGAGGAACTCCGTGAGGTTAAAAGCTCCTCTCTTACCTGTAATCAGAGAACCGTAACGAAAACAACAATGGAATACCACTTCTCATCTCTTTGACTGGAAACTCACAGTGTCGTCAAGGGTATGGGGAAACGGAACCACCCTTAGACCAAGACAGGGATGGAAATTGGTGACGCATTTTGGAAAAGTCATTTGGCAACAACTCTGCAAACGCGATGCTGGTACCCTTTGCCTCGGCAAGCCCCCCAGTAGCACCTGGCGTCTGCAAAGACACCCACGTGCAGGATGGCCTGGGAACCCTTGATGACTCGAGGGCTGTCCAGCTCTGCCGCCTGTGATTCCCGTTCTCAAGCTCGCCCAGGTCCCACTCTGCCCGACACCTGACCCAGAGGCACCCTCAACTGGCTCTGTTCTAGGGATACCTGGAGCCCGGGTAGCACAAGTCTGGGCTCACACTTCAAACAGGTGACTCCCAGGTGTGAGTCCCCTACGCCAGGGCCGCCCTTTCCCCTGACGTAAGATAGAACCGCAAGGAGGATGAGCTGCCAGGCCAGACCCAGGACCTGAGCCCTCTCCCAACTCACCCGCCGTGTGACAAGTCCCTTCGCCCCTGGGGTACCGCATCCGTCAACAATTTACTGCGCAGGGACGCTCCCTCATTGGTTCAAGGAAGCTGATCAAACCGACTTCGTAGTGATTTTTCACATGAAATCATTTATGTGAAAAGCAAACTGGGAAATGTTGACGATAGTTTTTATGTCCAGACCCTTTCCCCAGAAGCGAATCCTCTCTGAATATCCTCCCACTCAACAGGACTACCATCTCCTTAAGCCTCCCGCAGCAATGGGCACATAAGGGGTTTCCCTTTTTGTCACTTATTCTAAACAACACTGGCACCAACATCCCATCTCAGGGCCCACACACAGGTATTTCTGTAGGCAGATTCCAGAAGAGAATCTCTGGGGCAAAGGACCAGGACACAGACAACCTTGGTAGACGTTGCAGTACGAACCTCCAAAAGGCCCCCCTCTCTCCCCGCAGTCTACTCAAAACCAGACAGTGCGGAGATCAGATCCGTACAAAGATGAGGTGTTCTTCTCTTGTGAGAGGCCAGGGGAAAAATTCAGAAGTGTCTCTAACTGGCTCCCCAGTGGCTGGCCCGGTCCTTCCAGCCAGAGCTCGTGCTACGGGCCAGGCTGCAGGGAAATCGGCCCTCGGGCCCAACCGGCTCAACTTACCTTAGATGGAAAAGGGCTTCCTGAGACTGAGGGTTTGCTCAGATGCTGGAGAGACCGTCAAAGGAACTGGGAGAACTCGTCCAGGGGTCTCTTAACGTGGGGGGAGGTTGATCTCCCTGGGGATGGATTCGAGAGGGTAAAAAAGCCAGGTCCTTCCAAGATCTTCTCGTCCAAGAATTGTTTCTTTTTACTTCCGGAAAAATGGCGTCCTGCAGCCCCTCCCCCAGCTGCTGACAATAATGGCTCACACGGGAACAGAGTTCGAGGCCCGCCACTGGGTGGAATCTTTAATCCAGATCAAGCCTCCTTCTTTCCTTTGTGGGAGAGGCAGCTGAGGTCCAGAGAGGGTGACCAACTTTCCTCAGGCGGCACAGCCAGGACTGGGCAGAGCCAGACCTCCACCCCGGGGCTCCAGACCCAGGGCCAGTGCCTGCCTGGGTCCCCACCTCCAAGTTCACGCCTCCAGAGAGCTCAGGGCTGTCAGCTTGACCCTGGACCCGGTGGACTCTCGGCGGCGTCCCCATGCAGCGTCTGGGGCGGGAGCAAAGCGTTGGCTGGCGTTCGACAGAATACCTTGGTCATTCCCGGGCCACGTGGCCTCGCAGACCCCTTCAGCACACTCGGTAGTGATGGGAGACAGGCCGCCTGCTGGGTGGTGGCGCAAGGGGCTGGGGTGCCACCCTCCCCCCCCACCGGAGTGCCCGCCCCACGCAAGGCGCGCGCAGGCGCAGTTTGTGAACAAGAGGGGCCAGACTCTGCTGCCAGCGGTGGTCAAAGCCCTCTTTCCTGCCTTTCCTTCTCGCAGACCACAGTGGATGCAGCCCCCGGCAGCTGTGGTGACGCCCCTGCCACCCGCTGAGCTGTGGGGTCACATGGAAGTCTGGACACGTTGGCTTTGGGCCCCCTACTCCAACCCCATTATTCTGCATTCATGCACTCATTCATTCATGAATAGGCTTGTAGGCCTTGTGGAGCTGTGGTTAGAGCACTTCCTATAGGATACAACAAGCGCAGGATGTTCAAAGCCTGGCTCAGGGTCTTTCTGGCTGCGTGACCTTGGGCGAGTCACTTGGCCTGTCCGAGCTTCCGTGCCTCCCTCTGTAGAAGGTGGATAATATCTACACCGCCCTCAGCTTTGTGAGGACACAGTGTGTAGGAAGTGCTCAGTGCCACACTTGCCACACAGTGCATGCTGAAGCAGTGATGGAAACGGGCCCTGGTGGTGGGATTTAAACCCTGAGGAAGGGCACAGGTGGGAGATTTGGGGGCTCAGGGGGTCTCTCACGTGCTCAAGCAGCATTTTCTTATCTGATTCTCACAGCAGGGCAGGACCTGTGGTTTCACAGGGAAACACTGAGGCTCCGAGAGGGCAGAAGTTGCCCAAGGTCACGCAGTCTGGAGGTGGGACATGAATGCTGGGATTCGAACCCCAGCCTTTCGGAGATGTAGACACCTTCTGCCCTTCCCCCACGGTGCCTGAAGGAGCTTCTGGCCAGTCTAAGCATTTGGTTTGTTTTATAGAGGGAAACACAGCAGAGAGGGGAGGAGAGATGTTCCAGGTCATCAGGCAATTAATCCCACTGGGTCCCCCTCCCCTTTCCAACCTAGAAATAGCCCCAGTGCCTGCCCCAGATGGGCCCCAGTCCCTGGGCTCCCCAGCCCGTGTTGCCGGCCACGCCTCCAGCCGTGCCTGCCAGACAACTTTCAAGCCCTGGCTGGGGTCACTGCACCCCAGAGGGATGGGGGAACAGCTGCAGCATGACCTCGAGCCCCCACTGGTCGCCAACCCCCTGCAGAGGGGCCCACAGGGTGAGGGTGACTTTTCTCCACCCAAAGGGCCACAGCAGCCTGTCTCTGTCTCTGGCCACGTCCGTCATCCCCTCCGTGGAGTTCACGGGACTTCCCTGGCTGCTGGAAGTGCTCAGATTTCACCAACCCTTCTAGGACCCTCTGCCCTGCCCCCCAAGAATAGATGTTTAGACTCTAAAGATCCAAGCATCTAGAATCGCTGATCTCTTGCTTCTGAAGCTTCTAAACCTAGACCTGGAAAGAAGAGGTAACTTGCAGAACAGCCAGACCTTTAGACACAGAAGTTTCCCTCTTTTCTCTTCGTGGGACACCGCACTTCACAGTTTACAGCTAACAAAAGCTCACATTCACTGAGCACTCGTGGGGGCCTGTTCTAAGCCCTTTAAGGGAATGAACTCAACTCCCACCAACCCTCCAAGGTCCCGTTTCACAGATGAGGAAACTCAGGCCCAGAGAGGTTAAGTGACTTGCCCAAGGTCACACAGCTGGGAGGTGGCAGAGTTGAGATTCCATCCCGGGTCATCTGAACCCCTAACCACCAGGCTACCCTGCCCTGCACCTTGTAAAGTGCATTCACATCTATTAACCTCACAGTATTGTGGGGAGACAGGGCAAGGGCCGTGGCCCCAGCTTTACAAGTGAGGAACCCATAGTTCAAAAAGGTGACATGCCCAAGTCACACAGCTAGGAGGACCCTTAATTGGGTCTCCTGGTTCCTTATTTCCGTATCCACTACCTCCCCCTTCCGTCGCTGTTCCCAATCCCCCGTATGCAACCCCAGTCTTTTCCCCTCTCCAGCCCCTCCAGCTGAGTCGGGCTCCACAAACCCTAAGGGAGAGGCCGCAGGTAGACACCCTAAACCTGGACCCTCCGGCCTGCCAGGGCACCCTCAGTGTCCCTGCAGGTCCCCAGCGGCTGGTGGGACTCCATGCTGAGCATCGCAGAGGCCTCTGGCATCAGGGACCCTGGCAAGAGCAGATTTACGAGCAGGACTATTTTATACTTTGCAGCTGCTGCCATAAACCCTGCACCCGCCTGGGGAGGGGGAGCAGCTGCGGGGGAACCTCCCGGGCCCTGGGGCCAGCACCAAATCCTTCCTGCTATTTCTGAGCAGCCGGAGGAATCCTGAAATTAAAACCTCCTGAAAAAATGTCAAATCCCTATCCCACTCCAGACAGATCCTTCCCCCAAACCAGATGAAGAGCCAGGAGAAGGCAGAGCAGAGCCAGACACAGCACAAGACTGCCCACTGGAGCCCCAAATTCTCACCCGGCTCTGGACGAGACCCAGCCTCAGATGCCCGAGTATAAAATGAGGGGCTGGTCTGAGGCTCTCTGAACTTTAGCGGTTCCCTAAAGTCATGTAGCTCAAACATTCTCACTATTTAAGATTCTATGCTCCAACTACTGGCTGTGTGACCTTGGATAAATTACTTGACCTTTCTGAGTCTCCATTTTTTCATCTGTAAAATGGGGAGAACTAACCATCATCTCATTAAGAAGGTTGGGAGGAAGAGAGAAAATAATATCAGTAGTTCATAGCATTATTTGTAATAGCCAAAAGCTGGAAACCACCCGAACATCCTTCAACTGGTGAACAGATAAGTTTTCATACATTCACACAAGGGAATACTACTCAGCAATAAAAAAGAGGGAACTATTGATAGATACAACAACATGAATGAATCTCAAAATATTTATGCTGAGTTAAAGAAGCCAGACCAAAAAGAAAAGAAAAAAAAAAAAAGAGTACACACTGCACTGTATGGTTCATTTATACAAAACTCCAGAAAATAAAAATGATTCATAGTGACAGGAAGCAGATCAATAGTTGCCTGGGGACTGGGGTGGGGGATGCAGAGGAACAGTAAGGAGAGATTACAAAGGGTGACGGATATGTCCATTATCTTAATTGTGGTGATGGCTTTATACACATATGTCAAAATTATCAAACTGTACACTTGAATAGGTGCATTTATTGTGTGTCAATTATACCTCGGTAAAGCTGTAAAAAGTAATATGGGTAAAGCGCCAGAAGTGAATAACTGTCCATTTTTAAATGGAGGCTCTGCCTGTTATTAATCATTGTGGCTGCATCTGGATGATTCTTTTATGAAGTTTCATCTCCTCCACGAGAATATAGCCTCAGATCTGTTTTGTTAACAGTTTCTCCCCAATACCTGGCACAGAGTAGGTGCTCATTAAAGAATTATGGTCGGAAAACAAAAGATCTAGGACCCTGCTACTCGCTCCTGGGCCACCTTGGAATCCAGAGTTTTAATTAATCCCAACGAAGGAAAACAGGATGATTCCAAGTGTCTATGAATGAAAACAGAGACAGGCACTGGGCAGTCACTGTCATCACCCCGGGAGGCAGGGTGGGGTTGGAACAAAGAAGGGGGACCCAAGATGAAATGCAATGGATACAAAACGCACGTGCCCACCCTACCATCAGCGGAGGGGCTCTACTTTTGGACCACAAAGTTCTAAAATGAGGCAGGAGCCTCAGCGCTGAAGAGTCCAGGCTGAGGAGCCACAGACCTGGGTCCAAATACCAGCTATGCCCGGCTGTGTGACCTCAGGCAAGTCACTACATCCTCTGAGCCTCAGTTTTCTCATCTGTAAAATGGGGGTAATGATATTGCTCCTCCCTCTGTAGAGTGTGGGGAGGGTTAAATGTGGTTATGGATGTGTGGGCACGATGCCTTCCTTCAGCCTTACACACACGCGCACACACACGGAGCACTTGCTATGTGCCAGGCACCGTGCTGAGTGCTAGGGAGACAGCGGTGGACAGACCCCCAGGCCCCTCTCCTCGTGGACTGTGAATGTTGCCTGTGACAACTGCCTGGCCGCACCCTCAGACACGATGATTTCATTGGTCTGGGTGGGGTCCAGGAGTCAGGATTTTTAAAAGCTCCCAGGTAATCCCACTGTGCAGGTGGAGAGCCCTGCCATGTGGGGTAGGATCATCCTCTCTTTACACACATGGAAACAGAGGCCCAGAGAGGTGAGGTGATTCACCCAAGGTCACACAGCCAGGAAAGCGTGGAGCTGGCATTGACCCAAGTGGTCTCACCCCAGAGCCCAAACCACTCAGAGCACCCCAGAAGGTTAAGGATGATGTGCTCAGCACACAACGGCCTGGGAAGTGTGGGTTCTGCCCCTCCTGCCCACATCCCGGACATGACCTCAGCCAGATTATGCCCGGCCTGTCGAGCGATCAGAGCAGCGCAGGACATGGGAAAGAGGGCTCTTCAGCAACCCCCAACCCTACCACACATCACCAGGAGCCCCATTCCCACACGAGCTAGGGTTCATGTCTCGGGGTGGGTTTGCTCACCCTCCCTCTCCCCCTCGACGGCAGCAGCGGGCCTGGCCCCAGGACAGACTCTCAGGCTGGGGGCCGCCGTGAGGTTTTACAAGCCCTGGGAAAGTGGGGCCCTGGTTGTGCCCTGGCAGCCTCCTGAATACCTGGGAACACTGGAACCCCTCACCCACACGCTTAAGCCCCATTCTTCCCCCCCCCACCCCCCACCCCCACTTGGCCCTAGCCACACACGCTCCCACCACGGTCTCCCTCCGCGGCTCACTCCCCGCTTGGTGCCAGCCAGATGTGTGCGCATAAACGGCCCCTCCTGGGTAACTCCATCAGAGGCGGGAGCAGAGTGGAGCGGCTCTAAGCCTCAGTGGTAGTGGGGCCCTGCTGTTCCCTCCCCAAGCACTTCCTTCATTGTCACTCGTTCATTCATCAGAAAAGCAGTAGAGCCCAGCGGAGAACTCAGACTCCAGAATTAGACTGCAGGCCTGGAATCTTGGCTGTGTGACCTGGGCAACTGACTTCCCCTCTCTGGACCTCAGTTTCCCCATCTGTGACATGGGGATAATAAACAGTGCCCACCTCGTAGGGTTGCCATGAGTTAATGATGTCCCCTGTTTAGAGCAATGCCTGGCACATAACAGATGTCCCTTAACTGTAAGCAATTTTTATCATCCTTGAGCGCAGGGGAATGTGGAAGAGAGGCTGGGTGCGGGGCATTCAGGAAGACTCCCAGGAGGAGGGGACATCTAAGCCAGAAGCTAGAAGATGAGAGTTAGCAAGGCAAGGAGGGGGGTGGAAGGGTGTCTTAGGCAGAGGGAATAGTAGCTGTAGAAGCTCAGAGGTGAGGGAGAGGTTGACTCCTGCACTGGGGCTCAGACCACCTCCTTTATCCCCCCCAGCAGTCCCTGGGGACACAGGCTGTGGCGAAGGCCACACACTCCACATTCTCTGGAGGGCCCACTGGGCACCAATGGGGAGCCACTGACCAGGATGCTGCTGATTGGGAGATGTCTCCCCGCCTGCTCCCCAGGGATCGCCAAAGTCCGCTTCTGTCTTACCTGGGTTTTGCCTGTCATGAGGAAGCTTCATGCACTTCCCAGCCACACCCCAGCGCTTAGGACCCCGCAGGAGTTCAGGAAGAAGGAGAGAGCCTGTCCCACCCAGAGAGGTTGAGTGACTTGGTCCCAGCCACACAGCATCCGGGTATTTGGTATCTGTATTTCGATTCTCCCTACATTCTTGGGCGGGAGCCTGTCTGGGCTGAGAGAGGGAGGGCCCTTCCCTACTGAGCAGGACAGTGGCCATTGTGTGTTATGAAACCCAAACCCCGGCCCCCTCCGGATGGATGTGGGGTCGGCGGAGGAGAGGGGCTGCAGGAGGATGGCCTCCCTGCCCCCATCACCCCAGGGATCCAGCACGTGCTCGCAGCCCAGCCGCATCTGGATTCCAGCTGGCAGCTCCAGCACGGAGGGGGAGCAGTGGCCGCAGGGATAGCCATCAAAGGCGGGGAGGAGGCTGGTGGGCGAGGAGACACAAGCCAGGGCTGCCTCCAGCGCCACGCACCACTGGCCAAGGGTGCGGCGAGTGTGGCATTGTCCCTAACACCCGGGCCAGTCCTTAGCCGCTCTGCAGGGTCAGGGGAAACCGAAACCTCAGCCCCAAGCCCCTCCACTGCCCCTTGGGGGAAACGGAGAGGTGGCGGCTCTCCTACAGACACAGTAAGTAGCAGAGGCATGCGCGGAACTTGCCTCTGTGGCCACAAGCCCAGGGCTGATGGGGCACAAGCTCTGGCCCCTGTTCCCATGGGCCATCCATCCCGCCCTCCGTTTCCCACACCAATCTGCCCATTCAGCCCCTGGCCCCAGAACGTTGCCCCACCCCCATGGAACAGCCCAGGGGAAACGCTCCCCACCTCCCAGCTGATTCACTCCTCCCCCGCTACCGCCCCAAGAAAACCAGCGACGCTCAGGCCAGAATAAAGGTTTATTGTGCTAGTTTGTTATATCCTAGCACCTGGAGAGTTGTGCAGAGGTTGGGGGGAGGGGGGACGGAGGGATGGGGAAGAGGAACCCCCCCGCCCAGAGCCTCCCCAAATCAGGACGGAGCTCAGGCTCCCTTGTCGAAAACTAAAGAACGCTATGGGCACAGGCTGCCAGATGTGTGTGTGTGTGTGTGTGTGTGTGTGTGTGTGTGTGTGTGTGTGTGCGTGTGTGTGTGTGAAGGGCAGGGGGTCAGGGTTCCCCTGCTCCAGCCTGTTGGAAACCCTCCCTGATCCCCTCAGATTCCCCCAGAGTGGGGTCCCCTCACACACAGCCCTGCCCCCCACCACTTCTAGGTTGCTCTGGGGCCCTGGCAAGAAAGTTCAATTCATTTGCCCCATGCCCACAGCAGTAGCAGGATGAGAGGCAGCCCCTGAGAGGCCGAGCCTCCACCTCCACAGCCTTCACCCCGGACCCACCAGGAACTGGGGAGGGGGCGCCCTGGAGCACACCTGGAGCTGTAACTTCCAGAGTGTTCTCTTCAGGATTTTACTCTGTAGCTGTAAAACAAAAACAAAAGTACTCCGCGGCCAAAAGCTTTTTGGGAAAGGCTAAGCGAAATCAGATTCCATGGGCACCTTTACTGCGGGACTTGTCAGAGCCTTGGGGGGCTCCAAGGGGGGTACGCAGAGCAGAGAAGCAATGTTTCCTCAATTCATTCACTGGACCTCAAAATCTTTCTTCCAGGGAACCCAGTTTGGGAAATGCTCACTTAGGAACCTGTCGTGATCGGTGCAGGACCCCTCACGGAAGCCTCCTGACTGATCTTCTGCGGCACCTCTCCCTGCTTCAACCCCAGGCACCTCTGCATCTCCCATCTGTTCAACCTCTTCCAAACCTCCTAGTTATCCTGTTTCTCTTTCCTACCTCGATGGAAAGCGGCGACGTTTGCATTGTCACAAGGGACCTGAGACATATGTTTCCCAGCGGACGTGGCTGTGACAGGGACACATCCTCAGCTCCGTCTCCCCAGAGGAGCTGTACTTTGGGATGTAGGCCTTGGGGCTGCGGGGACAAATGTTCTCGAAGTGGATGAGATTCCTGAGGGTGGAACAGAGACCAGCATCTCTGCCTGCTGCAGGAGGATCAGACGTGCCGGGATTTGCCGCGGGGAGTGGCCGAGTAGGGGGTGTCAGAGCACGGTAAGGGCCGAGGACCTTTCTGTGCCCAAGGAGGTGACCACCAGGGGTCCGACAATCAGGGCCGGCAGCCCTAGAGGCCTGTTAGATGCTGGGGGGGACACTGCCGCAAGCACAGGGGTTTTCGAGGGAACCAGCTGGGCCCCCAGCTCCGAGGGCTAATGAGGGAGCTGCTTCTGGCTCCCCTTGACCTTCAGCAGCTGCCAGAGCCCCATCCGCCTGCGCCGAGCAGGGCTCCTCTGGCGGCGCCTCTGCTTTCTCTGCCGGGACCCCGTGTCCCTGGGCTTCCTGGTCCGCCTCCCGGCTGCCCTTCTCCTCTTCCTCCGACTTGCCCTCCATCATCTTGGCCCCGTCTCCCATGCCCGGGGCGACCCTGGCGGGAGACTTGAGGTTCTGGGTGGCGGCGAGGATGTCAGCCTGGAGCTGCTGGGAGGAATCCCGGGCCTCGTCGGGCCGGCCGTCAGGGGCACGGTCGGGGACCTCGCTGAAGGCCCGGGGGCCCCCGGCCCGGTCACTCTGGTCCACGTACTTCTTCTTAGGGAAAGATGAGGGGTAGTAGGCAGAGGCTTTGTGTTTCCGGCGGGTGATAAGAGCGGCACAGATGGTGAACAGCAGTAGGAACACCAGGGAGCCCACCACGGCGATGAGCATCACGTACTGGCGGAAGAAATCCACGATGCCGTCCAGGAAGTTGGTGGGGGGCTTGGGGCCCGCCAGGGGCGTGAGCTGGGGCCCCACCGAGGTGAGGCTGAGGGCTGGGGTCCGGGGCGGAGGGAGGCTCGGGGAGGAGGCCGACGCGCCCTCGGCCTCCCCGCTGCCCGCCGTGTCCTCCAGGAAGGTGGCCCGCAGGGACACGGAATAGGACGCCGTGGGCAGGACCCGCAGGAGGAGCAGCAGAGACGCCGTGAGGCTGGGGGCCGCCGCGGAAACCATGCTGCCTGGAGCCTGTGGGGAAGCGAGGCAGAAGAGACGTCAGGGCGGGGCCCCAGCCTCAGGGGACCCCGAGGAGGCGCAGCAGACACAGAACCTATTCCAGCAAGTCGCTTTCCTTCCCCGGGCCTGAGCCTCCCCACCATACAATGGACCCCATCCCGGGGTTTACACTGGTCCCCCCGACTTCACTCTGAGCTTCTGGAGGGCAAGGGCTAAATCTTGTTTATCTCGGCACCCTCAGGGTTTTGCATCATACCTGGTATACAGCAAGTGCTCAATAAACGCACATTGATGGAGTTGGCTGAATGAATAAGAACTTACCCTTTCATTGCTTGCCATGTGCCAGACATTATTTTACATTTCTTACATGGAATTTCTCATTGAATCCTGAGAACTGCCCAATAGGGCAGGTACTACATTCTCCCCATTTTCCAGGTGAGGAAACTGAGGCTCAGAGGGATTAAGTGACTTGCTGAGGAAGAGCTGGGGTTTGGATGCAGGCACGGAGGGAGAGAGGACGGTAGGGCTCAGTGAGTAACTGAGAGCTGCCCCCTCCTCTGGGAAGCCATCCTCGCTGCTCCCAGCTCCTCTGCGGTCCCGTCTCTGGAAGATTCATAGGTTTTGAAGCATCCCGATTCTGAGCTCAGCAGAGGCCTGTGTGAGCATGTGCCCCATGGCTAACCCCCACCTCGAGGCTCAAAGCAGGGCCTGGAGGCCCAGAGGGAACCCTCGTGCCTGGAACAAAGCTGGAGCCTAAGTCCTGTGGCCGCCACCAAATGGGATCCAGATGAACCCCGCACCTCCCTCCCCCCGCTGGAAAGCTCCCGACGTGAAGCCCCCAGACCCTCCCGGCCCAGACAGCCCGGCTGACTAATAAATTCCTTATGGCCCAGCTTTACGCAGCAGTCGGCTTCTAACGCAGTACATCTCCCAGCCAGCGTGAGCGAGCCCGGCCGCTCAGACAAACCCAGCAACCCCTTCCTGCGCACCCCAGGCTGCCCCTTGAGAGCCTCTGCCCCACCCGGCAGAGGGCACAGGACTCTGGGTGGGGCTACAGGTGCCAAGACGGAAAAGCCTCACGATGCCCTGACTGAGGTGCCCTCTCCAGGGGATGGAAACGGGGAGACAGAGGCCCAGAGAAGGCAAGGGGCAGGCCCCAGGCCACACAGTGAGTTCCGGGCTGGAGCAGGAAGTCAGGTGCCCAACATCTTGGCGGCAGGTCCCCTCGAGTGCCCAGGCCTCAGGCCCAGCTCCATAAAGTGGGTGACAGTACCGACTCACGCTGACTTGGGGATTCAGAAGATGATGTAGGAATGACATGGGGCCACTGAGTGGCTTGTTCCAAGTGACCCGGGGCCACCTGATGTGACACGAATTTGGACAAACTGGCTCAGATGGCAAAACACAAAAGATAATTCCCAGGACATCAAATGAGGCAACACTCACCCAGGGTTCATTTTAAATGAGTTGGTCACTGTGTATTTTATCACGGGTTACTCATCTGAGCCCCTTTTGTGGGTGCAATTCCAAAGAAGCCATGGGCACTAACATTGTCTCCATTTTTCAGATGGGGAAACAGAGGTTCAGAGACAGACAGTGACCTGCCCAAGGGCACACAGGTGCTAAGTGTCAGAGCTGGGATTTGAACCTTCTTCTTTGTGACTCTGAGAATTCACACACACACACACACACACACCCTGCACACTCTCTCTCATGTGCCTCAGGCTGGCCCAGGAATGGGCTCACATCACTGGCTGACATCACACACACACACACACACACACACACACACACACGCGCACACACACACACACACACACGAATGTGCGGCAGTGAGTCGGACAGAGAAAAGTCCTCCTTTCCCCTGGATCCTTGGGGCAGGGGCAGAGGATAAGGAAAGAGGCCACAGAAACTACACCCCAGACTGCCCACCAGCACAGATACACAGAGGACACACGTGGACACACAACGGGCTGGCTCTCTGACATGTGCACATATGCACCCCCTGACCGCCCCCCATGTATCCCCACGGACGGGACCACCCCCATCCATACCACCCTCCCGCAGACCCTGGGAGCACCTACCCTGGTGCCCACTCTCCAAGAACAACACATCCCCCACAGCAAGACCCCAGCTGCCCACACACAACTGCACACACGCAACACTCCGGCCAACCCAGCACCGCACTCGGGAGGCATCCAAGGTGCACACACATCCCGCCACCCGCCCCCTCAGCGCAGAGCACACACAAGTAGGCAGCAACCAACACACACTCAAAGCTCACACACACTTAGAGAAGCCCCCCAAAGCACTCACACTGGCCCCCTAAACTCCAAGACACACCAGGCTCCCTGGAGAGAGGAGGGGCCCCCAGGACTCACCAGTTCCTCTGCACACAGGGTGTCCCGCCAGGTGGAGCAGAGCAAGTCCGTGGCAGTGCCCTGTGGCCGCGGCTCTGGGCTGCCGCCGCCCCGCCCCTTTCCTCCCGCCTCCTCCCGCCTCCCTTCCTCCCCTCGGCAGGGCCAGCTTGATTTCATTAAGTGGGTTTGGGGTGGGGACAGGGGCAGGGGCGGGGCCAAGCTCGGCCACACACACAGTCCCCCCTTGCTCACACCCGTGGGCGTCCCCTCCACGCCCCGGGAACACCAGATGGGGCATTTCCTCCCTGACCGCTGGTCCCCAGGGCAGTCTGAGGATGACAGACACACAGACAGGGCCGTCCTGTGGAGCACCCACGGCCCAGAGAGCTGGGATCCTGCCTCCCCTTCTGAAGGGGATGAGGTCAGGGAGGTTCCGAGGTCCCTGAAAATGAGAAGGAAAATTCCCCGCGCTTGGTTCCAGCTGTGACTCAGGTTTTCCGAGGCTCAGGGTGCAGAGTGGGAGCCGGGCTGCATTTAAGGGATGCATGGAGGGTCAGGCCTGAGGCAGGGAGCGAGTCCTGGCACCCACTGTCTGGCCCTGGTCAGCCCCTTTCCTTCGGCAGGCCTCTGTTTCCCCATTTGCAGGGGTGGGTGGGAAGCCCTCTGGGTTCCCTACGGCTGTAACATCGTGAGATCTGTGGCCTCGTGATACCCCAATGGAATGGCCAGAGCAGGAGTCGTGGCCCCATTTCCCAGATGGGGAAAGTGAGGCAGGGTGAATTCAAGAGGCTCACGCAGGGTACCGGGCCCTCTGGCAGACCTGAGGCATCCAGGGGGACAGTAGTCCTTTGCATTCATTCATTCCTGCACCATTCATTCATTCATCCATCAAATGCTTAATGAACACCTGTAGAGCACCAGGCGCAGTGCTGAGCAGATTTCAGAGGCAAATCAGAGCCCAGCCCTCAGGATGCTCGCAGACTTCCAAGGAGAAGCACACGTATGTAAATTATTTTTTTACAAAACAGAAACGGGTCTGTGGCAGGAGAGAGGCCAAGGGCTCGGGGAACCCCAGGATGGAGAGAGATCCCCTGAGAGAAGGAGGCAAGGAAGTCGCCCTAGAGGATGTGGCTGTGAATGAGCAGAGTCCCAGGAAGAGGAGACCCAGGAAGGGCATCCCAGGAGGAAGGACCAGTGTGGATAAAAGGCAGGTGGCTGGGAACGCCACACACGGACAAGGGGCTGTAATTAAACTGGGCTGGAGCATGAAGTGGACGAAAGGGAGGAGCTGATGATTAGGGTGGGAGCAGTCACCCAGGCAGGGCTGAAGTCTCAGAATGGCATTCATCCATGAGGCAGTAGGGAGCCAGTGAAGGTTTGGAGCAGGCGGAGTACGTGAATGAACAGATCATGACCACCCTTTAGGAACCAGGGCCCTAGGTTGTAGCTATTCCCTTCTATGGTCCCAGCAGCCCTGACTCACCTGCTCAAAGAAGGGGCAGCTGTTTGGAAAATAAAACTAGAAAATTTCCCATCTTCTCTGAGATCACCCCAAACCTTGCATCCTAAGGGAATGGGGAACCGTCCACCAATGGACACACACACACACACACTCATGTGCACACACGCCCCCTGGGGCAAGTGGCTGCCCACAGACATGTTGTAACAGCTGAGCCCTCTTGAAGATGGCCAGGGGGTGTCCCAGCCCCATCTTAGACCAGATGGCAGGTGAGCAGGAGTGGCCAGACCTGCCCCAGGGCCCACCGCCTGGGGAGGAGCCCCTGCCCTAATAGTCTGAGGGCTGAGGGGGATTGGATCCCACGAGATCAAGGGGCAGAGAGGTACAACTAACCTGAACAGGGCCTGCTTCCAGCACGGGTGGCCCAGAGGCCCCAGACTAAGTCGCGGTCCCATTCTGTGTTCCTCCTTTGGGGCCAGAGCAGCCCCAGACCGGAGACAGAGAGACCCAGGTTCTAGGTCTGCCTTCACCAGGTCCTGCCCCATGGGGAGCCTCTCTCATCATCTGTAAAACGAGGATAGAGAATTTTTTTCTGTTCACAAGGCTGCTGGGAAAATCCGGAGTCAGAGGGTGTAAATGTGCTGGACAATACAAAAGCACTGGCCAGGTGCCAAGTGTATAAGTTTCCTACAGCTGCTATAACAAATATCACAAACTTGGTGACTTAAAACCACACACCATTATTATCTTAGCGTTCTGGCAGCTGGAAGTCAGCAATGCGTCTCCCTGGGCTAAAATCAAGGTGTCGGCCGAGCTTTGTTTATCCCAGAATCTTCACAGGGAGAATCTGAGTCTTTGCCTTTTCAAGCTTCTAGAAGCTACCTGCATTCCTCAGCTCACAGTCATCTTCCTCCGTCTTCAGAGTCAGCTGCAGGGTCTGAGTTCTCACGCTGCCACCTCTCTGGTTCTCTCTTCCAATCCCTCTTCCACTTTTAAGGACCCTTGTGATGATACTGGACCCACCCAGATAATCCGGGATCAGCTCCCTAAGAGCCTTAGCTTAATCACACCTGCAAATCCCTTTTGCCAGGTAAGGTGACAAACTCATATTACAGTTTTGAGGGATTGAGATGTGGACATCTTTGGGGGGGGGGAGGGCATTATTCTGTCTCTCACACCACGGTTGCCTATGATTACTTGTTCCCTGCAGAGCTGGCTGGAATCCTCCACCCTCCAAAGCACTGGGTTTTCCTCCCCCCATAGAACCTATCATTGTGCGTCAAACCCAGCGGGTTCCGGAAGACCTTAGGGAGAGAGAGGTGAATGAGTAAGCAAAGCCCATTCAACAGATGTGGAAACTGAGGTTCATGGCGGCGTGACCTACCTGGGATCCAACAGCATGTTGGGGATCAGCGCGCTTGCTTCTCCACCAGCCCCTCTGTGTCTTAGCTGGAAGTGAAATTGCCAGGCTAGTGACCCCGTTAAAGTGTTATCAGACCATGTTTCTCACACACACACACACACACACACACACGCACACAACGACACACATGATCTCCTTAAGCCAAACATCTCAACCTTCTACCTGAGGACAGAAGAGCAAAATGTCAGTCACTGATGGGAGAAAGAAGGATCCCTGAGTTCCAACCCCCCCTCGTGCATCAGCTGTGGGTGGCTGGGCAAACCTCTGCCCCTCTCTGGGCTGCAGCCAAATGTGGGGTCAGTCTAGATGCCCACCACAAGCCTGCCAGTGGTAAGGTTCCAATGCTGTAACTTTCTAAATTTTATTCATTCTACAAACATTCCTTGAGCATCGATTTTACACCCAGCCCAGTGTCAGGCCCTGGAAGACAGTGACGAGCAAACACAGGCACCAAGAGAGGAGACCTGCAATAAGCAAGTAAACAAAGAAATGAATATCTGACTGCAAACTGAGCTAAGGGTTGGGATGGGGCATTTCTGGGGCTATGGGAGGCCAGTCTTGGGGGACTAGTCTAGTCCTGGAGCTCCTGGGGACCTCCATGAGGAGGTGAAAGTAGAGTCACTCATGAAGATGAGGAGGTATTTAGGAAGGCAAGGGTGTGACAGGATTCCTAGCAGTGAGAATGGCATGTGCAAAGGCCCTGAGGTAGATGGGAATCCAGCACCTTCAGAGCAGTTCCTGAAGATTATTGAATAGATGAACTAGGTGTATGGGGTCCAGGAACTTTGCCTGTTTTGAATACCGCCATAACTCCGGCATCTAGGATAGTGCCTGGAACACAGTAGGTGCTCAGTAAATGCTTGATGTCAATGACCACTCCGCCCTCCACTCTCACATCCCCAGGCTCCAGCCACTCCTCATCTGTCCTGAGGGACTCACGGTCCACATTCTCCAGCTCCAGGACCTGTTGAGGGGTCTGGCCCGGGTGACCCCCATAGTCCGCAGCACCATGGCTCCAGGGCAAGGGCAGGCCTGGGGCATGGAGGTGGCCGGGCCACTCACTTGCGACCTGCATGTTCAGAGGCAGAGAGCAATGGGTCGTCTGCCCAGCCTTGAAGCGATTCAGAGACCCCACCCTGTGCCCACCGTGCCCTCCCCCCCACCCCACTGAACAGCCAGGGCCGAGGAGGAGGGAAAACCTCACCCAGACTTGAGTCTCTGCCAGAGTCCTCCCCGGGTTGAGCCTGGGGAGGGCCGCCTGGCCCACCACAGCCCCCAGCTCAAGCCTCTTGTGGGCTCAGAGCCACTTATAATTATACAGCCCCCGAGGCCACCGGGGCCTGCTCTCCAGGCAAAAATATCCCAAGCCTTTCATGTGGCTGAGAGGCCCAGGCTGCGGCTACATCCCAGCACAGGCCTGGCCTTCGGAGGGACACCCGTGGAGCAGAGGCCTCCAGTCGGGGGCTCCAAGGAGGCAGAGTGTGTGTGAAACCTCCCCAGGCCTCAGTTTCCCCATCTGTAAACTAGAGATGTTCTTTTATTCCCTAGCTCTTTCCCAAGTGTCTCCACGTGCCAGGAACTGTGCCGGGCCCAGAGAGGGCTGTGAACGAGACAGACGCTGACGCACCTCCGCTCGGGCTGTTCCCTCTGCCTGAAGTGCTGCCCTCCGTGGGCCCCCATGCCTGACCCACCTGCACATCATCACCACCTCCACGAAGCCCTCCCTGAACCCCAGCCTCTGGGGAGGGAGATCAGCAGCTTTTTCTATGCTCCTGCACCCCCATTCCCTGCCTAGAGTCCACTGGCCCGTAAAGGCCTGTTTCCACGTGCCTCTAGACTGTCAGCTTCTCTGGTCCAGAACGAGGGCTTTTTCTGTCACTGTATCCCTAGCACCAGTGCCTGGAACACAGTAGGTGCTCAGTAAATGCCCCTCCACTGGCTGAATGACTCTAGTCCAACCTGACCGTGTTAAAGATGGGGAAACTGAGGCCCAGGGAGGGGATTCACTGACATAATTTTGCTCTGTCTCAGGGAGCTCCTATCAGGGGAGACAGTTGAGAAGCAAGTCAGCTGGCAATTCAGAAAGACAACCTAACACTGCAAAATGCTATCAAGGAGATAAAAAGGCCGAGGAGACAGGAAATATCTTGGGAAGGGGCAGGGGCAGCTGTCCGGGCAGCTGTTTTAGCAATTGTGGTCAGCACTGGCTTCCTGGAAGAGGTATCAGCACTGACATCTGCAGGATAAGAGGAATCAAGCACTCAAGGAGGAGAAGGAACAGCTTCCTGGGCCGAGGAAACAAACGGCAAATGCAAAGGCCCTGTGGTAGAAAGGGGCTTGGCATGAGGCCTCTTCCAGGGAAACCAGACGGGGTGCTGATCGGTTCTCACCAAGGAGTCGTTCGAGCTTGGAAATTGAGAGACCTGCTTTCTGCGCTCCTGGCTCTGCCCCTCATGCACTGTGTGACCCGGGCCTCAGTTTCCCTTCCTGCACCAGGAAGGGTCAGCGGAGGCTCCTCCAACCTCTCTCTCTGTGATTCGAAGTGAATTTTCCACTTGTTTGCCCACCCCAGAAAACAACCCACCACCAGGGGGGGAGAAAAATATCACAGCCACTTTGGAAAACAGTCTGGTGGGTTTTATCAAGTTAACCATGTGCTTCCCAGATGAGAGAAGAAGAAATCTCTTCTCTCGGTATTTCCCCAAGAGAAATGAAAACACACATTCACACGAAGACAAAAATGTCCATAGTCGTTTTATCCATAATAGCAAAAAAACCTGGCAACTACCCAAATGTCCACCAACAGGAGGATGGATGAAGAGACTGTGGTCCATGCAGTGGACACTTTCCCCCAGTGGAAGGAAAAGACGGGAGGTGGACAATTTGGATGAATCTCATAGACACACCAAGCAAAAGAAATGGACCCAGTCGAACACAGACTGGGTGATTCCATTTACAGAAAGTTCTAGAACAAAGGCAAAACTAAGCTACGGGGACACAAGTCAGAAAAGCAGTTACCCTTGGGGGGTGTTCACTGGAAAGAGACACAAAGGAAACTTCTGGGGCTGCAGACGTACAATGTCTGCGTGGCGGTTACGTGGGCACGTGCACACAGAAAAACCAAGCTGCACGCTTCAGACGGTCGTGCTTTACGTAGGTTATGACTCAAAGTTTTCTTTAAAAATTAAGAACACTGCATCTCTCTCCTTTTTTGTTGGGGGGGGGCACCAGAGCCAGTGGGATCCTTGGCTTCCTGTGGCCATGGTGGCCTGGCCAGCTGCACGCTGCCTTGTAAACATTTACATTCCCCAGGGCCCTGTGCAAGGAGCAGTTCCGTGCACCCCACATGGGAGCCATCTCGGAGGGCAGGAATGTAAACACGCACCACCGGCTGCAGACCTGGCCTTGCTCTCCTGCTCTGCCAGCTGCCCACGGGGTGCCCTCGGGCGGGCACTCCCCAGGAGCCCTCGCTGCCCATCCCCACCATCCATCACGAGCAGGAATTGAGATGATTCTTTTGAACTGCCTTTGCAGCACTGTTGGAACTGGGTTGGGGGGGCTGCTTGTCTTGGAGCAGAGGGGCAAAGTGGGGAGGGCTTGGAGCTGGGCTTCAGGGCCCCTAAGTCACCCAAACACTCAGTACATCGTCTCATGTGTCTCCTGCTCTGTGTCCCCTCACTTTACACTGAGATCGTCTGTCCCGTCTTCCCTCTCTCCCATCTTTCCTCTTCTCCCCTCCTTCCTTTCTTCTTTCCTGTCCTTCCCTTCTCTTTCCTCCTTCTCTCTCTCTCTCTCTCTCTCTCTCTCTCTCTCTCAGCAAATCCTTATTGAGCACGTACTATGTGCCAATCACTGGGGCTACAGCAGAGAACACAGATGAAAATCCCTGTCCTCACAGAGCTTGCATTCTAGTGGGACTGGAAAACGATTGAAAAGATAACTTGGTAATTATATACAGTATGGAAGATGGTGGTAAGGGGTATGGAGGAAAATAAAGCAGGGAAAGGGTAATGTTCAAGCAGAGACCTGAAAGATGTGAGAGAGTGAGTCAGGGAGATGATCAGAGAGGAAGAGCAGTCCAGGCAGAGGGAAGAGCAAGTGCAAGGGTCCTGAGGTAGGGGCGCCTGGAATTTTCAAGGCGTGGAAAAGAAGTGTCCAATGAAGCTGGAGCAGAGTGAGTGAGCGGGAGAGTAGGAGGAAGTGAAGTCGGAGGGCACCAGGGCCAGATCGGGCCTCTGTGGGCGTTGGCAGGGGCTTTGGCTCTATGAGTGAAGGCCAACCATGGTTCCCCATGTGTGTGAGACCCTCTCCTCCCCCTGCATCCATCCCCTCTCCTCTTTATCCCTGATGCCACACACACACGTGCCCTTTCTCTTGAGGACCCTCACCAAGAGAGGGCTCTGGGTCCCACCTCTGGGGAGGCGAAGGGACTCCACGTAAAGCCCCTGCGAAACCCATGCAGATCCCCAGCTCTCCCCTGGCCACTGGCTTCTGACTCAGCTGGGACCAGAAACATGGCTCCCGGGGCTCCCTAATGAACCAGCTCTCCTGGCAGCTGCATGAGTCAGCCTTCTGCACCTGAGCCCAGGGACAGCTTGACAGAGAGGGTCTTCCACAACCCCCAGATCCATCCGCCAGGAGGGACAGGGCCACATGGGGGTGACAGCAAGGAGGCAAAACACACCCAGGGTGAGCGGAGACCACCTGCCCTTCAGGGACCTCTGGGTTCTGCTGCTTCAGAGCTGGGTGACCTTGGGCTAAGTCATCCCACCACTCTGGGCCTCAGTTCCTTCATCTGTAAAATGGGGGTAATGGTAACACTCACTTCCTTGGGTTATCGTGAGAATGCAATGAGCCTTGGTACCTGGCACTAAATACATACACTAATAATAACAACAGCAACACAGGTGGCACCTCGGACTGACAGTCTTTCTCACAGCATTGGACAGCAGCAAATCCAGAGGCCTGGCATACAGCAGGCGCCCCATAAGTTTCCTGGACGGAAAAGAGCAGAGCAATTACTCACCGCAGCCCTCACCCACCAGCAGGCCAGCCGGCGAGGAGGCCCCCATCCTCGGAGGGGTGAGCCCAGAGGCCCAGGCTGGCTCCCGCACCTGCCCTGCTGCCGGGGCCCTGAGTGCGTGTAGCGGATTGATCTCTCCTGGGTAGGGTCCGACCTCCCCGGGGCACACGCAGGCGCTGGCCATGGGGGAAGGGCCCCCGACAGCTGGAAACATCTGGTTTGAATTGTCAGTTGGAAGCACCAACCAGGCAGTTAAGGAATTTGTGAGCTAATTTTAGGCCAAAAGACGGCGAGCTCAGCAGGGCGGGGGTTGCTAGGCAAACCACAGGGGCTGGGGGGACAGGCCTGGGGGGACGCGGAGGCCTCACAGTTCCCCTCAGAGGGTCCACGACTGCCCCATAGCCAGGGACTATCCCTCCAGGGTGGCCCCAGCCGGGCCCCTGCAGTGTGCTAGCCATGTCAGAGCCGCACGAATAGCAAGGACCGTTCTCCCCATTTCTCAGGTGTGGAAGCGAAGTCCCCAAGAGGTTAGAGTCGCCCAACGTCCAGCAACTTGTAAACAGCAGAGCGGGCATCCGAGCCCAGTCTGCCTGACTCTGAGCCTCAAATCTAAGCTTCCCTTGATTTCTGCCAGTCACGTGGCCTTGCTTCCATTCTCACACCCTCGCCAACCTTCCTTGCCCATTTGTCCATTCAGTAAATGTTTCCTGAACCCCTGCTGTGTGCCAGGCACTGTGCAGTGAAAAGGACAGAGTGATCGTGAGGGACAGAGGGCCCCGCCCTTGCACAGCAAAAATCCATATATCAAGAACGTCTGTCCAGATGGTCATCTGTACCTGGAAGGGGAAAATGGGGTTGTCCTCAAGAAAAGTTGGGGGCAGGGATGCATAGAGGGCCCCTCTGAAGAGGTGACATTCAAGCTGAGACATAAAGGATGAGAAGATGCCAGTCACGCAGACATCTGGGAAGAGGATACCAGGCAGAGGAATAGCAGGTGCAAAGGTCCTGGGGCAGGAGCATGTGAGGAAGAAAGAACAAGAAGTCTCATGGGGGCCGGAGCGGAGTGAGAATGAGAGGTGACAGCTTTCCTGCACTCATCCAGCCAACACGTTTGTCAATAGGTGATATGGGGGTCCAAGCAGGGCAGGAGTCGTGTTCCAGAAGCTTCAGCTGGTGGAATTAGGTACCCCACTGTCCTACAGATTCATTTGTATCTAGTGATTTGCTGAGGGGGCACTGAAACTCTGGGGGAGATCCCTTGAAGCCTGTCCCTCTAGGGGGCCTGGAGGCCGGACACAAGGCAGAACAACAGGGTCTCCTGGAAGGACTTCCCCAAGGGAGGGGGCAGCCCAGAAGCCGTGCTGAGACAGGAGAGGACCTTGATTCTTCTGCCCATGCCCCGCCCCCCCCCCCCCCCGCAGGGTTCATGTGCCCGGGAAAGTGACTAGTCTTTGCCCCTTTGGTTCTCCAGTCTCCTGCCCTGGGCCTGTTCCTCTCTCCTTCTTTCCTAGGAAAACAGTTCCAAGGCTGTCCCCCTGCCAGGCTCAGCGACAGCATCCTTATTTTGCCAGCCTCAGGCATGGGGCACTGGCTCTGCGGGCCCCCCAAGTGGCAAGAGCCTGGGTAGCTAGGGCTACAGCCTTCCAGCCACCAAAATGAACAGCTAAGTTCATGGCCACACAGAGGCCCCTCTGGGTTTCCAAAAACTTCTGAGAAGGGGAGCTCCGTGGGGCTCTCACTGCCGAGTGGGAAAAGCAAGGTTTCTCTACCTCAGCACCACTGACATTCGGACAAGACACTTCTTTGCTGTGTGGGGCTGTCCTGTGCACTGCAGGATGTTTAGCAGGGTCCCTGACCACCTGCTAGATGCCAGTAACGGTCCTCCAAGTAGCGACAATCAAAAGTATCCCCAGACATCGCCAGATGTCCCCTGGGGTGGCAACGTCGCCCCCAGGGGAGGACCACGAGCTCAGAGCCTTCCTGTGTGGGCACTAATAGCTAAAGAACAATGGCTTTACTCACTAGCTGGGGAGACCTGGGACCCCCAGACTTCCTAAACACTTACGGTTTTGTTCCGTACATTGAAAAATATTAGGGAAACACAGAAAAGTCGAAAGAAGCAAATAAAATTCACCTACAATCCCACACTCGATGGCTAATCTCTCAATAACTTGGTGCACTTCCTTCCAGTCTTTTTTCTGCATTTTATGATCCTAACAGCTGTGGCTTACGGAGCACTTACCCCATCCCAGGCATTGGGGAAGGCTTGGCTCAGTGGCGGGTGGGGGTGGGACATGGAGGGAGGGTTTGGGGAGCCTTTGCCCAGATCAGCTGCCAGATGAACCACCCGCAGGGCTGGCAGCCCCCCCTCCAAAGGGACAAGGGACTGGAGTAAACTTAGCATGCCACCTCCTGACCCCCATTTCCTGTCTACCCTCCTTCCTTCCCTGCGCCAGAGCTGAAGTCAGCAGAGTCTGGTTTCTTAGCAGTGCGACCTGCTAGAGCCAGCGGTCCAGCTTTCTGGACCTCAGCTTCCATAGCAGTAAAGTGGGATAATATTTGTCCCAACGTCACAGGTTGTCGTGAGGCCTGAATACGATCAGGCAGATAAAGCATTTGGCGTGGGGCTGGGCATGGACTGAGTGCCCAGTAAATTCCAGCTCCTGTTCCAGCCATCTCTCTCTGTCCTGGGTTCCAGCTCTGCTGTGTCATTGCTCTCTGCAAGCTGGGTTCAGCCTTGTCACTCTCCCAAGTCCCAATGCCTTCCCTCAGCTACCAGAAGCCACAAAGGGTGACTGACGGGGGACTTCCAGATGCCAGGACAGGTCTTCAGGGGTGGGAGTTTGGAGCATGGGATTCCCCCAGAACCCCGCTGTGATCTCAAGGATAGCGTAACTTAGTGGTAAGAACGTGGCTTTCTAATCCAGGTCTGGGTTCCAATCTCAGATCCTCATGTAAGACCTGGGACAGGTGACTTCACCTCTCTGAGCCTCAGTTTCCTCTTCTGTAAAATGGGGAGAATCCTAGTTCCTCCTTCCTAGGCTGTTTGAGGGGATCCATGGAGATGAGGCAGATTCTCATGCTCAGTGGACGGATGGGGAGATTCAGGGGGTGATGTTCAAGGGCAAGGGGAGGTCTGGACAAGGGAAAGGACACACTGAGATGCAGGAGCCAGCCTGTACCAGTTTCTGAGAGCCAGCTGTCAAATTTTCAGAATTTTGTGAGTCAGTTGTTTCACAGTTAAATTACATTATATTAAAAACCAAGGTCCTCGATACTCAAAACCCATTACTGCCTCATGATTTTACTACATCCTACTATTACCTACCCTGTTGGCATTATTTACCTTTTTGTATCATCTACCATATAAATGGTTGGTTTCTCAAAATCAGCCATGGGAACATTTACAGCAAGGAAATTAGCAAGCACTGCAAATCGTACCTTGGGCACCAATCCACCCAACGAGCCAGTTGTTAAATATATACCAGCACCCCACTGGGTTTGGAGCTGGGTCCTGTTTGAACCATCCCTCCTTCATCCTCAGAGACTGGACCAAGGGAGCTCCAGGCTGCCATTGGCTCCAAGAGCTGGTGGCGGGCGCCCCCTGGTGGCTGCTTCAGGCACCCACCATCCCTGCTGCTGACAAATCCTGCACCTTGAAGAGAAGGCGGCGGAGGGGTGGTCCTCTTCCAGTAGAGATAGAGAACCAACGTCCTGGAGCAGAGGCGGTCCGGGAGCCCTCAGGGGAACGCAGAGACCTGCTCCCTGCCCAGATGGACGGGGAAGCAAGACCCCAGAGGGACTGCCCAAATGTGCCCCCAAGTCCTTCAGCCTCTGGGTCCCCACCGCCGTGATGTGGAGCTCCCCCCCTGACTTTTCTGATCACTGCCAAAGGCGAAGTGAACTCCTGTTGTTCCCTTAGGAACCGGCCTTCTGCAGGGTCAGCTGTTCCCGCCCATGGCAGATAACCCTCTCCACCAGCGCCCCTGCCGAAGCACCTTGAACACAACTTCCTGTGCATCACACTTGTTCTAGAGGCTCAGGGGTGGGGTGGGGGAGGGTAGAAGCAGACAATTCTCTGCTTATCCCTGATTCTGTCCCCCACGGCCCTGCTGCCTTTCGTGTTCCTCCTGCCTTTCCAAGGGAACAGTCTCTCCTGTTCCCCCAACCCGTCTCTCCAAGCTGCAGCCAATACCCCTCAGATTCAACATTTTTTCTGAACTCTCTCTCTACAGGTTATGCCCTGGAGTGGAGGAGTCCTGCATTCCCAAAGAGGCCCCTGGAGGTATTTTTCTAGAAGAGAAAAAGTCCCCTGAGATGAATGTTTTAGAAGATAGAAATATATATGTGTGTGTGTGTGTGTGTGTGTGTGTGTGTGTGTGTGTGTGTATTGTCCTTCTCCCTGTACAAAAATGACTGAAAGGCATTGGGAAGCAAAAATCAAGAGTTTGAATCCCAGCTCAACCATGGTCAGGAAGTAAGCCAGGCTCCTCACTTCTCTTAAGCCTTTGGCTTCCTGATCTGACCCTCAGGGTCCACGTGGGTTTCAGTGCTTAAATAGGGCCACCCACTGTCCTGATTGCTGGAGGTGAAAGTCTTATATCCCATGATATAGGACTTTCAGTGCTAAAATCAGGGCAGTCTCAAACAAACCGGGACATCTGGTCACTCTACACTTAAGTCGGGGACAAGCTAACTTTTAGAGCCTAACCCAGCCTGCTGCCTGTTTGTAAACAAAGTTTCAATAGAATCCAGCCAAACGCATTCATTTATGACACAGAGTCACTCGCTGCATTCATGCCATGATGACACAGTCGAGAAGCCTGCCAAACCCGAGATATTTATGGTCTGGCCCTTTAAGAAAAAGTTTACTGGCCCCCAACTCTACGTGACAGGTGGTCAGTTGTAGGAAGGCCTTGTAGGATGTAGCCAGGCTCCCCCTGTGAGAAGGGGCCGCTGGGTGTTAACGGGAGATGGGCCCCATGTGGAACAGAGGGGTCAGGGTGGGCTTCTGGGGAGGATGGCGTTGATGTTTAGAGGGGTATCTGGCTGAGATTTGGCGGGGGAACCAAATTCCGTAGGCTTGAACTGGGTCACGGGAGGTGCTGAAAAAAGTGGTTCCTGAGGCCAGCACCCTCTGTCCTCCAACAGCCTGAACCCGCCTCCCAGCTGCCCAAGGGTACAGCAAGATGCCCCCTGAAGTAACCACAACAGCCCGTGCTGGGGTCTTCCTGAGGGGCCTGGGGCCGGGCGTGAACAGCAAAGGACCAACTCCCCACCTGAAGGAGGCACCTTGAAGAGTTCGTTCAGCCATCGCTTGTTTACCAAACATTTACTGAGTGTCTGTGCTCTCCCGGGCCCCCGAGCTGGGCCCTGGGAGACTTCGAGAACAAGGCAGAGCCCACCCTAAAACAAGGCCACAGGGGGAGGCGAGGGAGGGCGGGACGGGGGTCACTCTGTCACCAGATGGAAGCTCATTGGTCCACAAAGTCCCAGAGAAGCCTGTAGCCTTGGGCTTTCCCAGCCTGCCCAGCCGTCACATGCCCAGCCCTCACCCTGGGCTCCTGGGAGAGATACCCCAAACCGGGAGTGACAGGAAATGAACTCAGGAATGGTGTAACCCCCCCCAAAGGTGCCCCCTTCCTGTGCAGTGACCATGGCCACCAGAAGAAAGTGGCAGTGGGGGTGTGGGCAGGGAACGCTGAGTCCTCCTGGGCACATGGGGATGAGATTCCAGCAGCCGTGGGAGGCATTAGAGGGGGTCAAGAACACATGGGAGAAAAAAAAAAAAAGAACACATGAGAGGCAGGGAGGTGGAGGCGGCCTCTCCAGCCTCCGCTGGAGGCTCCGTTTGCCAGGCCTGCTCTGGTGCCTGGACCTTGACTGCTCTCAGTCCCGTGTAGGGCGGCCAGGGTTCCCACCCTAAACATTCCCATCCCCAGGCGGCTCCAAGGAAGCCCGGACCCATGGCATAGAGCCTGGGTATGGGTGGCGGCCCAGCGAGGCCGCCTGGGGGCTGGTCCTGCTCAGGCAGCCCGGCCGGGAGCTAAGGGAGGAAGCTGTGCAGGGTGAGGTCATCCCCCTCGCGGTCCTCCCCAGACCCCGCCTTCAGGCCCTGGCTCTTGGCCTTGGGCAGGCCCCCGTTGGCCATGGCAGCTGGCCCCTCACCCCCCTCGGGCAGCAGGGATGAGATGCAGACCATCTCGGTGGGGGAGTAATTGCGCACGGGGTACAGATGGTTCTTGCGGGACAGGCGGATGGCCAGCACCACGGTGCATATGAGGAAGATGGTGGCCACCAGGGCCAGGATGAGGATGGCCAGCAGACACTGCTTCACCGAGCTGGGGTCAAGCAGGCCCTCTGTGGAGCTTGGGGTCACAGAGCTCTGGGGGAAAAGACTCTGACCATTTTTCCATTTGTAGATCAAGTTATCAGATGAATTGCCAACTGCCACAATGGTGCTCTTGGGAGGGTCAGAGGGCACAGCGAGGGCTGTGGTTAGGCCCCTTGTGGTAGCAGGTCTTGTGGGCAGGGTCTTCACAGTGGCTGGATCTGTGGGCAGGGCCCCTGTGGTAGTGGGCTCCATGGAAAGAACTGCTGTGGTGGCCAGTTCCGTGGACAGAGCCTCTATGACTGTGGGTCCCATGAACAGGGCCTCTGTGGCAGTGGATCCTGTGGACAGGGCCTCTGCGGACAGGGTCTCCGTGGCAGTGGGTTCTGTGGACAGGGTCTCTGCGGCAGTGGGTTCTGTGGACAGGGTCTCCGCGGCAGTGGGTTCTGTGGACAGGGTCTCCGCGGCAGTGGGTTCTGTGGACAGGGCCCCTGTGGACAAGGACTCCGTGGCTGTGCGTTCTGTGGCCAGTGCCATTGTGCTTGCTGGCTCCGTGGGCAGGGTCTCTGTGGACAGAGCCTCTGTGGCTGCAGGTTCTGTGGCCAGTGCCGCTCTGCCTGCTGGCCCTGTGGACAGGGCCTCCACTGCAGCTGATTCTGTGGATGGAACCTCCATGATGGGAGGGATTACAGTGACTGGTTCTTTGGTCAGAGTGACCAGTATGACCGGTTCCATGCTCACATTCCCAGTGGCTGCCCCTCCTGCATCCAGGACAGCAGGGTCCCTTGTGGCCACCTCCAGAGTGGTTGGCTCAGGTGTTAAAGGCCCTGCAGACTCTCTCTGCTCCAATGTTCCCATCACAGGCAGAAGCTTGGGGGCCTCGGTGCTATAGTTAAGCATTTCTGGAGGGTCCGTCTGTATGTCATAGTCATATATGTCGGAGTCGTCCTCATCCACTTCTCTCCGGCCACGGACAAGCAGGGGGCCTGGGGCCTCCTTGGTTCCATCCTCCCAGGTCTCCCACAGCTGGAGGCTGCTTCCAGGGCCCAGCAGGGCCAGGAGCAATAGGAGTTTCAGAAACATGGCACCTGGAGGGGGATACGGACAGAGGGATGTCAGGATAGCTGTACCCCTGGACCTGCCAAGCGCCCTCGATGGCCACAGCTGGGAGCTCATCTGGCCTGGGGCACCCTTGTGATCCAGCACATGCCTGGTGCACAGAAGACCCTCAGCAAACAGCAGCTATTATCAACATCAGTGACTCCGTCTGGGGGGTAGCCCTTCAACTCCCTCTACGTGGTGCATAGAAATGTGTTTGCCTCCTTATTCTTTTTTATTAAAACTTTTGATTTGTGGGCCAGACAATCTACTGGGGTGCGGGAAGATAATATTAGATCTTCTAGTTATATTAACTTTTATGTCACTTCTTAATTTCTATCTTTGTATACATTTATAATATATTATGAGTGCAGTGGTACTTGTATACAATTAATAAACAGGCCAATGTTCCTATATCGTCCACTGATGGGGTCCATGAGCAAGTTTGGTGGCTGCAGGTTTGCAGGATAAAGCTGTTCATTTGGCCCTTTGAGGCTTCTCAGAGTCCGATCCTGACTCTTCTCTCCACATCATTCTGTTCCACTTTTCCTTATCTTGGCTCCCATCCCACACAGCCCTGTCCTGTCCCTCAGATTCTCGGTTTTCTCATCCTTTATTGGTGTCTTGGATTGGCCCAGTTCCCTTTGGCTGGGTCCTCACTTACATGATGAGGATGACAGCACCTATCTGGAGACTATTGTGAGGATAACATGAGGAGATATCTGCAAAGCCCTTAGCACTTTGCTCCCATCTCCAGCTCCCACAAAGGGCAGCTACTTGAGTTCTTTCAGTAAATCTATCCCATAAGTCCTCAAGGGCCCAGAGCCATCAACTGCTCTATCTGGGGCCAGGAGATAAACTCAAATCTTTTCTGAAGAGGCTGTCCTCAGCGAGTTGACAGTCATCTCATTTGCCTGTGAGTAGGGAGGGCCACTGTATCACCCCTCAGCCTCCCGAACAGGTGGCCAGAAAGGGCAGTGCCTTTCCCTTTGGACATCTCATTGATCTTTCTACTTGGCCTTGTGAACGCTCACGCCCTCTGGATTTCCCTCTCTCCCCTTACGCTCCCCCTGGCACTGGCTGGTATCTGTGGGATTCAAAATCTTGCAGCTGAGACTCCTGTGGTGACCAACAGCTGTGTTCTGGGGCAGGATTCATATATCACTCGATTCCCTGACATAGCACCCTTCAGCAATACGCAGTCCCAGGCACAGTGTCTGGGGCAGAGCCTGGATAATTTCCAGTACCTTTCCTTGTTTGTTTTTTTAATTGGAGTATAGTTGATTTAAATGTTGTGTTAGTTTCAGGTGATACAGCAAGGTGATTCAAGTATACATATATTGATACATATATATCTATTCTTTTTCAAATTCTTTTCCATTTATTCAATAGCTTTCCTTGCACTTCATGTAATTCGGGGCAGAGAGCAATTATTCATCATTCTTTGAGTGACTGTAACTCACTCATGGATCCCTCAGCTTCTAGGCTCAATCCAATCTCTCACATGTTAGTTAGAATTATGATGGTTTCTAAAATGCCAGCCTGATTTTATCTTAAAATAATTTCTTAAACCAAACTTGATGATATTTGCACCAGACACATCTGGCTCTCACAGTTGTCCTCACTTTACTGAGGAGGGATGAGACTCAGAGAGGTAGAGCCACTTGCCCAAAGCCACACAGCTGCCGAGTGCCAGAGATCAGATTCGAAGCCAGCGAGGACTCAGGAAGGCTTTGTGGAGAGACCCGATCTAGTTGGAGGGGCAGAAGGAGCAAAGGCTTGGAAGACAGCTTAGCTTGATGGGTTTGTGGCTGCTGTTGGGGACCCAGCTGGGGAATGGAGGGCAAAGTAAGAATAAGGAGGACCTTGAAGGCCGTATCACCCAGAAAGGTCAGCCCCCTCTGTACTGGGTGCTATGAAGGGCACAAGATTGAGGGCACAGATTTTGGGGTCTAACAAAATGATGTTCAAGTCCCAGCTCTGTCCATTACAAGAGGAAGGACTTTGACCCAGATCTTTGCCTTTCTGAGCCTCAGTTTTATCTGTAAAATGGGAACAACAAACACTACCCATCTCACAGGGCTGTTGGAAGAATGCAATGAGATGAGGGATTCAAAGGTTCTAGGCTCACAGTAGGTGCTTAATAAGTGTGTTATACACACACGCACACGCACACACACTCTTTGCCTCTGAACTTGCCTTTGGGAGGCAGACTGTTTTGCACAGGGGGTCGAGTTCCTTCTTGGGGGAAGAGAATATGGCCTAACCTTGGCCCCACTTTCCGGCAGTTGGGGGACTTTAGGAATAAGCCACCAGCTCTGGGACATATTTCATAACTTGAAGACTCACACCCACCACCCCCACTTGGGCAGTTCTCGGTTCCTGGAAGGCAGAGCCCTCAGTCACTTCCTGAAAGCAGAGAGGGAGAAACAAAAACAGAAGATGCAACCCAACAGTTCCTGGGTCAGGGAGGTAACTGGGCGAGTCAGGGAGGCTGGGAGGGTACTATGGAAGGGACCAGGTTGTGTTCCCCAATGTGGGCTCTCCCCCTGCACCCATCCCCACAGTCCCCTGCACACAGAGGCAGCCTGGGGTGGAGGAGAGACCACTTAGCCGCTGTGTAACCTGAGCAGATCGCTTCACCAAGTGTGAGCCTCAGTTTCCTCATCTGTAAAATGGGCGATACTGTCTCAAAGATGAGAATGGAATGAGATGCTGTAGGGAAGATCCCCTAATGCTGGCATCCAGCAGGGGCGCTGTGGACAGAGGAGCAGAGGAGAGGGGGGCCTCCAACTCAGGGAGAGTACAGAGATGGCGACCTCCCTACCTCCCTACATTAGGGAAGCAGTTAGGGAAGCTGCAAAGACCTGTGTGAGAGCAGAGACCTCCCCGCCTCTTTGGGATGCAACCGTGAGCACTGGGGAAACCAGCATCTCCCTGCCTGGGCCTGTCTAGGGCGACCAACTTAACCCAGACATCCGCAGTGTTAGCACTGAAAATCCCTCGTCCCAGTCAGTCTCAGGCAATCCAGGTGCCTAGTACCTGCCATACTGTGGGCTTCAAGGGGAAGGGACCAGGGACACAGCAGCCTCTAGCCAGGCCGTGGCTGGGCAGGCTTCAGCCCATGTGACTGAAACCCACATGGCTTCCAGAGGCTCTGTGGCTCCAAAGAGGCACGCAGTTAACAAGGAGAGGAGCAGAGCGTAAGCACTGTGTATGGCAGGTAGGATAATAACTTTAATCTGTACTAAAACACACTTATGATGCATTATAAAACCCCCACTGCGGATGGATCATTTCAGTATCTCATCATCTGGGGGCCTCATTCATCTTCACTCCAGCACTGGCTGCTGTGGTTCTCGTTACACAGATTAGGGAAGCAAGGCTCAAGGCAGTGAGGTCACTTCCCTCAGGCCCCACCTTTCACCTCTTCTCTCCTCTGATGGCAGGAAAACAGTCACTTACCACAGGAGTGGGGTGGGCAGGGCTCAGAGATAGGCGCAAGGAGATGCCACATCCTATTTTTCTTGTTGCTTGCTTAACGGAGGAGGTCAGACACTGCCCGTTTCGTCTTCACCCGAAACCAGGGTGCTTCTGCCCCAAGCCCCACCCAGGCTGTGTGGAGGAGCGAGCTGCCAGGGGCCACACCCCAGCTCCGGAGGCCGCACCACATGGCTGCCCTGGACCACTCAGGAAAGGTGCCTGTAGGACTCAAGAAGCTTGGGACCTCCCATTTGGAATCCTGAATCCCAGGAGTCCCAGCGTTCAAGAGCTTGAAATCTCAGGATCCAAAAGACTGAGCGTCTCAGCGTGTGGGTTGAGCAGCCTCGAGAGAGGGGATCCAGCGGGGGCCCAAGTGTCCCCCCAGATCACAGCACAGGTCTGAGTCCTGCTGCACTGGACATGTAACCCAGCAGGACCCTGTGGGGCCTTCCCAGGACAGACCCCTCCCCCATAGCCTCTGCTTTAGCTCCTCCCTGAAGTACCTAGATAACAGTATCTGATGCACATTTCCTGAGTTGTTTTACAGATGCTAAACACAGCCCCACCCCGATGGAAGAAATTAACTACTTGATGACCCCAGACCTGGCGCATGAGGATTGAGAATGTTAACCCCTGTGATGCCACCCTCACCATCAACCAATCAGAGAATTGTGCACGAGCTGACCACAGTCCCTGGAACTCCCCTCCGTCACCTGGCGTTTAAAACTGCTTTGCTAAAACTCATCGGAGAGTTTGGGCTTTTTGAGCACTAGCTGTCCTAGACTCCTTGTCTGGCGCCCTGCAACAAACGCTGCACTTTCCTTCACCACAACATGGTGTCAGTAGATTGGCTTTACTGCACACAAGCGAGCAGACCCCAGTTTTGCTTTGTTAACAGACAGGACCTGGCCCAGCTCAGGATCAAATCCAGTAACAAACCAGATCCAGTCCCAGCTCTGTCGCTTACAAGCTGTGTGATCTTGGGCAACTGAACACACCTCTCTGAGCCACAGGTTCTTCACTTGGAACACAAGATACCAGTAGCGCCTACACTTTGTGGGGTTGTTATGTGTTAAAGTGAGCTGATCCAGGTTGAGCGTTTAGCACAAAGTAAGTGCTCAATAAAGGCCAGGTGTTGTCATTGTCATTCTGCATGTAGGTCCACATCCCTGAAAAATCTACAACCCTGGGACAGCTTTGACACACTTCTGACCTTGTCAGTCAGAGAGAGCTGGGGCCAGGAGCCCCAGAAACCTGTCTCCACAGTAAGTCCTGGGTGCCATACACAGCCTTGGTCTCCTCTGGTTTGTGTATCAAGTGTAGACAATGTGCTGGACACTGTTCTAAGAGCTATGCATGAACTATTAGCTCACTTGGGCCCCACAGCCTCCTCGTATTAACCCCACATGAAAGATGGGGAAACTGAGGCCCACTTGGTGCTTACAGTCACATGGCCAGTAAGAGAAGGAGCAGGAACTTAAACCTGGTAGGTCTTGCTCCAGAGCCCACCTCATAGTCACAGCTCTGTACCACCTGTGAACATGACCTGGCCATTCTCCGGAGCTGAAGCAAATGCTGCCTCCTCCAAGAAGCCTTCCCAGATTGCCCAGGCATCATTAGCCCGGTTGTTTAAACCATTTTTAAAAAATGTTTGTTTACTTTCAAAACATTCATTCCCATCAGCTCATAAACACTAAGAGGACAGGAACCACAGACATCTTACGGCTCACGCTACACGCCCAGGGCTTAGCAGACGGGCAGGTGCTTGGTGGGCGCTGTGACACTGGCCCACTGGAGCACAGGCACTGTGGCTGCCCTATTGCCCCCACCAGACCACACGTCTCCACAGGATCCCTGGCCCCCACAGGCCTGGCATCCTGGGGGCTCATTAAAGGCGTGTTGCAGGAGTGGACACAGGAGTGAGGCTGGGCAACAGGCATACAGTTGCACAGGACATGCCACCTGCAGGATTTTGGCCTCACATTTGTCATCCTGCACTTCCCAACCTTTTCTAATCAATTACCCCAGCCCTATCAAGGAGCCTTTCCAGACATTGCTTTTCCTAATTACCACCTGCCCCCAGGAAATTTTAATACTGCCGATAAATCTGTTGAATGTTCTGTGACCCTTTGCAGGGACACAAACCATAGTGATAGCTAAGATTTCTTTTGCCTTCCCTCCCACCCTCCAAAAAACCCAACTCTCAACTGTCGTACCTAAATTTGCTAGCCTGGTATGGAGGAAGTGAGGTCCTTTCACAAATGAATTCACTGAGACTTACACCTGGTTTTAGTTTAACACTGACAATTTTCAGGGGATATCTGTCTGTCTGTAGACAGATGGACCAACACACAGACACACACCAGCCATCTGTAACAGAGAAGAATAAGCCCGACTCCATCTTGTATTTCTGACTTTAAAAGATGGGGAATATTTCAACTATCCCTAAAGAAAGTCCTCTGGGGTGCATGTTGGATAAGTGGTCTGATTACAGCTATGAACCCACGAGTAAGAGGAAGATGATATTTTATTGTAACAGTGTGTGGCCACAGTACCTGTTAGGATCTAAGGAATGGTGGCCTTTGAATGGCTCTCTAAATTACAATACAATCCTGAAATTAGAGCTATTCTGTGAAGAAGCAGGGAAGAATGATAAAATCCCCTACATGCAAGCATTTGTGCTATTACATCAGGATGAGAAAAAGTCAGAGAGTTGTCGCCTTACGGTATAAAGGCTTGAAAAGAAACCCGAGGCAAGAGCTGTCACACAGGAAGGAAAGGAAGGGAACAAGAATGAGGATACATTGCTCCAAACCTTAAACGCTCCCCTGGCTGAGCTGGGTCCCAGACACTCCAGCCACTATGCCAGTACCTCCACCTCTTCCACTGCCTCCCATTTTTCTTGCTCCAGCCCCAGTTCCCAACCCTGGGGCTCAGGGAGTGGTCAGACTGGCTCCCTCTCCTTATAGGGATCAATTATTTTCCTGGGCACAGGGGCCTTATCTGGTATCACCATCTAAGACCCAACAGGGCACCCAATTTGGACTGGGAGCCATCCCAGAGCAGGGCAATTACCCCATAGGGTGCATGAATGAAAATGGCCACCTGGCTGGGTTTCTGTGGATGCACAGTCCCTTGTCAACCTTGGACTTGTTTAATTGGACAATCCTCCTTATAGGGAGAATCCTTTCCGAATGACAGAATTGTTTGCTTCCATTTTTACCACCCATCACCCTTCCTGGACAGACATACACATTCTTCTCAACATGATCCTTACAGGAGATGAAAGGAGAATGGTCACTGATAAGGCCAGGGAACAAGCGTACCAGCTCCACCTAATGGACCCAAATGGTACACCCAAAGCCCACCTGGCAGCACCCACAGTTGAACCAAATTGGGATCCTCAGTGAGGCAGCAATGCCCTTTTTATTATTATTATTTTTTTTTGCGGTATGCAGGCCTCTCACTGCTGTGGCCTCTCCCGTTGCGGAGCACAGGCTCCGGACGCGCAGGCTCAGCGGCCATGGCTCATGGGCCCAGCCGCTCCGCGGCATGTGGTATCTTCCCGGACCAGGGCACGAACCCGTGTCCCCTGCATCGGCAGGCGGACTCTCAACCACTGCGCCACCAGGGAAGCCCAGCAATGCCCTTTTCAGAGCACTGCCCTAAGTGCATCCTGGTAGGGCTTCGAAAAGGGGTCCCAAAACAAGAGTCTGAAAATATTCAAGAAATTCAGCACAAATCAAATGAAGACCACTCTGAATTTTTGGAAAGGATTTATCAGACCTACAGACATTATACTGATGCCAATCCCAAGGGCCCTAAAAATACTAGAAAGGTAAACATGAACTGTATCGGGCAAAGTGCCCCAGATATCAGGAGAAAGTTACAAAAATTAGATGGTGCATTTGGAATGACTCTTTCTCAGTTGGTAGACTTTGCTTTTAAGGTATTCAACAGCAGAGAACACAAAACAGAAAAAGAAGGCACAAGGTGAAATGTACTTTTCTAATTGTTGCATTGGATCCCTGGAAGACAGGAGGCTCTGAGACAGATAAGCCAGCACTAGGTAAAGAATGATGCACTTACTGTAAAGAGAAAGGACACTGAGAGAGAGAATGCCTGCAATTAAAGAACAAGAGGGCTAAAGACGTGGAAGCAACGTACATGTCCAACGACAGATGAATAGATAAAGAAGATGTGGTATATATATATATAATGGAATACTACTCAGCCCTAAAAAGAACCAAATAATACCATTTGCAGCAACATGGATGGAACTATAGATTATCATATGAAGTGAAGTAAGCCGGAGAAAGACAAATATCACAGGATATCATTTATTTGTGGAATCTCAAAAACAAGATACAAAATAACTTATTTACAAAACAGAAATAGACCCACAGACATAGAAAACAAATTTGTGGTTACCAAAGGGGAAAGGGGTGGGGGAGGGATAAATTAAGAGTTTGGGATTAACATATTCACACTACTATAAATAAAATAGATAAACAACAAGAACCTATTGTATAGCACAGGGAACTATACTCACTATTTTGTAATAACATATAAGGGAAAAGAATCTGAAAAAGAATAGATATAAATATATGTATAACTGAATCACTGTGTTGTATACCTGAAACTAACACAACATTGTAAATCAACTATACTTCAATTAAAAAAATTTTTTTTTAAAAAGGAGGGCTAAAAAAGGAAAGGAGTGGGGCCTCTCAGATGTAGAGAGGGAAGAATGTTTAGATGATGAATGAAGAGACCCAGGGGCTCCTCTGGATTTATGACACTCAATTCAAGTATCCCCACAGGAGCCCCAGGTAAAACTGACAGTGGGAAGAAAACTGATTGACTTTCTGGTAGACACAGGGGCAACGTATTCCATGCTAAACACTAAGTTGGCACAGAGAACATCCCATCTACCCCAGTCACTGGGGTATCAGGGGAAGTACAGAGCTGACAATTTATTTCAAACCACTGGAGTGTCAATTAGGAGATCTGATATTAAAACGTAGTTTCTTGTACATGCCTGAATGCCCTATCCCCCACCTGGGCCAAGATTGCCTCTGTAAACTGAATGCTCAAGTGACTTTTTCACCAGGACAACTTGATATCAGAGTCCCACCAGAACATGCTTTAACACCTACAGAGGGCTCTCCTAGAAAATTCAGAAAAACAGACAGAACTTGATCCCCCTGAGGTCTACAGAAAGGTAAGATGAGAAGTGTGGGCTGACGGTGCCCCAGGAAAGGCAAATTATTCCTCAATTTGGATTGCCTAACACCAAAGTGACAATGGGCTTGCTTTTGTCTACAAGTATAACCCAACAGGTATCATATTGATTGGAAACTACTCATTTATCTTGGGATAAGGCCTTGCCAGTTGCCCTGCAACAGATTAGAGCGGCTCCCAGAAGCAAGCTTAAATTAAGCCCTTTTGAAATATTGGATGGTAGGCCATTATAGGTGTCTGTCCAGGCAGGAGAATCTGTAGCCAATAGGTCTGCAGACTTGGACTTGCAAGCCATCAGAAGATCTTAAGTTGCTGTTAAGATCCTACCAGCCTCCTACCAGATAAGTAACAATGACTTTACTCTCCCATTTCACTTGTACTTGTTGGAAAGGAAATGCTTTAATAAAGCTATCTGTGTGGCCAACAGGGGAAATATGCAAAGACAGCTCAGGGCAGAGCAGCCTAGGTGCCCTCATCCCAAGTGCTGGAGTTTATATATATGTTCAAGTGCTTGTCTAAGTGTTGTGACAGGGCCATAAAAAGGGGGAGCAGTATCCTCATAATGCAAACTGCTTATACCCAGCCTAGGACTCGGGAATACTACCAGTTCCAAGTTGATAAATTCCATTCCACCATCACCCCCTCCTTGCCCCCGTTCAGCAGGAAGTAGCCAGAGTGGTCGTCGCCCCTTATCCTGCAAGATTGTGGAATGGACATTGACAGTAGGGAATTGTAACAGAGAAGAACAAGCCTGACTCCACGTTGGATCTATTCCTTTAGCTCTAACCTTTGTGCTCTGTTGCCTCTGCTTAGTCCTACTGGCTCTCCACCTTTGTAAAAGAATGTCATCTATAGCTTGAAATATTCCCGGGCTTGACCTTTAAAGGTATAACACTTTTCCATTCATAAAGAGATAAAAAAGTTGCAGAACAGAAAATAACAATTGTCTTGTTGGAGGTTTACAGGAACATCGCAACCAGAACTATGTGGACAGCTGCAAGAACAAAGGATTCCAGCACCAAGAAGTTTGCAACAACCAGCCACACCCCCTCCCCTTTTAGTATACAAGAAGCCTGAATTCTAACTCAGATAAGAAGGTTCTTTGGGACACTAGTGGGCCATCTTCTCAGTCTGCTGGCTTTCCAAATAAAGTCACTATTCCTTGCCCCAACACCTTGTCTCTTGATTTAGTGGCCTGTCCTGCAGCAAGAAGTACAACAGGTAACAATCGTATTTCCTTCTAGCCAGAAGCCACCCCCACTGTCTTCCTGCTCCAGCTCAGCAAAGGAGACTGAGAGGCAGAGGCCTTGGGTCTTTGTGGGCTTCACGAGGGTCCTGCAGCCAGATGGGGCCACCACAAGTCCAAGCTCGGCCACCTCCCAGCCATGCTGCCATGGGCTGCTGCTTCCCCCCTCTGAGCCTTGGTTTTCTCATTTGTAAAAAGGGGGCAGGGTTCTCAGACGATTCCCTGGTCCCTCTGAAGGCCTAGGTTCCCAGGGAATGCTCAGCCTGGCATCCCAGCCCATTCCATTGAGTTTCAATGGCCTGCCCGGGGGCCGGGGAGCCACCTCCTGAGGAAAAAAGAATTCCAGGAGACCAGAGCCTGCCTGCCCTGATCCTTGTCTATGGGCGCGCGCGCGTGTGTGTGTGTGTGTGTGTAAGGGGACACTGCTTTAGCTACCAGCCCCCCACCACTCTCTTTTATGCCCCTAAAGCACCCCAGATACAAAAGTAATAAGAGTATCCTAATCATTATTATTTTCTCCTTTGCTAGCAGTAGTATCTTAAAACTAATATTTTAATAATTTGCTGTGGACAAGCACCATTTTCTCAATCCTATAAGAATGTGAAGAACACAGTTTGGAAACACTGTTTTTATGGACCCATAGCCTGAGCAAATCCCTTCACCTCTCTGGGCTTTGGCTTCCCAACCATGAAAGAAGGAGTAGGATGATTTTTAGGGAAATGCTCCTGATTTCTCCAGTTTTTTGAATTCAGAGTAGCCCCTAAACCGGCAGCTGCTGGCAAACCTGACAGGAAAGGCAGAGCAGGATCCGGAAGAGACAGCAGAGTAAGGCTACCAACTCCAGGCAGACCTCAATCCCGAGTGCCCAGGGCTTTGGGGTGTCCTTTCCAGGGGCTGCAGCTCAGGCTCTGCCCAGGGCTGCCCCCCAGCCCGCCCTTGGCTGTCAGGCAGGCCTGCTGGTCCCTGGAGACCCTGCCACCCACCCAGCCACTCCCTGTGGTTTTTGCAAGCTGGTACTTACCGTGCTCAGCAGAGCATGAGATGGCTGCCTCGTGGGCCCAGGAGAAGCGGCTTCTCTGCTTTAGTAACAAGGACCCAGCCTGTGCTGCCAAGCACGGCTGTGGCACCTCTGCTGTGGTCTCAGACCGCTCCAACCCCCAACGGCCGTGTGTAAAAGAAGGAAGCAAAAGTGTGGTTACTCAAGGCCACGTGACGGCCCACACCTCCTTGTTTGTTGCAGCTTTGGGGAGTTGATCAAGCTTGGGTGTGTAGTAGGAGAAAGGGCCCTGCTGAGCCCGAGGCCACTCTTGGGTTCCTGTAACCATGAAAACACCTAGAACCACATGGAAACTTGCGGGGGAGGGGTAGTTGGTGGGGGAGGGGTCGGCCCAAGCTGAGAAATGCCACAGCACTACTCCACGGGGATGGAGTGTGGAGGTGAGAGGGCACCCATCCTGGAAGGGAGGGAGTGACCAGATGCAAAGGAGGATGGTGGGGAAGCCAGCAAGTAAACAGGTAAACAGACCGTTAGGACACAGTGTGGTCACGTCACCCCGGGGTGAGCCAGGGAGGGGCCCCTAACCCACCCTGGGTCGGGCGGGAATTGTCAGGAGACTCTTCCAAGGAGAAGTGGCCCTTGAGATGACAAGTAGGGGTGGGCTGGGCGGGCAGCCCAGGGGGAAAGCAGCAGCCCAAGGAGAGCGTAGAGCAGGAGCCATGGCCGGGAGGCCTGAGAACGCACAGACTCTCAAGGAAGCCAAGGAGGAAGGGCTGTCTCCCAGGGTCTGGTCAGTGGCTTTGTACAAGGTGGGGCTCAGGACACATGCAGAGAGAGGTTCACATCCTGCCTTGCACACAGGTTGTTTTAAACTGAAAATCAGAGCCCCAGTGGGTTGTTCACATGACAGAACCTTGATCACTTTAGGAAGCTACAGCTGGAAGGGGCCCAAAACTCAGTCTGTACAGACAGGGAAACTGAAGTCCCCAAAGAGGAAGGGAGACACTCAGAGCTTCCCGCTCCTCCCCAGCAGGTGGGGGAGTAGCCAGCCCTCCGGGGCAGGGGCTGAGAAACTCTGAAAGCCTTACCCAGGAGAGGAAGGCCACTCCCCGACCATAAGCATTCCAGGTACGTCTCTTCTAGCCTGGGTTCACAAGCACTTTGGGGGCGGGACAGTCTCTCTGCTAGGATCTGCCCCGGATGTCCACCCCGAATCCCAGCGCATCCTGAACAACAGCCCATCACCAGACCCACAGGTGTGAAGCCGATGGCAAGATCCCTAAGATGCAGCGGTCAAGGAGAGTGAGCGGACCAGGAGTCAGGGACCTGTGTGACCCTGGGGTGACTTCCCCCCATCCAGGTCCCAGTTCTCTATCTATAAAATAGGAAACCTCCAAAGATGGAAGGTCCTCCAAGAACTGGGGAGGATGCTGATGGCCAAGTCAGAGGGGCACGAGGGTGGCTCTGATAGGAACTTCCAGCGGGCCAATCGCCCACCTGTCAGGGTGGAGAGGGGAACATCCATGACTTTGCAGCAGGCAAGACCCAGACTGTCTGGGCTGACAGTCTACACAGAGCGTGACTGACCATCCCGGCCTGCCCGGGACTGAGTGGGCTCCTGGGATACGGGACTTCCAGTACTAAAACTAGGTCAGCTCCAGGCAAAGTGGGATGAGTTGGTTGTCCTAGAGCAGGGACCAGCCCCTCCCAGGCCACAGGGCCAGGGGACCTGATCATCTGTTCTTTTCTGAATGGGGTATCAGAGGTTGTTAGCTTCACCTGCGGCACTGGGGTGGGGTACTGGCCAGGGGGTCTAGAGCAAGCAGATGCAGAGCCCCGCATCTCCCAGACGCCTCCTTTCCTCCCTGACCCCCATGCAGTTACAAGCTGCTTCTCAGAAGATCTGGGCACAGCCTGGGGAAAAGTTAATTCTGCCACTGTCCAGCCCCCAGTCCCTTATGCCCCTGTGAGCTTTGAGAACCAGCCAGGAGCAGTGCCCTGGAAGGGACCACTCTCAAGATCAGGGGCCTCGTAACTGGCGTTTTACAAGCTGCGTGACCTAGGCAAGTCACTTCTCTGGAGCCTCAGTTTCCTCACCTGCAAAGCCTCGTAATACAAACGCTTAACATTTCCTTGGCCTCTGCTCTGCGCCAGACGCTGTGCATCTATCCTCTTGTAGGCTCACAGCAGCCTTTGGAGGTGGGGATGCTGAGACTCAGAGCAAGGCTGTGCCTTTCTCAAGGTCACACAGAGTCAGCCGCAGGGTCCAGGGAGACAGAAAAAAGCCCCCAACCTCCACCCCTGGCCTGGGATCGTGCTGGCTGAGTATTTGAGTGCTGGTGCGTCTTCTCTATACCAGCAAGTGCTCTATGTAAGGGGGAAGGCAATAACTTAGCAGCAGGTAAAGCTATGTCAAGGGAAGACTTGTGCCGCTAAATCTGCCTTGCAGAGGAGGAAATATTGCTAAGAGGATACTGGTTCTTGGTGCCTGTGCGAAGACCATAAAAGTACAGCACACCTCGTGGCACATAAACACCTGTAAGATGCAAGCATTCAAAGTGAGCAGGTTTCCACTTCCACAAACGGAACCCAGAAAAGTACTCCAGAATGCCCTCAAAGATTGAAGCAATGGTATTTCACCTAAGAAACACTGGGAAGAAACATTCACGTCCCATGCAATGGAAACCTGTCCCCTAATGGGATAAGACGCAGGTGTTAAAGTCCCCTTTATGCTGAATGCCTGTAAAGCACTCACACCTTGTTAGGTGTAAAAGCAGGGGTATAAGAATGTAAACAGCATACTTTCAGGGGTGTGGGTGCTTAGAGGATGGACTGAAAAAAAAGCTTACAGTGCCCTGTAAGCATGACAGTGGCCCTTCCTATTTTCCTTTTCTATAATTTTAAATAGAAAAATGTATATAATGATGTATATGTCAGCTTTATTATCAGGAAACAGATTTTAAATTCTACGAGGACTTTACAGACACCCTACATTTCAGGATGGCTAGACAATCTGCTGCTTTTGTCTGTTTCTATCCTTATGGGGTCTTTGGGGGACAGCTCCTCCCACCCCCTAAGCTTGTGTTTTTCGGGGCTGCCAGCCATGGTTTCCCAATGCCCCCCGGCCACAGCGATGGGACCAACGATATCACTTCTCCAAATGCTCCTCAGCCTGACTACGGAAGATCTCCGTGGAAGATTCTCTGGAGGGGTTTAGGAACCTGCTCATATCACAGACTAAACTCTCAAGAGAACAATGCATTCCCTAGAATAGAATCAGGGAGCTTTTTCTGTAAAGGGCCAGAGAGCAAATCTTTTCAGTTTTGTGGCTCTGTCAATAACTATTCAAGTCTGCAGTTGTAACATGGAAACAGCCGTG
The DNA here is from genome assembly GCF_949774975.1 of Lagenorhynchus albirostris. Classification (NCBI taxonomy): domain Eukaryota; kingdom Metazoa; phylum Chordata; class Mammalia; order Artiodactyla; family Delphinidae; genus Lagenorhynchus; species Lagenorhynchus albirostris. The sequence goes on from NC_083108.1 coordinate 70,356,963, forward strand.
GTCCATATGTAAATGAATGAGCATGGCTGTGTCCCAACAAAATTTTATTTACAAACACAGGTGGAATTCATTTACAAAAACAGGTGAATTTGTCCCACAGGCTGCAGTTTGCTGACCCCTGGCCTAGAAAAATGGGAGTCACTGGCTATGAGGAGAACCAGATTGGAAAAGGGACCCACCTGGTCCCCACTGATGGGCAGAAAGAAACACTGGTCCCCTTAAGACTACACTGCTGGCTTTCTCAGTGCAGGGCACATTTATTGAGCCCTGACAAGAGCCGGGCACTGGGATAAGCCACAAGCAGGACACACACTGTCCTTGTCCTCTTGGGGCCTTCAGGTTAGTGGTCAGGCCAAAAGCTACCAGGTAGGGCCACTGAATGCAGCCAGGTAGAAAACACAGCCCTAAGAATCAGGAGAATTGGGTCCTTGCTTCACATTTTCTGTGTGTGGCTTTAGGGAATTCACTTGAGCTCTCTGAGGTTGGCTCATCTGGAAAATGGAGATTTGAATGCTTAGTGCAAAACAATGGAAGGACTCAGTTAAGGCCTGAGAGTAAACAGGTAGGGCTGCCAATATACGCAGAGGCCAATTGCCTCACCTCTTTGACTCCCTGAGTCCATTTACCCTAAAACTCAAGAGCAAAACCTGCCATAGGTTTCAGGATGCCATTCCTCAATGAATAAGAGCAGAAGCCCCTTCTTTGCTCCAAGTGCAGGAACTCTCTCCCTATGCAGGTTTCAATGGCTCCCCATTGTTTTTAGAATAAAGACTCAAATCACCAGCATGGCTGGCAATGCTTAACCACCCCCCTCACCCCTGGCCTCATCTCATTCACATGCCCCCTTGTTCTCTGCTCCGGCTCTCTTCTAGCTCCTTTTATGTTTCCCCCTGACACAGGGTCTTTGCATGCGCAGTTCCTTCTGCCTGGAGCAGTCTTTACTGGTCATCACCTGGGTAACCCCTCCCCACTCTTCAGACCCAGTTCATGTGCCCCCTCCTCAGAAAAAGCCTATCCTGCCCACCCTGCCCCATTCTGCAATCTCAGAACCCTGTGCCCCTCTCCAACGTACATGGGATTATCTAATAAATGTCTATTTCCCCGGAAGCCCCAGGAGAAAACCATGTCTGTTTTGTTCACCGTGGCATCTCCTGGGCCAAGCACAGAGCCTGGCACATAGGAATAAAAACTGCTAACATTTATCAGGTGCTTCTCTGTGCCAGAGAGTGTCCTAGGCTCTTGATATACGCTAATTGGTTCCATCGTCACAACTGCCCCACGAGGTAGGTACTATTAGTATTCCCATTTTATAGATGAGAAAAACCAAGGCCCAGAGAGATTAAGTAATTTGCCTAAGGTCACACAGCTAGTTAGTGGCAGAACCAGGGTTTGAACCCAGGCTGTCTGATTACAGAGCCTGCATTCAATCAGATAAAAGGTTGTTGAATAAATATGCAAGTAATTCTAGCTTTTCCTGGCTGGGCCTGCCTGCGATGACTGGTCCAAGGGGATGCAATGCTCCCCACCACCCTCTAACCTGAAGTGAGCAGCTGGGGTGTGGAGCAGGAATTACAATCAGCAAAGCCAATGGGTGTTAAGTTCCTTTCTCTACCAGAGTCCAGTGGTGGGCTAGCCTGGGAACGAAGGCCCATTTATGGGCCTTTTGGGAAAATGTGGTCCTGGGCATTAACTAAAGCCTGTTACTGCTGGAGCAGCCCCATCTTAAAGGGAACGGCGTGGCTCCTTGGGCCGCCAACTGGACGACGAAGGATTTGATATCCAAACAGTCCACAACCTCCTTATACTCGGACCCTCCTAGATGATCATTTGTGCGCTAAATGCGGTCGTGCTTCCGTCAGCTGATGGGCGAAGTGCCACGGCTGCCACATGGTGACGGTCACAGCCTCACGGTGGGCACCCAGTCCCAACGGCCTCCCCACTGCCTGTACAGCTCTGCTTGTGCAGAGGCCTATCTGGTTGTTGCTCCTTAGTCGTTTCTGGTTGTGGAGTGCGGTGGGAAACCGTCCTTATGAAACGTAATACCATAGAGACAAAGAGAGCAAGCATTAGGCGGCCAAAGCCAGCAGAGCTTAGCTCCATCGTGGTACTCACCAGACATAAGCTGGTCAGTTATTGAGGAAAACGAGAAAAAACATACAAACAAAAAAACACTTGTGGACTTCTGGAAATATGTGGATAGGCAAGGACAGGCCAGGAGTAGCTGAGATCCAATCATCTTTGTAATTTGCTGGGGACCCGCGGGGCCCCTCCCTCACAAGATGTCCACTTCCTGTAGGACCCTATGCCCATTTCCCTGAAAATGGAAAAAACTGCAGGAAAACGGGGGTGGCGTTCCATAGAATCATGCCTGCCTTCCTAAGTGGCCATCATGCCTGCCTTCCTAAGTGGCCATCATGCCTCCTAGGAAGCTAGGGCTCAGGGAAGGGCCCAGGTGGGCCAGACTGCAAAACCTGTGGCTTCCTCTCAGACAAACAAGAGTCCAGCTGGCAGCGCAGCAGTTTTCAAATTTACCCACAGGACACTTTGTTCAAGTGAAAGCAAAGGTCTCATGAAACAGAGAACAGGGATATTCTAATAAAAGGCCCAGCCCTGGAGAGGCAGAGGGGAACCAAACCCAAATGCCTGCCCTTCCCTTCTTCCTCCCCACACACCCTCTTTGACCCAAGGGAGGGCTCACAGGCTGCCATGGGTTGATTTGAATGTCCGAAGGGGAAACGGCCGCTTTGGGCGCCACCACAGCCAGGACGTCATTCTGTTAGGGGAACCAATGACCCAAACTGCCCTCCCTGGCAAGGCCCAATAGTAACCACTTGCATGAGTTGCCTGGCAACAGGACCTCCTGGTGAGGAATGCAGAACTGACAAGCTACCACCAACCAGAATAATTCGGGAAAGGTCAGGAGACGCCGGTCCATATGTCCCTACCAACCTCCCAGAATCCTTCTCGCTGGAATCTATCTTGGCTGAGTGACGCGTGTGCCACCGCGTAGGACCATGAGTCAGAATGACTGGCCAGAGACGACCCGGAAACTAACCCCATCACCATTAAACCCGAGACCGCGAGCCACGTGGCAGAGCAGTTCTGGGTTCCCTCACCCTGCTGCCCTCCACCTGGGCGTCCTTTCCCAATAAAGTCTCTTGCTGTGTCAGCACGTGTGCCTCCTCGGACAGTTCATTTCTGACTGTTAGACAAGAGTCCACTCTTGGGCCCTGGAAGGGGTCCCCCCTCCTGCAACAATTCCCCTCTCAAATGGGAACAGAACTTTGAGGAGTTCACGTTCAGCCCGATTCTGGCTGCCTCTCAGGAGCTGGCGGCTGGGATGGGAGCCTGCAAAGTAAGCCAGTCCTCCAGAGTGGACAGGGACTCTCCAGGGCTCACTGGGTCAGCTTAGGGTGGACAGTGGCCAGCGCAGGGGCTGGTCCCAGGCCTAGAAGGCCAGATGGCAGTCAAATCTAAAATGCTCCAGACTCCATGAGTTTTCCAAGGAGCACAGCAGCTGAAGAAACCAATGTCTCCAAGGAGCCACCCCAAGCCTGGGCTTGGCCCTAAAGGTACAAAGATGAAGAACTCTGGACCTCGGAACTCAAGGGGCTCTGGTGAGGGAGACAGAGCTGCATGAGGCAGGAGTTTTGGTTGCAGACAAACTCAACTCAAACCGGCTTAGGTGGCAGTAGGATTCCTGGGGTAACTCGTGCAGCAGGATCTCGGGCATGGACTTAGGGAGCAGAAGGGACCCAGAGCGCTTTCTCCATCACTGTGTACCTGTCCTGCCTGCTAGCTCCCTGCACCCCCAAATCGCAGGCCTTTGTAAAGGAGAACTCAGATTTGCCGGCACGGAAGGTGGCGGGCTCGCTGGTCCAGCCTGGGGTGGACTGTGGTCAGGGGAGGGTCATAATCTGGAAGCAAAGCACTGTTGCCCAGATAATCCCATAGGTATCCCCATCTCAGATAATAATGTCTATATTTTCAATTCACTCATTCAACAAGTATTTATTAACACCATATGCCAGAATCTAGGGATACCATAGTCAAGTTCCCGTCCTGTTCTCACTCAATTTGGGAGAGACAGAAACTCAATGAGTTGATAGAGCTGGTGGTGATAGACACTGGGGGTGGGGGAAGGATGGGTGGTCCAGAGAGAACAGCACACGTGAAAGCTCAGAGGTAGGAGGCCTTGTGACAAGGGGACATCAGGAGACGAGGTCAGGAGGTCGAGGGCCAGCCTCAACTTACTGTGAGGATCTTACAGCCCTTATTGAGTGGGATGAAAAGCCAATGGAGGGTTTTGGGCCTAAAAACAGGAGTCAGCCAACTTTTTCCTAAAGGGCCAGATTGTAAATATTTCAGGCTTTGTGACCATTGGGTTTCATTCTAACTACTCAACTCTGAGGGTGCAGAGTGAAAGCAGCCATAGATGCTGCTCAAACAAATGGGCGTGGCTATGTTCCAATAAAATTTATGGACACTAAAACTTGGATTTGACGTAATTTTTATTTGTCACTGGGTTTTTTCCAGCCATTTCAAAATGTGAAAAAGCTCTTCTTAGCTTGTAGGCTGTACAGAAACTTTCAGTGGGCTGGATTTGGCCTGTGGGCCTTTGCTTACCCAACCCTGCCTTCATACCTTAAGAGGTTACCCTGGCTGCTGTGTGGAGAACAGACTAAAGCAGAGGACAACAGGAAGCTTGGTCTGGAAGATGGTTAACTTTTACGTGTCAACTTGACTGGGCCAGAGTACCTAGAAATTTGGTCAAGTACTATTCTGGGTGTGTCTGTGAAGATGTTTCTGGGTGAGATGAACATTTGAATTGGTGGACTGAGGAAAGCAGACTGCCCTACCCAGTGTGAGTGGGTAGGCCTCATCCAATCAGTGGAAAACCAGACTGGAACAGAAAGGCTCAGTAAGCAGGAACTCCTTGCCTGACTGCCTCTGAGCTTGGTTTTTTGCTGCCTTTGGACTCAAACTGAAACACTGGGTCTCCAGTTGGCTGACTGGAGATATGGGAACTTGGCCTCCATAATCATGCGAGCCCATTCTTATAATGAATCTCTCACTATGTATATGGACACATCTTATTAGTTCCGTTTCTCTGGAGAACACAGTACAGAAGAAGCTCAGCTCATTTCAGAGATGACGGGGGCATGAACTAGCAGGGTTACAGCAGCGGTGTGAGAAGTAGCTGGAATGGATGTATTTTGAAGCTGGAGCCAACACGAGTGGCTGAGAGGAGACAGGAACCAGGTGGGAGGGAGGAAGGGGCAAGTCAAGGGGGCTCTCCTAGGGGAAGCTGAAGAGCTGGAGATAGGAGGGGAACCACTTGTGTCTCTCTCAGAGATCTTGACAGATTCTGTTCTAGAAAACATCACTCTGGAAGCAAAAAAGGGAACAGGCAGGCAGAGGTAGAGGAACCAGTTACAAGGCTGTTCAAACAATAGTCTGGTCACTCTACAAGGGGGGGTTTCTGGCAGGTGCCCAGATGCCCATATGGGAATCTCCACCTTGCCGTCTTTTGTGACATTTAATCCACTGCCCTGGTAGAAACTGGCCAGGGCAGTAAGCACTCGCTTGTCACGTTGGGAACTGCGGTGGAGAACGGCAGTACGTTAACCAGGAGGTGCTTCGTCTACCTTCTACAATCCAAATAGCATCTCGGCACAGAAATGAACCTGCAACAACTTCCTATTATGTATGGGGCAACTTCCCAGTTCTCAGACCTTGTCGCTTAGAGCTCCAAAGCTTGGATTTTGTTGCTGAAACCCTGAAGGTTGATTTCTCGACCTTCAGGGAACTGAGCTTCAGTCCAAACAATGCTTCCTGGCTGGGCCACTTGGTCACTGGCTCCACTCCAATTTTCTGCAGGCCCCTTAAAATCTCGTATTTCCTCAGTGAATGCCAAGATGAATGGAACCATGGTGGGGAGAGGTGGTTTAGAAATGAGTAATGAGAAGATAGCAGGGCTGTGAAGAAGGTGAAGGCTGCCCTGCCCCCTCAGCTGCTGTAGCACCTCAGGGGCCCCGGGACTCTGTGTGTGACCCGTTCACACTGTGATCGGTCTGCATCACCTGGACTAGTTGGCCGTGAAGGTGGGGAAGGTACTTTGTGTTTGAAGCCCTCAAGCAGAGCACCCGACACCAGGCCAGCTCCTTGCTCTTCCCCTTTCAGACACTGATGACTGTCCGTTTCTTTCAACCCAAAGCTTTCCCTATACCCACAACTGTCTGCCGGGCCTTTGTCTGAATCGTTTCTCTCCAGGGCTGCTCCAAACCCACCACATCATCCTTTCCAAAAATATTCATTGAGTCTTTCAGATCAGCATGAGGAAGCCTCCATTAAAACAACAACAAAAAAAACCTCAGCACCTAGTGATTTTGGTAGCAGAAGAGATCCGTCCGCTTGCTTTTCAACTGCTTCCCAACCTCCTGAGCTGAGTGCTTCAGTGGATTAACTTCCGGTCTGACCCGGCTCCCCGGGAAACCGGACCGGCACTGCTCTCCCCTCACGGGAGCTGGGTTCCTCCCCGCAACACTCCCCGCCCCCCATTCATGAACTCAGGCTCTGAAAATCAGCTTTCTCACCCAGTTTCATTTCCATGCAGTAACGTGAAACTACACTGAATCTCAAAGAGCCCACCAGCCTCTCTCAACTCACCTTCCTCAAGGTTGCAACCCATCTACCAAACTTGGCAGCCACCTGACCCCTGAGGATCTTTGGACCTGGAGTAATTTCTCTCCCTGCACTTTTCCATTCCAGGAACTTGCCCCAAGCACACTATGACTAGCGTCTCCTAGCAAACTCCTTCCACTTCTAAGTTTGTGTTAAACCAGTCGCTGGTGGACTAAATTCCTGGGGGTGGGACAAAGAACACTGCTATCTGCACGTCAAGACCCTCTCGGACTTAAAACTGGACACACTCCACCAGGGAGGTGAAACAGAGGCGGCAGCTGGGACTCAGATTAAGCACACTACAATATATTATCCCATATTGTATTGGTTGGAAACATATTTCCCGGTTTCTGTGGCCTTTGCTTTTTGGACATATTGAGTATGTAATTTGATTTTTACGCAGCCAACCTATCTTTTCCCTTGTGATTTATTCTATTGCCAGTCTGAAGTCTAGATAAAAAGGGACTTATTTTTACTTCTAAATTTGAAAACAAAACTACTGACCCCATTAACCACGGACACTGGTGTTGCTGGGAGGCGCTAAGGAGTCCCTGCCCCCAGAGCGACTTTAATGTCCCACCACTTCCTTCCCCACCACTGACTTACGATGCCTGCTTCAAGGTACTATTAATTTCTCACTCATACATTACTTTTTTTTTTTTTTTTTTGGTGGTACGCAGGCCTCTCACTGTTATGGCCTCTCCCGTTGCGGAGCACAGGCTCCGGATGCACAGGCTCAGCGGCCATGGCTCACGGGCCCAGCCGCTCCGCGGCATGTGGGATCTTCCCGGACCGGGGCACGAACCCGCGTCCCCTGCACCGGCAGGCGGACTCTCAACCACTGCGCCACCAGGGAAGCCCCATACATTACTTTAAATAACTTCTTTCTGGGAATAAAGATATTTATAGGAAATTTAGAAATTCAGAAAAAATCCAATTAATGAAAAATTACCCACAACTGCTACCCTACATAGCAACATTTGTGGTCTTTACCCTACACAGAAATATTCATTATTATCAATATAGGCACATATCCCTCAAAGGGTTTGTCAAAAACAATCTATTCCGGGGTGGTTAATAACTGAGCCACCGTCTGCTGGACTAATTTTCACTCTTCCAGTTCCCAAACATGCCTCCCGCTACTGTCCTTGGGACAAAATTCCCAGAGGTGAAAATCCTGGGCTAACAGGTAAGAACGTCGAAAACTCCTGATCTACCCTGTCAACCTGCCCTCGGCAAGAGTACCAATTTACACACGCTCCCTCCAGCAGTGGAGGAAAAAACATTTTTCATGTGAAAAAGGAACAAAGGGCACTGTGCAGCTGCCCACCTGCAGAAGGAGAGGTGTGTGTCCTTGACCGTCTCGGGTCTGTGACCCAATGATGGCTTTAGGATGTGGGAATGTTCTATCAGCAGAAAGGGAAGGGCTGCTTCGAGTTAACTGATTCTGAAGAGCCAACCAAAATTCTTCTGGACACAGAACACCAAGTACAGCAAGGGAAGTAGGCTTTAAAAAACGGAAGTTCTCCCTCGACGGGGCCTGGCTGGCTGTCTGGGGCTAACGTGGTAACCCTGGGTCTTCTGGCAAAGGAGCACGGTGGCCAAGGTGAGAAACCAGTCGGTCGTAAATGCCCCACACCACGCATCTGCCCCCTGACTGGGGGCACCGAGGGGCTGCAGACGGAAGCAGCCGACTTCCACTTCCTGCAACCACAGAAGGGCTGACAACGACCCTGGCCGCCGTTCTCCTCACAGACTACAGCAACTTCAGGAAGAGGGTGTTTGAGGACGGGAGGCTTTGTGCCAAGTAGTCATCATAGTGACATTTAGAAAAACCAAATGGAGGGAAATTCTTTGCTACCATCACTGAGATGTCATGGGACAATGTTTCAGTGCAAAGAGGGAAGAGGAGAGAGGGCCAAGAAATTCAAGTGACCTTGAAAACCTTCTGCTGGAATAAAAAGCACAGCTAAGCCAGGAGTACTGGGCTTCCTACTGAAGAAAGAGCTGCTTTCCAAGGCCCCCATTCCCAGGGAATCAGCTTGTCGTGGGACCCATGGTGGCCGTGCAGTGGGCTCCTTGGGTGGCCAGACGTGGCTATTCCTCTCACTTGAACTCTACGCAAGTCTCGTCCCTCCTTCACAATTCGGGGCTCATCCAGACTAGGCTATCTGCCCCAGATCCGCCCCTGGCAGAGGCTGGAGGCAGGATAGACCCCACTCCATCTGCGGAACCTGGGGCCCACCCACATGTGCCCCGTACTTACCCCCTGAGAGGGTGGTTCCACCGAGTCAGAGACGCTGGGTCAGGCAGCAAGCCGCGTGCTGCCTCACAGACAGTGGCGTGCGAAATAAACACGGACACCGTTTAGTAACCAATGATTTTTTTTTTTTTATCTTTGAAAATGGAAGCAAGTGTTTTGACAGAATACGATGGCCGCTCTATAAGAGCCGATCTAGGAGTAATTCACTGGTTTTCCTCTGGGATAGCACGGATTTAAAAAAAAAAAGGCAAAACAGGAAAAATAATCCACAGAGCTTGAGGCGCCCACTGAGACTGGCAGGGAGTCCGTCCATTAAATAAGCCTACACTACACACTAAGATCAGGATAACTCGCCCTCACCCTCCTCTTCTCTCCGAACCGCATTCCCTACGGTGTTTCACCGCCATCAACAATTTTGTTCACTTAATTAATGGGGTGTCTGAACCTTAGAACACTTCTGAATCTTAAAAATGAAGGTCCTCAACAGATTATGTTGATAAAGAAACACATACAGGTTTGAATATAAATCACTATTATTGTTTTCTTAACACCTCATTATCCACTTTAATATTTAAAACACACACGCACGCACGCACAAAACCACACCAAACATTCAGATGCCCTGAAACCATGGAGACGGCAATCCCACGACTGATAAAGAACACGGTACCTTCTTCTCTATTCAGACACGAGGACAGCTTGACCATGCAGCCCAACCCACCGACGCCACGCTCTGCCTCAGCCTGGGTCCCTGCGCACAGACGCTTCCAGCCAGTCCCAAACCGTCCCCACGCCAGCAAGAGCACGTGCAAGCGTCCCCGCCGTGGTCCTAATGCTTGACACGATTCCCGTTCCACCACAGGCCTTCAGCCCTTCCAAAGCAGAGGCTCTTTAAATCTTGTTCCTCAAGCACGCACTCTGAGAAAATGGAAATGGAGAGAAGTCCCAGCTAACCCGGGAGTGGGGCAGGCCATGGGAGATCAGTGTCTGGCCGGGGGCTGGGTAGTCTCTGTGCTCAGATCCAGCCACAGTGCAGCTGCAGGGGGGTGCGGGGGAGTTCATGAAGAGGGTGCGCAGGGACCAGTTGCACCATCAAAGCTACAGCAGACGTCTGCTTCCTTCTCGACCCTCCTCCCCAGTCTCAATATCAATATTCAACAGCACCCTCTGGCCTCAGCTTAGCAGAATGCAGTTAGCACCGAAAGGCAGGAGAAGGGAGGATGGCCGAGGGAGCCCTGAGAGAGGGGGCTGCATACAGGAGGGAGAAGAAAGGGCAGGAGCTCCAGGGGTGTGGGGGACCTGTCTAGCACAGCGAGGGGGCGGCACGGGACATGCGGGAAAGCAGAGGATCACGTGGGGTGAACGCTTCCCTCCAGGTTCCCTAGTCTGTCTCACCCCATCCCAGGGTACTCGGGAGCCAGGCCAGCTGCTGAAAGGGACAAGAAGGAACACCTCACGGCACGTGTGGCTCCTCGTCCTGGACACCCTTGTCAAGTACTGACCAAAATCTGGAACATGACGTTAACGTGATGAAGGTAATAGATTCTATGTGTGTAACAAAATCGCAGAAACACATGCTAGTTTAGGTTCGATTATAATCATCTGAAGCACAGGATAACCAAGAAGCAAAGTTCCATTCTGGTACAACCACCCAATTTCTAGAAAAGAGAAAGGAAACGATTCGATATGAGCTTTTTTTTGATCAGAAGACTCGATGGAAAGGGAGGGGTGGGAATATGAATCCACGTGATTTTTCAAGTCTTCCTTTTGTACAGTCATTAAGATGACCAGGTTTGTGCTGCAAAGAAGCCAGCACAGAGTGGCTACTGCTCTGATTGTTCTCAGATGAATGTTTATACAAAATAATATCTTCATTTAGTTTATAAACATACACAGTGCTGTCCCTTTCAAATTAAGGAGAAAAAAAAACCCCACACACAAATACTGCAAAGTAGCAAAATACAAAGAAAAAAAAGCTACTTTTGGTTTTGGCAACATTAAAAAAAAAAAGAAATATAAAAAGCAATGTGGCATTGGTCCCTGTTTGTAAAAAAAAACCAAAAACAAAAAAAAACAAAGGTACTTGGGCAGGACACTGAATCAGAATTGGTTGGTTTTCTAAAATTCAGAATATCTGGGATTATCAAAGTAGCACTTTTGTCTTTTAGAAGTTCACAAGTCACATAACACTTAAAACATCAAAAAAAGCTTTCTGGTAAAAAGCTCAGCTTTTAAACCACATTTTGTTTCTGCAAATTTGGGAGACGAGTTGAGTCCTTACTGGAATGTGGCCTATCGCTGGTCGACAGATCTGAAATGTCTCCAAGGGGCAGTGCCTCCCTCTCGCCCTCCCTGGGACCACACCAACTACCAGCCACGAGCGCGTTCCTGCTCCGTCTGCGGGGTGGGGGTGGGCCTTCAGGCTGCTATCTTTGCCATCTGCTGTTCTAACTTGGAAATACGCTCATCTTGATTGCAGATTGTGTCTTTTATAGATTTGATCTCTTTCAAAATCTCATCCAATTTGGCTTCATTTTGCTAAGGAAACGAAAAAAGAGGGGAGGGAAGAGGATGACTAAAAAGCAGCAACGTTCAGCACAGGTGGAACGCACGGGGTATAACTGTGGCCTCCCATTTTGGAAGTGGCAGGCTGCCGCAGCCCGGCTGAGCCTTGTAGGAACGCCAGGAATGCTGGCTGCGCCAACTGGCACCCACAGCAAAGCAACAGTGTATCACGGCTCCTGGCCCCACCTGTGCGCCTACCTGGATGGAGACTCCTGGGACACAACTAAACTGCAGGAAGAGACTGATCCCTGCAAGGCTGCCCCACATCCCAACCACCCCGATCAGCCAACTCCAGCAGGAGCATCTTCTATGTGACCAGGGTGACGGGTGACCCGCCAGAGGCTACTGAGCTCCTATCAGCTCCTAGAAAGGTCCTTGGGAACCACATCCCTTGCCCTGCCTGCTCCTCTAAAGAGCCTGAGCTTCTCCCTCGTGGAGCTGATTCTTCTGCAGGAAACCCTGCAGTCCCCAAAGCTGTGGTGCCTCATGTGGCTTGCTCGGTCACAGTCAAATCACTAGCTCCTGAGGGCACTTTGCCTCTTGTCTCTGCCACCCCCACATCGACAATTCCCGGCCCCTCCTGGCCCCCAGAACTCCATTCTACAGCCTGCCGACACCAGCCCCCTCTCCTCCCTGGCTCGACCCTGCTCTCCCGTGGCCACAGGGGTCTTCTCTGTCAGCCTCTGGTCTCCATCACTCCCCTGAAACAATTCTTGCCAAGATGCCCAGGATCATCTCTGCCTCTAAGTCCCACTCACCCCAGATCCTTCTGCCACTCAAACACTTAGCAACTTCTAAAATCTCTCACCACTCCCTCCTTCCTGGGACCTCATCTTCCCGGCATCGGTAACAGACTGACTTCTATCCTGGTCATCATAAAAAAGAGAGCTAAAGGAGTCAAACTCATAAATGTCACGTGATCAAGGTGGTTCCTACAAACAGTGCCTGTTACCATTACTGAACCCCATCCGTCCAGCGGGGACAGTGCCCGCAGACGCCCAGGCTGGCAGGCGTGTTCGGGAGGGCCAGGCTGAGCCGGCCCAGCACGCCCCAGGCCCTGCGGTCCTTACCACGCTGGCCGTGTCTGCGGTCTTCTTGGGGACGCTGATCAGGTCGCACTTCTTGTTTGCCGTGGGCTTGCTGTCCAGAATGTTCTTCTTGACCACCTTGAGGTCCCTGTTTTTGCCGGGAATGTATCCGTGCTTCAGGGAGATGAGGAGTGGATCTGCATTCCTCCCCTCGAACCACTCTTCCGCCTCCAGCGCCGCTTCGGGCCCCGCCGTGTCAGGGTACAGGTCATCCTGGAAAAGGTCAGACTACACGAGACACAGTGGAGAAATCCACAGGTAAAGAAGGGAGCTCTGGGATTTTTAAAACCTTTTAAAAACATGGATTGCCTAGACAACTGGGCACTTACCTTCCTGGGGACAGTCATGATAATAGGCTCACACTTTCTCTCGTGAAGTTTGAAGAATCTTCAAAGAAGAAATAAAGGCAAAGTTGCATTAAGTGAAACAGGAGGCCAAGTAACAGGCTTAATAATTCACTCGTACATTCTGTGTTTGCCCATCACCTCATCGGACGCATCGTGGGGAGCAGGTAGAACTCAGCGTTCCCATTTCACAGAGGAGAAAACAGAAGCTGAGAGGAGCTATGCTAGGGAACAGCGGATAGGAGACCGAACAGAGGCCTATGCATCATGGTGACAGTCAAGTTCCAATTACCCGGGGGCAAATCAACTGTGGGGAAATGATTAACACCACCGACAATGAGCCGCTTATGAGAAAATTACCAAGCCAGAAGACAATGACCAAGCCAGGAGACAGTGAACACCCATGTCTCAGAGAGTACCTATGACCTGGATGCCACGTCTTCTGCCAACGTGAAGTGGCTGAACTTTCGTTAAGTGTAAATAGGATTTTTAAAAAGGAAACGAAGACAATCCTAGGAATTAAATGTTGGCATCCGAGCAAACCACATCATGCATAACACTCAAGAAAAATCTGGAATTATCCAGGGTGTGGGAAGAGTAGGAAGACCAAGCCCAAAACCTGTGCGGTCGGCCCAGTGGTGGGAAGGCTGGCCTGGGCTGGATGGCCAGCTCCACCCCCCACCCCTGGGCATGTGCCCACCTGACCCAGCCTCGAGCTCCTCATCCACATGGGGGATAAACCAGCACCCGCCTCACAGCACGGGTACAAAGAGAAAGGGGATCCGGGCCGTGTGATTAGCACAGCGCCCAACACGTAACCAAAGCCCCAGAAATACTGAGTAACCAGGAGGCGTCCTGAATGACTTCCTTATACAGTCATCCCTCGGTATCTGCGGGGGGTGGGTTCCAGGAGGTGCTGTGGACACCAAAATCTGTGGATGCTCAAGTCCCTTACATAACATGGCATAGCATTTTATATTCTAAGTCATTCTAGATTACTTACAATACCCAGTACAACGTAAATGCTATGTGAACAGTTGTAAACACAAAGTAAATGCTACGTAAATGGTTTCCCATGCGCCACAAATTCGTTTTGCTTTTCGGAACTTTCTGGAACTTTTGTTTCCAAATATGCTCAATCCTTGGATTTGGAACTCGCAAATACAAAGGGCCGACTACGTCTTTTAAACTTTTAGATGACAGTAAAATAAATGTGTTCCCAAATCCTGAATGTAATTTTGAAATTCAGATTCAATCTGTTTTGAACCACATTTTGATTAGTTTGATTTAAACCACAATTTAGAATTATCTGTGACAGCTTTCCTTCATTACTCTAGGTATAGAGTTGAAGGTATTATAAAAAAAACAAAAACAAAAAGAACCGTGCAGTGATTAATATTAAAAAAAGGGCTCATAAAGATTTCTTATATTTTTAAAGACGTAAGTGTCAATTATTTGCGTGACCAGGTCAGCACGCTTAGAAAAATGTCCATATAAACGCAGCGTTATAAAAACTCCACAGAGTAGTCCGGAGAGGCGGAAGTTACAACACACAGCCAAGCTTCCTAAGCCAAGCTAACCTAACACCCGCTGTAGAACTTTGTTTCTCTAGTTTCGGATCTGCGGGCTCCACAACCCGGTTTGGAACCTGGCTGGTCCCTCTGCAGGGCAGAAAAACCATCCCTCATTTCCATCCCAGGGACAGGCTCTTCCTGGTTGCCTCCCAGGGGACACTGGCCACAGTCGCAGCCTGAAGACAAGCAACGATGGTTTCACTACTTAAATCAGGGTGTGATACGCCCCAGTGAAGCCTCTTAACCGCTGCATTTCAAGTTTATCATCTGAAGGATGGGGAGGGCACAGCTGGATGAAATGATTTTGAAGAGTTTCTTCTTGCTTTCAAACTCCACGTTTCTAAGAACAGGCAGGAAACAAGATACTAATTCTACGATTCTACTGCACACACACAGGTAGAAAGACTCAGGCGTGGACACGAATGGCGTAAGCAGGCTGAACACTTTCCGATACCGATTCTTTACCTGGCAATCTCACATTTGTTGACATCGAGTCCCCTCTTGGGCATGTAACCCATCCCCCTCTGAGGCTCCTTGCTGCTGAATGTGTTGAGGTAGTGGACATACGGGGATTCGTTCGTGATCTCAAAATAGCGGATACTGCTGTCACCCTACAAGGAATCGGAGACAGGTTTGCGTTTCACGTTAGCCGAAATATCTGATTTAGGTGGGTGTCTCTCTCCTCTATACACCCAGCACTGACTGGGACTCCGCTACGCTGGCTGACCTTTCCTCCCCTTAGGAGGCTTGCCTCGAGCACATGATGGTTTCTCTTCCTGGCAGAGCAAGCCCTCGCTTGTGCAAGGCTAGCTCGCCCTTTAAACAGCCTCCTCTGCCTCCTCCTGAAGGTTCTGACTTTCCTGCACTGAGTCTGGCCCCAAGTCAGAGTCGGAGCAGAAAGGTTGACACCTCCGCCCAACAACTGCGCCACAACAAACAAACAGCAGACCAAGAGGGGCTAGCGGGCAATTACTGACTTTTCAGCATACCTCCACGGGCACAGACCTGAGGGCGCTAACACCAGACAATCGGATAATAAGAAGTAAGATTTTTCTAATGAAGAGACATTAGTTTTAGTGAGTAACCTTTAACTTCAGAGGAGAATGCTATCCCATTACAATGCGTCAAGTTCTGTGATAATTTGGCTTAGAATGGTCAGATTTTTTTGAAGACCTGAAGAACGTGCTAGCCTCTCTCAGTGTAAATAACTGTCTGCACAGTTACATGAACCTGAACAATGAAGGCAATCCTGCCTGAGGGGAGAGATGTGTGTGTAAGAAGAAGTGATGAATAGCTAGGCGGTACTCTGCCCTAACAACCCTCTCCTTTCTCATATTTCCATTTGTTTCAAGGATGTAACTATCTAAAGCAATGGAAGACAAGTTAATCATACACTATTTGTTTTCTACATACTCACAGTAACTTTCCACCCAGTGTTAGTAACATCTGGGTAACAATGTAGTCTATGGCAGCTGTTAACATCTCAAGTAAAATGACTTTCAAGGAAACAGACAAGATCTCAGTTTCTAAATAACTGACCTATAAAAATGTCAAGCAGGTCTGCAGCCCACTCCATCAACTGTGAACAGAAGTAAAACACCCCCAGCTTCATCCCCAGCAAGGGACTATCTGACAGGTTTGGGGAAGGGAACATATCAACAGCTCCATTTGTATTAATTCATTTATTTCAACTACAAAAATTCTAAGAGAAATTGAGCCTACAGAAGAATGAGGAATACTGAGGTCTTTACCTTCTAAAATGAAGTAACAGTAACGATAATAAAGCTACCAACACTTTAGTTAGGCAGAAATCATCAGGCAGCAGGAAGGTGTCCTGAGTTCAGTGTGGGGTCTTCCTGTAACGACTGTCACCTCCTGACACTTGAGTCAGGCCATGTAATTGCAAGGCCCGGGCCTTAACACTGAACTCCGGGAGCGAGAACCCTCTGGAGAGTCTCTGAGGCCCTCAAAAGCTTATACCCATGGAGCACTATTCTCTATACAATTGCTCATCTACTAAATCTCTGAAGGATAAACTTTTCTTCTTACAGGATTAAATTTAAGATCAAACAGCAAAACTACTGTTTACCTTTCCACATAAGTAAATGATACTGGTGTCGGGGTCATAGAAAGGTAGCAACACCCCATTGCTAGTGTCCATTTCATGAAGAGCAATTGGTTCCTCCATATTTTTCTGGGAAAAAAAAATACACACACACGCACACACATTTTTAAAAGGTGAACTTTTATAAGATGATACATTTTTCATCCCTAATTAAGTTAGCCATTTCCCTAAAATAATGAAAGTTTAAACAATGCACATATGATATTCATACATGTAATTACCAACAGGAATACTAGATGAGATCCAACTCACTGAAAATTGTGTTGATTTGGCAACATAATGCACACATCAGTGTGATCCCATGACAGAGATGAGAGCCCATCTCCTTTGTGACTGCTTTCTTTTTTTAAAGTACTTTTTTCTCATTACAAAAATAAACTCATGTTCTTTTAAAAATCAGAAGGTACAAGGAAAAACATAAAAATCATCCCATATTCCGTAATCCCACGGTCCAGTGGGGGGTAGAAACAATTACCATTTTGGCCTATTTCCTTCCAACATAGAAGCACACACAGATTGGGATCATACCATATATGCAGTTCAGTACGTGTTTCCCACTTGTGCTGTCATGAACATTTTCCCAAGCATGACTATTTTGATTTAGACATTTGATCATGTTCTTTAGGAAATATTTTAACTAAGTTTAGAACTTATTTCCCAAGTCTAAAACACTGGATTCTTCACGCATTCTTTCTAAAATCTACAGTCAACAGAGACTCCTTGGGAGTATCAAGAATGCATTTTTAAAATACATTTCACAGTAAGTCTCCAGTGAGGATGAGAACTTCACATCCAACTTAAGACAAGCAGGAGTTCAGCAAACGACACTGAGAACCCTATCATCTACTGACCAACCCAAAGGCCCGCTCAGAAAAGAGAAAACTCGAGGCTGGGGAAGGGGTGGCAGGGCTGGGAAGGGGCGTACCGGGTTCCAGAGGGCCAGCTGCCGCTCGCTCATGCGGCTGAAACCAGTGGTAAAGACGTTGCCGTCAGCCAGAAAGATGGCCCTCATGGGTCGGGCTCCTTCATGTGCTTTCTCCTTCTCCTGGGCGAGAGAGCAAAGAGGCAGCTTACACAGTCAGACTGCAGGAAGGAAAAGTGGGGGAGAGCGGGGGCTCAGACAGTGAACCCCGCCACCCCACATGGCACTCACGTCAAAGGTGTGTGTGTGTGCGTGTGCACGTACGTGCACGAGCGTGTCAGTACTGGCCACCTCCCCTCCCTGAAGGAGGAGGAAACAAAGCGACACCAAGGGATCTGGCCAAGGCCCCTCGGCTGGTGAGCGAGCAATCGCGCCAGGTCTGGACTGAAAGGCCTCAGTCCTTCCACCAGCCCCTGCCACCAACCCAAGTCCAGGCTCTGCAAACACAAAACACACGAAACAGCTCTGCCAAGCCTTTGTTTCTCAAGAGTATGATGATAACCTGAAGGTGGACGGTCGCTACAGCATCTCGCAATTTCACAGGACAGAAAGTGGAGTCTGGCTAACCCGTTCCTTAGCCTCATCTCTTCAGCGGGAGCCCACCAGCCCCACCCCTTGGAAGGTTCTAGTGGAGAAAGCACGGGGTGTGGGGCCTTGATAAGCACCAGCCATGCCTGTCACCCGACTCTTGGGAATTATCACTGGCCAAGAGCCACCTTCTCAGAGAAGGGCCGTGACGAGGCAGAGTGGGGTGGAAGTGAGGCACCTCTGGATTCGACACTTGCAGTATCAACCTGACTAAAGGCCCGAGTGTCCATCTTTTGCTGTGATGTGTGATTCTGTGGAGGCCTAGCTCAGGTGGCAGAAACGGGGACGCTGAGCTGTGGAGAGAACCCATGGCATCTTGTCAGGCCCTTTAAAGACCGACTGGGGAGCAGCGGAGGGAATCAACAGATCCACCTGCAGTCCTAAGCCAGCATGCAGTAAACGCTGTGGGTTAGCTGCTCTAGACGTGCACATTCTTAAGCAAACTGATAAAAAAAACTTTGTTTCTTTGTGAGAAATGGTCGCCAAGTGAGAGGGAAGGCTTGGGTAAAAGCTAGAAATGCACAGCTCTGGAGAGAAGGGCAACTGGGAGACAGAAGCCTGGCCGAGACTCTTCTGATTCACAGTTTGGCGTCTGCACACAGCAAAGGTCCACGGACTGGCAGTCCCAGCCCCTGTGGTCTGCCTTAAAACGCAGAAAGTTCTCACTCCCTAAAGCGCTACACATACTGGGGCTTTTGTCCTAAGAATACTTACAGCAACAATCTCCTGTTTCCTAGGATCGATTACTCTCACTTTCTTGTCTTTGGAGGCTGTGCAGATCAGACTGCCGTTCCGGTTCCAGCTCACATTGTAAATCATGTCCGAATGTATATCGTCCAGGTTTAAAAGGGCTTCCCCCGTCCCCACGTTCCAGATGATGATGGTGTTATCACAGCCTGAAAGCAAGCAGGGATAAGAAACGCCTGCACAACAACACATTTGTGAAAACTATCGATACAAATACAGGGAGGATAAACACACCTATGTATTGAAATGGAGATGCTAATTATAAGAAGGCTTACTTACTGGCAGTCAAAAACTGATGCGACCAAGAAAAAAAGAAATTTGTGTAAAAGAAACACATTAAAGGAAAAATACAGCTTGTGAAGTTTGGGCTCATGTGAAACAAACAAAAACACCAACCAACCAAAGAACAACAGAAAAATAGAACCCTATGGTTTTTTTTAAGAGTTAACTGGGCTGGTGGACCCTGAGTGATCTTAAGTTTCCTTTTCTAGTAAAACAAGCATCAGAACGAATACAGCTTCTTTTTTTTCCAGAGGAACTAAAAATAAAGGGTTTAAATGGTGGTTTAGGAGGCTCAAGACAAAGACTGGATGGCAGGTTATTCCCATCAACCATGCTGTTAAGACATGCTCTTGCACAAAAGCATGGAAATGACAAGTGAAGGGAAATGCCTAGCCATCTGCTCACAGCAGATCTTTATCTTTAAAAGGAGAGAAAAATAGGCCAAGACTGGCCTGATTTGAGAAGCACAAACTGTCGTCAACTGTCGTCAAACAGGCACGTGAATTCAGAACCTGATCCCCAAAGAGGCCACAGGTCCACTGAGCCACAGCCCCTCAGCTCTTCAGCTCCATCCTCCCTTCCCTCCAGGGCTGGCCCCAAGTCCCCGAGGCCCCTTTAAAAAGAGGCACCATTTGCTGCTTCCAGGACATTAACTCAAGGATGAAGCAAAATAAGGGACGGACATCCTCAAGATGGATTCTTGTCAATAAGCCAATTCTGCAAGCACTTAGAAAAATGAGCCACTAATAACTAGGACACCTACGTTACCTAGGGTCAGAAGTAGGAAATGGGTGAAAAAAACTGTACGACAGACAGTATGAAAAGTTGGAGCTAAACTCTGCGATGGAGATTTAACCCATCCTCTGCCTCGTTCATCATAGGCAAATGAGTAACTTCAGCCACTGTGGATGGATCACGTAGTCTTAAACTATGCAAAACTATGCACAATGCTGCAATCAACCATCCTCCTCTGCGTGTAAAAGGGAGACTGGGCTCAGTCTGCTGACGATACCCTAGATTTGACCTCTAGGGTATTGATGAGGCGGCCAATAGGGTATTTTCCATGAGGGAATTCCACCTTTGGATTTGTTTTCTCTCCTTATCAGACTGAGGTTCTGAGTAGAACACTGGAAGGCTTCCCAGTTATAGTCAATTGTGATTTAAAAAAAGAGAGTCTTACTTTTTTTTTTTTAAAGTAGTTCTTGGTTTCAATAGGTACCAGGCATTAGATTTTTAACTTAACTCACTACGTCACAAATACCTTTCATACCCAGTTAAAAACTGAACTGCTCCTCTCCTTTTTACTGGTGAGGAGAAAGATCTTTAAAATTCTACCGCTAACATTAGCACTGCTTTTTTACTAAGCCAATCTTATTAAGGTATAGTTTGCATGAAATACAATGCACCTATTTTAAGTATACATTGGTTAAGTTCTGATACATGTACATATTCGTGTAGCCATCATCAGAGTCAAGATCAACATTTCCATCACCCCACAAAGCTCCTTCCTGTCCTTTGTATTGCTTCTATAAAAGCAGATAAAATCTCAGATTTTAGACAAAGAAAAAGATTTCTTTAAGATGAAACTTGGAAACTACACAAGTGGGAAACCAATAGGAACACTAGGACTTGGTCACAGGGTTCACTGCAGTGCTGTTTAACAGTGAAAAATCGGAAACAACCTCAGTGTCCAAAAATAGGGGACTGACTAAATAAACAGGTATCCAGACAATGGACTATTAATGGAGTCATTAAAAATATCATACAACATGTAATGGCACCTGAAAAGGACCACAGTGTACCAGCAAGTGCAGAAAGCAGGTCACATGTAAAGTGTCTGAACCCATCTTTGTATGTAAAATTGTTTATGGGCACAGAAATATCTCTGGAAAGAAACATCAGAAGGGTAATAACGATGTTTCCTCCGGGTGGTGGGATTGTAAATGATTTTGCTTTTCTCCCTTTTGTTTACATATATTCTCCACAGTACACGTGGACTACAAGTATAAGGAGAAAGATGAAAGTATTTTTTAAAAGGAAGGAGGGTATTTGACTAACAGGATCACCCCAAAGTTGGCAGCAACACCAAAGCTGGAACCCAGGGCTCCTGGCTCCTACTCGGGCTCCTTCTACTACATCAGGAATAACTACAACTGAGGGCCATGGAGGCATGGAGGGCCCCAGTAGGAACCACGACTCTGCTGAAATGTGATTATATAAGTAAGCATGTGTCTGTTCCTAATTCTAGGCAGGAAGTCCACAGCTTCCATTGGCTTTGCCCAAGTGGCCTCGACACACACACACGCACACGGGTGTTGGGGAACTCCCACATTTAGGCAGCCTGTCGTGGGTTCCAATGATCTGCTTCACAACTGCCAGCACAGTCAGCATGCATCTGCTGTTCCCTCCACACAGAGGCCACGAGAAGTGAGGGCAAGGAGAAAGCAGAGGTCAGCTCGGCTCCTACCTGCACTGAGAAGCACGTTGCGGGCCGTCGGGTGCCAGGCCACGATGCCGACTCTCTTTGAGTGGCCTTCTAAAATGACCACGGGCTCAGTCAGGGAAAGGGTGAGTCCGTTTTCTGGGATCTGCCATACCTGTTGGCAAAGGAAGAAAGGTCATCCACATGAAAGTGGTCGGCTTTCGTTATCACATTTACTGTGACCATCCAGTGTGAAGCCTTGCTCTGCATAAACGGAACATACAGTGGTCTTTGGATGAAAGGCAGAATGTGGTGAAACACGTACAGCTGTTTTTCAAATGCAGTAGGAGAGCAAAGAGCAGAATATCCATAAGGTCTAAAAATGTTAGACCTCTCTGCTTTTATTTACTACTAGTAGAGATTTTATTTTAAATTCCCTGTTAATGGGGCTTCCTGGTGGCGCAGTGGTTGAGAGTCCACCTGCCAATGCAGGGGACACTGGTTCGTGCCCCAGTCCGGGAAGATCCCATATGCCGCGGAGTGGCTGGGTCCGTGAGCCAGGGCCGCTGAGCCTTCGCGTCCGGAGCCTGTGCTCCGTGCAACGGGAAAGGCCACAACAGCGAGAGGCCTGCATACCGCAAAAAAAATTTTAAAAATAAAACAAAATAAATTCCCTGTTAAGTTCAAAACTCTCCAGTTAGAAGCATACCAAAAAATTGAAAGAAAAATACAAAATGACTGAAGCACCCATGAAGAGACGCATTGGAGTGAAAACCCCTAGCTAAGTCCATGATTCTTGAGGGGAAAGCAAACTCCATCCACCAAACCTTCTTGGGGGGTGGTGCAGTTTTTCAAACATCATATTTTCTATAATTCTACATTGAGAAAATGAAAAGATAGCTAATAGCTTTGTAACATGTACTAAAGAAATCTTCTTACAAAAGAAAAACATTAATTGGACTTCATCAAAATTTAAAACTTTTGTGCTTCAGAGAACACTGTCAAGAAAGTGATAAGACAACCCACAGAATGAGAGAAAATAATTTGCAAGTCATATATCTATCCGAAAAGGGACTTTTTTTTTTTTTTTGAGGTACGCGGGCCTCTCACTGTCGTGGCCTCTTCCGTTGCGGAGCACAGGATCCGGACGCGCAGGCTCAGCGGCCATGGCTCACGGGCCCAGCCGCTCCGCGGCATGTGGGATCTTCCCGGACCGGGGCACGAACCTGTGTCCCCTGCATCGGCAGGCGGACTCTCAACCACTGCGCCACCAGGGAAGCCCCCGAAAAGGGACTTTTATCTCGAATATTTAAAGAACTCTTACAACTCAACAATAAAAGGAAAATAACCAAATTTTTTAAATGAGCAAGGAATCTAGATGTTTCTTCAAGGACGATATATGAAGAGCAAAAAAAACACATGAAGAGCTGCTCAACATTATTAGCCATCAGGGAAGTGCACATCAAAACCACAATAAAACATCACTTCATATCCACTAGGAGTTTGGAATCAAAAAGACAGATAGCAACAAGCACTGGCGAGGGTATAGAGAATTCAGAGCCCTCATACACTGCTGGTGGGAATGAAAAATAGTGCAGCCACTTTGGGCAACAGTTTGGAAGTTCCTCAAATGATCAAACACAGAGTTACCTATGACCCAGCAATTCTACTCCTAGGTACCTACCCAAGAGAAATGAAAATATACGTCCACACTAAAACCTGTACACAAATTTTATAGCAGCATTATTCATAACAGCCAAAAGGTGTAAACAACCCAAATGTCCAGCAACTGATAAATGGATACACAAAATGTGATACATGAAGGAATATATGACCACAGAAAGGGATTAAGTACTGACACACACTACAACATGGATGAAGCTTGATAATGTTAGGTTAAGTAAAGAAGCCAGTGATGACAGTCTGCATATTGTAGGATTCATGTACATGAGACGTCCAGAAAGGAAAATCTATAGAGACAGAGAATAGATTAGTGGTTGCTTAGTGCTGGGGGTGGGGGAGGGGTGCAATAGGTAAAGAATACGGGGTTTCTGTTTTTGGGGGGGTTCTTTTTGAGGTGGTGAAAACATTCTAAAATTGTCTGTGGTGATGGTGGTACATATCTAGGAATATACTAAAGACCACTGAATTGTACACTTTAAATGGGTAAGCTGTATGTGACTTATACCTCAATAAAGCTGTTAAAACCAGATATTAAGTAACATTTAAGTTTGTGAACAGGCTAAAGTTTAAAACAATTATCTTCTTCTGTATGAAGATTAAAATGAGTAAATCTTCTACCAAAAAAGATCTTATGGAACTAGTTCATAACAAATTTAGAACTTGCCAGGGGGAAAAATCATACTCAACAGTGGAACAAGTGAGAAACAGAATTTTCCCTTGTTGGGGATTTTTAAGAAGGAGACAAACAACTGTCTGTTTTTGACTACTTGGTGGAAAGGCAGAGTCTGAATTAGGAGTGGTTAAGGTTCAGCTCGGTTCTGTCGTCCTGAAAAAAATCAGAACAAAAATGTTGCCAGTCTGAGGACTGCAGGAAAGTTGTGAATTAAGCGATCGTTCATAAACCTGCCTTCTGAGGGCATAAGTTTAGGACGTCACCCAATTTCCCCTGCACGCTCATCTTTCAGCAGATTTTAAACACGGCAGATATGAACAAGCATGGAAGGCAAAGGGAACCTACCTTGCCTCTCCCAACCCCTCACCCAGACCACTGCCTCTCTCCACCAAACATAACAGACTCCGAGCGTGGGCATCTGTTACCCTCCAGAGCTATCTGTTTGCTTTCACCTATTTTTATTCAAGGGTTTATGAACAGTAAAACTGCTCCACATTGAACTTGGCTATTTGAATGTAAAGCAGGACTGAAACTGTGAATAGAAGGAACAGAAAACAACTACTGGTTTAATCAAAGCACGAAGTCGGCAGAGAAACAATTATGAAACGAGACTTCAGAGACTCAACAGGAAATGCATTTTGCAATATGAATTCCGACTCACGCTTAGGACGGAAAGCGTGGTAATTCCACCTGCCGTCTCCAGGGGGCACTGTGACCACGGGCTGCTGGGTTTTCCCACAAGGATAGTAAAACCTTCACTGCCTGAATGACCGAGATTAAGCAGTGTGTTTTCTAAATCCCTAATGAGGCGTGGAGTGATGGGAGGCTTTGGATATAAGCAGCATTTCCTGTCTTAAACATGAGAGCTTATAATGGCACTTAATCTTTTCCTTTCTCTAGCTTCTCCATGCATCTTTTCCTTGGATGGCGAGGAGATGTTAATGATGGAACAAAACGTTTATTATATAATTTAAAAAATGAGGAAACTCTCTGTCCCTTTCTTTATCTCACTTTTGGCAGGTTCCATGGTTCCCTCAATGAGGCTTATGTATTTCATCCAGGCACCTAACCCATCTCACTACCTCGGTTACTCACTTGTGCAGCACTTTTCTTGAGTAGCCACTGTAACGCAGGCCCATTACCAGGCAAGTGGGGAAGGACAACTAAACCCAGGTCCCGCTCTCAAAGGGTTTACGGTCTAACAAAGCAGAGCTGTCTATGAGGCCGAAAGTCAAAAAGACAGCAAAGACAAGCAGTTGGATGGAGAATGGGCTCTGGAGCCAAAGAACCCTGGTTCAAATCCTGCCCGGGCCTTTTACTGTGATGGTCCTCAGCAAACAGTTCAACATCACTGCACAGGGAAGCATCAGTACCTGTGCTTCCTAGGGCTGCTGTGAGGACGGAGTTAAGAAAGTCCTGGAATAGTGCCTGGCACACAGTCTGTGCCCCCAGTACGGTGCAGGGGTGAAGAATATCCTGATTCTGCTACGTATCAGCTGTATGACCTTGGGGACATTCACCTAACCTATCTGGGCCTTGAGTTTCCTCGCCAATAAAATGGGAGTAATAATGAACCTGCCCTCACTGGGGTTGTCTGGAGACCGATGTGGTAACATGAATCTAAAGCACTTAGATGGGACTTCCGTGGTGGTGCAGTGATTAAGAATCCGCCTGCCAATGCAGGGGACAAGGGTTCAAGCCCTGGTCCGGGAAGATCCCACATGCCGTGGAGCAGCTAAGCCCATGCACCACAACTACTGAGCCTGTGCTCTGGAGCCCACGAGCCACAACTACTGAAGCCTGTGTGCCTAGAGCCTATGCTCTGCAACAAGATAAGCCACTGTAATGAGAAGCCCGCGAACCACAACGAAGAGTAGCCCCCGCTCGCCGCAACTAGAGAAAGCCTGAGTGCAGCAACGAAGACCCGAAACAGCCAAAAATAAATAAATAAATTTATAAAGAAAAAAAAGAGATGGAAAGGGAGAAGGAAGGAAGGAAATCAACGATCCAGTTTCAAAATAAAAAACACAGATGCAGAGAGCAATTTTCTAAAGAGCTGATGCTCCAAAGAGGCTGGCTGAGGGGCTGACAGGAAAAAGTCACCAGAGTAAGAAAGATAACACCGGCATGAGGATTCCCAGAGGCAGGGGAGAGTGACCAGAAAAGCCTGTACGATGAAATGCAAAGACAGTGGCATTCCGGCCTCTGTGGGGAGAAAGGCGGCCTGTGGGGAAGGGCCGGCACATCTGTAAGTCCTTCCACACGAAGAGGACACAGCCCTGCTTCGGGCCTGCTGGCCCTGCTCACAGGCCTGTCAGTACGCGGCTCTCTGCCCTCTGTAGGGCTCTCTGCTGCAGCCGGCAACGGCCTTCCAGTTTGGACTGGAGAGGTTGCAGAAGTCCCATTCAGTCCCTGTTTAGTTTTCTTGTGCATAACCTGGGATGCAGCCTGGTGTGGTGGAAAGGATGCTGGCCTGGAGCATCAGAAGACACGGTCTCCACCAGAGCTGGGACACTAACTGGATGTGTCAGCATTAAGAAGGGGCCTCACTTCCGGGAGCCTTGATTTCCTTGTTCCATATGGAGGACAGCAGCGGCTCTGCCTCCTCAGGGGTAAATGCAAAGGTCAAATGAGCTGATACATTCTGCACCCCCAAGCACTACCCGAATGTGAACTACCGCAAACGGGGTGACCTTTGACAAAACTGTCACCCCTTGGGCCTGCGTTTCCTGAGTGGTAAAATGGGACACACTCCTGCCTCACTGTGCTGTTAACAATGGTTAAATATAATCACCACATAAACGCTTAAAACAGCACTTGGCAAAAAAAGGATCTACTATACGTTCATGATTATTTTTCTTGCTGGAACTGTGACCCCTATGACCCCAACATGTAATTTCAAGTCTGGACAGCAAGATTCTATGGAATGAAATTAATTTGTCTTCAAATTAATTCAGCCCTGTACCCAACTGCAGGGCTGTTTATATCCAAGATATCATATGTGTGAAAGCTCCAGTTCATGCCCGGGCCAATTAGCACAAATGAGATCGGCTCTGATTTCCAGGCTGGTCCGTCAGCTTCTCTCTGTTCCGTGGCTGCGGCTAGGACTCTCATACCACTCGGTTCTTCCAAAAACGTATGTGGTGAGTAGAGAGGAAAAGTGGCATCAAACACCCTCTGCTGTGCCCTGAGTGGGCATCTCAGCACGGCAGCCACTACAAGCTATCCCCTCTCCTCCTGATTTTTTCTTTTCTTTTTTTAAAAATAATACTGTGTATTCCTGGAATTTTCTATGTGGACAACACATTACTATGGCAATGTTTTGTCTTGTTTTGTTTTGAAAGAAAGGAAAAAAACCACAATTGGTCTCTAGGGCTTCCAGATGAAAAAGTGAATCAATCGGTGAAAACCCAACATGGTTCTGGAAAAAACAACTTTAAGCATCCATTCAGGAATGACTATATCACTGGCATCCTTTTCCCATGTGAATTTCTAAATATGGAAAAAGGACAGCTCAAGAGAACAGTTCTAACAAGAAAAAAAGCGAGGAAAGTTAAGAGTGGGTTTCTCTCAAGTAGTCATTTAAAAGTACATTTATTTGACGGTTTTATTTCTCAAACACAGCGCAAATTTAATGCAAACACAAAGTGCTTCCAGACACTGCCTCCCTGTTTTAATCACCCATCGTGAACTTGCTACCAGGTTAGGCACTAGAGTTACAGCAATAAAAACGGCTATTCCCCCCAAACGCCGCATTTTTAAAATGTAGAGGAAACCAATTCCAAAGGCAGAATTAAGGAAAGAGCTGATCTAAAGAGACAGGGAGAGTCTGAGATTCTGCAGCAGCTGCAGAGCAGCAAACCCCCTGCAGAAGCCACTGATCCAACACCCCAAGGGGCAGGATGCAGAGAGTCAGGACATCCCTAAATGAACCATGACACTGAGAACAACATTGGTTTTGAGAAAATCAAGAAGTGAGAGTTGGGTTCCGATGTGCCAAGGTTATAATACCCACTTGGCCAATGGCCCAGACACAATCTGTACAGAATGGAAATAACAAGAAGTCTTGCTGAATGACTGAGTAGGACCAGAGTCCTGGGGAATGCACTCCCATCACCAACCACATCACTTCTACTTTTATTTCAAGGCAAAAACTGCAATAGGAAAATTTACAACAGAAGCAAAAATGGGTAAAATAGGGAGTTTAGGGCTTCCCTGGTGGCGCAGTGGTTGAGAGTCCGCCTGCCGATGCAGGGGACGCGGGTTCGTGCCCAGGTCTGGGAGGGTCCCACGTGCCACGGACTGGCTGGGCCCGTGAGCCATGGCCACTGAGCCTGCGCGTCCGGAGGCTGTGCTCCGCAACAGGAGAGGCCACAGTGCTGAGAGGCCCGTGTACCGCAAAAAAAAAAAAAAAAAAAAAAAAGGGAGTTTATTTTTGTTGATTTCCACAGGAGTTTAAGACTGATTTGAGAAAAGGGAAAAGTGTCCATTTAAACTTCATCATTTGGGACCAATCAGAACATCTAGGTAAAGGCAAATAAGATGCTCCTCCTGCAAGATCTTTCCCTCTCCCAGACTCTGGAAGAACCAGTCAGGCAGCGCCACTGTCTGAATTCGCCAGTTTTTGCATCTGTGTTTGCAGATAAGGGACAGTGTTGAATCAACATCATTCACTAAACTTGCCTTGCCTGCTCTTTTATTTATTTATTTATTTTTGGCCGCACCACTCAGCTTGTGGGATCTTAGTTCCCTCACCAGGGATTGAACCCAGGCCCTCAGCAGTGAAAGTACAGAGTTCTAACCACTGGTCCGCCAGGGGATTCCCCTTGGCTGCGCTTTGTATTATTTAAACACTGTTATTTTCTTAGAGCTAAAATTTTCCCAAGTAAAATACTTAACAGCTACAATCGTTAAAACTCTCTGTGAGGAGAGTTAGAAAAAAGAACTCACAGTACCAAAAATCTGGAAAACTTAGGAGCAGAGTATAGTTTCTGGGAAGAGGGGTTTATATCATTGCTATCTGCTCATACAAAACATCACTTCAAAAGTAGTACACCATGGGGCTTCCCTGGTGGCACAGTGGTTGAGAGTCCGCCTGCCGATGCAGGGGACACGGGTTCGTGCCCCGGTCCGGGAAGATCCCACATGCCGCAGAGCGGCTGGGCCCGTGAGCCATGGCCGCTGAGCCTGCGCGTCCAGAGCCTGTGCTCCGCAACGGGAGAGGTCACAACAGTGAGAGGACCGGGTACCGGGAAAAAAAAAAAAAAAAGTAGTACACCAGGATTCCCCTGGCGGTCCAGTGGTTAAGACTTCATGCTTCCACTGCAGGGGGCACAGGTTCTGATCCCTGGTTGGGGAACTAAGATCCCATACTACATGCCAAGCAATGCGGCTAAAAAACAGAAAAGAAAAAAAAAAAAGAAAGAAAAGGTAGTACACCAAAGGCAAACCATGCCAATATAATTTACTTTTTGGCTGCTTAAAGAAGCCATCTCTAAAAGATGGAGGAATGTACCATAAGGCTGGCATTCCCTCTCTAAAACTGCAATCAATGTAACATGACTGCCACAGAATCAGTTCTCACACAGTGAATAAATCACTGCTTAAATGCAGAGGACATAATGGAATTATACTATAAATACAAAAAGTATTTTTTTTAATTAAGTTAATCATTTTACAGATCATTTGGTAAATTGGTTCTACTCTGTTTTTTTCTACTGAATTATTTGCTAAAGATATTCTTACTACCATGAATCCACTATAAGTATATATCAAAACTCACTGTGAAAAAACAGTAACTCATTATACTTCCTGGATCCTCTCAATTGGCTTGTTTTATTTAATTTAGTTTTTTAAGCATGTAAGGCAACTGAGGCTGAGAGCATTTAAGTGACCTGGGCTTATCTCAGCATCCTTTCTCTACTGGAGCTGGACCTTGATATCCATCTACAGTTGCAGGTCCTGGGCTATTATTACCAGGAGGCTACGCTTGGGAAACTACAGAGAACTTTTCTGCTTTTTTTTTAAATTAATAATGTTGCTGTTTGAAATCATTTGATTCGTTGTACACTGGTCTTTCATCTTCAGGAGAACAAAAGGGAAAATGAGGTATTAAGAAACAGGTGGGGAGAGGGCATACAGCAAAAGCAAGAAGAACTATAATTCTGCAGCCTGTGGAGGGAAAAAACCACATTCACGAAAGACAGACAAAATGAAAAGCCAGAGGACTTCGTACCAGATGAAGGAACAAGATAAAACCCCAGAAAAACAACTAAATGAAGTGGAGATAGGCAACCTTCCAGAAAAAGAATTCAGAATAATGATAGCGAAGATGATCCAGGACCTCGGAAAAAGGATGCAGGCAAAGATCAAGAAGATGCAAGAAATGTTTAACAAAGATGTAGAAGAATTAAAGAACAAACAAACAGAGATGAACAATCCAATAACTGAAATGAAAACTACACTAGAAGGAATCAACAGCAGAATAACTGAGACACAAGAACAGACAAGTGACCTGGAAGACAGAATGGTGGAATTCACTGCCATGGAACAGAATAAAGAAAAAAGAATGAAAAGAAATGAAGACAGCCTAAGAGACCTCTGGGACAACATTAAACGCAACAACATTCGCATTATAGGGGTCTCAGAAGGAGGAGAGAGAAAGGACCAGAGAAAATATTTGAAGAGATTATAGTCGAAAACTTCCCTAACATGGGAAAGCAAATAACCACCCAAGTCCAGGAAGCACAGAGACCCAGGCAGGATAAACCCAAGGAGAAACACGCCGAGACACGCAGTAATCAAACTGACAGAAATTAAAGACAAAAATTATTGAAAGCAACAAGGGAAAAACGACAAATAACATACACGGGAACTCTCATAAGGTTAACAGGTGATTTCTCAGCAGAAACTCTACAAGCCAGAAGGGAGCGGCATGATATATTTAAAGTGATGAAAGGGAAGAACCTACAACCAAGATTACTCTACCTGGCAAGGATCTCATTCAGATTTGACAGAGAAATCAAAAGCTTTACAGACAAGCAAAAGCTAAGAGAATTCAGCACCACCAAACCAGCTCTACAACAAATGCTAAAGGAACTTCTCTAAGTGGGAAACACAAGAGAAGAAAAGGACCTACAAAAACAAACCCAAAACAAGAAAATGGTCATAGGAACATACATATCGATAATTACCTTAAACGTGAATGAATTAAATGCTCCAACCAAAAGACACAGGTTCACTGAATGGATACAAATACAAGACCCATATATATGCTGTCTACAACAGACCTACTTCAGACCTAGGGACACATACAGACTGAAAGTGAGGGGATGGAAAAAGATATTCCATGCAAATGGAAATCAAAAGAAAGCTGGAGTAGCAATACTCATTATCAGATAAAATAGACTTTAAAATAAAGAATGTTACAAGAGACAAGAAAGGACACTACATAATGCTCAAGGGATCAATCCAAGAAGACGATATAACAATTATAAATATATACGCACCCAACATAGGAGAGCACCTCAAGACATAAGGCAAATGCTAACAGATATAAAAGAGGAAATCGACAGTAACACAATAATAGTGGGAGACTTTTACACTTCACTTACACCAATGGACAGATCATCCAGACAGAAAATTAATAAGGAAACACAAGCTTTAAATGACACAACAGACCAGATAGATTTAATTGATATCTACAGGACATTCCATCCAAAAACAGCAGATGACACTTTCTTCTCAAGTGCACACAAACATTCTCCAGGATAGATTAGATCACATCTTGGGTCACAAATCAAGCCTCAGTAAATTTAAGAAAATTGAAATCATATCAAGCATCTTTTCCAACCACAACACTATGAGATTAGAAATCAATTACAGGGAAAAAAACATAAAAAACACAAACATGTGGAGGCTAAACAATACGTTACTAAATAACCAAGACATCACTGAAGAAATCAAAGAGGAAATCAAAAAATATCTAGAGACAAATGACAAGGAAAACACAATGATCCAAAACCTATGGGATGCAGCAAAAGCAGTTCTAAGAGGGAAGTTTACAGCAATACAATCCTACCTCAAGAAACAAGAAAAATCTCAAGCAATCTAACCTTACACCTAAAGAAAGGAGCTACAGAAAGAAGAACAAACAAAACCCAAAGTTATCAGAAGGAAAGAAATCATAAAGATCAGAGCAGAAATAAATGAAATACAAACAAAGAAAACAATAGCAAAGATCAATAAAACTAAAAGCTGGTTCTTTGAGAAGATAAACAAAATTGATAAAACTTTAGCCAGACTCATCAAGAAAAAGAGGGAGAGGACTCCTATCAAAAAAATTAGAAATGAAAAAGGAGAAGTTACAACAGACACCGTGGAAATACAAAGCATCGTAAGAGACTACTACAAGCAACTCTATGCCAATAAAATGGACAACCTGGAAGAAATGGACAAATTCTTAGAAAGGTATAACCTTCCAAGACTGAACCAGGAAGAAATAGAAAATATGAACAGACCAATCACAAGGAATGAAATTGAAACTGTGATTAAAAATCTTCCAACAGGGCTTCCCTGGTGGCGCAGTGGTTGAGAGTCCGCCTGCCGATGCAGGGGACACAGGTTCGTGCCCCAGTCAGGGAAGATCCCACATGCCGCGGAGCGGCTGGGCCTGTGAGCCATAGCCGCTGAGCCTGCACGTCCGGAGCCTGTGCTCCACAACGGGAGAGGCCACAACAGTGAGAGGCCCGCATACCACACACACAAAAAAAATCTTCCAACAAACAGAAGTCCAGGACCAGATGGCTTCACAGGTGAATTCTATCAAACATTTAGAGAAGAGCTAACACCCATCCTTCTCAAGCTCTTCCAAAAAATTGCAGAGGAAGGTACACTCACAAACTCATTCTATGAGGCCACCATCACCTTGATACCAAAACCAGACAAAGATAGCACAAAAAACGAAAATTACAGACCAATATCACTGATGAATATAGATGCAAAACTCCTCAACAAAGTACTATCAAACAGAATCCAACAACACATTAAAAGGATCATACACCGTGATCAAGTGGGATTTATCCCAGGGATGCAAGGATTCTTCAATATATGCAAATCAACCAATGTGATACACCATATTAACAAACTGAAGAAGAAGAACCATATGATCATCTCAAGAGATGCAGAAAAAGCTTTTGACAAAATTCAATACCGATTTATGATAAAAACTCTCCAGAGAAAAGGGAACCCTCTTGCACTGTTGGTGGGAATGTAAATTGATACAGCCACTATGGAGAACAGTATGGAGCTTCCTTAAAAAACTAAAAATAGAATTACCATATGACCCAGCAATCCCACTACTGGGCATATACCCTGGGAAAACCGTAATTCAAAAAGTCATATACCACAATGTTCACTGCAGCTCTATTTACAATAGCCAGGACATGGAAGCAACCTAAGTGTCCATCAGCAGATGAATGGATAAAGAAGATGTGGCACGTATATACAATGGAATATTACTCAGCCATAAAAACAAATGAAATTGAGTTACTTGTAGTGAAGTGGATGGACCTAGAGTCTGTCATACAGAGTGAAGTAAGTCAGAAAGAGAAAAACAAATACCATATGCTAATACATACATATGGAATCTTAAAAAAAAAAAAAAAAAGGTCCTGAAGAACCTAGGGGCAGGACAGGAATAAAGACGCAGACGTAGAGAATGGACTTGAGGACACGGGGAGTGAGAAGGGTAAGCTGGGATGAAGTGAAAGAGTGGCATGGACATATATACACTACCAGATGTTAAACAGAGAGCTAGTGGGAAGCAGCCGCATAGCACTGGGAGATCAGCTCAGTGCTCTGTTACCACCTAGAGGGGTGGGAAAGGGAGAGTGGGAGGGAGACGCAAAAGAGGGAGGAGATATGGTGATATATGTATACGTATAGCTGATTCACTTTGTTATAAAGCAGAAACTAACACACCATTGTAAAGCAATTATACTCTAATAACAATGTTAAAAAAAATAAATAATAATTAAAAAAACTCTCCAGAAAGTGGGCAGAGAGGGAACCTACCTCAACATAATAAAGGCCGTTTATGACAAACCCACAGCAAACATCATTCTCAATGGTGAAAAACTGAAAGCATTTCCTCTAAGATCAGGAACAAGACAAGAAAGTCCACTCTCGCCACTATTATTCAACATAGTTTTGGAAGTCCTAGCCATGGCAATCAGAGAAGAAAAAGAAATAAAAGGCATACAAATTGGAAAAGAAGAATTAAAACTGTCACTGTTTGCAAATGACATGATACTACACATAGAGAATCCTAAAGGTGCCACCAGAAAACTACTAGAGCTAATCAATGAATCTGGTAAAGTTGCAGGATACAGAATTAATGCACAGAAATCTCCTGCACTCCTATACACTAACAACGAAAGATCAGGAAGAGAAATGAAGGAAACAATCCATTCACCATTGCAACAAAAAGAATAAAAACCTAGGAATAAACCTACGTAAGGAGGTAAAAGACCTATACTTCGAAAACTATAAGACACTGATGAAAGAAATCAAAGATGACACAAACAGATGGAGAGATATACCATGTTCTTGGATTGGAAGAATCAATATTGTGAAAATGACTATACTACCAAAGCAATCTACAGATTCAATGCAATCCCTATCAAATTACCAGTGGTATTTTTTACAGAACTAGAACAAAAAATCTTAAAATTTGTATGGAGACACAAAAGACCCTGAATAGCCAAAGCAGTCTTGAGGGATAAAAAACAGAGCTGGAGGAATCAGTCTCCCTGACTTCAGACTACACTACAAAGCTACAGTCATCAAGACAATATGGTACCGGCACAAAAACAGAAACATAGATCAATGGAACAGGATAGAAAGCCCAGATAAGCCCATGCACCTATGATCAACTAATCTATGACAAAGGAGGCAAGGATATACCATGGAGAAAAGACAGTCTCTTCAATAAGTGGTGCTGGGAAAACTGGACAGTTACATGTAAAAGAATGAAATTAGAACACTCCCTAACACCATACACAAAAATAAACTCAAAATGGATTAGAGACCTAAATGTAAGACTGGACACTATAAAACTGTTAGAGGAAAACATAGGAAGAACACTCTTTAACATAAATCACAGAAAGATCTTTTCTGATCCACCTCCTAGAGTAATGGAAATAAAAATAAACAAATGGGACCTAATGAAACTTAGAAGTTTTTGCAAAGCAAAGGAAACTACAAACAAGACAAAAAGACAACCCTCAGAATGGGAGAAAATATTTGCAAATGAATCAACGGACAAAGGATTAATCTCCAAAATATATAAACAGCTCATGCAGCTCAACACTAAAAAAAGAAACAACCCAATCAGAAAATGGGAGGAAGACCTAAATAGACATTTCTCCAAAGAAGACATACAGATAGCCACGACGCACATGAAAAGCTGGTCAACATCACAAATTATTAGAGAAATGCAAATCAAAACTACAATGAGGTATCACCTCACACCAGTTAGAATGGGCATCATCAGAAAATCTACAAACAACAAATGCTGGAGAGGGTGTGGAGAAAAGAGAACCCTCTTGCACTATTGGTGGGAATGTAAATAGATATAGCCACTATGGAGAACAGTATGGAGGTTCCTTAAAAAACTACAAATAGAACTACCATACGACCCAGCAATCCCACTACTGGGCATATACCCAGAGAAAACCATAATTCAAAAAGACACATGCACCCCAATATTCATTGCAGCACTATTTACAATAGCCAGGACATGGAAGCAACCTAAATGCCCATCGACAGATGAATGGATAAAGATGTGGTACGTATATACAACAGAATATTACTCACCCATAAAAAGGAAGAAAATTGGGTCATTTGTAGAGACGTGGATGGACCTAGAGACTGTCATACAGAGTGAAGTAAGTCAGAAAGAGAAAAACAAATATCGTATATTAACGCATATATGTGGAACCTAGAAAAATGGTACAGATGAACTGGTTTGCAGGGCAGAAATAGAGACACAGATGTAGAGAACAAATGTATGGACACCAAGTGGGGAAAGTGGCAGGGATGGGGGTGGTGGTGATATGAATTGGGAGATTGGGATTGACATATATACACTTATATGCATAAAATAGATAACTAATAAGAACGTGCTGTATAAAAAATAAATAAAATAAAATTCAAAAATAAAAAAAAAGAAGCAGGTGGGGTAGAAGATCAAATACTTCTTTAAAATTTTATTTCAACTGCTGAGTTGTTAAAGCATTTTGTAATTACCCCAATAATAATAACAAATGATTTGGGAGACATTAAGTGATTAAAATATCAGCACCATAGTTAAGGGAGTGAAAGAAAACTAGGAGGAAGATTTATCCCAAAGCATTATTTAATTTACAAAATGTTCACTCTGGCAATAGCAATAAAGGGGCAACGTCAGAGGATTCTGGGACAATGGTGGTGTCAGTGGCAGCACAGTTCTGGGATCTTCCCAAGTCCCTCAAGAAAAACACAGAGCAGGCAGATAACAAACAAAAACACAGGGACAATATATACACAAAACTAGGTGATAACCCAAATGCAAGTGTGTGGAGGAAAACCACCAACAGCCACACAACCCGTGTGTTGTCAGCCTCTGTGCGAAAAAAATCATGGGGCAGCAATGGGGTGCCCCACAGATCTGAGCAGAGCAGGCCAATATGAGGCCACAACGGAAACGGGAAGGGCCTTTGCCTTCTCCAACAGCAGGTGAGAACAGGGACCCGAAACGAAAAAGGTATGAAGGGGCTGGAGAAATCTAAACCCCCAATACCCTAGACACCAACCAGAGAGGACTCCCTTCTGAGACAGGCCCACACTGAGTGGAAATTCCAAGAAATGGAATCAAATCTGAGCAGGACAGAAATAAGATGGACAAAGGAATCAGAAAGACCAAAAAAAAGCAGGTCAGGAAATCTGACAGCAAGCCACCATGTTTCTGAACACTACCTGAAAAGGACAGAAGAGGCAGCTCTGTGAAGTTAGAACAGCTTTATGAAGGAAGCCAGCTTCTGAAAGCTCGGGAAAACTAAATTCACATAAAAATAAAGAGAGGGAGAAAAAAAAAAAAAAAATCAAGGCTCCAAAATTACTATGAGAAAAAAAGAGAATACATCCCTGCAGACAGTACAAGAATGCTAGTAAGACCAGCTCCAAAGAAAGATAAAAACTATCACACACATTTCGAAAGACATTATTAAGAAAACAATACAAGACAGGAAACATAAATCAGAACTTGAAAAACTCAAAAGTAAGGTGGCGGAAATCAAGAAAAAAAATAGAAATAAAAGGAAAAGTACTTTAGAAACGAAGACTAACAAAGAAGCTAAGAGCAAATAAACATAAATAATGTCCCCAAAGAAATAAAAGGTAAAAAGCAGAAAAATTTTAGCCTAAAAGAAATGAGTAAGAAAAAAGGTTTGGAGAGAAACTGACAAATATCTAAGAAGATAGGTAAATAAGATAAAGCATTTGGATAACAGGAGTCCCTGAAGGGAAAAACCAAAGCAAAGGAACAGAACAAATACTGAAGACTCTAAGTCAATAAAACTTCCCTGGGGGGGGGGGGGGCAGGGCGGGGCGGGGAAGACCTGAAACCAGATATTGAAAGAGCACATCACACACAGAAATATCAACTCAGAATAACCAACAATAGTCTAGTAAAATTACTACATTTTAAGAAAAAAAATCTTATGAACATCTAGGCAAAAAGAACATATAGTCTATAAGGAAAAGAAAATCAGATTTTTTCTGATCATCTGACTTTTTACAGCAACACTTTATGCCAAAAGAAAATGAAATATTTAGATACTCAAGGAAATACTGCAAGCCAAGAATTTTATATCCAGAAAAATTCACCTTTAAGTATAAAGGTCACAACAAGCTATTGTCAATATAGAAGAACTTAGAGAATACAGTTCCCACGAGCCTTTCCTATTTGATTCCATCCCTTGGAACTGCTCCTCAGGGTGGGGCCTGTCCTGGAAGGGAGCCCTCTCTGGTTGGTTTCCAGAGTACTGGGGTCTAGAATCTACTAGAGAAGGAGCTTCAGATGATCCAAGTGCCTTTTTTTTTTAAACTGCTTTCAGTAATCATAATGGTGGTGATACTCTTAGTATTTTTAGTGTGAGACTATTGTATGTATACTGTGAAAAAGCAAATGAGATAGATTAGGATATTCTAATTCATCCTGAACTCCTGAGAACCAGGATTCTTGGTGTGAAAGAAAGGAGCAGAGATGTATTGTTAAAGAAGTTAGGTAAAAACTATACAGTCCTGAATTTGAACTGGAAAGATTAAGATGAAGTCACAAGGTATTATATCTTTAAATATATATGTATATTCTAGCCAAATTTACTGCAAAGTCTTAAAAACAATGATCGCTACGGTAACAATGAGCATCCCTAAGCACTCAGAGAGTGATCTAGAAACTCCATTTTCCATTAAAACAAACCAGAGCTTCTGAGAGAAGTGGCGGATTTGAGGTGTGGGGTCAGGGATGGGCCTGGGACACCTGGACATACAGAAGAGCGAGGAAGCAACAGAAACAAGTAGGGTCACTTCAGAAGGACTCAGGAACTGTGAAGAGGTTCCCATTAACATAGACTGAATCCCCTGAGCTTTGAGAAAAGAATTGTAACAGATTGAAACCCATTCAGTTCAAAATGAAATGAAAGGGGGAAAAAAACCTCCAAACGAAAAACTAATTGGTCACCTTCTGAGGAAGATAAAGAACCAATTCATTATTTTGAAAACTGGGTAAATAAAAGGAAAGAATCAAGCATTTATCCTGCTTTCCTATATGAACTATACTCCTGGGTAACTAAATAGTAGATAAGAGAGAGCATCACCTTAAAAATTTTACCAGCTGAAAACTGAAAACAAAATCACAGCATTTAATATCACCATTTTGAGACCCCCTAATGAGTTGCTGGATCTAGGTGCTGGGCATCAATAACTGCACAAATCAAAAAACAGCAAAAAACCAGGCATCTTGACACCTCGTGCCTCCTGAGGGGAGACCAGAGCACGAGCTCTAGGCTTGTCAAAGGGATGGAATCTGAATCTAATCATGCTCTAGCATCCAGCTGCCAACTTGCAGGGAATCTGAAAGACAGAGTAGCAGGTTGAACTGGACCACGAGGGTGCAATCAGCAAACTCTGGACTTCTGGAAGCAACAGGTCAAAGATCAGGCTTCTTCAACAAGAAAAGGATGGAGGAGGAACCTGTAGATTAGGAAAGACTTAAAAGGCATATCAAGTTTTTAGAACTTGGAAGACTAAGCTCTAGCGTCCAGAGACGCACACTTGAGTGATTAAAACCACAAAGAAAGGCAAGGAAGTGAGTTTTACTGGTTACTTGGAGAGGGAGGGGTGGATGGGGACTGGGATGGGGCACAGGGAAGAGACTGAGAAGCCTGGGAAAGTTCCATTTCTTGACCTGGGTGGCAGTCACAGGGTGTTCACTCAGTAATAAACCTCCTAACTCAGTTCACTTTTTTTTTTTAATGAATTTATTTATTTTTAATTTATTTATTTTTGGCTGCATTGGGTCTTTGTTGCTGTGGGTGGGCTTTCTCTAGTTGTGGCGAGCGGGGGCTACTCTTTGTTGTGGTGTGCGGGCTTCTCATTGCAGTGGCTTCTCTTGTTGCGGAGCACCGGCTCTAGGCGCGTGGGCTCAGGAGTTGTGGTTCGCGGGCTCTAGAGCGCAGGCTTAGTAGTTGTGGTGCACAGGCTTAGTTGCTCCGCAGCATGTGGGATCTTCCTGGACCAGGGATCAAACCCATGTCCCCTGCATTGGCAGGCAGATTCCCAACCACTGTGCCACCAGGGAAGTCCCTCAATTCACTTTTTTACTTAATTGAACTCACTTAACTGCTCTTTTAGTGTGTTTTATAATACAAAGGTTTTTTTTTAAAGGGCAATGTGACCAATAATGCTGGAGATGGGGAGGGATGGATCAAACCCGCTTCTCCAAGAAAGGTTAAGACTCTCAGTTTAAGATTTGGGCATCAGGTCTAAATACTGTTCCTTCCCCTTAGCAAAATGTGTCTGTAGCCATTCAAATGATCAATTTAGCAAGGCATGTTAAACGGAACAACTCCTTTTAATAGCAGCATATTTCTTTAATACACTTTGGCTGCCAAAATCATGAGATCACAGGAGGAGTTATCCTTAGTCAAAAGTCCATGAGGAAAAATGGGTAAATGTTTAAATGGCACAGTTCAGGAATTAATTTCCTTTTACGTAAAATAACTGTAATTAACAAAGCCTTCCAAACAATGTTTCTAAGTCTGGTTCAGTGCACAGAAAACCAAGAGGGGGATAACCAGAGTGCAGCTCTTGCAGCTCTCCACCTGCCAGGTGTGAGGCTGCCTGAGGGACGACCTGCATCCACTCCAGGCATGACTTCAGGGCTCCCTGTCTGCGCTCTTGCCCAGTCTTTGCAGCAGATGTTGCGCTAGGATTAAAAATGGATCCAAACTCATAATTACATTTGAAGGCTAAGAAGAACATAATCAAGAACAAGAAGCTTCACATTCACAAGTAGTCCAAAGCCTGGTTTCATACATAACCTACCTTTGGAATCTAAACTGGGGAACATACAGAACTTACTTTAACAACCTTTCAAATTGGTTATTTGTATATCTGCATAAAAAGGACTTCGTTAACCAGGGTCCACTAGACATTAGCTTGGAAATAAGCACCTACAAAAACTCTTTATTATCTTTCAGTATCTGTTTCACATTCCATCTATCTATATAACCTTTGGCATCGTATTTCACTGTAATATGCAATTCATGGTAGCAATTTTATCTCTCCTTTTTTAGAGGGGAGGAAGGTCATGTGGTGTAACGGCATTCACAGAATTATTTGAAAGTCATTTTACTTTCCCTAAAATCTTCCCATCAAGCAGATGT
This sequence comes from Lagenorhynchus albirostris, assembly GCF_949774975.1. NCBI lineage: Eukaryota > Metazoa > Chordata > Mammalia > Artiodactyla > Delphinidae > Lagenorhynchus > Lagenorhynchus albirostris. The sequence continues at coordinate 70,397,911 of NC_083108.1, forward strand.
GTCAACTGTTAACAAGTATGCGTACACACAGAAGCAAAAGAAGAAAAAAGACGAGAGAGTACAACTCCTTGATATAAACTTGTAAAACGGCTTATCTGCAGTTAAACTTCAGTGTCACTAAATTCTTGTATAGTCCAATGGACAATCAAAGCTCTATGATTTTCTGCATTTCAAGCCTACACACACACACTCTTTGAAGGCAGTAGGTGAGTCTCGCTGGCCTGTGTGCCCGCCACACCGAGGGAACTTACCATAACCGTGCAGTCCTCTGAGCCGCTGGCAATGACCTGATCGTTATGTGGGCACCAGTCTATGTCCAGCACTGGTCCTGTGTGACCACACACTGTGGGGTAGGATTTGTCAATTCGACCAGTCTGAAAGGAGAGAGAAACAGACCTATTATGTAACATCAATGCCACAGAGTTTTTATGTTTTGTCAGACCCACTCCTCCTTTATTACTTCTACCCCAAACTCTCAAGAATCTACAAATTATGACGTTCATATCAGCCAACGTCAACTGTTAAGAAATGTCAACTTGCATTTCTAAAAACAGTTACTACCAAGGATACTCCATCAAATTAAGGATCTACATTTCCAGAACCACAGAGACTTTATTTAATCAACGGCATTAATAGACACAGCAAAAGAGAATACAAGAGTCTTTTTATCACAATACAATTCTAACAATACCCTATTGTAAATTATAGGTGTGTTTTTACTGTTTAAAAAAAAAACCAAACCTGGTATTATTCAAAATGTAAAATATAACCTTTAATATGATAAGCTAATGCCCTTGAATATACAAATTAACAGTTCTGAAAGTGGATGGCACTTCCAGTGAGCAAGCAAAGTGAAGGTAATGAAAAGAAAAGCTTTAACCACTGCTCAGCGGCGGAAGGACATAGTACATTTCAATGTCTCGGTCTCTTCCGTCAACAGAAACGCCAGCTGGGCCTTCTAATTAACCAGCTTAGCTCTCAGCCATTACCCAGATCCACATCTCATTAAGAACACAACTTCTAATGTTGGTCATAGCAACCATCACAACGTGCTCATGTTACACACTTGAACCTAACCAGCCAATCTGGCTTATCGGACCAATTTTGTCTGGTGTTAACCAAGACAAATGCTATTACAACAACAGCTGTACAAAGGCTGCTTCTTTTTAAAAAGGTTAATGCCAGTCCTTGCTGACGTTCTTCTACATATGCTAAACGCAGGTGAACAGAAAGGAATCACCACAATGCAAAAGTGAACCTATTTTTTGGTTGATGCTACTCTCCTGTTATGGCCAGCTGTCACAACACGGGGTCAGGCTTCTTGGAAAATTTTCAAGATCAGTAAATTTGGATTTCTCCACTTTGACTTGACTGTGGAAATCTCCAGAAAAGCAGTGTGCTAAAGCACAAAGACCACAGGCTCCAGAGTCAGACAGATATGGATTCAAGTCCAGGCTCTCTTGGTTAAACAGTGTGTGATCTCAGACAGGTAATCTCTCTAAGCTTCAGCTTGTCATCTGTAAAATGAGTAACAGTAATACTTACCTCCCAGGATTACCGTGAGGAGTAAATGAGAAATGAGGTAAATCATAACCTAGCATTACAACCATCTGTATAAGGTGTGTAAAAAATTAGAGTACCCAGAGCACAGTAACTAAATTAATTAGAGTACCCAGAGCACAGTAACTACTCAATAAAAAGCTGGCGCTTACTATTAGTTCTTCCTGTATAATGTTAACTTACTCAATCATTAAAGAATTACAAGCGTGTGTTATCCGTGAACTCTGGGCCAGACACTGAGCTGAGCTGACACAGAGGTGAGCAGGGCGCCCTCCACGTCCTGGCCGAGCGTGGAGTCCATCTAAAGCTCCAGTTACAGCGCAGCACAAGACGTGCAGCACCAGGACAGGCCCAAGGCGGCAGGAACACAGAAGAAGGACATTCAAGCAGCTGTGCGGGGGCTCCAGCCTTTGGGAAGGTTTTCTGCGCAGAAAGGTGAGTTCTGAGTTGAGGTGTGAAGGTGCACCAGCCTACGGACCTGAGGCCTGGGTTTTTTCACACGCTCCCCCTTTCTCTTGCAAAACTAATTCAACCCAGAGTTTCGGTCTCCTGAATTGCATCACCAAAAACAGGAATTCATAAACGAAAATGCCAAGGAAGAAACACAATATTACAGAGAACCTGGGTCTTGTATGAGAAGCCACGTGGGTCACTGACAGGCTGAGAAGCAGTGAGGGTCAGGGACCAGGCTGCCAGGGCTGGGGTGTGGCGCTGCCATTTTCTCCCGAGGCTTTGGCCAAATGACCTCAGTTTCTCACCTGTAAAATGAGAACGCTAGAATTCTTTCTTCAAGAGCTGAGGTGAGAATTAACTGAGACAATCAAGGTAAAGCACTTGGTACCGCCCCAGCACCTCTAGTGCTCAAAAAACGTTACCCAAAATTTAACAACTGCCGGAATCCATTCTACCAACACCCCTGACCGTATCCTTCCTTAAAGAAGGAGCTGCTACTAAGCACCCAAGCCAGGTAGTTTCACCTAATTCCCCCTGTGAGTGCTCCTCCCCTGGAGTTCCTACCCCATGTCATGGTCTACTACGCAAGGTGCTGGCGGTGAACTCACAAGTGTTTTATTTTCTAATATTATTACTGTTTTATTATGTACTATTATTATTTAAGCTATAGATATAGTTACTCTCTTGAATGTGTGATATTTAGTAATTTAAAACATTCTGAGACACAAAGGCCAGGTTGAGGTCTGACACACATTGCAACAGACATTCCAGAAGGAGAGAATGCAAGAGAAACAAAAAACTGAAGAGATGAGGGCTGAGGATTTTCCACGTTTAACTGAGGGCATAAGTCTTCAGATTGAAGAAGCACGGGTCCCAAGTAGAATATCCTAGTGCAATTCAGAACACCTAAAACAAAGATAAAATCTCAAACCAAAGCAGCCATAGAGAAAAGACAGATTACCTACAGAGAGAATAACTAGACTAGCTGTGAGCAAACTTCTCAAAAGCAAGTACAGAAACAAAGACATCAGAAACTATCTCAGAAATGGGAAGAAAAACAACCACCTGTGCATTCTATGCCCAGATAAACTATCATTCAAAAGTGATGACCAAACAAACAAACAAAAACCCCAACATTTTTAAACAAAAAGATACAGAAAATTTACCATTTAAAGACTCTTATTCAAAGAATTAAGTTCTTGGACTTATCTCAAAGAATTTCAAAATTAATTTCAAAGAACTAAGTTCAAGGACTTATTTCAAGAAAAGAAAGTGAACCAGAAGAAAGAACTGGGATACCAAAACAAGAAGTGAGCAAACAAATTGGTAAATGTGGTCAATGTAAATAGGCATTGACTGTATAGAACAGTAGTAATTATGACTAACTGGAGTACAGGTAAGACAAGGCAGAACTAAAACACTAAACAACAATAACATGTAAGATAGAAAGATATGATCAGAATTCAAAGGTTTCAGGGCCCTTCCCTAGAAAAAGGCAGAAAATTTGACTAGTTTTAGACTTTAAGTCATGTAAGTATGTTAAAATTAAGGGTAAACACTAAAAGAGAATATATAACTTCCAAAAAGTGTATGGAGTGGTAGGAAGGTTAGTGGAATTTTAAAAACTCATTCAATATAAGAGAAAGAGGAAATAAAAAGAAAAAAAGGCAAGGAAAAGCATGAAAGCTAGAAAGCACAAAATAAGATGGTGGAAATAAAACCAACCATAAATCACAAACTGCGGTAAATATGAATGACTTAAACTCACCCGCTAAAAGACGAGGTGCTTCAGATCAGATTAAAACCAGCTATAAGACACATTTACAAAATAATAACACAAAAAGGCAACTAAAGGAGGGGAAGGGATATAAAAATATGTACCAGGTGGTTATACTAGAACAAATAGATTTTAAGGTGAAATGCATTATTTAAGATTACATTTTAACATTTAAACAAACAAATCAGAGAAAAGCTATAGTCACTATGGACTTTAACTCATCTAACTACATAAGCTTCAAAATAATTAAAGCAGAAATTGACAGAAGTACAAGGAGAAAATGACAAAACCATAATCTTAAGAGATTGTAATAAAGACTTAAGAGATCAAACAGACAAAAATCAGCATGAATATAAACGGCTTTAACAAAAGTAACAAGCTTGATCTAACGGATATATATAACTTGTAGCCAACATTTTATTTTATTTTTTATTTTTATTTATTTATTTTTTTTGCAGTACGCGGGCCTCTCACTGCTGTGGCCTCTCCTGTTGTGGAGCACAGGCTTCGGACGCGCAGGCTCAGCGGCCATGGCTCACAGGCCCAGCCGCTCCGCAGCACATGGGACCTTCCCGGACCGGGGCACGAACCCGCATCCCCTGCATCGGCAGGCGGACTCTCAACCACTGCGCCGCGAGGGAAGCCCATAGCCAACATTTTAAAACACACATTTTTTTTTTGTTTCCAAGCACACTAATAAACATTTTTTTTCAAATCACCAAATAGAATACCACAAAGCAAATCTCAAAAACTACCAAGGAATCAATATTGTACAGAACATGTTCTGAGTACAACGCAATACAATTAAAAATTAACAGAAAAGTACAAGCCAAAAAGCTCCAAAGCATCTGAAAAGTTTGTTTTTTTTTAAAGTGTTTGCCAACCTATCCAAGTCCTCGACATCACTCCTACCCTTCCTACCGTACCAGGAACATAAACGGTATCAGGCTTCTTCTTCTTCTTTCCTTTTTTTAAAAAATGAATTCATTTATTTATTTTTGGCTGCGTTGGGTCTTCATTGCTGTGCGCGGGCTTTCTCTAGTTGTGGTGAGCAGGGGCTTCTTCATTGCGGTGGCTTTTCTTGTTGCAGAGCACGGGCTCTAGGTGCACAGGCTTCAGTAGTTGTGGCATGCGGGCTCAGTAGTTGTGGCTCGCGGGCTCTACAGCACAGGCTCAGTAGTTGTGGCTCACCGACTTAGTTGCTCCACGGCATGTGGGATCTTCCCGGACCAGGGCTCGAACCCGTGTCCCCTGCATTGGCAGGCGGATTCCTAACCACTGCACCACCAGGGAAGTCCCCCCAAAATTTCTAATTTACTAAATAATTCACATAGAAAGTCATAATAGCCAACAGAAAAAGGTTAAAATTGGTCAGTAAATACATGCCATATCAAAACTTGTGGGATATAGCTAAAACAAATCTTAAAATTCCAGATGAAATAAGTAAGCTCCTAGAAAATGTGTGATGTATCAAAACTCCTTCAATAAACAGAAAACCTAAAGAGACCCAGAATCATAAAAGAACCAGTACTGTGGGCTTCCCACAGTGCAGTGGTTAAGAATCCGCCTGCCAACGCAGGGGACACGGGTTCGAGCCCTGGTCCAGCAAGATCCCACATGCCGCGGAGCAACTAAGCCCATGTGCCACAACTACTGAGCCTGCGCTCTAGAGCCTGCAAGCCACAACTACTGAAGCCCACATACTGCAACTACTGAAGACTGCGCACCTAGAGCCCATGCTCTGCAACAACAGAAGCCACCGCAATGAGAAGCCTGCGCAACGCAACGAAGAGTAGCCCCCGCTCGCCACAACTAGAGAAAGCCCGCATGCAGCAATGAAGACCCAACGCAGCCAAAAATAATAATAAAAAAAAAGAACCAGTACTGTAACTCCATACATCACTGCCCACCCAAAATCAATCAGTAAATACCAAAAATAATAGGCCCAGATGGTTTTACAGATGAGTTTTCCCAAACAGTCAAGGAAGAAATCATCTCAAACCAGTGTTGCCAGAGAATAAAAAATAAAGGCGCACTGCTGAACTCACTACATAAGGAATGTATCACCTTGATATGAAGGACAGTGTAAGGAAGAGAAACTTAGGCTTATGTGACTTATAAATATTGATGCAAACTCCCCTCAAAAAAGGAGGGGGAGGGCTTCCCTGGTGGCGCAGTGGTTGAGAGTCCGCCTGCCGATGCAGGGGATGTGGGTTCGTGTCCCGGTCCGGGAAGATCCCACATGCCGCGGAGCGGCTGGGCCCATGAGCCACGGCCGCTGAGCCTGCGTGTCCGGAGCCTGCGCTCTGCAACGGGAGAGGCCACAACGGTGAGAGGCCCGCATACAGCAAAAAAAAAAAAAAAAAAAAAAAAAAAAGGAGGGGGAAAAAAAGTAATGCAAATTCAGCAGTGTGGGTTGTTCTCAAAAAACACAAGTAAAGTGAAAAGACAAGTTGCAGATTGGGAGAAGATTTTATATCTACGTGTGTGTGTGTATATACATACATATATACATGTATGTATACATAAAATATATACCTGACAAAATCAATAAACAACTTAATAGAATAAGGGGCAAATGATATGAACAGGGATCCACAGGGAAGGAAGCCTGAAAAGCCAACAGATGTATGGAAAGTACTCCATCTCACTGGTAATCAGGGAACTGCAAATTAAAACAATAAGGTAATATTTGACACCTATTAAAATTGGCAAGAATTTAGAAGTCTAAATACAAGTGCTGGCAAACATGTTTGGAAAGAGGAACTCATAAAAACTACGCACAGGAGAGTATCCTGCTACGATTCCTTTTGAGAGCAATTTGGAAACAACTGGAGCTGAAGTTGCCCGCCCCTCAGCAATACCACTTCTCGATGGTCTGTGCGAGAGAAACGCTCCCATATTTTGCACAAGGGTATTCATGGAAGCACTGTTGGAAACAGTGAAAAAAGCAGAAGCAATGTAACTGTCCTTTGGTATGAGAATAAATATCACTTATATAAAAGTTTAAAACATACCAAATAATAGTCTATGTTATAGGTACATACACATGTAATAAAGTACAAACATATGATACATACCAACTTTGAGGAGACAATTATCTCTGGGGAAGGAGAAAAGATGGAAAGCAGAATGGTAGTTTAGCTACATCTGTTATGCTTTACTGTTTTCAAAAAAAGGGAGATATGAAACAAACATGGCAAAATATTAACATCTGTTTAACCTTGTAGGTGAGTACATGAGTGTCCTATTATTTTGTTTCCTATTTTTAAAAAATAATTAAAATATAATAAAGTTGAGAAACACACCAATATATTGTTATTAATTTACATTAAAAAAAAATCTATGGGACTTCCCTGGTGGCCCAGTGGTAAAGAATCCGCCTTGCAATGCAGGGGACGTGGGTTTGATCCCTGGTCAGGGAACTAAGATCCCACATGCTGTGGGGCAACTAAGCCGGCATGCCACAACTACTGAGCTCAGGCACCTCAACTAGAGCCCGTGAGCCGCAAACTACAGAGCCCACGTGATCTGGAACCCACGTGCCGCAACTACAGAGCCCACGCACCCTGGAGCCTGTGCGCCACAACTAGAGAAGAGCAAACCCACAAGCCACAACTAGAGAGAAGCCCACGCACCACAGTGAAGATCCTGCATGCCTCAACAAAGATCCCACGTGCTGCAACTAAGACCCAACGCAGTCATAAATTAATTAGTTAATTAATTATTTTAAAAATCTAAAAAAAAAACCCTTTAATCCCAAGGAAAAGAGTTTTTCTACCTGAAATGTTTTATTGTATCCCAGGGTCTTTGCATTCGGAGGCTCACTCCAGCACACCCCATCTGGCATCCTTGATGGCAGAGTATAGTCACTGAACTCTAAACATCCAAGGACACCAAATAATTTTTTTCAATCTGGGCTAGGAAGAGCTTTTGCTCAGATATACAGCAATTTTGAGGGGAATCTGGTAGTACATTAATACTAGTTGCTCTTAATTATACTCAGAAGCTTACTAAATGACTTTTCTTTTTAAGGTTAAAATTATACAACCCTGGCCAAAAGTAAATAGCTACTCACCAGTATTCTTCAATCAAGTAAGATATCTGAGAATAGTAAGAAGCATTTCTGCCATTCTCAACTCAGCCCCGACAAGTCTATAGCATAAAAGTAATAAAGAGCCCAACAGTTTCACGGGAACTTGAATGTAATTCAAAAGACAACTGCCACTTATTTCCCCCCTTTCTATCAAAAACAAATAATTAGTAATAAAAATCGCTAGCACTTTCAGAGTGCTTACGTTACATGCTAAGAACTGTATGACAATCTTTTATGGGCATTATCACAACTACCTTCATGAAACAGCAACCCTGTTATTCCCACTTTGTAAGTAAAGAAATAGGAACAGAGAAAACCAAGAAGCAGACATCTAAAATATCACTGACAATCCTACTAGGTTTCTACAGAGAAAGAACATTTCCACTATGCCATGGGGTTGTGAAAAAGGCACAAGAGTAATGTTGAAATTAGTGGCAGCTGGTCATCAGAAACACAAGTTAATAAAAAATGATACCCTGCAAACAGCTGCTTCCTCTGGTTATAACATCATCATAAATCCTTACAACAAATAAAACAGGGAAAGTAGCATCATCCTGCAGCACAACAGAAAGGGAATCGACTAAATGTCTGACAGTGATAGAGGAACAAAAAGAAGTATGAGAAAAAAATGCCGTTTTAAATGTGCAATGATGGTTTTACACACAGGGTGTGCTCCACACAGTCAAGTTATCAGCTGCTGTGATTCCAAGGGCTTGCACCTCCAAATAGCTTCTTACCCATAACAAAATCAAACCTAAAGCACAACAACATATTTCACCCATAAGTATGTATCTTTAAAAGGGCGGAGCTGGGCAATTATAAACTGCTGAGAGCTCAAGTCCATGGAAACTGAAGGAAACCATACAGTAACGGCCTTATATGGTAAAGATGAGGGCACATCACTTCTGAAAGTCATTTTGCCCTGGGATCTAATGAGAATGCATTTCTCATTCATAATCATGACACATCCTCATTTATCATCCCGTGAATAAACCAAGGAATCCATGTCTAATTCTAGATTGTGAAGGACCATTCAGAAAGACATCATTGCAAGTCATGGTGACAACACGGCTTACCTGCATGTCTAAGCAGCAAGTTTAAATGAATGCTGAGGCTGGGAGAAAGACTGACAAGAACTTAATAACACCTTTTAAAGTATCTTTTTTGGCTGAACAGTGATTTAATAACTACTCATCAATTTCCCAAGGGTTACATATAGAATAATTTCATTTACTAACAAATCAGTCCACTGTTTCATTAAGGATGCATCACCTCAGTTACATCATCTAGAATATTACTACTTTGCTAGCATGGAATTGAAAGTTTAGCTGAGACTAGCCAGTTGGAGATTCAGATTTCTTGCTTTAAATAATTATTCAAATGTATTGATTACTTACTAGTTATCCCGATCACATGCCATAGAGCTTTTATGGTACCTCTCTAGCTAAAACTCCAAGTGATGAGAATTACCAGCAAGTCAACTCAAGTGGCGAAAATGACCAACACCAAGGTTCCCAAAGGCTCTGGCCCAGACCCCAGTTCATACACTTGTGGGACACTGGTGAAATAGGTCAGGGCACTGGCTTAAGGACTATTATTATCTAAAAGATCCGGTGGCCTGCAGGAGGCCCAGCAATATGAGCCCCAGGGAAAATGCAGCCTCCAAAGTGTGCCTACAGCTGGCCCGAGGGAGAGGTGTGACAGCACAATTTCCATGTGGCGGCCCAAGCTGAGGTTGATGGCTTTGACATGTTCTGGCTAGCAACCCTTACGGTGGCAGAAAACCACCTAGACACCGGCACTATCATTCACTTTGGGTATGGGGAAGGTCTTCAAAAATTTCAAAGCAGCCAAAAGCCTCAGCAGAGCTCGTGGAGACTGATGCTTCAACTAAGCTCACAGAGTTAGGCAATACTCTCCTCCTACAGGCTCGCTTTCTTTCTTTCTGGGGCGGGGGGGAGGGGTAAAAAAATCAAAATTGAAGCATCAGTAAATACATATCTTTGTAAAACTGCTCTAAGAAGGAATGTTTATAATTTTAAATAAGTTGGCAAAAACATTTCCTCCTTAGGCATACAAAATTCAATGTAACTCTTATGAAACGATATTTCTAGTTGTAAAGGTATTTCCCATTAGTTTGAATAGGAAACCACAACTGCATCCATTTATATCAAATAGTGTACCTTATTTTTTTTTTTAGTAATTTTATTTTACTTATTTATTTATTTTTGGCTGTGTTGGGTCCTCACTCCTGCACGCAGGCTTTCTCTAGTTGCAGCGAGCGGGGGCTACTCTTCGTTGCAGTGCGCAGCCTTCTCATTGCAGTGGCTTCTCTTGTTGCCGAGCACAGGCTCTAGGCACACAGCTCCAGTAGTTGCGGCGTGTGGGCTCAGTAGTTGTAGCCTGCGGGTTCTAGAGCACAGGCTCAGTAGTTGTGGCACATGGGCTTAGTTGCTCTGCAGCATGTGAGATCTTCCCAGACCAGGGCTCGAACCCGTTTCCCCTGCGTTGGCAGGCGAATTCTTAACCACTGCACCACCAGGGAGGTCCTATCTTACTTATTTGTCATATCTCCTTTCAAAAAGGCATCCATATTTAGGAAGTGCACTCATCCCACACGCCGAAGACACTACCGTTCAATCAAAAGAATTCTAATATATACAAACAGACACGTACAGAAATCTTCTCATAGATGCTTCTGTAAAGGAGTTCCACCCTAGGATGTATTTTCAAGGAAGCTAATGGCGTATTTTACAGGTGCAGACATTTTCACCCTCCCAAAGTCTCAAAATACAACATTGGGATGCTTCCCATATGACCTTTGCATTAATCATTCAGAATGATTGTTTCTTAGTGTAAGACAGACCCCTCACATGGTAATTGTTTTCGATCCACACATTAGCTCACTCAATATTAGACTGAAGATACTACCAAACTGGTGCCAACGAGGCTCAATCTAATAATTACTGGTTCCTTCCAAAAGTAACATTGGTTAAAGCCATGTAACACTTTACCCAGCAGGCTTACTCTTTCTCACAACTAACATACATTTCCACAAAGTTAAAAAAAAAAAACTCCTATGGTGCCAAAAAGTGACACCCATTACTTTTATCACTCAAATCAAATATTCCCCTTTCAGATGCTCACGGTATTCGACATACAATGTCCTTCTAGTTTACACTCTGGATTCAGTTCTAGAAATGCAAGCTGGTCTGGGGCGGTGGGTTGTGACCGCTTCCTAGGCCATCTCCCTCAGCTAGTCCAGAGCAGGAAGCTCCCTCCCAGGACCTCCCTCCAAACTTCTCATCTGCATTCTTCTTATAATCCATCCACTTTATAATCCATTACTATAATCTGAGCTTATTATTTATCCAAACTGGTTACACCACCCTCAGATGTAAGGCCCAAACAGGCCCCACTCCACCCCCCACCCTGACTCAAGGAACAAAGATTTTCAAACTGTTCATTCCCTACTTTATATTCATACAGGTTTTCATTTTAGGAAAAAATGCTCATCAAAATCACTTGATGTGTCCAAAGTTCAGTAACTTTATCATATTGTCCATACATTAAAAGATCTTTTCAAAGGCAGAGATAATACCTCATTACTGGCCTTGGAGTAATACCCTGAGAATTCTTGAACCCTCCACAAGGAGAATGGTTAAGTCAAACATGTGCTCAGAAGCAAAGGAAAAGTTTGCAGCCTGGGCATAAGGCCTCCATTCATATTGTGCAGAGTTCAAAGGAGTCAAAAAAGGATATCTATTGAAGTGGGTTTTCGTTTTTTTTCAACTTCCTTTTTCTTGGAACAGTATTATTTATGTGGATACATGTTCCACTGCAATCTCTTCAGGCCCTGCTCCCTCACAGGGAGGAGCTACAGTGACAGTGGTCGTGGCACAGGGGAGAGACTGGCCAGAAGAGCAAGACAGGGACCCCTGCAGCTTACCAGGAAGACCGATGCACACAATACAGGGCCTGCTGACAGGCTGGTCACCAAGAGTGACAGCTCGTGGCCCAGGAATAAAACATTCTGGGGAGGTTTTACTTTAAGGGAACCAGAAACGCCAACCCTGAGGGTGAGAGGAGGTGCTCTGGAATAGCACATAGAGATTGGGTTACCGGGTCCTGGAAAGTAAGCCAGCCGCCACAGCTGCCAGGGAGAGGCAGCATGGTGCTGAGAGCCCTCCCCTGCCTGTGAGTGAAAAGGAACAGTCTTTACGGGCACAAGTGAAAATGCCAAGCAAACCATTTTGGCATCACAGGTCCTCTTTAAAAACTGCGTTGAATAGTGAACAGACCATTTTAAAAGTCCATTAAGAACTTGAGGGCAGTTACTATAAAACTATGGATATTTTATTATCACAAAGCAAAAAGGTGGAAGAGTTGGCATTTCCTTACTCAACCACACCTAAATACACAACAGCAAATGGAGAAGCTCTATTTCTTAACTTCCTGACTTAGCAGAAAATTTATAAAGCAAAATCCTCATCAATGCAGACAAGTAATTCCATACGATCCCTCTGGTCTGAGAACAAAGAAAAACTAGGAGCCCAAGATGAGGTAGAACCTGGTCAAAATACAATTCAGCTCGAAAGGAAAAACTGGAAAGCAAAAGAACTATCGAACTAAGTGCAAATATAGGAAATTAAAACAAAGCATTTAATATCCAAGCAGAAAGGAGAGTAACTTGTTGCCTAACCCTTGGTACTGAGTGTCATCTCCAATGACACTGGAGATTCCTCCCATGGGACCCTTGGTGAATGAGGAAAAGCCCCAGAGCTACCCCTTCCAATCCCAGCTCTGCACTGGTTTACCCACAAGCCTCAGAACAAAAACCCACCCTTCTTGAAGTGGGGATGAAAAACAGAAAAATATCACAGCTCTCTTTTTTCTCTTTCTTTAGGCAAATGCCTTGGGCTGCATGGCCGAGGCAGCTCACATCTTGCAGTGGTTGTAAACAGCAGGAGGACTGGAGCAGAGACCCAATTCAGTAGCCTGTATCATTTACTCCCGACTTAAAGCTCAGCCAGAAAGGAAACCCAAGTCCCCGTTCCTCTGAGAAAGCCAACACGTGCTGTGCTCATCACTTGCCCTCCAGGCTCAGCCTTCCCTGGACTCAGCTCAGGTCCCACCCCCAACTAGCATGGAATTCAACTTGGTGAGAGCAGAACGTTTACTACATATGGTTATAAAGAGGCTTCTGGACAAACGGGGACAGCAGAAATCTGTCCATTGCACCTGGAGTCTATTTTAGTAGAGTAATCAGTATTCAGAAACCTGCTCTTCGCTGCTTCCCTGACTTGGGTCATCATCACGTTTATACAAGGCGGCTTCTGGCAGCAGCACTTGCCCATGTGCTCAGCCCAGACTCACGCTCCAGAAAACCAGGAAAGAGTTAAATGTTCTTTGCACTTGACTCAGTGGCTTCCCCTCACCACACACTCCCAGATCCCACCATTCTCCGAGCCAGGCAGCCAATCAAAGCAAAGGAAGGAAATGATCCTGGCCGGCTGACAGCCCCAGCGCTCTGATGGCCATATATGGTAAAAACCACTGTCAGAGCCCTGTCAGGCCTGCAGGCCGGCTGCTGTGGACATATCAGTGAACTGCAGCAGCGTGAGAGGCCGGCCAAGGAAACGCACAAAGGACAGGCTGCTTGCTCATCTCCAGGGGAGGGGGTAGGAGGAAGGCAGGGGAGGGGAGGGGGGAGCCGTCATCTGCCAGGGCACACTCTGAGTCACAGCCACTCACTGTAATCAAAAATAGCCCCAGGGTACATGGTAAGATTCCTTCTGCCAGGACTTTGTGCTCCATTGTTAACTGGGGGTGAGTAGGGTGTCCCCCTCCCATCCCCCCCCCACCCAACAAGACTGTGGAAAACAGTCACTGGGAGCAGATGAAAAGGTCCTTCTGTGGCACTTCATGTGGTAATGAGGCCGTGCAATGCTCGTGGGGCTGGCAGCTCGGAAGTAATTTGGAAGTCATTGTTCTGCACCTGGTGCCCCCCACCCCGCATCCTCCACTGCTGGCCCTGCCCTGCCTCCCAGCCTTTCACAGCCCACACAATTGACAGTTAAGGTGCTCAGGGTAGCAGACAGACAGCATCTATTTCAGGAGGCGGTGAATGGGCATCCCAGGACACATCAGGACACTGGCACTGAATAAAAGCCCCTGCCCATCACACCAAAGCTACCCTGTGCCAGATGTCCACATCTGTACAAAGGGCTACTAGCATCGCCACCCTTGTCCAAAATGGGGCACCGCTATTTGTGGGAATGGAAATTGCCTGTCAGCAGCGTACAGTAAGGGGGAGGCGCAGCCAATGCAAATCCAGCAGGTGCTGGCAGTAACTGGGGGTCACAGAGAAAAGCACCATCGGGAGACTGCCATTTCTTTTGAACTAGTCCATGAAAGAAGGCACTTATCAGCACGGCGCCTGGCACTTAAAGGAAGCCCTCAATGATGTGAGCTGCTGCGACTCCATCACTGCCACTGTCTACTCGCAAGGCGCGGTAGAGACCAAGCACTTTCCAAACCTTGAGACAATTCTCCGAGCTGCCAGAATCAGAGCCCTGACAGGCTAGTGTTTTTGTTATTAAGTCTTCTAATCCCAGAGAAAGAATGCAAAGGATTAAGTGTCAATTAGACCACGGTTTCTATTAAAAAATCTTTCACACTCAGTGGGAAAAAAATGTTAATCAAAAATATACATGTACAGGGCTTCCCTGGTGGTGCAGTGGTTGAGAGTCTGCCTGCCGGTGCAGGGGACATGGGTTCGTGCCCCGGTCTGGGAAGATCCCACGTGCCGCGAAGCGGCTGGGCCCGTGAGCCATGGCCGCTGAGCCTGCGTGTCCGGAGCCTGTGCTCCGCAACGGGAGAGGCCACAACAGTGAGAGGTCCGCGTACCTCGAAAAAACAAAACAAAACAAAACTATATATATATATATATATATATATATATATATATACACACACATATACATGTACCAACCAAATAAAGATTCAGAGACCTAGGTTCTAATCCACGGAAGACCCCACAGCTCCAGGCAGTCACTCAGCCTGAGTTTCAATTTCTGCAACTGTAGAACAGAGGTATGACAGCAACCCCACCGTGTGCAAAAACTAAGACATCATATATGAAGGGGACCCTCCAAGCACATTCTGATGTCACTCTGGAGCCTTATTTTTATGAATATAACATGAAGTCACTGCCTTTTCCTGAAGCTGAAACAGTGGAAAGATGCCACGTAGATCCAGTTTTAACAAAAATCCTAAAATGCAGAGCAGTGCTTATCCTGGTTCTTCTCCGTATAACAGTGAAGGAAAACACTAGTTTTGTACTATTTACACTGGAAGTGAAGGAAAAAAAGAGCCAAGAAGTGTGTAATTTTTCTACCAAAAAGCTGTCCTACAGCTCCTCCCAATCCCCCTCCAATCAAGCATTCCATTTCTCCAATACGAGAAAAGGCCATCCCAACGCAGAAAGAAGGAATGTGGCCCCCCCCCCGTTCTTCGCCCTCCTGGGAACAGAGCCCCTCTTCTAACACATCAGTTTAGTGAGTTGGTTGGGCTCCTCTTCTGTTTCATCCCTGGCTCCTACACTCAGGAGAAACCCAACTTCCAACAGAACCTTCTCTGTGACATCTTCCTTGAGCCTCATTGAGAACTCATCTCCCATCGCTGTGTCAGAGCCCTTTAGACACAGACAAACCTCCCCATTGGAGAGATCGAGGTCAACTGTTAGCAAAGCTTTTTTAAGAGCAAGATTCGAAACAGGTCCTGGCACAGAGCAGGTGCTCAAATGTCTGAGAAATAAGTATGTGAATGAATTAATGTAATTTTTTTAAAGTACTGTTTTAGATTTCACTTAAGCTTAAACAACAATTCACTCTTCATAGAGCTTTGGTAATATTTCTGATATTACTACTACAGAATCCCTCAATTATTCATTTAAGATTTATTATAGAATGCTGTATATCTATATGTATGTATCTATCTATACAGATTTTTTTTTAAAAGGAGAGGTGGAAAGAGTGTTTAAAATTATCCAAAGGCCTTTTAGGCCGCTTTGAATTACTCATTTATTTGTGCATTGTGTGACCTAACATTATTGAGTCAAGTGCCATATCCTGAGAATACAGCTGACCCTTTAAACACAGGTTTAAACTATGCAGGTCCACTTATATGCAAATTTTTTCCAAAAAATATGTACTACAAGATCCATGGTTGGTTGAATCCACAGATGCAGAACCATGGATACAGAGGGCCAACTGTAAACTTATATATAGATTTTCAACTGCCAAAGGGGTCTGCACCCCTAACCCCCGTGGCAGGTTTTTCAAGGGTCAACTGTACATGTTTTAGTTATCACTGCTGCTTAATGAGTTACCCTAAGATTCAGCTACTTAAAACAATAAGCATTTCTCATCTCACACAGTTTCTGTGGGTCAGGAGTTCAAAAGCAGCTTATCTGGGTGGTTCTGGCTGAGGGTTCTCCTGAGTCAAGGTGTCAGCTAGGTTTGCAGGATCCACCTTCAAGATGACACACTCACGTGGTTGGTAAGTCAGTGCTGGCTACTGGCGGGCGGTCCTATGGACCTCTCCACAGAGCTGCTTGAGTGTCCTTACAGCATGAAAGCTCCAAAAGAAATAAAGAAGCCAATATGCTTTTATGACCGAGTCTCAGAAGTCACACTCCATCAATTCCTCCATATCCTAGTGGCTACACAGGTCAGCCCTATTTAATGTGGGAGGGAACCACACAACGGCAAGACACAAGGAGGCAAGAACCATTGGAGCCCATCTTGGAGGCTGCTACCACAAGAGAGTAAGGTGAGATGCTGGAGAACCCTACCATACACCCATCCATTTTGTATCCTCCATCCAAGCGAAGGTCAAGAGATCAAGAGCATATAATTCCAACCACCCTCCCGTTATCTGTTATGTGGCTAAGAAAATAATTACATTACAATGTGATAATGCAGCCTGTGGTACTAGTGGCATGAGACAAGCAGCTAAGGAATCCCAGAGGATGATTTCCACTGTCTCAGCAAATTGGAGATAAAATTTGAGTTGGATACTAAACATTAAGAAGGAGCACTTAGAACACTGACTGAAATGAATCAAGATTTCTTCCTCAATAAATTTCTTCTTCAATAAATATGACAGAAAAATACTCTAAAGCAGCCCTTGTCAACCTGGGTTCTGTGAAGGAATTAAGTCCTAATGCCCTAAGGCAGCTACTTTATGTAATGGATTAATTTCTCTCCTATCCATCTATAAGGCTTAGCTATGTCCCTTTCTTGAGAAAACTAAGAAAATATTCACTGAAATGATTTTCTGTAGGGGCTGAATTCTTTCACAAAACTCTAGTTGAGAAAGACTACAAAATGAGTTGAAAAGATAGTTCACAGACATAAATAAAGCAAGATCCCAAATATTCCCACACACAGTTCTTAAAATATATGGGAGAAACATAACTGTGTATAAGAAGGCACCTCACAGCTACACCAGAGGAGCAAGAAGAGAGAGGAGACAGTGACCCAAAAGGCTGACAAAGACTTGGCCACACCCATCCCATCATGGCCCAGAGCAGAGCTGCTCTCCTAGGCAATTACTGGGAAGATGAAATTAGCCATCACTCCAATCCTCCAAAGTAAGAACAGTCAAGGGAGAAAGGGAGAAAGCGATTAGGGAAGACAGGAGCCCTCCAATTTGCATCCTCCCTCCAAGCGGATGTCAAGACATCAAGAGCATAGAATTCTAACCAACTCCCTCAACCCTTGTTCCAGGTTCACTGTGATCTGAAGTTTTAGTGTGTATGTGCACGCCTGTGCCCACACACATCTAACATTGCTGTTTGTAGGAGCCACCATGGCTCACAACAGGGATGGGAATGCCTTGGTCTCACATCACAAGCATGGCTCCTGCACAAGGAGAGGCTCGTTCGTGCCCTTTGTGCCCACGTGGTAGCGCACAGGGGGCTGGAACCTGTGTGCTCCTGACAAGGCAGCTTGTGTAGTTGTGGGGAGAACGCAACGGCCAAAACCACAAAGCCAACTTCTGTTCAACAAGACTGATATTATTCATCCTATGAAAGACCAAAGAATAAGAAAATGTACTAAGCCACACCTTGAGAAGTCATGACTGAACAGCATGCCACAGCTTGAGGGAAGCATGACAAAAGAAACCCTGAATCATGTGTGCTAATCTAAATCGCCCCACCTCAGGGCTGAGCACTTTCCGTATTCCCCCAGCAGTGATCTCTTAAAATCCTACTTTCTCTAATAAAACCTTTCGAACAAAAACCTCATAAACCATACACTTAAATAAACATATATGCATTCCTAAGCTTACCTCTTGCTGTGTATGTGTCAATGTATTTGTCTCTACCACTCCTTCCATTTTTAATTTGAAGTCCTGGAAGACAGAGACCATGATTCTCCTGGAATCTAATCAGAAGCCTCATGAGGTTGCAATAAGTCCTACTTACTGCTGACGCTAACTAACTTTGAAGAAGAATTCATGGAAGGCCATGTTTTAAAATGGGAGCCTTTCAGAGTCACAATACATCTTAAGATCAGTACACACATATTCAATATTAACATGGACAGAAAGCCCCCAAAGCATCACTGAAACCAACCTGGCTGACTATAACCAGGAAAAAAAAGAGCAGCGGGGGGACACAGACACACACACACACACATACACACACACACACACACACACACACACACACACACACTGCCAGAAGTCTCTTGAGATAGTGATTAAAAACCATACCCACCTCCTTAAGTTCATGTTTAGAGAAATCCTAGACTGCCATCAACACGTACAGGAGCCCAGTACACACCCAGAGCATCATTTCCCACAATCTTCATTTCAAGCATCACTTCTTATTATATGTGGGAATTTGGTTTTTCTTTGCCTTTAAACAAAAGCAGCACCTCATTGTAAAACTATTTCAAAGTTGCCAAGACACTGAAGTTGTAGGATCTCTTTTCCAGGGCAGAGTCCTGTACTAGGATCAGTGGGTTCACCATGTACTCAGGTCCCCAATGTTTTCGTCCTTCAAGGTTGCACTTCTAAAGGTGAGACAAACACCGCAGTACCAGCAATCTCCTGGGGGCCGGGGGGTGGTCAGGAAACTGACCACAATGAAAAGCAGATGCAGTGCTCCTGGAGAGCAAAGATGGCACCCAGCAGACACTCAGTCTATAGACAATCAAACTACACGTGCATAGTCAAAGAACAGTGAAGACCTCGTACTATATGAACAACGAAATATCTGTAAAAATGTAAAACTTACGATCCGTATTTAAATCTTCATTATTATACTAAAATTATAAGGAAATAGATATCCAGAGGGCAATCAGCCCTTTAATGCAGGCAGAAATGCAGGTTTTCTGACAACGTGGAGCATAGTTCTATTTTCTAAAAGCCTAGGTAGTAAGTAGTCAAGGGACAGGGTCTTAGGAAGAAAAGAAAGGTGGGTGTCACCTGACACTTCGGGGCTCCGGGCTAGGCCCCGCCATCACAGCGGATCCTTCTAAGACCTCCCGAGACACAGAACTGTCTACAGGAGCCACAGACCACTTTTCTTTGCTGGGCTCAGCCTTGCCCTTGGAGGAAAAGCAGCCACGAGTAAAAAGGCATCTACTTCCCAAAGTTACGTGTTGACACTAAGGAGGGAAAGAAAAGGAACAACAGTGTTTCCTTTGCTGAATTTTGGGTAGCAAACCACTTTTTTTTTTTTAACATCTTTATTGGAGTATAATTGCTTTACAATGGTGTGTTAGTTTCTGCTGTATAACAAAGTGAATCAGCTATACATATACATATATCCCCATATCCCCTCCCTCTTGCGTCTCCCTCCCACCCTCCCTATCCCATCCCTCTAGGTGGACACAAAGCACTGAGCTGATCTCCCTGTGCTATGCGGCTGCTTCCCACTAGCTATCTATTTTACATCTGGTAGTATATATAAGTCCATGCCACTCTCTCGCTTTGTCCCAGCTTACCCTTCCCCCTCCCCGTGTCCTCAAGTCCATTCTCTACGTCTGTATCTTTATCCTGCCCCTAAGTTCTTCAGAACCATTTAGAAAATCACTTTTATATAGAGCCCCTCACGTTACAGGTAGAGATACGGGAGAGCATAAGGACAGAGTGACATATCCATGTCTCACCACAAGTCGGTGACCAAGACAGGATTGAACCCCTGGCTCCAGACCCATGTTCCTTCCTCGATGCCACACTGACCCTAAGGGCTCAATACACACACTTTAATACACAAAAATCCCAGAGTACGTGTGAACCTGTCGATTATAAAAGTCGATAACCCCAAGTACTGACCTTATTTCCAATGGGTGTCACTGTGCTTAGTTTATGCCAATGTCACCTCTTCCAACACAAATTAATATTTAAGGAGTAGAGCCACACAGAATGTATTATAAGCCTGGGAAAAAGACAGACCCTCGAGGCTCCTCCAAAAACCAAAGTTTCGTTCAAACATGATAATTTCTGAAGCAACTTATTCTGTCCCAATTCCTAAACAGCTGGTTGAAGAACAAAATAATAAAACCTATTTATTAGGTATTGGTCACTTAATGCAACTGAAAACCAAAGCATAAGATCCAGTTAGCTTAGGACCTGCACACAGGGCCCCCTTAAACAGTATAAATGTAACTCTAAAGCATGTGTTTGTGAAAGCAAAGGTGGACTCACAGAGCCTTTTGTGAATGTGGGACTTGAAGAGAACTGTCTGAACTTGGAGGAAGATTAGCCGTTCAAAAGTTTATTTGGGGCTTCTTAATTGGCTTATTCTCCTTCTTTGAAGCAAAAAGTCGTAAATTTATCCCTCTTGGACTCAAAAGAGATCATGGTACTTCAGTGCCTGACCTTGCTTGACAAGCTGAGGTGTCTTTTCAGCTGGCTGCCATAAGACCCACAACTGAAAAGTCAAGTTTCCAAATGCTCCTTGCTCTTGGTGAACAAATCGACTAGAAAGTCGTGGAGATCAAACGCGACTGGCATTAAACTCCAACCCCCACTCCCAAATCAGGTAAGTACAGCTACAATAGTGTAATGTATTGTTCATCACTGAAACAACAATCTCCTCCACAAAAGCAAAAGTATCTGAGTAGAAAATTTAATTTCAATTTAATGAAAAGATTCTCCTTTAAAACATGATTAACAACTTCGCCAATAAGAAAGTACGTTTGGAAACATATGTCAGATTTGTTCCCCAAAGGCATCCATCTCCTCTGTAGTGAGATGGTTCTATTGTGTAATATCACATCAATCCAGCCACTGAGATACAAATCAGATGTTAAAATAAAACAAGTTAGTCATGAGCATCTGAGAGAATGAAAAAAGTACAAGAGAATTGGAAGTTTTCCCAGCAAGAGTTTTCCTAAGGAAAAAACACCAAAATACAATACTTTGACAGAAATTCATGTTACTGTAACCACTTTCAGAATCACATGGTCCATTATGATGAGACATGCCTCTACTAGGCATGGCTCAGACTCAGGGAGACCCACTGTTCCCAGCAGAGTGGAAACAGCTGTAACATGACCCAACATCTGCATCCTTATCATTAGGGCTCAGGACTCACCAAACTTATTTTCCTCCTAAAAGCTAATCAGAAAATGACTCTTTCCAAGCTCTCCACGGTGTTTCCCACCCCCCATTATTTGCAATTCTGGGATTTCCTGTTAAAGCTAGTACAGACTTTCATCTACAATTTTCAAGAACAGGCAGAAAATTACAAATCTCCTATCTTCTCCCCTATACTGGAGAGGGCTCTCTGGAAGGATAAAGTCAGAAGAAGGGAGAACTAGGAAGCCCAGCGGGTTCAAACTCACACAGAACCACTTTCAATACAGAGCCTTTATTTCCACCGCTTGTTAACGCTGTTTAGATCCTATGCTGAAACCTACTACTGTCCAGACTTGAAATCTGCATTGTTTGCGGACATTTTCTTGAGCCCTCATCCCATTTACCATTCAAAACCAAAAACAAAGCAAAACCAAAAAGTCTCAGTCCTCATGACCTCACACACAAAAAAGATTCCCTTATAATCTTATCAATTTCTGCCCATTTAAAAACATAATTGTTTCTAAAATTGCACTTTTGGGAAAAACTTTTATGAAAAGTGGACGATTATGAACCAAATCATAAAATTCCTGTGCCTGTCCATGCTCACAGCATCATTATAAGAATCTTTTTCATCCGCAGAGAGCACACCCGGAACAGAATTTGCCATTCTGTTTAATGATTCTCTGTCAGAGAAAAACTGATGTGGTTAGTAAAGCGTGTGGAACTTAAGCTCAATTACATCCAAGTCTAATGTTCCTAGAAATCACACAATGCTTAGTGACTATCAATCTCCAAAATCAATCTATTACAGACTAAACAGAGATTACCGGAGGGTGTCTCACAGGATGGAAAGTCAGATGACTTACCTTGTGCAAAGGGAGTACAAGGAACGCTCCTCCCCCACTCGCTTCTATGATTATGGCAACGAATCTGGGATTGACAGCACAAAAGGAACTATCCCAGGTCACTCGAGAAACCCGGATATCATCGTAACACTGGTCATTTTTCACCGCCTGTCCAAATACATGGCGAAACTTGCTCTGTCGTACCACTCGCCTCATCGTGTCTGTGGGAGAACAAAAAGTATATTAAAATCATGCCCCTGAGTGAAAGTTTTACTTTTACAAATGAAAAGCTGAAAAATAACAGAATGGTATGGCATTTTGTCTGCTCTTCTAATATGTAGCCAAATGGCAAATCCAAATTTCCTTTAGCAGCACGTAGCCAGAGAAAACTGCAAAATGTGTCAGGGCAAGAATGACAAAGAAATGAAAAATTCCTAACTCAAGATCCAGAAACAGCTCAACAGTTTTAATTTCAAGAGAAAGATCAAGGTAAAGAATGAAGGGAAGTAGCAGGACACAAAATTAATGCACAGAAATCTCTGGCATTCCTATACACTAATGATGAAAAATCTGAAAGTGAAATCAAGATAACACTCCCATTTACCATTGCAACAAAAAGAATAAAATATCTAGGAATAAACCTACCTAAGGAGACAAAAGACCTGTATGCAGAAAATTATAAGACACTGATGAAAGAAATTAAAGATGATACAAATAGATGGAGAGATATACCACGTTCTTGGATTGGAAGAATCAACATTGTGAAAATGACTGTACTACCCAAAGCAATCTACAGATTCAATACAATCCCTATCAAACTACCACTGGCATTTTTCACAAAACTAGAACAAAAAAATTTCACAATTTGTATGGAAACACAAAAGACCCCGAATAGCCAAAGCAATCTTGAGAACGAAAAACGGAGCTGGAGGAATCAGGCTCCCTGACTTCAGACTATACTACAAAGCTACAGTAATCAAGACAGTATGGTACTGGCACAAAAACAGAAAGATAGATCAATGGAACAAGATAGAAAGCCCAGAGATAAACCCACGCACATATGGTCACCTTATATTTGACAAAGGAGGTAGGAATGTACAGTGGAGAAAGGATAGCTTCTTCAATAAGTGGTGCTGGGAAAATTGGACAGGTACACGTAAAAGTATGAGATTAGATCACTCCCTAACACCATACACAAAAATAAGCTCAAAATGGATTAAAGACCTAAATGTAAGGCCAGAAACTATCAAACTCTTAGAGGAAAACATAGGCAGAACACTCTATGACATAAATCACAGCAAGATCCTTTTTGACCCACCTCCTAGAGAAATGGAAATAAAAACAAAAATAAACAAATGGGACCTAATGAAACTTAAAAGCTTTTGCACAGCAAAGGAAACCATAAACACCACCAAAAGACAACCCTCAGACTGGGAGAAAATATTTGCAAATGAATCAACTGACAAAGGATTAATCTCCAAAATTTATAAGCAGCTCATGCAGCTCAATAACAAAAAAACAAACAACCCAATCCAAAAATGGACAGAAGACCTAAATAGACATTTCTCCAAAGAAGACATACAGACTGTCAACAAACACATGAAAGAATGCTTAACATCATTAATCATTAGAGAAATGCAAATCAAAACTACAATGAGATATCATCTCACACCAGTCAGAATGGCCATCATCAAAAAATCTACAAACAATAAATGCTGGAGAGGGTGTGGAGAAAAGGGAACACTCCTGCACTGCTGGTGGGAACGTGAATTGGTACAGCTACTATGGAGAACAGTATGGAGGTTCCTTAAAAAACTACAAATAGAACTACCATATGACCCAGCAATCCCACTACTGGGCATATACCCTGAGAAAAACATAATTCAAAAAGAGTCATGTACCAAAATGTTCACTGAAGCTCTATTTACAATAGCCCGGAGATGGAGACAACCTAAGTGCCCATAATCAGATGAATGGATAAAGAAGATGTGGCACATATATACAATGGAATATTACTCAGCCATAAAAAGAAATGAAATTGAGCTATTTGTAATGAGGTGGATAGACCTAGAGTCTGTCATACAGAGTGAAGTAAGGCAGAAGGAGAAAGACAAATACCGTATGCTAACACATATATATGGAATTTAAGGAAAAAAAATGTCATGAAGAACCTAGGGGTAAGACAGGAATAAGGACACAGACCTACTGGAGAACGGACTTGAGGATATGGGGAGGGGGAGGGGTGAGCTGTGACAAAGCGAGGGAGAGGCATGGACATATATACACTGCCAAGCTTGGGGTAGATAGCTAGTGGGAAGCAGCCGCATAGCACAGGGATATCAGCTCGGTGCTTTGTGACCGCCTGGAGGGGTGGGATGGGGAGGGTGGGAGGGAGGGAGATGCAAGAGGGAAGAGATATGGGAACATATGTATATGTATAACTGATTCACTTTGTTATAAAGCAGAAACTAACACACCATTGTAAAGCAATTATACTCCAATAAAGATGTAAAAAAAAAAAAAAGAATGAAGGGAAATTAGCCTTTCAGAGTTGGGTGGGAATGGAAAGACAATCCACTCTAACCCGCCCTCCCCTTTTACAGATAAGGAAACTCCAAAGTGAAGTTATCTGATAGATCTGAAACTGAGGAATCCTTCCGCCCCCAAATTATGATATTGTGGCTTTTTCCTCAGTCTGCCAAGGCAATTTTTCCATTTTTCAGCTTTTTCTCCAGACATCAGCACTCTGGTCTGAGAGCGGAGACTGCTCACGAGTGTTTCCACAAGACCAACTACATGCAGTGGAGAATTCAGCACAAGCAAACCACCCTTGCCTTCAAGAGGCTTCCAACACAGGCAGGACAATCAGAGCAACTCGGAACCAAACTCCTGGTGCTGACTGCTACCAGAAGTCTGACTGCTACCATGGGGCAAAAGCCAGGTCTTGGAAAAGAGTAGCAAAAATTTTAATGGAAAGTAGAGACGAGGATGACAAGTGGTCTGACGCTAGCACACTGGACCTCTTAAGACAGCAAGAAGCGAAAAGCAAGGGGATGGGCTAAGAGGCTGTGACGGTGAACTGGGCCTGAGAAAGGCCTGTAGTGATCCCGGCAGCGGCAGTGAGACAGAGGAACAGAAAAACTCAGGGAGTGTAAAGGAAACCAGGATGTCAGAGCTGATCACTCACCACAGCCACTTCCCAAGTAAACCAGAGGGCCTAGGGGACAGGAAGTGACACCAAGCTGGTATTCCCAGGCTTCCTCATGGGTCATTTCGGACCCCAACTTCCACGGGGTTGTCCAAATGACACGTGCACTGACAGCGTTCAGGCTTTAGGATCAGCAGCCCCACCTGCCTGAGGTCTCCTGGGCTGCACCACAGTGTCCTTTTCCCGTCTGCTAATGCCAGCACATTCTGTTCACGCAGGCTAGGGAGGAAGGAGCCACGAGAAAACACAAGTGGAGATGGAACACAGTCAAACCTTCACAGCTCAGCTGAAAACAAGTGCCCCTGATCCCCAAGGACAGGAGGGCTAACTAACACCTGTCCACTCATGCCAAATGGGACACATGTGGGGCTGCTGCTAATTCCTCCCCTTGAATTCCCTTCCTCGTGGCTCTGGGCCCACTGCTAAGCACAAAAGGAGAGAAGTTAGTTTTGCCAGTCTCCTTCTACCGTTTCAAGGCATGTGCGGAAGCGGCCTCTCTCCAAGCCTAGGGCGTGTGGCTGGGCTGAGGTGACAAAGCCTTGGCAGGCTGGTGAGCAGGCGTGTTCCTCAGCCCAGCTGCTGCCAGACCTTCCCAGCTGACCACCAGGACCAGAGGCTGAGAGCACCTGGTGGAGGAGACGGCAAATGACTTGCTTCCGCTTGGCCGGGGTCCTCCATGTGTGAAACAGTATGAATACTTCTCAAACTGGAGGAGATAAGACAGCTTCCATGAGGTGGTGAAAACCAAAAGAAAAGCACATCCACACAAAAGCCAAGGTACAGCCAGCTGGTCTCAGGATCCATTTCCCTACACGACCATCTGCACAAGTGAGCAGAAGCCGGAATCCCTGCCATTACCTTCCAGCAAGTGTTTCAAAAGTAAAGTTAACAAAGAAGAAGGGGGAATTACACCATATACCAAAGAGTTGATATCCTTCATATATAAAGTTTTTATAGATTCCAAACATGAAAATCCCAGTAGGAAATTACACAAAGTACATGAAGAGGTAATTTACAAAAGAAACACAAATGGCATTTTACCTCCACTCCTTCCTGAAATCCTAACAAAATGACAGGAAAGGAATAAAAGCTGGTATAAACACCAAAGGAAAAGCGAAAGGACACTGGAAAGGAGCCTACAAGAGAGCAAATGTGACCACAAAACCGTGGAAGACGAAAGCTGTCAGGCAAGTGTAACTGACAGAAGTGAGTGTTCTCCACTCAGCTGAGGTCTCAGGAGGAGCGGCTCACAGAAGGACACCAGGCCCACTGTGAAACTGCCGAGCACTCAGAAGGGAAACAGACGTGGGAGAGGGGCTGCAGGGAAAACTGACCAAAAACCTAATTAGGAGCAGCTAGACACCCAGCTCTGCTCCTGAGTGCTGCACCATCAGGGGCCACCCCTCACCCGTCCCAGAAGCCACAGGGCAGGCCCTGGACAGAACAACACCAGCACAGGTGAGCACGGGTACCAGCAGGTACCAAACAGACGACCTGGTCCTGTACAGGGGAGCCTCCAGCCCTGTGTTCTGGAAGCTCCCAGAAGGCTGGCTGCCTGGCTGAGATAGCACCCGCCCTGCCCCACAGGAAGTCAGCCCTCACCACCCTCTGTGAGGTCCACCACCCACCCAGCCCCCCTACCCACACAGGCACTGGGGTCAGTTTTTTGGGGCCCACTAATCAATGTGAACGGACATTTGAGGAAGCCCTTCAACCTGAAAAATGGAGACAATCTTTCCTCTTCACTCAAATAGGCCAAGATACCATCTAATCTCACCAACAATATGAATATTAACATAAATATGGAAAGTGCTTTGAATGTCTTCACTGAAAGACATCACACAAATCTGCCGGCTGGTTGACACACCTTTAAAAGTCATTTCTGTATTACACAGAGTGACGTATGTTACACAAATTTTCATCTAACTACACGAAGTCAGAATGATAGACAGGTTCTTTTGCTACAACCATGGAGGACAGTTAGCTATAGAGCAGAGAGAGTGAGAAAAGCCGGGGCTCCCGGAGTGCTGTGCTGTCTGGGCCAGGCCATTCACATCCAAGGTCGAATCTGATCTGGGCTCAGCTGCCCACATGTGGCACAGCTGCTTTTGCTGTGCACAATAGAGAAAGGCAATTAAGAGGGCAGGCTCCAGAGTCAGGCAATCTTGTGAGTGAGAAGCACAGCTGTACCATTTACTTCCTGGCCGTGGTTCAGTAGGGCAAAGTCATAATCTCCTTAAGTGTCAGATCCTCTATCTGGAAATGGGTACATTACATATAAAGTTAAAGTGATCATTAAATGAGCACTTGCTAATGGGACTATAGCAGGAGATGATTTCGTTAAAGTACCCTGTCTGGTTAAAAACACATAACTAAATACACAATATATGTCAGCTATTGTTATCATCCTAGTACTTAACATAAGGTAATCCAGATTCAAATCCCAGCTCTGCCACTAACCTTTACGAGCCTCCGTTTCCTCATCTATAAAATGAAGGGGATGATACCCATCATAAGAATTAAAAACAACATCTGACAACCCAGGTCCAGATGGCTTCACTGCTGAAGTCTATCAAATATTTAAAGAATTAATACCGGTTCTTCACCAATTTTTACAAAGAATAGACAGGAACAAATTTCCAAACAAATTTTATGAGGCCAGTATTACTCTGATACCAAAATCAGACAAAGACATCACAAGAAAACTAGACTAATATCTTTTATAAATATAGACACAAAAATCCCCAACAAAATACTAGCAGACCAAATCTAGCAACATATGAAAAGGATTATACACCATGACCAAGTGGGACTTATCCCACAATGCAAGGTTGGTGTGACATCTGAAAATCAATTAATGTAACATGTATCAATCAGATAAAAACCAAAAATCACATGATCATCTCACAGAAATCTGACAAAATCAGAACAAGGACAGACATATAGGCCAACGGAATAGAACTGAAAGCGCAGAAATAAATTCATACATCTTTGGTCAAGCGATTTCGACAAGGGTACCAAAACCATTCAATGAGGGGAAAAGTAAGTCTTTTCAACAAATGGTGCTGGGACCATTGAATAGCCACATACAGAAGAAGCTGGACCCTGACCTCACATCATATAAAATAATTAACTCAAAATTGATCAAAGATATAACTATAAGGGCTTAAAACTTTAAAACTCTTGGGAGAAAACATAGGAATAAATCTTCATGACCTTGGATCTGGCAAAGGATTCTTAGATATGACAGCAAAAGCACAAGCAAAAAAATAAAAAGTGTACAAAATGGACCTCATCAAAATTAAAAACCTCTGTGCTTCAAAGTCACCATCAAGAAAGTGAAAAGACAACCCACAGAATGGGAGAAAATTTTTGTAAATCATATATCTGATAAGGCACTTGTATCTAGAATATATAAAAAATTCCTACAACTCGATAATAAAAAGACAAATAATCCAATTTAAAAATGAGCAAAGTACTTGAATAGATATCTTTCCAAAAAAGATACACAAACATCCAATAAGCACATGAAAAGGTGCTGGACATCTTTAGCCATTGGGGAAAGGTAAATCAAAACCACAATGAAATACCACTTCACACCCACTAGGATGGCTAATATCAGGCCAGAGAATAACAAGTACGGATGAGGATGCAGAGAAATCAGAACCCTCATACACTGGTAGCGGGAATGTAAAATGGTGCAGCTGCTTTGGAAAGCAGTCTGGTAGTTCTGAAACGATTAAACAGAGTTATGATGTGACCCTGAAATTCCACAACTAAGAATATACCCAAAAGAAATGAAAACAGGTATTCACACAAATACTTGTACAGGAATTTTCATAGCAGCGTATTCACAACAGCCAAAGGGTGAAAACAACCCATATGTTGGATATCCACTGGATGAACGGAAAAACAAAATGTGATATATCCACACAATGGGATGTTATTTGGCAATTAAAAAAAAAAAAAAGTTGGGGACTTCCCTGGAGGTCCAGTGGCTAAGACTCTGAGCTCCCAGTGCAGGGGGCCCGGGTTCGATCCCTGGTCAGGGAACTAGATCCCACATGCATGCTGCAACTAAGAGTTCGCACGCCACAACTAAAGATTCTGCATGCCGCAACTAAAGAAACTGCATGACGCAACTAAGACCCAGCGCAGCCTAAATAAATAAGTAAATATTTTTTTTAATAAGTAAATATTTAAAAAATAAAATAAAATAAAGTACTTACTAATACATGCCACAACTTGGATAAACCTTGAAAATATTACGCTAAGAAGCCAATTACAAAAGTCTACATATTATGATTTCTATTCACACGAAAGCCCAGAATAGGCAAACCTAGAGACACAGAAAGTAAATTAGCAGTTGCTTGGAGGGGAGGAAGCGGTACTGCGGAATAGCAGGTTACAGCTAAAGAGCACGGGGTTTCTTTCCGAAGTGATGGAAATATTCTGTAATTTGTGGTGACAGTTGCACATATTTGTGAACAAATTAAAAAGCACTGATGTACACTTCAAGTAGGGTGAGTTGTATGATATGTGAATTATACCTCAATAAAGCTGTTCTTTAAAAATCTGCAAAGTACCTAGCATAGAATCTGAAGCATAGTAATAGGCACTGTCCCATAAATGTCAACAATTGTTATTTAAGAGACTGCTAATAGGTTTCCCTACCCAAAGGGAGAAAACCCAAATCAATTTCCTACTGATTATGAGCCAAAAGTATGATTTTCACGTTAATGAACTAGTATCAGTTATCAAGGAACCTTTACAAAATTTTATGTTCTCCCACCTCAGCATGCTGTTTACTACAAAAAAAAAAACCCTCTTCTCGAGAAAGAGGCCTGCATTATCAAATGGTATTAGTGTTTCACCAATTTTTTAAACGCTTGGCTATAAATTTCCAAACGTCATATCATCAAACTTAGGCGTTCTTTTATTAAATATCTTATTCCAAATTATACAACTAGAGTGTCCCCAAAACTAAAGCATTTTATAAAGAAATCTAATTTTCAGTTATATTAAAAGGAGTAAGTGAAAGAATCCTGAACTAATACATAGACACAAAGTCCAAGGATAGAGTACATTCAATTTTGTGGGGGTGGGGGGTGGCACACCCCAAGGCATGCATAACTTCCCCCACCAGGGATAGAACTCACGCCCCCTGCAGTGGAAACCCGGAGTCTTAACCACTGGACCACCAGGGAAGTTCTCAATTTTAAATGTCTTGTCAGAGTTCAACCTTGGAGAGGTTGCCTGCTCATTAGGTCTTTCAAGTACAAATTCTTCAAACTGCAGAGGGCCTTTTCTTAGCAATTATCACAGTAATAAAGGATCCTCGTAGTAATAAGGAGGGAGACAATGTAGCAATAAGTCATTCATTAAGCAAATGAAAGAAATGTTTACAAATTTCAAAATAAACTGATTTTAGAAAAAATGCAACGTGGTTTTTAATTTCCACAAAATGTTGGGAATTACAAACCTTACCCAAGGCCTTATAATAGGCCTGCCCAAATTTCCAATAAGACTGGGACTATTCTAGAATGGTTTTCATTATAATAAAAACTGAGGTGTCTTTGAAAGACAATGTGAGAGCAGGTTGAGAGCACAGGCCCAACTCTGAAATGCTCTAAGATGTGGTTGAAACCTCAGTTTTAGAAACAAAGACACATGTCTCCTCTGCCCAAGTTTCTAGATGACACTGAAGGCCAAGCAAGAGTTAAGTCTTGATTGTCCAGCAGCCATCGTAGTAAACCTCTTTTTAGTTTATCTATCTTTTTTATAGTCACCATGCTGTACATTACATCTTATAACTGGAATTTTGTACCTTTAGACCCCTTCACCCATTTCATCCACCCCCCTAATCCACCACCTCTGGCAACCACCAAAATGTGCTGTCTCCATGAGTTTGGGTTTTGTTTTGTTTTTGTTTTCATTTTTAAGATTCAACATGTTAAGTGATATAGAGCAGCAGTCCCCAACCTTTTTTGGCACCAGGAACCGGTTTCATGGAATACAATTTTTCCATGGACCGAGGTGAGATGGCGTGGCAGGGATGGCTCAGGCGGTAATGCGAGCCATGGGGAGCAGCAGATGAAGCTTCACTCGCTCGCCCACCACTCACCTCCTGCTGTGTGGCCTGATTCCTAACAGGCTGTGGACCCCTGATATATTGAAATGTTATTTGTCTTTCTCTATCTGACTTACTTCACTTAGGATAATGCCCTCAATATCCACCCATGTTGTCACAAATGGCGGGATTTCCTTCTTTTTAATGGCTGAATAATATTCCATCATACCACATTTTCCCATCCATTTATCTGTTAATGGACACTTAGGTTGTTTCCACTATCTTGGCTATTGTAAATAATACTGCAGTGAACACAGGGGTGCAGATATCTTTTCAAGACAGTGATTTAGTTTCCTTTGGATAAATACCCAGAAGTGGAATTGCTGGATCATATGGTAGCTCTATTTTTAATTTTTTGAGGAACCTCCATACCATTTTCCATGGCTGCACCAATTTTACATTCCCACATAAATTTCTAATGAGTAGATAATATATTCTTGTTTTCTGCTCCAAATAAAGAAAATCTAAAAGCTGACTACCAAGATCCACAATACTTAGCAGCTCATCTAAGGAAACAAAAATTATTAAAATTTTCTTTACATGTTGGGTAAACATCTTAACCAAGAACAAGCTGTAAAAATAAGGTCCATGGTTTAAGGACTTATTTTATAAGCATCACAGTAAAGTTTGATAAAAATCATTCTCAGAAGAAAATTTCCATCTTACAGTCAGTTGATCATCCTCAACCTCCAGGGGAGTGTGAAGGCATGCTTCTTATGGTACTGCCTAGTCAAGTTACAGAGAAAATTTATTGCACAGGCCATACAAGAAATGTGTTGGGTGTTGGGAGGGAAAAATGTAGACAAGACAGGGTGTTTACAATACTGTAATGGCACCAAATAAAATATACTCAAAACACCTGAATAAATGTTACTACCTTTCCTCTATTCTCTCTACTTCCATCAATCTCGTAAAAAATGACGACAATTTTGACATTTTCCTGTTTAAAGATTCCAGCAGATGCACTTCTATGGTTTGTATGAAAGGAAACACATCCTGCTAGGAACACATACAGGAAAACCCCTACTAGCAGCAAAATCCTGCTCGGCACATTACTGAGACCATTCCAGAGCGTCAATTACTCAAGGACTCAGAAGGCTGAGCACGTCCCCTAGCCAGCAGCAACCACAGGAGACTCCAGAATGTCCCAATAGGGAAAGAACACATTCCCTCTAAGTTGATGCTTTTCTGGCCCTTTTTAATGTGGGAGAGATCGGACACGTTATTTAATAGAAAGTGGCAAGCAGGACAGCAGAGGAGGAAACAAATGTCCCGAAATCAGCTATTTAAATGGCAATGCCAACAGTTAAAAATTCTTTGTAAGAAGTTAGAAAGGTAATATGTAAGCCTACGTAGAAGACACATTCACAAGAAAGCAGACACCGAAAGGAAATACGGGAGGTGCTCTGATTAAATACAAAAATTCAACGTTCATCATTTCTGGATATGAGACGGCTGTGCTTTTTTTTGAATGTCCTTAAACAAAATTCATCAGTGACACTTGAAGAGTTCACCTAACAAATCATTTGTACTGCATCCAATTCCTTAGTTAACAGATTCATATATGAGATACTCAAGAAAAATACGCCTAATTTACCTACTTTAATAGAAGTTGTTTTACGAAGGAAGAAAAAAGACCGCATGCAACAATTTGCTTTATATAAAGCACAGCAGAAAGTCAGATAGATACACAACATTCCTCATACACAGCAGCTAAGGCTGAAAGGTTTGCACTCCACTTAAGACAACTGACTGCAAGTATGGAACAGCCCTTATGTTGGTTCAGTTTATCATGACACCAAGAATGGCGAAAGTAAAGGGTGAAAATTCACGCTCATTACAGCCTTCCAAACGCTTTCATCCCATTATCCACCCAGGTACTAGGTTAAAATGCCAAGAAGGAGGCGTACCGACTCTAAGTGCACTTTGTTTCGACTCAAGAACCCATTATCATTTGGGTTTTTAAACGTTTCTTGGAATGAAAAGACAAAGAAATGCAAGTCAGATTTACCAAGAAACATCCAGGCTGGGTCCTCACAGAAGCCTGGAGTAAAAAGGGTCACCAGTTCCGGACTTTCATTTTCAGCCCAGAGACACTGTGTGACTCGCCCAAAGATAAAGGACTTCGGAGAGAGACACGATGACCTCGAACCACAAAGTATGGAGCAATTCAACTTTTCACCCCCTGAACTTTCATACTTTTTCAGTGATAAACTCCACACATACATACAGTTTGGCTTTCCCACGTCAGCCAGTGATGCCTCTCAGAACCGCTCCATGGGGTGCTGCCTCCACAGCTCACAGTTCCACCTGGCCTGTTGGTGCCATTTTTAAATAGGAAACTGCGCTTGGCTCACACTTTATACAATACACAAACTGGCTGTTCGCATTCAAATATGCTGAGACCAACGAGAGAGAGCATTAGCTGTGTCAAAGGAAACCAATCTTTGCTTCTGACTGAAAACCCTCAGGCTTAGGCCAGAGGGCTCTGTGGTCAACTGTCCAAGAGCCTGAACCGACATGCCTAAAAGGCTGGAATCAACACATCAAGAACAAGTTCTAAAAGGTGAGGTGCAACGGACAGGCTTTTACTCTTTTTAAAGCTTTCTAAGAAAAGGACTCGACTTTCACACTTTACAATTTTGTACTCATTTTAGGAACTGGTTACAAAGAGAAGTGGGGGCTGCCTGCCATCAACACAGGCGCTCCCCGCTCCCCGATGACAGAGTGAGACGTGCAGCTCTGAGAGTGACTGCTGAAAACGCAGTCTGACAAGAGACCAAACGAGCTATGTACGTACATCAAATCACCGCGAGGCCCACTTTAAATATCTTACAATTCGGTGTGTCAACTACACTCAGTAAGGCTGAAATTTAAAAAAAAAAAGAAATGAGCGTGACATGGACAGCAAAATAACAACAGATAAAGATCCTAAATACAGAAACCCCAAATCCTCAAATCCACTCTCTCACACTTGTATTAAAGAGAGACCCTTTACAACTAAAAGATGCCCAAAAAGGGCCTGGAACTCCCTTAAAATAAAGAAGAATGACACGACATGAATTTTACAGTTACTAACACATGAGATTACAAGGTTGTAGGGGTCATCTCTAGCTCTTCAATGACAGAGTTTTTTTTTACTACATTATCAAAGGAAGAGCAGATTTTTCAGAACATAATGTGTCAGGATGACATGTTTACAATCCCTCTATCTCCCAGTTTTCTGCTTATCACCAGCATCTTTATAAACACACCCACTATACCCCTCCCTGGAGCTTTGAGAAAGGACTGCTGAAGAAACCCCATCAGACAGCAGCAGGCGTTGCCTGCCCAGACAACACGGTGGAACTGAGTAGAATCCTCTGAGCTGCTAGCATCTCACTAAAGTGCCCCACAGGAGATCAGGCTCGGAAGCTCGACTCTGCCTCTCTCTTCAAAGAGCCAAATTAATCCCAAGAGCTCTCATCCCAACTGAAGAACTTTTACCGCCATGACTGGCCCAGCACTCTCACTTAAAAATTAATGACGAATGTGTTTCAAAATACTCTTTCTATACTGATGACCTACTTTTCTTATCAACAACTGGGGGAAAGCACACTGTGTACGACTGTTCAAACTTGCTAAGTCTGTTTCCACTACTTAGTCAGATGGAGTTTCTCTTGGAATAAAATTTTCATAATTCTTTGGCAATATACTTATACCAGGAAATGGAATTACTGGACTCCAAGATCTTTTTGTGGGTTT
Source organism: Lagenorhynchus albirostris (assembly GCF_949774975.1). Classification (NCBI taxonomy): domain Eukaryota; kingdom Metazoa; phylum Chordata; class Mammalia; order Artiodactyla; family Delphinidae; genus Lagenorhynchus; species Lagenorhynchus albirostris. The sequence continues at coordinate 70,433,326 of NC_083108.1, forward strand.
ATTTTTAAGGCATTTTTATGAAGACCCTCATAAGGCTAGCCATAGCAAAAGTAGCAATGTCAAAAAAACAGAGTAATCTCATTCAACTGAAGAATTTCTGTCTTCCTTTTTTTTTTTTGCGGTACGTGGGCCTCTCACTGTTGTGGCCTCTCCCGTTGCGGAGCACAGGCTCAGCGGCCATGACTCACGGGGCCAGCAGCTCCGCGGCATGTGGGATCCTCCCGGACTGGGGCACGAACCCGCGTCCCCTGCATCAGCAGGCGGACTCTCAACCACTGCGCCACCAGGGAAGCCCTGTCTTCCCTTTTTAATACCCTATACCCTGGGCAAGTAGTGATTAAATAAACATACTCCTGACCATATTTCAAGGGGAGGTAAGAGTAGGAATAACTCTAGCCTGGATGCAAGACTAGCTTATCCTGACACAGTCACCTAACCACTAAATCATTTTAGTCATATGGTTGGTTGTTTCTTCATCTATAAAATAGGAGAACTAAAATAAATTATTTCTAGGGTCCTATTATTAATATAATTATTATAATCTAAAGCCTACAAATCTATAGAGAACACTACTTTCACTGGGATCCAGTTCACATCCCCTAACAAAACACACACAATTCAAGGAGAACGGAGTTAGCAGCACCCACGGGGTTATACACAAAACACATACAATCGACTGTGAATGCTGAAGAGGTCTTTAATCCCAGTCACTCATCACGCATTTATTCAACAACTATTTACTGAACTCTGACCGTGCGCCTGGCGTGATGCTAGACGCTGCAGATGCAATGGTGAGCAAGGAGACGGGCCCAGCTCTCATGAAGTTGACAGTCTCCAGGAGGAGACACCACAATCAATTATTCACACCAACGTCACTGTGCTGCTGCGACAAACACTGGGACACAGAAGTTCACGGGGGCAGGGAGTCAATACAGGACAAAGAACCACTTCTTAGGAGCAGCTCCCAAGAGCCTTCTCTTTACAAGTAGGGTGTCTGAAAACAGCAAAAACATAGCGAAAATATTTAAATTACTTATTGTGCCTTTTCAGATTAATAACTGGATCTGTGGCTTCAAAATTAAGGTAGTTTGCCCACAGAGGTGCCCAGAGCTCGAAGGTAAACATATTTAACAGGGGCTCCCCTGGTGGCACAGTGGTTAAGAATCCACCTGCCAATGCAGGGGACATGGGTTTGAGCCCTGGTCCGGGAAGATCCCACATGCTGCAGAGCAACTAAGCCCGTGCGCCACAACTACTGAGCCTGCGCTCTAGAGCCCGTGAGCCACAACTACTGAGCCCACTTGCCACAGCTACTGAAGCCCACGCGCCTAGAGCTCCTGCTCTGCAACAAGAGAAGCCCCCGCAACGAGAAGCCCGCACACCGCAACCAAGAGGAGCCCCCGCTTGCCGCAACTAGAAAAAGCCCGCACGCAGCAATGAAGACCCAACGCAGCCAAAAAATAACCATAAAACAAAAAACATATTGAACAGGCTATTTGAAAATGAAACTAACACTGTTTAAAATAAAAATGAATTTTCAGCCATCCTATAGAAAAAGCAGCAGTATACAGGCATACACAGCTCAACGATATTGCAGGTTTGGTTCCAGACCACCGCAATAAAGCAAATCTCAAAATAAAGCGAGTCACAAGAAGTTTTTGGTTTCCCAGTGCATATAAGAGTTATGTTTAAAAAAAAAAAAAACGTTATGTTTACACTATACTGTAGCTATACACTATTAAGCGTACAATAGCATTATGCCTAAAAGAAATGTACACACCTTAATTTAAAAATACTTTATTGTTAAAAGCCAACTATCTAATCTGAGCCTTCAGAGAGTTATAATCTTTTTTCTGGTTGGGGGTCCTGCCTCTCTGTTGATAGCTGCTGACTGATCAGGGTGGTGGTTACTGAAGGTTGGGTAGCTGTGGCAATTTCCTTTTTTTTTTCTTTTCTTTTAGTTTTTTGCCACGCTGCGCAGCTTGCTGGAACTTAGTTCCCCGACCAGGGATTGAACCTGCGCCCTCGGCAGTGAAAGCACAGGGTCCTAACCACTGGACCACCAGGAAATTCCCGGCAATTTCTTAAAATAAGACAACAATGACGTATGCCACATCAATTGATTCTTCCTTTCACGAAAGATTTCTCTGTAGCATGAAAAGCTGTTTGATAGCATTTTACCCACACTAGAACTTTTTTTCAAAATTGGGGTCGATCCTCTGCTGCTGCTTTATCAACTAAGTTTATGTCATATTCTAAAGCCTTTGTTATCATTTCAACAATCTTCACAGCATTTTCACCAGTAGAGTCCACCTCAAAAACCACTTTCCTTGCTCATCCATGAGAAGCAACTCCTCATCTGTTCAAGTTTTATCATGAGATGGCAGCAATCCAGTCCCATCTTCAGGCCCCACTTCTAATTCTACTTCTCTTGCTATTTCCATCCCATCTGCAGTTACTTCCTCCACTGAAGTCACCCATGACGACTGGAATTAACTTCTTCCAAACTCCTATTAATGTTGGTATTTTGACCTCTTCCCATGAATCATGAATGATCTTAATGACATCTAGAAAGGTGAATCCTTTCCAGAAGGTTTTCAATTGACTTTGCTAAGATTCATCAGAGGAATCACCATCTGTGTCAGCTACAACCTTACAAAATGTATTTCTTAAATAGTAAGACTTGAAAGTCGAAACTCCTTCTTGATCCATGGACTGCAGAGCGGATACTGTGTTAGCAGGCATGAAAACAACATTCATCTCGTGGTACCTCTCCACCGGAGCTCTGGAGTGACCAGGTGAGTTGTTAACAAGCAGCAATACTTTGAAAGGAATCTTTTTCTGAGCAGTCGGTCTCAATAGTAGGCTTAAAATATTCAGGAAACCATGTTGTAAACAGATGTACTGTTATTCAGGCTTTGTTGTTCCATTTATAGAGCACAGGCAGAGTAGATTTAGCATAATTCTCAAGGGCCCTAGGATTTTCAGAATGGTAAATGAGCACTGGCTTTAAATTAAGTCACCAGCTGCATGAGCCCCTAACAAGAGAGTCAGCCTGTCCTTTGAAGCTTTGAAACCAGGCATTGACTTTTCCTCTCTAGCTATGAAAGCCCTAGGTGGCATCTTCTTCCAGTAGAAGACTGTTTCATCTATGTGGAAAATCTGTTATTTAGTGAGCACCTTCATTAATGATCTGAGCTAGATCTTCTGGATAACTTGCTCCAGGTTCTACATCAGCACTTGCTGCCTCACCTTGCACTTTGATGTTATGGAGACAGCTTCTTTCCTTAAACCTCATGAACTAACCTCTGCTAGCTCCAAACTTTTCTTCTGGAGCTTCTTCACTTCTCTCAGCCTTCACAGAATTGAAAAGAGTTAGGGCCTTGATCTGGATTAGGCTTTGGCTTAAGGGAATGTTGTGGCTGGTTTGATTTTCTTTCCAGACCACTAAAACTTTCTCCATATCAGCAATAAGGCTGCTTTGCTTCTTATCATTCCAGGTTCACTGGAGACCTTCAAGAACTTTTCCTCTGCATTCACAACTTGGCTAACTGGCCCAAGAAGCTTAACTGTAAGCCTATCTTGGCTTTCGACGTGCCTCACTCACTAAGCTTAATAATTTCTAGCTTTTGATTTAAAGTGAGAGACATAATACTCTTCCTTTCACTTTAACACTTAGAAGCCAGTGTAGGGTTACTAACTGGCCTAATTTCAACATTGTTGTGTCTCAGGGAATATGGAGGCCTGAGGAGAGGGAGAGAGACAGGGGAATGGCCAGAGAGCGGAGCAGTTAGAAAACACATTTATTGAGTTCACCATCTTATTATGGGCGTGATTTATGATGCCCCCAAACCATTACAATGGTAACATCAACGATCACTGATCACAGAGCACCATACCAAGTATAATAATGAAAAAGTCTGAAATATTGCGAGAATTACCAAAATGTGACACAGAGACATGAGGTGAGCATATGCCGTTGGAAAAAATGACACTGATAGACTTGCTGGATGCAGGGTTGCTAACAAACTTTCCATTTGTAAAAAACACAGTATCTGTGAAGTGCAATAAAATGAGGTGTGCCTGTACCTCTTGAAATCTTACTGCACCTTCAGACGAATTGTTTTGTCTGATCCTTTTTGGTAAAATTACAAACTATTTCCTTATCAGCACACCTCTCTTCTAAAGAGGGGAAAAACAAAAAACTCAGAATATCAGTGTCTACAACAGAGTACAAGAAACTGGGGAAAATGTAGTTACTACCAAATAAATACTTTACCACCACCCAACACCTTCCGAAGGTCTCAGTTCTTTAGGGGGAAAACGCCACACATCTCCTTTTACCAATAAAATGAAAATACCTCCGGGGAAGTGGAGACAAACAAAACTCACTTTAAGGAGGAAACACTTGGGCTAAGTATTTTGGGAGTGAATTCTCTATTACTAGAAGCTTTTACCAGCCTTAGCTGGTAAAACTGTAACCTTAACCATCCCAATTTCCCTCCAAACTGGATAAAGATTTGAAAAGAAAATCATAGTCCTTAATCCTTTATGTTAAATTAATTGGACTGCATAATAGTAACTACTAAAAGAGAAATTCCATACGCCTCAAATGAAAGCAGGAAGAATCCTTTTCTAAGCATTTTGAGTAGAAGGTTAGCAGAAAGATCAGGGGCTTCCCACCCCTAACAGTACTCTTCTAAAAAACTATATTTACAACAAACAAACTACATGTATGGTTTGTAGTAACCTCTAAAAACGGCCAGAAATAACACACACAAAAACGCAGCTACAGAATGATTCTTTTTTTGTGATCACATGTTACTAATAAGATATAACCAGGGCTTCCCTGGTGGCGCAGTGGTTGAGAGTCCACCTGCCAATGCAGGGGACACGGGTTCGTGCCCGGGTCCGGGAAGATCCCACATGCCGTGGAGAGGCTGGGCCCGTGAGCCATGGCCGCTGAGCCTGCGCGTCCGGAGCCTGTGCTCCGCAACGGGAGAGGCCACAGCAGTGAGAGGCCCGCGTACCGTAAAAAAAAAAAAAGATATAAACCAAAGCCTACAGATTTTCAAATTTTAATATTGCACAAATGAACTCCTAAATGATTCAACAGCTGAAAGGGTGCCCAATTCACCCTTTCTTAATGTACTTGGTTCTTGTCAATTTCTCAAGTTAAATGAACCCAAGCACATTAAATCCTTGGAGATCCAGGAGCCACTGAAATGAGCTGAGACCTGCCCTGTGATTCCCCTGGGGCTGGGCCTAGGGGCCCCTCAGTGTCCAATGCAGACACTTTACAGGCAGTCGATTAAAAGATAAGAAACTCGAGGAAAGGAGAAAGACAAGAAAGGGAAACTCAGTTTTTTCGAGGGCTACCTTAACTTTAAATCCTCATCTTGATACAAATTAGGGTTCTTCCCATATCTGTTTTGACAAAACTCTCCAGCTGAAGGCACACTTCCACTAGGACGTTCCTTCATGGATTCTTTCTGAAGTCGAAGTTGCTAACCAAACCACAAATCAAAGCCCTAAGAACTCCATGCCACCAGTACTTTCAATTTATTCAAGAAGTTAGTTAGGTAAATTTGCAATAAAGTACCAATATGTAATGCCACCCTATTTTTCATCAGAATTCACACTTTAAATAACCAGAACTCCAAAATTTGCTTTACAGATAAAACATTTCAGTAAATAAATGTGTGTATATGCTAACACACTTATTTAAATGAAAATCATGACTAGCTTATCATAAGATAATTTACTAGGCAAATGTTTACAATCAGTAGTCCTTCTACACCACAGAAAATTTCCTCTTTTCCTTTCATCTTCTAGGAAAACGGGAAGACTAGCAATCACTATCACAAGTGTACCATGTAAAACTGAAATTCAATTATTCGACTAACATTTACTGAGCACCTACCATGTGTCACGCAGCCCACTTGGAAACGGAGGCACAAAAACATTGTGACATTCTCTGCCTCCACAGAACGTGGCTAGTGTTCACTTTCACAAAGTGGAAAATAATAATTCCACACTTACGTTTACTTAAAATTTCTACTCATTTAACCCAAAATGTAATTAGGAATAGCACAGAAATCAATAACGTTAGGGACACCCACAAATTACACTTCCAGCTACCTTTATAGCTCTATATCTAAACTATGCTTACCTTTTACACAAACACACCTATATAAATGTTTATTCTGTTCTCATAACCCTGGACAATCTGGGCCATCTCCCTTATCCATTTGACACTACTCTTCCCCAATTACACCTCCTCTGAGTCAGCCCAGCGCTATTTCACAAACCCTCGGGCAGGGCCTCGACCCAGTGTCCCAGAGACACTGACTCCCCACCACCCTGTCCTCTCAACCCCCGCAGAGCTCAGGTTCCACACAGAGAATTCAGCGTCAAGAATTACACACTTGGGGGCTAGAAGAAGCTTGTAATGTATTTTTAAAACTATTATATCTTTTAAAAGTAAATCAAAGTATTAAGCCTGCCATTAACACTTTGTGAACAAGACTTTTTCTAACTGCACCAGAAAAATCAAGTCCCTGATCCTTATCACACTTAGCATCATAAAATGCTTGAATAAGACGTTCTTAAAAACCAGACAATCCAAACCCTTCAAAGAGGCAATAACAAAAAAGGAAAGATCAATTATTTCCCTCTGAGGAAAGAAGGGGCTTTGTGGTAAGAGTTTATAAAGGGACAGAGATATAGTCGGGGACCAGCACACAGCTCTGGTAGCACAAGTTGCCCCAACTCACAACCATTACCCTGCCCTGATCTACTTCTCAAAGGTCCTGGAAACCAGTCACTGCTAAAACATAAGACCCTTTCAAGCTGTGTTTCCCAAATGAAAAGAGAGAAAAAAAAAAGGATCCTGTGTATTTTGAAAAAAGCTGAGCAGATTCACTGTTTTCGAGGTTACAGGAGGAACCTTTCTAAAGCAGGCAAGGCTTCTTCCCGATTCCAGCAACCAGGGCTAGCCTTCTATATGGGCTCTGTCTGACCCCACTCGCCTTCCTTCAACTTTCCCCTTGAAACACTGTTATACTGACTACATGCCAACATTTCAGAGAGATGATGTTTATCAATAAGGAGCTTCCTTTGTAAAAATATTAACACTGTAGCTCTAAAAGGGTTGAGATATGAGTGAAATAAGACAAAGCCCATAGTCCTTCTAGCACTGAATAACAGTGCTAGCCTAGTAGGAACTGTAGCCATCCAGGAGCACATTAGCAGAAATGAATTTGAACCATCTGCCTGGCGACTACTATTTAAAGGAGATCAGCTTAACCAGGGGAGTGGAAGCTTCAAGTTAAGAGAGAAGGAAGATGAACTTGGAGGGCTGCTGTGGCATGGATGCCACACAGCCTACACAGACAGGCATCTGGGGTGGAGCAGGGTTCCTTACTTCTTTGTCACATGACTCCCAGCTTCCAAGATCCAGAATTCAGCTATCATCATTAACAGTTTAAAAAGCTGTGCTGTGAATTAAACAGATTTCTTCAGTCTAGGCTGGGAACCTACCCACCACTGTAACACTGAATCTGTACCCGAAAATGCCTTCTCAGTTCCAAATAACTGAGTTAGACTTTGGAACACAACCCAGTCCTGGGTTGGGGACTGAATGTACACGTTGCCTCCAAAACAGAAGCTGCCTCTGGGCTCTCAACCTTTCATGGTTGGAGAACCACATGACTCACAACTATCCTTCGCAGGTAAGATGTATCATTTGTTCCACTTGACGATGTATAATAATTCAGCCCAGTGCATGTACGATAGCTCTATACTGCATAAGAAGACCAGGGACGTTTCAGGGTATGTATGTATGTATGTATGTATGAATGAATGAATGAATAAATAAATAAATACTTCCAATTTCCTTTTTCCTATGTAACACTGTAAAGCAACAGCGGTTCCCATAAGAGAGAGAGCCTAAGGGATGGTTACTCTATTTCTAAAACAGACAACATGCATCTTATTAAATATCACCCCAAAGAGCTGTGGCCAGCACTTGTTGGCTCTGGCCTTTCTCTTGCTTGCCAAGAAAAACTCGGATGACATTGTTAAGCTAAAGACACTACTAACCGCAAAATTAATTCACCATCTAGCTTGTAAAGTGACTAGTCAGTCTCCTAATAAATCCTTCTGCTTAACGGAGATGATAGCTCAAGTTTATGTGTGCTTCTCAGTCACCGCTCAGGCAGCATTTGAGTTCTTACATTAATAAACCAGCCTCAATTCTTTAAGTTCCTAAGAATGAAAGGAATTAGAGTCTTTAACTAGAAAAGAATGCTTGACCATTATGAAAAGGAATTTAAGTATCTTTCATGTGAAGTAAGCAAATAATGGTGAGTAAACATTCGTCCTACAGAGGGGGAGCTTGTGAATTTTGTCAAGAACCCTGACAATGTCAAGAGTGGAAATACACCCCCAAAGGCTTCACACTCCCAACACTTCCCTTCCCATGTGTGTTTATGGCCGTTCACGAAACTGAAAAACTACAGCTTTGTTCATCCAGAATGAAGGCCTCAGCAACTGTCAGGACGTGGGGACACACATATGAGTCCACAATGGGGCAAAATAAGGCTCTTACACCGAACTGCCACGTGCCCAGATTACCAGGCTGCCTTGGTTCCCCAGAGATAGAATGACCACGCTGTGAAGTAATGATCAACTTCTGCCAATGCCACGGGGTTTTCATTATGCCTGTCTGTAGTTCCAGTACTGGCTGGATGTTGTTCCTGTCAAAATCAGCCTTTTCATATATGGATGGCTTAATGGGGATGATATTAATTGGTCTTTGCGATATTAATTGGTCTTTGAAACACCCAAGATAAATCCTTACCAAGACTGCATACTGCATACTAATGGTCAGATTGCATGATTGAGGACACAAAAAGGGATCAATAAAATACTGTCAAGGAACTTTACATGTAAACTAGGAAATGAAGTCTACCAAAGGCTTTTCCAAGAGATTCCACGTATTTTCAAGTTTCCCCAAACTGCATCTAAAAAGAAACCCTGAAAATCTGGACCAAGCTTCATAGTTTAATACATGTACAATCTGCAGATGTGAGGTGGGGGGGGAACCCATTGGTACTAATTACCAATTGTGATGATGAACTGAAGCGATAAACAGTGAGTAGGCTCAGTTTGTAAATCTGGCAAAAGTCTGTGGCAGAAGCTTAAGAGGGAATTGTTGCATTGGGTCAAGGACTAAAACTCAGGGTAAGAACACTGGGTTCACACTGTTTAAAAAAAAAAAATCCACACCATAGTATAAATCCACACCACCTACTACAAAAATGAATTCACACTACCCATGGAAGGAGGTGGGGGCAGAAGGGAGACACAGTCAAGTTCCTGATCTTGGGCAAGTCTTTCAAGCACCTGTGACCACAGTCCCCTCGTCCATCAGATGAGGAACAAGGCAGCAAGGTACCTTCCGCTCTGGCTGTGATTCAGAGTCACCAGGGAGCTGGAGCCCAGGCAGCTGGACTGACCAAGGTCTAGAGCTGATCCTGACGGGCATCAAGTTGAGGACCTCTGGGCGTGAGAAATAATCTCCCAACCCCCCAATATGATATATTTTTCAAAAGGTGGTGAGATACTGGGGCTAAAAATATGATCCATTATTCATAATTTTTTTTAATGTAGATAACTGCATGACCGAAGGGGGAAAAATATGTATTGTGAAATACCCACCTTCAGTCATACAAAATACAAGCCTTCCTACTCCCATTTATAGTAGTTTCTCTTACTCCGATCTTTGCATTAATTTGATTTTTCTTGACCATGGCAAACAGGAGGAACAATTTTTGTCATTATTGTAAGATTCAAATGACAGGCCTAATTTAACATCCCATGAGACTATGGAGGCTCTTTTCCCACACAGAATGTTACAATGTATCACAATGCTGCCATTCACATCATACTCAACCCCATGAGCATCTCACACCCTGCAGTGCAATCTCCTTCCAAACCCTAAAAAGATCAATCTTTTGCCAGGAACTAAACCTTTTTCCTTAAAATAGACAGACAGACAGACTGAATAGAAGCATAAGGCCTGAATAAGAGAAGTCTGTCTGAATAGACATTTCCAATTCAGATAGATGGCCAAAAACTGCCCCATTTTTAACACTACCTTCCTATCCTAAAATTAGACACTTTTTTCCTCTCCAATGATTCAAGTTTGATTTGAAGTCTAAAATGCTGAGGCAGGAGTGGGAATCCACACAACAATAGCTTAATATCAGAAATAAAATATATTAAACTTACCCTACTTGATTCTCCCGAGTTCCATTCATTAACAGACATTTAAGGACTTCCCTGGTGGCGCGGTGGTTAAGAATCCGCCTGCCAATGCAGAGGACATGGGTTCGAGCCCTGGTCTGGGAAGATCCCACACACAACTAGGCCCGTGCGCCACAACTACTGAGTCTGCGCTCTAGAACCCGCGAGCCACAACTACTGAGCCTGCATGCCACAACTACTGAAGCCTGCGGGCCTAGAGCCCGTGCTCCACAATAAGAGAAGCCACCACAATGAGAAGCCTACACACTGCAAGAAAGAGTAACCCCCACTCACTGCAACTAGAGAAAAGCCCACGCGCAGCAAGGAAGACCCAACACAGCCAAAAATAAATTAATTAAGAAAAAAAACCAAAACAGGCATTTAAGAGTGAAGACAAAGGGAACACAAATTTATTGGGTGTCTACTCAAAACCCAGCAAGGTACCGTTAGCATCTCCATATTACAGAAGAGGCTCAGGGAAGTAGGTTAATTGACAAAATCATAGCAGAAAGTGAAACCCACCTCAGTCTGGCTCTGAAGGTCTGCACCCTTCATTGCCTCAATTTCTCTAGACAGAACTCTTAGAGCAAGAAACTATGTAAGTACAGATAGCTCATTGAGCCTAAGGAGATAAAGAACAAATTTGAAATTTATTTTTCTTTTTACTACCTTGCCACGATCCAATCACTTCAGTGAACACATAGAAAACATACCCCAAATGGCCAACTGGTTTCTCCTAATTCTCAAGAAGATACTAAGTGCAGTATTTTTAATTAAAGTATTAACCAGATGCTCTGAGAGAAGCAAGAGCACGAACAAAAGAATGAAAAGGAAGGAAGTATACACCTCTAAAACCCAATTTACACCCACCATCAGGCGTGCACTGGGGTAGTTCCAGCACTGACTGCCTCAACACCACCAGGCTAAGCCTGCTGCATTTGGTCTTGGTAAATCATCCCAAACCAAATGTGCTCCCTAGCCATCTGCCCTGCTGAGAAGGCTGTGCGCCAGTCATCACTGTTTATTAGGGGGAAAGAACCTGGACAAGAATATTCTGCCCTCAGGAAAATGTTTCAAACACTCGGTTTACATCTGAGCAATTTTTTGGTAAGAGCTGGAATTGGGTGCCAGAAAGGCAGAGAGGAATTACCCCTGTACTTCACGTTATTTTAACATAGGCAACAAAGGTGTAAATAATAACCAGAGAAACCCACTGACCTCAGGATCTTTCCAGTTAACGTCAATAAAAATAATCTTTCATTCAGCAAATATCCAATAGGCACTAGAGACCACGCTGTGAGCAACAGAATCTCGGTCTGCTTTCCATGTGAATTTCTCTCCCACATTCTGCCTTCTATGGGAAGGCGCCTTTCAGACGGTAGGTTCAAGTTCAAATCCAGTTCCTCGTAGCAGACAGGAGTGATGAATGTCTGATGCATGAGAGCAGGGACAATGTCTGCCTGTGAGGACTAAGGAAGGTTTCATGGAGAATCCCAAAGGACAAGAGGGATTCACCAGGTGTAAGGGGAGCCGAGTAGTAAGCGCATCACAAGATCTTAAGGCTGGACAGTTCAGGGAGTGGCAATGGAGATGGAAACACAGGAAGGGGAGCAGTGAGAGATGAGACAGGCTGAAATCAGAGCTGTCCTCATCCACCACCACATTAAGTCTGAACTTTAACCACAGACAATGGGGTGGGAGACCACGAGAGGATTTAAACAGGTAATGATATGTTCCCTGATGAACCCTTTTTGATGTAGAACTAACTCAAATCTTTCCCTAATCCTTTCACATTTGGATTTTAATTTATATAACCAAACTACCAGTGAGGATGTGATTTAAGGTCTAAATAATTTCTAACTCATTATCAGTTTGGACTCCATTATGCATAAATTAAACTTCACCAAAATTAAAAACTTTTCTACTTCAAAGGACACCATCAAGAAAGTGAAAGGAGGGACGTCCCTGGTGGTGCAGTGGTTAAGTGTCCGCCTGCCAATTCAGGGGACACGAGTTTGATCCCTGGTCCAGGAAGATCCCACATGCCACGAAGCAACTAAGCCCATGTGCCACAACTACTGAGCCTGCACTCTAGAGCCCTCGAGCCACAACTACTGAAAGCCCAGGTACCTTGAGCCCGTGCTCTGCAACAAGAGAAGCCACTGCAATGAGAAGCACGTGCACCGCAAGGAAGAGTAGCCCCCGCTCTCTGCCACTAGAGAAAGCCCACGCGCAGCAACAAAGACCCAGTGCAGCCAAAAATAAATTAAATTAAATTTAAAAAGAAAAGAAAGTGAAAAGACAACTCAGGACTTCCCTGGTGGTGCAGTGGTTAAGAATCTGCCTGTCAATGCAGGGGACACAGGTTTGAGCCCTGATCCAGGAAGATCCCACATGCTGCGGAGCACTAAGCCCGTGCGCCACAATTACTGAGCCTGTGCTCTAGACCCTGCGAGCCACAACTACTGAGTCCATGTGCCACAACTACTGAAGCCTACGCGCCTAGAGCCCGTGCTCTGCAACAAAGACAAGCCACCGCAATGAGAGGCCCGCACATCGTAACGAGGAGTGGCCCCCGCTCTCCACAACTAGAGAAAGCCCGTGCACAGCAGCAAAGACCCAGCACAGCCAAAAACAAACAAACAAATAAATTTATTTTAAAAAAAAAAGATAACTCACAAATTGTAGAAAATGTTTGCAAGTCATATATCTGATAAGGCACTTGTATCTAGAATATATAAATAACTCATAACTTAACAACAAAAAGATAACACAATTTTAAAAAGAGCAAAAGCATCTAAACAGAAGTTTCTCCAAAGAAAATATACAATTGTCCACTAATGACTTGAGAAGATGCTGGACATCATTAGCCATTAGGGAAATGCAAATCAAAACCACAATGAAACACCACTTCACACCCACTAGGATGGCTAGCATCAAAGAGTCAGGGAATAACAAGTGTTGGCAAGGATGTAGAGAAACGGAAACCTTTATACACTGCTAGTGGGATTGTAAAATGGTGCAACTGCTTTGGAAAAGTCTGGCAGCGCCTCTAACAGTTAAACACAGAGTAACCAATATGACCCAGTAAGCCCCAAGAGAAAGCAAAACATATATCCACGCATAAACTTGGACACAAATGTTCACAGCAGCATTATTCATAATTGCCAAAATGGAGAAACACCCAAACATCCACCAACTGATGAATGGAAAAACAAAATGTGGTATATATCCATACAATGGAATATTTTTCAACCATTAGAAAAAGAATGAAGTACTTATACATGCTACAACATAGATAAACCTTGAATACACTATGCTTAATAAAAGACACAAAAGACCACATATTGCATGATTCCATTTATATGAAATGTCCAAAACAAGGGAAATCCATAGAGACAGAAAATAGATAAGTGGTTGCCTAGGGCAGGTGAGGGAGAAGAATTGGGGGGAGGGGGGCGGGGGACCGTTAATGGGTATGGGGTTTCTTTTGGAGGCAATGAAAATGTCCTAAAATTGTGGTGTGGGACATCCCTTGGGGCACAGTGGTTAAGAATCTGCCTGCCAATACATGGGACACGGGTTCGAGGCCTGGTCTGGGAAGATCCCACATGCCACGGAGCAACTAAGCCATGTGCCGCAAGTATTGAACCTGCACTCTAGAGCCCGCGAGCCGCAACTACTGAAGCCCGCACCTAGAGCCCGTGCTCCGCAGCAAGAGAAGCCACCACAATGAGAAGTCCGTGCACTACAAAGAAGAGTAGCCCCCTCTCTCCGCAGCTAGAGAAAGCATGCACACAGCAATGAAGACCCAACGTAGCCAAAAATAAATAAATTTATTTTTAAAAATTAAAAAATAAAAAAAAATGTGGTGATGACTGCACAACTCTGTGAATATACTAAAAACCACTGAATTGTACACTTTAAATGGGTGAACTGTATGGTATGTAAATTATATCTCAATAAAGTGGTTATAAAGCAAAGAAGATTCCATTATGTGCCACTGAAATACAAAATAAGCTCTCAAAAGCAGTGTAGAATCTTGTTCACTCATTTTAAAGCATCTGAACTAGGGCAATGAAAACCCAGAGAGATTCTATTACTTAACATTCTAGGTACTAGGTCATACTGAAATATTCATGAGTATTTCCATGTTTTAATAAAGAAAAGGCATCTTAAGTTTAAAAAGACATACAAGTGTCAGAAAAGAGCTCTGACAGGAATAAGGTGACACTGGGAAGTCACCAAAAGGAAACAAACAGGATTTGTACCCTGAATCTGAAAGTGGCACTCAAATTTATTATTGTTCCACCTCTGAAAAAAGAAGTCAAAGGTAAAACAACCTGGTTAATATAATGTTTCTAAAGCACCGTTTGTGACAAATCAAAGTATTAAGAAATAATTTGCCATCATACAGAATTTCCACACCCCCAGTGACATAACTAAGAACTGATCACTTATTCTTTTGAACGTTCCGTTTCACAGGCATCTGAGTGACTCTCCTCATGGTTGGAGTGAATCTCAAAAGTGACAGCTGCGTTAAGCATAAAACTTACATCAAAAAAATCCAAGTATTTAAAAAGTGTTGTATGTCATGGGTGAAGGTAGTCAAGAAGTACAAACTTCCAGTTATAAAATGAATTAAGTCATGGGATGTAATGGACAACACGGTGACTATAGTCAATAATAATGCAGTGCGTATTTGAAAGTTGCCAAGAGAATAAATCTTAAAAGATCTCGTCACAAAATAAATAAAAGTAACTCTGTATGGTGACACACCGTAACTAGGCTTATTGTGGTGACCATTTCAGTGTATACAAATATCAGATCATTATGTTGTACACCTGAAACTAACATAATGTTACATGTCAATTATACCTCAATTTTTAAAAAAAATAATGAAGTAGCACACACACTGAAAGTCCTGTCAACCCTGAATCTAATCCCAAATTATATATAGACATAACTTCTGATTAGCACAATCTACAGGTAAAGTAACAAATGATCATGAAAAATTCAATACTTTGTGCAGTGATCTCTCATTGGTATGCGTCTATTAGAATCCATCAAGCTTTCATGTACCTTCCGCAAATAATGAAAAACAAATACGGACAAGGCACATTCCAGATTTGTCAAAAACGGGTGTACCCAACCTTTATACCCAGTACACACGACAAACATTTACCACACAACATGGCACCTCAAGGCCTAATATACAATTCCCACTTTTATTTCACTTTCCCCCCCTCTATTTATTTATGCAACCTCTCAGACCCAAGAGTTACTATTAGGCTTCATATCCAAACATTGTGACTCTGAAATGTACCTCCAAGCCAAAAAAAAAAAAAAATTAGTTTCCTTAGTTTTCTGAAATATACAGAATCAAGTCCAAAATAGATTTTTCCCATTTCTTCAGTTTTATAGGGAATGAAGAAAGTGCAGTCATATAAACAGATATCTATTTGCCTTCACAACTGAACAGACGGTGCAAAGCAACTGCTTATACTTAATCATGTTTCTGTCTATTCTAGCAGGCCCTGGTGTCAGGAGAGCTCTGCCAGATAAGGACAATGAAATGCATTATTACATAGAGTGACTACGAGCCCTACAAGTACTGTTTGAGGATGTAATCCCGGGCAGGAAGGCTGCAAGTGAGACGGCCTAATATTATATTTTGTGATAACTATTTGCAAAAGTAAACACATTCGCCACCGAATACCAGTTTAAAAACACGCACTATATTCAATTCTGTTTTAATGTATTATAGGAAAGAAAGGCCTCTTGCTCTCCTGGGGGAGACGAGCGACTTGCAATTTGCTTCTCACACTGAATCCCACGTTTGCAACATGTAGAGCAAGGACTTCAGACACCACAAAACAAGGACAGCCTACATTAAGGCCAAATATAGGATGTGATTCTAAACCGCGATGCAGTAAAGCGTACGTTTCCTTTTCCAGCAATCAAAAACCCTTTGAACACTCCCAAAAAAGGACGGCAGGGCCAGCGCCTCCCTGCAAGAGGAAGCCCCTTTCTTCTCGGCTCTCCCCGCAGCCTGCCACTTCCCAGCACATTCAAGTCATTTGAGAGACACAGAGCTGTGTGCGCGCGCCTGTGTGTACAGGCGGGAGAGGGCTCGGTCCCTGCATTTCCAACCTCTACGTCTGAGTTCATCCTCAGTCATTTAGGCGCAGCGGAGCCCCACCTGCACCTCGCTCCTTCTTACTGCGTCCCTCGCCAGCTGCTCCGCTCTTAGGCGAGCGTATCTCTGAATCACCCAGTTCACGCGGACGCTCCAGGCCCCCGACCCTGCAGCCTTCCTGCCCCATTCTTCCTCTCCCAACCCGCCCCCCCCGCCCCTCCCCCGCCACTCCCAGCCCTCCGCTCCCAACGCCCGGCTCATCCTCCTCCCGAGTCGCCCCCACCCACATCACCCCAGCTTCAGCCCTGCCCCGCCCTTCCCGACCCCGAACCCAGCTCTTCAGGGCCCAGAGCCGGCCTCGCACCCCAAAGCTGGCAACCCCCAGGCCGGACCACCGCCCTCGCCCCTCCCACGCAGGGACCAGCTCCCCCCGGCGCCACGTGAGCCCGGCCCCTAGCCACCCCCCACCCACTCGCTCCCCAGGGCGGCTCAAGTCCCGCCTCCCAGGCCTGGCGCCCCCCGGGCTCTGCGCCCTAGCCTGTAGCAGCCCCTCCCCACCCAAGACCCCACCCAAGCTGGCGGAGCCCTGACCCCTAAAATCCTTCCCGGGGCAGCCTCGTCCCCCGTCAGCTCCTCGCCCGTCCAGGAGGGTTCCGGATCCCTAAAAGTCTCCCCAGGGCAGCCTCCTCCCCACAGGAACCTGGGTTCACTCTCCCCAGGCCGACCGGTTCGGTCCCCAACTCCCTCCCCCACCGGATCCCAAGTCTCCCGCGGCAGCCCCTACCCCTACCCCATGTACACCGGCCAGGGCGGACCCCCGGCCCAAGGATCCGCGCCGCGCGCGCCCACCCAGCCCTGACCGCTCCACCGGGCCCTGTCCCACGCCCCGCCCGCTCCTGTCAGCCGGCGCCGGCACACGCTTAAAGGACAGGTCCGTCCGCCCGTCCGGCTCGCTCCCAATCCGCCCCGCCGGGCGCGCGCAGCTCACCAGGGCTGAGGTGCCTGAGGCGCCGCTGCCGAAGTCCCCGCTGCAAAGCCCGGAGAAACCTCCAACCGCTACCGCCTCCCGCCTGGCACTGAGCGCCGCGCGGGGGAGGGGCGCGGACAGCCGCCCCGGGGAGGGGCGCGGACAGCCGCCCCCGCCCCCGCCGCTGCACGCAGGCCCCGCCCCCGCGCCGCACCGCGCCCAACCAGGGCCGCCAGGTTGCGGAGCACCACGCCCACTTCCGGGAGGGGAAGCCCGCTTCCCACCCGGCGTTCCACGCCTCACTCTTTCTAGCGCCCCCTCCGGTCGCGCCGAGGGATGCAGGAGTGCCGCGGAGGAAGGCGGTGCCCAACTGCAAGCACCGCCCGCTAGTCCTCTGAGTGGCCGGAGGGCCAGGCCCACTGACCCCAAAGAACCAGGAGCAGTTACCTTAGAGCCCCGCCCACTGACCTGTTCGGCTCGGCAGGGCCACATCCCCCGGCTCCTCAAAAATTCCCCCAGAGTCCCTTAAAACCGTAACATCAGCTCCTCTGAACCCCGCCCATTGCCCCATCCAAACCCCTTGCCAGCCTCCTGGCTCCCTAAGCCCAGCTCCCCTCTCATTCCTTCAGAACTGGCCCTTCTGCGTCACAAACCCCGCCCCAAGTTCTAGAAGCCCCGCCCACGGGCTGGTAACCCTATTCGCAGCATCGCAAGTCCCGCCCACTGCCCATCTAACAGCGTTAATTCTCCAAGCCCCGCCCAGAATTCTCGAATCCCCGCCTCTGGCTCCCGAAGTTCCGCTTCTGCTGCCCTCACACCCTCCCACCACCACTTCTGGGGATTCGCGACGCTATGATCCTCCTTCCACTAGACCTTGTCACTTTGCTAGCACAAGGTGGCGGCCCCTAGGCTGGACCACACCCACATATCCCCCCACCCCCACTACACAGAAGGGCCTATCTTGACCCAATTTCGCAGGTGAGGAAATGAAGGATACAGGGTCCCTCCCTTCTTTTTCCTGGCCAAAGACCCTCTCTTAATAACTGGGCGGCCCAGGCCTGAAAGTCAGAGCACCGGGATTCCAGTCCATCTCTGTTGCTGTCAGACTGTGTGTCCTGAGGCAGTTCCCTTCATCTCTGTGGGCCTGAATCTCCTGACCTGTAGCGTGAAGTTGTCCTCTTTATAGCCAGAGTTCCTTTCTCACATACCGAGCTCTGAAATGCCAAGGTTTGGGGAAACTGGGACTGATGAACTGAATTAACAAAGCAGACCTGCTGGTGGGGTAGGCTATTTACTTCCCAAACCAAGGCCTTTTTGCAGTTCACAGCGGGGGAATTTTTCATGTTAAGCAGCAGCCACAGAAATATGTGTTATGTAAATCAGGGCCCACCTGAACCAAAACAGCTATCACAGCAAATTACTTCTCCTCTCTAAGCCTCAGTTTCTTCATCAGTAAAATAGGGATAATAGCAGATGCACCTTGGGAAGGACTCCATGAGCTCCTGGTTAGTAATACACTTAGCAGGGTGCCTGACTCGGCATAAGCCGTCAGTTAGTCATTACACTAAAGATGCCTCTCTGGCAGCATGACAGAAGAGAAAAACATGGACTGTAGATTCTGACAGACTCGGCTTTAAATCTAGGCTCCACTTCTTACCAGTTGTGTGACCTCAGGCAAATCACTTCCCCTCTCCGTGCCCTGCTCGCCTCGTCTATATAGTGGGATTCGTCTAAATGCTTACTTCAGAGAGTGGTTTTGAAGATTCAGGAGTTTAGATTCAATGAATTAAATCATGGAGAAGTATCCAGCATAGTGCCTGGCATACAGTAGGTATTTAAAACATGTGGATTCCCATCTCCCAGTTCTATAAATGATAAAATTAGAAGTAAAACTTCCCAGGACATCAATTCCCCCAGGATGACACCACCATACTGCAACCATAGAATACGCTGAGAAAGATCCCAAGGCCTTTGCCTTCCAGTTTTATCCTTAAGGTGGGGGAGGTGATTCTTGCACAGAAAGCATCTAAAGCCAGAAGCAATGCCACCTCACCACACCTGACCCAAATGTGGTCAGTGGAGAGCTGCTACTCCCAGAAGCAGCTGGAAAATTGCATAACTCTTTGCAAACCCCTCCTCCCCCATCATCCCATTGTTCTTGAATTCCTTTCCTTCGTGGGCCCGAAAGGAAACCCTGGTTCTGTCCAAACTGGCCCTAAATGGAGAGATTCAGGTCCAGGTAAGATGCTGGATTTGAGAGTCTTTTCCTGCTCTCAAAACCTGATTTCTGAAGTAGCCTTAAAAGACTGATGCTAGATGAAGATGAATTTAATGATCAGGAAAAAGAAGAATGATTCCATACCCCACATGATACACAGGCCAGGTCTTATATGAAGAAGAAAGAACTGTGGGACCTGCATTTGGAAGCTCCTAAGCAAATCATTTTTCTAGTTTCCCTTAGTAGCAAATGGAGACCTTAGCCTTAGGTTGCCAGGGCAACATGGAAGCTGAGTGGATTAGCCCTGTGGAAGCATTTACAAATAATAATACTATTAATTAAATGAGTGACTGGAAGTAATCTCAGATTACTAGAGTAATCTGATGTGTATAAAATGGATAACTAATAAGAACCTGCTGTATAAAAAATAAATAAAATAAAATTCAAAAAAATATATTGTGTTAATTTCTACTGTACAGCAAAGTGATTCAGTTATACATATATACACATACTTTTTCATATTCTTTTCCATTAGAGTTTATCACAGGATATTGAATATAGTTCCCTGTGCTATACAGTAGGACCCTGTTGTTTATCCATTCTGTATATAATAGTATGGGATGCCTTTTTTTTTTTTCTTGGCCATGCCACAAGGTGAGGCATGTGGGATCTTAGTTCCCTGACCAGGGATCGAACCTGGGCCCCCTGCGGTGAAAGTGCAGAGTCCTAACCACTGGACCACCAGGGAATTCCCTGGGATGCCTTTTTTTAAGTAAATGTTAGATTTTGAGATAATTGTAGGTTCACATGCAAGTATAAGAAATAATACAAAGAGATCACATGTACCCTTTACGAGTTTCCCCCAGTGGTTAACATCTTGCAAAACTATAGTATAGGGAGACGCAAGAGGGAGGAGATATGGGGATATATGTATATGTATAGCTGATTTACTTTGTTATACAGCAGAAACTAACACACCATTGTAAAGCAATTATACTTCAATAAAGAGGTTAACAAAACACTATAGTATATAATATCACACTCTGGATATTGATATCTTGATACAATATACAGAACATTTCCATCAACAGGAGGACCACCCACACCCATAGCCACACCCACTTCCCTCCTGCCCCCATCCCCTCCTTAGCTTCTGGCAACTGCTCATCTGTTCTCAGTTTCTATAATTTTGTCATTTCAAGAATGACAAATGAAGTCATATAGTGTGCAACCTTTGGGGACTGGTTTTTCTCAGTGTAAATCTCTGGAGATGCATCAAGGTCGTTACATGTTTGTTCCTTATTATTTTTTGTTGCTGTTATCTTTTCATTTTTCTTTTGTTCTTTTTTTTTTTTAATAAATTTATTTATTTTTGGCTGCGTTGGGTCTTCGTTGCTGCTTTCTCTAGTTGCAGCGAGCAGGGGCTACTCTTTGTTGCGGTGCGTGGGCTTCTCATTGTGGTGGCTTCTTTTGTTGCAGAGCAGGGGCTCTAGGCGCATGGGCTTCAATAGTTGTGGCTCACAGGCTCTAGAGCGCAGGCTCAGTAATTGTGGCACATGGGCTTAATTGCGGCATGTGGGATCTTCCTGTACCAGGGATCCCCCCTGCATTGGCAGGCAGATTCTTAACCACTGAGCCACCGGGGAAGTCCCTTTTGTTCCTTATTATTGCTGAGAAGTATTCCACAGATAGAGCAGAGTTTGTTTAACCCTTCTCCCATTGAAGGACATCTGGGTCGTTGCCAGTTTGGGGCGGTTTATTATGAACAAAGCTGCTATGAACATTATACACATTCATGTACAGGTTTTTGTGTGAACGTAAGTCTTCATTTCTTTGTGAAAAATATCCAGTAGTACTATTGCTGGGTCGTATGGTACAGGCAGACCTCAGAGATATTGCGGGTTTGGTTCCAGACCACCACAATGAAGAAAATATCACAATAAAGCCAGTCACACAAACTTTTTGGTTTCCCAGAACATATAAAAGTTATGTTTACACTGTACTATAGTCTATTAAGTGTGCAATAGCATTATGTCTAAAAAACAATGTACATACCTTAATTTAAAAACACTTTATTGCTAAAATATGCTAACCATCATCTGAGCCTTCAGCGAGTTATAATCGTTTTGCAATAGTCACATCAAAGATCACTGACCACAGATCACCGTAACAAATATAGTAATAATAATGAAGAAGTTTGAAATATTGCAAGAATTACCAAAATGTGACACAGAGACATGAAGTGAACAAATGCCATTGGCAAAATGGCACTGTAGACTTGCTCGATGCAGGGTTGCCATGCACCTTCAATTTGTAAAAAATGCAATAAAGTGAAGCACAATAAAATGAGGTATGGGTGTAATTGTATGTTTAGTATTCTAAGAAGCTGCCAAACTCTTCTCCAGAGTGACCGTATCATATTACAGTCCCACCCACCTGCAATCTACGAGGCATCCAGTTTCTCCACATCTTCACCAGCCTTTGGTGTTGTAGCTATTTTTTATTTTAGTCTTTCTGATAGGTATATAGTGATACCTCGTTGTGGTTTTAATTTGCATTTCCCTAATGGCTAATGCTGTTGAAAATCTTTTCATGTACTTATTGCCATCTGTATATCTCTTCATGTCTTCTGCCATTTTTACTTTTTATTTATTTTTTTAAAATAAATTTATTTATTTATTTTATTTATTTTTGGCTGCATTGCATCTTTGCTGCTGCATGCGGGCTTTTCTCTAGTTGCGGCGAGCTGGGGCTACTCTTCGTTGCGGTGTGCAGGCTTATTGCTGTGGCTTCTCTTGTTGAGAAGCACAGGCTCTAGGTGCGCAGGCTTCAGTAGTTGCGGCATGTGGGCTCAGTAGTTGTGGCTTGTGGGCTCTAGAGCACTGGCTCAGTAGTTGTGGCACACAGACTTAGTTGCTCCGCAGCATGTGGGATCTTCCTGGGCCAGGGCTCGAACCCATGTCTCCTGCATTGGCACGTGGATTCTTAACCACTGTGACACCAGGGAAGCCCTCTTCTGCCATTTTTAAGTGGGACTGTTTGGTTTTTTACTGTTGAGTTTTGAGCATTATATATATGTATATATTCTACATGCTAGTCCTTTGCTGGATATGTGGTTTGCAAATATTTTCTCCCAGTCTGTAGTTTGCTTTATGTTTTTTCATCCTCTTAATGGAGTCTTTCACTCCATTTTCTTGTTTTTTCCAAACAAGAAAAGAATGTTTTCAATTTTGATGAAGACCAATTTATCAATTTTTCCTTTTAGGAATCATGCTTCGGTGTTAGATCTAAGAATGCTTTGCATGTATCCCAAAGATTTTCTCCAAGGCTTTTTTTTTTTTTTTTGGCCGCACCACACGGCATGTGGGATCTTACTTCCCTGACCAGGAACTGAGCCAGTGCTCCCTGCAGTGGAAGCGCAGAGTCTTAAGCACTGGACCACCAGGGATGTCCCTCTCTTATGCTTTCACTAAAAGTTTTATAATTTTACATTTCACATCTAAGTCTGTGATCCATGTTGGATTAATTTTTGTCCTACTGGTGTTGTGGGAGCATCCATGAGAAAATGTATCTATGAAGAAAATGCAACTTGCATGCTTGGCTTAGGGCCTGGCATGTGCTGGAGGCTAAGTCCATGCACAATAGCCCTGCTGAATTGAGTTGCTGGTAGAAGCCCTGATGTAATGACTGGCCCTGCCACTTCCTGGCTCGGACATCTTGGACAAGTTATGTTACCTCCCTGGGCTTCAGTTTCCTCATCTCTTTAATGGGGAGAAATAATACTAACCTGTGATTGTGTTTGTGAGAGTACCTGCCACAGATCTTTAATACAAATAAACACTATGATGGAGCTTGTATTTATTTATTAAGCACTTAGTCCTCACCAGGCCCAGTGTTACTAACTTGCTAGGCACTAACTCTTTGAATCCTCATACTAAGCTGATGAGAAATAATATGGCTTTTTAAATTTTTTATTTATTTTATTTACTTTTGTCTGTGTTGGGTCTTCGTTGCTATGTGCAGGTTTTCTCTAGTTGCAGTGAGCGGGGGCTACTGTTCATTGCAGTGCGTGGGCTTGCGGTAGCTTCTCTTGTTGCGGGGCACGGGCTTTAGGTGCACAGGCTTCAGTAGTTGTGGCTTGCAGGCTCTAGAGCGCGGGCTCAGTAGTTGTGGTGCATGGGCTTAGTTGCTCCGTGGCATGTGGGATATTCCCGGACCAAACCTCGAACCCATGTCCCCTGCATTGGCAGGCAGATTCTTAACCACTGTGCCACCAGGGAAGCCCTAATATGGCTTTTTTAAATCAGCATTTTACAGAGGTGGAAACAGAGGTTTGTTACACAGTAGGAACTAACTGATACAAACTTGACCTCAGAACAGGTATTCTACTCAGGCTCAGTAATTCCACTGTCAGAAATTTATCCTACGGCAATAATCATGGTGACATGCAAAGATACAATCAATTCTCATTATTCTATGTAGTTATATTCTATAAAGTCAACAGAAACACTGAGCAAGTGAATATTGAATCATTGCTCCTAGGGGAAATAAAAGGTTAGGTTCCTACAGGCTTCTGGCCACATTTTTGCCAACCAATCAATATATAACCTGGTTTTATGTGTGCTTTGGTTTAAAGACACCTTATTTAATATGTACTGTACATTGCTGAATTTTATACATATATGTATTTGATTTGTTAACACTGAACTCACAGCCAATAGCACCATAACTCATGTCTGAATGAAGCTAATCTAACACATATACTTCCTCCATAAAGCACATCACAGCCTTCTTGTCCTTAGGAACCCTAGACAGCACTTTATCACTATGCTTAGGGGCCATTTTAAGTAGCAAAATCATGCCAAAACACACAAAGGCTAAAAATGTGGCACTAAATATACCAGGAAAGGATACTTGTTTACAGTACAAGCTGAAACAAGACAGAGCTTTGCCTCATTCAACCTCAGCTGGCAATGTGTGCACTGGGTGACAAATTTTCCTCCACTCTGTGCACGCACATGCCCACAAATGACTACAAAAGGGCCACGAGTATGGCTTCTGGGGTCACAAATTTTAACGAGGAGTTGTTGAATTTGCAAATAATGAGGATCAACTGTATATGTGGAAGAATGTTTATCACACCACTGTCTGCTAGGGAAACAGCCCTTGACACAAACAACCAGAGGAGATGCATTCCAGGGCAGGGACTGGACAGGATGCTATAAATGAAGGATACAATCAAAAAGACAGATGGGGCTAGGCACAGGAGAGAACGCACAGCAGCCAAAAACGTCAGTACCTCTCCCCGGAGGCAAAAATGACTTCCCAGAACCCAAGCACTGCCCTCTCCTTTCATGGGATCTATGGTCTCTGCCTCCATGTCTCCACGTAACTCCTATACAGCACGAATCAGGGAGTGTGGCCTCATCCTTTTCCCCCTATGAATCCTGACTATTTCCAGGCCTCCAGGAGTCACAGGAAGTTTTTAAGCAGGAAAAATAAAAGAATTTCATGGAAGAATATTTGTTGCTTAATGATATGTAAAAATGTTCCAGATGCTGTTAGATGAAAAAGGCAGGCCGGAAAACAGTATGTCCCATTTTTATAAAACACACACACACACACACACACACACACACACACAAACACATATTGTAATAGTATTTTGGAGGACTTCCCTGGTGGCGCAGTGGTTAAGAATCTGCCTGCCAATGCAGGGGACACGGGTTCGAGCCCTGGTCCAGGAAGATCCCACATGCCATGGAGCAACTAAGCCCACGCGCCACAACTACTGAGCCTGCGCTTTAGAGCCCACGTGTCACAACTACTGAGCCCACGTGCCACAACTACTGAAGCCCGCATGCCTAGAGCCTGTGCTCCGCAACAATGAAGCCACCACAATGAGAAGCCCGTGCACCACAACGAAGAGTAGCCCCCACTCGCCACAACTAGAGAAAGCCCGCGCGCAGCAACGAAGACCCAACACAGCCAAAAATAAATAAATAAATTTAATTTAAAAAAATAGTATTTTTGCGTCTGTTCATCAATGATATTGGCCTGTAATTTTCTTTACACAGATTGTAACAGAAATTATCTCTGAGTGACAGGATTCCAGTTATGGGTGAGTCTCCTTTTTCATTTCCTGTCCTGTGTTTCCTACTTCTTTTGCAAACTGCATTCAACGGCATAAAATTGGAAACAAATTCTCTTTTTTGAAGGGGGAGGAGGAATTCTATCAATTCAAGGTGTTCTATCAAGACCCCAAGCCCAATGTCACCTTTTGACAACCTCAGCAGAACCTAGCTGGAAGAATTTCCAGACAATGCTCTGTGAAGATTTTTCAAAATTTAAACATGAATCTTGGCACAAAAAGTGCTCACTCATCCGCGTAAATCTCATTATTGAGGTACTAAACCTTGCAACTGTCTGCAGCGGCATAAGCTGCAGCTTCCAAAGCTCAACCTGGCTGCCCCTCCCAAATCAGATGCCTCAGACTCACACAAAAAGGGAATTAGTGTTCATTAGTAACAACAATAAAGGCTTAGACCAGAGGTTCTCAACCTGGGGCAGTTTTGCTCCCCACCTCCCCCTCCAAATGTCCCTCCACAGGGACATTTGGCAATGTCTGGAGACATTTTTGGTTGTCACAACTAGGAGGGTGCTACTGGCGTCCAGTGTGTATAGGCCAGGAATAGTGCTTGATATCCTGCAATGCACAGGACAGCCTCCATCCCAGCCCACAAGAAAGAAATCTTAGGTCCCAGGAGTTGGTAGTGGTGAGACTGAGAAACCCAGGGCTCAGATATATGGAGCCTTATTAAGTCTAGCTGGGCTAGGGGCTTTATAGGAAAGATCTCGTGTAATCCTCACAGCAATCCTAGGAGATAGGGCCTATTACATGCCAATCTTACAGAAGAGGAAACTGAGGCTCCAGGAAAGGAGGGAACTTGAGATTATGACTCCATCTTGCAGAATCAAGATCCTAAGATCCCGCAAGCTGCACAGCGTGGTCAAAAATAAAAAAAAGAATCAAGTTGAGTTTCTGACTTGATGGAAACAAAAGAAACCAATTGCAGGAAGGCCCCATGCTCCCACTCTCCAGCATCAGGGCTGCACTTGGAACTTCAAGGACACTGTGCTCTCCTACAGAATCAGGAATCCCTGAACACACAGAGAGAAATCACACCAGACTGGGGTCCTCAGGGCCACGGGACGCCCTCTGTCAAGTGGTTTGGATTTTGTTCCCTTTCCATTTACAGGTTTTGATCGTAGCCCCCATCAGCTGCTGCCTTTCCCAGCAGAAAAATTGGGTGTAAGATCATCTCTCTCCCCAAGGAAGTGCACCTCCTTTTCTGAGAGGCGAGAATAAATGGCTGAGATGGGAGAACGAACGCTGTGAAACAAAACACAGACACTCTTGCCACCAAAATTGCGAGTAGCAGGAAGGAACCGTGCGACATGGGAGTCTAGGCAGCTCTCCCTCCGCGTCTGCATGATGCTAAAATTCTTAAGGGAATGGGTGGCAATAGCTTTTATTCAAGCAAATGCTTTCTGGTTTCTACTCTGTGCCAGGCTCGACTGTGTTCAGTCTAGGACTTCAGATGACAAGCGCTTCTTTGAAAGGAGGCCAGACCTTCAAGGTGGGACAGGAGAAATGGGGTTTGTAACCCACAGAGAGGCTTCTATGAGTCCCTATTCATGTCTGTACTGAACTACATTTTCTTCTGTGTTGGGAAAAGCAGCAGAAAGGAAAGCTATGAACGTGAGCTTTGGAATCAGCCCTGGGCTCAGAGTCCAGCTCTTTCACTCTAATTAGCTGTGTGGCTCTAGGTAAGTTATCAACCTCTCTGAACCCCAGTTCCCTCGTCTGGAAAGTGAGCATTGTTCACTCAACATGCTTTGAGCCCAGATGTACCAATAAATGATTTCTATGATCTTAATTACTGTTCAAAATCCCATCATTTTTCATTTGTTCTTTCCAATATCTCTGCCAGGGCCACTGTGGTAGATTGTAAAAATGCAAATTATTCTCCTCCATCTAGCCATGCCCTGTGGAGCTAGCTGCTCTCCACTCTGGCTCTGGCTTTAACCATGTGACTGGCCTTGGCCAATGGGACATGGGCAAACACAACACATGGAAATGCTTGAAAACTGTGTGGAGCTTGCCTTGTCTTGTTGTCCTTGGATCCCAGCCACCCAGGAAGAAGCAGCTAGCCTGCTTGACGGTGAGAGTCCCAAGGCCCAGACAGCCCAGCCAGAAGCTGCCAACCACCTGACGTATGAGTGAGGACATCCTAGACCATCTAGCCATGAGCCAACCTTCCAGCTGACCACAGATGTAAGCACAAACCTACAGCCATCCAGCCCCCAGAATGGTCACCTAAATAATATATATTGTTTTAAGCCACTAACATTTTGGGATGGTTTGTTATACAGCAGTAGGTAACTGATACATAGCCCTCATCCTCCCACTTTCCAGACAAAGAAACTGAGGCTCAGAGAGGCTTGCCTGAGGTCATGGAGCCAACACACAGTCTCTTTCCCCTACACCATGCAGTGAGGCACCTTCTGACATCTCTGGCCCCCTGATGCAGGACCAACTTTTTTTTTCTTTGGCCACACCATGTGGCTTATGGGATTTTAGTTCCCTGACCAGGGATGGAACCCAGGCCCTCAGCAGCGAAAGCTTGAAATCCTAACCTCTGGACTGCCAGGGAATTCCTATAGGGCCAATTATTGATAAGACAGCTGGCAGGGTGACAGCTGTGTTCACTGGGTCAGCTCCGTGGTCTGCTGGGAGAGCCGGGCCATGCCCTTGGCCTCATCAGCATGGAAGACCTGTAATCAGCGGCTCAGAAGCTCTGGAGAGATATGTCTAGCCTGGTGCATGGGGTGGACACCCACACAACAAGCTAGAGGATGTAAACTCTTCGAGACCCTACCATTCACCGGGGGACCCTCAAATGTTCACCAGTCCCCTCTGTGTCCTAGCCACCTCTTCTGTGCATCTGATGGCAGCATTAGGGGGATGTATGACCTTTCTAAAATATGTATGAATGAAAAAATACTTTGCTTGTACAAGATGGAATAAAATAGCAAAAAAAAGTACCCAGCAACTCCCTTTACAGGGCATAACCTATGTTACAGACTCTGGGTACAGCTCTCTTTATGCGTTGCCTAATTTTATCTTTCCCTAAACCCCATCATGTGGATCTAAAGCTACAGAGTTGAAAGAGCACTGGCTGAGGACTCAGATTGCCCGGGTTTAAATCCTGGCCGGGCCTTTTACCAGCGAGAGATCTAACTTCCCTGTGCCACACCTTCCCCATCTGTAAAATGGGGGTGTGATAATAGCAGCTGCTTCATGGGGCTGGTATGAAGACTAAGCGCATTAATGAATATAAAGTACTGAAAACAAGGTCCAGCATGTAGCTGGCACTCAGTGCATGCCAGCTGTCATCATTAACACTACTTTACGGATGAAGCAGTGATGAGGCTCAAAGAGGTGACTGCACTGATTAATTTCACTTAGCTAAGTCGATGGTGAGCAGAATCGTGGACCCTAGCCTGACGGACTCTGGTGACAACTCCATCATGCCTGGAAGTTCCAGGACCATCTGCCCACCACCCAGGGTCCTGCCTCTGCAGCCAGAGTTCCTGCCCCAAAGTCAAATGAGGACTCGCTCTTTAAGTTCCTAGCTACACAAATGGATTGCAGGATGGTTCCTCAGAAATCCACACCCAGCCTTCAAAACCCAAGGGAAAGACCTTGTTACAACATTTATTACACTGCGTTGGAATAATTTGCTTTTCTGATCATCTTCCCTCACAGAGATAGTACCATATACTACGGGTCTCCCGTGTGCTGTGTCCATATGCAGACATTGCCTTATTTAATCTGCACCACCACCCAGCAAGGTACATTGATTATGCCTAGTCTACAGGTCAAGAACTGAGGCTCTGAGTGGTACAGGCATTTGATCCACAGCACACAGTTGGGATTCAAATAGGAGTCTGTCTTATTTTGTGATGTGGGCTCATTCGAGGCACTGCAGGACCTTTTACTACCAACAGTAAGAAACTCAGTACTTGTTAGAAACAGACTCACAGACGTAGAGTACAGACTTGTGGTTGCCAAAGAGGGGGGTGGGGGAAGGATGGATTGGGAGTTTGGGATTAGCAGATGCAAACTATTATAAACAACAAGGTCCTACTGTATAGCACAGGGAACTATATTCAATATCCTGTGATAAACCATACTGGAAAAGAATATGAAAAAGAATGTATATATATGCATAGCTGAATCACTTTGCTGTACAGAAGAAATTAACACAACATTGTAAATCAACTATACTTCAATAAAATTAAATATATATATATATGTGTGTGTGTGTGTATGTATATGAGTGTCGTATTTTGTGATGCAGGCTCATTCGAGGCATTGTGGGACCTTTTACTACCAACAGTAATAAACTCAGTACCTGTTAATTCATGCCAGGATCCAGGTCCAGTACTGTTTCATAGGCATATCTCATTTAATCCTCAAACCACTGCAAATAAATACTATTATCTTTTCCTTTCAGAAGAGGAAACTGAGGCTCAGAAAGGTGCAGAAACCTGTCCTGCGTCACAAAGCTTGTAGACAGGCTAGCTGGGATTTGAACCCAGTACAAACTATAACAACTGTGGACTTTTTACCCCACCTGCTGCCTCTGTGAATAACTTCAAGCACAAAAACTATAACTTACACTCCTTCGAATTGTCTCAACAGTGTCTGAAATGCTAAATAAATATTTACCGAGCATACCAACGACTGAATGAATGGAGCACTTGGTATCTCTCCAAGCGCTCAGGCAGGTTCCTCGGGTCTGCGCATCACGTGGGGAATCTTTTGAGCACATGTGCCAGAGAAATGGAAGCCGCCTTCCTCATGATAACCCATATCCTGGTTGCATGGCCTCTGATGAAATATTCCTTTGCGAGCCAGATGTTTTTGCTTCCACTCCTTAAAAAAAGCTTTTGAGAATTCAGAGAAAGCAAGGAGCAATTCACTGACAACAGACTGGGCTTTCTCTGCTGCCCGGCTCAGGTTATTAGATGGTTTAGCTGGCCACAGAAGCAAGCTGTGGACATCTCTCCCTGGAAGGGCTCACGGCCACAAATCAAAAACCAATCTTCACATGGGAACAGTTTGGAAAGGGCTGTTGGTCACGTACGGGGCTTTCCAAATGCACTCCACATGCCCAGAGCTGATAGGATCTCCTATCAAGAGGTCACTTTAGACCACCAGGTCAATTACATGTCAAAGTAAGTGCTGACAATCTGGCAATATAAAAAGGAAAGATGGGGACTTCCCTGGTGGTCCAGTGGTTAAGACTCCCCGCTCCCTATGCAGGGGGCCGGGTTCGATCCCTGGTCAGGGAACTAAGATCCTACATACCGCAACTAAGCATGCGCACCACAACTACTGAACCCGTGTACTCTACAGCCCGCAGGCGGCAACTAGAGAAGCCCGTGCACCGCAATGAAGACCCAGTGCAGCCTAAATAAATACATTAAATTAAAAAAAATAAAGTACATGGTAGCTATACCCCAATAAAAATTTTAAAAAATAATAAAAAGGAAAGAAAAAAATGGCATTCTGCATCATGAGTCTAAAGAATGCTCTAGTCTTTGGTTTAGTATATTAGTTATCTACGGCTGTGAAACAAATCAACCATAACATATTGGCTTAAAACAGCAAAATCATTTATCATGTCTTGTGGGCTGGGGATTTGGAAGCAGCCTTCCTGTGTGGCTCTGGCTCAGGGCTTCTCATGAGGTTGCAGTCAGATGAAAGCCAGGGCTGCAGTCAGCAAAAGGCTTGCCTGAGACCCCACTCCCATTTCCAAGTTGGTCCACCTGCATGGTTGACAAGCAGGTGGGGCTGTTGGTGGCAGGCCTCAGTTCCTCCTCAGGTCTGATTGAGTGTCCTCAGACATGGCGGTTGGCTTCCCCAGATTGAGAGATTCAAGAGACCAAGACAGAAGCTGCAATGCCTTTTATAACTTAGCCTTGAAAGTCACACACTGTTATTTCTGTCCACTCAGGCCAGCAAAATTCAGTATGGAAGGTGACATTAAGGGTGTGAATATTAGGAGGTGTGGATCGCTGCACCTCCCCCTTGGAGGTAGGCTGCCATTTCTGAGAACCAGGTCTAAGGAAAGACGGCAGGTGCTACAAATGTTTTAGGCACGAAGATGTTCATCACAGCATTGTTTACAATAGTAAGAATTTGTAAACAACCTATGTGTCCTTCTACATGAGATTGGCTGAGTCGACTTCAGCACAGCCACACAACGGAATAATGATTACATATGTGCAGATGCCCAGAGGAAAACTGGGAAGACATCATCCCACTTTGAGCAATGGTTATTTCTGTGGGCGGGCATGGGATTGAGTCATAGGGGAAGAAAACTGAGGTTCAGGGTGTCCCAATGTGGGACTGAGTGAAGTAGGAAGGAAGCTAGCTCTTCATTTATAAATCCATCCTGCTGGGTTCTTTCTCCTCAACACCCCCAGAAAATTGAAGCTGAGCACCTTGGTTTCCGAGTACCTGTGTGGCTGAAACACCCTCTTAACCAGGCTATCATTCCAAACAGAGGTTTAGCAGCCAGCTATAGGGTTTAATCCCAAGTAGCAGACTGCCCAGCTAGATGTCAGGGGTCAGCTCTCATTCACTTCTCTAATCCTCTCTGTCACCTACACCAATTAAGACACTGAGGGTCCTCTCCAGCATCCAGGGCAGGAAGGGCCATAGGAGACTCCTTCTCCTGTTAATTACGAACAGACGTTCATCCCCTGCTCCCTCCCTCTCCACCGGTTCAGTGGAAAATGATCAGCCATTTTCTTGATCCCCCGACACATTAATTATCCAGGGATAGCAAAGAAAATGAGACCCTTTCTGGAAATCTATGGCCCCATGTGTCCCTATTTCCCTACCGCTCCTGGATCTCAAAAAGCTTCTAGTGGATGCAAATACAGGTTTCTTCCAGCCAGATTGCTGCAGTCTCCCTGCAGATCAAACTGAGTCCTATCCCAGAGCCTGGGACAATTTTATCCCTAAAGAAGAGGCTGATAGGGTGAGAGAATTGGATGCCAACTCTTCCTCTGCCTCAGTCAGCAAACCAGAGGCGACAGAGAAAACGAAGAAGCCTTCCTGCTATAATCTGGACACAGATGAAGCAGTTTGGCAAATGAGCACAGGTTTTGGCAGCAGACAGACCCCGTTTTGATTTCCGTCTCTGCCAAAGACGTGCTGTGTGGCCTGGGGCAGGTCACTCTGTCTCTCTGTGCCTCCCCTGCAGCACTTTACAAAGGGTAGAGTAATAAGGCCTACCTCTCATGGGTGCTGTGAGGTGCAACGAGATCACATTTAAATGCCTTGCAAAGTGTATGGCACACGATGAGAGCACAGTGAACGGTCGTCAGGATTATACTGTTGGATTATACAGTCACAGGACACCATATTCGGGAATGCGGTGACGACAGGATATATGTGTGGTAAGTCTGGAAATACCAGCACTAAATGAGTGGCATTCCGTGCTCCTTCTCTCTGGCTAAATTATTCCCACTTGGAAATCGTGGTGCTTGTTTATCACTTTGTGGTTTGTTTAGTCCCAAAGGAGGAAGAGTGGGGGACGCACCCTGGAGTCAGAGCCAGGGGGGCTGGACTCAAGACCAGGCCCTGCCGGCCTAGGCGGACCCGTTGTGGAATTAGGAGAAGGTGCCCAAAGTGACGGGGGCAGATTGCTGAACCCCCCTGACCTCAGTTTCTTCACCTCCGAAATGGGGTTAAATAAGACACAGCCACCTTGCTGGGACGTTCAGATCAGCTGTTGGATCTGGTGTAGACGGTCAAGCAGGTTTCAAACCCCAATTATTGGACCTCACTGAATTAACTGCACCTGCTCTTCCCCCAGTCTTTAGCACCCCATCCCCATTTCCCCTTAACCTGTGACCAGGCTAGGGTTTTCCCATCTCCAGGAAAAATTTCCCTTCCCCCCACCCAGCGTCACCTTCAGTAACAGCCTTAACTCTTTCACCAACAAGCTTCTCAAGAATTGTAGCGACTTCGGGCAGGTCACTTTGTCTCTCTCTGCCTCCCCTGCAGCACTTTAAAAAGGGTAGAGTAATAAGGCCTACCTCTCACTTCCGGTCGGCCAGGCCAGCTATCGCTGTCCTCTTCTCTCTCTCCCTCCCATTCTCCCGAATCTTCTCTTCCCAAGGTCACCAGCAACCTGGCTGCATCCAGGGCCTGCTGGTCCTGGTCGACAGGTGCCCGGTGATCCCGGCCCTTTTGGCACTGCTCACCCCTGGCTTTGCTGCTGCTCCTCTGGCAACCTCTCCGATGTCAGCATCTCCAGGGCCCTCCTCCGGCCCCTTCTTCTTGTAGGTGTGCCCATCTATTCCCAAATCTCCACCTAATCTCCACCTAATCTCCACCCCACACCTCACTGCCAGCCTCCAGGTCCAAATATCCAATGGCCTCCCGGACACCTCCATGTGGCCACTGCACCAGCACCCCAGACACGAGCTCGTCCTCGTCCCCCACACCCACCTGCCTCCCTCCTAGGTTCCCATCTTAGGCAACAGCCCCGCCATCCACTCAGCTGCCCAAGCCAGAACAGAGGAGCCATCCTTGGCTTTCCAACCAGTCACCACAATCTATCAATTCAGCCTCCTGCCGGGCTCCTGAGATCATCCTCTCATCTCCATCCCCGTCACCTCACTCTCATCCAGCCCGTGCATCCATTCAGTGGGATTTTATTGAGCACCTGCGGTGTTTCTGGCACCATGTCAGGCGCTGGCCACCGGCATCTCTCACTGGATTCCCGGCACCCCATCTTCACTGGTCTCCTCCTCCGAAAACATTTTCTACCCAGAACCCCGAGTGATCTCTCCAGCACAGTGCTGTCCATAGAACTTTCTGCGATGGTGAAAATGTTCTACATCTGTACTGTCCAATATGGCAGCCACATGTAGGCACTGAACACTTGAAATGTGGCTAGTGCAACCGAGGAACTGAATTTTTAATTTAATGAGCCACGTGTGTATTAGTTAGCTTGGGCTGCCATAAAAAAATTCATACTGGGTGGCTTAAACAAAAGAAATATATTGTTTCACAGTTCCAAAAGCTGGGGAGTCCAAATTTAAGGTGCCAGCCAATTCAGTTCCTGGTGACACCTCTCTTCCTGGCCTGTAAACAGTGTCCTTACATGACACAGAGAGAGAGAGAGAGAGAGAGAGAGAGAGAGATCTGTGTCTCTTCCTGTTCCTATAAGGGCACCAGCCCTATAGACTTAGGGCCCCACCCTTACAACCTCATTTAACCTTCATCTCCCCTCCCAGGCCCCATCTCCAAATACAGTCACGTAGTGACTTAGAGCTTCAACATGACTTTGGGGGAGGGCGGCACAAATATTCAGTCCATAACGATGTGGCCAGTGGCTACCATAGTAGACAGTGTGGCTCAGGAGGGAAAACCAACCATGTCCTTCCACAGTATGCAACCTCCTTGGCTCCCCAGCTCCCTTGGGATGGAGTCCAGACCCCTGACAATGGCCCACAAGTCCCTGCAGGGTCTGCACCTGGCCCATAGCTCTAGGCTCTACCTGTTATACTGACTGCTTAGACTGTAGAAGCCAGAGTGCTGGCCTCCACCTCTGGGCCTCTGCACCAGCACCTCCCTCTGCCCAGAACACTTGTCACCTCCAGCTGCCCACACACCCCCACTTCTTCACCTCACTCTGATTCCCAAATCGGGGGTCCCTGTTTAGACTTGTGTGAGGGGCCCTCCTCCATCGTGTGTGGAAGGTTTGGGTCACAGACAGGCTGGGCCAGTGATGCAATGTCCACATCAGCTGTCCCTCCTCCCCAGGATGTTCCCCGGGGATAATGCAGAAAGGTGGTCTCAGCGACCTGAAAGTGGTGACCAGAAACAGGAGCAAGGACCCCCTGGCCATTCCTCTGAGAATCCAGCCCTTGCAGGGTTCAAGGAGATGATCTGAGGAGGCAGTGTTTCAGTGGAAAGAGCAAGGGGCTTTGAACCCAGGCCTGCGGCAGGGGGAGGGGTGTGCCGGGCCCTATTTCTGCAACTCTCTTCCACCCACTCACGACCCTCTTTTCTTTGGGGGGGAGGGGCAGCGGCGCGTGTGGCAAGCGGGATTTTAGTTCTCCGACCAGGGATCGAACCCACGCCCCCGGCACTGGAAGCACGGAGTCTTAACCACTGGGCCGCCAGGGAAGTCCCAGCACCCTCATTTTCACATCAATAAAATGGGGTAACAACAGCTCCCGGGGAGGGTTACTGTGAGAATTCAATAAGGGAAAGGAGGTTT
Source organism: Lagenorhynchus albirostris (assembly GCF_949774975.1). Taxonomy (NCBI): domain Eukaryota; kingdom Metazoa; phylum Chordata; class Mammalia; order Artiodactyla; family Delphinidae; genus Lagenorhynchus; species Lagenorhynchus albirostris. The sequence goes on from NC_083108.1 coordinate 70,469,340, forward strand.
GTATGGACCTGTTATTATAATCCCGCAACCTTTCACAAAATGAAGTCTTGTCTTTGAGTTTTATGGGTGGAAGGTCAAAGTCCAAGCCATGGTGGCAGAGATAAGGAAACCGAGGGTCAGAGAGGGCCAGGAGTTTGCCTAAGTCACTAGCAAATGGGCAGCAGTACTGAAAATGCAGATGTGAGGATGCCCCCGAGGGATAACTGTCCAGTCTGCAGGTCCGATGGAGCGGAGGGACACCCCAAAAGGTGCTCACCTTTTCGAGTGGGGGGGGGGAGTTCTGCCTTCCTCCTTTCGGACCTTGGAACTAGTGGGTCCTTCCGTGGGGAATCGGAGGCAGAGATGGCTCCCGAGGTCCCCTGCGGGGCGCACTGGAGATGGTGCACCTGGAGGCCGGCAGGCACGCTAGAGGCCGGGGGCTCCGGGAGGCCCACGCAGCGCGCACTCTCCTGAAGACCTTACGCAACAGCCGGTGCGGGTCCCGGTGGGCGTCTGCGTGGGGTCGGACGGCAAGGCTCCAGCCACACGCTGTGGGCGGGGCCGCGGGAGGCAACGCCCCGCTTCCACCTCCCCGAGCACCGCCTTGCCCCGCCCCGCCCCGCCTCCGGGAGCTGCAGAAGGCTCCTTGATGGTCATTTGCCACCCCGGGAGGCTTCTGGAACCGGGGGTAGGTGGATAAGGGTAACAGGGCTCCCCCTCCCCATACTTTGTGAGCATCTAATAACAGCCCAACCCTAGATGCTACTGACCTTGTGTCTTTCCCCTACCTCTCCTCCCAGGGTGGGGGAGGCGACTGAACTCCCCAAACCACGGAACTCAGTGTCCTTCGATTGTCCACTGCCTCTTCCTGCATTCAACAAACAGATCTGAGGCTGAAGTCAAGACCCTTCTTTCCACCACTGTGTGCTTTGAGCAAGTGACTGCCCCTCTCTGAGCCTCAGTTTACTCATCTGTCAAATGGGGATGACAGTAATACCACTTTCATCGTGGCATTTCAGGATTTGATGAGAAAACAAGTAGGCCCTCAGCAAGGGAGTCTGTTATTGTTGTGCTCTCCTCCACTCCCCCCAACCCCTCAACCCAGGAGCCCCCTGCCTGGTCTACCCAGACGCCCAGCCCTGCTGGTTATTTGGGGTTGCATAGGGAGAATGGCTAAGGCCAGGGCTGTAATCAGCAAGATATAGGCTCTGCTACGTTGGACAAGACACTGGCCCTCTGTGGGCCTCAGTTTCCCCATCTTTGCAAGACAGGAGCTGTAAAAACTGAGAGACAGCAGTGCCTGGTGCATTTATGGAGTGCCGACGGTATACTCCACACTTCACCTGCTTCCTAACAGCCCTAGGGGGTTGCCACTGTCAGCAACAGCCCCATTGTACAGGAAGGGAGGCTCAGAGAGGTGGGGTGACATGTTCACAGTCACACAGCTAGGAGTAGTGGTGCTGGGCTTGAAGCCTCACTCTCCTGTCTGAGGACCTTGGGCCCCTGGGAAAGCAGGGCTAACTCTGGAGGGACTTCCTCTCCCCCTCCCTCCTCCCTCCCTCCCAGCCTCCACTGGGAGGTGTGCCCTGGAGGAGCAGCTGCCACCCCACCTCCACCAGGCTCAGCACAGAGGCAGGGGCAGGGCTGGTGCTCTGTCTCCACCTCATCGGAAATGGGATGGAAAAACACAGGAGAGTCGGCCTGGAGGGGAGGGCGCTCAGGAGCTGGCGCTGGCTCTCTGGGGCTGCAGCACAAAGAACTGAAACAAGATTCAGTTCCTTCGGGCATCTGAGCACCTACTGTGTGCCTGGCACTGAGTGGGGCCCGAGGGGCGGGTGGGAGAGTAGGAGCCATCCCTGCCCCCAAAGAGCTCATTCTCCATCACACAAGCCGTCCGCTACTTCACTTACTATAGGGGACTCACTATGTCCCTTCATTCACCACCACTGAGCTACGGGTGCTGTTATCATCCCCACGGGGTGTATCTGGAAAATGAAGCCCAGAGAAGGAAAGTGATTTGTTTGAAGTCACATAGATAGTCCATTTCGAAGCTGAGAGTTGAATCCTTTTTTTCTCTACAGTGCTGTTTACTGAGCCTCAATTGTTTCTCTACAGTGTTTACTGAGCATCTACTATGTGCAGTCATTGTAGGTCATCTCCAACCCTCCCCACAGAGGGAAACCTCAGAGTGGTTAGGTAATTGGTTCAAGATCACACAGCCAGGAAGTGGCAGAGGAATGATTCAAACTCAGGCTTGATTCTCCCAAACTTCTCCTGGCCTGAAAGGGGGAAAAGAGATCAGCTCCACCATTCATTTGTTTATTCATTCAACAAATATTTATTGAGCATCTACTCTGTCAGGTACAGGCACAGGGTGGATCACAATAAACCTGCCCCAGCCACTGCCCTCAGGGGGTCCATGGTCTTGAGCATGCCCATGGGGTACTCGGACAGAAGAGCCACCTCTTCCAGAATTGGGGCGGGACGAGGTGCTGCCAGGGATGGCTTCCTGGAGTTGGCTCTGGAATTCTGTCTACCTTCTGGCTGGGCAACCTGGCCCCAAAGTCATTTACCTTCTGAGTGTCTTCATCCGAAAAATGGTGACAAAGTCCACCTTGTCCAGTGTGGCTCAAGAAATGTCACCTGTCATTACTCACATTATGGTCCCAACTGAGCCCTCACGGCAGGGCAGAGAAAGTGGGCAGGGAGGGAAGGGGTGTGACACCATTGAGCTCTAGGCCCTGGTTGGGGACAGGCAGAGGGCGCCGAGACCCTGGGAGCCTAAGAACACGGGGCAAACCAGTGAAAAGAAACCCCAAAGGCCTCCGGCAGGGAGTGGCTGCAGGGAGTCTAGGGCCAGGTCTGTGACCTCGGGGGGACCACTGGGACCTCCAGCGGGAATGAAGTCAGGGCTGGGGCCCTGTGATTAGATGGGAGGAAGGGACCCCCCAAGATGTTCAGGAAGCAGCAGAGGGTGGGGGTTTGGGAGGGTGGAAGGTTCTGGGCTTAGAGCTCTAGTGTTGGTATAACCTGGGTTCAGATCCCATCGGGCACTCATTATGGGACCTTCGGCAGGGGAAGGCACCTCTCAGCCTCAGCTTCCTCCTCTAGAAAACGTGTTTCTAATCCCTGCATGGCCAGACGGAGTCAGATCATGTTAACAATTGTTTTACTTCACAGACGTGTGTACAGCGCGTACTGTGAGTCAGACGCTGCTGCACGCACTGCACTTTCTGCCTGTGTATCTTTAGTGAGAGGTACGCGCTCCTGCCACCACGAGGGCAGCTATCGTCACTCCTCTACATCACGTGACTGTGTTACAATGACTGCGCTTGACTTCCGAATCAGGAAAAATGACAATAACAACCAGGAAAGCAAATTCCATTTGGGGAGCAGGCCAGAGCCTGGGGCAGCTCTGGGAGCCTGGCTGTGGGCTGGACCAGGATAAGAATTCGGGACGGCCCGGTCCTGCCAGGGCTGTTCTCCAGGACCTCCAGGAAGAAAACCAAGAATTGGGAACTCTCCTCTATGGGAAATCTGTCTGTCCTGGAAGAGGCCAACGTGCGTGTGTGCGGGTGTGTGTGCCTGCGTGTGGGTGCAAGTCTGTGCGTACGTGTGAGTGGCGGCGGGGCGGGGCGATGTCCGGGCCCTCGCCCATCCGCAGCCCCGCTGCCAGCCGCCAGCCTCAGCCATCTGTTGTGGCAGATGTTTGGCTGTCCATGGCAACGCCAGAACAGGATGTACCTCTGGATTGCAACAGGGACAAGTCCACACTCACAGGCCGCCCACACCGTTCCCTTCCCCAAAGGCCTGTTGCAAAGAACCATTTGGGTCCAGGTCGGGGACAAATGGTGTTTGTATCAGGAGACAGGCAGAGCTGGCATCCTCCGAGGGGTCAGTGGCAGGGGAGGAGGAGGACGCATGTGCACAGCCCAGCTGAGTCCCTCCTCCAGTGGGCTCGTGTCGGTTTCCCTCTGCCCTTCAGAGGATGCTAAGGAAGCAGCGTGGGAAGAGCAGCTGCCGTCAGCAGGGCTGGTCTGTGGGCATCAGATCACTGTCTTTCCCACGATTATAGCAACTACTCACGGAGGGAGTGCTTTGTGCCGGGACTCGTGCTCAGTACTTCATCTAGCAAATAATATCTACATTCACGCGCCTTCACTGTGTGCTGATGACACAGCGCTAATCTTTGTAGCAGCACTATGAGGTCATTCCTGTTTTTCAAATGAGGAAAAGGGGGCACAGAGAGGTTAAGCTAGTGATCTGGGTCACAGAGTGGGTGAGTTAGGGAGCATGACCCTGGGCTGTCTTTCTCCAAAGCCCTTGATCAGCGTGGTGACGCTGCCAGGACCGGCGACATAATTTGCAGGGCCCAGTGGGAAATGAGAAGGCCTGGCCCTCATTAAAGAATTAAAGACAGTGACAGCAGAGCATCGACCAATCACAGGGCCCCTGTGAGTTCAGAGTCCTGTGCAGCTGCCCAGGAAGCCAGGCCCCAAGTGCTCAGGGGGTGGGCACAGTGGCCTGGAGAAGCTCACACGCCAGGACAGTGAGCCCCTACCTGGCACCCCTGAGCCTCAGTGATCTGAGCGCAATTTCTGTCCCAGGGGGCCCATGTTACCCCATCAGAGGGGAGAAGAGACCCTCCCCGCAAAATGCTGTGCTGAATTCCCTAGAACCATGAGCCTGGGAGCTTGGAGGGCAAATTGTAGCTCAATGCCAAAGCATCCTTTTATTAAATCTTTACCTTTTCCTTTTTAAGTATGAAAGTAACATAATAATCCTGTTGCAGAGATTTTGGAATAGATAAAAGCAAAAAACGTCCACCTCGAATCTTCCCCATCTAACCCCATTGCTGTTGGCAGGTGGTGCATTTCCTTCCTAGCTTTTACAGATGGGCTTTCCATCAGGACTGCCAGGGGGTGAAACAGACGGGCTCCTCTTTGTCTCGGGCAACTGGCACATGGCAGGAGCACATGAATGGGAGAGGATGACGGGATGGATGGATGTTACAAAGGGGCCTGGTCTGGATGACCTTTCAGATTCTTCTGGTCTCTAAAAACTCAGGATTCATTGATTCCTACATAGTAAATGCCCGGTGTTGACCTAGGGCTCAGTCCAGTGTGCCAAGCCCAGTGTGCTGGGGCCCCAGAGGTGTCTGATTCATGTCCCTGTCCCGGGAGAACGTGGTTTAGGCGGTCATGGGTGTCCCCAAGCTTTCCCAGCCTTGGTGAATGAAACTTGGGCCCCATTTTCACAGCATATTTCGTTCATTTACTCTCATCTGATATTTACTGAGTGCTTACTATGCACTAAGTACATTAAGGGCTGCCTTCTTTGGAGAGAAGATGGTGGGGTAGAAAGTATATGAGTTTGGAGTCAGGCACCCCAAGCTTCTGTCCCTTCCTGGCTGTGTGGCCCTTATCCAGGTGACCTAAGCTCTCTGAGCTTCCACCTCTTTGTTTGTAAAACAGTCACATCTACTGTGAGGATCAACTCAGCAACACACATGAAACACCTGCGAGCCGTAGATGCTCAGTGCAGTTTACTTCCTTTTCCCCTCCCTCCCCTCCATCCCTCCTGCCAGTACCAACAGTAAGAGCTGCCACTGACTTACTCAGCGAGTGGTGTGCCAGGCAGAAGAGGTCTGCATACATTATCAGCTAATTCTCAAATTATTGCCCCCTTGAGGTAGGTCGCATTGTCCTTCACCCGTTGCGACATCCTATTTCAAAACCAGAGGGAGCTCGGCACCTCCAACCGCTTGTGGGAGAATCTGTCTCTTAGGGTCAGATTCCCGTGCATCCTTTTCTGTGCTGCGGTTTCTGCTCACGCAAATGCTGACGCTCGACTTGCTGAAACCATTTACAAAAAAAGGAATTTGGGGCTAAAACGAGACCCTTTGCAAGTATACTGCAGGGTGCATAAGCAGCTTCCCTTTAAAGGCAAAATACGATGAATCCGATTTGGGGGAGGGAAACACACCTTGTGCCGCCCGGATAGCCTTCGGAGCACGAAGTGGGTCAGATTTCCCAAGGGCTGGAGGCTTCATCTCTGACTCGGATGTTTCCTTGCTGGTACCCACAGGGAGATCAGAGGCAGCTTCAGCTTGCCGCTTCCTACTTCTGGGGTGGGGGGCAGCTCCCAGAGGGTTTCAGGTGGGGAAGGAGCAGTACCTCCTGGCTTCACCACTGTTTAGATGTAACCTTGGACAAATGACTTACACTCTGCAGGCCTGATTCTTCAACTGTAAACTGAGGGTAACGTCAACAGGGCCTTTGGAGGATTCAACGGGATTCTTTAAAGTGCTGGGTACGTGGAAGGCTCAGAAGTGTGGTTCTGCTCCCTCGTTGAGGGCGCAGGGGTGGGTGAGTGGTGTTTTCTGGGCAGAGCTCACTTTGTGCACTGCGGCTGGTCATCTTTGGAAAGGGCTTTCCTACCATGAAGTGAATCCTTTTGAAATGCCACGTTGTCCTCCATGGTCTGCTTTCTGGAACCTCTTCCAAGCATCTTGCCAAGAGGGGCCTCCCCCACCCCCCACCCCAGCATGCAGCTCCTCCCCTGCACAACCACGCCCCCTGCCGGCGAGACCTGGGATCACATTCAACCTCAGGATTGCTACTAGGAGGACGAAATCGGGATCAAAGTAGTCAGTTATAGGAAGGTTCTCCGAGGACTTGAGTGAAAAGAGTATCTGATGATCTGGGAACACCCACATTCTGCAAGGGCGATGTGGGTGGGTGTTGTCTCCAGAAAGCATGTGTGGAATGTGATTGTAACTAACAAAGGGAAAGCCTACTCAATTGCATCACGTTCTTATTTCGGTGGTTTCTAAACATGGCATCAGAATTCCCAGGGAATCCATGGGAATCATACAGAGCGCTGGGCCCCACCCTCAGCCTCTGTTTCACGTTTGCAGCCCGAAGAGAATTTGTTAGGTGTCCCCAGCCTTTCCTAGGATGAGCGTGCTGAACCATGCCCCTCAGTGGTTCAGTTCCAAAAACCTCTTACAGAGAGGGCTGCATTACAGCTTGGTGGTACCAACGAGTACAGTCACGCCACTCACCTTTTGCTTTGATTTCCTACTGAATAAGCAATTCCTAACCATACTTTGGCTTCACGTGTAGATTTTCCTAGAAGGGCTCAATGTGGTCATCGGCAAATGAGAGTAATCTGGTCCGCCTGACGGTTTTAATTCTTTTTGTAAAGTGAAAAACTTGCCTTCTGGTCCTGTGAGTCCAGGTGAGGGGCAGAGTAAGTCTAGGTGAACTAAACAAAGTCTTCTCTGGATCCACAGGCGCTGGAATTTCATGGTCACGTCAAGGCACTAGTGGCAGATGGTCAGTGCTCACCCACGTGACTCGCGCGTTGGAATGTAATGTGTGGCACCCAAAGGCGGTGAAGAGGGAATGTGAGTCCCATGCTCTTTGCCCTGCGGCACGGCTAGATGCACAGAACTCCACGAAGGCAGGGTTTTCTGTTGGAAGCAGCCTGACTTGGCTTAGACACCAAGGGAGGAGAGCCACCAGAAGCTCTGACCTGCCGTGGACTGTGACCTGAGCACGAGATGAGCCTCTGCTGTGTCCAGCGACTGGGATTCCCTGGGGTTCCTGCCTTGGCCGCTAGCCACAGTGAGCTCCCACTGTCCCCCCTCCCGTGTGAGCAGCTAAGGTGGTTCTGTTGAGCACACCTCTAGCTTTAGCACTTTTGCAGGGAGAGATGCCACCCCAAGTCCAAGTCCCACCCTGGGTGGTGGGGTGGAGGGACGGGACAGGTTGTTTTGGTATACGAGTGACCACCCACAACTGGGCCTGCTCTTCCTTACTGGCGAGATCAGGAGGAAAAAGGATGATTCCTGCAGGAGCTGACCTTCTTCCCCTGGTTCTTTCTTTGGTCTCACCTGTCCAGGTGATTAGCATGGGGCCCAGCATACGGCAGATGCTCAGTCAACACCGGCCATCGTGATGACGAAGCTGCAACCGAGTCTCCTGGCAAGGGCGGAAGAGGCTGTTGCCTTTTGGCACAAGTTTGGAGGTCATCAGGCATTTATAAAGAAAAAGTTTATTTTCATCACAAGAAGCACACAGACTATATACAGTACACACCAACAGAAGTAAAAAAAAAAAAAAAAGTGCATTCTGCATCTTCTACTGCAAATTCACAGTACAAAAGATACTGCCTTTTAAATATATAATATAAAAAAAAACAAGAAGAAAAACAATATAATAAAAAAAATCATTGATATCATAACACAACACACTGGAACCCACTGGCGGCTTCTGAAAACCAAAGGGCAGCCCATCTTGTGGAGCTCCTGATGGCGGTCTGTACCTGCATTTTGTTGCAAAGAGCTCAGGACACCAGTAGAGAGGAAAACAGGGGGGGCCTAGGTGGTAATAAAAACTCTACTGAACAGGAGTACAGTTGCGTGATGGGGGGAACAGGGAAGGGGCTGGGCTGCGGTCCAGGGGGAGCCTGGACCGCGCCACCACCCCCCGGCTGGCCAGCAAACCAATCCCGTTCTTTCCTCGCTTACTACGGACCAGGCCGTGGCTGAAACCGTGCCCGCCTTGCCAACAGAAACCGCCAGCGCCGTTTCTAGCAACGCTCCTGGCCTGGCTGCGGGCAGGTGCGAGAAGCCGCACAACAGACCAGCACAAGCATGGGGCAGGCAAGCTCCAGCCCTAAAAACGCCAACCACCACTGACGAGGCAAAGTATCCAATCACAGAAGGCGAGAGCTTAACGGTTGCCCATAAATACACAGTATTTGTAAACTATTATTAAGGCACTCGATTGTAAAACAATAATTACAGTGTCAGGAAGGAGGCAGGGAGGGAGCAGCCATCTCCGTGAGCAGCGCGGCCGACAGAAAGGACAGCAGAGGACCGGGGGTCTGGTTCTAAGACTCCTGCTAAGAGACCGACACAGGCCGGGGCTGCAGCACCCACTGCAAGACAAAGACGAGGTGGTCACATCCACACCCACCGAGGGCAGCACCGCACTGTGTCGCTCCAGACCGTTCAAGGTGACCCGCTTCATAGCTCGGGTGACACGGTGTGCGTGTACGTGAGGGAGGAGGGATGCACGTGATGCTCTGATTCAAGTGATAGAGAGACAGATTCAAATATATATATTTGTGCAGAGTGAACTCATACATATACGTATTCAACTGCAGAGCAGACAATAAAAAGACCAAGGAGCTGAGCACGGGGGTCCATAAGTACCTTCATTTGGCATGCCGCGTCGGGGAGACGCTGGGGGTGGGACAGCAGCCGGTGACCCTGCACCACGCTGTCCCGATGTCACAAATCTCCTGCCCGCCTGGCTCCCCTGCCGGAGGTGAAGGGGCGGCCGTCACTGTGCCGGCCGCGTGGGGGCGGGGAAGCCCTGCCGGGTGGCGAGCCAGAGCAGGGTTCTGGGAAATGTGTTCTGGTACCAAACGTTTCCAGCCAACAGACAGCAAGTCACTCTTCGGACACTTTGGGTGAGGTTACTCACATGCTCTCGACTACATGACAGCATTTCCTCTCACTAGGGAGCAGGGGCCCCAGGGGAGCAGGGGATCCATCAGCCTCCTGGGATGGCACCTGTGCACAGTGCCGACGTACAGGGTTGTCCTGACGATGTTAATTCTATGGCCTCTTTGGTTCCATCCCAGGCATCCTCTGGGCTTATCCAGGAGGGAAAAGGCTTTAGAAAGGGCTGGAATGCTTTTTAGCTGGAGAGGGTGGGATGGAGCGGAAGGGAGCTGGACAGAGTAACCTGCTGGCCTGATGGACCGGGTACCTCCACCCAGCAGAGAGCTGTCTGGCAGCCGAGAGGTTGGCACTGGTGCCTGCACTGAGACCAAGGAGGCAGGTGAGACTGGGGGCAAGAACCTTGTTGTCAAGAAGTTCATGGAATGATGCACATTGCTCCAAGGCCCTGAAGTAGCTACAAGACAAAGACATGGAAATCGGCAAGGTCAGGTCCCGATCAAGGGCAGCACGGTTTCCCCTCTCTCTGTGACCACCTCTCCTCTTCGACACAACAAAACTTGATGAGAAGACCTCCCTGTATCGTTGCAAGAGGAAGACCTAGAGGAGTTCGCTCTAATTTTGGCATGCCACGTGAATGAGAGTGCAAGGGAGGGAAAGGTGAGGTGGAAGAGGAAATGCAGCTGAATTCACAGGGTACTGAGCTTATTTAGAAAGCTTTTGTTCTCGCCTAGTTCGACAAAGGCATTCCACGAAGATGGCGGTCACCAAAATCAGTGACTTTCACAGCATAAACCACTGCCGCCTACATTCGGAATCTCCCCCATCTGCTAAGCTTACAGGTGAAGCACTGGTCAAGATGTGGCACAGCTTACGGCGTAAGCTTTCTTTTCAGAGACCGGTAGGAATCTGTCTTTGCCAAGGTGTCTCCAAGCCTGGGAGAATGCTCTTGTCTTGTTAGTATAACATTTAAAATAGCAATCTGCCATATGTTTGTGTGCCGCTGATCTGGGTCTCAGAGAAAAGCCTTCACCCTCTTCTCCAGGCTACAGTGTCATCCATCAATTTTGCTCTGATGATGGGCACCTGGGCCCCGGTCTGTTTAGATACCGATAGACTAGCTCCTGACAGCGAATGGATAACTTTGCCAAAAGCCAGAGACCCACTAGTATTCGTAATCCTCCTCCCACCCTTTAACTGGATAAGAAGAATTATGGCTTTCAAAATTAAGGTCTTCAAAACTATATCATACCCAGGCATGGTTAAAAAACCAACATAAGCCTGGCATCATCAAATTTAAAGAATTATTTTGACACAAAAGTTGATCCACCACATGAAATTTAATTTGGCAAAACGCTGAACCTGATATATATTTTTTGAGACTGTGCTCTTGTTGGCTGAGAGAGAGGAGGAAACCCAACTGGGTTTTCCGCAATAAGTGGATAATCACCTTTTAAGCTGATTTCAGTTGACAGTGGTGGGAAAACAAATTCCGATAGGGTAAAATAACGTATACTTTAATAAAAAAAATAAGGCCAGGGAGAAAAAGTTTCTGGAGAGAGGGTTTTTGCAAAAACTCTACCCACTAGCTGAAATACGGACTAGCCTTCTTCCTGCAGACCCTGCCTGGGCTACTCTTGGGGGCCCGGTTCTGACCAGCGTAAGAGGGCGACTCATTTGCCCACGTTTGGAATTTGGCTGGCCCTTGAAGGATTTCTAGTTTCACTGGCCAGGGCTCGGCGAAAGTTTTCTATAAAGAGCCTGATCGCAAGGTAGCTAGCTTAGGCTTTGCAGGCTACATGGTCTCTGTCGCCTATTTGTTAATTTTTTGATAATCCCTTAAAACTATAAAAAACAATCTTAGCTCTTGGGGCCATACACCATGGTTTGCTGACCCCTGAATTAAACTTAACAGACCTCTTCTCTCTCTCCAAAATATTTTAACATCCTGCCTTGCTGGCCAACATCAGAGGAGTCCCTCCACTCAAGATCCTTGGAGGGACTACTCCCAGACACTCAGGACCACGCGCTGTCCTGCCCACTGGGAAGAGCCGCAGAGAAGCAGGAAGCAGCGTTCTCACCGCAGGAAGGGGCGACTGTAAACGTCTGCCAGGGCTTCCCCCAGTCCCACTTCTCAGAGAAGCTGCTGCTAAGTTGTTCCTTGAGAGTGACTGAGCGTTCCTCACTGCTGCAATCTCCTTTTCCTCCCCAAACGTGAGTACATGTGACCTAATGAACCTGAGTGCTGGGGCTCCTGACGGGGTGACCCACATCTCAGAATCCCCGGCCCCGCCAGACACTTGAGTCCCTACGAACCACAACACGACCGCATTGGGTTCCGCAGCAGATAAGACTCAATGATACTTTGTGGGTCCTTCTCCCCAGATGGGGGACAACTGAAGACTGACCTTTAGCAACAAACTGAGGACCCCACACACATTTCCCCCCACCTCACCCCAGGGCCGGCCAGACACACGTCACTCAGCTGTGACAACACGCCAGGACAGGCAAGTCAGCTGCTCAGAGGACCTCCACTCACCCTGGAGTCGGTCTGACAGCAGCATTCGCGCCTTCGTGTCACTTTAACTAGCAGTGTTTGGCGCAGGCACCTTAAAAGTCTTAATACTTTTTGGGGTCCTGACAACCGCACAACAGAAAGTTCTCTTTCGGAAAAATCTTTTCTGACACAGCATTTTTCCCTGGAATGAGCCTTGGTCATTATTGGAGTTTAAAAATAAAAAGCAGAGCAGGATCAGAGGTAGGACTTCTACTGCCATCCAGGAGTTTTCCCAGAAGGGCCTGAATGAGCTAGGACACGTGCCGTGGTGGCGATGCCAATGCCACAGCTATTCCTTTGCAGGTTGTGCCGGAGGATGTTTTGTTTTTTGGCTGTGTTGGGTCTTCATTGCTGTGCACGGGATTTCTCTAGTTGTGGCGAGCAGGGGCTGCTCTTCACTGCGGTGAGCGGGCTTCTTATTGTCGTGGCTTCTCTTGTTGCGGAGCGTGAGCTCTATGAGCGCAGGCTCGGTAGTTGTGGCGCACGGGCTTAGTTGCTCTGCGGCATGTGGGGTCTTCCCGGGCCAGGGCTCGAACCCGTGTCCCCTGCATTGGCAGGCGGATTCTTAACCACTGCGCCACCAGGGAAGCCCCGTGCCAGAGGATTTTTGATGTGTGTGCATCGCTGTATAAATGCTCTTCTTAACACACAAGAAGCACCCGGAACACCTCATTTGGAGTCAGAGTCTACTGGTCAACAGCTGCTGGTTCCCCCAGGCCACAAAACCAATGCTCCCCTTTCTTCTTGTGCTGTATGTTAGGTATTGTTGTTTCTTCTTCTCCCCTTTGCCGCAAGAGGGGAGGAAAAGTAAGGATAACGCCAATTATTTAAAGGAAATCAAGGCAGAAGGGGTGGACCAAAATCCACAGTGAAACTAAAGGAGGGATCACAGAAGTCCAAACGCAGCCAAAGGCGGGTCAGCTTTTGCTCATCCACGAAGGGCTTTTCAAGTTTTCCGGGGCAGATTTCCCTGATGGTTTAGAGGTTGCAGTTGGGTTCCTGGGGGCCACTGGGGGCTCATGCAAGAAGGAAGACTCGCTCAACCTGGCATCCTGGGAGTCAGCCACGGTGGACACGTCGGCCTCACTGGACAGGTCCTCCGTCGAGAGGTTGAGGCTCCCGAGCTTGGCGAGGGAGTGAGAGCGCTTGAGCGGGGACGAGACCGTGAGGCCCGCCAGCCGGAGCCGGGTCTCGATCTCCTGCGTGCGCTGCTTCACCAACCCGGGCTTCCCACGGACGCTGTGGATGCTGTCGCTGCTTGAGCTCCGGGTCAGGTTGGAGCTCATGGAGGATGAGGTCGGGGTGTAGCAGATGGTCTTCAGGAAGTCTTTTGAGAAGTGACTGGTGTGGTCTGGGCGGCAGAGGAAGAGCGGGGGGCTCTTCAGTGGGGCTCCTTCTGACGGAGGGGGGCCAGCCTCGGGCTTCTCGTCGCCCTGGGCCTGGCCAGGCAGAGCCGGGTCCTGGCTCTCCTCGGGGATGCTGGCCTCCAGCCTGCTGGCGGGGCCATCCTTGCAGGGGGCCGCCAGGTCGGCCGGCGTGCCCTTCAGCCTCTCTAGTTCTTTGGTGTGCTTGCGGACCAAGCCCGCCTTCTGCAGCTGGATGATGGATTCCTGGTGCTGCATCAGGTAGCTGTTGGCTGTCGGTTTCTCGGCTTCTTTACTGAACAGGAGCCGCAGGTCCTTGGCTGGCTTCGGATCTTTCTTGGGTGGCGAGTCGTCCTTCGCTACTTCCATGTTGGGAGCGTTCTTAACACAGTGAGAATTCTTCAAAAGGAGGGACTTTGGTAGGACTTTGTGAGTCTCTCTGGAAGGTTCCAAAAGGCTGGCTGGTAGCTCTGGGGCAGCCGCAGCCCCAGGGCTACTGATGTCTGGCCTCCTCGAGCCTGCTGGTGGTAGGCATGGGGGAGTTTCGGTTGGGCCAGAGGACAGTTTCTCTGAAGCTCGGGACCTGCTGGCCACATGGGCCATGGGGGAAGACGTGAGGTGGGGCAGGAAGGTGGGCTGGGTGCAGATGGCGGGAGCACCGGGGTTCTTGCATCGCTCCCCGAAGGCCTCGGGAATCCCGCTGGCTGCAGGGTACATGCAGTCGGCGCAGGATTTGTAGGAAGGCTTCACTTTGTTAAGGATCCCAAAGATCGCATCGTGCTGAAAAGGACAAGAACATCGTGAGGGCGTGACGCAAGCCTAAGCCCGAAAAGTACAAGAAGGGCAGGAGGCAGGGCTGGGGCAGGCACTGGGCTGGCAGTGCTCTCACTTCAGCTGGGGCTGGGATACGGCCCTCTCGGAACCCATATGACCGTGACTAATGCAGGTTAGGGATGAGTTAGAGACACTGAATCGAACTTCCCGGAAGCTACGAGCCCACAGTCCTGGGCAAACCTTCGGCGACATGGCCAGGAGCAGGGCCTCCAAGGGCCTCCCTTCTCAACTCCGCCTCCGCCACTTGCACCAAATGACCCTCTCCAGCCTCTGGTGTTGCCTGGAAACCAGAGTGACTTCGCCTCACCCCTTCCCCTCGCGGCCTCGTGAGAATTAGCGAAATAACATTTCTGGCACCGTAACTGTGTCTCCCCTCCAGAAACGGTCCGGAGTCTGCAGCCTGAAGACAGCCCCCTTCCTGTCTGGCACAACAGAGCGTGGCTCAAGGAACCACCATCTAACTGTGCTCTTCACAGAGAGGTGGCCAAAGGCAGAAACGGTTCGGGAAAGACTCTAATACAGACCCAAACACGGGTGCCCACGACCCCGAGGAGGGGGCCAGGCAGACGTGGGTTTCATACACCAGTGGAAAGCACGTTTGCACCACTTCCCAAGAAACGCCCTGCCTCTGGTCACTGGGGGTCTCTGCGAGCTCAACGTGGGCCTCTCCATCCCGCCCTCCTCCTGATGGGCAGGCCAAGCCCTCACTCCCTCATGCGCCCATCGAAAGGCACCAGGGCTGCTCCTCTGGGCCAAGACCCAGCCGAGAACCGCAGAAGTGGAGGCAAGAGGGTGACTCTCTTCCCTCGCGAGTTGTTTCACTGTGAGACTCCTGAGGCGGTTGAAAACCAAGCCTTCTTGGCAAAAGGTTTCTCCCTGCCCCTCTGTTGTGTCAGGGACCCGTACCATCCTGTGTGGCAGCCCGAGGTCCCCGCAAGCTAAGGAGTCAGGGTCCGGTCCAGTCCTGGAGGAGTCAATGGGAAACCCAGCCCCGATTCCTGGAGGCTTGCAAGGGGGCGTGTGGAGAGCGTCTGGTGGGGCAAGTAGGGGGCCAGGTCTCCTGCAGGACCCTAACCTGGTCAGGATTCCTGGGGCTGGTTTCCAGGTCGACCAGTGGGGCTTGGTCACCCCTGTGGTGAGGACCGGACACAGACATTTTCCTGAAGCTTTGACCAAAGTGTCTATATGTTTGTTTCTTCTAAAACTTTTAGAATCTAACGTTCTAAACCGTGGTAAAATCTACCACGGTGGGAGATTTGAGAGCACCTTTCAGAGCTCACGGGGAGACAAGGGAGGAGGGAATTCATTCATCCAGCTCCTACTTAGGGAGCACGCCTGTCCTGTGCCAGGCCTTGCACTGGGCGCAGGGGCTACGAGCAAGACAGTCCCTGCCCGCCGAGGGCCCTGTCTCTGGATGCCTCCTAAGCTGTGCATTTCGGTCCCTGTCCCATCCTCTGAGCCACCCCCATCTCAGATGCCTGGCTTCCATCTCACCCCATCAGTCTGCCTGCAGACCACTGCCAGAGGGGCCTTGTCACCAACCACCTAACGCCCTCCCATGCTTCCCAGCGCCCTGGGAGGACACGCGCAGGGCCCTGCCATCATGCCCCAAGGCCCCGCGTGCCCGGCCACCTGTCCAGCTGCGCCTCAGCCACTGCCCCTCAGCCAGGCCAAGCTTTCCACCCTCAGGGGCCTGGGCCCAGAAGATTCTCCTCCTGGCTCTCTGCGCGGCCAGCTCCGTCTCATCCCCTCCCCTCCCACCTTACCCGTGTCACCACACCGAGCACCACCTGTATGTTTTCTTTGTTACATCCTTACATGTTTACCTCCCATCTCCCTGTAAGACCACGTGTGCTGAACTACCTTACAGCTGTACCCCCTCACCAATCTGGCCCCGGAGTTAATAAACACAACTTGAACAAGTGAATGGATGCCTGTCTCTAGGTCCTAGTCCCTAGATAATGTCACCCATCCACACTCTGGCCAGAAAAAGAAGGCTGGGTCCTTCGTTTATCTTCTTATCCAGGCTTCTCTCGTGGTCCCCGTTCTACGACTCACAGCTACGTCATCTCGGACCAACCGAGGTACCACTGTCCCGGACAGAGAGGTTTTATATCATCTATCTTGATGGGCATTTGCTCTTTAAAGGGAAGGTGAGCGGTGAGGGAAATTCGAGAGTAATTACTATTCAGTTTGGAATCTGGGTCCTGATTTGGAGTACGGGAGATTTAACTTCCCAGTTTTGTTTGCATTATAACGTGATGATGGCGAACTCTCTGTACAAGGGGATGCCTCTATCTGCCTCCGCAGTGCTCTTACTAGAGAATCACAGCTGGCCCAGGAGGTGGGTGGTCAGGCCATGGGAAATGAAGCTTCCTGCCCCCGGGCCAGGGCGAGCCAGCAGCAGAGCAGAGGGCAGAACCCAAGACCAGGCAACAGAGGACGTCCCTCCACAAAACCAGCCTCCACGCGTGGGCCACTTGGAGGAGGAAAAAGGCTGGAGGAATTCTTGATTTTCTGAGCAAGTGGCAGGTTGAGGCAAAAGCCCTGTTGCAAATAACCCACGAAGTATGAGAGCTACAAGGGACTGCTGGAGTTAATTAAGCATTAGAGTCCGAGTTGCAAGGCTAGATACTTGATGATGTCGGCTTTTTCAAGGTGGCGGCGGTGTTATGGTTCTAGGTTATAAACGGAAGCGTTTGGGATGGAAACGACAGATCTGGGATTTGATTTGTTTCAGGAGAATCCAGGGTATGGGAACGAGGATGGGGGTGAGACGAAAGGAAGAAAAGCCATACACTGGTAAAGGCTGAAGCTGAGTGAGAAGTTACATGTTTTGTGGGGTTTTTTTGGCCATGGCTTGTGGCATGCGGGATCTTAATTCCCTGAACCCGGGCCCCCTGCAGTGGAAGCGCGGAGTCCTAACCACCGGACCGCCAGGAAATTCCCATAAGTTATATGTTTTATGTTTTACATAAGAAAAAAGGAAAGACTTTGAAACTCTGCCTCGGACGTGAATGAGGCACCGGGGTGAAGAGGGCGTGGGGGATGGTCACCATTCCCCAGGGGTCCCGGGTCCTCCGTCGTCTACCATCCCCGTCGGCCTGCAGAATCGCACGGAAAGCCACCCACTGAGCTGGCAGAGGCAGCTGTTGCGGGGCTGCCCCCGGGGCAGAAATGGCGTGCGTGCCGCCACCCCCTCGCGGCCCCAGGCCTACCTCGAAGTCGTCCGGGCAGCTCCTCTTGCTGTTGTTGTTATTTAGGTTTTCCCAATTCAGCAGGTTATCGAGCTCAGTAACAGGCTGCCCCCACTTCCCTGCTCCCGGGGCCTCCTCCCTTTCCATCTCCTCCACCTGTGGCGACGCGCCACCCCGGGCGTGGGGGCTCCCAAACTCTGGTTTCTTCTTCACTTCCTTCTCACAGAGTCCAGGACCTCCTGGGGCGTGTCCGGCCGGCTTGGATGCCTCTGCCGGCTGAGCGGCTTCTTCCAGCAGAGCATCCCTCTCCAGATCCTCCAGGTGGACCCAGCCGCCCGTCTCGTCTCTGGGGCAGTGCAACAGGGGGTCTGAGAGTCGCCGGAGACAGCAGGGGAGAGCGGGTCCCCCCGGGGTCCCGCTGCCCGGGAACCCAGGCTGGGCGGCGGCGTCCAGGCAGGGCGGCTGGGCTTCCGGGCTGCCGTCCAGGGTCTCCGGCAGGAAGTCCCCAGGCCCCGCTGGGTCATCCACAGGCTGCTGGCGCCACAGCTTGTTGTGCCGTTGTTTGCTGGGGAAGGAAGGCAGAGGAAGGTCAGCAGACGCCAGTGCCCAAGGGTCCTGGGAGGAAGGGGGTGGGGAGCCAGCAAGGGGCAGTCCAAGGCCCGGGTGGACACCAGGGGCTCACCTGGGTAAAGCCTCTCTCGGTTCATTGACCCCCAAGAAATTCGAGAATGACGGAAATAGCCTTAGGACCCTAAGTCATCATGGCTCCCGTACATATGGCATCCCGCACGTATGACCCATGTGGGATCACGTAAACAACTTTGTCATGTGATAAGGATATCGCAGACATGGGAAGGGGGTCTGGACCTGGAATCCTATCATGATCCTAGTGTCCCAGCTCTCCTGGCGAACCTGGTCATGCCACGGATGTTCCGTCTCTGTTTCCCCATCTGTCAAATAAGAAACCCCATCCTCTCCTACTTACGTCGTAGGGAAGTAACGCGGATCAAAGTAGAGAGTCGATAAAGACTTATACACACTAACGCGACCATGTAAACACGTAATGCACCTGAATAAAGCTGGGGAGATGCCAGAAAATTGGAAATATTTGTGTAGGTCAGAGAGATTACAGGTCAGTTTTTAAAATAAGTCTTCTAATGCTGTGTTATTACTTTTATGACACATTTCTTAAACGTGAGGGTTAAAAAAAAAAAAGAAGAAAGAGGCTCAGAGTGAAATCAGGTAAGTGAGTCGCCTCCATTAACCTCAGAGGATCACCAACATCCAGGGTGGCGACGGTTAAGAGGAGAAAGAAGTAAACATAGAAGGACGTGCAAACTAAGGGTCTGCTGTTGCTCTTCAATGCGAGGGAGCAACACGGTCATTCACGGCCGTCTGCTCTGTGTGCACGTTCCGCGCAAGGCCAAGTGGGCCCGCAGACGGGGCTATAATTCAAGGTCAGTGCTGTGCTGCTGTGAACCTGGCCTGGCAACCCCTGGTGGGCCTGCAAACCCCTGATGGCAGCAAATGACTGAAGGGCTACCGGAGGCGAGAGCAGAATGTGCCCCTTCCTCCTCCCCCGCTGTCCCCCTCGGCCCTGCCTGAGCACCTGTCCAGCTGCTCTCTGGTTGACAGTGAAGGAGTCCAGAGATGTCCGGAGCTGTTCTCCAGACCCGCCAGCTGCTTCCCCAAACGTGGCCAAGAAGCTGGTGGACTTAGCCTGTGGCCTCCTCACAACACCAGGCAGAAACAACCCAGCGAGGCCTTGGACAGATTGAACAGAAAAGGAACAGGGGGAAAGTGAGTCCCTAAGTCCAGCAGCGATCCACCTGGGGTCACTGGGGGACCCCTCCATGGGGGCAGGATCACCTTGCACGGGAGCCCCAGAGGCTGACAGACCCGGGCGTGCCCCCCGATCCCTGGGCCGCCCACTGGCTGTGTGACATGGGACACCTTAACCTCCAGCGTCAGTTCCTTACTCCCCACAAATGGGGGATCCCCTGTCCTCTGCAGACCTTTTTCATGGTGGGGTGGGTGGGTGGAGGTGGTGGGTAGAGAATTACAAAGCAGCTATGTCATCACTGACCGTGAGCCGGGTCTAGCGAAACAGCTGCACGGTGCTCGTGGAAATTTTACAACAATCCTATCGGGGGATTAGTTCTTAACTCGTCAGAGGAGACTGAGGCGGGGGTGGGGGGGAAGATTGATGAGCTTCCCCTGAGCTACCAGCTCGTCAGCGGTGGGCCCAGGGCTGCCTCTGCAGTCCCTGGAGCTGCCCTGCGGTGAAGCCTGGCACGGGCTTGGCACAGAGCAGGTGCTCAGGAAACGGGGCAGCCCCGGGCCGAGACTCACACGGAGTCCTGCCTTGGATTAGAAGCCGTGCCCTGCTCCCTCCAACTGCAAAACAGCTTTACGTGCCAACACAATAAGCACAGATCCCTCCTGGAAACCACTAATCAAACCCCAAACAATCGTTGTTTTTCTCAAACCAGCTCCCCCCGACCCCAAGAGGCAGGATTTTGGCTGTGGAAGCCACCGCTGGGCCAAACGGGAGCATGGCTGGGATGTGGCCGGCAGCCCCGGCCGGCTGGGCGGCAGGGCTTCTGGAGCTCGGCTCTGCCAATTCTTCTCTGCAGACAGGCACCCACCTGGCGTCCAAGATGCCTTCATACTCAGACAGCTGCCTCATAAAGCCCGCGTTGGGGCGTGTGATGCTGCGCTTTTGCTTCACGTAGTTGTAGGCTTTCTCCAGGGGCCAGCCAAATTCCTTCATCGCGTAGGCTATGACCGTGGAAGCAGAGCGACTGACGCCCATTTTGCAATGTACCAGGCACTTGGAGTGGTTCCTCCTGCAGCCGTGGGGGTGGGGGGAGAAGACAAAAGTTGATACAACTGCATTCTCTCAGGTCCGGCACAATGGATCTTTTTTTTTTAAACCCTGAAGTTATCTCATTGCCCAAACCCTCTGAGGTCCTGATGTTTAGGCAGCAGACGTCCACACACCCTCAGTAGGAAATAACTTCACTTCAAAATCAATTAGCATACAATGGGAAATCAAGATCAATCTGGCCTGGCCTGGCCAAGTTTTGCAGGGAGAAAGCTCCCCATTCGGGCGCCTTCCCAGGTGGCTGGGATCGGCCGGGAGACCAGAGCCCCCCAGGCGTGAAGCAACTGGGCAGCAAAAGGGGTATTTGCACAAGCTACTCACTCAGCTGCTAGAGCAGATGGAGACAGGGAGCAGGTTACTGTAGAGAAACAGGGTCAGCGAACTGAAAGCCACCAGGCCCCTGGCAGAGAGAGTGCCTCGGCAGACAGGAGAGTCAAGGAGCCAGCGTGAGTCCGCAGCACTTGACTTGGCCACCAGAGAAAGAAGCCAAAGAAAACAGATGGGCCGATAGGCTTTTTGTAGGGAGACGGTACCAGCCCAGGCGAGGCTGATGTAACAGACATGGCAAGGCCAGGAACACTGTTGCTCTAGCTGTCGCCTGCTCACAAAGGTGAGGGGCACCAGGCTAGGGAGGGCTGCACCCGTGAAAGTTTATTTGTACAGGAGGTAGGCCGGCCAGCCTGCCTGTTTACATTAGAAGCAGCACACCTGCTCGGCGGGAGCAGGCTCATTTCCTATACCCCAAGCTTAAAGTTCATCCTCAAACCTCAGGGGTTTTTTTGGACTGCCAAAGTCTATCCCCCAGGAACCCAGGGGAACTAAGATTTGGTCCTACATCATGGAGCTTTGACCTGGGTGCAAAGCAGAAGAGGAAGTGTCTCTTGAGAGCATCTCAAAGAGTTGTCTCTTTCTGGTCCTGACTTCAGTGAGACAGAGCTGTTCCACAGGAGAATAAGGTGAGGACAAAAGACACGTGACAGCAGTGACAGGCTCGGGGCAGTGGGGACCTCTGATGGTCCATCCCATTCTACGTGAACAGGAGTCACACTAACGCAGGTGGAGGTGGGCCACAGCTCAGGGCATCTGCCCGAGTAGATTTCTGAGTAGATTTCTCCAGGGAAGCAGCCCCAAAGGTGCTCTGAGTCATGTACGATCCGCCCGCCCTCCTCTCTCCTCTGGCTCTGTGACTCCCCATGCACAGAGCTCCCAAGAGTGTCCGCTTGGTACAGGGGCCTTGCCTGCAGCCAGGGCTAATGACGAAACGGGGGTCAAATGTCACGGCAGGTGAAAGAGAACGAGCTCATCTGGGGACCCCTGGAGAAGATCAATGACTTGGCCCTTTCGATGCTTGGGGTCCAGCACTCTAAAACCAGAGGCCCATCAGACGTCACAGGCCCCTCAAGCCAGGAGGCAGCTGTGTCTGGGGTCACCATTAATGTCTGCCCACCCTGCAGCTGCCGGTCAGCTTCTTCCCCAGCCTGGTTTCTCTGACTTCTCCGCCCACTTACTTTGCTTTGTTTATAAAATGGTACGCCTCGTTCCAGTGGGCGAGGAGGTCTGTGGTCTCTTCATCATAGACTCGGATGTTATGATACGCAAATAAGCCAGGGAAAAAATTATCTATTTCTCTAGTGACGTTTAAAATGTAGTCAACACTGCAATAAGAAAAAAAAAAAAAGAACAAATTGGAGAATCAGAATGTGGATCGACAAAAACCAAAGTAACGACAAACTGAGCAGAGAAAAGATTAAATACACATTTATAAAGGGTCTGTGTTTTTATGGCAGGACTTCATAGTGGTGGTCTTTGGGGTTTTTGTGGTATCTTCTAAATACCCTCTACATGATGAGAATACATTATATTTATGATAAAAAACAAATTTCTGCCTAAAAGACTTATAAAAAGAAAGCTCCACTCAAAGCATTGCTGAGTAACGTTGATTCTGGAAAGTAATCACACGTATCACCTAAATACATTTCTTAACTCCTTTGAAGTTTCAAAATTCGTAACTATTACGAGTATACAGAGGCTTTTAAAAAAATAAAATAAAACCAGGTCTTCCCTGGTGGTGCAGTGGTTGAGAGTCCACCTGCCGATGCAGGGGACGTGGGTTCGTGCCCCAGTCCGGGAAGATCCCACATGCCGCGGAGCGGCTGGGCCCGTGAGCCATGGCCGCTGAGCCTGCGCGTCTGGAGCCCGTGCTCCGCAATGGGAGAGGCCACAACAGCGTGAGGCCCGGGAGAGGCCACAACAGTGAGAGGCCCGCGTACAGCAAAAGAAAAATAAATAAATAAATAAAACCAACGTCTCCACTTTTAAGTAGTTAAAAAGCTGAATGTATCCATCCATTTTTTATGTCCTTGGGAACTGCCTTAACTCCTTTTTGAAACAAGGCAGGCTGTAAATAAATAAATAGTTGGGAGGGTCTGCTAACCCAGCTAACTCAGGTTCTATAGTTCTCTAACCTTAATACTTACATTCCTGGAAGACAAACATAACTTCAGGAGTTTGAAAACACCTCAAATAGATTTCATAAGAGCAATATTTATAAATGCTTTGGAAAAAAAAGAAAAACCTTTAAAATCATTTATTTATTCCCAGCAAGATAAAGCATGGACAGCATCACCCTATACTTTAAGATCACTTTCTCTTGAAAGAACACATCTTAACCAGTAGTTCTAAAGATATATTTTAAGATTTTGTTTAGTCTTGACTTTTAAATGCAGTAATTCAAGAATGCCATCATGTCAGACCCACAGGATGGTGATTTTGTGGCTGTGTTGTTTTTTTTAAAAAATGTCCAGACATCTGTTCTTGAAGGTCTAGGTTTAAGCATTTTTTATCCCTGCTGCCGAGTCTTTCTCAGATTGAGACAGGCATGTGTTTCTGGCCAACGCTGAGCATTTAGCTGCAAGATTCCCACCAGGCTCAAAAGTACAACCACAGAGAGAACCAGGAGTGGTCCGGGGAGCAGGGTTGCTGACTGGCCCACCGGTAAGTGTGTCCACACTGGTGCTCTCAGCATCTCTGCAGGGCGGGGGGGTGGGGGGGGGGCTCGTGGCCGCATCAGCACCCAGGCTGTCCTATACTATTTGAGGGTGATTTAGAATCATTCTCCCTGACACACACATTTCTAAACCCCAGTAAAATCTAAAACCCATGAATTATTCAGGAGGTAACATTCTGAAGCACATCTGTTTAGCTATGCAAATCAGGATGGCAGCTGCTTTGGAGACTGGGGTGGGCAATTCCAGGCAGGCAGGCAGCGCCAGGGCTCGGCTTCGAATGGACGGCTGAGCTGAGTGTTTCTAAGCTGCCTGGAAGGATGAGGGAAGACAAGGGGAGCAGACTCACCCTGAGCCCTGCAGTTCCTCCAGATTGGATGCATTCCATTCAGAGCCCTGGGGGACAGATCACACAAACCCCCGTGAGTGTCACACGTCAGCCTCAGAGCTGCTTACGGGATGCACGGTGTGCGCTAGCCCTGACGGTGATGGCTATCTCATGGGCCCCTGGACTCAGAGGCCGATAAGAGAGCTGATACAAAGAGGCCGATATCAGAGCAGGTTCCCCAGGAGTTCGTGGCACTGTCAGGGAAAGGGGCTGGTTGAGGAAACCCTGCCCCCTCTCATCACTCCCTTTCCTAAGACTCCAGCAGGGTCCTGTCACCAGAGGCAGTGACCTCCGACCTCCCACGCGGGAGAGGGCGCTTTCACATACCACTGATTAGAGCAGGAACTGGTTTACCTTTTCTGGGAAGTATTTGGCAATATTAAAAAAGTTCCCACCCTCTGACCTAGAAATTCCACTTACAAAAAGCTACCCCGAGGAAACACCCAGAATTCGCAGAGGTATATGTACCAGGATATTTACGGTTATTTATAACAAAACAGCAGAAACCACCCAAAGGTCCGACAAGAAGAGATCATATGATGGAGCCGTTAAAATAAATCATACTTTTGGAGGATATTTAATGACACAGGGAAATACCACATAACGAAAAAAAAATTTTTAAAGCAGGATACAAAACTATATAATCAAACAGTACAGTTCTTTCCTTTTCTTTTTCTTTTTTTTTTAAGAAGCTATAAATGCATTAAAAAAAAAAACCCATTAGATAGAAAAACAAACATACCAAAGTGTTACCAGTGACTGCCTCTGGATTTGTGAAATTGAGAATGCTTTTAAGTTTTCTTCCTTCAACTTATATTTCCTAACTTTCTGTAACATGTTTTAACTTCATACTTTAAAAATGGTATTTAAAAAAAAACCAAACCCCCCCATTTCTGAGCAGGCAAAGAACACGGAAGGGAAAAACCAAGAAAAAAACATCACTTTGCTCTTAGGAAATGCAATCGACACAGAGTCACAAACAGCAAAAGCACCCTCTTGGTCTCCCTATAAGCTTCCTTTCCCGAGAGGGTGGACAGCTCCAGATGCAGGGGCTGCAGGGGCCCCGATGGAGCTGGCAGCATGTGGGCACTAGCTGGATTTTCATATTGGAGGGAGAGGCTCAAACATAAAAATTCCTTTAGTATCTCTCATGGAAAAAGTGACATAAAGCACCAAACCACACTGAAAAAATAACAAAAGCTCTGCTAAGCCTGTGAGCATCCTCTTGCCGTGATCACCACCTAGTGGAGAGACGGGCCGAGGCGCCTTCAGTTCTGTGTCCACCAGGGAAAACAATCAACTTCCCAGAGAGGATTTAGAGCCGGGGCTGCTTTCAAGATTCAGGCTTCAAATCCACACATCTATACACATTTAAATATATATACATTGAACATTTATAGATCTATGTATATAGATCAATATATATATAAATGAGTTAAATATATATTTAATACGTTAAACATGTACCATGACATACACATTTGGGGAACTACTGATTACTTCCTACAGGCAGAAAACACAGTCGTTCATGCCTTTGGCAGCAAGTACACGTCCTCGACTTACCAAGGATGTGATTCCTGCTCCAACGATGGGTACCATTTTTGAGTGCCTATGGAAACCGCACTCAGTGCTTCAAATATGTACTAACTTAATCCTCATATTCATCCCCTGAGGTACAGGGTGAAGGAAAGGAGAGGCCAAGAGACTTGCTCCCCCGGGCACCTGGCTGGTCAGGCTGGGGAGTGGGAACCTGCTGGGTGGGTCCGGTTTCCATCGCACCGTACTGCCTCACTAACTAGTAGCGTGCCTTTCTCTATAACCCCCTGACTTTGAAAACTTGCCAGCTGCCTTCTATGGAGACTTACAGCTTTAAGAAAATCTGACTGGGGGCGGAGTGAAGAGAGGGATGTGCAGGCCCCGCCGGCCGTGTCAGCAGGGCCTGCTGCCTCCACGGGCTCTGGGAGCAGGGCAGGGGGCAGCTTGGGGACAAGTGGGGGTGTGTGGGAGGGATGCTGCATTTCAGGCGTTTGGTCTGTCTCCTCTGCTGTTTCTCATGTCTCGGGACAAGGAGGCATAATCCTGGGGTTAGGCGCGGGTGTTCCCTTTAGTAACTGGGGTTTTTTTAGTTCGCAGACCATCTGGAGGGGGTTTCTGTTAGTGACCGATGAAGGTGGAGGGTGGTGTGCATCTGAAAACGGTTGCCAGCCAGAGAGCTTTCAAACAACTCCCCGCAGCTCAGCTGGGAGCTGCGGCGCAAACATCTGGCTCTCGAGCAAACCCGTAGGCTGCAGGCCAGAGAAAAGGGGTCAAGAGGGGAGTTCCCGTAAAAGTCAGGACAGAGGCTCCAGGAACTCAAGTTTCTCCCCCTCTATGACTTGCTGCAAACTCCAAACAAATCAAGGTCTGATTTACGTTTCCCAAACCAGACCCTGCCGTGCGCTGTGCCTCTTACGAGATAAAGGTGGTCGAAGATGAGGGAGGGCTTGTCCATCTGTCCCAAGATAAGGAGCATCTCGTTGTCTATGAATTCCTTGAATTCTTTCAAGTTACAGTTCATCTGTTTCTCTAATTCATTACGGATCTGCGGAGTAGAAAATATTAGGAAAGGGGGTTTGTTTAAAAAAAACAAAAACAAAAAACAAAAAACAGTTTCTCCGAAGAAGTAATAAAGTCACAACACTGTTTTCAAAAGTGTTTTTGAAAACAGTGATATCCGGTTCAAAAGTGTTTTCAAAAGTGTTTTTTGGGCTTTTTTCAGAGTAAGCACATATGCACTTAAACACGCTGCACACACGCGTGGGTGGTGGGAATGCAGGCTACTCGGCCTCAATGTGAACCTGACTATGGGACGTTTATTATTTGAAAGAAGGAATTTGATTCCCTTGGGATCTTTTCTACTGAGTTGAAAAAACTTACGCTTTTCCAGTTATCAAATCTATCACCGTGAAAACGTAAAATCCATTTCACCTTGCTTTGGAAGGTATCACGATAGGGTTTATTATGTATTAATTCACAAAAAGATTGTACATGACTTTTATAAATGGCAATTTCAACCTCTTAGCTCTACTTAGTTTAAGCTGTTACTACAATTCATTGCATTCCTTGGACAAAGGGCAACAGAAAAAAGAAAAAAGTAATCGAGAAAAACATTAAAAGGCAGTTTCATCTTGCTTTGGAAGGTATCACAATAGGATTTTGTTACATGCACTAATATAAACAGATTGTATATGGCTTTTTAAAAAGGCAACTTCAACCTCTTAGATCTACCCGACCTAGGCTGTGCTAGGGCAACAGGACACAGGGATGCCCATGACCTCCGGCCCACCCAGCAGGGAAGCGCTCTTACTTCCTTGGACGTCACGTTCTCCAGGTCCTGACTCATCATGATGCTCCGGAGTTTGGCTTTGATGAGACGCTCCGTCCTCTCCCCTTCAGTTGGCCTGGAGAGAAATCACATTCAGGAAAGCGCAGAGCCATGGGAAGCCACATGAAGCCACGGGAAGCCTGCGGTCGGCGTTCACAGAAACCCCAGCTGCTCCCGGGCTACACGGAACACGGCTTGGGCACGTTCTCAGCGAGAAGGGGAGAGGGACAGGGAAGTCGCCCAGGGGCCACCAGAGAGGACGGCAGACCAAGGGGGCAAACAGTGGTTGGGAAGCGGACTCGTCCTGCGGGTTTGGAGAGCCTCAGCCTCTCAGGGCCGGATGCTGGAACCGCCATGCGACATCCCCATGGCCCAGACCCCCTAGACTCTGCTGAGGACATCACTGTGTCTTCAGGCAGCCCATGGCCCCAGCTGCATCCGGCTCCTGTTACCTCCTTACACGCTTACACGGAACCAAAATCTATGTGTTCCCCTGCAACTTCTACGCATCAGCCTGGTTCTAACCCTGGGGCCACACGGACCGCGACAATCCTTCTTGTACGTCACGTCCCTTCATATGTTCAAAGGCATGTATCCTATCCAATGCTCTCGTAGTTTCCTTGAGGCCTCATACTACGTGGCTCCCAGTCCTCCCCACATTCGGGGGGCCCCCCTCGGTCCACAGCCTTCCTACGTGTGGTGTCCCCAAGGAACATGATGCTCTGGGGAGGAGGGTCCCAACCAGGAGAGAAGGGGAGAGTGGCTCCCTCCTTCTGGAACTAGAGTTAATGGAGCGTGGCCTCGGGCCACGTGGGGCAGCGCTGCCGCCTCAGAGCCGGC
The DNA here is from genome assembly GCF_949774975.1 of Lagenorhynchus albirostris. NCBI lineage: Eukaryota > Metazoa > Chordata > Mammalia > Artiodactyla > Delphinidae > Lagenorhynchus > Lagenorhynchus albirostris. The sequence continues at coordinate 70,497,233 of NC_083108.1, forward strand.
CGCCCTCGGCCTGCCTTCGTGCAGTTGTGTTTTGGGACCCAAGGAACCGGATATCACATTCATCACACTCTTATAAGCAGAGGAAGAGGCTTTGGAAATCAAGACTTTGGACCTGAGGAGGAGGGACCAGGGCACCGGTACAGGGAAGCTGATGAACGTTACGGAGCTGCTCCCCAGAAATGCATTCACACCCGAATTTGTCTATCATTTTAAAAGGCGGTGGGGGGGGGGCGGTGGTCAGACCCTTCCCCAGCCAAAGACACCCACGGGCTGCAGGTCAGGAACCCCTGTGTGGGATGCTGGTTCTGGAAGACAATGGGGCTGTGACACCGTGCAGACTCGGGGTCAGGGGGCAGGCTCGGGGTTGGGGACCGGGACGGGGACGGAGGCTCCGCACTCGCACTCACTTGTCCGCGAACAGGGCGGGGGAGTCGGGCCTCGTGGACTCCAGGTCCTGCATGGCGTTCCACTCGTTGATGCAGCTCTGCTCGGAGCCAATGCAGCTCTCGTAGTAGGAGGCCCAGAGCAGCGCCACGCCCCCGGGGAAGTAGTTGTGCCTGCGTGCCACCTCGCAGGCCTTGTGGAGGACCTGCAGGGCAGACCTGGGGTGAGGAGGGGAAGAGGGTCAGGCCCGGGAGGCACGAGGGGAGCTGGGCTGGAGTCGCTCTTACATCTGAGGTTACGAGGGGGACACGTGGCCGCCAGGTACCACCGCGGGTCTCTGGGACACAGGCACCGACCCCAAGAGCAGAGACGGCGCCTGTCACCATCCCCAACGAGGAAACGACAAAACTTTCTAACGCTCCCTATCGGGCAGGCTCCCAGGTCACTTTACAACCGCCAATGAACTCCCAGGAACTGAGATTCACTTCTGAGGCTGTGGTTACCTTGAATGTGGGAACCGCAATGCAGCCGAGCAGCTAGAAGGAAAGCATCCTCAACGTGCAGCAGAGATATGTGACTGCATTCCCAGTCACTTAATTTCTAGCTCCCTCCCATCAATGTTATAACAGCTTAGATGCTTAGATTGCGTAAGGAAATGAGACACTCACAAGAACTAACTGCAGAAGAAGTTCTGGGAGGCAGAGTCGGGCAGGAGAAACAGTACTGAAAACGTATACATTGGTAACAACTAATTTACTTATCCTTTGTTTACTTCTTTTTACAAAAATATGGGCTGAGTATTTCTCAGTGAATGGGGTGAATCAGGTATCAGTGAAGGGTGGACGAGCGAGGCCTTGGATGGAGAAGTTATCAGAGAACCAATGGCTCAACCATGGCGTAAAAACCACTGCAACCCACTTCACTTTCCCCAGTGGTCCACATCTGTCCTAGCTCTAGACTGGGGGAGGGAAGAAACTTGAGCTGAATATTTACGAAATTTTATTCTCGTTCTGAAGTTTTGGAAAAACCCATGGGCCTGTTTTTTGACTCGCTCGTAGAGAAAGAGATAACAAATTATCCAGGGCCATAAAGGAACATCTGGGACATCTAGAGAACGATGAGTTCGTGATTTCCCCCCAAATGATCCTGAACTGACTGCAGGAACAGAAGACGTAAAAACGAAGCAACGATGTTAGCGGGTGGCCCATGGGAGGATCCTGCATCACTCTCACTGTTCTGGAGAAAAGAGTAATTATTTTGAAACACAGGGCAGAATTCTTCTCATCAGAGGCCACCGGCTTTCTCCTGAGTCTCTTCCAGATTATCTGAGGGAGACTGCTGTGTGGAGTCCGCTGTATGAGTGGCCTGTGCGGCCCTCCAAGGATGAGGAGGCTCTAGAATGTGTATCGGGTTCAGAGAAGGTCTGGAAGTTGAACGCAGTCTTCACCCACAGCTACCTCACCCCCCATGCAGGCGTCCAGGGAGGCCCTACCCTGCCCTGGCCCCTGCACCCTGCAGTAGGTATCCCACAGCCCGGCACCCACCCCTCAGTATAACATAGGACTCTGCTCTGGGTTTATGGCCACCTCCCTCACCAGACTTTAAGCTCCAGGAGGACAGGAATTATGTCCGTTTTATGCCTCCGCAGATGCTCAATGCCTAGCAGAGCATTGCTGTTGCCCTCATGGAGCAAACTGATCACCCTCGGTGCGCCAGGGACAAGGGACCAGTGAATTTATGCTAAAATGACATTTTGTCAGCAGGGACGGTAGAAACATAAAAACAAGGTACCTCCAACAACAAAAAGACCAACAACCCAATTAAGAGCTGGCCAAAGGACTTGCATAGACATTTCTTCAAAGAAGATATACAAAATGGCCAATCAGCACAGGAAAAGATGCTCAAGGCTAATTAATTAGGGAAATGAAAACCAAAACCGTGAGATACCACTTCATACCCATAAGGATGGCTATTATGAAAAAGAAAAGCAAAGAGTAACAAGTGTTGACTAGAATGTGGAGAAACTGGAACCCCTGTGCCTTGCTGGCGGGAATGTAAAATGGTGCAGCTGCTACAGAAAACAGTCTGGGGGTCCCTCAAAAGGTTAGACACAAAATGACCACATGATCTAGAAATTCCAAAAAATCTGAAAGCAGGGACTCAATCAGATACTCTGTCCACCAATGTTCACAGCAGCTCTATTCATAGTGGCCAAAAGGTAGAAATAACCCAAATGTCCATCAGGAGATGAATGGATAATAGTAGTACATCCATACAATAAATTTATTGCTCAGCCTTAAAAAGGAATGAAGTATTAAACACGGATGAACCCTGAAAGCATTATGCTAAGTGATAGAAGCCAGATACCAAAGGGCCAATACTGTATGATTCCACTTATATGAGGGACCTAGAATAGGCAAAGTCATAGGGAGAGAGTAGAAAAGAGGTTACCAGGGGCTGGGGGAGGGGGCAATAGGGAATTACTGTTTAATAAGTACAGAGTTTCTGTTTGGAATGATGAAAAAGTTCTGGAAATGGATAGTGGTGATGGTGTACAATACTGTGAATGTACTTAATATCACTGAATTGTGTCCTTAAAATGGTAAATTTTGTTATTTATATAACATAATTTATAATAATTTTATATATTTATATAACATAATATATAATTTATAAATTTATATTATTATATTTATATATATTATATATAAATATATATTATTATTATATTATATATATTATTATTTATATATAAATAATAATTTATAAATTTATAATATATAATATAATATATAAATAATTTATTTATATATATAATATAATAATATACATATTTTTTGCCACGCACACACAAAATAAACATACCTAAATGTGCTTCTAAGTAGGTGGGGTTTTTTTATTTGTGCTGTCAGCTAGGAAAGTATTTCTAAGGAGTTAAAAGTCCCTAAAACCACACTTACCACATGGCCTGGACAGACACGGGCTTGAAGATGTGCATCCTTCCTGCCGTGCTGACGCTGAATCCACTGAGAATGAAAAACAAAGGACAGTGTGGTGAGAAGTCAGACCCTCCGACCACATCCCTGCCAGACGGCGGGGGGGACAGCCCGTCGTGGACCCCCTGAGGACAAGTGTGTCTCACGCTGTGTGATGAGGGACCACAGGCCACAGAGACAAGGGCAAATGCCAAAAGCCAAAAGCCAAAAAAAAAAAAAAGATAGGTTCTTAAATCCGGAAGACTGGCTTTTAACCCAGCAATACAAAGTCAGCCCAAAACTAAAAGCCCAGCAAAGGGTGTGAGGCAGCAGCAGCACTGGACACCATCTTGCTTCACCTGCCTGCGCTGTCCCGCCCCGCCCCCTACCTCCTGTCCCCCACACTCCATCTGTGTCTTTTATACTTGCATAAGAAATACATTAGTGGAAGACAGAAGTTTAAAAAGGAAAAATGTAAACCATAAGCCCATGTCGTCAATAAATCTAATTTTTCTCTTTCCCTCTCAGTTCCATCTACAAGGCAACGTAACTTCTACTGTTGGAATTCAAGTAGAGATAATTTCCTCTCCTGCTTCTTCCTACTCGTGACAGTACCTGAGTATTTCCCCCCAGAATCCGGACGGCCCCCTGGCCCTGGTCTACCTGCCCAGGCCCACCTGGAGGATTCCTCCTCTGCAGCCCCCCAAATGGCATCTCAAACACTGTTGCACCTGCTGGTTGTGTGTCTTCCCTGCAGCCCTCAAAGACTTGGCGCTCCTGCTGCATCATACTCATCTGCGAACTTGCAGGGACCAGCCCACGGAGGGCGCACAGCGAGTGTTCATTTAACAAATCAAGGCAAATGGATGAATGTCTGTTCACTGCTGTTCTTGAACTTCATACAGCAGCAGATATCCCGTAAATGTTTCCGTTGGTACTTCGTGACCCAACTCCCTTATATCATGTCCCGAATGTACTCTGCCTTGTGCGGCTCATGGGAGGGCAATGTTATTTCTCCTGATGTGGTAAAAATGTCACACGTGTGACTCTGCTGTTAAGGATTATCCAACGATGCCCAAACTGACGCATGTTTCAAAGTCTACAGTGAAAGAAGCCTTCTGAGAGATCTCCTTACCCGTCTCCGTCAAGGTGGATTTTTGTGTCGCTCCACAGTCGGAGAACCATCCCAATGGTACAGCTTTTACTACGTGGGAGGGAAGAGAAGACGCCTAGAGTTAGGGTCCACCCGCCTGCGCGTGGGCTTCCCTCGCTGTGCCTCCACCCAGCCTGTCCAGCTCACGGGGGACCCACCACCTGCCCTGCGTCCAGCTGCCTAGGTGTGTATCTGGGAGAAGCTCTAAGGCTGTCTGCAAGGACTGCTCACCACTGAATTCCAGAAGATGTGGGTCTGGGATGGCCAGTGACCCCAGCTTAGAGACAGTCACAGGGAACGGACCCCAGCATTCTGGTGTGGATGCAGCTCCCTAAATGCCAGGTCTCAGCTGCGGCTCTCGGGGGCCAGGAGTAACCAGCTGACCACACGCCCACAGTGCAGCAGGGCTGAAGCCGCTGATGGCTGGCACACGCCTGGCACAAGGCCACACACAGTCCGGGGGACACAGGCAGGTCGTGGCAGCCACCCCCAGCCTCCTGTCCTGGAGGGACAGGGGAGGGGAGAGTGCCAACACCATGACTGGAGTTCACTTCTGGACCTCTGTTTCTGTACCTTTTGTGCAACTGCTGTTTTAAAAACTAGTTTAATCTGCTTTTGTTTTGCCCATCCTAACAGTGAAATGATACCTGACCACTTTAGAGCCTGGCGCCGCTGAGAAACACAGAGGAAAAGAAAGGGCTTTATCAGAGGGTCTCCTCGGAACACTATGAAAACTCTTCAGGCATTTGAAAAAGAGTCTGCTTGTGAGAAACAGCCGTCACTGCCAAGGGCAGCTCAGACAATCTCCAGGGATCCTGTGCTGACATCTCTGCTACCGCCTAACGGCCCCCCAGGGAGCACAGTTACACACACGCGACTGTGCACACAGGCAGCTCTGGGGTTCAAGGAACCCACTCTCCCTCCAGAGCTTCGGCAGCCACGGGGGATCTTTTCCACCCTCTGCTTCTGTATCTGTGGGGAAGGTAGTTTCAAGCCCTTTGGGTCAAAGCGGGCTGAGCCTTTTGTGTTGGGCAAATTCTCTGGTGCCACCCTGCAGTCCTACCCATTCTTTTTTTTTTTTAACATCTTTATTGGAGTATAATTGCTTTACAATGTTATGTTAGTTTCTGCTGTATAACAAAGTGAATCAGCTGTATGTATACATATATCCCCATATCCCCTCCCTCTTGCGTCTCCCTCCCACCCTCCCTATCCCACCCCTCTAGGTGGTCACAAAGCACCGAGCTGATCTCCCTGTGCGATGCGGCTCCTTCTCACTAGCTAACTAGTTTACATTTGTCCTACCCATTCTTGATGGGTTAATGATATTTCCTTTGTAGAGCTGCAAAATAAAATTGACGTTGAGACTCAGAGCTCCCAGGGTTACTCAGCTGTGTCGCACTGGGGAGAGGCAAGAAGGGGGCTGCTGGGAGCCCAAGACAGACATGTAGAAAGCCCAGGCTGGAGGGTGCCCTGGGAGGGTGTGGGCAGACCTGGACACTCGCCCTTTTTCAGCACCGACGACCCACACCAGGGACTGGAAATGAGGAGAGAAAACGGCACAGAGAGCTACAAGGAGCACAGACTGGGGAGCCACAGGCCCAGGTCCGGGGCAGGCGAAGACGAAACGGTCCTTAGGAAACCAGGGCAGCATCTAAACTGCCCTCCTCCATTAAGTGCAGAGATGGGGAAGAGCCTGGTGAGAGCTACACACGGTGGGCAGAAGGCCACGGAAGACTTCCGCTCAGGGTCTCAACCTGGAGTCAAGAGTGCAGACCAGAGACCAGGACACGACTGTAACAACTGTGCCAATTCCATCACGTCCCCTTATCTGTTATTGCTGTGAGTCTCCACTAGTCCTGTAATGAGTGACAGTGAGATTTTTACAGTGAAGGAGGGCCTGTGGGTTTATATATATGGGAAGTGGGGACGGGACACATGGTCAGGGAAACTGGGTCTTTTTAGAGGACGCACAGCCCTGAAGGATAAAACGGGTGGGTGAGGGTACCTCTAGGGGAAGGAAGCGGTCCCCAGTCCCCAGGGCCGGTGCAGCAGGGACAGAGAAGCGGGCGGGGCCTGCGCGGGGGCTGGAGGTGTAGGAAGGAGACAGGCCTGTCCTTTACGGGCTGCAGAACACTAACAAGTGGAGGACGGTGTTCGTGCTCACAGCACCCACGGTGTCCCCGAATCTGAAACAAAATAACCCCAGATGGCCCCTGCAGGGCAGCTGCTCTGATCCCCAGAGGAAGCACGCGTAGATGTGACTCCAGGGGGGAACCCGTGAGCCCGCTGTGGCTGGCGTCATCCCACGCTCTCTCCTGACACTGCATTTGGACCCCCCTCTCCTCGTGGGGAGTCCTTTTGGGGGCACCTCATCTCTCTCTTTTTTTGAATAAGGAAACAAAATCTCATGGCAGGAATTTAGAAAAACAAATGTATCGTGCTCTCAGCAGGCCAAAGGCTTCTGTAAGGACGAGGGCTTTGTTTTCAAGCTGGAGATGGATAAAAGCGCCCAGTTCCCGGCCCCTATGCCCGGGCGTGGGGGACGCTGCATCCGGCCCAACAACAGGAAGGTCCATGTGGTTTCCGCCCACCCTCTGAAGCCCCTCGACCCATCTCCCCAGCACAGGAGCCCAGCACTGGCCTTGGAGTTGGCACCTGTGCTTGGGCTGCGGCGCAGGCTGGGACAGCGGAGGGGACGCTGGCCTGAGCGCAGAGTGTGCAGCAGAGGCGAGAGGACCCAGGGAGCGGGGACACGCTGAGAACTGAGGCTGGTGCCCAGCGGGCAGAGGAGGGGCAGGGCGCTTCAGAGAGTGGGTGAGAATGAGCACGTGGGCCTGTGTGTAAAGAACGGTCTCAGGGAGCTCGTGTGTCTAACCTTCGTCCATCTAGACTGTGAGCTCCAAGGGAGCAGAGGCCGGTCTCTCCCACCGATGTAGCCCCCACGCCTGGCAGGGCACCTGGCAGGACACCTGGCACACTGAAAGCGTGTGCGAACAAGGGCACGCCCCATGACGGTATGAACAGATTGGTGAACGAGGGGGCACAGGGGACAACGAACGGGAAGGGAATGAGTGGGTCTACACCACAGGTCTACAATAAAAACCCAGTTGTGAGTCCCAGCTCTGTTACTAGGACGGCCTTGGTGTAACCACTCCAGCCTCTTGGGCTTCTGACTCCTTGTTTGTAAAACGTGAGTCATAGGACCGCCTACCCCACGGGGCGAGATGCTTATGAAGCGTCGGGTTAACTGCTCTGTGCTCTCTGAGCAAAGCCACAGAGATGACCTGGAGGGGGCGGGGGGCAGCCTCCTATGAGGCCCTGGTGGCTCGGGCTGAGACGATGGGCACATTCTCCAGGGAGGCAGCTTTCAGCTCAGGGCCAGAAAGCATTGCTGGGATGGATGACACATGGTGGGGGAAGTCCTGCCCCCAAAGGCCCTCAGAAAGGCCGGCCAGCCACTCCAAGAACAAACATAACCGTAACACCGTTGAACGTCTCTTTGCCTCATGACCAACGGACGGAGCCCCGGCCCCTTCTGAGGGCACCTGCCTGGGAGCATCCCAACCTGGAGCCCGGAGCCCTCTGGTCTCCAAGGGGCTCCTCGGAGCTCACCCCTTAAAGCACGTCCTGACACAGATCCTTCCAGATCCAGATTTCCCCCCCAGCTGAGGCTACGGGCGCCAGCTTGGACTCATGTCCCTAAGTGAGCTGCAGAAACTCACTCAGAATGCTCCTATGTACTGGGAACGAGGTCATAAAGGAAGCACCTTCCCTTTTAGTTCATTAACTTGTGACAAGCAATGGCGTCCTGGCCACGAGTGTGGAACGAACCCCACACTTCCCCATCACTGGGCCCGTCACCCCAGGTGCTGGTGATGGTTCCCTCCCTCCCTGAGCTTACGGGCTCTTTGAGGCCGAGAACCGTGGTTACTGTTGCTTCTCTGTTTTCCTGGGCTGAGCCTACTGCCTCATACACAGGAGAAGGCAAATGAATGGTTTGCTTAATGAACGAGAAAATTAATGAATGGTGAATAAAGGGCATCTACTTTAATCCAGTTTTAACAAATTCAGGTTCTGCAATGAGCTCACTCGCATTAACTTATCCTAGAGGTAAGGAGAGTCGTGCACCTTCATTTCGCACACAAAACAGGGTCTATGATATAACTAACTTGGCCTCCAGTTATTGGGAAATTCCAAACCTCTCCTCAAGCCTCTGACCCAGGACCCATCAACAAGTACTTGGGAATCCACGGGATATGAATACTGCATAAGGCGCTCGATACAACACCGATCGATCACATACTTCTATATGGGATGGTCGGCCTGGAGGGCGCCTTCCTGCTTTACCTGGCTGGCTCTTACTTGTCCTGGGGTGTTCGCCACAGCCGTCACCTCCTTCAGGAAGCCCTCCTGGTTAAGGTGCCCTCCTCTAGGGCACCCCTGATAGGACCCAGGGTTAAATCTCTAAGCACAGTGCAGACCCTGAGCTCTCTGAGAGCAGAGACTAGCACAGCACTCAGCACACAAGAGCTAAAATCAGGGGCTCCACCGTTCCCAGTGCCTGATCACCCCAACACCTACCATCACCAGCCCCCGTGGATGTGGGACCCTGAAAACCTTCTTCCAGAAGCAACTCTTGCCCCCATCAGAGAAAGGAGCCGCCGTCCATCAGACTCACCTTTCCTTACTGGAAAAGTCGACTCCCAGCAGGATACTCTCCTCCGTGTCCTGGCGCCCGCTGCTGTCCACCACCACCATGTAGCGGGCCCGCTCAGCCCAGGCGCTCTCCAAGCGCACGGCCTAGACAGGCAGAGATGCTCTTACTGGCCTGCCATGCCAGATGGTCACCCCTTTCCTTCACCAATCCAAGATCAAAGACTTCTGTTTCTACCTTTCCCCTGTGAGTTTAGGAATTTAGATGAAAACTCCTATGTCTCATTTATTTCCCAGCATGAGGGACGGTACCTGGCTCAGAGGAGACCCCCAAAGTTTGTTAAAGGGGTTAACAAGTAAATTCCAGTGAATGATGATTCCAGCTTAGCACAGACTGACCCAGAGACCTGACACCCCCTTTATCTGCACCTCTGGGTACCGAGGAGCAGAGCGGGCTTTGGCTTTTGAGAACGGTTTGGGAGAACTTGCTCTGATGTAAGAGCCCCACCCCCCCAAGCCCCTGCTCGTCAATAAGTCCCTACCAAATTTCACAATTAAAAATTAAAACTTGCCACTCGCGTCTCTTCTTACCAGCTTGATTCTATCTTCACAACGCAGAAGGTTGATCATTACTTGAAGATGTTGAGGCAGGTCCCCTGTTGGATCAATGAAGAAAGTTTAAAAAAGGTCACCCACCCACTTTCTAGGCAGGATAGGTTAGAATAGGCTGATTCCGAGGGTCTGAAAGAAGACCTGGACTTCCCTTAGTCCACTCCTGAATGTTTTGCATGAGGATGGGTGAGACAGTTTATTGCCACGTTTTTAAAAGTTGCTTTTATTTTCTGAAATAATTGCAATACGGGTTGCATATTGAAAATCTGAAAATGCAGACAAGTCTAGAGGAGAAATGTTATTAAATTCAGGCAAACATGACTTTGCGGCGGGGTGGGGGGCAGCAGAAACTGCCCCAGCTGAAGACAGGGATTTGCTAAGGGTTGGTCTGAAGGAAAAAGGACTGGGGGTCATTTCCTGCTTTCAACTCCTACATTTTCCATAAGAGAGAGACATGACTTCTACAGCCAGGAGGGGAAATGTTTAAGTGACTCCATAGCGAGCAGGTACGTGCTGGGTACCCAGAGACATAATTTGATTAAACAGCAATGTCATTTTTTTCTTGCTAAAAATTATGTACTCGTTTGTTTGTACCTCCTTGGTTATTTAAAAGAGGCAGTAATGGGGCTTCCCTGGTGGTGCAGTGGTTGAGAGTCCGCCTGCCGATGCAGGGGACACGGGTTCGTGCCCCGGTCTGGGAAGTTCCCACATGCCTCGGAGCGGCTGGGTCCGTGAGCCATGGCTGCTGAGCCTGCGCCTCCGGAGCCTGTGCTCTGCAATGGGAGAGGCCACAGCAGTGAGAGGCCCGCGTAGCACAAAAAAAAAAAAAAAAAAAGAGGCAGTAATCCAGAGTCAGCTTTTGAACATCTCTGAGCGGCCCCAGGGTCCCAGGGGTGCCTCTGGGCTATAGGGACGGGAGGAAAGGTTCTCTGAGGCAGTGAGTCTCCACAGCTACGCAGGATCCACCTCACCGAACAAGGGCTGTGTGTCCCAGGCACAGGGGCCCCCATACTGAGCTTCGTAACTAGCAAGTAGCGAGGGTGGTTCTAGCGCCACTTTTTTCCTAGCTTATGTGTATTTCAAAAAAAAAAGTGTCTGCATGGGGTTCTTTCTGAAGAAATGGTTCATCTGTAAAGATGCTGATCTAGAAGAAAGTGCAGGGAGTAACTCATAGAAAATCCATATTCATTTCAATTTGTGCAACACCCTGAAGAAAGAGAATTATCTTTAAAAAAAAAAAATTACCCTATAGATCACAATTAGAACCCCAGAGGGATCAATCCATTGGATGGGTTCCTTTTGCAAAAGCGTCCTTTGAATTTTAGGGGAGATTGACAAATGATGTCCAAATGGTACTTCCTGCCTCAGAGAGGAATCAGGGCGTTGGAAACGTGCCCCCTCGTCTGTTCTCTTACAGGATCCCACAGTGGAAGACACCCTACACTGGCACTACGTCCTACGAGGGATGACTTGGAGGTAACGGTCCCTGTTCCCGTCTTGTCCCCAACAGCACCCTCACCTGTCGTGTCACCAGCGTGATTGGGATGGCACACAACCACCATGGCTGGTTCTGGGCCCACCTGGGCCCCACCCCCACCCCCACGATCCACTCCGAATCGCAGCAGCGCACAGACGAAAGCAGAAACCAACCCCTTAACTGATGAGTGGCTCAGTGAAAGGGACGTTTTCCACACAGTGGGACTGTCTGCTGAGATGTGCAATTGCTGACAGAGAAAAATCCCAACCCCGGCCTGGTAGCCACACACAGTCTCTGTACGTTCAAGTGTTCAGTAAGCACTTGCAAAAAAAAAAAAAGGCAGAGAATGTGAGCCTAAAGCATAGGTCAGCCCTGGAAAGAGTGAGGCTCAGCCTGACTGGACTGGCTGACACGAGCTGAATTACTTGACATGGACAGAGTGAACCCTCCACTGTACTCGGCTCGGCATGGGGGTTCGCTTAGGGGACTGTGGGTCGTCCAGGGGACTTGACGTGAAGTCTAGTCTGTGCCTGCCCCAGGGTCGTCTACTGAGCATCTGTGGACAGTGGGCGCCCCCCGTCTCTTGGAGTTCACCAGCCCTCCTAGACCCTAGGGCAGAAGAGCCAACACACTAGGCTTCCTTCCTACTCTCGTGTACATGCCAGAGATGTGCCAACCAGCAGGACTTAGGGTTTTTACACGACGGTTTTGCAGTCACACACAGGCTCACACACAGTACGAAAATATTCTTTGAATTAGAGGAAGGAGACATTTCATACTTAGGGAACAAAGCTGAGCACTGGCTTTGTTTACGGGTTATGGTTAAGACACAAGCAACAGTTACACTCTTAACAGGGCAGAACCGTTAGCAAATTCAAGAACGAAGGTTCTGTTCATAGTGGTATTGTACCAGCAGTCACCGTAGCAATAATTACAGCAATGTACGCTGAGCACCTAAGAGAAGGTAAGTCTGTTTATGTGCGTAAATTTTAAATTCCACGACGTCTGAGTTACCAATATTTGATGCCCGTTGTAAAGATTAGGAAACCGAGGCTTAGAAGTTGACGATGAAGGTTCTGTACGGCTGTCGAACTGGGATCAGAAGCCACGTCTGTCTGGCTCCAAAGCAAATATTCTTTCCATGAAACACACTGTCTCCTTGGGCAGGAAGATCGTTTCCTTAGCTTAAAACAGACCTAAATCTTGATTATAAACATCAGTATGTGAAAATATTGACTGAGCCTTCGTGTTTGCTATAAAATGCAAGATAGGAAGTTCTAACCTAAGCACTCAGCTCCCAAATGAGGCTGGATGACTTGAGGTGAGACAAACAAGATGATCCAAGTGACAAAAAAAAATGGCCCCAACTGCTAGCTGCTTTGACCTGCCATTGTTCTGAAAGGCAGAGGCCTTTCCAGCTCCTACTCCGACACGTGCTGCCCGTTCAAGAAGTTCCTGCAGAGGCTCCCCACCAGCTACAAAGATCCACTTGTACGCAAGTGTTTCCTGAACTCCTCTCTCCAAACTGCCTTCAGGTTCAGAGTCAAGTCACCTAAGAAAACCAGTCTTGTTACTTTGCAGGCATCTCTTATTTGCTTCCTTTTGGACCTCAATTAATACTCAGTTTGATCCCCACTTTATCACTTCTGTCTACTTCCAAAAAAACAAACCCACCGTTAAAGAATAAAGACTTCCCACCTCAGTACATGCCCAAGGCTCGTAAAGAAATTCCCCAAATGAGAGTTTTCCAAAAGCTCCGAGAAATGATGGACTAGGCACGTAGGACCCCAGGGTGGTTATTTTCAAGGGGCCCACATCTGGCTATAAGGCGTTCTGGTGCATTTGTTAAAAAGTCGTCCTGTAACTTAAAATCTGCAGTTAACTGATACACTGGGTAGGAAATCTTTATATCCACACAGAAAGCTGCTGACCTTCTTACGTAGACACCGTGGCCAAAGGGTCGCCGGCTCCCGGTGCCATCTGGAAAACGTGCGTCCCTGCTCAAGAGCCTCTCCCTGCAGCTGTCATTACAAACCTGTGCTCCACTATTTCCCTGGCCTTGAAAACCAGCAAAGTGCTCACCACCAGTAATGGAGGGTTCCTCCGTGGCCCAGAAAATAAGTCCCAGGGTAAGAGCGTCAATTTAGAGCCATCACCTGCATGCTTGTGGGGATGCTGAAGACTCCGCTGGCCTTGAGGGCTGCTTCCCTGTTGTAAGAAGAGGGCTGCTCCTTTCACCATGAAAAAACTCTCACTTAAGCTGCGGGGGGAAAAAACCAGAGCGCAGTTAGGCTGGAATTCACAGAGGAGAATGGGCAGAGACATGCTGCAGAGGAAAGGCTGGAGAGTGGCATGTAAAATGCAAATGGGATAAAATAGCTTCTATAGTAATTTCACACCATACTCCCCCCAAACCTTTGCTACAAGCCTGCTGCTGGAGAGTTTACGTGATAAAATAATGCTTCGGCTAAAACACCCAAGGTTCTCCGTGGGTTCCTCCAGAGCTAGGAGCCCCATCCTGCAGGATGCTGTAAAGGGACCGCTCTGTAATACAACATCTTCTAAAAGTAGAGACCAACTCTGATGAGCAGAGGGTGGCTCCCTTCTTGAATTTTTTGTACTCTTGCTGTTGATCTTTGCTTCTAACTCTCTGAACTTTTAACAACCTCACTGCTTCTTGGTGTCTTCCCTTTACAGAATACAAGGAAGATGAAATCAACTTTCACTATTTGTTTGCATCTTAAGAAAAGTGGGTGGCTATTGACCAGTTTAACTTAGTCAATATTGCTGTGTGGAAAACCTGTAGAAAATCTCAAGTTGACCCAATGAATTTCTCAGCAGAATGAATCTTTGGTCTTTGTTATTTTAATAAAAGCAATCACATTTATATTCAACATATAATTTTAAAAATTACAATAAAAAATTTCACTTTCACGATTTGGCTACCAAAACAAAATCTTTATCTTATCCAGAAATTAAGACTGTATAAACCAATGGACTGTATTAGCTATTAATTACCACCAATTATTTAAAAATAACATCACCTCTGAAAACTACACATAAGATACACCAAAATTAAGTGTTTTTTTTCTGTGGGGGGAGGGTTGTACCACCTATAATTATCTTCTATTTCTTAGCATCTTCCAAACTTACTATATTGAGCAAATATTAACTTTTATAAATGATTTTTTAATTTTCAAAGTAATATAAACATGTACTATACTTTACAATGCAAAAACATTTCATGTTTATTAATTTTGTGAAAGAAGATCACAGTTCAAATTATAGGGAACTATACAAATCATTCATTCTCTCTTCAGCAACCAATAAACAATTTGATTTGAAAAAAAAATCTCTAAGTAACAGAAGTGCTATTTTTTTTTTAATAGAAAGCAAAGCAATTCCTGACAGAAACACAAGGACATTTTCTGTAATATAAAACAGCAAAATCACCACTGCCCCAGACAGCTAATGTAAGTAGTTAAACACTCTCATCCTGGACTAAAAAACTCAGCTAAGTCTAAAATACAACCCTAGGAGCTAAGAAAACTCACCACATGGACTAGCATTTAAGTCAGCAGCTCCTGGAACTGAAAAATGGTTGTCTTCCATACTATGAAGTCCATAATAAAATCTGTTCATTTTTCTGGTTAAATTCTCACGCTAAAAATCATGACGGCTCAAATACCAAATATGAAGGTTTCAGTTCTGCCCCTCTCATCCAGGCCTTTGAGTTACGGACAACTTGGCTTTCTCTCCTTCCTAAAGGCAACGCTTTACATATGGACAGCACTTCTGCATCTACCATCATGCATGTACTGCCAAGTCATCCTTTCCACTCTGTGAGTCCCGTATCTGTGCTGCAAGTTTCAAGTGTTGAGGAGCCCAGGACTATAAATAATGGAAGAAACGAGAAGCACCCTTTCTGTGAGGCTCACTTACCCACGGGAGACAAAAAGCTCTTTAGCATCCATTGGCCAACAGAAAATCCAGGTTGTCTAGTTTTAGCAAATTGCAGACTTACCCAACACTTTTCCACCCCCGAAACGTATCACCCACTCCTTCCTTAAAACCCTACAACTGAGTTTGCTTTCAGAACTATGCTGTTTTAGATAGACACGGATCACTTACTACCTATTCTCATCACTGTCTGAAAGACTCCAAAACACATGAAACTTCAAACAACAATCAGTTCATCGAAGCAGCTGGGGGAAAAAAATCTTTGCAAGGCATCATCAACCTGTTTTTGTTCATGAGTTTAAAAAAAAAAAAAGGAAAAAAAAAAAATCCATACTGACCAGAAACCTGAGCCCTCTGGAAACAGCCAACCATTGACGGTGACCTTTGCCTTGGAAATCATGGGCAAAAATTCCCCTTGGTTTCCCTTACATTTCCTTGGGGGAAAAAAAAAAAAAAGGAACAATGCAAAAGCATAGGCTGGTTTTATCCCGTGATCACTTACAAGGCCAGTTGTTCCTCAGTGTTCCTGAGGCCAATACGGAATCACAGCCTCCCAGCTACACGTGAAGTCAGGGGGCTGTGTGGACGGGGGCCCTGAACACTGTGCCTCTGTCCTCCTCCCGAAATTAGTCACAGGCGTTTACTGTAAAGAGGAGATTTGAAGCTGCAGGGAAGCTCAGAGAACAACACATCATCCCAAGCCCGCGAGATGGTCCTGCATCTGCAGAGACAGTAAGCAGATACAGCACGAGGAAAACCTCACTGGATGACTCTCGGAGGCGAGAGGCCACAGAGCACGGCAGTCATGGGACTTAGGAAAACGAGACACAGATATTCTTTATGACCCTGTTTCCCGTCTTCTGCTCTGAGCTCACTCTGGGCCCAGAGCCTCCTGCGCCCTGTGGGCGGCTGACGTGAACACTCTCTCCCAGCCAGGGGCCAGGGCTCTGATAGGAGAGGCGCAGAACCCGATTCAATCCATCAGTCTCAAGACACCGCGCCGGGGAAGGCAGTCTCTTACGAAATCCATTTCGGGGTTGGGGGTGGGGGGCACTCGTACTTTACTAGGTTCTGGGGACAAGGAAACCAACTCACAAACCACCCATCCCAACTATGGAGAAATCAGCCTTCTGCCCAAAGATGCTGGTGCCCTGAAGAGAGCGACTAAAGCTCCAGGAGGTCAGACCCAGGCAAACAAAATGGAAAAGTCCTGACGGCGGATTAAGAACAAGTTCAGCCCCTGGCCTCCCTCCTCCATTCTCACCGCTTTTATCTCCACAATACAGATATGTCTCAGACCCCGGTTTTAGGAGATGACACGGGCTCATAATTTCTGCAGGGCACTGCAGACAGACAGGATCCTCCAGAAAACCCCAGCCCTCAGAGCAGCAACAGTCAGTGTCATCCAGAAACCAAGACACGGCAGGGGCGGGTGGGGGGGGGGCAGAAATCAGCGGTGGCGATACTTACTAACTTGGGCTGGAAACCTCTGAAGAGCAGAAGTAGGGAGCTGGCTGGCTGGAGGTGCAGACGTCAGTACAACAGAAAAGGTCCGGGACTGCTGTGGTCACATCATGAATTGAACTGCCCCCAGCCCCTGCCTTTCCCGCCCTCCAGAGAAGGATAAACGTCTGAAGAAGAGGCTGGACGGAGCCGTCCAGGAAAGCAGAGTCCCGGTCCCGATGGCGTTCCCACCCAGACGGCAAATGGCTCTGGTGGAACTCTCGTCCTTCCCTGATATTTGGGTTTAAAAAGGCCCTTGTCCCTGCACATCCTGATGAAAGAGGGCCATTCACAGGGAGCAAAACAGCTGAAGTTCCTCTAATCACTTTACTCCTACGGCTTTGCAGTGGGCCTTGGGAATGAGCAGCAGGGTGTGTATTAGAAACCGCGAGGAAAAACAGCTTGTGGCCCAGTAACCCGCCCCGAGCCATGAGGACCCCATCCTTGTTCAAACCGTCACATATCACCAACCATTCACCCAACAGTGACCGTGGGCAGCGGCCACCGTTAGTTATTGGGTGTTTTCACAAGCACCGTTTCATTCTGGAAATCCTTCGGTCGTGCTAATCACTCCTGGAGGAGGCAAATCTGGGGTGTGGGGGACGGCATTCCAGGTAGAGGTCAGCAGGTGCTCTGAGAACCTCAAACAAGGGGCGCAGGGCAGGCTGCAGCGGGAAAGCAGGTGCGGGCCCCGGAGGGTGCGGGCCGGGACTCCGAAACCCACCCAGCGGGAGCAGCTGGAAATAAAGTCAGCGTGCAACCAACCACAGTGCAGGGCAGGATGAGATGAGTCCCCTGCCAGAGGAACCCTGTAGGGCTGGGAAAAGGAAATGTCTAAGTGATGGGTTCTGGAACATTCTGTGAAGGAAGGGCACTGAGTAGACTTCTGGGAGGGCCTCGTCTGGAAGGTTCTCCCAGCTCCCAGATGATCGATTAATCCTCACACAAGAGGATTAAGTGAAACATACACTACGATTATGCTTATTTTGCAGTTGAGGAAACTTCAGCTGCAGGAGCGTAATCTTTACAAGATGGGATGAGACCCACTTCTCTCGGGCCCACGCCCACCTTCTTAACCCCTGGAACGCCCTCGCCTCTGCCCGTCCAGAGTGAGAATCAGAGCGGAGACCCTGCAGCCACCTCTGCCCTGCCTGCCCTGACGGCCAAGCTCAGCATCACCAAGGAGTAAGGACAGGACCCATCCCCAGTCCTCCTTCCCAGCACGTGACTGCATCAGAGGCGCGGGAAAGATGCAGGGAAACATCCTCAGAGAGAGAAGACTGGGCATCAGCCCCCGGGGGGCAAGCAGCAGGGCTGCCACCATCACAGTAATGGGCCAGGACACATCAATCGGTCCTTCTGGACTGAATGGGGATCCTGGGGGGCTGGAGGGGGGGGGAGCAGCACAGCCATGCTGCTCAAGAAGCTGCTTCTCAGCAAGAGCACCGCCACTGCCCGAGCGCCCACCACGTGGTAGAGGCCACACGAGGCTCTCAGCTGTGCCACCCCGTCTAATTCCCAAGCTCTGCGGGGAAGGCCTTCTTTCCTCTCTGACAAATGAAGGAAGCCAGCCCAGCTCCTGAAAGCATCCCGGGGAGAGCCTGGGCAACCTCATCTTCAACCAAGGCCCCTGGGGACTCTGGTACACATGGAAGTTCTAAGAAAATACAAGGCACTGGTCTGGGAATCCATATTTCCGGGTTCTAATGCTTGGTCTATTCTGGGTACGTTCTGATATTCACTTACAGGGCTCTCTGTTCATTCATTCGAATAGCCGAGTATTTGCAGACTAAGGAGAACCACGCTAAGCCAGGCCTTAAGGGATGGGGCTGTGTGTGGGCAGTGTGGATGTGTGCCAGGCCACTTAGAAACATAATTCCTGAAGAAGGGAAACATCAGGTGCAGAAACATCACACTACAGAACAGGACACTAACGCTCCTCATTTCCAACTCTGGCCATACATCGGAAGAACCTAGGAAACTTTTCCTTCTTTTTTTTTTTTCTTTGCGGTACGCAGGCTTCTCACTGTTGTGGCCTCTCCCGTTGCGGAGCACAGGCTCCGGACGCGCAGGCTCAGCGGCCATGGCTCACGGGCCCAGCCGCTCCGCGGCATGTGGGATCTTCCCGGACCGGGGCACGAACCCGTGTCCCCCGCATCAGCAGGCGGACTCCCAACCGCTGCGCCACCAGGGAAGCCCGAAACTTTTAAAACATATTCACGTCCAGGTCTAACGTCAGACAATTCTAGTTCAGAAGGTCTGTGACGAGTCCTCAGCATCTGCTTTTTTAAAAGTCCCAGAAATTGTCCCAACGCACATCCAGGGCTAAGAACCCCTGAACTTAACAGTAACAGAAGACACAGAGGAAACTGGCTCCCCTTGTGGCCTTCATAAGAGTACCTTACACACAGTAGGTACATGATAAATGTTTCTGCTGGTGGAAGATAACACCAATAAAAACGTGTGGTCCTCTCGGAAGGAGATTAACACAATCAGGTGCAATGTAGGGAGGTCACACTAGGTCAAAAAAACAAAATAATACCCTCCTTGGAAGCAGCAAAACAGGTTAGCAGATAATTGCACGTGCCCTTCTTCTACCAATACTGTCAGACTCACAGGTGTTCCTGCCCTTGAAAGGCAGCCCTGCATTACAGTCATCTGAGGTGACAATCATAACGAGGGATCAGACCTCTGATAAGCTCTGCTGTTGACAAAGCACTCTGGCTAACGTCAGCCTATTTGATCTTCATGAAGCTCTCCCATGCAGGCTGAGCGGGCATTGTTATACTCATTTTATAGATGACGAAACAGGAAGTTATTAACCGGTTATGATTTTAGGATTTCTGATGCTACCTCTTGCAAAAAAAAAAAAACCCCAGAGAAAATGAGCATAAAAGTATAGGCTCGGGCTTCCCTGGTGGTGCAGTGGTTGAGAGTCCGGTTGAGAGTTCGTGCCCCGGTCCGGGAAGATCCCACATGCCGCGGAGCGGCTGGGCCCATAAGCCATGGCCGCTGAGCCTGCGCGTCCGGAGCCTGTGCTCCGCAACGGGAGAGGCCACAAGAGTGAGAGGCCCGCGTACCACAAAAAAAAAAAGAAAGTATAGGCTCAAAAAAGGATAGAAATTAAGACAACATTGTAAATCAACTATACTTCAAAAAAAAAGATTCAAATTGACTGGCCTGGTTGAAACGAACTGAACTATTGATACTTTTGCGTGGATAGAATTAACTCTCGATCGCACTCAGCTCTGCCCAGTGATTACTGAGTAGACTGGTTTGTCCAGTGGACTTGACGATAATTCAAGAAAAAAATGGAATGCATATAAAGTTGTCACTACAGAAAAGGTGGTGCCCGTGAACACTCCCAAGAGGAGCTTCCATTAATTCCATCTAGGTTAAATACTGACTGTGCCCCTACCGTGCCTGGTCAGTGCTAAACCCTGGGAATTCAAAGTGAAACAGAAACGGTTTCTGCCCCGGAGCAACAGCACAGTCTAGTAGGTCAGACAGACGCAGGACAGTACCTGCAATGTAGCGCAGCAGGTCCCACGACGCAGGGATGTATAAGGTGCCATATATGCACACGCACGCGTGCACACACACATACACACACACACTCAGGAGGGAGGGATGTCCAGCCCAGCCGGGGGGTCCAGGGAGATCTCCCTGAAACACCACCAAGCTGGGCCTCAAAGGACCTGTAAACAGGGACAAAGAGAGCAAGGAGCAGGAGAGTAGGAAGATTCTGCTACACGTGCCCTCCAAGGAACAGGGGAGGAGGATCTGGTCTCTGTGGTAAGAGGTTCCACTGAGAATTCATAAATGTCTATTCAGGTTTATAAGTCAGTTCCTTATAAGTCTGGTTAGCATGAGTTGCTTTCTCAGAACTTGATCACCCCTGGGTGAACTAATATTCCAGTTTCAGAACGTGCAAAGCTAAGAATCAAACCCTGGGCGAGTTATTGAGCCAGAAGTTCTCAGCACCCGAAGGCCTAGTAGCCACTCATCGAGGGTTATTTTAAGTAAGTCAACGATACCTCCAATCCGAATGGGGCTTCATAATTTACAGAGAGCTTGCCCCTACATTTCTTCACTTAATTCTTACAATGCCACTTTTCTGATGAAAGAACCAAAACAGAGAAGATAGACGACGTGTCTGCCGTCGTACGGCCCATAACGGGCCGGACGAGATTGACAGGCTTCAAGTTCAGGGCTCTTCCTGTAGAATCCCGAGGTCAGACGGCAGGACGGTGTGACCTGCAGCCACAGGAGCAGCAGGGAGAGCTGGATGGATGCAAGTCTACCTTAAAACCACTCCTGGCGATGGTTTAGATGGATCCAGAGCCCCCTTCCTACCAAAATGAAGTTTGTAAAGATGCAAAGGAGACGGAAGACCTGTACATGGACTAAGGTAAGCGGCCTGCAGGTGGAAATGGAAAACTCTCTTCACTGCTCTCCCATGGGTGCCTCCCTCATTTTCAACTCAAGTTCAAAAGTCACAAAGACCCCGGGCTGTGCCGAGGCCTTATTTTTATTTTGTCCTTTACGGGGCATTCAGCAAGGCCTTGTCCCATGTGCCATTCTTCGGGGCCTAAGCAAACAACTCACCTGACACACTGATCAGCTAGAGCCCCCCAAAAGCTCCCCTCCACACAGGATGCTGACAGCAGGGAAACTCCAGCTCTGCAGGGCCTTCTACTCAGGGAATGGGGTCACTGGCAAGAAATGCTGGCAGGGCTTGTTACAAATGTCTTTGCTGCTGGGGCATGTATTGTTTGGCTAGAAGGCGTAGGCTTCTCTCAGAGAGAAGGAATGTCCAGAAGTATTTTGGACAGTAAGAGACATTCTCTGCAGCCAGCTACACAGCACTCCTTCCTACCATGGGTAGGAGCAAGCAGCCGAATATACCAACAAGCTCGCAGAATCGGGACTTGCCCCCCCCAACCCCCCCGGAAAAGCGAGACAGCAAATAACACTCCTTGGATTGGCTTCACAAACTGTGGGATAGCTCCTCGATGGCCCCCAAGAGCCCTCAGGCCCCGTGTGTGGAAGCCGGAGCCAGTGTATCTTCCCGTGAACGTCTGGTACACCGGCATCTAAGCCCCCTTCGTGAGCGCAGAGGGAGAAAGGCCACACTGTGCAGGAAACGCAATGGCAGCAGAGGCAACCTAGCCAGCCAGAAACAACAGGCACACGAAGGAAATGTTTTTGAAATAACTCAAAAATTCCAAGAACGAATCGTGTCAACTGTCCCCGGTTCTCGGCCCTTTCTTTGGGATGCAGCCCATCCCATATTCATGGGTCGCCAAGCCCTAACCTTTCCAGGGCGCCCTTTCCTTCCCAGTCCCCCAGCCCCGTAAGCCATGCGACGTCCACTCACTGTGTGCCCGGCTCTGTGCTTGGTCCTCAGGGTCCCTGCAGGGCAGTGCTTTCCCAGAGAAAAGACATCTTCTCCACCTGTGCCGTCCAATACGGCAGCCACCGGCCATAGAGGCCTATGTTCTGAACACTCGAAATGCGATGAGTGTGACTGATGAGCTGAATTTGTCATTTTATTTGATTTTAATTAAATCTGAATTAGCCACGTGCGGCTACCAGCTATGATATGGGACAGCACAGCTGTACCGGGAGCTTGCAGCCTAACGAGAGTCAGGGCAGAGAACAGAGGACCCCGTGCCTTAGTTCCCAGCCACTGCTCTTGTTACATTATGTCCCAGCTCCAGAACGTCCAATGATGCAGCATTATTTATAGAACCCAGAGTCCTTGTGCTTGCTTTGTACAGCAGCCAGTTAGCCATGCCATGTCGCTAACTAAATTTCAGTCATCCGGCACTCTCGGACTTCAGGGAGCTTATAATGCAATCAGCGAAAGTGATTTATAATAAAGAGCTTCCTTGTATCAGCTCTTACACTAGTCCTCCCACACTCCATGCGATCTCTGCTCCATCCCCGTCTATATCATTGTCATCATCAACTCTTCTACTCTGGGTCTCTAGCACAGTCTCCTCTCTCCTGATTGCCTCCCCACGTTCTGTCCACCTTCCAACGTTCACGCCTTCTCCAGGAAGTCCTCCCTCACCACCCTAGCTGCAAGCCATGCTCTTCCCTTTCGACATGTTACAGCACCTTCTCTCACCGTGCTGGTGAAGAACCTGAGGCTCAGAGGGTAAGTCACTCATCCAAGGTCATATACTTAGAAAGGGATAGGAACCCAAGGCCCCAAACTATGTTCCTGGACCTATTTACCTACTAACTGGTGGCGATGTTATCTTCACACCAGTATATTTTAACTTCACGATGGGACTCCAGGGCCAGGACACACGTAATTTTTTAAGTCTCCCTCCCTGCCTGACAGATAATAGAGTCGATACTCAGAAGTAAATGCTCATAAACTGGCCGAGCTGTACCCTTCTCCAGCCTCAAAGCATTTTGTGACTAACTCACCTTGGTCACCTCTGAGCAGCTGCAACAGTGGGCGCTCAGCACACACAGGATGAACAGGACAGATAAGACTCACAGATAACAGAGAACAAACCAGTGGTTACCAGCGGGGAGACGGGCGGAGGGAGGGGCAATATAAGGGCAGGGGATCAAGAGGTACAAACTACTACGTTATGCAATAAGCTACAAAGATATACAGTACGACACAGGGAATATAGCCAATAGCTTTTAAAACTATAAATGGAGTACAACCTTTAAAAATTGTGAATCACTATATTGTAACCTGTAACTTATATTATACATCGACTATACTTCAATAAAAAAATAAAGGGCTTCCCTGGTGGTGCAGCGGTTGACAGTCCGCCTGCCGATGCAGGGGACACAGGTTCGTGTCCTGGTCCAGGAAGCTCCCACATGCCACGGAGCGGCTGGGCCCGTGAGCCATGGGCGCTGAGCCTGCGCGTCCGGAGCCTGTGCTCCGCAACGGGAGAGGCCACAACAGTGAGAGGCCCGCGTACCAGAAAAAATAAAAAATAAAAAAATAAATTAAAAAGATGCCCTATTACTCAACTAAAACATGTAACCTGGGAAAATAGTTCTCAAGCTTCAATCAATTATCAGACACCTCTAACTAAGCATTACAACCTCTGGAAAAAACAAAAGACTCACTGCATAAATGCAGTTACAGTCATGTCCTCTTGGCAACGAAGTGTTTCAAACAACACAACTAAGTTCTCCTCATCACTGGAGTCCTGAGAGCCAAGGCTACGACTTCTCCGTCTCTGGACGCCCCTCAGATGTGCACTCAGTAAATATAAAACCGATAAGAAACATCTTTGCCGTGTGTCATGCTGGGCGTGTCATACATATTAACCTAATATTAACCTAATCCTCAGCATCCACCTACGGGGAAACTGCAGCTCAGAGACATCAAGTCGCTTGTCCAAATTCACGTGGCCGAAAAGCGGAAAAGGCAGGAGAAGACACCAGGAGTCTCACCTGTAAGCATCAAACCTCTGCCAAATTGACACCCATGGGGAAACACAGAGTGAAGAAAGTAAGTCTGCTTCTCTTCCCCAACAATTCAGACCGAAAACCATCTGGTGGGCAGAGCAAGGCAGGCCTCTGGGTTAGGGAGAGGGTGTGGTGAGCAGCGGAGAGGTGGCTGCAGACAGGGGGGTTGATCAGACAAGTAAACACTTTAGGGGCAATGGGAGCCAGGTTCCTATCAGAAAAGGGATTACAGGGGCTTCCCTGGTGGCGCAGTGGTTAAGAATCCGCCTGCCAATGCAGGGGACACGGGTTCGAGCCCTGGTCTGGGAAGATCCCACATGCAGCGGAGCAACAACGCCCGTGCGCCACAACTACTGAGCCTGCACTCTAGAGCCCGCAAGCCACAACTACTGAAGCCCGCGTGCCTAGAGCCCGTGCTCCACAACAAGAGAAGCCACCGCAATGAGAAGCCCATGCACCACAACAAAGAGTAGCCCCTGCTCGCCGCGACTAGAGAAAGCCCATGTGCAGCAACAAAGACCCAATGCAGCCAAAAATAAAAATAAATAAAACAAATAAATTTATTTTTTAAAAAAAAAGAAAGAAAAGGGATTACAAATATGGAGAGAGAAAAAACTAGAATGAACCCAGAGATGTTGGATCAGAATTGAAGGTATTAGCTTGAATTCATGGTTTTCAATATATTTAAATAGAGAAAAAAATACAGATGCAAACGTGTGTGTGCACGTGTGTGCTTGTGTGTGCACGTACCTCCACATATCCCCTAATTCTGCCCACTGAAGGGGTCTGTGGAGAGCAATGCCCCCAACAGTAATAATAAGTACACTTACCTCAGCTTCTTTGTTTTTGTTTTCCAGATTAATTTGGTATAATTTTATTTCTTCAAAACAAAAGTCCTTAATTAATATTGTTTGTTTTTAGAGAGTAGAAAGAGCTTCAAGGAATCTTTATATAGAGTACATGAAAAAAAATGTAATATTTTCTGCTTTTTTAACTTAGTGGACATTTAGTTCTCAGATATGCCCATGGATCAACTAAAACCCAAATAAATGGAACGTGACAACCTGTTATCTACCACTTTCCATGTTCTGCATTCCACTGTCAGATTTCTAGGTCCAGCCCCAGCTCCTAATCTCATCCATCAATTATCCCTTCCAATTATTATTCACAGGGGTTAAAATGCTTCATAAATTCTTTATTAAAAAATTTTTTTGTTGAAGTATAATTGACCTAACACCACTGTTAGTTCCAGGTGCACAAGATAGTGATTCACAAAATAATCACCACCTGCCTCGGTTTTGAAATTCCATTCTCTACTAAAAGGAACTAGGTAGGGCTCCTTGGAGAAATGAGGGATTCCAGAGATGGGGGATGGAAAGTACAAGATGAGGTCTGCCATCTGGTGTCAGAAAATAAGGCAGTGCTTAAAGGAAGATGTGGATACGTCAAGGGACAGGGAAGCCACCTTGAAGGAGACCCCACAGGCTAAATCGGGGACAATTTGAACCTTGAAGTCAAGAACACAATTAACAGACTATGAACCCATGCATGAAACAGACAAACAGGAGTCCACACAGATATAAATAAACGGAAAAGTTGAGGGGGCATCGGGTACTGACCTAATTTCAAAGTATTCCCCCCGCAAGAAACACTTCTTGATAAAGGGGGAAAAGAATACCTGTGCAGTAAAGAAGCCGGGCAAAGCCACTTGAGGACCACGGCGAACATCACCGGTGATGAGACACATGGTGTTGCTCGACCCGAATCTAATTTTGAGGGAACATCAGTCAAACCCAAACTGAGAGACATTCTACAAACTGCCGGGCCTCTCCCTTCAAAGTGTCCAGGTCACAAGAGTCAAAGGAAGACTAAGGAATGCCCCAGACTGAAGGAGTCAGGAGACAGGACCACTACATGCAGCAGGCGATCCCGACCTGGATCCTTGACAACAGAGGACACCGCTGGGACAAACGGTGGACCCTGAATGGGGTCTGAGGATTAGAAAAATGTTATTTGTACTATATTTGCAACTTTTATGTACGTTTTGTTTCTGAATTTTTAAAATTACTTAAAAAAATTTTTTTTTAATTCTACTTAACTGGATTTTGGCAAAAACACTCCTTTTAATTCTTCTCTATTGGCCAGTGATTAAAAACTTAAGACCCTCTCACTGGTCATCATCACTGGCAGACGTCCTGACTTCCTGCTTCCCTCTTGGATGCTCTGACCCGCAGCACCTGAGATCTCTCCCTGCCTCAGGACCATTTCCCCTCTGTGTTTCCATAACAGCAGCAGCCTCGCTTCATGCCTAAGGCAGTGGAGGATGATGGGAAGCTCCCCTCTCTGGGCTCCTCTTGGTCTTTGGCTGTCCAGATTTCGAGAGCCTCACACACACATGGCCCTGGCGCACGTAAGACCTAATTTTAGCGTTTTCCTGCTCTGAGACCACACTTTCGGAAAAGTGGGGGGCCAACCTGCCCGGGCGAGCCTCCCATTGTGACAGGCACGCGAAGTCAGGACGCTGCAGACCTGCAGGATGTGACTCAGCATCCTGTTTTCAACGGTTGGGGTGGCCAGCAGATTTGGCACCAAGCGCTGCAGCTGACCTCACCTCTCAAGACAACAAATACCCAGGTTAATGGGTGGGATGGGCCCGTGGCATCAGCTCTCCCTGTGGGCCTCAGGGCCAAACCTAAGACAACCTGCCTGTCTGCCCATCTCACTGGGTCTCCTCACGAATACCCATCCGCAGGTATCTACCAGGAACAGTTCTTCAGAGAAACTGACCTGGCGGTATTTTAAGGACACCATGAGTCAAGCAACCGATCTTGTTTCTCTCTTTGCTTTGACTCCCAGGAAGCTCAAAGTCAGATGTATAGCCAAACTCCAGTAACTATACCAACATTATGCCTTGAATCCCACATACAAACCTTCTCCTCACTTTGCTTTATTTTCCCCTATGTTCACCATGTTCCACTTTTCCAATTCTAAATCATTCTGTTCCCTTTGAATGTTATAAGCTGTTTCAAATTGCTTTTGGGCAGAGCTATGGTAGATACAGCACACATGTTACCTTTGGAGGGTAAGGACTCTTTTTTTATTTAACATGGAATCCCCATCATTCAGCACAGAACCCAATACACATATAGGCACCAAACATGCTGGGTTGGCCAAAAAGTTCGTTCAGATTTTTCCATAATAGCTTATGGAAAACCCGAACGAACTTTTTGGCCAACCCAATACACTGGCTGGATTGATAAGGCAAATATAACTCTAAATAAAAACTGCTGGGCTTCCCTGGTGGCGCAGTGGTTGAGAGTCCGCCTGCCGATGCAGGGGACGCGGGTTCGTGCCCCGGTCTGGGAGGATCCCACATGCCGCGGAGCAGCTGGGCCCGTGAGCCATGGCCGCTGAGCCTGCGCGTCTGGAGCCTGTGCTCCGCAACAGGAGAGGCCACAACAGTGAGAGGCCCGCGTACCGCAAAAAAACAAAACAAAACAAAACTGCCTCCGTTACAAGGTTGCTTCATAAGCTTCACATCTCCCTCCCACTCCATGTGGCGGGGCCTGCACAGGGCGCCCGGGCTTGGGGAGCGGGCTCCTGTGGAAGCCCCCTTGCCGTATGGCTCAGCGGCCTCCACCCCAGAAGCGAACAGCCCCTCGCAACTTCCAGCTGCTTCAGACAAGACACGGAACAGCGGGCTTGGACATCTGGGCAGAAGGGACAAGCAATTTCCAGAGGCGGCAGCGGGCCCGGCTCTCTCCGAAGCACGCCAACAGTCCCCTCCCTTGTGGGTCCCGATCTGGGGACTCATGCCTTGAGAACTCTCGGCAAGCGTGTGGGAATCACTTCTGCCAGCGCGGGGAGGCCCCCCGCAGGGAGGGCACCAGACGTTTCCTAAGGCGGGGCCTCTGAGGCCTTCTTTGAAACAAAGTCTTTTTAAAAATAGCTTCAAAAGTAGCCATTCAAGGGAAAAAAAAATTTTTTTTAACCTGTACAAATAAATAAATAAAGGCAGACAGGACACGATGCTTTGCCTGGTACCAGGCTCGGTGTAACTTGGAGGGAAACAGGTCAGGCGTTGGCTGTTTTTTCCCTTGGGTTCCACTCAGTTGAGCTTTTGGTCTTTGGTCTGGGGGGGAACACGGTCAGGAAGGCGGCAGAAGGGACTCTCACTTCCCACCATCTATGAAAATACCGGTGCCCTGTGGCTGGCAAGGACCAGACACTACACACTGTGCAAGACGCCCTCCCAGCCTCATACAAGTTCCCTGAACCGAGGAGGACCCTTCCTGTTTCGGGGAGGGCAGGGGGCTGGCCTGAGGTCACAGTCACACAGGCGGTCAGGGGGTGGGTACAGACACGACCCAGCAGCCCCACCCCATCGAGGCACAGCCAACGGCACGATTCCGTAATTTACACGGCAGTCTGGGCATTGCTGATCCTCTCCCCGCACGGCGGGGCAGGACGGCCGGCGGCTGCTCTCATCAGCACATTGCCTCTGCCGCGGGAGTGGGGACCATCGCCAGGGCTTTCCACACCCCAGAGTGGGAGCCTTGTGGGCCAGACGCGTGGTCTTGCCCCCAGCCCCCAGCCCCATCACTCAGCACGCCCTGCAAGTGGCTACTCCTGACTTCGATTAATCCTCTCTGATGAATCCTGTTTTCTTCCTGCAGCCTTCCTCAAAACAGGACTCCCGTGGATATCCTCCTTGTCTTAGGAATTTCCCACTACACTGCCCAGATCCAGGGTACCTGACCACAGCACGACATACGCCAAGGATGAACTCTAAAGGCGGGAGTCCCTTCTGTTCAGACGGCCGCCGCCATGCGTGTGGCCCTGCTCCGGGGTGAAGCGCGCCTGGCTTGACGCTCACTGAGAGGGAAGTGGGTCCGAACAGAGGGTCCACTTCCTCTCAGCAGCCACACCAGTTCTCTCCATCTCAGCGTGACTTGGCGAGATGCCCCACACAGGGCTAACCTTGCTCTCAGCCTGAGAAGAAAGGAGAAACTCTGGACGGCCTGTTAGAAAGCTACCGAGAATGGTCAGAAGTGTTAACAAGGTAACACAGAACTAGACTGGTGGGTGTGAGTGAGCACTCTCCTTCTTGCATTTGGAAGCCATAATCTAATCTCATCTCTTCACTTTACAAAGGAGGCAGTGGGGGCCCAGAGACCTTTAGTGACTGGCCTAAGGTTGCACAGCAGATGACACATCGTAGGACAGAACCTAGGTTTTCTGACTCCCACTCACAGCTTTGCTCCATTTACCACGAGGGTGATCGGGTACCACGATCACCCAGGAAGAAAGAGCTCGCATGAACGAGCATTCTTGGTGTGCACACAGGCACCCCTGGAGTGCAAACACGCTCCCCTGGTTTGTACACAGGCTCCCCTGGTGTGTACACACACTCCCCTGGTGTGCTAAGTGCACAGGAAGGATGAGACCAGGGCTTCCAGGCATTCTTTTTTTTTTTTTTATTTTTGCGGTACGCGGGTCTCTCAGTGTCGTGGCCTCTCCCATTGCAGAGCACAGGCTCCGGACACGCAGGCTCAGCGGCCATGGCTCACGGGCCCAGCCGCTCCGCGGCATGTGGGATCTTCCCGGACCGGGGCACGAACCCGTGTCCCCTGCATCGGCCGGCAGACTCTCAACCACTGCGTCACCAGGGAAGCCCCCAGGCTTCTTTTGAAGTCTAAGCACTGGTATTTCAAAAGTTTAATGAAACCTACTAGACTCTGAGCAAAATCCATTTTAAGTTAACCTTAATAACTTTAATTACGTTCCAACAGAATCAAATTAACTCTTCACCTCTGTTCTCACGTGTCCCCATTCCAGGATGAGTTTTCTAACGACAACAAAATCTATTTAACACATGCTGAAGGCGAATTCTGATTTTAACATCAAACGTTCCAACCAACTGCCCGGAAGAATACCGGAGTTAAACCGAAAGGAAGGGCAGAATGGTACAACGGCCCCAGGACGTTCCACGTGTGTGCACCCCAGTGTTTCAGGTTGGGAGTCGACGGGAGGTAGCTGCCTCTAACGCCACGCGGGTGGGGACAGGAAGGGATGAGCTAAACACAAACCTGCAGGTGCCCTGTGGGGACAGGAGCAGCAAGGAAGGGACACAGGCTTCTGAGTCACAGCGACCTGCATCTCAACCCTGGCTCCGGCCCCTGGGAACTGCAGTTTCCTACAATGAGGCAGGCACCTTGTGGGGGTGACAGAAACGAGACAAGCTGCCTCCAGTTCCCAGCCCAGTGCCTGCACCTACAGGCCCCTGCTGAACGGGAGCCACGAGGAGCACCCCTCCCCCTCCCCTGCTACCCGTCCAGGCGACTGCATGGGAAGGGGCATCGACTACAAGTCTCACTCTAGGTCAAGGTCAGGGAGCTCACAGGACAGGGCACACGGCTCACGGTGGGGCCCCTGGGGTTCAGGCCAGAAGGGAGGAGGGCAAAGCCACGGGAGGCGGGCTTGCGGAGATGGCTCTCGAATTTTGGGGGCTCAGAGCACAGGCTTTGGAGTCAGAGACTCGGAGCATGAGGGTCCTGGCTCCATCGCTTCCTACTAACTGAAGTTAGGCCAGCTACCTCCCTGAGGCTTTGTCTTCTCATCCAGAGAATGGGAACAGAAGTGGTGCTTTCCTTACACAGACTAAATAAAATGACGCCCATGAGGCAACTCACAGAGCACAGCACGTTTGAAGGGCTCACGTCCACAGCCTCCGTCCCTGCTTGACTTTTCCTCCTCAGCACCTGCTAACACACTTAATGTACCTGTTCATCTTACCTACTGTCTTGTCTCCCCCAGCAGAATGTCAGCCACAAGGGCAGGGATTTCTGTGCTCTGTTCACTGCTATATTCTCAGCTCCTAGGACAGTGCTTGGCACACAGTAAGTGCTCAGTAAGGATTTGGTGAATGAATGGCTTGTAAGTAGATTAGGACAGGGGTGCTGAGACTGCGCTAACAGCACCTGTATTGCCAAACTGCAGGGGGAAATCGCAGGAAAAATTTCTCTGTCCTTTGCTTCCTGTGTGTTGTCCAAGACCACTCTGAGTTCCTCACCATGAGATAGAACTTGGAAAATTCAATTTACAAGACCTCGGTGGCCCATCCAGTGCACACCAGGCACCGGGAGAGGTGACAGGAGAGGCGGGGAAGGCTCTGTCCTTAGGGTGGGCTCGCGGTCAAGTGGGCAGGCGCCCTGGGCAGTGGCTCAAGGCCTCGTGCTCAGAAGGGCTCCGAGCTTGGTTAATGCTCTGCTGTTGCCACCTTGAAATTCTTCATCACTTTTTAAAAAGTGGATCTACCATTTTCATTTTGCACTGGGCTCCACAAATTACACAGCTGATCCTCCCAGCAGAGAACATTTATGTACTTCGGTAAATACTGAACAACAAGTCCCAAGTCTCAAGGAAATACTAAGGAGAGATAAACGCCTGTGGGGAAAAAAAGGAAGAGTCAGAAGTGACCAGAGGAAGCGACCTGAAGGAGGCAGAGGCGGGGCATTTGTCGGAACGTCTATGACGCCACAGGTTATTTTGCCCATTGGAAAATGAGGCCTGCCCAGGTCCTATGACAGCCAGGTGAGGTGACAGATGACAGAGGTGGAAGCCAAACCCAGGCCTGTCCCTCCCCAAGGCCAAAGCTCATGGAAAAAACGTCTAAGGGTCACTGGAGGTGTTATTGCAGAGATCAATATGCAACATGGGGCAAACACGAGATGCCAAGCCTCCAGGTGTGAAGGCGCGTACGGGTGCTGAGTGGAGAAAATGACGGTCTCTGGTATGTGGTCGACTCCTGCCGGCTCCCTGGGGCTCCTGGCCTCTTCCCATCAGCCAGTGATGCCTTTATATAAGTGATGCCTTCACACCCTGCCACATCTGTAACACTGTACAGAAACCTACTCGGTTACATGTCTTGTTTTCTCTACATTAGACTGGGGCATCTCAAGAACTCCCACAGACTGAGACTGGTAGGCAGATTCTGAGGTTGCCCAGGACCCCAGGCCTTGGGGCAGGCACCCTGGATGAGCCCCCTAGGCTGAGTGTGCTGGGACCAGGGAACAGGATGGGAGAGCTGCTCCCTTCATTAGGTTATACCCTATGGTAAAGGTGACGGGATGGTCCCTCTCCTGATGGCATTCCCTGATGGCATCAGATTCTCTTGTCGGCCTTGAAGCAAGCCACCACCCGTGGAATCTATAGCTGCAAGAGAACGCATTCTGCCAAGAACCAGTGTGAGCCTGGAGGAGGACCCAAGCCACAGATGAGATCCCGGCCCTGGCTAACACCTTGACTGCAGCTACGTGGACACAGCTCAACCACGTCCGGGTTCCTGGCCCACAGGAGCTGTGAGGAAATAAGCGTGTATCGTTCTGGACCACTGAGTTTGGAGTAGCTTGTTACACAGCAGTAGACAGCTGACATAGCGGCCTGCTGCACAGAGCCTGGATGCCGCAAATGCTCGACACCTCTTGCCGGGACTTAAATGGACAGACTCCCAACAGTCACAGTCAAGTCTTGACGGCTAAGGAACCATCAAGAAAGGCAGAGAGAAACCGCAAAGGGTGGACAGGCCTCGAAGAAGAGGTTGTGAATAAAGACTGGGAAGTGATCTGAAGAGCAAGGACACACCAACCACCACCCCTTCCTGACACAGTTGGGGAGGGAGAAAAGCTTATATGGACAGTGGGGTCCTCTGGGGATTTCCAGGTCAAGACCGGAAGGAGGAGAGGGTAGAGGGAAAGGCAGAGCTGTAAGGGAGTTCACAGTTTACCACTGAAACCAGATAAAAGAGAGAAGACAAGGTCCTGCTGCTCTGGTCCAAACGTTTGCTTGGGCAAGTAAGACAAGAAATTAAAAGAACGCTAATGATCATTTTCACGTGCTTGACTTGAAATACTGGATGATAAAACCCCCCAAAAAAACAAAACCGCAGGGCTTCCCCTGTGGCGCAGTGGTTGAGAGTCCGCCTGCCAATGCAGGGGACACGGGTTCATGCCCCGGTCCGGGAAGATCCCACGTGCCGCGGAGCGGCTGGGCCCGTGAGCCATGGCCACTGAGCCTGCGCGTCCGGAGCCTGTGCTCCGCAACGGGAGAGGCCACAACAGTGAGGGGCCCGCGTACCGCAAAAAAACCCAGAAAAAACAGCAAAACACTCACTCCTGATCCACACTCTGGAAAGAACACAACCATATTCCCTCCCCAGGGCCCCGCCTGGCACACAACCACTTACGCCTCATGCCAGACGGAGGCGACTCCCAGGATGGTGAGGGAGCCAGGAGCTGCTGCCAGCAGGCCATAAGCTCACCAGTTCCCACAGTCTGAACAGCGCAGCTTCCCGAAGGGGATCGCTGGAGGCCGGCGGCCATCTGCACACGCAGAGAGCGGGACAGAGGGAGCGAGAGCTGGGTCTACAGCTCTGCGTCACTCAGCTTCCCTCTGGACGGGCGGTAAGCAGGTCTCGAGATGTCCGCCAGAAGGCCTTCGGAGAAACCATCCGGATGACAATAAAGATTCTGCAGAAGGTGCGTTCCTGTTTACATCCTACAGGGATGTCACTGGGTAAAGGACGCAGGCTGGTCCAAGTCACAGGACAGCCACGGGGTGGCCCTCTCAGCCCCACACAGTGGATGCGGCACCTGCTGGGGGTCAGAGCCTCTACTTCTGGGCTGTGAACCTAACACTGATAGGAACACCATCCTCTGAAGACCAAACGTAGCCACAGTCCTCCACGCCCATTGTGGACCTGGCTCTGTGCAAGGAGCCCCACGCAAAGTATTCGCCAACCCTGAAAGGTCATAGCTTTATCCATTTTACAGATGGAAGAACGGAGACCCACAGAGGCACAGTGACTCCCAGATGCATGCCGGCACCTCTACTAGTGCAGAAGCCAGGCTCCGAGGCTAGATCTGCCTGACTCCAAAGCCCACGTCTTTCCTCGACACATCGTTCTCACACATGAATGCAATTCGCTGCAGAATCAAAACAAAGTTAATATGTTTAAACTGCTGAAGTGCTTTGTGCAGGCAGAGAACTAAGACCCTGTCACTAAGATGTCACCAACAGTTAGGGACGAGACAAAAACACAGCTACCTGCCAGGGAAGGCAGGTATGGTACCCAGCACAGAGAGAAAGCAAGAGCCACCTGCCAAGGAGAGGGAAGCCACAGAGGTTTGGGATGGGAGCACGCTGAGCTGGCCATGAGGACTGTGGCCAACTGGAAAGGGAACTGGCTTAGAGAAAGAGCCTGGTCAGGGAGCAGGGGCAGGACTGAAAAGTGGCACATTCGACGAAAGGCCAGTGACGAGGGTGAAGGAGGAAAAAGCGTGGCGACCAGGAGGAAGCAGCACGGGCGCTTCCAGACTGGCGTCCCTCTGACAGTGGGGACGATAAACTGACGCAGAGCGATGGGTGGATGGGTGGCCCCTCAGTGGATCAGGGGAGGTACAAGGACCTGACTGATGGTGCCACCAGGGGGGGACAGGGGAGGAAGAGGGCAGGTGACAGAAGATCCAACCCACGGATTCAGCAATTTACTGGCTACACGTGGCTCTAAGATCACTTCTTGGAGGACCCGAAAGATGAAACTGTCAGTTAAGGGTAG
Source organism: Lagenorhynchus albirostris (assembly GCF_949774975.1). Lineage (NCBI taxonomy): Eukaryota > Metazoa > Chordata > Mammalia > Artiodactyla > Delphinidae > Lagenorhynchus > Lagenorhynchus albirostris. The sequence continues at coordinate 70,532,023 of NC_083108.1, forward strand.
ACAAAGGGGCAAAGAGAGAGGCATATCCTGCGGCCTCCCCAGTTTCTCTCCCTCCCCAGCGCCCTTCAGAAACCAAACCAGGCCAGATTACCTTCAGGATGAATGTGAAGCAAAGAGAAATCTCCTCTCCCCAACTCTCCTCCCCAAGACGAGCAACCAATGAGGGACCATTCCACACATTTTTTTTTCTCTAGGAGAAGCTTAGAGAGCACAGGCCTGAAAATGCAAATCCACACGCAGGTGCCAATGAGTTTCAGTCAAAGCTTACACCAGGACAGCAGGACTTCTTTTGTTTGGTTCGGAGGGTTAGAAACCAGGACGGTGTCCACTGCCTAAAACGGGGCGTGGACATCAAGGTGAAGGAAGAGGGGAGGAAAGGGGAGCCTGTGAGGATGGGCTCAGAGACCAGGTTCCCCCCTGCAGCCCAGGTCTCCCAGAGCTCATGATGGCACTGGGGACCCACTGAGAGCAGCACAGAGGGACTCACGGTGGTCACCAGGGCGATCTGACTTCCTAGGAGGCACCATCACAAGTCAGCAGGGCTCTTGGGTTCTCGCCCTGCTGCGGCCTCTACCCACCTGGGCGAGCTCAGCAAGTTCCCACGCCTGTACGTGCAACACACCTGCTCAACTGAACCACGAAACTGGTCCCCGGAAAGGTGGTGTCCTATGACAAACTCAGGTGTTGCGGGCAACGGAGGGCCCGCTTCGAAGGCAACCTTGGGCCTCGGATTCCTCACCTGCGACCTGGGGGGAATACCCCACCTCCTGGGGTCGTTGTGAGGGTTAAATTTGGCAATGCAGAGAGCTGCCATCACTTCCCTTTGTACGGTCCTCTCCGGCTCCAAGCTGTGCAGAGAAAGGGGCCTTTTATTGGCCAGCAGCACATACACATTTTCCTACCACTGCTATTTGTAACTTCTTTATTAATGGAAACAATTCAAAACACTATGCTGTCAGTTCAGGAAGGGCAATTAAAAAACGAAAGACCATCTAAGTGAGAGGCTTAAATGCCATCTCTGGGGCAAGAGGCCTGGAAGAAAAGGATCGGCTTGAGGGGGAGAAGAGTCCAAGTCCATGTAAGGGCTGGTGAGGAGCTGGGGGCGCGGGGATGGGGCCCCACGAGGCGGGCAGCAGGCCCTCCGCCCCGCTCTCCCTCCCCCACAGTCTCCAGAGCAGACTCCACTCCTCCCCTCCCCCCTCCCCCACTTGGGAATCCAGCTGATTCCAGCCTTCGAAACTCTCAGCAACCCACACCCCCAGTCTGAAGAGCAAACTTGTCACTGCCGCTGTTCCTCCCTCCAGCATAACGTGAAAATGAGGACCCACAATCGTAATAAGACAACTATTTCTCTACACATATGAGCTTTAGAAAAAATGGTGCCTCCCTTCCCTCAAACACACAGAAAACTTCAAAGACAGGCGAGGCAGAGCTCTATCACTTCCGCGGGTGAGTTGAACCAGGATAGCCTGCTCTCGGTAATAAACGGCTGACCTCAGTTTCTGAACACATATTTCCTTTTCCAATTAATTTTCCTCCTCCTCCCAAGATGAAACAGACATTAAAAAAAAAAATCCTTTAAATTCTGTTTAATTCTTTTTTTTAAATCTAGATGTTTACTTTTTTACACTCTAAGAGCCAGAGTTTAAGACTAGTTCTTTGGTGCAGAAGAATACATTATATAATGAAGTGCTAAATCTTCTGTAAACCAACAAAACACCCAATTTTTGGCAAAGAAAAACAAATGTGCTTTTGGCGTCTACTTGTGAATACAGCAACCGAGGACTACAAGCTTGAGAAACTTCTCAAACGAGTGTACGTACAGATTTCTCATTGGCACACACGCACGCGCGCGCGCGCACACACACACACACACACACACACACACACACACACAACACCTTGAATTAATAAACTGAGGGGTTGAATGTCTGTTTCAAATCAGCAATGTACTTACCTCAAAAGGAATACCTTCCCAAAAGCAGGATGGAAAAGTGAGAACATACTAAAATGATTATTTTCTTTAAAGCAGAAGTGAAATCTGGAAGGAAGTTTATAAAGATACTCATCATCACGGTAAAGCCAGGGGGGTGGAATACTGGCAATCATTTTTTTTCTTCTCTAAATGTTACATAATGTTATTAAAGCTGTTTACAGTTAAACGTCTAGATCACTTGTAAAGCTCTCCTTCTGTCTATGTGTTCTGGATCGTTTTTAAAGCACTACTAAAAAGCTGGTGTAGGCTTTCTCGAGGGTCCTCCCTTTTGGAAAGGCACAAGAGTATTTCTTACCTGCTTGGAAGAAAGACTTCAGGACGAAAACACTAAGTCTGCTTACCTGTGGTTTAACTTGCGATCTTCATCGCTGCCAGCCTCCAACTGCAGAGAAAGAAAGAGAATGTCACAGCCCAGATGCCGCTATCGACAAGCCTCAGACACAAGGCTCACATTTCCTGCTCTGGTGTCTGCAAAAGATACAGATGTCCAGGAAACCTGGTTCCTTCCAGAGAGCCGCACCCTCTCCTTACCAATCCTGCTCTGCTGCTCCCCTGAGTAATTTCCGCGGAGGAATTTTCAGGTTTCCTGATGTTTCCCCACATGCCTTCCAAGGCATCGCAGACGGATGCCTGCTAACAGAGCGCTCCTGGCCGGCGCTGCTACTCCACACGCTTGTTCAGCCCTGAGCTCTCCATTTTCCAGGGCTGATTTGGAGCATATCCTGTTTTTCTGTTTTAAGGGGAGGGGGCAATGTCTTAAGAGGCTGTTTCCTCCCTTCAAGCTAGGCAACAGCTGAGTGATCAACACCATTTTAAGCCACAACACACAAGTTAAAAAATCAATAAATAAAACCACCACCACCACCACCACCACCACCACCACCATTCCAGGCAAGTCTTTCTTAATGGAACGTGGCCAGGATCAGGCTATCTGTGGGTCATGAAGCTCTTGGTGGTTCTCAAAAAGGCTTAAAGTCTAATATAAAACTTTCTAGGCTATTGGTTTATTTATAGACATGAAAGAAAGGGACATTTAATATTTCCTAAATGTTACAAGGCCACGGGCGTTAGAGGCTCCAAGAGTAACCACGATTTAAGCCCTGACTGCAATTTTTCCTTTTTTTTCTTTCAAGGAGAAAACTTAAGTGAGAAGAAAACACACATCCCAACGACTCTGCACCGCTGGGACTTGGCATGTTTTGTATGTTACACAGAGGAGCCCATTGAGTGGGGAAGAGAGAAACCTGGAAAGCAGTGATGGCTGGAAGAGATGCAAGGCTGACTGAGGACAGAAACCAGACAGAAGCCAGCAGTGGTGGGAAAAGGGTTACGGAGATCATGTAGAGAGAGGTCTGGGCAGCAAGGCACACATGCCACAGGTGGCAATTTCACCAAGGAATGAGTCCAGCAGAGGGTCCTGGTCCTACGCTGTCATTAGATCATGTATGTAACGCGCTGGGCAGAGGCAGAGACCGTCAGTTAGTTCTCACACTCCCTACCCGACAACGAAGGAGAAGTGGAAACATCGGGGACAGCTCTGCTGACCACAGGGCCACCAACTTCGGTGCCGAAGTGAAACATACACAAAACAACTCACACAACCGCAGGAACAAACTTGGAAGAGACTGCTGGGTCTAACCCAGTGGTTCTCAACTGGGGGCAACTGATCTCAGCAGGGGACGCCAGGCAAGGCTGGAGCCTTTTTTGGGAGGATGCTACTGGCATCTAGTGGGTAGAGGTCAGAGTGCTGCTACACTTCCTCCAACACACAGGACGGGCCCCTGCAACAGACGGCTCACCCAACATCGGCAATGCTGGGGCTGAGCAACCCTGATCCAACCCCGCCACCTCAAAGGGACTGGAGATCTGCCCATGAAAATTAGTCACCTTGAACATCTGTCAAAAACCACAACGTAAAAAAAAAAAAAATCACAACATTACAACCCATTCCTGAGAGCTACTGCTTTACCTATTCTTGGGCTCTCTGCCTGTTCTCACAAAAGAATGAGACAAGATTAATGAGATAATTAAAGATTGGGGGGAGGGGCTTCCCTGGTGGCGCAGTGGTTGAGAGTCCGCCTGCCGATGCAGGCGACGCGGGTTCGTGCCCCGGTCCGGGAAGATCCCACATGCCGCGGAGCAGCTGGGCCCGTGAGCCATGACCGCTGAGCCTGCGCGTCCGGAGCCTGTGCTCCGCAACGGGAGAGGCCACAACAGTGAGGGGCCCGCGTACCGCAAAAAAAAAGACTGGGGGGGAAGGAACAAAACTTAAAAAGAGGGAAGCACTGCTTTGCAGGTCGGGCTGTGACTTCCCTTAGTTCCCACGCCGTGCAGCAGGACCACGGGCTGGGGAAGGAAAGAAATGCACTGAGTGTCTCTGACTCAACGAAGGATGCACATTTTGAGGAGTAAGGAAATGATGGGGGGCGGGGGGGATACAGGCTTCAAAATCATTTAATTCTCGCTCACTCTCTGAGATTCTCAGGATGAAAGGCAACACAAGGTCAGTTATTCCAGAGAAGAAAGCCAAAGAACACACATTAGAGGGAAGCCCGCCCTTTCAGATGAGCTGAGGCCCAGAGAAGGGAAGTAACCTGAGGAAGGTCAGACCAGAGGCACAGCCGACCTGGCCCACGTCTCCTGATCCTGTGCACACACGCCTGCCCTCTCTGTTCCTTCTTGCATCTTTATGCCTCGCCCCACATGGAAGAAAGCCTCACCTTCCAGGGAACATCCCAGCCTCTGCTGGCTCCCTGGGCAACTAATGCTGCTGATTTACTCAAGGTGAATAAAAGCTGGTTGAGTTTTATTCTTATTTTGGAGGTCACTGGCATTTGGTGAAAATAAGGCTTTCTATAATAATTTAAAATGTGCCTAGTGGAAACAACCCCAATGTCCAACAAAATGTACATCCGTACCATAGAATATTACTCGGCCGTAAAAAGGAATGAGGTCCTGACACGTGCTGCAACATGGATGAGCCTTGAAAACATGATGGTGAGTGAAATAAGCCTGACACAAAAGGCCACATAGTGGATGATTCCACTTATATGCAATGCCCAGAATAAGCAAATACACAGAGACAGAAAGTACATGAGTGGTTGCCTAGAGTTGGTTACAGCAGGGCAGGGGTGGTGGGAGGGAGGCTGTGGCTGATGGCTCAGGGGTGTGAGGTTTCTTTTGGGGGTGATGAAAATGTTCTGGAATTCGTGATGATGCTTGTACAACCTTGTGCATACACTAAAACCCACTGAATTGTACACTTTACAATGGTGGATTTATGGTATGTGAATTCTATCTCAGCTAAAAAATGAGACAATAAAATGAAAAATTTTACATGTGTCTAAAGCAGAAATAGATCAGCTGCAAAGTAACGCAGGGAATGTGGGGTTTAGAATCAGAGACCTGGGCTGAGAGGCTCTTTGTCTAACCTCTTCCCGGAGCTGAACTCTTCACTCGTTTTTGAGAAGGGACCATGAGATTAAGTGCAGAGAAGTACTTTGTAAACTGCAAGACAGCAGTAGTAGAAATGATGTAGGGGAACAGATGTCTCTGTGGGGAGGCCAGAAGCTACTGCAGACTCCTCAGCTGCAGGCTACTGGCCACCGTGCAGAGCAGGGACTGTTAGAATCTTCTGTCTGTAGACAAGATAACTCATTAATGGCTTCTCCTTGAGAGAAGGGGGCTGTGAGGTTCAACCCTGCAGCCACTCTGAGAGTGCCAGTCCCAGCAAAACAGGCTGAAGAGCTTCCCCACCAGGAGCTGGTGGGACAGGCAGGGCTGTTAAACCGCAAACAGGTCCTCTTCTCTCACAAACACACACAAACCTTTCCATGTTATCAGTCAACTTCCCCCCAGGGAGAAGGGGCCTGAATTGCCCAGATGCTGGCGGGGCCACTTCCTGGGCCTGCAGGGCCCCTCCTCCAGCCTCTTCTCCCTTCCCTAAACAGCTCCCTGCCGCCTTCTCCAGCCTGCTGTGTCTGCAGGTCAGCACTCAGTCCGGCCACAGATGTGAGTTTAGACCCAACTGGTTCTACTGCTCGGAGGCCCGAGGCCCAGACTAGCACGGTCCAACCCAACTGTGCACTCAGAGGACCAATTCCTCAGTAACCCCAGAGCAAGAAGGCGCCACTCCAGGACAGGCTGGGTCACACGCAGACGCACAGAAACCCGCACAGCGCAAAGATGCACTTTCAGCCCCAGAAAGCACTGGTGCAATCCCAGCAACCCCAGAGTCGGCCGCAGCCACATGCACAGCCAGATGCACAAAAACATGCAGCCCCGAAAGATATCACAGCAAGAAAAACCCAGACTCAGCTGCACACAAAGACATGACACACAGTCACCCAGCACCCTGAGCTCACTCAGCCACTGTCACACGGTGACGCCGGCCCCCGAGAGGCACGGCCACTCACACCCAGAGCCAGAACTCCAGGGGCGTGCAGTCGGGGGAAACAATCTCACCACCCACAGGGGCACCCGGCAGCCTCTCCCCCAGCATCACACAGGTACGGTTCCCAGGGGACAGGCCAGATTCACGCACAGGGAGAGGCACACACAGGCTGGCATACACATACATACATTCAGCCGGGCACACAGGGAAAGGGCCGAGACAAGCCACAAGGTCCTGAATCTTAGAACCAGCATCTCAGGCAGTTACCCAATCAGGAGTCCCGGTCCCACGTCCAGTATCCCGCACAGTCACCCCCGGACGAGAGACACTGTCACACACTCACGGTCACCCCCCAGACAGGGCTCAAATTCACAAGTCACCCGCAGATGGGGGTCCCACACACACAAAGTCACCCCCAGATGGGGGTCACACACACCGGCTCACGCACACTTACCCCCAAACAGGGGTCACACAGTCACCCCCAGACGAGGGTCACACCCGCACACACAGTCTCACTGCACAGCCACCCCCAAACAGGGGTCACACTCGCTCACAGCCTCCCGCACAGTCACCCCAGTCCGGCTGCCAAGGCTGGGTCGTCCAGCTACGGCCCCGCAGGCCAAGAACCCCTTGAAGCTGCCCTGGCGCAGCCCCGGGCGCTCCGCACTCGCGGCCCAGGCCTGGCGCGGCGGCTCAGGCCGGGGCGCGGGCCCGGGGCTCACCTCGCTGTTGCTGGCGGAGGAGGAGGCGGCGCTGGGCGTGGGCGAGCGCTGCAGGGTCACCAGGGCCATGGCTGCGGCGCGGCGCACGAGCGCCGCCGAAGCCTCGGACTAGAGCCGCAACCGCCACCGCCACCGCCGCCGCCGCCCGGGCCGGGCCCAGGGCGCTCCAGGAGCCGCTCACGGGCGGCCGGGCCGAGCCGGGCCGAGCCGGGCCGGGCCCGCCCCTCCCTGCCGGCGTCTGTCGCCGCCCCCACCCCCCGCCCCCCGCCTCCCGCCCCCCGCCTCCCGCCTCCCGCCTCCCGCGCCGGCGCGCGCCGGGCCTGAGCGCGGGCAGGGGCAGCGGCCGGGGCGGGGCGCGCGTGCGCGGCGCGGGATCCCCCGAGCGGCGGCGGGAGGCCCCGGCTGGCCAGTCACGTCTCCCGCGCGCCCGACGCGCGCGCCTCGGCCGCGCGCCCGGCCCTCGAGTCTGAGAAGCGGGGGCGCGCCCGGTGGCGAGCAAAGCCATCCCCCGGAGGCCAGCCCCCTTCGCAGGCTGGAAAACTGAGGCCCGGCGTCCGCACGGCCTGGAATGCTCGGGGCGGGGAGGTGCAGCTACCAGGAAATAAAGAGCTCCTGGTCCCTGCGCCTTGAACCCCGAGGAGCGGTCTGCAGAAATTAGTTCATTCATTCATTCATTTATGAAATATTTATTGAGCACCTACTAAGTGCCAGGCACGGAGTATTAAACCGTGAGCAGCATAGATTAGGCCTGCCCTCAGGGATTTGACAGAAGTGAGTCAAATTACTAGGCACTTAAAAAAAATTATTTTGCCAGTCTTTTTATGTAAATTCTTTCTATGTGTCCAGAAACCCAGCCAACTCCTTGGGAAGTCAGGAAGGGCTTCTCTGAAAAGGGGGCATTTGCTCAGAGGCCTGACGGATGAGCAGGATTAACGGGTGAAGGGAGGGGAGACTGGGGGGTGGGGGGAGTTAAAGGCCCGGAAACGGGAAGGAGATTGTCCATCAGAGGCCCGATCCTAGGGAAGGGAGGAGGGAGAGAGTCACGGTGCACTCTAGAAAGCTCTGGCTGCCGCCTGGAGAATGGACTGTGGAATGGGGTGAAGGGAGACCAGGGATGGGCTGCTGCTGTTGTCCTGGGAGGAGGTGACCAGTATGGGGATGGAGAGAGGGACATGGAGTAAGATACTAAAAAGGTGGTACTGGCTTGACTTGGTAATAGCTTCAATTTCATTCAAATCCCCTCCCTCCCCTCTGTCGCCCCACGCAGGTTCACAAGCATCCGCAAATTTACTGGTCCAGTCCTGCTCCCATCCGTCTCACTGCCAAACCAGCAACCCAACAGCCTCCTGGATCCCTCCAGCTGCTTCCGCCGGGTCCAGGGGCTGCGACCTCCTGCACATTCCCTCAGCATCATTCATCTCAAAGGTGGTTCTCTATGGGGTTACTATAGCCCCCACTGAGTGTTGTGGGGTTTTTGTTTTTGTTGGTGGTGTTTTGTTTTTTAACTTGTGGGAATATTTTTTAATGTCTTGCAGATGGGGAGAGCTGTAGGAGGTTCTGGCGTTCAGAGGGCAGGAGCCAGGAATGCTAAAAACGCTAAAAGTCGTGCAATGCACTGGACAGTGATGCTGCCCCCGCCCAAGGAGAATTGCTTCATTCCTACAAGACACCTGTGTGGTGAAAACACCATTCATGGTTATCTGAAGCCAGAACCTAATTCCATTTTACATATCAACACAAAGTATTTTTCACTGAATTTTCAGAAATGCAACTGTGTTTAAATACAGGAAAGAATATACTTTGTTTTGTTTGAGAGCTTTGTCCGGAGTTGTTCACCATTTGGGAAAAAGAGTTTATAGAGGGAAACACCACTCCTAATATTGGAGCAGTTGACCCAAAAAGCAGACATCTGTAGCTGTGCTCTTGTAGACAGACCGCCATATTTATTTAGCACTTACTTTAAAATGTCGAGTGTAAGACAAAATTATGGGCAATATTCAGTTGACTAGTGACTATCTTCTCAACTCTGAACACATTCATTAAAAACAGACACACTTCAACACAATATTGTAAATTGACGCTACTTCAATAAGAAAAAAAAAAGAAAAAACCAGACACACTACTGAGACTTCCCTGTGTCCTCCAGGGGAGTTGTGCCCAAGATTTTACATAATGAAATGGACGTTGTTGCATCATGATGAATTTTCCTTTTATGTTAGGGCATTATAGAGTTTGTTTTTTCACATTACATGTGGAGGTGGGCTTTATCATCTATGAATTTGTTGCCAATGAGAAAAGGAATCATCACACACTAGTTGTAAACGGGGTGTGGGATTTTAGGGTCGAGAACCTTAGGCTGGTGGTTCTCAAAGGGGAAGGTTTGAGAATTCCCTGGAGTCAATACAGATTTGGAGGCCCCACCCTCCGGAGTTGGCGATTCACTCAGTTTTTAATAATGCCCTAGCGATGCTGAAGGTCCTGGTATGGGAACCTCGGTTTGAGAACCGCTCCCTGTACAAATGCCAAGGCCTCCTTACTGGTCTTCCCTCCATACCCTTCCTCTCCTACCCATCGAGAAATCCGTACCAAGATCTGATCATCAAAACCGCAATGAGGTACCACCTCGCACCGGTCAGAATGGCCATTATTAAAAAGTCTACAAGGACTTCCCTGGTGGTCCAGTGAGTAAGACTCCACGTTCCAAACGCAGGGAGCTGGGGTTCGATCCCTGGTCAGGGAACTAGATCCCGCATTGCATGCCGCAACTAAAAAGATCCCACATGCCACAAAGAAGATCCCATGTGCTGCAACTAAGACCTGGCACAGCCAAAATAAATAAATGAATAAAATAAATATTAAAAAATCTACAAATAACAAATGCTGGAGAGGGTGTGGAGAAAAGGGAACCCTCCTACACTGTTGGTAGGAATGTAAGTTGGTGCAGCCACTGTGCAAAACAGTATGGAGGTTCCTCAGAAAACTAAAAATAGAATTACCATATGATCTAGCAATTCCACTTCTGGGCATATATCCAGACAAAACTCTAATTCAAAAAGATATATGCACCCTTATGTTCATAGCAGCACAATTCATAATAGCCAAGACATGGAAACAACCTAAATGTCCATCGACAGATGAGTGGATAAAGAAGATGTGGTAGACCTAGAGTCTGTCATACAGAGTGAAGTAAGTCAGAAAGAGAAAGACAAATATCGTATGCTAACACATGTATATGGAATTTAAGAAAAAAATGTCATGAAGAACCTAAGGGTAAGACAGGAATAAAGACACAGACCTACTAGAGAACAGACTTGAGGATGTGGGGAGGGGGAAGGGTGAGCTGTGACAAAGCGAGAGAGAGGCATGGACATATATACACTACCAAATGTAAGGTAGATAGCTAGTGGGAAGCAGACGCATAGCACAGGGAGATCAGCTCCGTGCTTTGTGACCGCCTGGAGGGGTGGGATAGGGAGGGTGGGAGGGAGGGAGAGGCAAGAGGGAAGAGATATGAGAACATATGTATATGTATAACTGATTCACTTTGTTATAAAGCAGAAACTAACACATCATTGTAAAGCAATTATACCCCAATAAAGATGTTTTAAAAGAATGTAATTATGTAATACATGTAAATAAAAATAATATAGAATAAATTTTAAAAAAAAGATGTGGTACATATATACACTGGAATACTACTCAGCCATGAAAAAGAATGAAATAATGCCGTTTGCAGCAACATGGATGCAACTAGAGATTATCATACTAAGTGAAGTAAGTCAGAAAGAGGAAGACAAATACCATATGATATCACTTATGTGTGGAATCTAAAATATGACACAAATGAACCTATCTGCAAACCAGAAACAGAGTCACGGACATAGAGAACAGACTGGTGGTTGCCAAGGGGGAGGGAGTTGGGGGAGGGCTGGAGTGGGAGGTTGGGGTTAGCAGATATAAGCTTTTATATATGGAATGGATAAACAACAAGGTCCTACTGTATAGCACAGGGAACTTTATTCAATATCCTATGATAGGGACTTCCCTGGCGGTCCAGTGGTTAAAACACTGTGCTTCCATTGCAGGGGGCATGGGTTCAATCTCTGGCTGGGGAACTAAGATCCTGCATGCCGCATGGTGTGGCCAAAAATCCCAATATCCTATGATAAACCATAATGGAAAAGAATTTTTTTTTAAAAAAGAATATATATATATATATGTATAACTGAATCGCTTTGCTGTACAGCAGAAATTAATACAACATTGTAAATCAACTATACTTCAATTTTTAAAAAAAAGATCTGATCCTGCCACCAAGAAGGCACTAAACCCTAATCCTTCTACCCTGGCCCAGCTTAGCTTTCTACCCACCCCCACTGGTCCAGAGACCATCCCACCCCTTCTCACTTCCTCTTACAGCTGAGGGGCCCTCTTCCTTCCCACACTATCTCTTGCCAGACACCACCTCCAAAAATCTCTCCCTGCCCCCCAGACTGGACTCAGCGTCCTTCCAAGGATTTCATAGCTCTCCCCCCACCTACCCCCAGACACACAGCATGTGTCACTCAACATTGTCACAACTATCTCTCTGACTTGTCACATGGTTTCTAAGAAAAACCTCAGGAGCTGGGCTGGGACCAAGATGAGGGCACAAAATATAAGGGGCCAATGAAAACAACAAGAAGAAGAAACCTCAGTAACCAAGAGAAAGACTATTTTTTAAAGAATCAAAATTTATGCAAAAAAAAATCTTCGATGAAGGAAATGTCAACATTTTAAATGGGGTTGGGTGAATTCCCTGGTGGTCCAGTGGCTGGGACTCCGTGCTTCCACTGCAGGGGGCATGGGTTCAATCCCTGATTGGGAAACTAAGATCCTGCGAGCCATGCAGCAGCGTGGCCAAAAAAAGAAAAGGGATCAGTACCATATTACTGATCTTCCTAGCGCCACAGGCTCCAACAGGGCACAGCAAGGCATTTTTACTGATCCTGTCTTTATTTGATCCTGTCTTTATTTAAAATTTTGGTCATTCTAAACCCTTTTGTGAAAACCCTTCTATGAAAAGGCCTGTGGGCCTGACTTGTGGCCTGTAAGGGGGTGGGGCAGGGAAAAGAGAAGTGAGAGACCCCTGGTCTAGGCTTCAGGAGTGGAGGAGGGGAACCCACTGAAAGAGGCAGCTCCAAAGTTTTCTTGCATCCAGTGGAGCCCTTTCCATTCGGTATCATAATTATTTTTTCATCATGATTTATTTAATTATCTTTGACCTTGTAGTCTCAGCTCAGTTTTGCAAGGACTAAAAACAGCAAGTTATGGAGTTATTTGCTGTCTGCTAGGCTGTAGGCAAAGTGATTTGCCAGTGTGTTGGGGACAGGGGTTTATTAACATGTGAATGTCCCCCAGTCTACCTCCAGGCTACCTCCTCCAGGAAGCCTTCCCTGACCTGAGGCTGGAAGGTAGGTACCCCTTATCTATGCTCCTGCTGCCCCTCTGCTTGTTCCTGCCTTGAGCCTTTTTATTTATTTCTTGTCACATCGTTGTGGTTCTCATTTCATGGCTGAGGAAGTGGATGCACAGAGTGGTTTAGTCACACACCCAAGGTCACATAGCTAGGGAGTGGTGAAGCTGGTATTGGGACAGATGTTCTTCTACTTTAGAACTCAAAGACAGAGGTTCTTCCAGGATAGCCTAGGAGGGGAGAAGGGAAGAGAACTCTCCTGATAGTTCCCTTTTTAGAGCAACTAATTTGCAGTTCAGAGGTAGCAAAGTTCTGGTAGACTGAATAATGGTTCCCCAAAGATGTCCATATTCCAATGCCTGGCATGTGTGACTTTGCAGATGTGATTAAATTAAGGGTGTTGAGGTGGCGAGATTATCATGGGTTATCCACATGGGCCTGATGTAAACCCAAGGGTCTTTATAAGAAGGAGGCAGAAGGAGCAGAGTGAGAAGTAGGAGACGTGATGACACAAGAAAGAGGTTGGAGTGATGGGAGGAAGGCCGTGAGCCAAGGGATGCAGGAGGTCTCTAGAAGCAGAAAAAGGCAAAGGAGTGAATTCCTACCTCATCATCTCCAGAAAGAATGCAGACCTGCCATCACCTTGATTTTAGACTTCTGACCTCTAGAACTATAAGAAAATTAATTCCTGTGGTTTTATGCCGCTGAGTTTCTGGTAATTGGTTGCAGCAGCCATAGAAAATGAATATAAAACCAACCTACACGTATACTGTGTTAAAAAAGAAACAACAGGCTCAAAATGGAGTCACTTGTGCTAAACCCCACATCAGCAAACCAAGACTTAATACCTAACCTAATTACAGTTACAACCACCCCGAGGAATGTAGTCTTAACTGGTCAGTCTGGAATTTTCTGGTCAGCACTAATGAGGTAATCTGCCATGTAGCCCCCTTCTGTCCTCCATAAGTAGGTTACCTAAGCCTGAAACAATCCATTCTTTTCCCCCTTCTGCTATAAAAACCTTCCATTTTGTACAGCTCCTTGGAGCTCCTTTCTACTTGCTAGATGGGATGCTACCAATTCTTGAATCATTCAACAAAGCCAATTAGATCTTTAAAATTTACTCAGTTAAATTTTTATTATTTAACAACTATAAAAAAATTATTATGATGTCATAATCCAATATGTTCCAGGCAATTCTTGGACATTGTATCATTTTCACATTCACTCAGTACATTCAACGAGAATTTGTGGAGTGCCTGCGCTCTGTTGAGCACCAGTCTAGGATTTGGGGTCCATCAGGGAACACCACAGAGTCACTGTCCTTGGGCGGTGTCCAATCAAGTGGGAGATATAGCCAAACAACTAATAAGTAAATAGATTTACTACAACGTATGCTAATATATGCATATAAACATGAATATTTAAGTATAACATATTCATATACTATATGAATATTTAAATAAATATATGAATATAATTGGGTGGTGTCCAATCAGGTGGGAGATGTAACCAAACAAAAAAGTAAATATATTTACTATAATGTATGCTAATATATTCATATAATACATGAATATTTAAATATGTCATTTTAAAATGAATCCCTGTCAGTAAAGTTCTTAGAACATGACATGCACAGATCAGTGTCAAATAAATGAAATATGATGTCAAGTAGTAAAAATCAGTCTGGGGGAGAGGGTGGTGGAGGGGGGTCTTTAGGCAAGTGGTCAGGGAAGCCTCTGGACAAGGTGACATTTGAGCGGAGGAATCACCGTGACAACCCCACCAGGGAGGTGTGGTGGTCCTGGGATCTGCCTGGTTCAAACTGGCCTCCTGACTTTGGAGCTGTCAGGTGCTTCCTTTTTCTGAGGCTCACTTTCTTGCTCTGTAAAATGGGGATAAGAATGGGACCACTTACCTCATGGGTTGGTTTTGAGGCTTGAATACAATAATGTACATGAAAAGCACATTGTGCTGTCCTGCTCATCGACGTTACCTAATGTCATGGGTTGATTTGTGTCCGCCCCAAAGACGCTGACGTCCTAAGCCCCAGGACCTGTGAATATGACCTTATTTCAAAATAGAGTCTGTGCAGATGATCAAGTTAAGGTGAAATCATTAGGGTGGGCCCTAATCCAAGATGACCGTGTCCTTATGTAAAGGAGAAATTTAACACAGAGATAGAGACACAGGGAAATCTGTGGCCACAAGCCAAGGAACACCCAAGATGGTCAGTAGATCACAAGAAGCCAGGAGAGAAGCACAGAACAGATTCCCACAGCCCAGAGCGAACCAGCCCTGCCAATAGCTTGGTTTCTGACGTCTGACCTCCAGAACTGTGAGGCAACAAGTTTCTGTTATTTAAGCCACTGGGTTTGTGGTGCTCTGTTACAGCAGCCCTACGAAATGAATACACCTAATATTATCATTTCCTTGGTTCTAGAAACTGAGGCCCAGAGCGCAGCTAGGATTTGAACCCCAGCTGACCAGCCCCCCGGGGCCCATGTGTAGGTAGTTGGCCTTTCTAGCCTGAGAGGTGAAACTTTGGATGTGCCCCCATGTGCAGGGAATGGTGTTTGGGACTCAAAGCTTTGGCCACTTGGCCCACAGTGTCCAGGGCGGGTCTGGGCAGTTGCTGGGGTCCAGGGCTCCTGATAAGGCATCTCTCTGGGTGGGTTGATAGGTACCAACAGCCAGGCAGCTGCCAGTTCCTTGCTCCTGTGTGGAGTTGGTGAAAGCCTCCTTTCCTTTACTCACCCCTTGATTTAACTTGGGTTCTCCCTGGGAGCTGGGGAGTCTCTGCCTCCCTCCAGGCCTCCCCTCCCCTCTCCAGTGGGTGTACTCACAGGACTTGGGCTAGCCTGACTCTGCCTCTAACTTGCTGTGTGACCACAGGCAACACACTGACCCTTGCTGGGCCTTGGAATCTCAGCCTGTAATTTGGAGTGATTAAATGTCCCATGAGAGGTCACTGGTTAAATAAATTTGGGTATGTGCATATGATGGCCCTCCTAGTTGGCCCTCAATGGTCCCCATCTCCTGGTATTCATGCCATTTTGGAGACCTTTTCACAATGAATAGACCTGTGTAAGCACTAGGATGTTGCAGATATGGCAGCTTCTGGCTTCTGAGGCTAGGTCATACAAGACACCGTGGCTTCTCTCTTGCTCTCTCTTGGATCACTCACTCTGGATGATCAAGCCAGCCACTATGTCCTGAGGATGCTCAAGCAGCCCTATGGAGAGAGGTCCTCATGGTGAGGAACTGAGGCCTCCTGCCAACAGCCAGCACCAATCTACCAGCTACGTGAGTGAACCACCTTGCAAGTAAATCTTACAGCCCCGATCAAGCTTTCAGATGACATTGCAGACACAGCTGACATCCTGATTGCAACCTTACAAGAGACCCTGAGCCAGAAGCACCCAGCTAAGCTGCCCCCAGATTCCAGACCCACAGAAGACATGTGAGATAATAAATGACTACTGTTTTAAGCTGGTAGATTTTGAGATAATGTGTTATGCAGCCATAGATAACTAATATAGCAGCCATATAAAAATGTTACAATATAATGCACTACTGGAGAAACAGTTTCATGAAATATTAAGTTTGGGGAAATAAAGTAGGTTACCAATCACTATATGACAGTAGCATCCCAATTTTGGAAGAAAACTATGAAGAGTTATAAAACTCTACCAAAGAACGAAAAGAAGACATATATGGAGAGATGGAGAGGATTTTTCCTTCTTTCTTTCTTTCTTTTTTTTTTTTGCAGGGGAAGACTTTATAGTAGAATTATCAATCACTCTAAGTTAAATGCAATGCAATTCCCATGAAAATCCCAAACTGATGTTTTTGGGTGTAAGGGATCTTGATAAGAGATAACTGAACGAAATGACAATTGTTAAAGACGAGGCAACAAGCCCCAAATGGAGTCATTTACACTAAGCCCCACATCACCCAACTGCGTCTTAATTACAGTTTTGTTTTTCCCAGAAATGGAATCTTAAATCAGCCAGCCGGGAATCACCTGATCAGCACTAGTTAGGTTATCTGCCTGGTAGATCCCTGCCATCCCCTAAAGGAAAGTAACCTTGCAATATCCAATCTGCTTTTCTGCCCAGTATAACTTCCTTGTTCCTGCTCCCTTCTATTTATACAAGTCTTTCATTTTGTATAGCTCCTGGGAACCCCTTTCTATCTGTTAGATTGGATACTGCTCAATTCATAAATCGTTGACTAAAGCCAACTAGAGCTTTAACATTTTACTCAGTTGAGTTTTGTTTTATAACACATTTATTGAACATATACTGTGCATCGTGTCATCTTCAATCACTATTTCATCTTAATTCCACAATAGGGCAAAGTCCCTTGTTATTTAATTTTTCCAATAGCAAGAAACTGTTATTAGCTTCCCTCCCCCCACCCCCTACCACAAATTCTACATATAAAGCTTCAAGAAGAGAATTGTCTGAGATTCTGGGGACCATGAGGAATGGAGCTCAGGTTGACCTCATGTGTGTTTGACACTAACATGTGCTCTTGGACCTCCTGCCATGTGCCTTCCTGATAGTTCTCTGGTTTCCTTTAGTACCAGCCCAAGACCACACAGGTAGAGAGGGCAAGGTTGGGGTACCAGCTGAGTCCGCCTGCCTGACTCTAGAGTCCCTGGTCTTAATCACTAGTCACCAAAAAGGAAGAATAGAAAGAAGGGATCTGTCCTACCAGATATTAAAACATGTGACAAAGCTGCAGAAATTAAAACAGCATGAGCACTGGTTTAGAAAGCCACAGACAGATCAATGGAGAGTCCAGGAATAGACCCAAACACACAGGAAAGTTTAGTGAATAATAAAAGCAGGGAAGTATCAGTAGAGAAAATATGAGTGAGTCAACTAACAGTTTTGGTGCCATTATCTAGTAAGTCAAGCTGGATCCTTAACCCCCTTCTTTCTCCAAAATTAATTCCATATGAATCAAATATTTCAGTGTTAAAAAAAAACCCTCAAAAGTTCTACAAAGTCTGCGTGAGTAATTTATAAAATGGGACAGAGAGGGGAGGGGATGCAAGGTTTCTAACTATAACATTAATGGCAGAAACCATAAAAGGGAAAAACAAAAAGATGAATAGATTTGACTCCAAAAAGGTTTTTATTTAATTGAAATATAGTTGATTTACAAGGTTGTGTAAATTTCTGTTGTACAGCAAAGTGATTCAGTTATACATATATATACATTCTTTTTTTTAATATTCTTTTCCATTATGGTTTATCACAGAATATTGAATATTGTTTCCTGTGCTAAGCAGTAGGACCTTGTTATTTATCCATTCTCTATATAATACTTTGCATCTGCTAACCCCAAATTCCCAATCCTTCCCTCCCCCACCCCTCTCCCCCTTGGCAACCACAAATCTGTTCTCTATGTCTGTGAGTCTGTTTCTGTTTCGTAGATATGTTCATTTGTGTCGTATTTTAGATTCCACATATAAGTGATAGCATATGGTATTTGTCTCTCTCTTTCTGACTTACTTCGATTAGTAAGATAATCTCTAAGCCCATCCATGTTGCTGCCCCAAAAGTTCTAAAACCTTTGAATGTCAGACAAATTGGGGGAAATCTTTGCAACAAAAGGATAATACCCATAAATATAAAGGGAGTTCTTACAAATTAATAAGAGAAATAGCCAACATACTTCAAGAGGAAAATGGGCCAAAAAGGGGCCTTTATAAAGAAATAAATCTAAAGGTCCATCAATGTATGAAAAGACTTGCAGTCTTATTAGCAGGGCTGGAACTAGGCTGATGCAAGTGGAGATGCGTGTAAAATTTAAGGAGGCTCTCACTCTCAGGATGGTGAAAGTACAGGGTGGGCACCTGAGGGTGCGTGCCTCCTTAAACTTGTCAGTTAATAGAGTCCTCTTGGAGGGCTGTCTGGCAAAATGGATCAATATTTTAAACGTGCAAACTCTTTGGCAAAATGATTCCATTTTTAGGACTCGACCCCAGGGAAATAGACAGGTGTGCCAAGAAACGCATCTAGGATATTTGTAATATCAAAAAATGACAAGGACAGTCCCCATAGGGACCGACTTTAAAAATTGTTACATCCAAGAATTTTTTAAAAAATTGTTACATCCGCATACAATGGTAACCTGTGTGAAATGGATACCGTTGTTCTACAGTTGTATGGAAAGGTGTTCAGGACACGCCATATCGGTAACAGAACAGAAGGGAAGTCAAAACAGCATGTATAACATGAGCCCATTTTTGTCACCCAGGTGTGTTTATGTTAACGTTTGGGGACATTCACCCAAAATGTTAATGGCCCCTGTTTCTTGGTGCGGGGGTTGGTAGCAGGTGATTAGTACTTTCTTCTCTCTACCTTCTGTATTTTATACCTTTACAAAGGTTATGATGATGTTAATACTTAGAAAAGTTCTAATAAAGCTAATTTCATCTGAGAATGTACGTGTGGGTGTGTGGGGTTAACTGGTTATTCTCTAACATCACCTAGCCCTCCACAGAGTTCTGCCTCCTGCAGAGAATTCTCCCAGCCAAGGATCCTTTTGTCCTGGCCTGAGTGTATTTCAGAGCTGCTAGAAGGCCATGTCATTATCAGCCAGCCAGTGGGTCAGAAGAATCTTCAACTCCAACAGCTCCAGCCAAATAAACAGAAGTTGCTTCCAAAGGTCCTTTGGGGGCCTTCTGGAACCTCCTATCAGTAGGATCAGTGAACTTTGGACTTCAGAGTAGTTTCTCACTGTCCCTGTGATCAACAGACTGAGTAAGCCCTACACCTCTGTGGGACTACGTGCACATCCCCGCCGCTCTTTGGGCCTCACTTTACCCAACTGTAAAATGGGCAGATTCAACCAGCTCAGTGTTTCTCAACATTTTCTTGTTTGTTTGGCCACGCTGCGTGGCATGTGGGATCTTCCCGGACCAGGGATCAAACCTGTGCTCCCTGCAGTGGAAGCACAGAGTCTTAACCACTGGACCACCAGGGAAGTCCTCCTTTTTTCAAAACAAAACGAAACTCATGCCCCCTTCTGATAAAGATAAAAATCTCACATGCCTCCTAGGGGATATCTTCTATTCATTCCAAGAGCCAAGAATATTCTGTGAAACTTTACTTTCTATAGATTGGATCATGGAAACAATGGGTGTCACTCCACTTCATTTTCCAATATTAAATACTGTACTGAATTTGCTTTTTGCACACAGCACAGGACTCTCTGAAGCCAAGGCCGACCTCCGGCTCTGGGGTGTGGGAGTCCTGGGTGCCTGGAACCCTTCTCAACTCTCAGTAAAGCTCTCCAGGACGGTGGCGGAGTGTTCCACCTCTGGACACAGACTGCCTGGGTGAGGGTTGCCAGATATAACACAGGGTGTCCTGTATTTTTATTTGCTAGATCTGGGAACCCTAACCTGGCTTCAATTTTGGGCTTGTGAGCCATATTATTATGGGCAAGTTCTCTCTTTTTCTCTTTCTCTCTCTCCTTCCCTCCCCCTCCCCCCTTCCTCACTCCCTCTCTCCCTTCCTTCCTTCCTTCCTTCCCTTCTTCTTTCTTTCCTTCTCCTTTCTCCCTCTCCCCCCCACCACTCTTTCTTTCTAATTTTGTCAATCCATTCATCTTAATCTTAAATATGCAGCTTCATGACTTTTCACATAGGCATACACTCCTGTTACCACCACCCAGATTAAGGGACATATTTCTAACATCCCAGAAAATGTCCTTGTGCCCCAGAGGTAATCATTCTTCCCATATCCTTTATCACCATCAATTAGTTTCACCTTTCCTTGGATTTCACATCTATAGAAGCACACGGTACGCGCTCTTCCCTGCCTGGCTTCTTCCACTCAGTGTAGTGATTGTGAGATTCACCCAGTTATTGTGTGTAGCAGTATTTAATTTTTGCTTTGCTGTATAATATTCCATGGCGTGAACTGGAAACTGAAAACACAGTTTGTTTATGCATTCTGATAGACATTTTGGTTATTTCCACTTTGGGACTATGAATGTTCTTGTACAAGCCTTTTGGTTGGCGGATGTCTTTACTTCTCTTGGGTATGTACGGAAAAGTAGGGTTGCTGGGTTATAGGATGGACATATTTTTAGCTATAGTGGATACTGGGAGCAAGTTTTAATATTTCAACTATGAAGAGAGAGTTAATAATAACGGCACCTACTATTAGGGCTGCTGCCTGATTGAATGAGATAATCCAGGTAAGGTACTTAGAACGGGCACACTGAAATTCACAAGAGACAAATCATTGCTAGAATGGGAATGGGAATAAAGTTATCTGGCTAACTTTTGTTAACTTTTAAATGTTCCCATAATGAATTAGAGGCACAAGGAGTTTCCCTAAGGTTGTGGGATATAAAAGTGACACATGACTATTGTAAAAAAAAAATTCAAATGAAATGGAAGCATATAAGTAAAAGGTGGAGTTCACCCCATCTTTGTTATTATTAGAGAAAAGAGTATGCACTAGTATTTTGCATGAATTTTCTTATGTCATCTGCACATTTTTATTTGATAATGCCGAAGGTAAGGGGTTACAGGCTGGACCTTCAAAGCTGCCCCGAAGGATGCTTCACGCGGGGCTGGTTGGTCCCTCTCTCTGGCCTCAGTCTCCCCACCCATACGGTGAGAAGCCTGATGCTCTCTGAGCTCTAATAATCACTGCTCCAGGTCTAGCTCTGGCAGAGGAGGGACCTGGAGTCCAGCCATCCGTGTCTCTGGGATACAGGAGCAAAGAGCGACACATCTTTACAGCCCAAACAGGCATCGCCTTGACTCTCTCCTTGGCCTCATCCACCCAGGATCCCAGAATGGCATTAGGCTGGCTGGCTGGCCCTAGGAGCCCCTGTCCTATACCTCTGGCCTTACCTCAGGGGCTGCCAGGCTGACCACCCCCACTGTGCAGACTCCCCTCCCCCAGGGTGGCAGCAGGAAGAGGGAAGAAAGGATCGTCTCCAGCTGGCCCGGGAGACAAACCTCCTTGTGCCCATCAGCCCTCCAAGAACGCCCATCCATCCTCCCTCCCCCCCCCCCAAAGTCCTGTCCACGGGGACTTAGGATCAGCCAGAAAAGTCAGGCAACTTTTCAGGGACCGGAGCGAGGGGAGGTGAGGTCTCCCAGCCTGGCCCAGGTCCAGCCCCTGAGAGCAGCGTGGTGCCCAGCCCCACCCCTTGCTGTGCCCTGTCCGTAACTTCAGACTTTGACCCTGAGCTCCAGTCCCAGCTGAGGACAGGACGCCCCAGCCTCAGGAGCCTCCCTTTAGGAGATAGGACCCTGCACCCGTAGCAGCTGCCTCTTTTCTCCAGAAATTTGGCACGCCAGGTGAGTGGGGGCAGGGGTGGTGGCGCAGCAGATCTGAGTGTCCTCCCAGTGTCGACAGAGAAGGTCCACGTTAGAGCCTGACGCAAGTGACAACCTTGCCGGGACCACAGGTAAGTGCCTTCACTTCTCCAAGCCTCAGTTTCCTCGTCTGGAAGATAAGGGTCATAACTCACCTCTTCCAGGGTTAATCTGAGTATGAAAAGAGGTGAGGACGATAGGGGCTTAGCACAGAACTTGCACATAGCAAGTACTCAATAAATGGTCATTGTTACTGTTTGGGGGGCTGGGAGCTGGTAGCCTGGTTTTCCAGCGTTTACAGAATCTGTCCCATTTTAAAGATAGACTCTGAAGCTTCCTAGGGGTTAGCCACAGGGGGCTGATTACATTCATTCAAATACCTCACCCGTGACTTGTTCATTTTTTTTTAAAAAAGCAAGTCTTTCCTATTCTTTGCACATGTAGCCATCAAAGGCATGAGCTGCTTCAAGGTTCGCTCTAGGGACAAGGGAAGTTATAAGCAAACAAATACAAGACTGAAAAGTAAGCGGAAGGTGTGAGCTGCCAATTTCTCGCCGGCCGCCTAAAGAGCTCTATGGCGCAGCACGGAAAAGCTCAGATAGAACTGGGTCCAGATCTGAACGCTGTCCCACACTGGCTGTGTGACTTCGGGGGAGTGACTTCCTCTCCCTGAACCTCAGTCCTGCGTCCCTAGAACTTCTTAGAGCAGTTGAGAGGATAAAGTAAGAGGATGTCTGTACTGCATCTATATGTGTCGGGCAAGTGGCAGGCGGCCAAAATTCCCTTCCTACTCCACAAACACATAGACGTTACAATTACACACGCACAAGCACACGTAATAACCCCAGCTGTTTGCATCTTCCTGAATGCACACTCCAAGCACGCTTGTTTGAAGTAATGGCATAAAGCAGAAGACTGCAACACTAATAAAAACGTCAGCAACAGCAAGAAAATGGTTGAACGATAACAGAGCTGTGTGCAGACGAGTCCAGGAGTTCATTACCCACATGCATGAATGATTTTACCCGAGGCTGGGTCTGTCAGATCCTACAGTCTGACTGCCAATTCTGATAAGAACCTTATGCATTTATATTCCACTTAAATGCATGCACACACACATGGTTGCTACAATCAGTATCAAATCTGATTCATTTATTTAACTAAGATAATTGACTTAGGACACACATTTTCCCTTTTCAGTTCTATGCCTACCACCAACACAATAAAATTCCTGTACTCGTTGTATTTCGTGTTTCTTTTCAACGCAGGACTCGGAAGCCTTGACTGTTTTTCTTCACCTGCTTGACTTGATGGTTTTTCAAATTGTGGGATTAGCACGGGGTGTAAGCACACAGCCTTGAGAGTCAGCCGGCCTGGGCTCTGCTTCTCACCAGCTGGTGCTTAAGCCTCAGTTGCCTCATCTGTAAAATGGGCATAAGGACAACCCTGAGGGTTGGAAGATTAAAGTAGATAATGCATGTCAATTTCTTTTTATTTATTTATTCTTGGCTGCGTTGGGTCTTCATTGCTGCGTGCGGGCTTTCTCTAGTTGCGGCGAGCGGGGGTTACTCTTTGTTGTGGTGCACGGGCTTCCCATTGTGGTGGCTTCTCTTGTTGCGGAGCACGGGCTGGCTCTAGGCGCGAGGGCTTCAGTAGTTGTGGCACACGGGCTCAGTACTTGTGGCTCACAGGCTTAGTTGCTCCGCGGCATGTGGGATCTTCCCGAACCAGGGCTCAAACCCATCTCCCCTGCATTGGCAGACAGATTCCTAACCACTGTGCCGCCAGGGAAGTGCCACATGTCAAGTTCTTAGCACAATGAGTAACACATCATTGTGTTACTCACATCATACTAGAAGTTGAAAAGCTAGCAGCTGCTATTGTAATCTCCCCACTGCCAGGTCTTTTCTTTCACAGAGACTTTTAAACCCCAAGACTCTACAGATTTTTTGATCACAAACATGTGACTTTGACTGAGTGGCTCCCCTTCTGTGAACCTCAGTTTCCCCTTCTGCACGATGCCATCTTGCTTATCTTTAGAATTTTAGACATTGGAGAAACTGAGCCCTATGCTGTTACCTGTCCCTCTTTGTCTTGGCCAGTTGGTTCTAGAAGTTGCTCTGGGTCCCCTGTCATGATCTTCTCTTGGGCATGTGCCACCATTTCTAACCAGAGGCTTTGCCACAGCCTTGTTATTGGAGACGTGCCATGTGATGGCTTCGGTCCGAAGTCTGTTTCTTCCTGCTCAGAAACCTCTTGCTCAGTCAAGTGAAGTGACTTACCCAGGGTCACACAGCTGGTGTGTGCCAGAGCCAGGCTGTCTAACCCCCAGCCTGGGCTGTTACTGCCACCTCTCCAAGCCACACCGCCTCCTGGGTTCATTATGGGGAATTTGGAAAATACAGGAAAACCCTCTATTCCTGCCTTCTTACTGTCAGTGTCAAAAGTGGTCAAGGGCTTCCCTGGTGGCGCAGTGGTTGAGAGTCCGCCTGCCGATGCAGGAGACACGGGTCCGTGCCCCGGTCCGGGAAGATCCCACATGCCGCGGAGCGGCTGGGCCCGTGAGCCATGGCCGCTGAGCCTGCGCTTCCGGAGCCTGTGCTCCGCAACAGGAGAGGCCACAACAGTGAGAGGCCCGCGTACCACAAAAAAAAGAAAAAAAGTGGTCAAATTTCCAGAGGATATGCAGAGACAGAAAGCCCAGAGAAGGGAAGTAACTTGGCCAAGGTCACACAGCAAGCCAGCAGTGAAGCCAGGTCTGACTCTCCCTCCTTCCTCTCCCCTCCTCCACAGCCAGTGTTTTTCCCATTGTTATTTTCAAGGTGCTAGGGGACAGAAGGAGGCCACCACAGACTGAGGCCAGGCCCTGTACCAGGAACTTTGACCAGGCTAGTCATTTAACCTTCAGGCTGACCCCATGAGATGGGGTTAACCCTATTTCACAGCTGAGGAGATTGCATCTCCTGAGGCAAAGGATGGGGGAGGAGGCGAGGGGTCTCTGAGAGGGTCCCCCTGCAACTAAGCCCAGGCTCGAGTCTGGAAGCAGAATCACCCAGAGGAACGAGGCTTTTCCGCTTTTTGGTTTTATCTCCAACTTGGCTGCTGAAACCCCAACAGAGTCCAGTTCTTGTGGGCTGGAGCCATTTTCCCCTTTACAAAACTAGGACATATTGAGAATGTCCTGCCGTTCAGGGCCATGGGCCGCAGTTGCCAGGAGGCGAGGTCTGTGGGAGGAGAGCTGTGAGCAGAGAGGAGGGAAAGTTGAATTTGGCCCTTCCGGGCACAAAAAGTCCCCTTGTTCTGCCTTAGCAGGAGCCTGCACAATATTTCCCTGCTGTGCAGTCCCAAGCAGCTTCAAGGTCAAAAGCTGGTAGGTCTTCTAAACTTCTGAGGACCCAGCCAGCCAAGCACCCCAAGGCAGGCCTGGAGGGGATGTGCCGAAGATCTGAGCTCTGAGGCCAGACATTGCATCTGACTGGCTCACAGCTGCATCCACTAGCGGCCACCTTAGCACACACTAGGTGTGCAGTGTGTATCAAGTTTACCTGAATTAAAGTAAATCCTGGCAGCACCATTTACTGGCTGTGTGACTTCAGGTTAGTTACTCCACCTCTCTGAGCCTTCGTTTCCTCATCTGTAGAATGGGGCCAATAACACCAGCCCCTACTTTCTAAGAATGTGAGAGACTTAGACGAAATGACGCTTGGGAAGCGCTTACTGCAGGGGCTGGCACACAGTAGGTGCTCCGCAAATGTCAGGAAGTCACTTCTTCTGCACTAGACACTGTGTTAAGCTCTTTACGTTTGCCATCTTGTGGAAAACTCCCATCTACTCTCCGGGGCATGAGTTATTTTTCTCATTTTCCAGAAGAAGAATTTGAGGCTTGAGAAGCATCTTGGCCAAAGTCATGGCCAGCAGGGAGCAGAGCTGAGATCTGAGATTTGAAGCCCGTTGTCCTAACCATTAGACTAACCAGACTACAGCTGGCCAGGCACGCTGCTGGGCCCTTTTCTTTTCCCCAGCCTGGGGACAGGGTATTCGAGGAGAGTCCCCAGAGAAAGCTGCATCACTTACTGGCTGTGTGACCTTAGGCAAGTTGCTTTGCCTCTCTGTGCCTCAATTTTCCCATGTGTAAGGGCCACTGAGGGAATCAAGTACAAAAAGGGCTGGGCGGTGTCTGGCATCTTCTAAGCCGTCAGTGGATGGTAGCGCAGCTGGTGGTGGCATGCCTCACCCCGGACTTCCCCCCGCAGGCTGGCACAATGCGCGTGGTAGTGATCGGAGCGGGCGTCATCGGGCTGTCCACCGCCCTCTGCATCCATGAGCGCTACCACTCGGTCCTGCAGTCGCTGGACGTGAAGGTCTACGCAGAACGCTTCACCCCGCTCACCAACACTGATGTGGCTGCCGGCCTCTGGCAGCCCTACCTCTCCGAGCCCAGCAACCCACAGGAGGCGTGAGTGAGGGTCCCAGAGGGTGGCCTGGGGCCAGAGGGGCTGAGTCTGCAGAGAGGATGTTCCCTCTCAGGGTTTCCGTCACCAATTACAAGCTTTTGTGGAGGCTCTGGCCTGACATGCTATAAAGACAATACGCATAAATATTGTCCCTGCTGTGGGCCAGACAGATGCTATACTTGATCGTGGCCGAAAGGCTGAGAAGCCATGTGTGTCAGACAGATGGAGACTTTGTCTCCATCCCTCACCTAAACTGGGTGGCTGGGATGCTCAATGCATCTGTCCATCAGGAATGCCTCTAAGTGGGTGGATGGATGTTCAAGTTTAGCAAAGAGGCAGAGGTCATTGTCAGTTTAGAAACCACCAGCTGCTTCAACAAAGGAACCCTCAAATGAGTACCGGCTCAAACAGAAGTTTCATTCTCATGCCCATAAATTCCAAAACCAGTATTCCTGATCAGTAGGTGGCAATTCAGGGGCCCGGGCTCCTTCCGTCTCATGGCTCTGCCGTCCTCCTTGTGGCTTCCGATGTTGCCACGGGCCAGTGCCTGTAGAAGGAGCACAGCATGAGGACCACCTGGGAGGAGACGTGAGGGTCAGTTGGCAAGAACGCAGCCACATGGTCACACCTATCTGCAAGGGAGTCTAGGAAATGTTGCTGAGCTGTATGCCCAGGGAGGCGAGAGAAAGTATTCAGAAGAGTAAGTGATGCCTGCCACTGGCATTTACAGTGGGGGGTGCCCAGGGTGAGCCTGAACCACGGGGTTCACAGTCCCCAAAGCAGTCAAAGCTTTCATTTAAACTCGCAGCTACGTGATCCCAAGCCAGAGGTAGGCTCCAAATAGTTACGATGGAGCATCCTTTTTTTTTTATTTGAAGTATAGTTGATTTACAATGTTAATTTCTGCTGTACAGCGAAGTGATTCAGTTATACATATATATATATACATTCTTTTTTTATATTCTTTTCCATTATGGTTTACCATAGGATATTGAATATACTTCTCTGTGCTATACAGTAGGACCTTGCTGTTTATCCATTCTGTATACAATAGCTTACATCTGCTATCCCCCAACCTTCCACTCCATCCCTCCCCCAACCAACCCCCTCCCCCTTGGCAACAACAAGACTGTTCTCTATGTTGATGGAGCATTCTTTGTTACTCCTCTCCTCTATCCTATTAATGGGAAAATATTAGAAAGTTTGGGGAGGGGGAAGACCCGTAGCATTTGGGGCACTGCAGAGTGAACGTGGTGGATTTCTAGATCTGGACACATCCCACTAACCCGATCACAGCCCCATGCAAGCCAACCCTTGGAGCTTTCATTAGGTGACTGAGATCTGGGGGATCCTTCTAGGCGCTGGAACCAGCAGACCTTCAACTATCTCCTGAGCCACATCGGTTCTCCCAACGCTGCAGACATGGGCCTGGCCCCAGTCTCAGGCTACAACCTCTTCCGTGAAGCCGTTCCGGTGAGTGAGGAGTCCCTGACCATAAACCATAGGGCAGAGCCTTGATCAGAGACCAGGGGGTGGGGGGTGGTGGTACTTTGAGCCTCTTAGGCAAAGTCTCCTGTGTTCAAAACAGGTTTACTTTAATTTCTATTTTTGCTTTCAAAATCATTTTCATTTTCAACTTTGTTATTAAATTGGCGGAGACCAAAGAATCTTCTGATGAACCAGGGAAACTAGCCCTTCTTGAGTGGTATGGGTGAAATACAGACACATCCTGGAGTGGGAGGCACTTGACGCTGAAGCCAAAAGGTTTCCTGCTCCCCTGGAGGTTCCAGGACTTTCCATCAAGATGGACTAAAAGACTCACCCTGGCGCAGACTTCTAAAGTACTTACTACGTGCCAGGCCCTGTCCTAACCACTTTATAACTAATGACTCGTTAAATTTTCATCATAACCAGGAAGTTAAGTGCTATCATGGTCCTCATTTTGCAGATGAGAAACGAGAGGCTCCAAGAACTGGGGTAACTGACTTGAGCTCACAAAGCTTTAAGTGGCAAAGCTCGAATTTGAACCCAGCTCGAATGAAAGGCAAAGCCATGGGGGATGTTCTCAGGTTGTTTGGAGAGGGTGGTCCGCCTGGGTGCCCAGAATCCCACGCCAGTTCTCCCAGGCTTATTCAATGTCTAGCACTGTGCTAAGGGCGTTACTTTCATTATCTGTTACCTTCCAAGAGTGATTATTAACTCCATCATACAGATAAGAAAACTGAGTCTCAGAGAATTCAAAGTGGTCAGTGGTGAGGCCAAAATCTCCCTCCAGGTTGTCTGACCCTCCACTCTGCTACCTCCCACTCTCATCCTTTGGTGACCTTCACTGTCGCCCCTTTTTTTCTCCCCTATTTATGACCCTTACCCTATCACTCATCCTTAGCCTTATTCTTACCCTTCATATAGCATCATGGTTAAGAACATGGACTCTGAAGCCAAACTGTGTGGGTTTGAATCTCAGCTCCACCATTTATTAGCTGTGTGACCTTAGACAAGTTACTTAACCTCTCTGAGCCTCAATGGGCCCATCTGCAAAATGGAACTAAAAATAGTATCTACCTCAATGGGTTGTTGTAAAGATTGGATTGGTATGAGTAAAATGCTTGGAACAGCGCCTTACACACAGAAAACATTACATAAGTTTTTGTTATTATCATTCTTATTGATGTTCTCCATCCCTGTGCCGCCCTCTCTTCTTCTAAAGGACCCTTACTGGAAGGATGTAGTTCTGGGATTTCGGAAGCTGACTCCGAGAGAGCTGGACATGTTTCCCGATTACAGGTAAGGTTACTGCCATGGGTGAAGGAGCTGAGGCCCCACAGTTCAGATAGACTTGTCCAAAAGAAGGAGGCTTCAAATTTCCTGTTCCATCCCTGGTCTAGAGCCCCATACTCTGGTCTCCCAGTGCTCTGTCCAGCTCTTTCAGAGAGCCCACCCACCCAAACTGCACCTTAGACTAGGGAGGTAGGGGATACGGAATCATAGATCTCAAGCCCCGAAGTTCCATAACACTAACCTATTTTGTAGATGAGGAAACTGAGCTTCAGAGAGGCCAAGTCACTTCCCCAGGTCACACAGTTAAGTGACCAGAATGGGATTCCAACCCAGTCCAAAGCCCTCTATTCTTTTCACTATAGCCTGATGCCTCTCTGGTCCTCTCTTCACCTCACCCCATGTCTAAACCCTCTCTACAGATGCACAGTAATCTCCACACCCCAATGTCAGGAATGGCTTCGTCTGATAGAAAATATTCCCTTGCTTCGAGCTGAAAACCACTTCCTCCTTGAATGTCACCCAGTGGTCCTTGCTCCACCCTTTGGGGGCCCAAAGAATGTGACAGCTCCCACCTCCATATGATAGCCTTCACATAGAGCTGTGATTCTGATCCTTTATTCCCACCTTTTGCCTCCTGTGACTCTAGCTATGGCTGGTTCAACACAAGCCTGATTCTGGAGGGAAGGAAGTATCTGCAGTGGCTGACCGAAAGGTGAGATTTTCAGCTTCACTTTGAGGAAAGCACCTCCCAGGGACCAGGGATGTAGTGGATGACTGTTCGTGGGATTTGTCTTTATATTGACCAACCCCAAATGTTGATGAAAACCTTTAATTTTGGTGGGAGCTATCCTTGTTCCTGACCGCCTCTGTGCACTAAGACAGTGGCTTCCACACCTTGTTGGAACCACCTGGGAAGCTTTTTACATGTGATACAGTATTTATTATCAGCCTTACTAAAATCTGTGATGGTTGTGTAATAGCTTTAAATAGATTCTCTTAAGTTTTCCAGATATATTTACATCATCTACAAACATAAGTTTTTTTTTTTAATTTTTAAAATTTTAATTAATTTATTTATTGGTTGCATTGGGTCTTCGTTGCTGCGCGCGGGCTTTCTCTAGCTGCGGTGAGCAGGGACTACTCTTCATTGCGTTGCACAGGCTTCTCATTGTGGCGGCTTCTCTTGTTGCAGAGCACGGGCTCTAGGCACGTAGGCTTCAGTACCTGTGGCACGCAGGCTCAGTAGTTGTGGCTCACGGGCTCTAGAGTGCAGGCTCAGTAGTTGTGGCACACGGGCTTAGTTGTTCTGCAGCATGTAGGATCTTCCCGGACCAGGGCTCGAACCCATGTCCCCTGCATTGGCAGGAGGATACTTAACCACTGCGCCACCAGGGGAGTCCAGTTTTTATTTTTATACCTCATTTTTTTTCTTGTCTAATTGCTGTACCTGTAGAATAACACTAACTAATACAGATGATAGAGGATGTCCCTGTCTTGTTCCTTATGTTGATAGGAATCTTGTAGTGTTCTAAATCAGCAAACATTAGCTTGAAAGATACAATTTGTACTCATATTCACATATATGCATATTAAGGAAGATTCCATATATTTCCTATATATTATTATTTTATTAAGATTTTAAAAAAACTGGAATGGATGGTGGCTTTTATCAAATGACTTGGGGAGGTTTTTAAAAATATAGATTTCAGGACCTCCCTTTATATCTACTGAATCAGATTCTCTGGAGTGGGGCTCAGAAATTTGTATTGTAAGAAGTTCCCTGAGTGACTGTAACTATCAGCCAGGTTTGGAAACCACTGTATTAAAACATGGTTATGTCTCTTAACCTTGGGACACTTATGACTCTTATCCAGCCCCTTCCAGGAAAGAATGCTCCCAGTTTTTCTATCTTGAGGAAACCATGTGGATAAAATAATCCTGATATTATGCTTTAGCTTCCTATTCTTTTAATGTTTCTACTATATTTCTAATAGTGACATACATTTTTTCTCTGTGAAATTTAGGGAGGGGGTGGGTGTCCCCAGCCCACCTCCTTCCTCATGCTCCGCTTCAGATAAAGAAGCAACTGGGCTTTGTCCCAGCCCTGCCTCTCCTCCACCCTGCATCTCATTCCCTTTGATAATACAAAGCAGGGTGGTGGTAGTAAGAGGCCTGGGTCTGAGTCCTAATCCCATCATAGACTCACTGTATGACTTTCAGCAAGGCCCTTCTCCCATCTCCATCTGCCCAACGTGGGGCTTGGACCATCTCAGGTTTCCCAAGGGACATTTCGTGGACCACTAGTCCATCAAGGTGCTCATGAACTGGACTGCACAGCCATATTCTCAAGGAGCATCCTGTGGGACTAACACCCACAAAAGGTTCTTTGGGAAATGTCCCCCACGCCATCCTCTTGCAGGGATGGGACAGAGAACTGAATACTGGATTTTTTTTTATGTGTTTGATCATCCCAGGTTAACTGAGAGAGGAGTGAAATTCCTCCTAAGGAAGGTGGAGTCTTTTGAGGAGGTGAGCTACCGGGCTGGAAGGGGCTGGATGTGGGAGAGAGGAGAAGAGGGGAGGCCTTTGCTTCCTGTTGCAGGGTTGGGGGGCCCCTTCTCAGGCTCCTAGCATCCCTTTGAGGTCTGTTCCAGATTCTAGGTCTATTTTTAATCCCAGAAGGACTCAGGCATTCTGCCTTGATGTTGGTGTCAGAAGCAAAGGGGCAGTGGGATCATGGTGGCCATTGGGGGCTATATCTATATCTGAGCCTCAGTGAGTTTTAGGGCCAGAGAGCTGGCTGCCTCTTCTCAATATCAGCTGTACCACACCCCCAAGTTCCAGATGCTTGGTGGCTTCTTACCAACATCTGAGATGATGTTCCTACAAAGTCAAGGCCCTCCACTGACTTACCTCCAGACTGACACCACTATCAATAATAATGACAGTAGCGGCTACCATCAGCAGGTACTGGCTAGGTACCAGGAGCTTTGCTGTATGACCTCACTCAATCTCAGTACCCAGAATTGCGTTTGGCACATGGAAGACTCTTGTACTTGCAGCCACTAACGTGTACGAGCATCTGCTCTAGGTCAAGCCCTGAGGGGCACTTGGAATACATACTTGACTTAGACACAGTTCTCAATCCCAAGGGGCTCACAGCCCAGTGTGGCAAACACTGGTTCATGGAAAATAGCAGTGCGACCCAGGACTGACCCGTGAGGGGAGTCACTGGGGCTGGGCTGGGAGTTTGGGTGCCCATGTGCTACATCCTTGAGCTGTGGGGCTTCCCATACGATGCACGGAGCTGGGGCTTCCAACGTGCCTTCCTCAGATGTCTTGGCAGAGCAGAAGACAAGAGAATGAAATAAAAAGGAGTCAGAAGGAGGGAGAAGACTATCTTTGTGTCCTTTCTGACTTCTTCTAGAAGGTTCCAAGAAGGTTTCCCCCTTCCGTAGTATTCTTTTCCAAACACTTTTCTAGGCAGAGTCATACTGGAGCCTCACAGCACACTATGAACAGATGTTACCGGCCCCATTTTATAGCTAAGGAATCTGATCTGAAACTTGAGGTGATGGGACATTTCTGAGGTCACACAGTAGGTAAATGGCAGAGCGGAATTTGGAGGCAGGTCCATGGGTTCCTCACTGAGTCCCCTCCTGGCTGTTGCACAGGGAGCAGAGAGTTGCAGGCTGGGAGGATGCAAGGGATACTAAGGTCCTCATCCCCTTCCATCCCACCTGCCCTGTTGGTTGCTACCAGGTGGCAAGAGGAGACGCTGATGTGATTATCAACTGCACTGGGGTGTGGGCTGGGGCTTTGCAACCAGATCCCCTGCTGCAGCCAGGCCGGGGGCAGACCATTAAGGTGAGTCTGAAGGTGAGGGATGAGCTTCCAAAGATAGAGGCTGAATCGGGGGACATCTGTCAGAGGAACCCCCTAGTGTTCAGGGAATTTGCATGTTAAAGAAACAAGAAGAACCAACATGACCCTCCCAAACATACTCTTTCTTGGGCGGGGTTCTTCTTAATAGTAAAGCGTGTGTGTGTGTGTGTGTGCGTGTGTGCGCGCGTGTGTGTGTGTGCGCGTGTGTGTGTCTATATGTGGAAGCTGCATATGCCCGCCATAATAAAAAGTGCCAACACTTATGGAATGCCTACTAAGTGCCAGGCACAGACCCAAGTACTTCATTGTGTTAATTAATTTGATCCTCACTGCAACCCTTTGAGATGGGTTCTATCACATCACCATCACCATCTTACAGATGGGGAAACCGAGGCACGGAGGAATTAACTAACTTGCACAAGTTCACATCACAGTAAGTGATGGAACTGGGATTAGAACAGGTAACCTGGTTTGAGAGCCCAGGTGTGTAAGCATCATTCCACACCACCTCTCACTGTGTGTGTGTGCATGTGTCTGAGGCATGCCTATTCGTGGGCATGTGTGCGTGTGTGTGCCCCTGTGAGTACTGGAGTGCATTCGTAGGTATGTGTGTTCCCGAGGTGGGCTAATGTAGACGTGCATTTACACGTGTTGGGCTTTTCTGTGGATGAGAATGTGTGATGCTCCAGGGACTGGGGTGCTCTCAATCAGGGCAGCTCTTCCCACAAAAGCAAGCAGTCTGGTGCAGACTTGGGACAGAGGGGTCACTGAGGGCTAAGGAATGACTTTGCCACTGTTGTCAGAACATCTGGTCATAGAGGGGAGCAGGCGATGGGAGCCCACTGATTTAACTCTTCTGATGAGACTTCTCTGTCTTCAATCAACAGGTGGATGCCCCATGGATGAAGCACTTCATTATCACCCATGACCCAGAGAGAGGCATCTATAAGTCCCCGTACATCATCCCAGGGTAAAAATCTGATATTGTAGGGCAGAAGAGGGAGCACCTTCCTGCTCTTTTTATGCCCCCGCTGCCTGCTCCAGGGCTCTTTCTTAAGTCTTTTCAGGTTTTTTCCTCCAATGCTTTTAAGTGAGGTTGAGCCATTAAACCTCTGGGAAGGCAGGACTCAGCCTTAACTGCCACATCACGCAGCTTATGGGATCCCCGACCAGGGATCGAACCCAGCCCCTCGGTAGTGAAAGTGCAGAGTCCTAACCACTGGACCACCAGGGAATTCCCCTGGGCTCCCGGCTTCTATCTTGAACATAATCTGGGATGACAGTAGTGGTGATGCTGGAGACAAAGGTAGTGGATGTGATGGCAGTGACACCAGCAGTGTTGTGAATGGCAATAATGGTGGTGGTGATGGGGTTGATGATGATAATAATATGGATAGAGGAATGGTGGTAGTGGAGATAGTATTGTTACAGCAGAGGAGATCAGTGTTGATGGTGGTGGTGAGTGGGAGTTCGGGGTGGCAGTTGGTGCTGATGAAGATGACACTTATCAATGATGACTTTTAATAATATGGCAGAGATGACAGTCTCAAAGGCCATGTTAATGTTGTGACTGTGCTGACTGCCTCAATGGCGATGTTAGTGGTGTGGCGGAGATGATGGTATCAATGGCAATGCTAATGGTGGTGGTGGAAATGGTGAATGGGATTGATCATGATATATTAATGGTAGC
This sequence comes from Lagenorhynchus albirostris, assembly GCF_949774975.1. Lineage (NCBI taxonomy): Eukaryota > Metazoa > Chordata > Mammalia > Artiodactyla > Delphinidae > Lagenorhynchus > Lagenorhynchus albirostris. Next base: position 70,566,760 of record NC_083108.1, read on the forward strand.
AAAGAAGGCAGTAGTGAAGATGATGTTGTTGATGGAGATGACAATGTTTTTCCCAGATTTATTGAGATATAATTGACATATAACATTGTGTACATTTAAAATGTACAACATGATGATTTGATATATGTATACATTGTGAAATGATTATCACAATAAGGTTAGTTAATGCATCCATCAACTCACATAACTATAGTTTTTTTGTGGGTGTGGTGAGAACATTAAAGATCTACTCTCTTAGCAACTTTCAAGTATATAATACAGTATTGTTAACTATCATTACTATGCTGTACATTAGAAGGGATAACAATGATGACAGTGATGTTAATGGTGATGGTGGAGATGGTGGTGTTTGATGGTAATGACAATGGCAATTGCAGTGATTTTTCTTTGAATTTTATTTTTTTTATACAGCAGGTTCTTCTTAGTTATCTATTTTATACATATTAGTGTATATATGTCAATCCCAATCTCCCAATTCATCCCCCCACCACCACCCCCGCTTTCCCCCCTTGGTGTCCGTACGTTTGTTCTCTACATCTGTGTCTCTATTTCTGCCTTGCAAACCGGTTCTTCTGTAGCATTTTTCTAGATTTCACATGTATGCGTTAATATATGATATTTTTCTCTTTCTGACCTACCTCGCTCTGTATGACAGTCTCTAGGTCCATCCACGTCTCTACAAATGACCCAACTTTATTCCTTTTTATGGCTGAGTAATATTCCATTGTATATATGTGACACATCTTCTTTATCCATTTGTCTGTCGATGGGCATTTTGGTTGCTTCCATGACCTGGCTATTGTAAATAGTGCTGCAATGCACATTGGGGTGCATGTGTCTTTTTGAATGATGGTTTTCTCTGGGTATATGCCCAGTAGTGGGATTGCTGGGTCATATGGTAATTCTATGTTTAGTTTTTTAAGGAACCTCCATACTGTTCTCCATAGTGGCTGTATCAATTTACATTCCCACCAACAGTCAAGAGGGTTCCCTTTTCTCCACACCCTCTCCAGCATTTGTTGTTTGCACATTTTCTGATGATGCCCATTCTAACCAGTGTGAGGTGATACCTCATTGTAGTTTGGATTTGCATTTCTCTAATAATTAGTGATGTTGAGCAGCTTTTCATGTGCCTCTTGCCCATCTGTATGTCTTCTTTGGAGAAATGTCTATTTAGGTCTTCTGCCCATTTTCTGATTGGGTTGTCTGTTTTTTTAATATTGAGCTGCATGAGCTGTTTATATATTTTGGAGATTAATCCTTTGTCCGTTGATTTGTTTGCAAATATTTTCTCCCGTTCTGAGGGTTGTCTTTTCGTCTTGTTTATAGTTTCCTTTGCGGTTTATAGTTTGCTTTTGCTTAAAAGCAAAAACTTTTAAGTTTCATGAGGTCCCATTTGTTTATTTTTGTTTTTATTTCCATTATTCTAGGAGGTGGGTCAAAAAAGATCTTGCTGTGATTTATGTCAAAGAGTGCTCTTCCTATGTTTTCCTCTAAGAGTTTTACAGTGTCCAGTCTTACATTTAGGTGTTTAATCCATTTTGAGTTTATTTTTGTGTATGGTGTTAGGGAGTGTTCTAATTTCATTCTTTTACATGTAGCTGTCCAGTTTTCCCAGCACCACTTACTGAAGAGACTGTCTTTTCTCCATGGTATATCCTTGCCTCCTTTGTCAGAGATTAGTTGACCATAGGAGCATGGCTTTATGTCTGCTTTCTATCCTGCTCCATTGATCTATACTTCTGTTTTTGTGCCAGTACCATACTGTCTTGATGACTGTAGCTTTGTAGTATAGTCTGAAGTCAGGGAGTCTGATTCCTCCAGCTCCGTTATTTTCCCTCAAGATTGCTTTGGCAATTCGGGGTCTTTTGTGTCTCCATACAAATTTTAAGTTCTGTAAAAAATGCCATTGTTAATTTGATAGGGATTGCATTGAATCTGTAGATTGCTTTGGGTAGTCTAGTCATTTTCACAATATTGATTCTTGCAATCCAAGAACATGGTATTTCTGTCCATCTGTTTGTGTCATCTTTGATTTCTTTCATCAGTGTCTTATAGTTTTCTGAATACAGGTCTTTTACCTCCTTACATAGGTTTATTCCTAGGTATTGCATTCTTTTTGACGGTATTATGAGCAGAGATTATAATGTTTTTAAAGTTTATTTAATATTTTAATTTTTTTGGAGTATAGTTGATTTATAATATTGTGTTAGTTTCAGGTATACAGCAAAGTGATTCATTTATACATATACATGTTCATTCTTTTTTAGATCCTTTTCTTATATAGGTTATTGCAGACTATTGAGTAGTCTGCAATAACCTATTGCTACACAATAGGTTACACATCCCTGTGCCTTACAGTAGGTCCTTGTTAGTTATCTATCTTATATATAGTAGTGTGTGTGTGTTCATCCCAAGCTCCTGACTTATCACTCCCCACTATGTTTCCCCTTTGGTAACCATAAGTTTGTTTTTGACACCTGTGGGATGATAATGTTGAAGTTGATTTAGGCAAACATGGTGGTAAGGGTGAGCATGGCAATGACCCTCCCCCCGTTATCTCAAAGGCTTTGTTTTCCTTCATCCTTGACCCTGCCCACTTTTACCAAGGATCCAGGCAGTGACTCTTGGAGGCATCTTCCAGCTGGGGAACTGGAGTGAGACAAACAATATCCAGGACCACAACACCATTTGGGAAGGCTGCTGCAGACTGGAGCCCACACTGAAGGTAAGGTGGGGAGAGATATCAGTGCCCTAGACCAGGATCCTAGCAGCTTGATGATCAAAAGGACACTTGAAGATGGGAAGATATCATGACTGGGATAACTGGGCAAAATAATTCCAACATGGGACTCTGGATTATACCAGAATTGGACAATGTACAGAGAAGTCCTGCTGTGGGTTGATGAAACCTATCTGGTCATGGCTAAGAGTTGCTCTCTCTTGAGGTGACATCCCTTAAACACCTTAGTCTGTCTTCACAAGGAGCAGATGTATTTGTTGCAGAAATCTCAGTCTTCACAACTGCCTGCTAGTGGTGATAACAATAGTGATGGTCATGAAGACAGGATGGAAGTAGTGGTTGGTGTTGATGGTGATGAAAACGCTGAGAGTGGTGATAATGATGGTGATGAGGCGATATTATGGTGGTGGCTGGTGGGGACGGTGACTGATAAAGATGGGATAGTTGATAGAACTGGTGGTGAGATGGTAGTATTACAGTAATGATGTTGGTGGCCGATAAAGGTGGTGATGATCTTAGTGGTAATTAACAAAAGTGACTATGATAGTGCTGGTGGTGGTGACGGTAATGAAGTTCCAAAAGTTAACTCTCTATCACCTAAAAATGGCATCAGAAAAAAATAAAATCCAGAGATGAATTACCAACAATTTTCTTTCCAGGATGCAAAAATTGTTAGTGAATGCACTGGCTTCCGGCCAGTACGCCCCCAGGTTCGACTAGAAAGAGAACAGCTTCATGTTGGATCTTCAAACACAGAGGTATGCTCTCCCGGCAAGGAAAGCAATGCCATCCCCCAACTCCTAAGAAGTCTCTGGCATTTTCGGGGGAACAGTCATGCTGACCTGAGGTGGGGGCAGTGGTGGCTAATATCCCCTCCTCTATAAATGGGGAAACTGAGGCTCAGTGATGGTAAAGGGCCTGCTCAAGTTTACATAGAGGGCAGTGCCTCGATTTGCTAGAGCCTGTGGTCGAATAGAAGGAAAAGGGGACTTTATTGAGCATCTGCTTTGTGTCCATGACACGAACGACCTAACTGAATCTCCCCTACAGCTCTTTGGGATAGGGACTGTTCACCCCATGCTTCAGATGAGCAAACTGGGGTTCCCAGAAGTGGAAGTCAACTTGCCTACATCAGACCAGTGGTGAGGGGCAAGGCTGGGATGTGGTTTGAATCTGAGTCCAGAGCCATTTCCCAGATGTCCACGTTGTGACTGCTCCATCATCTCTCTGGGTTCCCCTCTCGTGTCCTGTCTCATGGGGTAGGAACTGGCCTTATTGAAAAGGTAGGGGTTGTCCTGGGCTGAAGGAATCTAGGTCACCCTTCCTCCTTTATTCTGATCCTTTGGAGGTGGGGTGTATAGAAGAGTTTTGTGTATGTGTCATGAGAGGGTTGTGTGTCTGTCTGTAGAGAGGTCATGTGTGTGTATGTGTGTGTGCGTGTATGTGTGTGTGTGCATGTGCGTGTACGTGTGTGTGTGTGTGTGTGTGTGTGTGTATGGCAGTGGGGTTGGGGGGAGAGTCACAGATAGAGTTGAACTCCCTGCTGATGGTTTTAGCTTTGAAAAACCCCCCTAGCGTCTTGCCTCTCTCCAGGGTCCATCCATACAGCGCCCCTTCTTTTCTTTGGTGGGTAGAAGAGTCTACCTATTAACATCCCGTCTGGAGCAGGATGGGAACAAGGAAAGTGATTTAGGGAACTTCAAATAATTTGACGTGGTGGGGGAATCTCAGACCTCAAGTTCCAGGTGATTCTACTTTTTCTGTGTTGAGCGCTTAAAGCAGGTCTGCCTCCTAAACAGAAGAGGAGTCTAGGGTGTTGACCTCCAACTCCCCAAACACTCCCCTTGACTACCCTTCCAGGGGTTCCCACATCCCACCAGGGATGGTACCAAGAGGAGCTCTGGTACCACCAGGCTTACCTAGGATACTTCAGGAAGCTCCTGAATCTTCTAGGGACCTTCTCTCTTGCCTCTCCCAGGTCATCCACAACTATGGCCACGGAGGCTATGGGCTCACCATCCACTGGGGCTGTGCCCTGGAGGTGGCCAAGATCTTTGGGAAAATCCTGGAAGAAAGGAATTTGCTCAGGATGCCACCATCCCACCTCTGAAGATGCCAGTGACCTCCGCCTCCCCCACAAAAACTCCCTGCTCCCCTCAGCCAACTAATCATCGCACCCATCGTTAACCCCCCACTCCACCTGACTCCTTTTTGCAAGAAGCACAAGGTGAGAGGAAACCACGGGGTCAATTCCTGAAGGAGAGTCCTGTTATCCCATGAGTCCTCAGAGGAAGGAAAGCTCAGAATATCCAAGTGGCGAAGGAGCTCTGAGCGAGGGAGAGTGTGAGGGAGCCCCGAGTGAGGGAGGTCTGGGTGATGGAGGCTGTTGCAACCTTGGTTCCCTAAGGCCACAGAATGCACTTGACGTAACTGGTATCAGATTTCACTGCAGGAATTTATACATAGAACTGGGGTATAGAGAAGACAGAAGAGGAGAGCCATTGAACTAGCAACATGGGATGCCTGTTCCACATCCAGCACTCCTAATGGCTTCAGCGGCCCACTAGCGGCCCCACGGGCACTATGTAACCCTTGAGGAGGACCCCTTGGGGGTCGTCCCCAAAAGAACCCCTTTATAGATAACTAAACTCACCAAGCAGATTGAACGTGTCCCTTACCTTCTAGCTAGCACACTCTGGGATAGCAAACAGGCTTCCAGATGTTTCTGAGAGCTTTGAAGGAGCCCAGATGGCACCTTAGCATCTTCATCCCTACTTACCTGCCTCAGCCTCTGAGGTGAATTTTTATCTCTCCGGGGCTTTGGTAAAAACCAGAGCCTAGTATTCCTCATGCATCTGGGACCAGTGACACCCTATGTGCTGTGAGGGGGTCTTGATGGGCCCGTGCCATCTATATCCATGTCATCTCACCTGATGGGCTCTTCATGGAGCATATGCCATGAAGATTTTGGCTGGCCCTAAGCTAAGCAGGGTATGAGAGCCAAGATCTCAGAATTCCTGCCCTAATAATAATAACAACAATTATTATTTTTATTACAGTTATAATTTTTTGCATTCTAACGGGCTACTGGTGCTCAACTCTTACAAACATTATGCATTTATTCCTTACAACCTACCCCCCCCCCCAGGAAGTATCTATTATTCCCATTTCGTAGGTGAGAAGACCAAGGCACAGAGAGGCAATACAAGGCCAGCAGCTGGGAAGGGGTAGAATGGAGATTCAGGGCCAGAAATTACGTGGTTCCAGTGCCTCACTTTCAACCACCATGAAACACTGAATCCCAGGTTGGGAGGAAATACATAGTTACGAAGGAATTGGTTGGCCTCCTCCCCAACAACTACTGCAAACACACTGTAAAGGAACCAGGTCTCTCCTCCTCACAGCCACATTTGGGCCAAGATCAGGGGACTCTTACCAGATTGGAGTCAGGGACACTTCCTGGTGCTTGGAGTGGAACACCATTTTTGACTAAAGTGATTGCCTATCCTAAAATTCCCCAGGGAAAGTGACCCTTACCGCTCGAGGTTCATTGTCAGCAGGAACACTACAGGGCCCAGAACACAGTGAACTCACAAAAATACATGGCCAGGGCTTCCCTGGTGGTGCAGTGGTTGAGAGTCCGCCTGCCGATGCAGGGGACGTGGTTTCGTGGCCCGGTCCAGGAAGATCCCACGTGCCGCAGAGCGGCTGGGCCCGTGAGCCATGGCCGCTGAGCCTGCGCATCCGGAGCCTGTGCTCCGCAACAGGAGAGGCCACAACAGTGAGAGGCCCGTCTATCGCAAAAAAAAAAAAAAAAAAAAAACATGGCCAGGAAAGTCTCTATTCAGACCCAAAGTGACCCTCCTTTTTGTAAATAGTAAAGACCTCTTTGCAATGTGGTTTCCTCTTGATTCCATCCCAAAATTCAGTATAGAAGGAACATGGGGAAAGTCTGCAATCCACATGGCGCTGTAGGACATTTGCCTTGATGTCTTCATTCTTCTTCACTTAACATTCCTGCTCCTTCCCCAGTGGTGATCTACAACCATATTTACAATGAATGCTCGGCCGCTTGCTGAGTTTATAAAAGTTTATCTTTTCTCATTGAATTGTTTTGGAACTTTGGTGAAAAATCAATTGACCATAAATGTATGGGTTTATTTTTAGACTCTCCTTTCTATTCTATTCATCTGTGTATCTACCCTTATGCCAGGACCACACTTTTTTAATTTTTAATACATCTTTATTAGAGTATAATTACTTTACAATGTTGTGTTAGTTTCTGTTGTACAAGGACCACACTGTCTTGGTTACTTGTAGCTTTGTAGTTAAGTTTTAAAATCAGGAAGTGTGAGTCCTCCAACTTTACTCTTCTTTTTCAAGATATTTTTGGGCTACTCTGGGTCCTTTTAGTTCCATATGCATTTTACGATCAGCTTGCCGATTTCTGCCCCAAAAAGCCAGCTGGGAATTCGACAGGGATTGTGTTGAATTTATAAGGTTAATTTTGGGAGTACTGATTGACACCTTAACAATTTTAAGTCTTCTGATCCATGGTCATGGAATGTCTCTCCATGTATTCAGATCTCTGATTTCTTTCAGTAATGTTTTGTAGTTTGCAAAAGTCTTGCACTCCTTTTGTTAAATTCATTCCTAAGCATTTTATCCTTTTTGATGCTATTGCGGGTGGAACTATGTTCTTACTGATGAATCTGGGAAGCGCTCTGTTCTCTGGCATGGTGGGGGTAGGGGTACTTGAAGTGGTTCATCATCAAAATACTCTTGATTAATTTAGAAGGATTACACGTGATGTATCCAGATGTTCCAACGTCAAAGAATCAGAATATAGTAAAGTACCAACGGTGACTAAATCCGGCTGTAACCACCGAAGCTTTGAAGAGCTGGAAGGTGCTTCAGAATGTTCTAGAGCTTTGGGATTGGCATCCTGTGTGCCTCCCACAATACTCTGCATCCCTCCATTAGCGCCCGTATCAATCTGTGTCCCACCCACCTACGTTCCCCCCACTACGCTGCGAGTGCATGAAGATAAGGACCATGTCTCAACTCTTTTTCGCAACCTCTGTGTTAAATATCATGCTGATAAATGGTGGATACTCCATGTATACTGACCACATACCATGCCATGACCCAAAATACAGTTATAATGAACAGACTCCAAAGTTCACCTATGTGCTGCTGTGGGTTCTAGGCATCCATTAATTGTCTGTGCCACCAGTAGTCGTCATGGCCAAAGCTGCCATGTTCGTGCCTCCTGATCCCACCTCTCCCTGACACAACTGATTGGACCAGGATTGGAACCAACACTGAACTGGGCCAATCAGCTTTCTCTCCTGAGACTTTAGAAGTGGGACACTGAACAGCTGAGTCAGATGTGTTTGCAGAGCCGAGCCCTGGTGAGCCCGAGCTATATGCATAGTCAGTCAGGCATATGCAGCAGCCATGAGGGGTCAGGAGCAAGCCAGCCTGCAGAGAGGGACAGAAACCAGGGCCACGGACCCAGAGAGAGGGCTGCCTCAGGCCCTGGTGGCTCTCCAGGTCCCCGTTCCATTTATTTCAGTGATCTTTCTAACCTTTCAGAGGCTGCAAACTGGTCGCCCGTCGACCCAATCTGGCCTACAGATGAACTTTATTGGAGCCACACATTCAAAAACTTAAACAATCCAACATAATAAAATTAAAAAAAAATTGATCTAACATAGTAAAATTTGGAGATTTCACATAAGAATCCAGATTCTTGTATTGAAAATCAGGCGATTCTATGGTACAACAAAATCAACTGGAGCTGAGTAGCAGCCGCCCACTATGTCCCATACTCTGCCACAACCTTCCCCTCTTCCTGGTGTTCCTTACACTTCCGTTTCCCGCATTTATAGTCCCCAGGAAATTAACTACTGTTCCCAGCCTTATATTAAAGCTGTACTGCTTGATTTGAATTAATCTGAGTACAATTTCTATTCCTTGCAACTAAAACAGCCTTGATGAGAACTCTGTCAAGGTTTCTCTCCACTATCTCCCATCCCACCACTATTGTCTTCCTTCTACCAGAATCTCAATTTTGTGTTCAAGAGGCTGTGGGTATCTCTTGATCCTGTGGGAGATCGTAGGCTGGGATGGGCATGCGACCCAGGTTTGACCAGTGCAAAGCAATGGTAAATCTGCTGCGGGATTTCCCTTTCCAACCAAAAACAACAGACCCTTTAAAAAGAAAACCTTCTGTGACTGCTCCTTCCCCATTCTGACATCTTGGAAAAAAACTTGATGCCTGGCACTTTGACAGCTATTTTGTGACCATGAGGTTTCACACATAGGGTCAACGGGCAACATGCAGAGGATGGCAGAGAGGAAAGGCAAAAAGAAGCTGGGTCCTTGATGACATTGTTGAGCTGCTGAACCTTCCCTGGAACTCTCTGACTCTGGGCTTGTTGTCAAGTGAACACTTAATATTCTAATGGGTTAAACTACTATTGGTAGGTTTTACTGTTGCTTGCAGCTCAAGGTTATCCCAGTCCTTTGATGCTTACTATAGTAACCAAGGGATGATCTTATCCTTCAAGCCTCTCTGTTGCTTAACATTATTTAAAAATAATGCACATCCATATTCATTTCAAAGCCCATCTCTAAGATCCTCTTTTATCTCACTGCCAGCACATCCCATTTATGTATTCCTGAGCATACTTGAAGGGAAAGAAAGAAACCATATAACCCTAGCTACACTGAACATCTTTTGCCATTTTCTAAAATCCTTCCTAACACTGAGAGAAACAGATGACATTTCCAGTACTGAAAAGGGGAGCTTCTGGACAGTTCAAAATTAGATACAAAGGTCTTCAGCTAAAGGTCTCACGCATTTCAGAGGTTTGGGCAACTTCTGTGGCAGCTCTTGTATCATTCAATAATATCGATTTTATACAAGGGCAGGCAATTTAGAAGGCCAAGAGTTTTCACCTTTCATTTTCTCAACAAGAGAAAACCCACAACTACAAGCCTCTTTACTCCAGCCCCTGGAAAACATCTCTGCGCACCAAGCCCTCCTTCCCCACGGCAGCCCCCAGATCCTCCAGGTTATTTGAGGGTGAAGCAAGTGGACTTGCTCATCCGGCAGTGTCTGGCCAGCTGGAAGGCAAAAAAGACAAGCATAGGCTCTTAGTTGCCCAGGAGAGCTCAGCAGACCAGAAATAATTAAAGCTTTAGCCACTCATGGTCCAGGGAGATGTGGGTGTCAGAGAAAGGAAGCTCTGCCACGCTGCCCCCTCTGACTGCCTGGGCTTGGAGGGCTGCAGTACATATATTCAGGGATGTGGGAGGATTTGCAGTCGATCTAGGACCTGGGCCTGAAGAAGTCACCCACTGCGACCTCCACACCATTAGAAGCAAGTGTTGCTTCCAACAGACTCAAAGTTGGCCGCCAACTGTGCACCCTTTCCCCCTTGCTGGAAAGACTGTCATATTAAAGCAAATGAAAGCACCGAGCTTACCCTACATGGATAAAGTGGGCAACACCGTTAAGCTGAACCATCACTAGGACGTTGTGACAAACGAACAAACTTCAACCCTTGCAACGTCCATCACCAACATGTTTTAATAAAGGTGAACGTACACATTTGGCTTCCTCGGAATGTTCACTTCAAGCAGATATCTCCAAGCAGACGGTCAGTCTTCTCTGGCCTTTGATGGGATCTGGCATCTTCCTCTCTCCTTCCCTAAGTTCCCGCCTTCCTGGCGGGGAAAAGGCTCGTGGAAACCAGATCCTGGAGGTGGATGTTGTCTGCTGAGACACAGCATCAGCCCTTCCTCTGGAGGCCAACCCCCAAATCCAGTTGACCTCCCTTCTCTTTCTTTGAAAATGTACATGTTTCACACATCTGGGCCCGCCCGTTCCTCCCTACCCATGGTATCCATGCCGTGGGGTCCATTGCTGGAACCCCAGGAGCTGCCTCTATGGAAAGACCAAGCCACCCCTTGACAGCAGGGATGGCAGAGAATCCAGGGAGGAAGGATTCCTGGTCCCCTGGCCCGCACGGGAGCAGGTGGCTGGGGGGAGCATCTTTCTGCTTCTCGGTCCGTTTGGCCACCCACCGCGCTCAAACTCCAAAGCACTGAAACCTGACTTAACTGTTTTCTTGCCCCAAGAGTCACCAATCAGCCTGACCGACGAGGGGGCCAGAAAAGAAGCCCCCTGGCGCGACTTTTGCTGCTTCCGAAGGGGAAGGCCCTGCTTTGGTCGTGGGCTTGGTTCTCACCTCCCTTTTGCCTCCATCCCCAATTCCTGGGGGTAAAAGCTTTCTGAGGCTGTCATCTAGTGCAAGCCCAGCTGTCCTCGTGGCCACATTTGGATCCCCCGGAGCCAGAGACAGCAACTCCAAGAGGGGGCCGGGTGGAGGCACACGGCTCAAGTTCAAATGCATGTTCATCGGCCAGAGTCTCCGCTACTCAGCCCTGGGAAGGCAAAGCGAGGGGCCCCTTCCCTGGGAGCATTTCTCAGACCCGAGAAAAAGCTGCTCAGGCCACACCCAGGTCACCTGCAATTTCAAAGAAGAAAGCCTGGGGCCGGGGATGCAGGAGAAACCTAAGAACAGGTCCAGCGGGTGAGTGGCAGGTCTCACAGGGGTCCCGGCCTGGAGTGTATCTACAAAGATCTTTCGGTTGTTGTTCACCGAGGCTGTGACCGGCTGACTCTGGATGGTGTCCAGCTGGCTACCGGCGTCACCAGGCACTGCTGAGGTGGCAGTTTTCCCATGCAGATCCACAGGTTATTAACAACCCCCCACACACATATACGGAGAACCCCCCAGAGCAGATGCCTCCCCAGCCCCGGGTGGATCTTGATAAATATGAGAAAACAGTCAAGACACAAAACCTCGTTGGTCCAGGTGGCACCCTTGGGTGAGTTCTTGACGTGGGCAGTGACGATAGGTGCCCCAGCCGGGCTCCAGCAGCTCCCCGCTCTCTACAGCCTCAAAAACCAGCTCAGCCCCCCATCAGTCACTACTCCTGAGAGCCCGAGTTCGACCTAGCGACACCTGTGCCGTGCGTCCCTCGGCCGACCATCTCCTGGCCCCACTCCCGATGGCTGGACTCCTGCAGTCCACGGCCTTTGGTCTCAATGGGCAAAAAGCAGGAGGCCAGGGCAGCCAGGAGGCAGCAGCCGCTGTAAACCGCCAGCGTCAGGTACACGGACGATTCCAGCATCACCTGGGGGGAGGGAGATGCATGCCGGTGAGAGCATCCCTTCTGACGCACAGGCACCACCAACCACACAGATAATATCGAGAACGCCAGGCCCTCTGGTAAGCCCTCTTTATCACTGGACTCCCATGGAGTCCTCACGACAGTTTTATCAGGTATGTCCTCCACCCCCATTTTACAGAGGGAAAAACTGAGGCTCAAAGAGGATTAAGCAGCATACCCAAGTTCATACAAAGACTAAGGATGGGGCTGAGATTTGAACCCAGACCCCATCAGGCTCAAGAGTCTATTTAAATCTCTCCCAAAGCAGCATGTCTGCTGACTTCCTAGCTTTACGTCCCAGGGCACGTCACGCAGCAGAGCTAAACCTCATTTCCTCATCTGCCGAACGGGCAGAAGAGCAGTAGCCATCTCCCAAGGAGAAGATGCCTCACCTGACACCATGCAGGCACATGGCAAGCTGTCAGCCAGTGCTAGTTAATAGTGACATACAATGGCCAAACACAACGGTACCGGGACGGAATGACTTGGCTAAAACACGTGTTGGAATTCTACTTACACAAAATACCCAGAAGAGGTAAAATTCATCCAGACGGAACGCAGACCAGTGGTTCCCAGGGGCTGGAGGAGGGGGAGCTGGGGAGTGACTGCTGAATGGATACGGAGGTTTCTTTTGGGGAGAGGAAAATGTTTTGGAACTAGATAAGAGATGGTAGTTGCCCATCATTGTGAATGTGCTACATGCCACTGAATTGTTCACTTTATTTTTAAAATTGTATTTATTTATTTGGCCGCGCTGCGCAGCTTGCGGGATCTTAGTTCCCCGAGCAGCGTTTGAACCTGGGCCCCAGCATTGGAAGCGCGGAGTCCTAACCCCTGGACAGCCAAGGAATTCCCCAAATCATTCACCACCAGGGAATTCCCTGAATTAAAATGGCTAATTTTATGGGAGGTGACTTTTACCTCAATTTTTAAAAAGTGATAAAAACAGGAAAAAATGAACTGGATATTAAAAAAGCAAAACGATTCCCAAACAAGCTCCCCCCAAAAGGAAAGAAATGCTTCAAGACACAAAGAGCTGCAAAATTCTGCAACGACACCAAATCAACCAACTCAGAAACCAGGGCCTGGGACATTTGTTTCCCACTAAGGCATGGTGGCCTGTTTATTCTCATCCAAATTGTTTTCGGCCAAATGATCGGAAAGACCTGAGTTTGATTCCCAGCTCCTCTACTTCACAGCTGTGCGACCTTGGACAAGTCCCTTGACCCTTCTGAGCCTCAGTTTTCTCATCTGCAAGCAATACTTCTTCGTAGGATGGGCTGCTAGGATGAGATCAGGTAATGCACACCAAGGGCAGGGCAGAGGCTCAGGGTACAGTGACAGCCTGCCACGCAATGGCTTTTGTCACGCCCACCCCCTCTGTATTTGGGGTGACACCTACCTGAGCAATGAACGGGGTGATGAGCGCACCCACCCTTGCCATGCCGCTGCAGGTGCCCAGGCCCAGAGCTCGGGTCGCCGTGGGGTAGACCTGAAACACAGCCGCCAAAGTGGCCGCACTGAGAAAATGCAGGCCCCTCCCTCCTCTCTGGCTCGGGAATGATGGGAATCCCAACCGCCGCCCCACACCCTGCCCCCGGGGGCAGGTGGGCCTGAATTAGGGTCAATCCCTCAGGTGTTGGTGATACCAAGAAGGGGTGGGAGGGCAGGGTGGGGAGTCTCACCCCGAAGGGGACAGGAAATTCAACCGATGAGGAGGGCAAGACGCCAAGCTGGGGGTGGGAACCTAGGAAGGGGGTCCTCCCTGCCCTGGGTGGTTATATCCAAATGAATAAATACTAAATTCCTATTTTTTCTTTCTTTCTATGATGGAGAATTTCAAGCACAGACTAAAGTAGAATGGTGTAATCAGTCGTCTAGGACCACGCCTAGAGGACCTGTGTTAGTTTCAATCATACTCTCTCACCTCCTTCCCCTCCTAAATTACACTAAACTAAATCCTAGCGGTGGTATAATGTCATCCACTAGATATTTCTGTATATGCTGCCTTGAAGAATTTTTCCTCTTAGAAAAAGACTGCAGACATTTCCCATGTCCATATTTGGTCTTCGCCAGTAGCATAATTTTTATTGGCTGCACAGGATTCTCTCATTAGGATCAATCCTCATTTACTGAACCAATTCTTCATTGTTAGGAATAGCCAGCTGGATTACTTTAAGCCAGGAGTCAGCAAACTTTGTCTTAAAGGGCCACAGAGTAAATAATTTGGGCTCTGTGGACCATCTGGTCTCCGGCAACTACTCAGCTCTGCCCCTGTAACACAAAAGCAGTTGTAGACAACGACAGCACCACGTGAAGGGCTGGGGCGTGTTCCAGTAAAGCTTTATTAATGAACACTGACATTTAAATTTCATATAATTTTCATATGTCAAGAAATATCCGTTTGATTTTGCTTTCAACCGTTTAAAAACATAAAAACCATTCTTAGCTTTTGGGCTATCCAAACACAGGCAGCAGGTTGGATATGGCCCGTGGGTCATAGTTTGCTGAGCCCTGGTATTTGCCCTTGTAGACCTTGGGCCTCCCAGTCCCTGCAGGGCAGGCAGCCTTCTCCTGGTACTCTTCTGGGAGGCTGCAGCAATCAATCCACAAGCCTTTGTTGAGGGTACACTAGGCCAGATGAGAGTCGCAGAGTAGGAGACCCAGGCCCTGCCCATAGGGAGCCTTAGTCGGAGTCTCCCTGGGGGACAAGCAAGGTGGCATGACTAAAAATACCAAAGAGGCACACAGACACTGAGGGCAAAATGAAGTTGGGTGGGGGTGGATCCTGGAGGGCTTCCTGGAGGAGGCAGCATTGGAGCTGGGCCTGGAAGGTGGGGTGAAGGGAGCAGGGCTCAGGATGATGACTCAAAGTGAGGGCTCTGGAGTGCGGTGCAGACCTGAGGGACAATCTAGATGGCTTCTTCCCCTGGCACAGCACCTGGTACATACTATCCTCTCCCTCCCTTTGACCCCATCTAAAATAAGATGAGATAAAATAAATACAAAACAAGTAACCCATAATCCCCGAGTGTGGGAAAATGGACACTCTGAGACGCTGTTGCATGGAGCGTAAGTTCAGGCAACATTTTAGAGGTTGATTTTTTTTTTTCAATCTTTCTCAATGTTTGTAATGTTTATTATAGGCTTTAATTCAGAAATTCCACATCTTATTTATTCTAAAGAAACCACACATGTGCACAAGGATAGGTAAAGCTATTTACCTCCACACTATAATAGTGAAAAGTTGGAAAATGATTCAAATATCCATTGGTAGGAGAATTGTTACAAAATTATGATTTGCCCATACTATACTATATAATATAGTATGTAATATATATGATATAGTATAATAAAGTATATTATATAATATAAAGTATATATATTCTATAACAAAGTACAGTATATAATGTTGATATATAGCATATATATTATATAGTATAGTAAACGAATGTACCTAATAATATAGTATATAGATTACCATATAGTACAGTACAGAACAGTATAGTACAGCAGCTATTAAAACGAACAAAGAAGGTCCATATGTCCTGTGTTCCTTGTCTTCCACCTTCCCCTCCAGAACCTCTCTCTACCCCTCCCCACCTCATTCTCTGCCCTGGGGGCTGGCCACTGTGGACCACCAAGGGCTCCTAGGCTCTCTGCCTTACGGTTGGGTTCTGCCAATGGGAAGCCACAGTGGGAGATGGGCGGGAGGTGGGAGAGAGAGGCCAGGGTATTTATTCTCCTGCTCCTTCCGGTCTAGGTTGCCTAAGGGCACACGTGTCCCTCAACTAAAGGTCACAGCTTTTCTCTGCACAGCTCCCTCCTGGGACCCTGTAACACCCCATCTCCTCACCCCACAGGCCTTGGGTAGCAGCTGTGTCCCCAGCCACCTCCACCTCATTGTGAGCTCTGGGCGCTGCTCCATCACTTTTTGGTTTCCCTAAGCCCTATCCTACACCACTGTAATCCGTCCTTTATTAAACTCATCTCAGTTGCTCAGTTACCCAATTTGATACAGGCACTAACATAAATTAGGAAAAAATCTGGAAGAATATACACTGAACCATTCAAGAAGGTGGTCTCTAGGAAGGCAGAATGTGAGGCCCTTTAGTTTGGGGGTTTTATACAGTTCTGTAACATTTGGAACTTGTACACCGACCATAAGTTTTTATAAGCAGAAAACAATGACTGAACGAAAGCCTGAAATAATGAAGGCCTTCACAGCCGCCACTCAGACTCAAGGACAAATTTTACTCAGAGGAGCCCAGGCTGGGTGTTTCCGGAGAAAACACCCGCCCCCTTCCCACCCTGGCTGCTCCCAGGCATCCCTCCTACCTCAGGTGTGTAAACATAGGCTGCTTGGAAGCCTCCAGAAATAAACGCTCTCGCAATGAAGAGTAACAGAGTGAGCATATTTCTAGGAAGAGAAAAAAAAAAGCAGATGAGCAAGTATTTTTTCTGACAGTTTCTTTCAGCAAAGTTTTATCTGCCCAGGTAGAATTTACACCCTAGAAACTGGCAAAGCCCACCTCACCCAACACACCATCAGGCAGGCACGCAGACACACGCATCCCAGTGGTCTCTCGGAAGACCTGCTTTTATAAGTTCATCATTCTCCAAAGTTCCAGGCTGAGATGGTGGTGCCCAGGGTGGGGCACGGCTGGGGTGAAGTGACGTAAATAATGAAAAGTCTAGATAGGACCTAGTGGGGGCAGGAATTGAGCCAGGAGCCAGCTGAACCAGGGAAAGGAAACTTCTCTTCAGTATTACGAGGATAATCGTGATCTCCAGCCCTCTGTTCCATCGTTCCCATAATGTCTTTGAATATCAACATTTACAGATCTAAGCGACATCTCCAGACCTTTCACAGATCTCTCATCTGTGGTTCGGTCTGGGGCCTCTTGGAGATCAACACAGGCCAGCTCCATATTTTGAGGCTCTTGATAGATGGAAACAATGGAGAAATGCCAGAAGGGGATTATAAAACAAGACCTTGAAATATTGCCATGGAACAAATGAACACTTTTAACCCATCTATGAATTAAACAGCTATATGCATGATCTTACTGGGAGATGATGTCAAAAGTCTACATGTAACGGTGTCGGAGCAAAATTTGGACCAAAGTGCCCTCCTACCCTCACTCCCATCAGAGGCCCCAACTTTGAGCCCAATCTGTTGTCCAGTTATGAAGCAGCCAAGAGCCTCAGGCTTCGTGAGGGGCTGGGGGGATCCTTCAGGTACCCCAGGGGGTGTAACCCACAGTCTGCAGGCACAAAGACCTGACCGCGAGCTGAGAAGTAAGCCTGCTGGCCAGAGAGCTGAGTTCGCGACCCACCTTCCAACACAGATGAACAGCAGGAGGCTGCAGAGGGAGAAGATGACGAAGCACAGGGCCATGGTCTTCTTGCGGCCCAGGCGGTCGATAATCCAGAGGGTCACAAGGACACCTGCAAGGGAGCAGGGGAGCCATGGGAGGCAGCATCTGACACGAGCCCCAATAACCCCACCTCCTGGTGCCGCACGCTGTGTAATCCCCCCCTCTTGCGAGTGGGCTGGACCTCATGACTCGCTTCTAATGACTAGAATATGGCAGAAGTGATGGAATGTCACTTCTTTTTCTGAGTCAAAAAATTTTATATCGGGAATTCCCTGGCAGTCCAGTTAGAATTCTGTGCTTTCACTGCTGAGGGTCCGGGTTCGATGATCCCTGGTTGGCGAACAAAGATCCCATAAGCCACATGGCATGGCCAAAAAAAAAAAGTTTTTATATCAATATTTATGACAAAAAGACTTACAACAGTGTAAAAGCAATCACTTAAAATTATACTTTCCATAAATGTCATGAATGTAACTAGATGCTGACAAACTGCTTAAAATGCCTTGAGGGACTTCCCTGGTGGTGCAGTGGTTAAGAATCCGCCCACCAATGCAGGCGACACGGGTTCAAGCCCTGCTCCGGGAAGATCCCACATGCCGCGGAGCAACTAAGCCGGCACGCCACAACTACTGAGCCTGTGCTCTAGAGCCTGCTGGCCACAACTACTGAGCCCGTGCGTTGCAACTACTGAAGCCCGCGCACCTAGAGCCCATGCTCCACAACAAGAGAAGCCACCACAACGAGAAGCACGCACACCGTAACAAAGAGTAGCCCCCGCTTGCCACAACTAGAGAAAGCCCGTGTGCAGCAACAAAGACCCAACACAGCCAAAAATTAAATAAATAAATTTATTAAAAAAAGAAAAAATGTATTGAGTTATATGTCTACTGCAAGGTATATCCGTGAATCTTAGTCAGTGATTAGGATTACAGCTTTTTAAAATCAATTTATGCCAGTCTTAAAGACATATATCCATATGTCACTAGGGAGGTCACTTCTGAGATAAGCTTATGCAAGACTGACGTCTGTCTTGCTGGCATTTGCCCTCTCCCTGGCTCTTCTCATGAACTTGCCTTGATGGAGAAGGCCACCTGGCAAGAAACTGAAGGTGGTCTCTGGCCAACAGGCAGCGGGGAACAACCGGGGGAGTGAGCATGAAGCAGACCCTGCCTCAGCTGAGCTTTCAGATGAGACCACAGACCCTGGGCCAACACCTCCATTGCAGCCTTGTGAAATACACTGAAGCAGAGGACCCAGGGAAGCCCAGGTTCCTGACTCACAGAAACTGTAATAAATATGTGTTGTGTTAAGCCACTAAATTTTGGAATAATTTGTTACACAGCAATGGATAACTAATACAGGCACCAAGGGGAGCCTGAATAGCGGCATTCACTGAAACCAGGCAGCAGACACCTGGGCTGGGCGTCAGAAACACGTAGGTTCTAAGGCCTCATCTTGCCTCTAGCTTGTCATGTGGTCTTAGGTTAGTCCCTTGCCTTCTCTGAACCTCAATCTTCCTTTATTTTTTTTTGGCCATGCCCGGCAGCATGTGGGATCTTAGTTCCCCAACCAGGAATCAAATCCATGCCCCCTACAGTGGAAGCATGGAGTCGTAACCACTGGACCACCAGGGAATTCCCTGAACATCAATTTCTTCATTGGAGAAGTAGGATTAAATAAAAATTACATTCTCTACCTCAGTAGAGGTGGTATAGCATATTGCTTGATAAAAATAATAATATAATAATAAAATCTGGGCCAAGCATTTTTACATCTATTATCTTGTTCAATCATCAAAACAAACCTCTAAACTATAATGGAAGAGAATAAAGAAAAGAAATATAGACATACACACATATATATATGAATAACCAAATCACTTTGCTGTATACTTGAAACTAACACAATATTGTAAATCAATTAGACTTCAGTTAAAAAAAAAACCTCTACAAAGCATGCTAATAGCCCATTTCCCACTTTTATTCAATCAATACATTAAGTACCTACTGTGTGTCAGGAGCTGTTCTAGGAGCTTGGGATGTGTCAGTGAACAAAACAACAAAACAATACATGTAATAATAGGGAGGAAGAATCTGAGTTTCAGAAAGGTAAAATCATAGAAATGGTGAATGCCTGAAGTCCCGAAAATGGCAGCTGGCAATGCTGGGTTTAACTCCAGAGGCTTTAATGTTACCTGCTAAGCTATGTGGGAAAGATAGACAATGTAGTATAGGAGTGGACTCTGGGCTCTGGGGGTGGGAACACAGGTCAGCTCTGCCAGCTGTAGGACACAGTGTCTTAGTTGGGTTTTCGCAGAAGCAGACCCCAGGACAAGGGTCCGAGTGCAAGGTGTTTACTTGGGAGGTCATCCAAGGAGGCACCAGTAGGAGAGTGGAGAAGTGAAACGGGGAAGGGACGCAACTAATAAGGGTGCATATCAAGCAAGTTACCACCATGGGAAATTGCTACTGGATTCCACTGGAGGGCCCTGGGAGTCAGTGTGGAACGCGCACCTTAGGATTCTACCTGATAGGTGAGGAAATTGGGGTATTTATACACTGGTTGAAGGCTGTTCCCAGGTGTTAACTCCCTGGCACCTGCAGCCACCTTTCTTGCTTCTAGACACTGAGGCTTTCAATTCCTTCTGAGATAGCCCTCAGGCACAGAGATGCAGAAATTGGCAGCTACAATTGGCAGGAACCATTTTTGCTACACCTCTCCAATCCTCAGTTTCTTCAGATGTGAAATGGGAATGATACTACTTCACAAGATGAAATGAGACCATACCTGTAAAATATTTAGCACAGTGCCTGATATATATACAGTAAGCAATCAGTAAATACCAGATATTATTATTGTTGTAATAATACTATTTCTTAAAGGAAAAAGATAGATCACCTTTGCTTTATGTACAGGTTTGGATTTTTAATACCCCACCAATCCTTTCCAGTGTGACTGGTGTTGGGGAACAATTCTCCACGGGTCTCTTGTATTTCTGCACAGCTTGTGAGCGGAGGCCCTAGCTGCGCTTTGGTTCCAGGCTAGCATTTCAAGGTTGTTTGTAGAGCCAACAGCCTTGGAAGACAGAGATACTGCCTCCTTCTAGAGCAAGGGGAAGGTCTGTTTACTGCCCAGTGTAGTAAAGATGATGTCTCTCTCCAAGGCGAAGGCTGAGCAGGTTTCCGGCAGCCCATTATAAAAGATTTGGGTTCCCGAAGTGTGAGATGCCCGAGCTGTGTTGCAAATTCATTGCACGTGTAAGATTCACCTGGACCCGTCCTCACCATCCCCATGGGACTTGAGGGCAAGAGGAGCCAGTGCTAACATACTATTCAGGCTGCCTGCTGTGCCGTGAGTAATCGTCTTTTGTCTCTGATCCAGGGGTCTTGTGTCTTCTGCCGGTGTGTGTGTGTGTGTGTGTGTGTGTGTGTGTGTGTGTGTGTGTGTGTGTGTGTGTGTGTGTGTGTGTGTGTGTGTGTGTGTGTGTGTGTGTGTGTGTGTGTGAGAAGCTGGGCAGCTTAACCTGTTAGCCTTCAAATAGAGTAAAATGTCAGCCTCTTCACAGTTCTTGCCAACTTGTAGCTAAGGGTTGAAAACAAATCCCCAGCTTCCCTTAGAAGTGGGATTTGCGGGCTTCCCTGGTGGCGCAGTGGATGAGAGTCCGCCTGCCACTGCAGGGGACACGGGTTCGTGTCCCGGTCCGGGAAGATCCCACATGCCGCGGAGCGGCTGGGCCCGTGAGCCATGGCCGCTGAGCCTGCACGTCCGGAGCCTGTGCTCCGCAACGGGAGAGGCCACGACAGTAAGAGGCCCGCGTACCGCAAAAAAAAAAAAAAGAAATGGGATTTGCTTCCAGGCGGCACCAGGTAAAGCCGCATTCCCAGGAGGCCCTGCCCCAGCCCACGTGGCACAGGTCCCTCACCTGGGAACTCAGACAGGGTGGTCCACAGCAGGTCCATGTAATCCTCCTCACTCAGGTACTCACAGGCCAGGCTGCATTTTGCCTCTACCGCCTTCTTCCGGCTGGAGACTGGAAGGTGGAGAGAGAGAGAGAAAAAGAGCAAGAGGCATGCGCAGTCTTGGGGTGCAGCCTCCTGCTCTCCACACCTTCCCTGGGTATGGTTTGGTTGGGATGCCAGGGAAGGAGCATGGGCTCAGGACTCAGACAGACTCAGGTGTGAATCCCAGCCAGCAGTGTTAGAGCTTCATCTCTTTAAGCCCCAGGTTCCTCATAATCCTGGGGCTAATAAACCCCGGGGCAAGGCGGTGGGGACACTGAAAGCAGGTTGTGCATATGAATGTGCTTAGCCCAGAACTGGCACATGCGAGGTGCTTTTGTGGCAGACAGACTCTAGGGTGGCCCCAACGACCCCCACCTATATTATCTGGCCCCCATTACTTCCTCGATCGCACCTTCTCTCTCCCTCGCTCTGCTCATACTACTCCAGCCACACTGGTCTCCTTGCTGTCCCTTCAATACACAAGGCATGTTCCTGCCTCAGGACCTTTGCACTGGCTGCTCTCGTCCTCCATTGCACTTTATATATCCCCATGACGAATTTCCTCACCCCTTTCGAGTCTTTCTTTAAATCTCACCTTCTCACTGAAGCCATCCTGACCACCCCACTTAAAACTCTGACTTGCCCACGGCCACTTACTCTGCTCCACACTCCTGACATCCCTTACCTTGCTTTATCTTTTTTCCCCCAAATCATTTGTTAGGAAACAGAGTCAAAGACTTTGAAATGGGCAAAATGTCCTGTCTTGTGAACCCTTATAGGTTATCTCAGCTTTCATGATCTTTAAGCTCTTTCACAACTTCGCATTATAGAATACCAGTGCAAATGATTCTTGTGCATAAAAATGCAAGCAGTGTCTGGTGGTGATGCGATTGACTATTGCCTCATGCACACTGCCAATTTTTGCCTCTAAGTGTAAGTCCATTTCAGCTTTTCTGATTGCCTACATACATGTGTGTTTTGAATTCTCCTTTGAACCAACTGTAACCTCTTACTGGTGTTAGCAGACAATTCCCCATGGGTCTCTCATGTTCTCTGCCTGTTTTATAAGCGGAGGCACTGACTGCCTTTGTTCTGGACTATCTTTTCAAGGCTTTTAGTTTAGCAAACAGCCTTGAAAGATAGAGAGGATCTCCCTTTGGTGCAAAGGGCAGGTTTCCTTATGGCCTTTGAAGATAGAGCATCTTTCTGCAGAACAAAGAGCTGGCAGGCTTATTATCTGGTATAAAAGATCTGGGGGCCCTAAGTTCAGAGTTCCTCTCATAACACAATCCACTGCTCCTTCCCTATCACTTTCCCACCCAGGTGTAACAGTGAGTTTTTTTTTGTGTGTGGTACACGGGCCTCTCACTGTTGTGGCCTCTCCCGTTGTGGGGCACAGGCTCCGGACGCGCAGGCTCAGCGGCCATGGCTCACGGGCCTAGCCGCTCCGCGGCATAGGGATCTTCCCGGACCAGGGCACGAACCCGTGTCCCCTGAATTGGTAGGCGGACTCTCAACCACTGAGCCACCAGGGAAGCCCAAGAGTGAGCTTTTAACACGGGGTGGCAAACGACCGCCTGCAGGCCAAATCTGGTCCCCTGCCTGTTTCTGCCTGGCCAGCAGGCTAAGAATGGTTTTTACATTTTTTAATGATTTTTAAAATCAAAAGAAGAATAACATTTCATGACATAAAAATGACATGAAATTCAAATTTGTGGTCGTAAAAAAGATTTCCTCGGTGGGAAGTCCCTGGAGGTCCAGTGGTTAGGACTTCGCGCTCTCACTGCCGAGGGCCCGGGTTCGATCCCTGGCTGGGGAACTAAGATCCCACAAGCCGTGCTGCGTGGCCAAAATAAAAAAAAAGGTTTCCTTGGAACACAAGCAAGGCTCGCTTGTTTACATATTATCCATAGCTGCTTTTCTGCTACAATGGCAGAGCCGTTTGGCCCCCAGAGCCTAAAATATTTACTATCTGGCTGTTTATAGAAAAACTCTGCCAACCCTTCCTCTATAACATCCCAATGGATCCTCTGCTTTGCTTAAGCAGGTCCACTGTTACGGTGAAACCAAGCAGGCAAATCCTGAGTACGAATCCTTTCCATGCTCCCCCTTTCTTGCTTGTAGGAAATAGGCTTCATTCAAGCCTCCTAGACCTTCCCTGAGTTCCAAAGGGCAGGTTCAAACAGTTGCTAATCAGGGAAGGGAGGGGATGCAGAGAAAGGGGAGGAGCTGTCAAGAAACAATAGTGCAGACTTGGGGCAGAGTCCTGGTTCCTCCTCAAGGAATATACATAACAATATCTTTGAGTTCTTCTGCAGGAACTAAGGCCCTCACCCAGGTTGAGGATGGTAACGTCAGGCTGAGCACAAGATTCCTGGAACATCACCCTGTTCCCTCACCACCAACGAATCAGAAGAAAGTCACATACCCTGCGGCCATCCCCCCCACCAAATTCTGCCTCTAAAAACTTCTCCCCCCCGCCAAACCATCGGGGAGTTCAGGGTTTTTGAGCACAAGTCACCCATCCTCCTTGCTCAGCCCTGCCATAAACCTTGCTCTGCTCCAAACTACGATGGTTTCAGTTTGTTTGGCCTCACTGTGTGTCAGGCACACAGTATTCGGCCACAGAGGCAAAGGATTTAGGCTCAATCAATACCAAAGCCAGAATTTATAACTGAACTGCTTCTCAGGGCGGTTAAGGCTCTCCCACACCTCCCAGCGAGATGTGATTCCGCTGTATTATTAAATCCTTATACCAATAAACAAAACTATTAACTCAGATTATAGAGGCTTCATATGAAAAAGATAATTGGACAAATCCCGCAAACAGGCAAGAACTTGATCCCTTTATCCCCCATCCCGGGTTCAATGCTAGGAATCTAATATTCCCTTAAAGACAGATTGGTTTGAAGTCCAGACATCTGTGTAGAGACTTTGCTCTTGATTCATTCCTTTTGTCCAGTGCTTTCCACCTCCAGCTCTACAACAGAATCACCTAGGGAGCTTTTCAAACCCACTCATGCCTCGGCCCTCCCCCTAAAGTCGCTGATTAAATTGGTTTGGGCATTGTTTAAATGGCACTGCCTTTGTGGAAAAGCTCCCCCAGGTGATTCTGTCGTGTGGCCACGATCGAGCTCCAACCTGATTCTCAGACTTGATGCACACGCAGAGGATGGCTACACAGGGTCACAGCCATAAAACTCAGGGCTGTACTTCATGGACCTCTTTAGGGGACATAAGATGTGATTCTGCTCTAATGTCAGGTCTACCGTGACAAGAAGGTCCAGGTTTCTACAGAGCGTCTTGGAAACCACAACCCAGCTCTTTCATGCTCAGATTTTGCAGAAACTTTCTCCCTGGAGTTTGTGCAAGGCCAGGCCCTGTGAGGGCAGAACCTGGGCTGGGGTGTGTGTGTGTATGACCTCGTGTGTTGGAAGTGGGGAGGGGTGGGAGGGGACGGTGTTAACTGCGAAAGAGCTGTTGATACTCACTGCTGCAGACATCTCCTGCCTGGAAGAGCTCAGTGGTGAGCAGAACTAATCCATAGTAAGAGAATGCATTGGAAAACCTGCCAGGAAGGAAGCAAGAAAGGTAAGGAAATGATGGGAGAAATGCAGGTCCCCGTTCCCTAACCCCTCTGGAAGGACTTGCAGCTCTAGCAGCAGAGACTAGGCTTTGGGCTCAGGCCACACTGGGCCTTTGCGGGGCTTTCCTGGGCTGCTTGAGCAGGAAGTTGGTGGGTACAAAGCATAATGATGCGATAAAGGGAAGTGATCCTGTGTCCTTTGAAAGATCAAGAACTGAATTCTGTCACAGATAAAGCTACCTCCAAGGCTGTTCAGTCAACTGGCAAAAGGAGGGGGAAAAAATGGGGGAACCAAAATTTGGTAGAAAACAGTCATTTTGACAGATGCCAACAGATGTCAGGGCTTCTGGGTTGAGTTGAATAGGGAGGAGGAGGGAGATATATTTAATAATACAGGTAGCCCCTACTTTTTCAAAAGTTTGCTTTACTGCACTTCGCTTTTACGAAAGACCTACATTAGTACCTGGTTTTGCTCGCCAGAAGAAATCCGAAGAGGATTTTCACTTTTACGAAAAAAGGGAAAAGCGAAAATAGCATCCAACGCTTATTTTATAGAGGCAGCACCTGCCCCAAGCAGCGAGAGTAGCGCCACCAAGCCCCTTTCCCGGGAACTACACTCAGCACCTCAGCATCAAGCTGCCATTAGCTTTTTTTTCAATTTATTTTATTGAAGTATAACTGATTTACAATGTTGTGTTAATTTCCGCTGTACAGAAAAGTGATTCAGTTATACCTATATATACATTCTTTTTCAGATTCAAGCTGCCATTAGCTTTGAACTGTGTCTATGAGCATCTGTGCTTTACCTCCATTTATTTTATTTCTTTTATTAGCAAGACATGTCCTCAGGTAATTACTTCTCTTTATGCCACTTCAGTTTAGGAAAGCTTTCATTGGAACGCTCTACTTTTGAATAGCAGGGGGAAAACTGTATGCAGAACTGGGCTCCAGCTTTGCCCCCCGCCCCGCATTCCTGAGAGCTACATCAACTCACCAAGCATTTATTAAACACCTGCTGTGTGCCCAGTCAAATGCGGAGTCTGCAGACTTCTTGAGCATTTCAGATCAGAATGACGCAGTTAACTAATTCCCGACTGTCCTTGGAACCAGAATACTCAAGTCTGTAGGGCCGGAATAGTCTCATCCTGTGGTACAGTTATGTGGGAGCTCAGTCATAATCAGAAGCCGATGATTACTTTCCTTGAGTTGCAACATGTGCTCGCAAATGTGATTTCTATAGTATTCTAAAATTAGTCTCTCATTAATTGCTTAGTATTTAAGTAGTGTCAGCCCAACAGAATCACATGCACTCAAAGATAGATACTCTCAATTCTGTTTCCCCACCTTTTAAAATATCCTGCCAGCTCCATGCTTGTACTGGGCACACAGCAGGTGTTTAATAAAGGCGTGGTGAGTTGATTCAGCTCTCAGGAATGCGGGGGGGGGGGCAGAGCTGGAGCCCCGGTGCTTTGTATTATCAAAGCCTTCCCCTCCTCTTCCCTGCAGTTGACCTCTTTGAGGTCACTCCCCTGCTAATTAGCACCTCTGCTCAAAGGTGAATAGGAAAAGTGAGAACTGTTGAAAACAGGACACATAGCCTCAACCGGGGTAATTTTGTGCAGTTAATGCTGTAGAAAGAATTGAAAGAAGGGCTGAAATTTGACTAGCTGCGGACTATAAGTTAATTACTCACTACAAATGCCCTCCAGCCAATGCCAAGGTTGTTATTTAAGAAAAAGTGGATCAAGAACTGAAAGTTCTCAGAATGCCCATGTTGACCAAATCAGTGGTTCTCAAAATATTGGCCCTGTGCTCCTGGTGGTACCCGAGGCAATATGAATGGAGAGGGATGGATACAGCAAAAGTATTCAATCTTTTTGTGAAAAGAAGAGATTCCTTTAAGTTTCCTTTCAATTCTTTAATTGTATCTCAGTCTTATTTACGGGCTAACGAGTCCCTAACACCTCCCCTCTCTGTCTTTTTTTTTTTTTTTGTAATTTAAGGCAAATCTTAACAGATTTATAAAAGTCGTATATACAAAATACATTTAAACTAACCCCCGTAGCTATACAATACACTTTTTACACTGCATCATGTATCTCTTAACCTGGAACACAGCATCCGTAAACCGAGGCCTGTTCCCCACTGTCGGTGCCATTATGGGGGCGGGTGTGGAGCCGCAGCGACACCCCAGGGGCGGTGCCAGTGACCCAGCACTCGGCTGTTGCCCTTGAATTTCCTTTCTGAGTGTAGAGACTCCGGAAGAGCTCAGAGCTCCGTTTCTGCAGCCGCCGCCTCCTCCGATCGCCCCTGCAGCCCTGCCCCCTCTGCGGGGTCCCCCACGTGCTACTGGGGCCACAGCACAGCACAGCGGAGGACGTGGCAGAGAGGAGGGGGCCGAGCACACCGCACTGAACTTCCTGGCTGCAGTGGTGGCAACAGAGAATAACGTGCCTGCCAATTTTAGCAGGTTCGATTGGAGTGAAGGAAAAGACACTTGGAATGTTTTGCCATTTGCATAACAGGTCAAAAGGTAATGCTTTAAGATCCTAGAGATGGGCAGACTCAATAGAGATCTATTTTAAATTTCTCGATAAACAGGCTTGTTAGAGAATCTAACAGTTAATATGATGGGGAGAAAGTTTCACAGGCTGCCCGTGAGCCCTCCTGGGACGGGCCTCGTCCCCGGCTTCCACAGACTCTGCAGCGAGAGCTCTGGCCACCTGTTTGCAGGTGAACCTGGAAAAGGTGCCCGGGCTCATCCAGAAAGCTTGGGTGAGGAGGGAAGCCACGGAGAACTGGCTTTGTTAGCCCAACTGTCAGATCAAGGCTGGTTCCACGTTTGTGACCTGAGTTCCAGAGTCTCCTAGGTGACAGTGCTCTCTGCCCACCGTGGGCACCGATCTTTTTTGAGGGCAGCTTGACAGGCGGTGGTGGGGAGACCTCCAGCATTACCCCGAGGCTTTGGGAGGCTTCCCCGGGGACCCGACCACTGAACGGAGGGGGTGGGGCCCAGGGACACATGGCGGCTCCGTGAGATGCCTTAAAGCACCCAGGCTGCCACGGCGGCACACTGGGCCTGTCACCACTCAGGGTGGGCGCTGCGCATCACAAAATGGGGCCTCCCGGAACCCCATTCTCAGTTCCTTCCCGACTGGAGAAATTCTGAAGTCGGCTGAAAAGCTGAGCCCCTGGACCAGCTCCAGGAAGCACCAGAACCCAGAGCTGAGGGCCTGTTTCCCACGACTCACAAGGGTCATGCTCTCAGCTGCCTCTACGTTGGACTTCCCTCGGCCGGACTCCGGGTCAGCCTCACCAGGTGGGATGCGCGATCCACGCCTCCCCGGTCACCAGAGCGGTCTGGTTCTGCGGCCTGCCGGGAAATTCGGTCCCGTGGGAAACCTCCACCTTGGCTGTGAATAGCTGGGGTTATGTTCATTTGGGGGAATCAATCAGCTTCGGAAAGCACAAAATAAAGTGAATTCAGTGTTAATAAAAAGGCGCCTGAGTGACAAGCCTGGAACAGACTGACCAGGACGACTGTGACCCCGTGAGGCTCAGCCCTGTCTACCCTCCACGGGCTGTGCAATCAGACTGCCGGCCACTCGGCCGCCCAGGAGGAAACTCGGGCTGGTCCAGGAACACCCAGTAGCTGCTCTAGTGTTTCACTGTGGTTTGTGTTACACACACACACACACACAAAAGAAAACCACCAGAATAAAAACACTACCTTCATAACCAGATCAGAAGCGGAGAACCCAATTTCCAGGGGGAGTCAGGTGTGCGCTTCTCTGTGAAGCGAGCCACAGGGCCGCGTTTACGGCAACAGATGCAAAGTCTTCGGGTCCCTGTAATAAGAACCTCACAGTGACGTGCCAAGGCCATTGCTGGATTTGAGGAGGACGAGGGTGTCACCACAGGTCAGGATGGGATACAACAGCAGTTCCCTCCTGTTCTCATCTACTCCATACCCTAATTGCTCGCTTCCGGGGAGGGCCCTGCTGCCTACGAGTACTGTGTTTTGGGGCAGGAATCTCATGGTCTATTTCTGAGTTCCACCCCATTTCCTACCCCTTGCTATACTCAGACGCCGATTCCCAGGAACATCCATCCTGCCAGGATGTCTGAGAACTCACTCGGGCCCGGCAACATCGCGCTCCTTCCTGCTGTGACCTGGGGTGGGAGCCTCGCGTAGGAAGTTCCCACGTTGAGCAGCGCTCCACTCTCCTAGGGGCTCACGACCACCGTCAGGGTCAGCAGAACCCCTGCAGGTGTGCGGTCCACACCGAGGAGCTGCTCTGGGTATGAAGCATCCCATGTTATCCAGCAAGAGGCAGGCACTGGGGGCAGTGCTTCGGGCAGGTAGCAACCTATTGTGCTTTAAAGTAGTTTTCACCTGAAGAGATGCCCAGATGGTGTGGAAACCAAAACCACCTATTTCGATATGCCATCTTGAGCACGAGTGGACACCCAGCCTCGAAGTTCTAGCGGGTTCTGGAGGGCAAGACCTGGCAGGAGAGCAAGGGCCCACACGAGCAGCCGGGCCTTGCGTGACCTGAAGTCCTCCTCCAGCAGAAGGTAGGAACCAGACACCGACAGCAGGACCGAGGAGGCGGAGTGGCCCTTCCACGCCCCACGGGCTCCACTCCACCCACAGCAAGTCTCGCCACTTCCCTTAACTCAGCGCGTACCACGTGCCACCTGCCGTTAAGGGCCGTTAACACAGCAAGTGCCGGCCTCTGAGCCGCCTTAACCAAGCAGCTCCTTCCTCTGGGGACTCGCCACCACCCTCTTCAAGGCCCAGGAGGTGCTTCACAAATGCAGTCAGTAAAAGCAGCCCCTGCTCGGGGGGGCCGAGCTCTCAGCCCTCCCAGCTGCAGGCCCAGCACCAACCTTGGCACCAGGGCCTGCGCCCGGAACGCCGAGTCCATGAAATGCAGAATCCCACACACAAGGCCCACCTCTGCCTAGGGCTGCCAGACAGACTTTAAAAGGGCTTGTCTTCTCCTTCAAACACAGCTCCCTAAATCTCCAGGCATCACTGAAGAATGAGGTTGCTGAGCGCATCTGATGAACCTTACGGAGAAGGTGGCGTCAAAAGGCCCAGAAGGACAACCCGACACACAGTCGAAAGCTTAGTGGGAACTTGCTGCTCTTCACTTAAACCACAACAGAAAACCCAGAGTCACTTTCTTCCTGAGGCAGGTCGCAGGTCACAGCGAGGGGAGGATTCGGGGGCCATTACGTTGTGGACCACAACTCCAGCAGCCTGGTGGGAGTCCTCCATGGTCCTCTGCTTCACGGCTCCTAAGCCCGGCGGCACAGCAACCACCCAGGAAACCACGAGTGCATCCGTGTGATGCCTGTACTGCACGGCCTCGGAGTGGCTCAGCCCAGGGCTTTGCAAAGCCCCTCAGGTGATCAGACTGCAGCGCCAGAGCTGCGCATCATGATCTAGTCCAACTTTTACAAATGGGGAAACTGGAACCCAAAGAGCTTGGCCCTCAGCCACGTGGATAATGACGAGTGCACGTTTCTCTGGGGTGAAGGTGCACTTCTGCCTTCCCCACTGTGGGCAGTTTAGGGGCCCACACGTGGACGCACACAACGCCTACCCGGGCAGCGGCCACTGGACAATACAGATGTGCCTTTTCTACATGAGAATCCTGAGCTCCATGAGCTCTGTCGACTGGGAATCGTTCACACTTTGCGTCAGTGGTTTCTTCGTTTTGTGATGGGGAAAGTCACCCCACGGGGTTGCAGAGAAAGAGTTCCCACCCCTCCCTTCCCTTGGGCTTCCTCCAGCCTCCGGTCTCTGGACATGTCCACGTCCATCACCAGGTCCTCTCCTCAGGCTCCCAGGTCTCAGGGCAGCAGGCTCCCTCCCTCACACACACACACGTGTCTTTACATGTATTTGCCACTGTTCCTTGTCCTGAAGTCGTGTTCCAGAGGCATCCACACAGCAGTGTTGGTGACAGCGCTCCTGTGTCCCATGTGGAAGTAAAAACTGTGATCGACAAGTAATGAACCTTCAAGGAACATTAGGGTTTGAGTTATCCAACTGCTCTGAATTTTGGGGACTGAAAAATTAATGTTGGCTTCAAATGCTGAGTTGATATTTTCTATTAAGCAAAGGAAAACTAAGGATTTATCTTAATAAACATCCAGAAACCGGTGGTGGTCAGATCATCAAACCAGCCCCTCCTGCCAATGCTAAAATGCTGTGCACTGTGTAAGCGGTGAGCAATTCACCCCGACTGCTCTCATCCTAATGGTGCCTTTACTCACAATACCAAGTTAGTGTCTGTTCCCAGGATGCCCAAGTTAGTCCGTCATAACTAGTAATCTTGTTTCAAGATTATTTCCTGATCTTGGAGTTAAAATAAACTGACTCATTTTTATCAAAGAAGTAAAAATATTGCAAGAATAAGGAGTCTAGAGATCTCTATAAATTACAAAGCTGCAATGCAATATCTCTGAAACAATTTCTCTACAAACTGAAGGGTTAAAAAAATATGTCAGTAAAAAACGTACACGTGTCCTTACGTGTCCTTATGTGAGGAAAATATCTCAGTTTGAGGAAGTTTATTGTTACACTTTTGTAATAATTTAGATGAGGCACAACTATCTCCTGCTTCTCTAACATCTCAATTAAAAAAAAGACAAGAATCGAGGGTAACAGTGAAATTAAAATAAAATAGAAAAGCCTAAGGTTTTGGAGAGAAAAGTGACTATAATCTATGTGTAGAAAGGCTGTAAATGGTTTCAGGCGACCTCGCAAAGAGGCATCTTCTTCTCGGATGCCAACGAATCACGGAATTGAGGGCCGGGAGCCGTGAAGAGAGGGGAGCCCGGCCACAGGGGGCAGAGCGGGTCCGTTCTTGGCGGGGCAGGGCCCACCCCCCTCGGGCTGTCGCCCCTGCTTCCCAGTCCGCTTGGCTTCCCTGTCTATACCAACTCGCTTCCGCCTCTGAAAGCAAACCAGCAACCGCGTCAGAAGGTTTAAAGGACAAACGGCGCTTGCCGACCGTGCCGACCCCAACCCTCCAGCAAGCCTCAGGCACCTCCACCGGCTACGCCGACCGCGAGGGCCGCCGCCGCCTCCTCCGCCAGGGCCACGGGGAGTGTTTCCAGGCTGGTGAGGAAGCGCGTGGGTCCCAACACACGTGTGAGACCTGGAGCCCGGCGGGCGAGGAGCGCTCGCGCCCCGGGACAGGGTCCTCTGAGCAGTGACAGCGGGGTCTCGGGCCGCCCTGACGCAGCCCATTGAGAATGTTCTTTTTCCTTTAAACCTCGGTCATCGGCCCCGATCCCGGGGCACATCCTTTCAGTTCATGAAGAGCCAGAGGAAGCAGTACAAAACCAGCAGCTTTTCTCCAGCCAAAAAAAAGAGCCGAACCCCCAGCAAACACCCACCGGAAGCTCTGAGCGCCCAGAGAGACGGGATTTCACGTTGTCTCCTCATTAAAACCCTGTGATAACAAGGCTGACTCAGAAGCAGTTTTTTTCCTCCCTTTCCTTCTGGGTCAGCATCCGCCACAAGATCCCTGTTTATCTGCTGGGTGAAGGCGAGCGAGTCACTCACCAGGGACACAGGACTGGGAACAGTGTGGCCTGGGGGTGGGGCCCGGGGACGGTTACTCAACCACAGGCACATTCTGGTGCCACTGACAGAGGAAGCTTTTTTCTCTTTTAAATGCTAGGCAGAGTCCTCAACACGCCAGGCACTCTTGAGTAGAGTAATACACAGCAGGGACCAGTTTGGAATGCAATGTATTTTTAAACACAGTGAAAGACACCTGGACAGAGTACCCGGTCAAGTTAACCGAGTGCAAGATTGACCAGCTCGCGTCAACATTCACAGCCTCTGCAGTTTCACTCAGAGGAGATCACGTCCGACAGTTTTCCTGCGACGTGTGTATGTTAGTAGAAGCGAGAGACCTTGATGAGAACCTCGATTCTCGGCCAGCCACCGGAAGGCAGCGCGGAGCCGGGCGGTGTTAACGAAGGCTCTGCTGGCAATGCCGCCAGCTCTTGAAAGCCCCTGAGCGGAAAGGAGCTCTCTGCTTCCTCCAAAAAAGGAAAGGCTCCCTGCAGCGGACTGCAGGTGTCTCTCGGAGACAACTCATCTGCAAGGCCAGTTGGTTTAAGTCTTTGCCGAGGGGCGGGCGAGGGGCGGGGAGGGTGGGCACAGAGGCAGCAGGCACTGCCCTGTGCAGAGGGGAGGGGGCCATTCACGGCAGCGTCCGTGTGCACACCTTCCACCCCGTGTCCTGTCGTGTCGTGGGGTGATCTGACAGGGCGGGAAGAAAGCGCAGGTTGTGGGCACATTAAGTCAAGTCCACACCGCCAGCTCTCACTCCCACCCTCTCATCTAACAGCCGGGACCAACTAGCACAAGAGACTTAAAAGGCAACGCGCTCCCCTGGGGAGGTGGCGGGGACAGCCCGCGATTCACCTCCTTTCACCTCCTACAAACCTCCACCAGGTAATGCTCCTCACGAAGCACTCACGAGTTAGAGACAAAAGCCATCTGCAAAGACGTCGGGTTTTGTGTTTCTGTCATTAAAGACAGAGCATGCGTGCACACACACACGCAGTCCTCAATTACATTGTGTCAGAGAAGGAATAGTTTCTGTAAAAAGAAAGAAAGCTGTGTTATTAGGCATTACACATTAATACCAAAGTGGTCGCTGGGGTTTTCAGTAGTTTCACTAGTCCCCAGGATTCAGTAGCTAACATCAAAGTGTCACATCCTTTGGCCTAGAGCGCAGCGGCGTGGCGGGCCTCACAGCATCCCTGAGCCAGGTGTTGAGGGCACAGATTCGGGAAACCCGCTCCGGGACACCGGGGAGATCTGGCCTGTGGCCAGCCAGGCTGCTCAAGGACCACAAGAGTGAGGGGCATCCTCTTTCATTGCAACATAATATTCTTTCAGGTTCTCTTGCAGGATGGTGTCCTTCACAGCATGAAACACAAAGCAGATGTTCTCCGTGTCTATGGCAGTGGTGAGGTGGATGGCTGCGATTCCGTCTCTTCTGATTGAAATACTGGACCAGGTAGCACTGGACATCCTCCAGCCTGTGGGGGTCGCCCTTGAAGTCTGAGAAGTGCTTCTTCTTCTTTCTTTTTTTTAATATAAATTTATTTATTTTATTTATTTATTTTTGGCTGCATTGCGTCTTCGGTTGCTGTGCGCGGGCTTTCACTAGTTGCGGCGAGCGGGGGCTACTCTTTGTTGCGGTGCGCGGGCTTCATCATCCAGGTGGCGTCTCTTGTTGCAGAGCACAGGCTTTAGGCGCGGGGGTTTCAGTAGTTGTGGCATGCGGGCTCAGCAGTTGTGGATCCCGGGCTCTAGAGTGCAGGCTCACGTTGCAGCACTCAGGCTTAGTTGCTCTGCCGCATGTGGGATCTTCCCGGACCAGGGCTCAAACCCATGTCCCCTGCATTGGCAGACGGATTCTTAACCACTGCACCACCAGGAAAGCCCTGGGAAGTGCTTCTTGATGCCGATGGTCTTCACTTTCTCCACCAGGAGGTCCATCTTGTTGAGAGGCAGGACGATGGAGACGTTGAAGAAGAGCTTGTTGTTAACGATGGTCTCAAAGATGTTCATGGGCTCCACCAGGCGGTTGGTGCGCCTGTCCTCCGTGAGGACCTGGTCGTACTCACTGGATGAGACCATGAACAGGATCAAGGTGATCCCATCAAAGCACTGGAACCACTTCTGGCGCTGAGACCTCTGGCCACCCACATCCACCATCTTGAAAGGGACTTTTTCTATGACAAAGTCATGCTCCACTTTGCCCTTGGTGGCCTTCCTCGCCAGCAGGATGTCCTGCTTGCTAGGGAAAGTAATTCAGCTGGCCAATCCGATCCATGTTATCCAGGAAGTACTTCACTGATTCACCCAGCTGAAACTCCCTCCTCCGGCTGAAAGCTTCCCTGATGCCAGAATCCCTGCGGAGCGCGGTCAGAGCAGGTACATAACAGCTGAAAGGTGGCAGACTCCACGGGCAGCCCTGCTTTGTTCTCAAAGGCCATAAGGTACATCCCCTGCTTCTCATTTTCAGAATACTGCCAAGGAACACCAAGCCTGTCTCGTGCGTCAACCAGAAGCCTTGAGCCCTTGAGGATGTTGTTGAAGATGGTGTCGCGGAACTCCAGAAGCGCACTCTGGTTGAACTCGCGGCCGTGGACGATGCGCATCTGCTTGAGGAAGGTGGACTTGCCGCTCTCGCGGGGCCCAGCATCAGGATCCTGACGAGGTGCCGCACGGCGCGCGGCTCGCGGTCCAGCCCCGCGTAGATGTCCCGGCTGCGCCTGCGCTGCCGCGCCTCGCGCTCCGCAGCGCCGGCGGGGTCGGCCTCGGGCGGCAGCAGGCAACGGCTGAGGGTCCGCACCGCACCGGACATGGCTGCTGAGGCCATAGACCCCGCGGCGGGCGAGACGGCAGCCGGCGCTCCCTCAGGCCGCGTCCGCTGCCACTGTCCCGAGGTCCCTCTGTCTGGCTCTTAAATACAGTGGTTCTGTCCCCTGGCGAACCATCAGTCTAGCTACTTTTTTCTTTTTTGGCTGCGTTGGGTCTTCGTTGCTGTGCGCGGGCTTTCTCTAGTTGCGGCGAGCGGGAGCTACTTTTCCTTGCGTTGCGCGGGCTTCTCATTGCGGTGGCTTCTCTTGTTGCGGAGCACGGGCTCTAGGCGCGTGGGCTTCAGTAGTTGTGGCACGCGGGCTCAGTAGTTGTGGCTCACGGGCTTAGTTGCTCTGCAGCATGTGGGATCTTCCTGGACCAGGGATTGAACCCGTGTCCCCTGCACTGGCAGGCGATTCTTAACCACTGCGCCCCCAGGGAAGTCGCAATCTAGCTTTTTACTGTATGGTCACTTCTCGGTATCCGTGGGGGATGGGTTCCAGCACCCCCTGTGGATACCAAAATCCATGGACGCTCAAGTCCCTCATATAAAATGTCATAGTATTTGCATATAACCTACACAATCCTCCCACATAGTTTAAATCATCTCTAGATTACTTATAATACCTATACAGTGGAAGTGCTATGTGAATAGTTGCTGGTGCACAGCAAATTCAAGTTTTGCTTTTTAGAACTTCCTGGAATTTTTTTTTTTTTTTTTCCATCTGTGGTTTGGTTGAATCCATGAACACAGAACCCGAGGCTAGGGAGGGCCACTTTTTTATCTTTAAAAGTGAGTTCTGGGGGAGGGATGGACTGCGAGTTTGGGGTTAGTAGATGCAAATTATGACATATAGAATCAATGGACAACCAGGTCCTACTGTGTAATACAGGGAACTATATTCGATGTCCTGGGATAAACCATAATGGAAAAGAATATGAAAAAGAATGTATATATATGTATAACTGCGTCACTTTGCTGTACAGTAGAAATTAACACAACATTGTAAATCAACTATACTTCAATAAGAATTAATTAATTAAAGTGACTTCTGTCTATGGCCTGCAATTAAAATTTTTCCTTAAAGCAGGTATACAGAGTTTCCCTTTAAAAGACATTTATCTGAGAAAAAGTGAGTCAAATTTTTAAAAAGGCTAAGAAAATAATAGTATAGAAAATAATAAAAAAAGGCTAAGAAAATAATAATAACAGGATAACACAGAAGTGAGGAAAGTGATGCTCAGTTTTGCAAATGCTGCTCAAGATGGAAGAGTTCTCTGTCCTCCAAGTGAAAACCCAAAACAGGGCGCAGAGGAGGGGGACCCGAGAATCAACAAACAGCTCTTACCATATAAACCACAGCAGCAAGGTTGTCCATCTAAAATGGGGTGTGAAGAGGTCCCTCATTTTGCCTCGGTCTTCCTGTTTCAAGACAAAGAATACCATTTGCTCTCCTCCCCTGCGGATGTGCGGGCACAGGTTGGTAGCCTGAGACCAGCGGACACCCGAGGCTGGGAGGGAGGTTTCTGGTGGGCAGGACACTCAGGTCCCGAGAACCCGGGACTCAGATCCACGGCACTCAGCGCCCCCCAGCCCAGGGAGGCCTTCAGCCAGGACTCATTGATGTCCAGAGGTGGAGACAGTCCACACCCCACCCCAACCTGGAATCCTGGAGCTGGGAAGCAGGCCCCTCAGGCTCGGCCCCTCTGAGGCCTCTTGGGCGATCCCATGGACCAGGGAGCAAACACCCAGTCCAAGATGCCTCCCGCCATTTCACACCCTCCCCACCCAAAGCCCGCTCTAGGTCAAGGTAACAGAAATTAATGTGCTGAAAATCAATTCACCAAGAGCCAACTTGCCAAAAGACCAATTAGCTAAATGACTCACTTGCCAATTTTATATGATTTACTAATTTATCAAATCTCTGCTTTACAATGTTCTATTTTAAAACATATATTCTGGGGGGGGGAGGGATAAATCGGGAGATTGGGATTGACATATACACACTACTATATATAAAACAGATAACTAATAAGGACCTGCTATATAGCACAGGGAACTCTACTCAATACTCCGTAATGGCCTATATGGGAAAAGAATCTAAAAAATAGTGGATATATGTATATGTATAACTGAGTCAGTTTGCTGTACACCTGAAACTAACACAACGTTGTAAATCCATTATACTCCAATAAAAAATTGTTTTAAAAGCATCAACAAGAAAAATAATTTTAAAAATATATTCATAGAATCTATATTCTATGGATTATCTTCTTAGATTTATTTAATGAACATATTATTCTTAGCAGTTTGAGAAGTGCTCGCTTATTTAAACATGCTAAAAGCTTTTTTAAAAAAGATTATGGGTTATAGGTGGTTTAATCTACCCATGAATATTGTCTTTGTGAATAAAAATATTTTGTAATATATTCTTGAATAAAAAGACGGTACTCATTAATATGCTTATTGAATATATTTGAGCATGTTTGTATTTATTGACTATATTTTAGAATAGATTCATTCATTAATATACTTAAGAATGAATTCATTAATATAGTTACTGAGGAATATATTATATGTATTAATATAAACACAGGAAAAATACATTCCTATGTGTTAATATATGTATTAGTATATACATAGGAAAAATCTCTCCCTATTTACTAAATATATTCAAAAAGAATAATCCTTAAAACACGTTTTTGGTAAACTGATACATTGGCAAGAAAAATTGGCTTTTGGAGAATTGGTCTGCTTTCTGGAAAATCCTTCTCTTCTCTTTTTGGTGATGGGGGATTCACCACCTTCTTGGAGCCTTCCTGGACCTGAGAGAACTCTCTCTCTGGGCCTGGCTGCTCCTGGCTACATCAGCTACGCACCTGCCCCAGTGACCTCCATAAAAAAAAACAAAAAAACAAAAACAGGCCCCGCTGCCGGGCACCCTGGAACACAGAGAGGCCCCTGCGGCAGCAGCTCCTTTCCAAAGAGAAGCCCACAACTGGAGCATCCAGCCTTGCCACTGTCACTTTGCAACACACATTTGAAATCACTGTATGCTTTCTCCACCCAGAGCATCTTCCCACAGGAGGGACGGGGGAGAATGCAGTCCCTCCCCAAAGGCAACTAAATGAGCCTCCTGCACCCCAGACTCTCTGGGATGCCCCCTACCCCAACCCTGTGCTTCCCAAAGCAAATTTGGGGTATGTCTCCTGGTTTCTATGGTGTCAGACCCTGCCTAGCACTTCCTCTCAATCTGGTGAAATTCCATTCAGTTCTTTTTGCCTAATATAGAAACAGTCAGAAAAATGATATTATTTAAAAAAAATAGGGCTTCCCCAGTGGCGCAGTGGTTAAGAATCCTCCTGCCAATGCAGGAGACATGGGTTCAAGCCCTGGTCTGGGAAGATCCCACATGCCGCGGAGCAACTAAGCCCGTGCGCCACAGCTACTGAGCCCGTGTGCCACAACTACGGAAGCCTGCAGGCCTAGAGCCTGTGCTCCGCAGCAAGAGAAGCCACCGCAATGAGAAGCCCGCGCATCACAACGAAGAGTAGCCTCCGCTCACCACAACTAGAGAAAGCCCGCTGCAGCAACAAAAACCCAATGCAGCCAAAAATAAAAAAATAAATGTATAAATAATAATAATAATTTCCTTGTAGGGTCTGTTGTTTGCTTAAGGGTATTTGTGATGTTTCTCTAAGCCACATGCTTGATTCTTGAGGGCAGGGACTGCAGCCCTTAATCTGGCTCCCTTCTCCCCACTTGCACCTGCAGTAAGTGCTCATCAATTTGTAGTGTGGTGGATTCCCTGACGGTGTTGCCTGTGGAGTGATACACCATCCATTAAGGATGTCTACACAGGGGCGGTTTGGTGTCTTGGATCTAAGTCTGTCGTGGCACTTTCTAATGTGATTTTACTGTCAAGCCTTTGCCAATCAATCACATTTGCTAATCAGACTTCATGGGTGCTGAAAGATGAAACTGAAGCAGTAGTTACGGGACCCATTATGGGACATTATATTACATTTATCTAATCACTTCTCCAGGTGGTACTTTTAGGACTTGGCAGTGAAAGTACACAGACTGAAGTTGCCAAATTCCCTTTGCAGATCCTGCCCACTGCACCCCTCACCCACTCACATATACATGCTCCCGGCACGTGCAGCAACATGCACAGTCAGTCCGCCAGGCACTGACCTGTCTGGAGATGATGAGTTTCCCCAGAGGCATGGGGGCTCCGTTTTCTGTGGCTATCCTCTTTAAGGTGGCGATGGCCTTTTCCTGGTTTCCGGACAGCACATCATACCTTGCGCTCTCTGGCAGCCACTATGAGGACAGGAGACCGAGACGTGGCCAGTTAGGGCAGAACAGAATGCTCGGTCACAGCCATACACTCTCATGTGTGTGTGGAGTCCTTAGGGCCGGAGGCTCTGGGGCCAGAAGCCTGGCTTCAAATCCTGGCACTGCCATTGATTATACTGGCTCTGTGACCTTGAGCAATAACTTGACCTCTCTGTGCCTCCATTTCCTCATCCATAAAATGGGGATAATAATAGATCCTCCCTCTTAGGGTTGTTGAGAGGATTAAATGGGATAATCCAAACAAAGTGCTTAGCACAGTGCCCGGAATGGGTTAATATATCTGTTCCTGTTGCCGTTGCTATTACTGTAATTTGGTGCTGCTGAGTTGCAGGTGACAGCTGAACTAAATTAAGACTGCCACCAAAAAAGAAAAGCAGTCCACCACTCTCACCATCATCATCATTATCCCTATCTCTCAAGAAACTACACCTCACCTGTGTTTAGCATCGTCTTGCAAACTCAGTCTAAGAGACAGAAAGAAATCACAAAGACCTTTAGGCCTACTAGAGTCCCAACCCCAAGTGACTAGATAGAGATCTCTCCATAAAACAAAGCAACAGCAATCTGTGAAATGAGAGAGTGTGAGACTTGGAGTCAGAAGATTTGGTTCAAATGAGTTCTGTTGTTTATTTGCTGTGTGTCTTTTGACAAGTCAATCAACCTTTCTGGGCCTCAGTTTCCTCATCAGTAAAATGAGAATATAGCAGAGATCGCTAGCATCCAGTAAAATTCATGCTTCCCTTTCCATAGCATAGAGTTGTCCTTGGATATGGCTGCCCAGCCAGAGACTACATTTCCCAGCACCTCTTGCATCTAGGCATGGCCATGTGACATGCTTTCACCAATGGCACGAGAGCAGAATATTCCCGGCCAAGTTATTTAAGTATACATCTCTACCTGCCCTTCTTCAGTCTACATGTAGAAGATTCCAAAGCCCTAGACAGTGGCAGAGCTACAAGCTGGAAGGAACCCTGGGCCCAGAATCACACCTGTCAAATGGAAGCACCCATTCTGGACTGTTCTATGAATGAGAAATAAACTCCTATTGTGTTAAGTTACTGAATGTGTAGGCTTTATTTGTTACAGCAGCTGGTATCATCCTAACTAATATAGGGGTTCATCATAGTCCTACCTCCTGTGGTTATTGGGAGGAATAAATACGATAACGCATATAAAGAGCCTGGCATAGGGCCTGCTACACCGTTACGCTAATAATTATTAATACCTATTGTCATTACCTGTAATTATTATGTTATTTATCATAGATGAGACCTACCTCCCTACAGGCTTATTTTGGGGCCCACTGGCTGTAAAGCATTTCATGGATGTGGTCTTCACATGAAATGATAAACATGTGGTCTGATCTCGCTGTGTGTGGGGGGTAGTTTATGCAGAGATGAGACGGCGGGATCATGTGAGCCCTTGGACCCAGCCATGCCTGAAGCCAGGTATTTAATATTCTCTCATATGTCTCTTTCACTCAAGCCAGTTTGAACTGGGTTTTGTCACTTGCAACTTAAGAATCGCAACTATTCCAAATACACTCACCTTAAGTGTAGCTCTTGTAGTGCAGGGAGAGGGAGCAAGGTATCCCCCATCCCCTTGATATCTCCCTCAAGAATATCCCAGCAGTGTCTGCCTGGAGGAAACCCAACACCCCATACTGGGCCCACCCCAGGCCCTGTACCTTTGTCTCATTTCCTGATTCAAAGAAATAATCTTAAAAGTGGCTTTGGTACCCTCCTCCACACCCTCCCCACCAAAATATAATGAACGGCAGGAGACCAAGTAACAAAGGCTGAGATGTCTTAAAGGATACCTACAAAACACAGAACAGCAAAGAGGAGGAGTGGGACAGCCGAGAGGATGAGCAGCCAACGCCAGCCCAGGCTGGGCATCACAAACACAGCCAGGACAACCTCGAACACTGTCCCGATGGCCCAGAACACCTGGCATGGGAGAATGGGGGTCAGTAATGGGGCAGCATTGGTCAACACAGTGAGCAATTTCAGGATCATTGTAGACAACGTTATCCATGTTGGTAAGGGGGTCCTTGGGGGTCAGGAAAGTCAGAATGGCCATCACTTCTCCTGTGGTTCATGTGGTTGGGCCAGGGCCTCCACGTTGTCTATCTCCTGAGGGTACCATCCACACTGTATGAGATTTGCATGGTGCCCACTGGAGTGTGCGATGTGGCATCTCTGGTTAAGGAGATCAATATGATCAATATTGTGTGAGGCCAGTAGAGTAGTGGACACATTGGTTTTTGTCTACTCACATCCATCTCCCTTGCCCAACAGTGCCCCGGTATCCTTTATCAGAATTGTCTCTCCCCTGTGGGGCTGAATATCTTCTGTCTGTTTCTCTGAATCACATTCCATCCTTTTCCACCTTGCTCTTTGTATGGACTGCATCCACAGTCCCCCTGTCCTCTGGCTTCACATTGGGTGCAGCCACACAGAAGATGGGGAAGAAAGAGGGATTCGGGTGCTTATTCCTCTGGCTCCTCCTCTGCAGGGTGGTCATGCGCTGGCTGCATCCCTTAGTTGAGGGTCACAGCTCCTTTCCAAGAGCCTTTGCCATACAACTCTCTCTCTCTCTCTCTCTCTCTGTCTCTCTCTGGGCTGCTAATTACTCTCTCCCTTTGCCCCTTCAGGGACCTTATAAATAGTCCCTTTATGAAACCCTCTTCAGCCAAAGCAATCTTGAGGGAAAAAAATGGAGCTGGAGGAATCAGACTCCCTGACTTCAGACTATACTACAAAGCTACAGTCATCAAGACAATATGGTACTGGCACAAAAACAGAAACATAGATCAATGGAACAGGATAGAAAAACCTGAGATAAAGCCACGCACCTATGGTTAACTAATCTCTGACAAAGGAGGCAAGGATATACAATGGAGAAAAGACAGTCTCTTCAGTAAGTGGTGCTGGGAAAACTGGACAGCTACATGTAAAAGAATGAAATTAGAACACCCCCTAACACCATACACACAAATAAACTCAAAATGGATTAAACACCTAAATGTAAGATTGGACACTATAAAACTCTTAGAGGAAAACATAGGAAGAACACTCTTTGACATAAATCACAGAAATATCTTTTTTGACCCACCTCCTAGAATAATGGAAATAAAAACAAAAATAAACAAATGGGACCTCATGAAACTTAAAAGCTTTTGCTTTTAAGCAAAAGCAAACTATAAACCGCAAAGGAAACTATAAACAAGACGAAAAGACAACCCTCAGAACGGGAGAAAATATTTGCAAACAAATCAACGGACAAAGGATTAATCTCCAAAATATATAAACAGCTCATGCAGCTCAATATTAAAAAAACAGACAACCCAATCAGAAAATGGGCAGAAGACCTAAATAGACATTTCTCCAAAGAAGACATACAGATGGGCAAGAGGCACATGAAAAGCTGCTCAACATCACTAATTATTAGAGAAATGCAAATCCAAACTACAATGAGGTATCACCTCACACTGGTTAGAATGGGCATCATCAGAAAATGTACAAACAACAGATGCTGGAGAGGGTGTGGAGAAAAGGGAACCCTCTTGACTGTTGGTGGGAATGTAAATTGATACAGCCACTATGGAGAACAGTATGGAGGTTCCTTAAAAAACTAAACATAGAATTACCATGTGACCCAGCAATCCCACTACTGGGCACATACCCAGAGAAAACCATCATTCAAAAAGACACATGCACCCCAATGTGCATTGCAGCACTATTTACAATAGCCAGGTCATGGAAGCAACCAAAATGCCCATCGACAGACGAATGGATAAAGAAGATGTGTCACATACTCAGCCATAAAATATATTACTCAGCCATAAAAAGGAATAAAGTTGGGTCATTTGTAGAGACGTGGATGGACCTAGAGACTGTCATACAGAGCGAAGTAAGTCAGAAAGAGAAAAACAAATATCATATATTAACGCATACATGTGAAATCTAGAAAAATGCTACAGATGAACCGGTTTGCAAGGCAGAAATAGAGACACAGATATAGAGAACAAACGTACGGACACCAAGGGGGGAAATCGGAGGTGGTGGTGGGGGGATGAATTGGGAGATTGGGATTGACATATATACACTAATATGTATAAAATAGATAACTAATGAGAACCTGCTGTATAAAAAATTAAATTAAATTAAAAAAAAAAAGAAACCCTCTTCAAATTATCCTAATGTGAGTATGTTGTTTCCTGCTGCAACTTTGAGTCTACAACCATTGTCCATTCCAAAACATCGTCCTTCATCTTCTCCATCTGGGAGCCCCCAAGAGCCTTCCTAAATCCCCTTTCGCTTAAAGTAACCACAGTCCATTTCAACTGCTGACAACCAGAGGGACAGTCAAAATGGCTAACAATTTATAAACTGACCAATCAGAGTGTACACCATACAGTACTGGCCAATCAGAATGAACCCTGGTCACACACCTCCCCCAACCCTCACCAGACTTTAGTTGCTGCATCATGGGGAGCTCTAGGGAGTCCTTAGAAAGGACAGCGTGTCAGGCAATGAG
The DNA here is from genome assembly GCF_949774975.1 of Lagenorhynchus albirostris. Lineage (NCBI taxonomy): Eukaryota > Metazoa > Chordata > Mammalia > Artiodactyla > Delphinidae > Lagenorhynchus > Lagenorhynchus albirostris. The sequence goes on from NC_083108.1 coordinate 70,611,039, forward strand.
GGCCAGTCAGGGTTCAGGATCATCTGGCAGATGCACTTCAATATTAAACTGGTTCATCCATACCAGTGTGGACCAGCTGACTACCACCCTGATTGGTCAGGGGTAGACACAGTCAGGATGGTTAAGTTGGGCTGTGGGTCAGTGTGATCAATATTGTCATGTAATCATGGTGATTAGGGATAGTCGTGACTGTGGACCTAAGTGTCCACCAGGGACAAATAATACTGCCGCTGCATGGAGGAGGGCTGTTGGGCAGCTATGTATTTGCCCTGAGATCTTCCAGATCATGGTTGGAAAATGGGTCACAGGACCCTGGCAGAGGGAGGGCTTGAGAGGGACTGGATGGTCCAAGAGAGTTTTAAGGCAGCCTACTGGCCACAGACGTGGCCATGAATAGCGATCTCACACAAGACACGAGTCAATCTGGTGAGGCGGGCAGGAGTTTGGTCCACTCAAGCTACAATGTTCAGCACCAACTTTCAGATAAAAGTCATTTCTAGTTCAGGAAGGACATACTACCTGCCTGCTACCATTTTTTTTCAGGGGTGGTAGATTGAATTTCTTGTCAATGGAAAAATTTATCCATATTGCAAAACAACCATGTTGAAATCAACATACATGATCCATTTAAATCCTTGCATAATGGATCTGTTATATTTTTCTTAAACTCCCTTTCCTTGTCCTATGGCTCAAGAAACCTGGGAATCTCCTGCTCAGAGACTGAGGAATATCCAGAATCCCAGACCATCCTCCTTACCTCAATCAGCAAAATACACTTAGCTCTGGCTTTCATGGGAAGGAACTCAGCATACAGCGTCACCCTGGGAATGCAAAAGACAGAAAGGGCGTTAAGGTCGGGACTGAGTGGGAAGATTGCTATGGTCTTCTGAATTTCTCAGCCAACTTTTCTCCAAGGGTGGTCTGTGGACCACTTACATCAGGATTTCTGGGGATGATGGCTAATATGCAGGGTCCATACCAGACCTTCAGAAACAGACTCTCAGGGGTGGGGTCCTGGCATCAGCATTTTTAACCAACTTCCCCCGCCACCCCATATGATTCTCAAATTTAATACCTACTATCATTGAGCATTCCCCAAAACCCAGTAAATGTAGGTGAAAAAAGAGTGGTGGGATGATGGGCAACTTCAATCTAGAACCGTTCCTTAGATTTTCCCTATCACTCAAGTCCTGAATAGTCTTGGAGTAGGAGCCTTTCAAACGGCAGGATGCCCCTCATCCCAGGTCCATCTGATGTCTCCCTGTGACTAGACTCAGCCCATGTCTTCTCGGCAAGAACCTCACAGAAATGATGCCGAACTCTTCCCAGTGCCTCACACTGGGGACATGACGTCAAGCAGTCCCATCATTGGTGATATTAACTTTCATCACCAGGTCAAGTTTTCTGATAGATATTTCTATCCTAAAGTTATCAATTTTCCATTTGTGATTAAGAAGTACTTTATGGGGGAACATTCAGAGATTATGTCAATATCCTGCTCCCCATAGAACCTCTACTCACCAGCTTTAGCATTCCATCTTTTGACTATTTCTGCCTGAATCAACCACCACTATGATGACAAACTGTATTTATTATTTCCATAACTCCTTCTACATTTATTGGTTGACATTCTACTGTAAGGAATGTAAGCTTTCTTTTCTCCTGTCTCATTTATCTATCCATCCATATATCTATCTACCTACCCACCTATCCATTCATTTCATCAGTATGGACTTGCGGACTCCTGTTTTATTCAATGGGTTGTAATCCATTACTGTCTTTATTATTTTGATGCTCAGACTGTCCCAGATCTGGTCAGTGGAAGCCCTTTCAAGATGATTCCTATGTCTTTTTGACACATCTCCATCATTCCTTGAGCTCTTTCTTACTTTCTTGTACAAAAAGATGTCCAGGCTCATCTAGTACTTTCTTTGCCCCAACCATGGGGTCAGACATTTTTCTAAGAAGTCTTGGTTCCTTTTGGCAGAAGATGGTGTTTAGAAACCAAGATCTGAGTGTTTAGTGTGCTCATTGCTATGGGGGTTCCCATTGCTTCTAGGCCCTCCCAGTGGACACAGCTAAGAGATCTATCATCCATCTATCTATCTATCTATCTATCTATCTATCTATCTATCATCTATTCATCCATCCTTTCTCTGGGTGTCTCTATTTCTCGCTCTCTCTCTCTTCCCACATGCACACCATACATCTATATCTATTTCAATACCTGTGTATATGTATTTTTAAAAACAGTGAGTTCATACTGATACTTTCAGTACCAGTCCAACACTTTAGGATTCTTTCTAACCTTTAAATTTCCAATTTCTTCTTCTTCTTCCATGCAATTTTCTTTTCCAACATTGAGAATTCCGTGTCTCATTATCCTCAAAATATTTCCCATCTACTCCATCAATTCACTTGTCTACTCAATGTAACCAATGTCGCAACCATATTGGCTGCCTCCTCCATCTACCTCCACATCCTCCTCCCCTCCCTTTCACTTGCTCAGCTAATGGGCATGCTGGGAAGAAAAGGAAACTTCTAAACTACTCCCCATGCTCCCTTCCATTGTGCTAGGAAGATAAGCCCTTCTCTTTCCCCTCATCTCCCACCTAAGCCAGACAACCGAGCTACTAGATGACCTCGTATTACTTACTCTCCTGGCTCCTCATAAGGGAGGAGGGGTAGAGGGAGGCTTATTTCCATTAACCCTTTTGAGGCAGATGGTGTATCTCGAGCTCCTGGGATCCCTTTACTAGATCATGGGGCCCATCTATCTGATGCTGCTTCTAACAGCTCATACCTGCAACCCTCTCTTAGGATTGCTTTTGAGTAATTGGAGTGGACTCACCGCAGAGATATCTGGGAGTTATGCCCTTTCTCTCCAGGGCAGGCTGAAGACTAGTGTTGGGTACAAAAGGCTCATTCCCTGCCTCGAGATGGGACAGACCCTATGAGACAATGAATACTCCAGCTCCCTATGGGATCAAGCTGAGTCTAGATGTCACCTGAAACCACATCCTCGCTTAATTTCTTCCCTTCACCTTTCTTGCCTCTTTCACTCTTTTACAGGATCCTCCTGAGAGCATTCCCTGAATAAATTACCTGTACAAAAATCTCTGCCTCAGTCTGTCTACTTCTATGAAACCCAACCCATGACACCTTTCCCTGCAAAGCATCTATCTTTTTAAATGTTGGCCTCAGCAATACCATTAAGATCTAGAAATAGTTCTATCACTGGTAAAAGTCTTTCTTAGGGTTTTGATAAAAGATGCCTCTGTCCAGAGAAGGAAGAATTCTCAGGAGCCTCAGAGGGATAGCTAGGGCTTTAGTAGTTCAGCTATACTCTATGTAGAGAAAAGCATGGGAAAAAGTCAATGTCATTTAGTCTTACTTCGCAGTGCGTTTTAGTAAATCCTCTCTCTCTGTTTTGGTATTCTGTCTCTCTCTTTCTCTCTCTCTTTTCTTCATCTCTCTCTTTCTCTCTGTTTGAACCCCTATCTGAGATCATATTCAAGAATTTTGAACCCTATTTTTATTGACTTTATAAATAGTATTTCCATGCCATTTTAAATCCTCTTACACACATATATTCTATCATATTCATGAACCATATTTTCCTTAATAATAGCTACCTTTTATTGAGGATCTACTATGTGCCCAAACATTCTTCTAGATATTTTACATGAATTATCTCACTCAATAAATGCTGCAAGTCAATGGGGTAGGTAATTATAATTCCCATTGTGTGTGTCTATCTTTAATCCCTATTTTCATCTTTATATCTGTGTCAGATAAGTTGTTATTTGACGAGGATCACGTAGCTAGTAAGTTGGTCAGTAGAAGAGCCAAAATTTTAACCTAGGTCTGTCTATATTATGCAGCCCATCACTCGCTTCCCTATTTAGGTGGTTTCACAATTATAAACAATACTTCAATAAGCATCCTTCGTCTTAAATCTTTGTTTGCATGTGGTTTCCTTAGGGTATATTCCTGTAAAAGAATTTGAGTCAAAGGGTACACGTTTTAAGGCTTTTGATATATATCATCAAAGTGCTTCCTAAAAAGTTGTTCCAATGTATAGTCCTACAAGTGCCTCTCCAACAAAAACCATGAGGAATTTCATTCACTCAGCTCTGAGAATGGAGACCAATTGCAGTGGTTGTAAAAGATTACAGTGATTACCATGAATGACTCGGAAATTTTATTCTGTTCTCCAAATGGTGTGCTTATATTATTTTTAAAACATCAATACTGATAATAAAATAGGAAGCATGTTTACATTTTCCCCACCAAATTAAAAGCAAATTACTAACCATGAAAAAAATGTGCAGTAGCATATTCTAAGGGCAAAGCTAATCCTGTCCTTAGATGTCAAGGATTTGTTTTTATAATGAACTTACAACATGCAGCCTTTTTTTTCTTTTTTAGGCACAGAATTAGTACATGAAAGCATTCTCATCGTAAATAACTTAGCAATATGCAAGAAGACAGAGTGTATGATGAATTTTCCTCTTCCTCCTTACCCCTGCTTCCATTCCCCTTCCCCAAAGCCATGACTAATAGCAGTTTGCTTTGCAACCTTCCAGCCCCTTTTCTATGTAAATGAATATATAAATTTAAAACTGAATAGACAGTTTTCCAAAGAAGACATAACAGATGGCAACAGGTGCATGAAAAGATGTTCAGCATCACAAATCATCAGGGAAATGCAAATCAAAACCACAGTGAGCTATCACCTCACACCTGTCAGAATGGCCATCATCAAAAAGACAAGGAATAAGCGTTGGCAAGGATGAAGGAAAAGAGAACCCTCGTGCACTGTTGGTAGGAATGTAAATTGGTGCAGCCACTACGGAAAACAGTATGGAGGTGCCTCAAAAAATTAAAAATAGAACTACCATATGCCAGCAATTCCACTCCTGGGTATTCATCTGAAGAAAATGAAAACACTAATTCGAAAAGACATGTACACCCCTATGTTCATTGCAGCATTATTTACAGTAGCCAAGATGTGGAAGCAACCTAAGCGTCCATCAACAGATAAATGGATAAAGAAGATGTGGCATTTATATCAATATATATATATATACACAATAGAATATCAACCACAAAAAAGAATGAAATCTTGCCATTTGCGACAACATGGATGAACCTAGAGGGTGTTATGCTAAGAGAAATAAGTCAGACAGAGAAAGACAAATGCTGTATGATTGCACTCACATGTGGAATCTAAACACCAAAACAAATGAACAAACATAACAAGACAGAAACAGAGTCACAGATACAGTACAGATAATAGACAGGTGGTTCCTGGGGCCGTGGGGAGGGGAGGCGAGCAGAGAATTAGGTGAAGGACGTGAAGAGGCACAAACTCGAGCTGCAAAATAAATGGGTCACAGGAATGAAATGTACAGTATGGGGAATATATGCTGGAATTAATTATATAATAATAACAGTAATAATAAATTTAAACAACAGAGTATCTTTTTTTCCCTTCCCTTCCCCTCTCTCCCTCCCTCCCCCTCCCCCTCCCTCCCTCCCCCTCCCTCCTCCCTCTCTCCCTCCCCTCCCCCTCTCTCCCTCCTCCCTCCCTCCCTCCCTTCTTCCCTCTCCCTCCCCCCTCCCCCTCCCTCCCTCCCCCTCCCTTCTCTCCCTCCCTCCCCCTCCCTCCTTATCTCCCTCCCCCTCCCTCCCTCCCCCTCTCCCTCCCCTCCCCTCCCCCTCTCTCCCTCCTCCCTCCCTCTCTCCCTCCCCCTCCCTCCCTCCCTCCCTTCCTCCCCCCTCCCTCCTTCTCTTCCTCCCCTCCCTCCCTCTCTCCCTCCCCCCTCCCTCCCCTCCCCTCCCCCTCCCCTCCCCCCTCCCTCCCTCCCTCCCTCCCTCCCTTCCTTCCCTTCTGCTCACACATGCAGCATACTGCCAGTGCTCCACCCATACAAATGCCCCGATTCTCACCACCTCTGGCTATGCCAGTCCACCTTCCAACTGCCAGCACTCGCACCTCTTCCCTGAGCGCTTTCTCTGGTCATTAAAGCTTGCTTTGCCAACCCATGTGGCAGACCAGAAGTGCCAAGGAAGTTAAACTTCCCAGGAGCAGCTCTTAACAAATGACAGTTGCCTCGTCCCTCGAACCGGACAATTTGGAGGATGTGCTGCAGTGTCTCCCAGAGGAAACTCCTTGCTTTTGAATTTCTGTGTCAGGATCTGCTCCTGATTAGACAGTCTGGAAATCTTTCCATAGTAATCTATGTAGAGCTACCAGATTATTTTTTAATAGCCGTGACCTATTAATTAATATTTAGATCGTTTTCAACTTCTTGCTTTTGCAACCTATGCCACAAGGAACATCTTTTCCTGTCATTGTTGCACCCCACGTTTGGCCATTATTTATAGTAGTTCATGATGAGAAAGAGTCGCTTCACCCAAAGTGAGCTTCACCCAAAGTATGGGGATTATTACAATCACATTGAAGAGCTGAAGAATAAGCAATGAAATTAGCAATGCCAAGAAGCAGCTGATACGGGCACAAACAACTCCCCACTGCGAATAATCGCATTTACAGCACTTGGCAGTTAAAGATTTGCCATTTGGATCACATGCCTGGGAAGGAAATGACCTGTGATCTCCGTCTGGCATCTCTGCTTGGTCTTTGGGGAAAACAGCAGCGCCAAGGACAGATTTGTGAACCAGCTTATTCTAGACACCAATCTGAAGCAACTTCTGAGACAGGTCTCAAGGCAGAACAGGTGGGCAGCTACCTGGGGTATTCATCTTTAAGAGCGGCTAAAACACTCACTCGTAGGATGCCAGGTAGGGCAGGCTTCCATCTCAAAGGTAAGTGGCATTTCTGCTGAAATACACAGCACCCTCTACTGGAAATAAAAAACCATCTGCCCTGGTGCCAACCTGTGTCTTGTATATTTTTTGTGAGGCAGTATGTGCAATTAGAGGTGATTATTATTTTTCGGTGCCTATTTGCATTTTCTAAAACAAAAATGTACTGTTTGTAATGATAAAGTTACATTTAACTCTTTTGCTTGGATTAAAGTCTCTTCCTTCTTGTGGGAATGTAAATTGGTACAGCCACTATGGAGAACAGCATGGAGATTCCTTAACAAACTAAAAATAGAGGTACCCTATGATCCTTCAATCACACTCCTGGGCATATACCCAGAGAAAACCATAATCCAAAAAGATACATGCACCCCAGTGTTCATTGCAGCACTATTTACAATAGCCAAGACATGGAAGCAACCTAAATGTCCACCGACAGAGGAATGGATAAAGAAGATGTGATATATTTATACAATAGAATATTATTCAGTCATAAAAAAGAATGAAACAATGCCATCTACAGCAGCATGGATGGACCTAGAGATTACCATACTAAGTGAAATGAGTCAGACAGAGAAAGACAAATATCATATGATATCGCTTATATGTGGCATTTTAAAAAAGGTGCAGGGCTTCCCTGGTGGCGCAGTGGTTGAGAGTCCGCCTGCCGACGCAGGGGACACGGGTTCGTGCCCCTATCCTGGAGGATCCCACATGCCGCGGAGCGGCTGGGCCCATGAGCCATGGCCGCTGAGCCTGCGCGTCCGGAGCCTGTGCTCCGCAACAGGAGAGGCCACAACAGTGAGAGGCCCACATACCGCAAAAAAAAAACAACAACAAAGAAAAAGGTGCAAATGAACTTATATACGAAACAAAAACAGACTCAGAAACATAGAAAAAAAACTTATGGTTACCAAAGGGGAAGGCAGGTGAGAGGCTTGTGGAGCAGAGGTGAGTCAGCTGTGGCGATAGTAGCCTAGCCAGTCCCCATCCAACTCACCAGCAGACAAAAGACACAAGAGTAAAAGCCCTGCAGAGACCAGAACAAGCAAATGGCCAAACTGCAGTATCGTGAATTAAATAAATTGTTACCATTTTAAGCCATAAGTGTTGCGGTGGTTTGTTACAAAGCAAAAGGTAACTCTACATTCCACTTAAAAACCATCTGACCTTAAGCAAATCCCTCAGGATCTCTGAGCCTTAGTTTTCTCAGCTGTAAAATGGGGATAGTAGGGCTGTCCAATGGACAAGAAGAGGTAGTGTGAAGAGAGAGCTTAGCATGGGCCCTGCACCTGGCAAGCACTCCACTGACATTATTATTATCACCATCACTACTACTCTTACTGTTATCACCAAGGACCAATGTGAACACCTACTCTGAGGGAAGAGAGAAAAGAAAGAAGAAATAAAGGGAGAGGAGGAGTTAGAAAGGCAAAAATTAGGGCAGAGGGATGGGTTCCTTATTAACAATATAATTTCTATATGAATTGGTGGATGTTAGCTAAACTTACTGTGTTAATCATTTGCAAGATATATGTCATTACACTGTACACCTTAAACTTATACAGTGCTGAATGTCAATTCCATCTCCATAAAACTGAAAGAAAAACAATTTTTCAATTAAAAAATTTTAATAATATAATTTGTATTTATACTAAAAATTTGAGTACATTATAAGGACTTGTGATTGTTGAGCTTTTAACAATTATATAGCAAAATCTTATTCACTTGGTTTTGTGAGATAGCACAACTGGGTAAAGTCCTTCTGAATGAATGGAAACTCTTAGTTCCATTTAATTACACAAAAAATATCTTCGACTAAATGTTTCCAAATAATGAACTTAGGGGAGCCATTTTTATAACTAGATAAGAGCTTTGCATAATTAAGACATGATTATTTTTATGTAAATAGCTGGCGTGAAAGTGCTGGGGAACCAGTGAGTCTCTTGGGTGGCTAAATATTTCTTGTGTAATTTTTTTTTGGGGGGGCCTCGCCACCTGGCATGAGGGATCTTAGTTCCCCAACCAGGGATCAAACCCGTGCCCCCTGCAATGGAAGTGCTGGGTCTTAACCACTGGACCACCAGGGAAGTCCCTCTTCTGTAATTTTGTTCGTGGTTTTTATTTGCCCTCTTACTAACCGTGTGATCTTACACATGTTACTGCTTTAAAGCCTCAGTTTTCTTACCTGTAAAATGAAGGTAATCATATCTACGTCTTAAGGTTTTGTGGGTTTAAAATGGTCATGTGCCTGGAATGCAGTAATAGCTCAATAAACATACAGAAGGGCTATAGCAGCATTAAGTAAATGAACAGCTAAATGGGGAGGCAAGACATTTGGTGTGTGGGGGAAGGGAGCAGGTAGGCAAGCTCAGAACCCTCACGACATCAGGTAAGGGGGTAAAGGCCCTTCCAGCTGCTCTGTGTCCTTAATTTTCTTTCCCTGGTGTCCTGTACTCTCTGCCTGAAGATCTCTTCCCTTCACAGTTTTAGGGGATTTTTTTTTTCTCTCCTCTAGTTATTCTGCCATTGGAATCCCATCTGCTTACAGTCTTCCAGAGGTTCCTCAAAATTTCTGTTCTGCTGATAACACGTTTTTCTTGCTTTCCAGCACTCTTCAAGATTTATTTCTTATACCTTTTATGTCACTTCCAGAAAATGCAGAAGAAGAGGACGTAGAAAAGAGCGTTTCTCATGGCACCATCTTGAAAAAGAATCACTGTGGACATTCTGAATCCCTGGTTCCTTTCCCTTTCGTCAAATGGAAAGAAAATCCAGGGGGCTGTTTGGAGGCTGTTCTGTTGCCATCTCCCCGAGCATCCCTGGGAAAGGAATTTAATGTGTACCTCTGTGATCTCATTCCTTCCAGCATGAGGGGAAAATGGTCCCCTAGTCAATGAATGGCTCATGAATGAATGGGACAGTGGCTATAACTACAGGAATTCGTGGAGTCAGGCCAGAAGTGGAGCACATTGGCCACAAGCCCCTGCCAGCCCAGATTAATGGACTTGGCTTAATGGCCTCTGTTTTAAGCTCCAGTGGTTTTTAAGCTCATCCCAGATCCAGGAGTCCATGTCAAATGCCTACTGAGCACAGCCCTGGAAGATCAATAATGAAAAAGGGAGGGAAGGACGGAGTTGAACTGAGAGCCTCTAAGTGGCAGACAGTCTGGATTTGTCCCTGTGTTAAGTCCATGTTCTCACATCTCCTTTCCTCTACATTTGTTGTTTCCATAATTATACACCGAGTCCATCGTCCATCTCACTGATGCCTCAGCCTCTTACCAAAGCCTTCAGCAGACGAGCTGCGTGCTGACATTTTTTGAGTGTCTGCTAGCCACTGTCCTGGGCACTTCACATGTGTTGCCATTTAACATTCTAAGTGACCCATGGGGTAGGTATGCTATTATCCCCATTTTAGAGATGAGAAAACTGAGGTGTAGAAAGGCTTAATGACTTGCCTAAGGATGCATAGCTATTATGTGACAGGGCCAGGGGAGCCTGGTTTTGGAGCCCATGATCCAAGCACCCTGCTTCAGTATTAGCATTCTCCTTTGAGATCACCTCTCCCAGCCTCCCCAAACCGTGACACTTCAGAGGCTCAAGAAGTCAATCACTGAGCTGTTGACCCTCGGAGAGCAGGGGCTGCAGTGGTGCCTCACCCCAATCTTCACCCACCAGAGCCAATCTTGCCATTTCTGCTGCCAGAAAGCCAGTCTGCCAGCAACAGAGACCAACACGGAGCCCTCAGGATGGAACCATCCCATGTCACTTGGTGGCGAGCTTTTTACATTGGACATCTTCCATTTGGGAAGAAGCAGTGATTCATCTTGACCAGAAATGGCACATGTTCTGGGTATTGGTTTGCCTCTCCTGCCCACAGGGTCTCAGGCAGCATTACTATCTGAGGGCTTTCCAAGTATTTGACCCATTGACACAGGATCCCCTAGTGCATGGGACCAAGGGAGCCGATGTATAACAAAGGAGATGCAGCAGTGGGTATATGACCATGGAATCCACTGGTCCTTTCACATAACATGCCACCCTGGAGCTGCTGGCCTGAGTGACGGAGCAGCCTTTTGTAGGTGCCGTGGAGGTGTCAGCTTGGAGATGATACCCTGTGAGGACGGGGCACTATCTTCTAGGACACAATATACCCTTAAATCAATGATTATTACATGGTGCTGTGTAGAAAGAAGACATGGTTCTGGAAATCTAACAGTCGAAGTAAAAGTGGCCTTCATTGCCATCATTCCCAGTGACCCACTTGGGGGGATCTGTGCTTCCTCCATTCTGCATCTTCTAGGCTCTGTGGGTCTGGAGGTCCTGGTTCCCAGAGAGAATATGCTTCCACCAGGGTACGCAGCAAGAATCCAATAACTTTAAGCAACAGCTATCACCTAGTGACTTTGGGTTCCTTGTGTCAAGAAATGAGTAGCCATGAAAGAGAGTCATCATTCTGTCCCAGGAATTGATTCTAAGCATCAGGAGGTGGTAGGATTACTGTTACCTACTTGGGTACCTAGGTGATACACGGGACATCGCTTGGTAATCCCCCTGCCCAGTCTTGGTGTTAAATGGACGGGCAGCAGCAATGACCTTAGAAGGGCGTGGTAACAAGGGGCCTCATCTAGATCAGCAGAGGTACTAGCCAAAGGTGAGGAGAATCTAGAATAGGTGGCAGAGGGCAGAGAATAATACACATTGGTTGTAGTCATGAGGCCAGCAGCCATAGCAGGGACTGTAGGTTGTCTCACTAGCCATCCTTTTATAAGTCTTTTCAGGGAAAAGACCAACCAGAATCCTGGAGGAGCTGTTCCCAGACGGGGTGAACTTATTATACGATGCGAGCACATCCAAAGGGTCCAGGGAATGGACTGTAGTGGATGCTGTGATGCCTGGATTCCCCCTTCAGGGCTGAGGCATACGGTCCCTCTGGAATGACCAGGAGTACTGCCTGCTAAGAGCTCAGAATTGAGGCCCTTGCAGGAATTGCCTTGGCCAAAAATAGCTGACTTCCCCAAGGTCATGTTCCCTCCTTGCGGACAGCCCACATCCAAGGTGGCTGATGTGTGGGTACAAAGGCCCAGCCCCCATGCCTCAATTTGGAACAACCCTAAAAAGCCATCCCAGCTTCCGAACCCCTACAGGATTGGCTGAGGCCCCCATCGGCTGTTACAATCGCATTGCCACTCAGCTTCTCCCTCTGCCCATGCCCGTTTTTCTCACTCCCTTACAGGTGTTGATCCTGGCCCCCTCTTGCACACAAATCTCTATCTCAGTCTGTTTCCCAGGACGCCAGCCTGTAACAGAAACCGTGCCTGTTTGGCTCACTGCTGTACCCCCAGGACGTAGCACTGGCCCACGTCATAGCAGGAGCTCAAGAAATGTTGGTTGAATGAATGAATAAACTAGAAAGAAATCACCTGGTCCTTGTGCAAAATTTTCCTCAATTATTGCAGTAGGGTTCCCTATCTCCAACCTGTCCAACCCACCACTGCCAGATTAATACTTTTAAAGTATCTCTCCTGCTCAAGAACTTTCAGTGGCTCCCCACTGTCTATAGACAATCCCTTTGGCCTGGGATTCAAGACCTTTAAGAAGCTTGCCCCGGTCTATCTGTCCCATCTCAGTTTTCAATTCTCATGTATCTCAGCCTAACAAGCTATCTGAACTGGACCATTAGCCTTCCTCAGACTCAGCTACGGCTTCCTCTTTTCATGAAATTCCCTTCCTATGAGATATCCTACATCTTCCCCAGTCTCCTCTGGGTCTTTCCAAATCCTTTTAATCCTTCATAGCAAGGCAGTAAAATGCAATGGTTAGAGCCCAGGCTCTGGAGTTAGAGGGAGTGGGTTCAGATTCCAACTCTGCCTCTTGTAGCTGTGTCACCTGGGGCAAGTTACTTTACCTCTCTGTGCCTCAGTTTCTTTATCTGTAAAATGGGGTTAATAATAGAATCTACCTCATAGGGAAATTTGGGGGATTAAATGAGACAATCTGGGCAAACTGTTTAGAACAGCACCTGCTCCTTAATAAACACTAAATATTGGCTATTAATCATCATCCTTGAGAGTGGGGTCAACACACTTTTTTTTTTTTGGCCACACTGCCACTTTCAGGATCTTAGTTCCCCAACTAGGGATGGAACCCAGGCCCTCGGCAGTGAAAGCGCAGAGTCCTAACCACTGGACCACCAGAGAATTCCTAAACACACTTTCTATGAAGGGCTGAATAGTAAATATGTCAGGTTTGCAGGCCATACAGTCTCTACTGAGACAACTCAACTCTGTTGCTGTAGCATGAAAACAGGCGTAGATAATACATAAATGTATGGTGCGGCTGTGTTCCAATAAAACTTTATTTAGAGACCCAGTAATCAGGTCAGATTCGGCCCACCTGCCACCACCTGCCAACCTCTGCTTCAGGATTCCCCAGTCTCCCAGGAGACAGTGACTTCTTCCTACAAGTCTGACTACTCTCAGTATCTTAACAACAGCAACAACAAAATAACACATAACTTACAGATCATTAGCCCCATCCCCTGCCTCCTGGTTAGGTCCGAAGAGGGTAAGAGGCAGCACGCAGTATAGTTAAGGGCACAGATGTTACAGGCGGACAGACTCAGGTTCTTAGTTCCACCTGCAGCCTCTGTGACTTGGGCAAATGATTTCACCCGCTGAGACTCAGTTTTCTCAGCTGTAAAGTGGAGACTGCACTAATTCAACACGCCCCCCAACATCTTCTGGGGCTGCTGTGCTGTGTCAAAGAGAAACGTCCAATCAATGCTAGCTCTATTATCTTATTATCATTTCACATCTACGACCTTCCAGCTACCGTGTTGCTTTTGCTGTTGGTAATCATTATAATAGTGACAATGACACCATTCTCTGGCTCCATCCAGAGCCCCTGGATACCAGAAGCCCTAGTGTATGTACCATCTTTGCATCCCTCTGAGGCCATGAACATAGTTGGCTGGCTGTCTGGCTGGGTGGCCAGAGCTGGGTCTTTACTTACGACTGGGGGACCCCTCCGATCCCGAAGCCCACCAGGCCCCGGAGCACCAGGATCCAGCTGTACACGGGCGCGAAAGCACTGAGGATGCCATAGTACAGGGTCCAGAGCACACTGATCTTCAGCCCCTGCGGAGAAGGAAGACACAGGGCTTCTCAGCATCTCCAGGTCACATGTCCCCTGCACATGTTCAAAGTCACCAATAGGGTCACGGTAAAGGGTGAGCCACACAGCCAAGGGGATGCCCGGGGTTCTCTGCATGGGTGGCACCCACCCTGAGGGGGTGTGGGGGAAAACTGTGGGTCATTCTTGGCTGTCCCAATGATTGGCATTTAACAGATACATCCCAGAGATGTTAGATGTCTCACAGCACGTGAGACCTAATAAAGACTTCTCCTGTGTCCTGCACCAGCTCGAATCAAACTTCCCACCCGACCATCGTGCAGTTGAAAACTGTTTATGGTTATCAGCGCCTAGATCTTCACTCTAGTTTACATATAAACAGGATTTTGGAAGGTGGGTCACGTAATTTTTCAGGAATGCAACTTCTAGGTACATCAAAGGAGGATACACTTTGTTTTATCCAGAATTTTACAAAATGGTTCATCATTTCAGAAAACCGTGTTGCCAATGGCAACGCTGCGTGTGATAGTTGAGTGACTGAGGGAACACTTCGGCATCTGTCTGCATTTATGGGGCTTCTATGTGTATCTATGAATAGATTGATCTGAATCTTATTTCAAAACGTCAGATATAAAGAAAAAGCATTGACAAGATTCCATTAAATCCAAACTTATTTATAATTGGGGCAAATAGTAACTACTTCCTTTTAGGATCTAGGCAGAGTTGTATGTGAATATTTGCATACTGAAAGTAAATTTATTAATTACCTCCTTTAAAAATTTTCTCCCTTGTATCATAGTTAGAGCATTATAACTGACTTCTTTTTTATTATTTTTATTTTTTTATTTAATTTTTTTTGGCCACGCCGCGAGGCTTGCGGGATCTTAGTTCTCTGGCCAAGGATTGAACCCTGGCCTCTGGCAGTGCAAGTATGAAGTCCCAACCACTGGACCACCAGGGAAGTCCCTGACTTCTTTTTTAAAACTGTGTAAGCAGCTAGGTTATTTTATCTTTGAAATTATTTCTGGATTATTAGGGGCACTATTAAAAATTTTATAATTTTTTTAAATAAAGGGGACACTGTAGGGAATTCCCTGGCAGTCCAGTGGTTAGGACCCAGTGCTTTCACTGCCATGCCCCACATTCGATCCCTGGTCAGGGAACTAAGATCCCGCAAGTCGCGTGGTGCAGCCAAAAACAAAAAGACATTGTATTCGATGGGGTTGAAAACCACCTAGGAACACAGTACTGCAGGACAAACCTGGTACATATTCCTGGAGTGTCAATTACCCTTAGAGACTGAAAAAAAATTAAGGGTGAATGTAATTTAAAATAGAGTTTTTATAACACAACCAACACCAAATGTATTATGGAGTAGAGTGCAAATTTAACATGAATTTTAGACCCGCCACATGAGGTCTGAGCAGACCTCCCTCTGCAGCACTCTTCCTAAATCTGTAGGATTGAGTTCACCCTTCTGCCAGCTCCCCATACCCCCATGCTTCAGGGAGAAAGCGTAAGACATACTAATTTTAGCTTTAAAATGAAAATGAATTAAAAGGGACTAGAGAGGGAATTTGGAGGTCTACCAGATGATTTCAGGTCTTTTGGAAAACAATTTTAGGTGGAAGAGAGAATGTTTTAAATAACTTTGCATCACCTTGCAAGCAGGCGATCTCCTTTTCATTTGAACCTTCACTTGTCTGATTACGCCCAAGAGGAAGTATCCATGTGGTGCTGGTCTGCCTTTCTTTTCTAAATTTATTTATTTATTTTTGGCTACATTGGGTCTTCGTTGCTGCCCGCCGGCTTTCTCCAGTTGCGGCGAGCGGGGGCTACTCTTCGCTGTGGTGCGCGGGCTTCTCACTGCGGTGGCTTCTCTTGTGCGGAGCAAGGGCTCTATTCGCGCAGGCTTCAGTAGTTGTGGCTCATGGGCTTAGCTGTTCTATGGCATGTGGCATCTTCCCGGACCAGAGCTTGAACCCGTGTTCCCTGCATTGGCAGGTGGATTCTTAACCCTGCTGGTCTGTCTTTAACACCTTTTTAAACATCTGCTAATCTCTCACTTTAACAAAGAGGGCAGTGGGGCAACCATACCAGCTAGAATTTATTTATTTATTTATTTATTTATTTATTTTGGGCAGTGTTGGGTCTTCGTTGCTGCGCATGGGCTTTCTCTAGTTGACGCGAGCAGGGGCTACTCTTCGTTGTGGTGTGTGGGCTTCTTATTGCGGTGGCTTCTCTTATTGCGGAGCACGGGCTCTAGGTGCGTGGGTTTCAATAGTTGTGGCACAAGGGCTCGGTAGTTGTGGCTCGCGGGCTCTAGAGCGCAGGCTCAGTAGTTGTGGCTCAGGGGCTTAGTTGCTCCACACCATGTGGGATCTTCCCGGACCAGAGCTTAAACCCGTGTCCCCTGCATTGGCAGGCAGATTCTTAACCACTGCGCCACCAGGGAAGTCCCCCAGCTAGAATTTTATAACATTGTTTTCTTTGTATTTATTTTTGCAGATACTTCCTATTTAGTGCAGTTGCTATTGATTTCCCATTTAAGACTCTCTATCAAGTTTCCTTTTCAAAAAACATGCATTTGAGGATTTAAAAAAATGTTGATATAAAGAGAGATATGACGTATATAAGAGAACAGGTGGAGCAGGAATTATTCAAGCCCAGGAAAACCTGGATCTATTGTAATAATGAATAACAATAATAATTAATAAATAATAAAGCAACCTTTCTGTTCCCCTAAACCCAGGGCTATGATATTGGTACCTGCCACACATATACTTGGTTCCTTTCTTTTGACTTAAGCTAACTTAATAGGGATTTTCTTTCTTGGAACCCAACGAGTCTTGAATCAGTAACAAGACATCATTAGCAGCAGAGAAAATAAAAGAACAGAAGGAAAACAGCAGGAGAAGAGGAGAGGGGAGAGAGGAGGGCACCCAGACTGGCACGTGGCAGCCAAGCCTCTCTCACGGGGCTGCCCGGCAACTGTGCTATCCCAGTGAGGTCACCGGGTGCCCCCATACCAGGCAGCAAAGACAAGCAGGCTGATCTGTCCTGTCAGGTCATAGCAGGGTACAGCTGGCTCTGCATTTGCCCGTCTATGCCAGGGCTTTCCAGCTGCCCAGAAAATGAGGACTCAGCAACCGTTTGGAAGTACTGTTATAGCTATTGCAAAGGCACCGGCAGTGCCAACAAGCCCCATCTAAGCACTGCTTGGGGACTCTGCAGAAATGTCCTTTGGGCTTCTCATTACCTACAGTTGTCATTCTACCTAACATCTGTTCTGCCTTTTAGATTGTTACCCCTCCCTCCCTTCCTCCCTCCCTCCCTTCCTTTCTTCCTTCCATATTTATTAAGCATCCTCTGTATACCAGGCTCTAGAGATAGACGGATAGATATTATACATGCATTAATTTGCTGATTCAGTTATTCATTCAACAATCAGCATGTATTGAGTGACTGCAGTATACCAGACACTTAGAGATACTGATATATATTATTCATTCATTCAATACACAGGTATCGAACACCTGCTGTGTGCCCAGCACTAGAGGTACTGAAATGTATCATTCATTCATTCACTCATTTGTTCACTATACATGTATTGAGCACCTGTTGTGTGCCTGGCAGTTGAGGTCCTAATATACATTATTCATTCATTCATCCATTCACTCTGCACACATTGACAGCCTACTGCTTGCTAAGCACTTGGCTTTGTCCTGGGCTAGGGCAGGCCACATGACAGCCAGAGTCTCTGACTTCATGGAACTTTCATTTGCATTTCTTAAATCGCAGCCCCATCATTACACTGGATCCTCACAGTGGCCTGTGGAAAGACGTTATTTTCATGACCACTTTATGAATCAGCACGTTGAGGGCCGACGGAGCTGAGTGATTTGTTCAGGATCAGCAGAGT
This sequence comes from Lagenorhynchus albirostris, assembly GCF_949774975.1. Taxonomy (NCBI): domain Eukaryota; kingdom Metazoa; phylum Chordata; class Mammalia; order Artiodactyla; family Delphinidae; genus Lagenorhynchus; species Lagenorhynchus albirostris. The sequence continues at coordinate 70,628,931 of NC_083108.1, forward strand.
CAAAACTGGAGCCAGGATGTCTAATGCCCGAAGCTGTACTTTGAATGAGCCACTCCCCTCCTCCAGGACCTTTGACGGCTCCCCATTACCCCTGGCAGAGAACATACACACATGATGCAGGTGTAAATGCAGCGAGGACAGGTGGGCCTGGGTGAATGAAAGAGAACTTGCCCTGCCTTGCCAGCCTCAGCTCCAGACAAAAGCTACCATCACAGAGTGTGGATCCCAAGCTGCCGGATAACGCAGCTTTCCAAAAACCCACATCTCTTTTTGCTTTTATGCAAAAATATGTGAATTTTGAAGCGGAGGCAACTGATTCAAAATCCCATAAAGCATTGCATGGGATAAATTATACACATCTGGGGGCCACATTTGGCTCATGGCCCACCTGTTTGCCACCTGGAGCCTGGAAAGGCTTTCATCTTGCTGCCACTTGGATGCCAGGCCTGCAACCCCAGAGGAGCATGCTGATCTCATCGCCATGAGCATTGCTCAGTCTCCTGCAGGACTGTCTGGCTCAAGTCTCCTGGTACTCTCCAATCTTTCTCAAGCACAAGGAAAATAGTCACAGGCAAGGAAACCCGAGGATCTTCAAAATATTGAAAAGAGAGGCCCAGTGCCTGCCAGCCACCTCCTTTTCCTCCTTAGAGATAACGTGGTCCTGTAGCCTTTGAACTAGAGGATGACCTGATCACATTCTAAATCTTTTTTTTTCGAGTCCCAACCAAAAGTAGTTACCATTAATCACGGGCTAACCATGCATCTGTAAATACTGTTCTAAGTGTATTATATACATTTTCTTTCTTTTTTTTTTCGGTACGCGGGCCTCTCACCATTGTGGCCTCTCCCGCTGCGGAGCACAGGCTCCGGAAGCACAGGCTCCGGAAGCACAGGCTCAGCGGCCATGGCCCACGGGCCCAGCCGCTCCGTAGCATGTGGGATCTTCCCGGACCGGGGCATGAACCCGCGTCCCCTGCATCGGCAGGCGGACTCTCAACCACTGCGCCACCAGGGAAGCCCTACATTTTCTTACTTAATCCTCCCAGCAATCCTTTGAGCTCCTACTGTTGTCAACCCTATTTTGCCGATGGGAAAACTGAGGCTCAGAGAGGTAAAGCAGCTGTCTCAACGTTACCTCGCTCGACAGGGGGCGCTACGTTATGAACCCGGATGAGTTTATCTCCATCTGTGCAAGGCCACACACCCACAGTTGCCCTTCCTTTCTGCGGCTGCCACAAGTCCCCAGGCTGTAGAAACTTCTGTAGGAATCAAAGCGTTCTTGGGGCTTCCCTGGTGGCGCAGTGGTTGAGAGTCCGCCTGCCGATGCAGGCGACACGGGTTCGTGCCCCGGTCCGGGAAGATCCCACATGCCGCGGAGCAGCTGGGCCCGTGAGCCATGACCGCTGAGCCTGTGCTCCGCAACGGGAGAGGCCACAACGGTGAGAGGCCCGCGTACCGCAAAAAAAAAAAAAAAAAAAAGCGTTCCACCGAGTCCTAGCCCCACATGTGATCCTCCTGCAAAGTCACGCAGCAGACGCCCTCACAGAAACCTCCCAGCTGAGCCAAGGAAGATCAGGGAGCTGAGAGGAGGTTCTCCGAGCTTGCCAAGACTCGCCAGCTGTCTGGCTCGCCTGCTGGTCCTGGAGGAGTTCTGGGGAAGCTTTATAATTAGAGCCGGATCCATCCTCCACGAGGTTGGGCCAGAATTCCATGCTGGGGAGAAGGAGGCTCTTCAATCTGGCGGCGCTTTCTCGCTCTCTCTCCGGTCACGCCAGCTTTATGTTGGGTGTGGTATTTAGCAAGCTGCTCAGGAGATCTGGAGGAACCCTCTGCAGGCAGCCCCCTCCAGGCTTCATCTATCTGGGGTGGATGAATGTTCAACTAATCAACTGAATTCCAGGGAATCGTTCAGTGATGTCTCCCAGCAGCCAAGGTCAAGGTGATGGATGCGAACTCTGGAGCCAGATGCACCTGCATTTTAACACTGGCCTTGCCATTTATTGGCACCGTGAGCTTGGCAAATAGGAAGGATAATGGAAATTGAAGAAACATTTCCTCTGTGTCAAAAGCTTTCTGTCACAAGGGTCATTTACTCCCCGTAACAGCCCTATGGGGAAGACTATTATTATACCATTGACAGATGAGGAAACTGTGGCACAGACAGATTGAGCGCCAAGGGGATGGGGGTGGGAACCACCAGCATCTTCTATGTTCTGAAATGCACATCCTTGGGTCCCACTAGGGATATGTGATTTCAAGAGTCCACAGCCTCAGAGCAACATCTTCTCTTTGCCCTTCAGTGTATCCCTGAATTAATTAGACCCCCACCAAATGCTCAGTCAGCATAAGTTTTGCTACTTTGTCAATGCCATCACAAAGATAACCCAGAGGACACGAGCTTAGGAGAAGTTGCCTTACTGTTTTCCTGCCATACTGGTCTGAGATGTTTCCCCAGAGGGTAGAACTGGACATCATGCCGACAAAGACCACCTGTGTGGGCAAAGACAGTTTCTGTTAGATAATGACACGGAGCATCGTGGAGAAAAGGAACACCAAATTGAAAGTGTGACATCACACTCCTGTAATAAGAATGAAGCAAGCTTTACTGAGAACGTGTTGAGATGCAAATACTAGTCTACATGCTTCATGTTACTGTTTAAGCCTCACAACAATCCTATGGGGCGGGTGCTATTATTATCCCCATTTCACAGATGAGGAAACAGAGACTGAGAGAGGGGAGGTCACATGGCCTGGGTCACACAAGTGTAAGTGATGCAGCCTGGGCTGGAATCAGGCTGCATGGCTGCAGAGCTAGTATTTTACCAATTTCTCACCAAACCCAAGAAATGTCTTATGGCTAAAAAAATGTTAAAGGTTCCAAGGTAGAGTTCGGAGGATATGAAAACAGGAGACAGGAGGTTAGGATGGGAGTTGTAAGCCATTAGCAAGAGACGGCAACCATGGAGTGCTCACCGTGTGCTGGGCAAAGTACTTGTTCCGTTGTTAACCCTTGATCAGAGCAGATGAGTTATAAATGCTCATACCCATTTTATAGATGGGTAGCTTGAGGTTTAGAAGTTTTAAGAAACCTGCTCTTATCCCAGGGAGGAGAGGGTAGAGACAGGTCTTAAACCCAAACAGGCCGACTAGAGCTCTCTTCACTGTTCTATCCCTTCCGGAGCACTCACCAAGTGTCAGACACCACACTGAATGCTTTTTACATATGTCTTACCTAATTCTCACAGCAGCCCTAAGGAGTGGGTACTATTATTATCCCCAGTTTACATATAAGGCCACTGAGGCCCAGAGACGGGAATGGCACTGCTTAGTGTGGTCTGAACCCAAAAGCATTCCTCCAGGCATGGCCTAGAGCAGAGGGCTCCAAACCGGCTACACAGAGGTGTTCCAAGGGAGAAGCAGAGTTGGATAGTTTTAAAGGAATTCACTTCCAGGTCCTCAACTTCCATAGAGATTCTTTCCTGAGAACAGGTTAGGGGTCTCACCAGTTCCCTCCTCCCTTTCTCAACCACCCCTCCCCCACTTCTCCCTACCGCATCCTCCCAATGCACCTCACAGTACATTGGTTTGAGGTTAAACCCTCCAGGATGCCTCCAGAAGGACACCAATGACACAGTTACAAATCCTTTCGCAAGTCATCTTGATTCCAATTCCATTTTATTATTATTATTATTATTATTTTTTTTTTTTTTTTTTTTTTTTGCCGTACGCTGGCCTCTCACTGCTGTGGCCTCTCCCGCTGCGGAGCACAGGCTCCGGACGCGCAGGCTCAGCGGCCATGGCTCACGGGCCCAGCCGCTCCGCGGCATGTGGGATCCTCCCGGACCGGGGCACGAACCCGCGTCCCCTGCATCGGCAGGCGGACTCTCAACCACTGTGCCACCAGGGAAGCCCCATTTTATTATTTTTAACCAAATTGCAGGAAAGCCTAATCAAGCTGTCAGCAAATTAGATCACTAAAAATAATTTTTCATAAACGACTTTTGTGTGCTCTTCAGCACGAAACTTGGAAGTTGTTGAAAAACATCAAGTGGCATTAGTTTATTGAGTTATTACAAAACTCCTTCAGTTTCCTCCCCCCAAAGTTTTTATATGTGAACAAAGCCTTTCATATTCATATCCATTCAATAAATATGAAAAGTAGGAGTAGCCTAGTGGCTGAACCCTGTCTCATTTTAGCAATAAGTAATGATTCAAGAATGCATGACATAATTGGGAAACATTCCGTAGCCCTCATGAAGAGGTGTGTTCCTGATAAGGTGACTTATGTTTAGCAATTATTTATCAAAATTAATTCTATCTTGTTTTGATCTGTTGCTTATTACTAAAAATTATCATGATAACTTACTGCAGGAGAAAAATGTTAATACTCAGAGCCTTATGGTCTCAGAAAATTAAAAACAATAACTTAAAATGTCACAAAAACTATGAGAGGGTGACAAATGAAGTACTTTCAAGCATAATAAAACATTACATTAAGATAAACTTATATGGAGAAATGGAATGAAAATACCAGTTCAAGAAGAAAACAAGACAATGCAAAATTTCCAAATTCTTCTGAAGAGCTTATTCATGTTATTTTTACACGGGTGATGGTGGGTAGCAGATAAATATTTCAATTCCATTGGACACATTAAAAAGAGTGATATGGGACTCCCCTGGTGGCGCAGTGGTTAAGAATCTGCCTGCCAGTGCAGGGGACATGGGTTTGAGCCCTGGTCTGGTAAGATCCCACATGACGCCAAACAGCTAAGCTCATGCGCTACTGAGCCTGCGCTCTAGAGCCCGTGAGCCACAACTACTGAAACCCGCGCGCCTAGAGCCATGCTCCGCAACACGAGAAGCCACCGCAATGAGAAGCCCACACACCACAACAATGAGCAGCCCCCGCTCGCCGCAACTAGAAGAAGCCCACGCACAGCAACGGAGACCTGACGCAGCCAAAAATAAATAAATAAATAAATAAATTTTTAAAAAATAAAAAATGAAAAGAGTGATATGAAAATTTAATTTGAACTTTTAATATTTCAATACTCCAGAAATTATATAAGCTGCAACTATAATTTTAAAGTTTTAACGTCAATTTAAAAACTTGTGAGACTCCTGGGGGCTGCATAGTTTTTACACAATTCTTTTCTAGATTAGCGAGAGCAAAAGTGTTTGATGATTACTGTCTTGGGGTAAAGTGTGGCCTTAGTCACGTGCTAAATGATATCCTTACATCCCGAAAGAGTCAAGCATCCCTGTAAACACCCGTTTTCCCCCATTCTCACTCTCCCAGGGGAGACCTAGGCACTGCAGAGTACTGGTTATATATCACAGTAATTACGGTAATCTCACACAGTATTATTGCCTGTGACAGCAACGATGGTCAGTCTCATCCTTCTTATGTACTTTATGCAGCTGAAGCAGCTCCTGCAGTGCCCTAACTTTTCTGCAGAAAACTTGACCATGGAACTTCACTGCTCTACTAGCCCGTGAGTCCAAACCTGATACCATAGGAAAGTGATCCAGGGCAGTAAGCTGGGGGCAGGGGCTCTGAGTCTGCCTGGCCTTGATTTCAATCCTGCCTCTGCCTCTGATAGGCTGTGTGAGTTTGGGCAAGTCATCGCACCTGTCTGAGACTTAGTGTCCTTATCTGTAGAAATGGGAGGAGTAATAACAGCACCTCTTTCATAGGTTGAGAGGGTTAAAGAGGTAAAGCATGGAAAACCCCTAGCACAGATGCTGGCATATAAGTGCTCGTTGATAAATGGTGGCTGTTAGGAACCAATGACAAGGGATCAAAAAGGCCTCGCATCACAAAAACACAGACCTGTGATTATTCCTTAGGAGGTATTAGTGAGAATGAGGAATATAAGAAAGAAGTATCATCTACCCGACCTCTACCATGTGCTAGGCACTCTAGGGATTTTGTTGACCATCCGAAGTCAAACAGGCGTTATCACCCCTATTTTGCAGATGATGAAATAGAGCCGAACGTGTCTCATTCAAGGTCACACATCTCAAGGTAACTAAACCACAAAAATCCAGATGTATGCGCTTATGAAGTTCCTTATTGCCTTGTTGCCAAAGGCCAAAGGCACTCAGGCCATTCTAGAACAGTTGTCCATAGAAAAACAGCATTCTGGGAGGCATTCCTAGTCAGCAATGACTCTGCCACTAGCTAGGCTGTGTGACCTTTTGCGAGTGACTTAACCTCTCTGCACTCATCTTCCTCAGCTCATAATAGTACCTACCTCATAGCATTGTGAGGATTAAAAAGCACAATGTATATTGCACATATATTGTATACAGTGTATATAAAGCCATTTGCACTGTAAATGCTCAATAAACATTAGCTTTTGTGGGTATCATTATTTTTATCCTCTTATCCAGCCTGGCCATTCCCCTCCCTTTTAGAAGATTGCCGTTGAACTATCTCTGACAAAAATTAAGCGTCTGACTCATGCTCCTCCAAGCCTTAGTTCCAGGGAGTAGCAGCTCCTACAATTTATTGAACATGTACTATGTTGTTTCCAATCCTCAAGTCACCCTCATGTGGGAGGAACTGGCATCTCCTTTTTGGAAGAGTGAGGCTTATAAGGTTTAAGTGATACGATCAGGCGTGTTCCAGCTTCCTGGCAATTGAGCAGGATATCTGGGGCCCCCAGGTAGCTGGAACCCCCAGGAGAGGTTAGAGTTGGCTGCAAAGCTGCCAGGATACGTGAGATGGAGAAGGGAGGAGGAATCTGAGGTAATGGTGTTTCCATTCAGGGTTTAAGTCTTTTCTGTTGAGTCCTTGGCAGCAGAAGGAGGAGGGGGACATCCTACAGAAACCACCCCTCCCCCCCGGGGGGACCAGAAATGTGCACAACAGGAAAGGGCTGCTGGGCTGCCTACCGAGGTCAGCAACGCCACCTGCCAGCTGGGCAGCCGCCACTCGCAGTGCAGCTGCGGCGCAAGGATGCTCAGGATCATCATCTCCATGGCGTCGGCCATCTGCAGGGAGCAAGCAAACATCATGAGGCCAGGATGCTGCCCGGGCCGGGGACGGCTGGCCCTTCACCAAGTCCACGACCCCAAGCGAGTGTGTACAAAAATCCCTCCTCTACCTTCTGCTGAGTGCCCTATCACACATCAAAACACACTGAAAGTTGGGACTTCCCTGGAGGTCCAGTGGTTAAGACTCCACCCTCCCAATGCAGGGGGCACGGGTTTGACCAGGGCGGGGAAGTAAGATCCTGCATGCCGCTGCAGAGCGGTCAAAAATACAATAGCTAAATTAAATTTTAAAAACACACTGAAACAAAGCACCGCCTGGAAGGGTGGGATAGGGAGGGTGGGAGGGAAGGAGATGCAAGAGGGAAGAGATATGGGAACATATGTATATGTATAACTGACTCACTTTGTTATAAAGCAGAAACTAACACACCATTGTAAAGCAATTATACCCCAATAAAGATGTTAAAAAAAACAAAAACAAAAACAAAAAACACTGAAAGCTCTAGTAGTTAAAACAGTGTGGTGCCATGCAGGAATTGACAACTAGACATTCAACATTCTTTGTGTGCGTGTGTTCTCCCATGTTTGGAAAAACTTAGGGGCACTCCCCGAATGAAGTGGTAAGATATCGTATTTCGAAAATCAGAAAAACATTTTTATAGAGGTAGAGAGACAATGACTTTTTTCTCTTATAGCTCAATTAAAAACTAGTTTCTCTTTGGTCATCGTTCATGTAGAATTGTCAGTATAGTTAATGAGTGACCTTTTAACATTATTAAAACATACTGGGAAGCCCTGGTAATTAAATATAGTGGTACCTTTACTGGATTAAACAGACAGAGCAATGGCACAGAAATGAGAGTCAAGAAGCAAACCCATGTAGCCGTGGGAATGTGGTGGATGATAAAGGCGGCTCTGCAAATTAGTGGGAAAAATGATGTGGGGAAATTGATGACTGTTTGGAAAACTATGTAGTTAAATCTCAGTCTTGCACTAGTCACAAAAATCAATTTCAATTGTATTAACGGTCCAGATGCATTATTTGCTTTAGGTAGATTAAGGGAGTTTGACGAGGGCTCATGAGCCCCTTAAAACAAAGGCACATTTTGATCTGTGCGTGTTTTTCTAGGGTGAGCCTCACAGATGACATCAGAATCTTATAGAAGCCCTGAGCCTCAAAGGGTTGAGAGCCACTTAATTAACCAGAAGCTTCAACTTCTCCTTGAGGGCAACTGTCAACCACACCTAACCTCCGCAGCCCCAACCCCCAGACCTTCATTATCACCCAGGGTCACTCAACCCAAACTCTGCTGATTCAAGCAAAGGCTCTATGTGGAAGGAGCTGTGTCCTTCCATGTAGACCGTGGAAAGCCAGTTGAGCAGCACAGGTGTTCCTTGGAAACTGAAGGGGAGGTCACTGTCCCCAGAGATACTTGCCCAAGCCAAGCCGGTGAGAACAGAGAGCTTCCATTGAAATTTTCCAAAACCAATGGCTTCCACCGCATCTTCCACCATGAAAGTATCTGGGAAGGAGAAGGGGGAGGTGGAGGAAGGAGTCAGTGCATCTCGCAGTTGTCCTAGTGTGTGGGGCCTAGGTGGGGGCGGGGGTGTCCCTGGCCAAGCTCTTTAAAGGCAGTGCCTGTTGCTTCTAGAACTTATCCTAGAAAAGCCTTCCAGCAAGCATGAAGGTATATCTTGCTGCAAAGTCCAATGCAACACTGTTTCTACAAAAGGAAAAACTGGACCACCCAGAATGTCTATCAACAGGGAATTGGTTAAATTATTTTATATATTATATTTAAATGTTTATATATCTACATTATGAAATACAACCCATCTGTTTAAAAATGGGCAGATATAGAAAGATGTATATATTGCTAATTTTAAGAAAACAAAGCAAGATGGACCACGGGAAGCAAGTGTCCACAGACTGTCGACAGGGTTATCTGTCAGCATTCACTTTTTTGTACATTTCGATCATGTCTGAATGCTTCCTAAATAAACACATATTATTTGTATACTCAGAAAAAAATAAGGATATAATTTAGAAGCTTATAAGTGTTTTGAGAAAGACGAAAAGACTAAATGCAATGTGGTGTGCTGGATTGGTTCCTGTAACAGCACTGCTGGGAAAGCTGGTGAAATCTGAATGAAGTCTGGAGTTTCTTGGATAGTATTGCACCGGTGTTAATTTCTTAGTTTTGACAAGTGTGCCATGGTTAAGTAAGATGTTAACTTTAGGGGAAGCTGCATGAAGAGTATATGAAAAAATAACAAACACACAAAAAAGATTTTGAGAAAGACAAAAAGAGTATACGAGAACTCTCTGTGCTATCTTTGCAAATTTTCTGTAAATTTAAAATAATCCAGGGACTTCCCTGACAGTCCAGTGGTTAAGACTCTGCGCTCCCAATGCAGGGGGCACAGGTTCAATCCCTGGTCGGGGAACCAAGGTTCGCATGCTGCACAGCAAGGCCAAAAAAAAAAAAAAAAGTCCAAAATAAAAAGTGAACTAAAAAATAAAAATACTAAAGGAGCATGCTGGGTGGCCTTCCTGTGGGGCCTCTGAGGATCTCATCAGCCTCTGCTGGGAGTTGTCATCTTATTAGAATTTCAATCATGGGCCCCTTATAGCAATCATAATTTTCTCTAGAAGTATGAGCTGGTGTTTATCACACCAGCAGGGTCTGGTTTCCTTCAGTAAAAATACTGAGGAGAAAGCAGAGTGAGTTCTATAACATCATCAATAATAAGAACAGTAACAGTAATAATATAATGGTGACTTTACGGAGTGCTCCCTGTGGGCCAGGCACTGCCCTAAGAGCTTGATGTACATTATCTCATTCACTCCCTGGGGCTCAGTCTTAGCCCCATTTTACAGAGGAGGACACGAACTTGCCCACTGCTAACGTAGCCGGCACACTGAGATCTGGGAACTGAGCCCAGACCAGCCCGAGCCTGAAGCCACTGCTTCTAACCTCTGCCTCCCCTTCCTCCCCAGGCATTGCCTCCTTAGATCTGCCAACAACAGGCCTTGGGCTCAAGCCATTAATCCTCTCTCTTGTTGGGAATCGCTCTCAGGAATGCATAGAATGTTTTCATCCATCAGCATCGTCAGGTGGTGAGGGGAGACCAGGTCCCCTAGCACCGCTTCAAGTCTCTTGTTTGACCATCTGTATTCAGAGGGAGCACAGGGTCATGGGTAGGAATGTGGGCTCTGAGGCCAGATTTCCTGGGTGTAAATCCAGCTTGGCTAAGTCCTAGCTGTGTGACCCTGGGCAAGACACTTAACCTTCTGTACTTCCGTGTCCTCTCCTGGAAAATGGGAAAGATAATCGTAATACTTCCAGCTGGAACTGTTGTGAAGATTAGATGGGTAAGATGTGTAAAGTGCTTAGAACAGTGCCTGGCACAGAGTAAATCCTCAGCCTGTGTCTGCTGCTCTAATCACTACTGTCATCTTCACAATCACCATTGCCACCATCATCATTACATTATCATCAGCACCATCATCATCTCTAGCATCATCATCATCATCACCATCACCATCATCATCACCATCTCATCATCATTATCATCTCTATCACCATCATCATCATCATCATTGTGGCTGCCATCCTCAGCGAAGTGTTAGTCAATGTTGTTGACTGTCAGGGATTATGATATAACCCTGCCTGCTGAAGAAAGCCATGTAGGTCCAGCCCCACACTTCCAGTGTCACCCCTGGCCTCCAGGCCCTCCTACCTGCCCCTTCACAAGATCCCTCTGAGCATACCACCTGGAGAGGCAACCCTGGTACCTCAGAGCCCCTGACTGTGGCCTGGGTCAACGGCCCAAATTCAGGGTCCCCTCACCGTCAGTGGGATTGGCAAACTCCTTAGGCACAGCTGCCCCATCATCCAGCTCGACGGCCTCTAGGCCTGCACGGACCCCTTCAATCTGGACCTCATGCTCTCCCGAAGCCGTGTCGTCCTCTGACCTTGCGCTCTCGCCTGTGCGACGGAATTTCACCACCCTAGAGGACAGAGCAAATCTGGTCATGATGGCTAGAACTCCTCCTCAACGGCCTTGCAGTATAGCTGTTGTGTCCAAGACAGGTGACAAGCTTTCTCTCATGGTCTAGAGAGTTGAATGGGTGGAGGAGAGGTGGGGGTGGGCATTTCTGTTGAGTTGGACTGTGGGGAGGGTGACAACTTTAAGGGCTGCCTAGTACAGTTGGATGGGTTGGGCACTGCACAACTCCAGGGGGAGCCCTGTTCACATGGCAAGTTATGTGAATGAGGATATCCTTGCGCTAGACCTAAAAACTGGTTGGAAGTACATGTGTTTCAGAATTTACGCTCCTCTATCTATATCTAATGGACGTAACAATTTGGTCACCTAAGGGTAACATTATGCCCACCAAAAGTTGCCCACACAGTATTTTTTTTTTTAATTTAAAGTGGATGCCAATGTTTTAAAATTAGGAGAATTCACATAAAAATCCAGATTCCCGACATCTCTTTCAAAAGTAGAATATCTGGCCACCTGGGGCACACATTCTAATAAGGGACCAACGTGGCTAGACCAGGGCAGTGTATCCCCTGTAGATGGGACACACGATGCACAGGTGACCACAGTCTTGTCCTCTCCAAATAACCACCAGCCCTGACAGTCTCCTGCCACTTATCTTTATACTTGCTCTGTGTTCCACTCACTTGGCACTTTGTTCCCTTTGTCTGGCTCTGTAGGCATTTGAGTTTGAGACCCCATGGACTCCACTCTCAACACAATACATTCCTTCACACTGTGCTGCTTCTTGTGACTCTGGGAAACGCCTTGACTTTTCTGAGCAGCAACTTCTTAATCTGAGACTCAGAGGCAAAAATACATGTCTCCTCCAACTTCCTCACCCCCAAACACAAAACTCCTGCTCTCTGCCAGCCCTGTGGTGAGTTTCAGGGTGACAGCAGCAACAGGAGAGATGAGTCCCTACCCTCCCAGGAGAGTCATATGGAATGAGTAATGCCCATTTCTCCCAGAGCTTTGAAAAACGGAGTCTGCGATGACATGGGCATGAAGGGCAGAGGGCTGATGAGGGACTGGAGGGCAAATCTGGGCAACGTTTTTAAAAGGTAAAAATGGAGACATTTCTAAGTAAAAAGTATAGCTATCAACATCATCATCAATTAATTATTGCATTATTCCATACATTTCACCAAGAACAACTGGTACTCTGGCATAGAAAGGGTAAATCTTCAGATTCCAGAAGGCTGGGGAACATTCCCCGCTTGTGAATTTGGAGAAAAGACAGATGAAATCACGGCAGTTTTGTAAATACCTGAAACTCCATTTGATGGCAAGGCTGGGCTTGGACAGCTCCAGCTGTTAATCTCATCTTGTGTTGGAAATACGCGGCAGAGCATAGAGCACAGGGTTTGCAGGCGGATCGGCTGGGATTGAAGCTTGGAGCAAACACTCCATCCCATCCACTACCACCACTGCACTCTCCACCACGCCCACCACCGTCTAGCAGCACCTGTGCCTCGTTCTAGGTGTTGCTTTCCATGCACTCGCTCTGCACGACAGCTCTATTAGGTTGGTATTATTATCACCATTTTACAGATAAGAAAACTGAGGCCCCAGAAGTCACAGGACTTACCCCTGGTCACAAAGCTAAAAAGGCATGGAGCCAGGGTTCACCCCCAGGTCTGTCTGATCAAAACCTTGCGTTTCTGGCCAAAGACAGGATACCATTCAAACCCTTCCATTACTCCCCATTTACTCCATTCCCCCCATCCAAAATCTTTTATTTTGAAATATTTAAAGAATGTAAGATTGAATAGATAACAATGACAGAAATGTCTTTGATTCTGCTGTCCAGCTTAAAGACTAGACACTACTAGTAGGCTGAACCATATGAAATTGCCAACATTTGACCATAAGTCAGTTGAAGCCACCATGTCTCTTTTCCAGTCTCTCTCTCTCACGTTTTCATCGTTAATACTCTTCCTTGATCAGTACTCTTTACAGGCATCGTTATTGGACTTCACCCTCACAATAACCCTGAGACGTGGTGACCTTTTCCATCCCCACAGCATAAGATATACCTGTAGTCACTCTGAGCCTCAGTTTACCTTGCTATAAATTAGGTGTAATAGTTTTGTCATAGGTCGAATTCCTTAGAAGCAGAGCCTAAAATGGGATTCTCTTTTTTTCACCTGTGGTAAAATACACGTAACATTAAATTCAACATTGTAACCCTGTTTAAGTGTAGAGTTCTGTGGCATTAAATATATTTACATATCGGGCAACCATCACCACTGTCCATTTCCAGAACTTTTTCATCTTCCCAAACTGAAACTCTGTACCCACTAAACACTAACTTCCAATCCCCTTTTCCCACCAGCCCCTGGCAAGAACGATTCTACTTTTTGCCTCTATGAATTTGACTACTCTAGGGACCCCACATAAGTGGAATCACACAGTAGTTGTCTTTTCGTGATTGGCTTATTTCACTTAACACCTTCAAGGTTCATTCATGTTGTTACATGTGTCAGAATTTCCATCCTTTTAAAGGCTGGATAATGTTCCATTGTATGAAATGTGATCCACAGGGAGCTCTGGAGTGTGAATTGTACCGTGGAGATTGTCCCACCCAGAGGTCTGGGGGCTTGGCTCGAATCAGTCAATCACTGGTCATGCCACCCCAGGGATGGAAGGCATAACTTCCCAGGTATCCCCAGGTGAAGTGGTTCCCCTCAGTCAAGGGAAACCCTCCAGAAGTGACTGCAGCTGTGAGCTGTGAGCACCCATGACTGGCAGCAGCTGGGGGATGATCAATCTGGTAAAGGGAATCTGGGACAGGCACCAAGGGTATCTGCTACAAATAATAGCCCTCCAACCATACAGCTATTTATTGAGCACTTACTAAATGCTAAGAGCTATGCTTTTTACATTATCTCCTGTTAGTTACCCTGATGATCAACCTACGAATGAGTTAATGTTATTATCCCCATTGTACAGATGAGAAAACAAATGCTCAGAGAGGTTAAGACACTTGCCTGAGGTCACACAGCTTGAAAGAACTGAGGCTTCAGCCTGGATGTCTTTGGTATTAGAGCCCTGGGTCCTAATCACTAAGCATCAGCGCCTCTCGCGAGCATTCACCTGTGTCTGGGGAATGAATGTGAAGCCCGAACCCAGCTGCCCTGTGTGGGTGGGCTTGCCAGAGAGTGGATAACGACGTGACCTGGCGCAGGAACAGAAAGGCACAGCTCGATTCCAGCCTGGCTGACAGCTCTTCAGGTTGTCACATTTGTGCAGGGGCTGTTGAGCTGGATGGAACTTCGAAATCCCTGCGGGGCTGGTCACAACACAGGAGTCGGGGCCCCACTCCAAGAGGGTGTGACTCAGAAAGTCGCGGTTGGAGACTGAGATTTTGCATTTCCAGCACGTTCCCAGGTGGTGCTGCTCTGGCTGATCCAGCGACCGAATTAGCGCCTTAGAGGCAGGCAAACAATTCTGCCCACCCCACCTTCCCCACCCCGAGTGCTGAGGGGCGGAGGCTCCTACTCTGTTGGCTGAGCTGGGTGCCTGCAGCTTACGCTCCTCACCGAGAGGCCCAGAACCCCTGTGGCACGGGACTCAGACAAACGTCCCTGCAGTCCAGAGCTGGGGCTTCCCTTGCAGCTGGAAGGCAGGTGTCACCTGGGAACAAAGGCCAGGAGACAGACTGCCTTAGGCTTAGATATCCGGCATGAAGTTGGAATCTGGGGCTTCATTTAAGCAACACTTTTACAGCAGGAGCACCATTTTATTCACAGTATGTATTGTTGGCCAAAACGTTCGTTCGGGTTCTTTGCAGAACATGGGGGAATCCGAACGAACTTTTTGGCCACCCCAAAATTTATTTGGGGGTAGCTCTGGAGGGATGCTGATGGGGATTATGGGGATGCTCTGAAGCCAGTGCCTACAAACTGAGTCTCAAAGCCCCCAAACCATACTGATGTGTAGCATTTGCCAATATCTGTGGGGTAAATACTCCCACTGTGACCAATTTTAAGCTCTCAATGGTTAAATAGCAGGCTCTGAGATGTTCTGAATATTTCACAATCTGCTCACTAGAGCTTCTGTGAGCAGCCTCCAGCATAACTACTGTAAAAAGTCCTCAAATCGCTGTCACAAGCTACAACACCGATGAACCTTGAAACACGATGCTGAGTGAAAGAAGCCAGACACAGAGAGTCACACATGTATGATTCCATTTATGTGAAGCAACTTCATAGAGACAGAAAACAGATCCGTGGTTGCCAGGGGCTGGGGAAAGAGGGATGGGGAGTGACTGCCTAATGGGTACAGAATTTCCTTTTGCGGTGATGAAAATGTTCCGGAATTAGATAGAGGTGAAGGTTGTACAACACTGTGAATGTACGTCCATGTTCACAGCAGCACTATTCACGACAGCCCAAAGGTGAAAACAACCCAGGTGTCCATCAGTGGGTGAGTGGACAAGCGAAATACAGCCTATACATAAAATGGAATATTATTCAGTTTCAAAAAAGGAAGGGAAAGGGGAATTCCCTGGTGCTCCAGTGGTTAGGTCTCCATGCTTTCACGGTCAAGGGCCCAGGTTCAATCCCTGGTGAGGGAACCGAGATCCCACAAGCTGCACAGCCAAAAAACAAACAAAAAACAGGAACAAAAAAGGAAGGAAATTCTGACACATGCTATAATATGGATGAGCCTTGAAGACATGCTAATAAGTGAAATATGCCAGTCCCCAAAAGACAAATACTGCATGATTCCACGTATATAAGATACTTAGAGGAGTCAAATTCAGAGACAGAAAGTAGAATGGTGGTTTCAGGGGTTGGGAGAGGAAGGAATGGGGACTTAGTGTTTAATAGGTACAGTTTCAGTTTGGGAAGGTGAAAACTTTCCGGAGATGGATGGTTGCACAACAATGTGACGCACTTAATGCCACAGAACTATATTCTTAAAAATGGTTAAAATGGTAAATTTTATCTTATGTGTATTTTGCCATTCCCCCTCCCCCCAAAAGCCCCAAATCCTCAACCCTTAGCACTACCATGGATATTATTACTTCTTAGTGAAATAAGTCTGACGGAGAAAGACAAATACTGTATGTTATCACTTATATGTGGAACCTAAAAGATGAAACAAACTAGTGAATGTAACAAAAAAGAAACAGACCTGTGGATATAGAGGACAAACAAGTGGTTACCAGTGGGGAGAGGGAAGGGGGTAGGGACAAGACAGGGGTATGGGATTGAGATATAAACTACTATGTATAAAATAGATAAGCAACAAGGATATATTATACAGCACAGGGAATACAGCCAATATTTTATAATAATATAAATGGAGTCTAACCTTTAAAAGTTGTGAATCACTATGCTGTACACCTGAAACCAACATAATATTGTACATCAACGATACCTCAATAAAAAATTTTATGTATATATCCACACGTATTTTTAATTTTTATATGTAAATAATTACATACGTATATAAATATATATTTGTATATAGTTATAAATTTATATATATATACATTATTTTATACATTTATAGATCAATACATAAATTAATGTTTCTAAATATATTTGTAAATATAAATATGTATTTAAATATAATACATGTGGATGTATATATTACTACATAGATATTCCTGCACATTGTGAGAAAAGCTGCAAATAAAACGAACCTGATGCAGTGAGAGGCTAGTGGGGGCGGGGGGTGACATTTCAACTCTGCAAGCCACCAAGGGGTGGTGCGAAGTGGGTTCCAGGGAGGGAACAACAAAGGAGTAGGACACCCTGTCCCCAGGAAGCAACCTCCCAAATCAAAAACATAAACAGTCCCCCAAGGTATTTGTAGAAGATAGAAATGTAGAGAATTATTAAGCGCAGTAAGGAAATGAACATTTATGGGCATTATCAATGGCTTTTCAGGGGTGAGGGGAAGGCGCATGGCTCGCCTTTGACTCTGCAGGTAACGTCACAGAAGGAGATAGCTATGTGGCCTGACACTCTCCCTCTCATCACATCCTCTCCTCCAGGACCGTCCAAGGCTCTGTGCTTCCTTCTGTGACTAATAGCGACCACTGCAACCTTTTGGGAAGGTAATCTGCATTATCTTTCAAATTTTTCAGTGCTTTGAGCTCCCACCCAGAATGTGTTCTGCAGGCAGTTCATTGTGGGGACGGGCACAGTAGGCAACGATTTACCCTACAAATAACGGCAGATATGGATTGCTGGCTTGCGCGTGTCAAGTCTAGTGTTTGCACTGTGCCTCGATTATCTTATTTATTCCCACTTTCATTGTCCCCTTTTTACAGATGAGGACACTCAAGCACAGAGGGGCTGGGAGCTCGCCCAAGGTCACACAGTAAGTGTCTAGGCTTTGGCAAAGCCATTGGATTTCAGTGTCCCTGCTCCCAGCCACTCTGCTGTAGTCTCATCTGGTGCTAGCACACTCCTTGGAGCTTTGCTGCGGTGATACCAAACCGGAAACAATCTTCAGGAAAGGAGTAATTAGATAGACGATGGCACATCCACTAAAGAAAATGTTAAAAAAAAATTATTTATATTGATCTGTACCACATTAGCCGAAGGTGGAAACAACGTAAGTGGTCATCAGTGGATGAATGGAGAAACAAAGTGTGGTCTATCCATACAATGGAATATTACTCAGTCTTAAAAAGGATGGAAATTCTGACCCGTGCTACAACATGGATGTACTTTGAAGACATAGTGCTAAGTGAAATAAGCCCAGCACGAAAGGACAATTATTGTACGAGTCCACCTATCTGAGAGGGCCTAGAATAGTCAAATTCACAGAGAGAGAAAGTACAACAGTGGTCACCAGGTGATGGGGGGTGGTGCGGAGGGGAATGGGGAGTTAGCGGTTAATGGGTACAGAGTTTCAGTTGCAAAAGATAAGAAAATTCTGGAGATGGATGGCGGGAAAGGTAACACAACATTGTGAACGTAATTCATACCGCTAACTGTACAATTTAAATTGTTGAAATGGTAAATTTTATTATGTATATTTTAACGCAATAAACACACACACACGTTGGTTGCAAGAACCAACAGGAAAAGATTGCTGGGGCTCATTTTTTTTTGGGGGGGGGGCTGCACCATGCAGCTTGCGGGATCTTAGTTCCTCAGCCGGGTATCAAACCTAGGCTTCCGGCAGTGAGAGTGCTGAGTCCTCATCACTGGACCACCAGGGAATTCCCGCTGGGGCTCCTTATGAAATGTGCTAGACTGTGGTCCCGTGATCTAGGTCCTCGGTACTAAGACTTAAGTGTGGTCTCGAACCAGAGGCCCCAGCCTCCCCTAGGGACGTGGTAGAAATGCTGAGTCTCGGGCCCTGACCCAGATCTACTGAATCAGCATCTGCATTTTAACCAGGTCCCTAGTGAATCTGTGTGCATGTTCAAGTGGGCTCAAGAATATTTTTGCTTCTACGGTCGAACATTCTGGAAGGATACTTAAGAAGCCTAAGACTGGTTGCTTCTGGGAAGGAGGATTGGATGGGAATGGGGAGTTTTAAGGAAAAGAAATTTTTTTTTTTAACTTTTCATTTTGGATCCCGCTGCAACATGTAAATTTTTTAACCTGCACATCTATTAGTTAAATAATCAATATAAATCACAATAGCAACTATTCACAGAGCTCTTGTTGGTCTTGTAACATCAGCTAAGCATGTTACAGACTCGTTCGGCTGTGAAATGGGATGAGGACAGGCTTGCAGGACGGCCGTGAAGATTAACTGAGATTGATGAACGGGAAACTGAGGGGCACGGTGTCAATATTGGCTTTCCTCCAACCCAGCTTGGTTCAAGTCACCTTTCTGCCTTGAGCGTGGAGTACACTGACCTTTGTGAAATTCGACTTTGAGAAAATGGCTTAGCTCCCTGGAGTTTTAAACCAGGATGTGTTCACCTTCCTTCTCTGGCAATTCACTAGAAGCCAGGGCCCTTTATTTATTACAACTTGTTTTAAGACGAATGTAAAGAGAGACCTCTGACATGAAATTATAGTCCGAAAGCCAGACTACATTTTGAATCGGCTGGGTTCCTGAAAGCAGTTATCAGCTACAGGAGCCAAGATTTCCCAAGGGAAAAAAAAAAGTAATAAGACAGAAAAAGAAAATAGCAGTGGCATATGTTAAATATAGGAGGGCTTCCAAACAAGCTGGCTAATTTCTTGGCATTTGTTGTGTATATATAGCATATCATTTACCAAAATAGCAGGGAACATTGTTTTACATAATTTTGCTATTGAAAGAAGATAAGAGCTTGAGGAAATGGCTGTCAACCCAAAGACCTCGCTTGTACCATGATGTAATTCACCTCCGTACCTTCAGTTAGGGTCTGAGACTTGATTAGGGTAAAGGCTTGATTTCTTTTCATCTCAGCTTCTGGATACTTATTCCCTGAGTTCGTGAATCTATCAGACTGAAAAGGAAGCTTGTACCTAAGTGTGACTATTACAGGGTAGCATTTACTGTCTGAAGAGAGGGGGATTGTCATAGAAAGAAGAGCCCCACTCTGCAGACAGACTGATTTGGGTGTGAATCTCCTGCCCACCCCATTCAGTAGCTATGAGGTTAGGTTACTTTACTTCTCTGGGTCTCAGTTTCCTGCTGGGAGAAGGGAAATGGTAATTCCTATCTCACGGGGTTGCCATGGAGACTAAAGGAGTTAACAGAATATCTCAAAGAGTCTGGCCCCATCATTCTTCAGTATTTTAATAAGTTTATTGAGTGCTGTCTATGGGCTGAAGGCTGGGATACAATAGGAGATAAAATACACCTGCCCTCTGGAAGTCCCAGCTGGGAATGCCCTAGCTGGGATGCCCTAGCTGGGAAGATGGTTAATGTACTAGTAACAAGAAATCATTATACATCTGCAAATCAATGAATCTTGAGAGGGAAACAGGGAATAGAGAATGATTGGAGGGAAGAGTAGTCAGGATAGAGAATGATTGGAGGGAAGAGTAGTCAGGTTAGACTTCCCTGAGGTCTGAGAACCAGGAGAGTCCCACACAGACAGGGGAGGAGGAGAGAGAACAGCCAGTGCAAAGGCCCAGAGGTAGGACCGAGGAGTAGAGGTCAGAGAAACAGGCTGAATTATAGAGCGCTCTGGAGACCACAGGGAGGATTTTTCATGCTATCCTAAGACCAATGGGATGCCACTGAAAGGTTTCAAGTAGGGGTGACACAGTGGAAGATGATCAGAGTTGATTTAGGGAAGATCGTTCAGGCACATTTTTCTACAAGAAGAGGAATAGATTGGGGAGACTGTTCTAAAATATAGGTTTTAAAAAATGTTTTTGTGTGTCACACTTTTATTTATTTATTGGCCCCGCAGTATGTGGGATCTTAGTTCCCTGACCAGTGATCGAACCCGTGCCCCCTGAATTGGAAGGGCACAGTCTTAACCACTGCACTGCCAGGGAAGTCCCTAAAATACAGGTTTTATTATTATTTAGGTGTGGCAAGGCAAACAGATCAGGAGACAACTGCCTTTGAAAAGATTAGACTCTGTTATACTCACAGATTCCAAGAAGAGGGGGTACACCACACCTGGGAAGCCAAATGGGAAAGCACCAGGGTCAATAACGAGGCAAGAGTGAGGGGAAAATGTGGGAAAGAGTCTTTATTGTGGTTTCCATAGGAAGGAAAAGGTGACGCAGGGTCACCAGGCTGAGGACTGGCTCGTCTGAGTAATTTCTCCAGGCTCTGAGCGTAGGGACTGTCTCCAGTTGTCTGGGATTTGGCTGTGGCGTGATTAGGGCAGGTGGATTAATGGGTCTGGATTGCTTGGTTTGCACATGAAAAGTACACTGGCAGGTGAGTTATTTACTAATTAACCCTGGGAGGGGAGTGCCCTCCAGGACCTTTGAGGCCCTAAGATGTCAAAACATCAGAACATAGAAAATAAAAAGCCTGATTAACACACAAAGATGGGGAGAGAAAGCAGGGAGACTGTGTGGTCAGCTGAGTGAGAAGTGATGGTGGCTCGGACCAGGGGGTACAGCAGGGTGGGTGGGCAGTGGGGTGCTGAAGCTTTTATTATTCACCTCCCCACCCTGACCCCCCCACTCTTCCAATCAGTAGAGGAAAACAGCCACACAGGGAGGCCCATCTGCAAAGCTAAACAGCAAAGGGCCGAGTTAGAACAAGTGTCCTCAGGTTTGGGGAACTCAGTCAACAAAACTGATGACCAGGGCTTCCCTGGTGGCGCAGTGGTTGAGAGTCCGCCTGCCGATGCAGGGGACGCGGGTTCGTGCCCCGGTCCGGGAAGATCCCACATGCCGCGGAGCTGCTGGGCCCGTGAGCCATGGCCGCTGAGCCTGCGCGTCCGGAGCCTGTGCTCCGCAACGGGAGAGGCCACAACAGTGAGAGGCCCGCGTACCGCAAAAAAACAAAACAAAACAAAACAAAACTGATGACCAGCGCCCCTTAGCTCCGTCCCAGGTACTCAGCTACATCACACTGGGACTTCTTTGGAATCTGAAACCTACTGACAAATGGGGTTAGATGCTGTGGGCCTGGAGCAGAGAAACTGCCAGGGTCACTGACAAATGGACTTGCTTTGTCTCCTTCAGGATAAGGCCTGGGGACTCGCTGATCTGCCTGATTTGGTTAGAGTCTTCTCAGGGGCTGAACCTCTGTCTTCCAATATGTGAACTTTTGGCATGTGAAAGAAGGTGCTTGTGCAAGTTGGACCCTGAGGATAGAGCTTGAACTGCTGGATATAAAGAGGGAAACAGATTTCAACAAAATATAAGGAGGCTTCTCAGGTAGAGAAGTCCAGAGATGAAAAAGGCTGCTTTAGATGGTAGTGGGCTCCCCTTCATGGAAGGTCTAGGAAAGGCAGGTGTCCACGTGTATGGACTCAGGAGTAATGATGTTTAATACATAGCACTCAGCATGCCAAGGGCAAGCCTACATGCTCTATATAATTATATACAGTAAATGTATAGATAGCATATGTATCTTTTTTTTTTTGAGTTTTTGTGGCATTATATTTAGTCCTCTTGGTTGGTTTAGTCACATTGTTGTTGTTTATTTTTTGGCTGCCGCTGCATGGCATATGAGACCTCAGTTCCCCGACCAGGGATCGAACCCACACCACCTCCATTGGAAGCATGGAGTCATAACCACTGGACCGCCAGGGAAGTCCCTAGCATATGTATATCTTATATAATCTCTTCAGCAACCCTAGGAGGGAGGGTTATTAATATCCCCAGTTTATAGACAAGTAAACTGAGGCTCTGGTCCAAGTCCCCTAGAGTATATATAGTATCCCAGGTTCCTGGCCTGAGTAGCTCCAGAACCCATGATCTTAACCAGCAGCAGATGCTCCTCTGAGGACAAGAGTACCCCCTAGGGAACCAATTACAATGCCGATTCCTGGCCATTCTCCAGACCTAAAGCTTTTGCATCTCTGCAGAGCAGGGCCCATGAATCTGAATTTTAATGAGATGTTGATGGTGGCCACAGATGTTTAGAAGCCACCACTTGGATCCCCTCTTGCGTGGAATTGAGAATACGAGGTATAAGGGGTTGGAGTGATGACTTTTAAGGTCCTTTCCGTTCCTGAATGTCTGGAAGTCTATAATTAATGGAAAATATCGTTCTCTGTGGATTTCTTTTTTTTGTATTTTCCTGTCACCCCCCATTGACCTGAATAGCATTGAGCTTGGTCCCTGGATAATGGACCAATAGCTTATATTCTAGACAAAAGGCAATGAACACAAATAAATAATAGTTAAAATTTGTTAAGCCTGCACGTGCTGGGAGCTCCACTAAGTATTTTATGAGCCTTATGCCCTGTGAGGTGGACGCTATTACTATCCCCACTTTACAGATGATGAAACTGAGGCCCGGAGAAGAAAAGTAACTTGCCCAAGGTTACCTTCCAAGTCAGCAGGAAAGTCAGAATTCAAATCCAGGTCTACTTGAGCAGAGAGGCCACACACTTAATCATTCTGTGATGTGGCCTCAGTGGGGGGATGGGTAACTTCTAACTGGGGGAACTGAAAGCCTGGGGGACAACTTTCCAGGCAGTTTGTCTTTGCAACTTATTTATCCACTCCTTCATTCAACAAGCAGTGGTTTTCAACGGGGTAGCCATTCAGTCTCCCAGGAGACACCGGCAATGTCTGGAGACAGTTTTGATTGTCACAACTTGGAGGGGCAGTTGGTGGTTGTGACATCCTGTGGGTAGAGGCCAGGGATGCTGCTAAACAGCCTATAATGTCTAGGACAGCCCCTCGTGACAAAGTGTCATCTGGTCTAAAATGTGAATAGTGTTGAGGTTACAAACCCCACGTTTAAGAAAGAGATGCTCTTAATAATGACACCAGAATAATCACCATAAGCCAGATGGTACCAGGCACGTCCACCTAGAGAGCTTAGGATCACAGTCTTTTAAAGCCAAAAATGGGGACTTCCCTGGTGGTCCAGTGGGTAAGACTCCACGCTCCCAAGGCAGGGGGCCTGGGTTTGATCCCTGGTGGGGGCACTAGATCCTGCATGCATGCCACAACTAAGAAGTCCGCATGCCTCAACGAAGATCCCGTGTGCTGCAACTAAGACCAAGCACAGCCAAAATAAAATAAAATAAATAAATATTTTTTTGAAAAGCCAAAAATGCCCTTGAAGGTGGCCCAGGCACCCTCTTATGTCTCAGGGAAGTTAAATGAATTGCCCAAGATCACATAATGATTCACATTCAGATCTGTTATTCTTTTAGACAGCCCAGAGAAGAGCTTGGCTGGACTGTAAAGCCACTGTCAGGGTCAGTAGGCCCTTGAACAACCCTCTCTAAGGCCTAAGACCACCTAAGCAATGGCCTCTTTGCAAGGAGATTTTCTTTCTTTGGCCTCCAGACTGTTCCACTTAAGTCACTGAAACACATATTCCCTAGAGGTGAAGCTGGCTGGCATGTGTTTGAAATGATGGGGTGTGAGCAGCTTTGAGCCTGAAAGTTGTTTTTTTTCTTTTTTTAAATTGAAGTATAGTTGATTTACAATGTTGTGTTAGTTTCTGGTGTACAGCAAAGTGATTCAGTTATACATATATAAACATATTCTTTTTCATATTTTTTCCATTATGGTTCATTACAGGACATTGAATATAGTTCCCTGTGCTATACAGTAGGACCTTGTTTATCTATTTCATATACAGTAGTGTGTATCTGCTAATGCCAAACTCCTAATTTATGCCTCCCCCACTCCCTTTCCCCTTTGGTAACCGTAAGTTTGTTTTCTATGTCTCTGAGTCTGTTTTTGTTTTGCAAATAAGTTCATTTCTATCATATTTTAGATTCCACATCTAAGTGATATCATATGGTATTTGTCTTTCTCCTTCTGACTTACTTTGCTTAGTATGATAATCTCTAGGTCCATCCACGTTGCTGCAAATGGCATTATTTCATTCCTTTTTAATGCCCGAGTAATATTCCAATTTGTATATATACACCACATCTTCTTTATCCAGTCATCTATCGATGGACACTTAAGTTATTTCCATGTCTTGGCTATTGTAAATAGTGCTGCTATGAACATTGGGGTGCATGTATCTTTTCGAATTATGGTTTTCTCTGTGTATATGCCCAGGAGTGGGATGGCAGGATCATAGGGTAACTCTATTTTTAGTTTTTTAAGGAACCTCCATACTGTTCTCCAGAGTGGCTGCACCAATGTATAGTCCTACCAACAATGTAGGAGGGTTTCCCTTTTCTCCACACCCTCTCCAGCATTTGTTATTTGTAGACTTTTTGATGATGGCCATTCTGACCGTGTGAATACCTCACTGTAGTTTTTTTGTTTTGTTTTGCTTTAAGAAACTTAGTATTATCTTTATTTTCATTTATTTATTTATTTTGCTGTTCAGCATGTGGGATCTTAGTTCCCCGACCAGGGATCGAACCCACGCCCCCTGTATTGGAAGCTCGGAGTCTTAACCACTGGACTGCCAGGGAAGTCCCCTCATCGTAGTTTTGATTTGCATTTCTCTACTAATTAGCAATGCTGAGCATCTTTTCATGTGCCTATTGGCCCTCTGTATGTCTTCTTTGGAGGAATGTCTGTTTAGGTCTTCTGCCCATTTTTGGATTGGGTTGTTTGGTTTTTTGTTACTGAGCTGTAGGGAGCTTGAGTTTTTAAAAGCCTGTGGTGGGTTAACCTTGAGGATTCCTAGGCTATTACAATAACTCACTACTTTTTGCCTGAGGTGGGTGACAATGAAACTCCCATCTCTCCTCCTTGGCCAGGAATCCTTTCCTTTTGCCCCAGTGAGCCTCAGGGGGATGGGAGCCAACATGAAGCCCCACGTGTGCCTTAGCCGCCTACTCTGGTCCTGTCTCTGTGCAGCAGTCTCCTCATTTAGAGGAAACAAAACCTGCTTCCAGTTCCTTCCCTAGAACCAAGAATGAATCCTTATGGGCACAAAGAACTTGCCTGGGACAGTTTCAAGAACGTAGTCATGTAATCAGTAAGTCAAACTGCATTCTCTCAACCTCCCTGATTTAATGGAAGGGGATGGGGAAGCAGAACGGCAAATAGGATGAAACAAGGTTATGTGTGATCTTTCCATGGGGACTCAGTGCTTTAGCTGCTAAAACTTAATAATGGTGGCCCCCACTGTTAAGGAGAATGATTAAGCTGATGGACAGATTTTTCTGATTTTTTCATTCATACAGTTTTTGTTGTTGTTGTTGTTTTTGCGGTACGCGGGCCTCTCACTGTTGTGGCCTCTCCCGTTGCAGAGCACAGGCTCCGGACACACAGGCTCAGTGGCCATGGCTCACGGGCCCAGCCACTCCGCGGCATGTGGGATCCTCCCGGACCGGGGCACGAACCCGCGTCGCCTCCATCGGCAGGCGGACTCTCAACCACTGCGCCACCAGGGAAGCCCTCATACAGTTTTTATTTAATCCTTTGGCCTGGTCTATACTGAACTCCAGTATCAGATGGAATCTAGGCAATGCCCCACCTTCTTGGGATACATTAGACCCCCGCCGTGTGTTTTCACACACGCCGTGAAGCTTTCACACTAGTAAGTAAAGACAGACACTAAACAATAAGTAAGCAAATTACATGGTACGTTAGTAGGTGATAAGTGCTATAAAAAAAGAAAAAGCTGAACACGGTCTGGAAGATGGGGGAAACGGGCTGCAGTTTTTTTCAATTATGGTAAAATACACATAAGATAAAATTTATCATTTTAACCATGTTTTTAAAGAGTACAGTTCAGTGGTATGAACTATATTCACAATGTTGCACAACAATTACCACTGTCCATCCACAGAACTCTTTTCCTCTTGTAAAACTGAAACTCTGTACCCACTACGCAGATCCCCCTACTCCACTTCGCCAGCCTCTGGTAACTGCCATTCAACTTTATGTCTCCATGAATTTGATTACTTTAGGAACCTCATATAGTGGAATCATACACCAGCTGTCCTTCGGTGTCTGGCTTATTTCACTTAGCATAATGTCCTCAAGGTTTATCCATGTTGTAGCACATGTCAGCATTTCCCTCCTTTTTCAGACTAAACAATATTCCACCGTATGGACAGACCACATTTGTTTATCCACTCATCCATGAAGGGACACTTGGGCTGCTTCCATCTTTTGGCTATTGCAAATAATGCTGCTATGACATTGGCTGTACAGATATCTCCTCAGTACTCTGCTTTCAATTCTTTTGTGGGTATATACCCAGAAGTGGAATTGCTGGGTCATATGGTAATTCTATTTTTAATTTTTTAAGGAACCACCCTACTGTTCTCCATGGAGGCTGCACCATTTGTGACTCTCGCCAACAGTCAGTGTCTAAGAATTCCAACTTCCCCACATCCTCACCAACACCTGTTATTTTTATTTATTTTTGGTAGTTGCCATCCTAATGCCTGTGAGAGAGGGCTGCAAATTTTAAGGAGGTGGTCAGGGTAGGCTTTGGTGAGATGGTGGCATTTGAGACTTGACAAAGGTGAAGCAGATACTCTGCAGAAGAGCTTTCTAGGTAGAGAGAACAGTGGGTCCTGGGGCAGAAGCCTACATGGTGTGTTTGAGGCAAAACAAGGAGACAGGATGGCTGCATGAGGGGGTGGGAGAGGAGAAGAGCCCTGGAGGGTTTTGAACAGAGGAGGGATGTGACCTGACTTTTAAAGAATCCCTCTGGTGCTATGTTGAGAATGGGCTGTAGGGAGACAAGGGCAGGAACAGGAGGACCAGAAAGATGACCACTGGAATCAACCCAGGTGAGAGGTGATGGAGGCTTGAACCAAGGACTAGCAGTAGAGGTGGAGAGAAGTGGTAGGAGTTTAGATGTAGCTCAAAGGCAGGACCAGTAGAATCTCCCGATGGATTGAAGTGAAATATGAGAGGGAAAGAGGGGTCAAAATTGACTCCAAATGGGATGGACAGAGTTACATCAACTGGTATGGGTGAGGCTGAAAGAGGAGCAGAGTGCAGGAGAGATCAGGAGTTCAAGTTTGGACATGTGCTTCCATGAGCTAGCATTAGGACATTCCTTAGTATTCTGAAAAGGAGACCATGGCTTCTAGGTACTCTGCTACCTGAATAAGCTGGAGGATAAGGGAAACAAGTCCAGAGTCAGGAAGACAAAAAACACCAGCACCACTGGTTGAGCCCTTACGTAGAGCCAGCCACTGTACTGGGAGCTTCCCAGTGGTGACGTCCCTCATTCTCACAACAGCCCTGCCATGCAGATACCGCCATTATCCCAACTTTACCGATGAGCACCCAACCTTGGGGAGATGAAGTCGTTAGTCCAAGGCCACCCAGATGCTAAGTGGCAGAGCCAGGGTTTGAACCCAGATCTGCCTGACTCAAGAGTCCACACTTTTACCCCTGCTGCTGCTGAAGCCCAGGAGATTCATGGAGGTGATGGACTTAAGCTCAGTCTTGAAAGACGGGGTTGGTAAGAAAGGAGGGAGAGTGGATTGAGCAAACACAGGATGAAGTTCCAATTTCTTGTCCTCACTCCAGGGCCCTGTGTGGCCGGGTCCCTGCCATCCTCTGCATCCTTCCCTCACGCCACTTGCTCGTGAAGCTCCACTGGCCTGATTTCGAGCTTTTCCCACACACAATTCCCTCTATTTGAAATGCTCCATCCTAGCTCTTTTTCTGGCTGACGCCTACACATGTCTGGGGGTTCAGCTCCAAGGTCACTTCCTCCAGGAAGTCTTCTCTGATTCTCCCCTCCGCTATCTAGAACTACTCTTGTTGCATCATGCACTTGTCCTTTGTAGCCCTTAAAACAATTCTCATAATTATTGTGCAATTGTGTGTTCTACATCCGCTTCTCCCATCGAACCAGTGCCGTCCAACAGAACCTTCTGCAGTTCCGGAAATGCTTTGGACCCATGCTGTCACGATGCAACTACAGCAGCCACTGGCCACATGTAGCTACTGAGCACTTGAAATGTGGCTAAGGCAACTAAGGAACGGATTTTTCAAACACCACCTACTTTACTTATAAGTCAAATTTTATATTGTGTATTATATATGAAAATTATTTCACATACTAATTACATAATTTAAATTTAAATAGCCACATCTGGCTAGTGGCTACTGTATTGGACATTGAAGCTCTAGACTGTGAGCTCCTTGAGGGCAAAGACCATGTATCTTATTTGGTTGTAGAATCCCTTGACCTAGGATGGTACCCAGGAAAATCACTGAATGAATGAATGAGTCAATCAATCAATCAATCAATGTAGTCTGTATAACTTGCTTTCAAGAAATCATCCTAGAAAGGAGAGACCCAGGAAAATCTGACTTGCATAAGATCTCACAGTAAGGCAGAACTAGATATAAAATCTCAGCTTTCTGAATCTCCTGTCCATGGTGCTGTGCCTGAGTGGACAGCAGGTGAAAGGCAGAGGTTGTTTGTGGTCTCAAATGACCCATCCTAGAGCTGTGTGAAGGTGCCTCTAACAGCAGGAAAGGACTACTTCTTAGACACCCTCATCCCTCTTCCCCCTCCCCTGACCCTGTTAACTACTTAGCAGCTTGTAATCTATTAACACTTGGCCTCCTGTGGGACTGAGCCTGTTCCAAGGTCCACTCTTGCCCACCCTCTACAAGGCACTCTGATTTTTTAAAAATCCATATTGCTCTCAGGCAGTCTGTTGCCAGCAATCTGTGAATAATATATATAGGGTGTGGTTTAAAAAACACCTATGTCGTGATGTGTAACCCACTCAGATTCACATTGCTGCTCCTTTTCGTCTATTCTTTTTTATAAATGGAGGTTAACATATTTCAGGGCTAATTTTGACATCATTCAAATGTACTTTGGGGTTTGCAGATTACATTTTGGGGGAGTCCAGCATAAGGAGTCTATAGATTTTGTTTTTATAAATTCTTTTTCAGATGTCATAATAATAATAGTTAATATGTGTGACTTCTTTGTATCTGCCAGGCATTAGCACACATTATCTCATTTGATCTTCCCCATAACCCTCTGAATCAAGTACTATTATGATTCCCATTTTATGGCTAAGGAAACTGAGTCTCAGAAAGATTAAGTCACTTGCTCGAAGTCACACAGCCAGGAGGTGGCACAGTCAGGATTTGAAGCCAAGTCTGTCTTCTCAAGAGTCAGTGCTCTTAACCAGCACACAATTTGGCCTCTCTAATAGATATTATATGTATTTATGTGTATAAAAATCAGAAAAATAATCAAGAAACTTACCACTGGGGTTTGGGAAGAGAGAGACTTACTTTTATTTTTGTGCTTCTTTTTGAACTTTATTTTCCCTATCTATATATTATATTAGTACATTATATTATATATTAGTATAAAAACTAAATTAATTTAAAGCTGAAGTAAAAAATTCTTATTAATTTTACTTTTTTAAATTAAGGAAGGAATTGTCATTCTAGTGTCATGTCTATATATTAGATTAAATATACATGAATCTTTGAGTAATTTGCAAAGTTCACATGCTCTGACAGCATTTGAAAATTTATCCCAGTAAAACTGCAGTTCCAATACGTATTCTTATTCTGAGCACCAAATTTCATATTTTAGTTTCTGAATTATTTTTATTTAGAGATAATAGGATATTATTATCATAGATAGTATGATAATATTAAACATGATATTTATTTTCAACGAACGTGGTATGTTTTCCTTGAGATATCTGCACTCAGATATGTACATTTTTATGTATTCATACATCAGCTTTGGATATTATAACTGAGTGTCCTTTAGCATTTGTGAAATAATGCTGTGTTACATAAGATATGCTATTTGAGGATCAATTAATAAAAGCTTAAAAGTAAAAATTTAATTAATTAAAAATATTAATGAAAATTAATTTTATACTGATTGAGAAGCAGACACTACAATACCCTTCAGTACTTATAGCTTCAGAGAGCTGTATCAGTCACGCTAAAAGTCACTTGGGAGAATTCCTCAGTGGCTTAGACAGAAAAAAAACATTTAAGTCAAGAAAATACACACATACTAACAACAATGTATCCTTTCCAACAATTCCAAATGGTGTCTAGTTTTACCATCCAAATGGCTAGTACTTCTAAAAATTAAAACAAAACCCCCATTAATGTTCTTTTTAATGCCCCATCTCATACTCTTGGAATTTGCTTAACAAATCACCATCAGCTTGTGGTAGGAGACATTTGGAAGCCCCTTTACAAGCTCCCTATACTTGCCACGCTTGATTGTATTCCCCCAAGATTTTCAGAGCAAATTTGGCATCCCTGAAAAATTCCAATCCTCTAAGCAGGGTATTCCTGAGTTCCCAAGGAGAGCCGACAGTGAGTCTCACTCTAGCTAGCTGTTACAAAAGCCGTTCATTCAGAAGGCAAGAGGTTTCAGCAACGATGCACAGCCCTCTCATTCACACACTTCATAAACAACAAGACTTTGCAGAAGCCTCCTCTCTAGGAAGGAATCCCTGCTTTTTAGAAACCAGTTTGCAACATCAGTATCAGTCCCTTCTAAAAGACCTTGCAGGAAAATTAGGAATTTCACAGCATAGGAGAAGGACTGGAAAGGACCGATGTCATTGCATGGACTCATCAATTCAGTCCGCATTTCAAAACAGCAGCTAACGCTTTCTTAAAACACAGACCTCAAAATGCCTTTAGGATTGAGAGCCATTATAAGGGAAAACATAACATGGGTAGGTCCCCATAAGATTCCGACGGATCTGAAAAATCGAACTGAGTCAGAGATACAGATGCTGAGCTGATGGGGTAGGAAAATGGCTTGTCTCCTCCAGGCCTAATTCTCTCCTCTGAAACAGTTCCCTTTAAATTCAGGAAGCCACGCTGAGACGCCCCTCTGCAGGTTTTCCTTTAAAAAAGGAAAACCTGTCTGCGTCTCACTCGGCCCCAGGATACTCACGGCAGCTGCCTTAGCTGGAATAAGTCCTCCTCCATGTCCGCGCTGCGCCAGGACGAGCCCTTTTCATGGCCCTTACATGGTGGTGGTGGATGACGAGGGCTCGGGGGCTTCAGCACTAGGGCTCTGGACCGCGCGGCTTCCTCCCTCGGTGGCAGCTGTTCCGGGGAGGGAGCCGCCAGGGGCCAGCCCAAGAGACAAAGCCGCCGCCGCCAGGAGACCGCGGCGAGAGTGGGCGGAGAAGAGGAGGTGAAGGGCAGGGCTAGCTGCGCGGGGAGAGGGGGCGGGGAGAGCCCTTCTGGTTAGCGGAATTTACAGGCTGTCTGTGGCTGGTGGTGTTTTACTGAGATGCCTGTGGGGCACACCAGCCTGTGAAATGGCTGTCTAGGTACCAATGAGCACTCTTTGCTTGACGAAGCCTCTCTAAATGTTTATTTGTAGGGATTCATTAAGGTTGTTACTGGTATAATATTCTTGAAACCCAGGCTGCTATAACAAAATGCAGAGAATGAAAAAATTGTATACGTACTCATGCATTGAAGCATTGTTTATTGAGCACCTACTGTGTGCCAGGCACTGTAAGACTCACCGGGCATATGACAGAGAACAAGTTAGAAGTGACATTGACATCACAGAGCTGAGGTCTTTTATTTTATTTTACATATTTATTTATTTTGGCTGCGCCGGGTCTTAGTTGCAGCATACAGGCTTCTTAGTTGTGGCATGCGGACTCTTAGTTGCAGCATGCATGCGGGATCTACTTCCCTGACCAGGGATGGAATCCAGGCTCCCAGCATTGGAAGCACAGAGTCTTACCCACTGGACCACCAGGGAAGTCCCACAGAGCTGAGGTCTTGTGAAATGAATCACACACAAAAAAATGTACGTTGAGTAGGAGAAAGCTACTCATTCATTCATTCAACAAGCATTAGTGAGTGATTTCTACAGTTCTGGGGAATCAAAGATTAATAAAACCAAATCCCTGCCTTCAAAATCCTCTTTATCTTGTTTAATGGCTCTCCCATCCCCCTTCCACTAGAATGTCTCCCCCCCCACTTTAGCATTTAAGCTCCATAAAGGTTTGTTGATGTACCCCAAGGGCCTGGAACAATAAAATTTATTTATGGACACTGAAATTGGAATTTTATATTCCTAGCTACACTCAACCCCAGGGCTTTGCATTTTGAGCACTCAATAAATGATTGGTAAACTGAAAACAAACATCTTTCATTCAAGTGAGGAGATTCAGTATCTATTTTAAGCCCTAGAGAGTAGGGATAATAATTTATATCAGGGTTGGCAAGTTGGAGGTCTATTGGTAATGGATCCGACTCACCCTGGTTTGTTCAGGACTTGAGTTATAGCACTGAAAGTTCCATGTCCTGGAAAGTGCTGGGCTCCAAGCAAACCTTGACAGTTGGTTACTCAACTCCATATAAACCGAAAGCCAGATCCAACATAGAGATGCTTAAAAGGTTTTGAATACTTTTAAGTGCAAGATTTCAAACTATACAACTCTTAGAAAAACTCTAAGACTCATAGGAATAAGTCTTTATGACTTGGAATTAGGCAGTGGTTTCATAGACATGACATCAAAAAGCATAAGGGACACAAGAAAAAACAAAAAACAGATATATTGGACCATATCCAAGTTAAATGCCTTTATGCTGCAAATGATACCATGGAGAAAGTGAAAAGACAACCCACCGAATGAGAGAAATATTTGAAAATCATATAACTAATAAGAGATTTACATTCAAAATATGTAAAGAACCCTTACAACTCAGTAAAAGACAAATAACCCAATTTAAACGTGGGCAAAGGATATGAATAGACATTTCTTCAAAGAAGATGTATAAATAGCCCATATGCCCTTGCAAGGAAAAAGTGTAACAACACCGCAATCAAGATACAGAATGTTTCCATCACCCCAAAAGTTCATCTCTGGCTCCAGACAGCCACTAAGCTGCTCTTATTACTATAGATTGATTTGCATTTTCTAGAATTTATATAAACAGCAGCATAAAGTACATATTCTTTTGTGTCTCAACTTCTTTCACTCAGCATGGCTTTGAGATTCCTAAGTGTTACTGTGTTGTTTTAGTAGTGCATTCTTGTCACTGAGCAATAGTCTATTGTATGGATATGCCACATTTTATTTACCTATTCATCAATGAATGACCATTTTGGATTTTCTAAATTTGGAGTTATGATGAATGAAGTAGCTGTGAACATTCATGTACAAGTCTTTGTGTAGATTTTCATTTTCATTTCTCTTGGATAAATAAATAGGGAAGAGTGAAATGGCTGGGTCATTGAGGTAAGATTATGTTTATCTTTATAGGAAACTGCCGGCTTTCCAAAGTGTAGGTATCATTTTACATTCCCATCAGTGATGTATGAGAATTCCAGTTGCTCCAAATCCTCACTAACACACAGCATTGATAGTTTCTTTAACTGTCACCATTCTAATAGGTGTATAGTGGTATGGCATTGTGGTGTTCATTTTTGTTTCTCTCATGACAAATTATGTTGACCATATTTTCATGTGCCTATTGGCCATTTATATCTCTTTTTTGTGCAGTGTCTTGTCTGTCCAAATATCTTGACAGTTTGAGGGGAATTGTGTGTCTTCTTACTAAATTGTAAGAGTTCTTTACACGTTATGGATACAGGTCTTTGTTAGATATATGTATTATAAATTTTTCTGAGATTTGTGGCATACTTTTTCATTTTCTCAACAGTATCTTTCAAAGAGGAAAAATTTAAATTTTGATAAGATTGAGGTTATCAGATTGTTTTTCTTTTAT
The DNA here is from genome assembly GCF_949774975.1 of Lagenorhynchus albirostris. Taxonomy (NCBI): domain Eukaryota; kingdom Metazoa; phylum Chordata; class Mammalia; order Artiodactyla; family Delphinidae; genus Lagenorhynchus; species Lagenorhynchus albirostris. Next base: position 70,663,175 of record NC_083108.1, read on the forward strand.
GATTTGTGCTTTTTGTGACATAAGAAATCTTTGTTTACCCCAAGGTTGCAAAGATTTTTCTCCTATGAAAAAACTCCTCAGAGAGTTTTATCATTTTCGCTTTTACACTTAGGTCTATGATCCAGTTCCAGTAAATTTGTGTGTTTTGTAACATTCGTTCACAATAGTATTCCCTCTATATTTTTAGGTGTCCTTCCCTTTCTCTAGATCTCTATGGGTTATTTGGCCACGGAGGAATAGTGTATCTTGCAAAAAAGTTTGAGCAGGAAGACAGGAGACAGGGCTTGCATTCAAGCATTGTGACCTTAGACCGGCCTCTCCACCTCCATGTGGCTGTGTTCTCATCTGTAAAAGTGGCACTAATCATACATTACCCTGCCTGCTGTCCAAGAGTGTGGTGAGAATGGAAGGAGATGCTACAGATGCCAGCGCTTAGAACTGGTCCAGTTCCAGAGAACATGTGGGGTGCTGTAACTCTCATCATTTCTAAATGATCTCTGTTCCTCTGTCTCAGTGTTCTACCAAGTATAGAGTGTTTACTTTTGAGTGTAATGGAGATGACTTTAGGTGATACATGGGATAAACATTTAGCCTACTTAAATGATCAAATACAGATACTTATTTTTATGTATATTAGAAAAATATGGTTTTTTCCAAATGTGAAAACAACCTAAAAACAAAAGAAATTTTAAAATATTTATGTGATATAGATAAAAAAACTAAACTAATTAAACAAATTGGGAGATTAGGATGGACATATATACACTACCATGTGTAAAATAGGTAGCTAGTGGGAACCTGCTATAAAGCACAGGAAGCTCAGCCCGGTGCTCTGTGACGACCTGGATGGGTGGGATGGGGGCAATGTGAGGGAGGTTCAAGAGGGAGGGGATATATGTATACATACAGCTGATTTACTTCATTGTACAGCAGAAACTAACACAACATTGTAAAGCAATTATACGCCAATAAAGAAATAAAATGAAAAGAAAATAAAGTGACTTCTACAGACAAAAAGAAAATTAAATTAAAAGTAAAGGTGACATCTGGATATGGCCAAAAAACTTTAGGATGCTATCCAAATAGCTGAAGCTTGTCAAAATGCAGATGTATGGGCATCACACTGATACATTCTGATCCATTTGGCTGGGATGGAGCCAGGAGCCTACACTTTTAACCAGGAAGTCAGGGGATTTTTGAGCTAAGCCGTGTAAGGCCCACGTTTTGAGGAACATTGCTCCTAGTGTCTTAGTTATCTATAGCTGCATAACAAATTACCCCCAAACTTAGCATCTTTGAAAAATATTAACAATTATTATCTTGCACAGTTTCTGTAGGTCGGGAATCCCAATGGAGGTTATCTGGGTGGTTGTAGCTCAGGGTCTCTCATGAGGTTGCAGACAGATATCAGCCAGGGCTGCAGTCTCATATGAAGACTTGAATGAGACAGGAAGGTCCACTTTCAAGATGGCTGACTCACATGGTTGGTAAGTTGGTGATGACTGTTGGCAGGAGGCCTCAGTTCTTTGACAAGTAGACTTCTCCATAAGAAGATCCTCTCCTGAGCATCTTCACAGCTAACATGGTCAGTGGCTTCTCCCAAAGTAAGTGGTCCAAGAGAAAGCAAAGTTGATGTGAGAATGTCTTTTATGACCTGGCCTTGAAATTTACATACTGTCCTTATCACAATAATCTTTTGGTTACACATGTCAGCCTTATTTGATGTGGGATATGAATCCAGGATATAAGGGGGTCTTTGGGGCATATCTTGGAGGCTGGCTACTACACTCAGCTTCCCTTCTGTTTGAAACTCTCAGAAAAGACAGTAGAGAAAAAACACAAGAGTCTCTGCCAGGAAATGGGGTGACTAGTTTAATTGATGGCAGAAGTTAATTCTGTTATCAATTAACTCTTCTGGGCCTCAGTTTCCTCACGAGTCAGATGAGCTGGCCTCTCATGGCCTCTTCGGTTAAGGTCCTTCCTGATAGAAAAATAAATAATTGTGACTTTTAAGATGTTATGATCAGATGTTCTGGGAAGCAATGGGCTAAAGTCTTACAGGGCTTCTGTCTGAACAGGAGGAAGTGACTTTTAAGCTAATCTCATTCTTACTGGAAAGTAAAAAAGGAATCCAGGCACTGTTTGACAACATAAAAAGTAACATCAAATAGGAGGAGACATGCAAAAAACCATATCCAAGTTCTTGGAAACTTGCATGAGCTTGCTGATTTAAGAACACGAATGTATGTGAAATATGAACTGATCAACCATATAAATTAGGTAATAATTCCCACAATTACTTATTGCAAATCGATTATTTTTATAAAGGATTTATATTGAAGAGCTCCCAAGAAGGCTTAAAGGCAGGTTTATTGTGAGGATCTGAGAGGTAAAGCAAGCTTAAAAGCTGATTTTAGGATCTCTCTGGAGATTGGAGATCAATCAGAAAAGGAGGGTTTGAGTTACAAAGGCTGCAACAATTCAGAACTACTGCATAAAGAAAGATAGACTTATATAGTCATCTCTTAAAAATGTTTCTAATTATGAAAGAAATAAATGATCATGGTAGAAACTCAGATAACAGAGAAAAGCATTCAGAAGAAACTAAAACTTACTACTAATCTACCACAAAGAGATAACCAGAGTTACCATTTGGGGGGTATAGCTTTCCAGCCATTTTTTGATGCAGGGACACATACATAGACGTCTTCTTACAAATTTGGAATCATATTTATCCTATTAGGTGGCCTGTTTTTTCACTTTTCATGAGCTTCTAATGAGCATTTTTTACCAGAAGGAGTAACAATTTTGATGCTATATTTCCCCTGTGTTTTGATGATGCTTTTCAAGTTTAAAATTTTAAATTATTTTTTGAATAATAATGCATGCACATAGCACAAAATTCTCAAAGGACAAAAGGTGGCCTCAGTCACACAGTTCCCTTACCAGAGGCCAGCAGTGTCCCCAGTTTCTTAATTATCTCTATATTTAAAAACACTGAATCTTATTCTCACACAAATAATAGCATTCTCTTCCATTGCCCTGCCCCTTACTGTTTTCCCTTAACAACACATCTTAGAATCTCCCTTATTAGTACACAAGAGCTGGTGCATTATTTTCATAGCACATAGTGCTCCACTACATGGGATTACTATAATTTTTCTAGGTATTTAGATGCTTCTAGTCTTTTATTATTAGCAACAATGCTGCAATACATATCTTCATTCTTATGTGTGTGTGATAAATATGTAGGTCACAGAGTATGCAGACTTGTCATTTTTGTAAATAGTCCAAATTGCCCACGGTGAAGATGGCACCCATTTACTCTCCCACAGGGATGCCCAAGAGTGTCTGTTTCTCCATATACTTACCATCACTGTGTATTGTATTTTTCATGCTTTGTCAATCTGATGGGTGGAAAAAAATGTTTTCTGATTGGAGTTTTAATTTGCATTTCTTTCATTACCAAGTAAGGTAGAGCATCTTTTCAAAGGTGTAAGAACCAGTTATGCTTCCTTCCTAACTACCCCAGCTGGAATCAAGACTATGTGCCCAAGTGGGTACTTGAAACCAACACAATGTGGAGTACTGATCACAAGTGGGGTAGTAATGGTCCCATCTTGATGGACTCAAGTCTGAGGCAGAAGTGTCCAGCTTAAGACACAGACCTTAGATCCACACAGACCTGCCTGACATCCTGTCTGGTCACAAACCAGTTGTGTGACCTTGGCCAAGTCATTTTACTTCTCTGGGCTTTCCTCTTCTGTGAAGTGGAGATTTTTTTTAATACATTATACTTTATGCACATGTAACACAACTTTCTAGCAAGTCATCTTTTTAAAAAATTATTTGTTTTTATTTTTGGCCGTGTTGGGTCTTCGTTGCTGTGCGTGGGCTTTCTCTAGTCGGTGCGAGCGGGGGCTACTCTTTGTTGCAGTGCACAGGCCTCTCATGGCAGTGGTTTCTCTTGTTGTGGCGCATAGGGTCTAGGCACGCGGGCTTCAGTAGTTGTGGCACACGGGCTTAGTTGTTCCGCAGCATGTGGGATCTTCCCGGACCAGGGCTTGAACCCGTGTTCCCTGCATTGGCAGGCAGATTCTCAACCACTGCACCACCAGGGAAGCCCCTGAAGTGGAGATTTTAATAGAACCTACTTGGTGGGGTTGTTGAGAGGATGATAGGATGTTGATAGGACAGTGCACATAGGTACTTAGCACAGGGATCTAGCCGCTAGCAAGTGTTTAGCAAGCGGTTTCAATTATTATGTTTACAGCAAGGAAAGTGTGAAACCCAGTGTATGAGTCAGGATTCTCCATATTCCTCAATTTTAATTTTTAATTGTATAAGTATAGTTAGGTATAATCCACTTAAACAAAACTCTCTATAATTTATAAGCGTATAAAGGGGTCCTGAGACCAAAAACTCTGAGAACCACTGAGCTAGAACTTTGATTTCCTTACTAAAGCAGTGGCAACTACTTGCTCTGGAGTTGGGGGAAGTGATTAAACGGGAGGGCAAATCCTCTCTGGCTCCAGTGCTGTCCAGCGCAGTAGCTGCTGGCCACTTGTGACTATAGAGTACATGAAAAACGGCTGGTTCAAATTGAGAGGTACCTAGTACAAAAGAAGAATGTAAATTATCTCATTAATAATTTTTCCATATAAATGACCATATTTTGGACACATTGGGTCAAGTAAAAGATATTGATAAAATTAATTTTATCTGTTGTTTTTCACTTTAATGTGGCTACTAGGAAATTTTAAATGTTTACTTCCATATATTTCTATTGGACACTGCTATTCTGGAGACACACAGAATTGCCTGCCAACCTTGTTTCCACCACTTACACGCTGTGTCAAAAGACTTTTTCTCTAAATTTCGTGTATTTCCTGGGATGTAAAAACTGTGAAGACTGAATATGAATAATGCATGTGACGTACTTAGCAATACATTTAAGTAAACAATAAGTTTGGTGGCTGTTATTATTAAAGGTCTCGGTTCCTCTATAGGTGTCGTCAGAGATGTGCCCCATGCTCATTAAAGGCCCTTCCTCTGCGATCCATTTCCACTCCGACGACAATTATAACTAAAGGTGGCCAAGTTGTGATCCCGTTTTCAGGCGGGGGTCGCCCTCTTTACACCGAAAAATAAAAATGACCCAGAGTCCCTTCTGCAAATGGGATATGTGTAACTATGAACAGGGCCCGAGCAAAACTTGAAAACCAAGCGACCCCGGGCCGCACGGTCTCCCTTAGTAACCAACGAAGACGCCCGTGACTAAGGGGGAAAAGGAAAAACAAGGCGGTGGTCCGTCGACTCCAGTCCTCCGGCGAGAACCACTTCCGTTTCTTCCGGGAGCCCGTCCTTCTGTGTACCCTCCCCGGAGGAGCTGGGACTTTGGCCGCGGGTTCCGCCGTCTCGGGAGCCCCCGGAGCCCTGGGTCCGGCCGCGGAGATCGCGGCGGGGGTGGCGACAGGCCTCCCGCGCAGCCGCGATGCTGAGCTGCCGGGCTGAGGCGGCGATGACCGCGGCCGACAGGGCCATCCAGCGCTTCCTACGGACCGGGGCGGCCGTCAGGTGAGCTTTGGGGGGCGGGACGGCCGGGGAGTCCGGGACCAGAGGGACCAGGGTACCGAGGCTGGCCTGTGGCGGCCCTTTCACGCCCTAGTAAGGGTCCCTAGGGGCCGGAGTGCGCATTCCAGAGGTTTCTGCGTCCCGAAGTGTTGGAGGCCCAGGCCTTGGGGCGGGAAGGGCGACGGGCCTCCAGGGCCTCCAGGCAACGGCGATTCTGTCGGCACTCCCCAATTGTGCTGGCGCTCCCAGTTTTATCAGTGCCCCCTCCACCCCCCTCCTCCGCCTGCCAGTGCCTCCTGTAATCCTGTCATTGTCCCCAGAATTTGCAGGGATCCTCAGCCTTGTCAATGGCCCCCTCGGAGCTCTCAGCGCCTCGCAGGCCTTACCGGACCCCTTCATCCTTTCAAGACACCCCCAATCCTTCTGGGCTCCCTAGTCATGTCAGTACCTGGCCTGCTAGGGTTCCCCAACCTGTCAAGCTCCCCAGTCCTGCCATGGTTCTCACAACCCTGTAAAGTGTCCCGGGCTTGCTAGCGCCCCCCACCCGCACTTTGTCAGTACCTGTCTTCCTGTCACACCCCCACACACACTTTTGCCAGGGATCCCTTAGTCTGTATGGGTCCCTAATCTAATTAGTGGCTCCTTATCTTGCAAGGGCACCTAAACCAATCAGGACCCCTTAACCTGTTAAGGCTCCCAGTCCTGTTAGGATCCCACATTCCTGCTAGGACCCCCAATAGTACGGGTTCTCAACCCTGTCAGTGTCCCTATGTCCCTTCTCTTATCCATCCTCCCTCGGGCTCCAGGCTTCAGAGCTGAGCAGTGTGGCTCCGTCCCTCCCCCCAAGCCCCCTTCCTGACCCTAAATGACTGAGACCCATTGCTCAGGTCAGCTTCCTCCTTCTGGAACTGGAGCAGTCTAAAGAGCTTATCATCCCAGTGTTGGAAGTCCTCAGTGGCGATCCTGTCCAGTGCCCCCATTCTGTAGTTGGGACACGGGCCTTGCAGTGGCCATGCCTGTGGTCCTACAGCTGAGCTGACAGCAGAGCTGTGGGGAGAAGCCAGATCTTTTCACTCCCAGGCTCCACTACTCTCCTCGTGTTGTGGAGTTTCCAGAGTTGGCCCTGGGTTTTTTATCCATGCCCTACATAGGACCTAGGCAGGCCCTCTCTCCCATCCTTTTGACATTCTGTCCTTCAATTTCCCCATGAGCTTCCTGGTTTGAAGCACAGACTTGGCAGCCCAACAGACATGAGTTCAGATCCACGTGGCCTCACGTGAATATACCTATTGTGTAAAAATCAGCACAATGTTGCATTAAGAAATTTCAAGAATAACTTTCATGAATGAAGCTGAGATTATAATACTTGATAATTGCAGCAGCTAATATTTGTTAGGCTCTTACTATGCACCCCATGCATTAGCACTTATTCAGTCTTTACAATAATTCTGTAAGGTAGGTCTCACAATTGTCCCCATTGTACAGATGAGGAAGCTGAGGCTTAGAAGGTGCAGTGACACCATAGGGAATAGCAGAACCAGAACTGAACCAGATTATGGAATTCCACTTTCTTAACCAAATTCTGTGCACATTCTACCGACACTGTCTTGGGAGAACAAAGATTTATTTGAAATTCAGTCATCAGTTGTGTATCACATCAGCCATGACATTGGAAAAATGTTGGTTGTTGTAGACAGAGTTACTAGTGTTACCAGTGGCTCTTCCCTGAGTTAACGTTGACTGAGTTGAGGTCAAAACAATATTCACATGATCCATACATGGGGATAAGAATATTTTAAACACACACACACACATATATGTAGCTAACACATATATATAGGTATATATTGCACAGATATATGTAGGTACATATATTGGTTGCCTTATTTAGTGGAAATACGTAACTGTGTATGAAGACAGTGTTTTAAGTTACTGGTGAAATTTCTTTATTTGTAGTAAAAGAATAACTTCAGTATTCGAGTCAAGCCTCAAATGAAGAAAACTGTAATATAATAAATATTTAGAAGATCTTTTATACTATTGTATGCCTCTCCCTTACCCCGTTTAATAACCTACAAGATAAATCCGTTTCTATATTTCTCCAGGTCCCAATCATTCAATAAGTATTATCAAGAACCTACTATGTGATCTAAATACTTGGAAACACTTGGGATATGTTAGTGTGTAAAACAAAGATCCCTGCAAAGTGGGGACTTGGCATTTCAGTTGCAGGAGACCGAAAATAAACGTGGTGAATAAGTGAAAGTTAGGTTGGAAGGTGGTGAGCTCTGTGGTAAAAAGAAAACGTAGAACTGGGTAAAAGGGCCACGAGTGCAGGTTCTAGTAGTTTGTTAGAAGTGAAGGGATGGGGAGGGAGTGAGCCAAGCAGTGGGACCTGGGGAAACAGCATCTGAGGCAGAGGGAGTGCAGTGCAGAGGCCCTGGGGTGGGAGCTTGGCTGTGGCCGGGGTGGCAGGGCCGGTATGGCAGCAGAATGAGAGGCAGAGCAGGAGGAAAGCCCTGGCCGGTGGGGCTCTGGGGAGGTTGTGCTCTGACTTAGGTTTCAAATCCTAATGTCTAAATGTGCTGATTTTCAAGACATAATCCTATACTGTATATTACTTTAATCTGAAAGCAAGGTATTTGGCAGCCCAGTGGTTATTTTGATGAAATGTTATTTCTGTGTACCTGTACCTGTATATACACACATTGCATTTGTGATGAGGAAAGACAGTAAACTTATTTTCTTTTTTAGATATAAACTCATGAAGAACTGGGGTGTTATAGGTGGAATTGCCGCTGCACTAGCAGCAGGAATATATGTTATTTGGGGTCCCATTACAGAAAGAAAGAAGCGTAGAAAAGGTAAGAATGAAGCCTTTGGATCATGGTCTATAGACTGGACCCAAACTCTTATTGTTTAAAAACAGTACAGAAAGGGGAAGACATTTTTGGTTCTCTTGTATCTTCAATTTTGTCAGTAGTACTTTCTTTTAAACAGAAGTTAATTTTAATGACTCATTATGTTATACCCCATAGTAAAAAGATTTATATTTCACCCGCACTAAGGTCATGAGTTTGAGACATGCTTCGTAATGAAAAATTTCAAGTGGCTTAATTGTCTAAATGTTCTCATTGCTATGGCCATTGTGTTTTTCAGTTGTACAGTTGCCTAATTGTGTGACGCCTTTGTGCTTTCACTGAATAGCTGCTAGTCACTAGTAAATGTTTCAAGTTTGTTTCTTCACTAACACAAAAATCTATTTCCTTATTTTTAAAAATTCCCCCCTTTGTCCATGTTGCTCTACTTATATTGATTAAAATTCAGCCAAAATAAATAAATATATAAAAGGGACAGGTGTAGCAAAATGTTGATCACTGTTAATTCTGGGGATGGTTGTAACTGGGGTTCATTAGATATCTACTCTTCTTTTGTGCATGTTTGAGAACTCTCATAATAAAAAGTTGTTTTTGTTTGTTTTTGTTTTTTAATTTCAGCGGAAGAGGGAAGTGTGTCAGATTTTGTTGATCTCTTTGCAGAAGGACTGATCAGAATGGCAGTAGTGGTGTCTTTCCCACTGATTATAAGAACAAAATCATTGTCCTGGGGAACAGGAACAGAACAATTGTTTTCTTCTGTTGTGAGAAACATTGCTTTCTTAACACAGAAGAGAGAGAGTGAGGGAGAGAAAGAGACAGAGAGGTTACTAAGTGTCTCTGAACATTCAGTGGAAGCCAGGCTGTGCCAGACACCCTGGTGTAGTCACACACGGCCCGGACTTGTCCTTCTGCGGCTTACGGTCTCCTGAAGGAGCAGTGGTAGGACTGGGCCTCGGCTAGGACAGGATGCCTGGCCCCCTGCTCTCTGTGGATGAGGACTTTCTGAGGTAGGGGTTTTCAATCCAAGGCCACGGTGCAGGAATTCTGGGTCCCAAATGGGAGAAGATAAAGGAGATGGTCCAATGCGATGCGCTGTTCTCTTGTTCCCCCCACTTTTTTAGGGCTTGTGCCTGGCCTTGTCAACCTGGGGAACACCTGCTTCATGAACTCCCTGCTGCAAGGCCTGTCTGCCTGCCCCACCTTCATCAAGTGGCTGGAAGAGTTCACCACCCAGTACACCAGGGGTCAGGAGGAGTCCCCCCAACACCAGCGCTTGTCCTTGACACTGTTGCATCTCTTGAAAGGTACCTACCTGGAAATGTAAAGGGCATGCTGTGCATTTTCAAAGCAGCAGCCCAGATGGCAGGCAAAAGGTTAATAGCCTTTATGTAGAAAAAGATCATACCTATCATTATGATAAAAGCACTAAGGGCCCAATAGATAGAGACAGGTGTTTTTTTTTTTAATCAAAGCTGTAATCGTTTATTTTAAAACCTGTCAGTTTAGTAACAGCTTTTTAGGGAAGGAGAAAAATCCACTTCCATTTAAGCATTTTGACTGTAAGAAGTACTCTCGTTTCACAAACATCAAAGTTTAAAAACAAAAAGTGTCTTAGCCTAGGAAATAAGGTAATTCACAAAAGAAATAATACAGATTGTATTGAAATAGATACAGAATGCATCTAACAAACAAAATAAGCAATTTGGCCATCATCAAAGAAATATAAATAACATAATAGTGAGGTACCATTTTTTTGGCCTGTCAGCAAAGATTGGAAAATCCACAATCCTGACCAGCTAGCTGCTGGGTGACACGTTCATAAATGCTGGTGGTGGTGTAACTGGTGGGCAGCCTTTCTGGAAAACAGTGGAACCACACAGTAATAGCTTGCAAAATGTCCAGTACCGTTTGACCAAGTAATTGGTGGACTATGATTTACACTAGCCTGCAGTGGAGTTCTCAGGGCAAACAGGTGTGGGACTGGCCCAATACTGGCCCCGAGCTTGGAGAGTCACAGTGTACACGGGCTTGGTAAAGGTTTTAGGAAGCCACCACTCTAACTTCATTTTGAAACCACTTTTTTTGACTGTAGAACTGGGTTTCCTCCTGTAGCATCTGGACAACCCCACACGCAGATACCAAAATCTGCAGATGCTCAAGTCCCTTATATGAAATGGTGTAGTGTTTGTGTATAACCTATGTACATCCTCCCATAAGCTTTAAATCATCTCTATGCTACTTATAATACCCGATCCAATGTAAATGCTATGTCAATAGTTGCCGGTGCCTGGCAAATACAAATTTTGCTTTGGGGAACTTTCTGGAATTTGTTTTCCTGAGTATTTTCTTTTTTGGGGGCTGCACTGTGCAGCGGGATCTTAGTTCCCCGACTAGGGATTGAACCTGGGCCCCTGGCAGTGGAAGCGCGGAGTCTTAACCACTGGACCGCCAGGGAATTCCCTTCCTTAGTATTTTCAATCCTTGGTTGAATCTGAGGATGCTGAACCAGTGGGTATGGATGGCCAACTATATGTGCAAAGATCTCCAACGCCTAGTGGTAATGGGGGGAAAAGGAAAGAATATGGTTATCCAGCAGTAGAATGATTAAGCAATCAATGGAATGTTGCATAGCCATTAAGCATCATCTTTATGAAATGTTTCTTTTTTCTTTTTAATTTGGGAGAGGGCATAGGCTATCCTATTAAGTTTGAAAGAGTGGGTTACGAAATATGGTATAATTTTACTTCAGCCAAAGCAAAAATTTCCACAGATAAAGGCTGGACAGAAAAAGCCAAAATGTTAGCCATGGCTCTTTTGGCATGGTGCAGGTGACAGTTTAAAAACATGAAAAAAAAAAAACCTTTCAATAATAAGCGTGTATTACATAGTCAGAAAAAAAATTGGATTTTAAAAACACTCAGCTAAATATTGCTTCACTGAGGTATGATCTCAGCTTGACACAGAAACCAGTATGAAAAGTAAGTTCTGCTCTTCTGTATAAGAGGCAACTTGAAAAAAAAAAGGGGCAACTTGAAAATAATTTCTTTTACTGCCCTGTTAAAAAAAAACATACCATCCCAAAGACTGTGTTAAGAACTGACACGTCCACATAGGTGTCATAATGTAGGGTTAGGTGTTGTCCTCCCATTATATCCTTCCTTCTCTGCTTCTGCTTCTCAGTGTCTTTTATTTTGGTTTTTAGAAATAGTTTTTCATTATATAAGTAATTCATGAGTAAATTCTTCTTGTTGAAAAATTAAAGCATTACAAATAAGGCTAAAATTCTCTTTATCACTACCCGCTCCTTTCCTTCCTTCCCAAAAGTAAAAGATAAGTGTAACCTTCCAAACCACTTTCTGTGCATTTAACTATGTTTCTAAATACCCGCAGAAATGATATATTGTTTTGTTTGTTTTTTCATGACCAAATAACATGATATGTGTTAGAAAAATGGCCATTTCATTACTTGTAGCTCTGCCTCATTCACCGTTTTTTTTTTCTTTTTGTGAGTTTACTGGTCTCATGTATTTTGTCTTCTGTGAACTGCCAACTCATATCCTTTGCCCATTTTTAAAAATTGAGGTGAAGGGGCTTCCCTGGTGGCGCAGTGGTTAAGAATCTGCCTGCCAATGCAGGGGACATGGGTTCGAGCCCTGGTCCGGGAAGATCCCACATGCCACAGAGCAACTAAGCCTGTGCACCACAACTTCTGAAGCCTGCGTGCCTAGAGCCCGTGCTCCACAACAAGAGAAGCCACTGCGATGAGAAACCCGCGCACCGCAACGAAGAGTAGCCCCCGCTCTCCACAACTAGAGAAAGCCCATGCGCAGAAACGAAGGCCACATGCAGCCAAAGATAAAATAAATACATAAATAAATAAATAATAAATAAATAAATATTTGAGGTAAAATATTCATAATGTAAAATTTACCACCATAACCATTTTCAAGTAAACAGTTCTGTAGTAGTAAGTATATTCACATTGTTGTGCAACCATGACCACTATTCATCTCCAGAAAGTTTGCATCTTCCCATATTGCAACTCTGTATCCATTAAACAATAACTTTCCATTTTCCACTACCCCCAGACCCTGGTAACTACTATTCTTTTTCTGTCTTTATGAGTTTGACTATGTACCATATTTAAGTGGAATCATACAATATTTGTCCTTTTATGTCTGGTTTGTTTCACTTAGCATAATGTCCTTGAGGTTCATCCACACTGTAGCATGTGTCAGAATTTCACTCCTTTTTAAGGCTGGATATGAGTCATATTCCGCTGTGTGTGTATATGTATGTATATACACACTACATTTTGTTTATCCATTTATAGGTCAGTGGATGCTTGGGTTGTTTCCACCTTTTGGCCATTGTGAATAATGCTGCTGTGGAGACTGGTGTACAGATATCTGTTCAAGCCCGTGCCTTTAACTTTGGGGGTTATAGACCCAGAAGTGGAATTGCTGGATCAAATGGTAATTCTGTTTACTATTTTGAGGAATCACCATACTGCATTCCACAGCAGCCTTGGCATGTTACATTCCCACCGGCAGTGCACAGATGTTCCAGCTCTCCACATCCTCACCAGCACTTGTTATTGTCTTTTTTTTTTTTTTTTTGCGGTACGCGGGCCTCTCACTGTTGTGGCCTCTCCCGTTGCAGAGCACAGGCTCCGAACGCGCAGGCTCAGCGGCCATGGCTCACGGGCCCAGCCGCTCCACGGCATGTGGGATCTTCCCGGACCGGGGCATGAACCCATGTCCCCTGCATCAGCAGGCGGACTCTGAACCACTGCGCCACCAGGGAAGCCCCTTTTCTTTTTGATGAGTGTGAAAGTGATATCTCATTGTGGTCTTGATTTGCATTTCCCTAATCATAGGTTATGTTGAGCATCTTTTCATGTGTTTATTGGCCATTTCTAGGGGTTTTTGTGTTTTTTTTATGAAACGTCTATTCAGATCTTTTGTCCATTTTTTAAGTTGGTTTTCTGTATTTTTGTTGTTGTTGAGTTTTAGGAGTTCCTTATATATTTTGGGACTCAAGCCCTTATCAAACATGTGATTTACAGACGTCACACACCTTTACAGCTGCAGAGCATCCATAATGGCAAGACATCCCGGTTTCATTAGCCATTTGCTCCCGGTGCCTCGTCTGCATAAACAGGCTGCAGTGAGCATCCTTGTACGTGCCCATCGTGCACATAGGCACCTCTTTCCCTGAGGCAGATCCTGAGAAAGTCATACTGCTGGACTGTAGGATATGAAGATTAGTAGACATTGCCACATTGCCACACAGCATTTTAGGCAAAATTGGGCTGAAGGGGACATTCAGATCTTCCTTGGGAGGGTAAAAGCTAACAGAAGGGCTGCCTCGGCATGCAGGAGGAAGAAGGAAGGAACAGGACCTCTCCTGACGGGTCTCCTTCATACTGGAGGGTAAAGGTCTGACCTCAGGGTTTATTCGCACTGATAACTGGCTACTGGCTGCCAACGCTGCTGCTTCTCCACCGCAGGTCACCACCCACGGCACCAGCCATGTTCTGAGAGGGGTGGCGTTGGCAATGTTCAGACCCTCCAGAGTCAGAGTCTGAAGTATTCAGAGCTATCTCTCAAGTTCACTGACTGCAAATCAAGGAGGAGAAGCAGGCTGGCTTAGTTTATCTGGAGAATCACTGAGCTCCCAGAAACTGCATTGAGAGGGCAGGCTCCTGTATTTTTATCTCCTCTGCACTAGCAGTACTGGCCCAGTGTGATATACTGGTCCATAATAATATGCTGTGGGATGGGGGGTGGTCAAGATCAGGAATTAACAAACTATGGCCCTTGGGCCAAATTTGGCCTACCGCCTGTTTTTTTTAAAATAACTTTATTTATTTATTTTTGGCTGCATTGGGTCTTTGTTGCTGCGCATGGGCTTTCTATAGTTGCGGCGAGCGGGGGCTACTCTTAGTTGCGGTGCGCGGGCTTCTCATTGCAGTGGCTTCTCTTGTTGTGGAGCGCAGGCTCTAGGTGTGCGGACTTCAGTAGTTGTGGCTCACGGGCTTAGTTGTTCCGTGGCATGTGGGATCTTCCCGGACCAGGGCTCGAACCCATGTCCCCTGCATTGGCAGGCGGATTCTTAACCACTGCACCACCAGGGAAGTCCCACCACCTGTTTTTGTGAATAAAGTTTTATTGAAACACAGCCATGGTCATTTGTTTACATATTATCTATGTAATATGTAATATTACATATTATTTATGTAATATGTAATATTACTTATCTGTCGTCTATGGCTGCTTTTTGTGCTACATGGGCAGAGATGAGTAGTTGCTACAGACACCTGCAAAGCCTAAAATGTTTACTAGCTGACCCCTTACAGAAGAAGTTTGCCAACCCCCATCTAGATGTAATTGTAATATAAATTCATAAGCCCATCAGACTTTTATTTTTGTCTGTTAGGCTTGATTCTACCTTGACTGAAAAGTAAACAACTCAGAAGACCGTTTCAGGCTGCCTCATAGAGCTTGATGCTCTGCGGTGATAATCAGAAACTCAAATGCAAACGAATCCCAGAGAAGGCCTTATGGCCATAGGAGAGAGTCCTGTAGAGAGGGGTTAGGGCAGTGAGTGTAGGGTTGGACCAGATGGTTGTTTAAAGGCCCTCCTGTCCCTCAGAGTTGTGAGTTAAAATCATTTTATTCACTACAAATCTTGCAACAGTAAATTTATATTGATGATAGTAATTCAGATATCTGAAAGTCAATTACTTCATTTAAATGGTGCAGCTTCATGAAAAATTACATTCATTCGACAGACACGAAGAGTCTACTAGTGTACTAAGCATTGGGTAAGGCTACAAGGAAGAATAATGAAAGAGATATAATTCCAAGGTGAATTTTACAGTCCTTACATTATTAATTAGCTTTGACACGTTGTGCTGTGCAGCTTTTCTGGTTGGTTGTCATGCTGGTTCACTTAATAACTGTACTCCTTTTTTGTTCCCAGCTTTATCCTGCCAAGAAGTCACTGATGAAGAGGTCTTGGATGCAAGCTGCTTGTTGGACGTCTTAAGAATGTACAGATGGCAGATCTCTTCGTTTGAAGAGCAGGTGAACACAACATTCAAAGCAGGTTTCCTTGGAGAACGTTTCCCACTAATGAGGTGGGGCCTGAGCTCCAGAAACAGCTGCATTGCTGCAGCGGGAAGAATAAACGCCAGCATTGACCTTGCAGTTGTCTGACCTGCGTGGACATTTCTGTGACATTTTAGACAGGCTTAGTGTCCCGAGACCAGATTGTGAACTTTATTCCTGCTCTCGCAATCAGGGGAGAGGGAAGGTTCACAGGATAGGGCGTGAGCACACAGCTGCCAAAGAGGGAAAACCTTTTTAGTTCCTGAGTGACTTTGCATTTCAGTGGATGGTGGGGACATCTGGGGCCTATTAGAGAGAAGCAGGTGGCTTTACCTTAGAGGCTCAGAGGTTTGGGTGAGACTCTTTTTTAGACTATACCTTCATTAAAAAAAAAAATCAGTCTTCGGAGGCTGGGTTAAAGTGGCCGCAAACCTTGAGCAGCTGTCATATGCAGTCCCAGGGCCTTCCTCCAGCCACTCCCACCCCCCTTTTCCACGACTACAGCTTCCTTGTCTTCTTTGGTACTGGCCACCCTCCTCCTCTTCCCCAGAGGACGAGGCTGAGGCTGAGAGAGTGAAGCTCTAGGGACCAAAACTTTCGCTTCTGTTTGTGTACACTTCGGCGGTCCATCCCCGCCGCCACATTTCCAGGCTGGCCCTGGCCAGCGTTGGGTTGACTGCTTCTGCCTCCCCCAGGGAGCCCCTGGACCAGAGCCCCTGGGCTCCCAGAACTGTGGGGCTGAAGCAGGAGGCATGTAAAAACGGAGGAGTGAGGCGGGAAGGCTTCCTCTCTCCCCTCTTCTTTAGAGATGATCTCTGTTTCCACTTTCATCTGAAGCCATGTATGTGTTACTTCTTAAACACGATGTTGAGAGTATCCTATACTTTCTTAACAGTGCTTCTCGATTGATCCATTATATGTTGAAATATTTTTCCATTTAGAGAATACTTTTTAAATCCTCCTCTGGTAACTGGAATTATTTAGCTACATTTTGCATTTCTCTAAACTGAGACAGTGACTGAGATTTAGTCCTTAACGTCAGATACCTGTCGGCTGAAAAAAAAATGCACAACCTCAAAGTTGAGAATTAGGTTTTATTTGACAGACGTCCTGAGGACTTAAGCCCGGGAGGCAGCCTCTCAGATAGCTCTGAGGGACTGCTCCCAAGAGGTAAGGGAGGAGCAGGATATATCAAGTGTTTGCAAAATCAACAAAAACAAAAACAGATAGTCAGAACATCAGAAGATTACTGTTAATTAAAGAAAAAACAGACATGTCAAGTTAATTAATTTAGCATTTTTCTGTGTAAGGGAAGATGCAAGTGTCTGAGTTCATTGAAATCATTCCTTGGAGATGCCCCTTAGCTGTCTAGGGCCGGTATCCTGCTTTTCTCCATCTTGAATCCTCTCAGAGGACACAGTAGGGGGCGGCTGCAAGAGCTGATGGCTTGGTGGCCAGCAACGTCCTTTGTTTACTGATATGACAGGCGACATTCTTTGCCCACATTCCTTTTCTAAGTCCTGTTCTTCTGTCAAGGACCCACTTAAGTCCCAGTTGCTCCTGGGGAGTATTTCCAGTGTCTGACACTGAGCCACAGAGTGCCGTAGTATGTGTGGGAAGGAGAAAGCATGTCTGTCTCTGGTTCTGTTCCTCTTTGAAGGTACCCAGAGCATCTAGCATGGGGCCTTGTCCACACCTTCACTATTAATGATCTGGTCATCCAACCACTTTTCAGTGTCTAAAGCTAGAGCTGTGGGGTGCTTTGGGCCAGGTATGTGAATTATCTGATTGAATCCTCACCACAGCCCTGTAAGGAGTTACTGTTACTATCCCCATTTTACAGATGAGAACACTGAGGTTCAGAGCAGTCAAGTGACTTGCCCAAAGTCACACAGCTATTTGAGTGACAGAGCCAGGATTCAAGCCAGTTTGGCGCTAAAGTGGCTGCTCTTCAGCTCTTCTGCGATACTGTTCCTTTTCTCAAGGCCAAGTAATCACATGGCTGACGGTGACAGAATAGGTTTTGGATCCGACTCCATCCTGTCTTGGGATTTTTCTCTGTGGTGAACCCTTGCTCATGCTTCATGGGCTGGCCCAGATGCCTGGTCTGCCAAGGCTCCCCGAGCCTTGCAGGAAGAGATGATCCTCCCTCAGCTCCATGTCCAGGGCTCACTGGTCATAACAGGGCCATAGCATTGCACTGCTAGATAGTAGCAAGGCTGCCATGTCTGCCCCTGGGTTGTGAGTCCCTGAGGGCAAGAGCCTTGCCTTACTTACCTTGGACTCTCCATCACTCTCTCGCCAACTGCTGGTCACAGCCTCAGAGGGGATTCATTTATATGTGCAACAAATGCTTATTGAATGCCGGCCTCGGGAAGGGCCTGCTGAGGGCGCTGGGTGGTGGTATCAAGCGTGACTTGCAGGGACCCTGTGCTCAAGGAGCTCGCGGTGTAGTGAGGGTGGGGCTGCAGACCGTCCACAGGTAACTTTAACATGTGCTAAGAAGGTGACGTGAGAAAGTGTGGGGAGGACGGGCGGTGAGAGGAAAGCGGCAGGGGGACTCCTTTAGAGGGGCGGCTTCTCTAGAGACCTGAGGTTTCAGCTGAGGCCTGGAGTCTAACGAGGAGCGAGGCCCGGGGTGCTGTGGGCGCAGCCTGCCAGCCGGAGGAGCAGAGCCGGGGCAAAAGCCTCGAGCAGCTGCAAGGACACAGAGTTGAGAAGGGCAGGAAGGGCAGGGCAAGCAGCGGAGGAGAGGGGGCTGTGGGGACTGCAGGGCCTGGGAGGCCAAGGGCTGGAGCTGGGCTTCTGCCCTGCGTGCAGGGGGAGCCGCTCGGAGCTGTGGCAGGGGAACGCTTTGGCCCGACCTGACATGTGAACAGGACCATGCCGGCCTCTGTGTACAGGAGGGGTGCAGGGGGGCAGGACGGGAGCAGAGAGGAAAGCTGGCGGTGTGCAGACACCCAGGCCGGGGCGGGTCCAGCTCAGGCCGGGGCTGAGGCAGGGCAGTGGAGAGCCCTCAGGGATTCAGCGGGTGGTTTGGAGGGAGAGCCTGCGGGGCCGCTGCTGAATGGCCGGGGGTGAGGTTAGGTCAGGGAGGGCTGGTGGCGGAGAGTTCCCTGAGGAGCCCTGAAGGATGAGAGAGGCGGCCGCGTGAAGGCGTGAAGACCCGGGCGCGGGAAAGACACAGGTCTGAGGTGGGAGCCGGCTTGGCACATTCAGGGAGCAAGAGAAGGCCAGGGGCTGGGGCGCGGCGGGGCGGGGAGAAGGTTCTAGGGCCGGGGCGTGTCAGGGCTGGCCAGCCAGCTAAGAAGGGAGCCGTTCACTGCAGCAGTGAGGCCATCGGGAGGTTGAAAGCAGAAGAGAAAAGTCATTTCCCTTTAGAAACAGATCGCTCTGGTGACTGTGGACGGAGCCAAGAGTGGCATCCCAATGAGTATCAGCCGCATCAGAGTTCAGGGGGGACAGGCTGCCCATCCCAGGAGAGTCTGGGTGGCTTTGGCTTTTGGGGAGAGGGGCGTTTGAGTTGATCGTTAAAAAATAGTCCCCTGCCACATGAGGCAGCAATTCTGCTCTGAGTGTACGCCCGAAAGAGTTGAAAGCAGGGACTCAGATATTTTGTGTAGCCCGGTTCACAGCAGCATCATTCACGACAGCTGAAAGGCGGAAGCAGCTCACCTGCCCATCGATGGCTGATGGATAAACAAGATGTGATGGGTGTGCATAGTGGAGTATTACTCAGCCTTTAAAAGGAAGGAAATTCTGTGCTACGTCATAGATGAACCGGCATATTGTGCTAAGTGAAACAAGTCAGTCACAAAAGGACAGATACTGTATGATTCCACTTCTCTGAGGATAAGCGGAATTCATAGACAACAGAGGAGAACAGTGGGTGCCCAGGGGTGCGGGGGATTGGGGAGTTAGTGTTTAGTGGGCGTGGAGTTTCCATTTGGGAAGATGAAAAAAGTTCTGAAGATGGACGGGGGTGATGGTAGCACAACAGTGTGAATGTGCTTAATGCCAATGAGCTGTACACTTAAAAAGCTTAAACTGGATGAGTGTTTTACCACAATGAAAACAAAACAGTAGTCAGGTAGAGCAGAGGTCAGAGCCGTCTCAGTAAAGCTAAACCAGGCTCAGAGATGGCTCAGATCAGCGTCAAGCCTGCCCACCCAGCATTCGTTCCTTCTCTCTCTCCTTGGGCCTCTCCCTTGAGGGCCTTTACTCGTGAAGATGTCTAGGATGTAACCATTTCCATGTAACGCACTGGGCCTTGAGAAGGTGGAAAGCAAATTCTGCCCACTTTAGCCATAGGGGGTCTTCCTGGTGGTCCACACAGGGGTGGTTCTGATGTTGCCGCGGCCTCTTCGGGCCACTCTGAAGAATGCTTTGCCCTTTGACAGGACGCTCATGAGTTATTCCATGTCATTACCTCGTCTTTGGAGGATGAGCGGGACCACCAGCCCCAGGTCACACATCTGTTTGACGTGCATTCCCTAGAGGTAAACCATTAACACTCTCGATACAATGAATGCGGTCTGTGCATATCAAACAGGTACAGGGAATACAAATGTAATTTTCGTGTAACTTTAAACTCAAAAGTACGATTCGATAAAAACCCAGTAGTGGGAGTGAGGCTGGGGGAGGGTCTTAAACGTCACGCTTGGCAGCCGGTGACTTTGGTTAGAGATGTCGAGCTCTTAACGATTCCCTGCTTCAGTCTGTGTTGGGCTTGAGATGAAAGAATGTATTTCCCCCCCTATTTAATACAGGAGAACAAGGAGCCACAGGAATGCTAAATGAATCTTATTTCTCTGGCACATCATAAATGTTAGGGAGTTGATAAAAGTTAATTAGTAAAAGGGGGGGAGTATTCCAGAGAGGCAGTATGTTCAATTGCATTTGGTGAAGGAACAGGTACAGTAACCAACCAGACAGCATAATTAAGGCCCCTTTTAGGAAGCTTGGTTTAAAGTTGACTTTGAGGGACTTCCCTGGTGGTCCAGTGGTTAAGCCTCCAAGCTCCTAAGGCAGAGGGCTCGGGTTTGATCCCTGGTCGGGGAGCTAAGATCCCACGTGCCGAGCGGCATGGCCTAAAAGTAAAGAAATATATAAATAAATAAAGTTGATTTTGAACTGTGCAGTCAGCACAGAAACTTGTGAGATTTAGGAGTGGGGTGAGGGTGGGTGATCAGAGAGATTGCAGTAGGGTTTTCAGCCTCTCTCTTTTTCGTCCCCTACAGCAGCAGTCAGAAATGACTCCCAGACAGATCACCTGCCACACCAGAGGTAGTCATTTTCCATTGAACTGTAACACGTGAGATATGTCCTTTTTAGAAATGACAATAATTTGCTTTATGTTTTCTAAAAATAATGTTTTTTCTGGTGACACCCATTCTGACTTGGAGTGTGTGTACTTGAAAGGAATCTGTGTTTTGGGAACAGTTATAAACTGTCCCCCTGGTGAACATTTTGAATTGTTCCATCACACCCGAGCCCTGCTCAGTTTCCTCTGAACGGACTTACTTCTCCCTCAAACTAGGGTTTTTCTTGACCTTCTTGAACTGGTCCTCTGGTGAACTTAATAAGCTGAAACCGCCGTGTCCTCAGCATCTACACTTTGGCCAACGATTCCTGCAAATGATCCCTTCCTCCTTGGAAGGAAATTATTGTTTTCTTAACACTTAAAAAAAATGACGTATCAATTCCTTTGCACACTGGTAGTAATGAGAACAATTCTCTTTTGGGTCCATACCGTGTGCCAGGCACCGTAATATCTCACTTAAGCCTCCCAACAGCTCTATGAAGTTGGCGGTATGGAGGATAGTGGGGTCATAATTATCCCCATTTCCGGCAAACTGAGGCTTACAGGGATGAAGTCTCTGGCTCTGGTCACGTGGCTAATAAGCAAAGCCAGGACCCAGCCCAGGCTGGCCTGACCTGGCGCCCGTGGGTCCAACTAGCACACCACGCTGCTGTGTTTATTCCGCTAGCCCCCATCCTATCCCCCCCAAAGCTCGTGTTTTTCAGAACTTGCTTATTCTGATGATTTCAGAGGTTTATCTCACTTTATGGAATGTTCACCAGTGGTATATTCTTGTGACATCTCAAACATTTGAAACAAATGTTTGTAAAAAGACATTATCAAACACAAATTTCTTTTTTAAAGGTGGCTGTGCCTATTATATAGAAACCACATTTAAGGACCTGTGTAAATTCTGCTGTGAAGGGAACTGGTTGTGTTTTTGATGGATTTCAATAAGGGAAGCTCTTTCAGTGTCCTTTTCAGGAACTTTTTTTTTTTTTCTAAAGAAGGTGTGTCTACCACATACTAAGAAGGGGGGTGAATTTTGAGGTTGGTGCCAGAGGGCTAGAGGTGGCCTATCCAAAGGTGTTCTGTATTCCAGGGTCACCTCATCCCACATCCAGCCACTGGAAGTCCCAGCATCCTTTTCATGGAAGACTTACTAGTAACATGGTCTGCAAACACTGTGAGCACCAGGTAAATACTATACCAATACTTGATATTTTCTGGCAAGGTTTTATTTAAGTTAAGATTCATGGGGCTTCCCTGGTGGCGCAGTGGTTGAGAGTCTGCCTGCCGATGCAGGGGACATGGGTTCGTGCCCCGGTGCGGGAAGATCCCACGTGCTGCGGAGTAGCTAGGCCCGTGAGCCACGGCCGCTGGGCCTGCGCCTCCAGAGCCTGTGCTCCGCAACGGGAGGGGCCACAACAGTGAGAGGCCCGCGTACCGCAAAAAAAAAAAAAAAAAAAAAAAAAAAAGATTCATGAAGGGTCCAGAGCATGAGGACTGACATTGGTGTCTGGCTTCTGTGATTTTTCTGGGGTCTGTAGGCTTGGTGGACCCACTGCCCCCCCTTGGTCAGTGCTGACATATCAGTTGATTCTCAGATGGCATCTTCTGTACCAAGAGCAGCAGACCCATTGTGATTGGCAGCGTTTTGAGTCCTAAGGTTGGGTCTCTACCCATGGTGAACACAACAGATTCTAGGGCTGTTTTTTGGGGTGTGTGTGTGTGTGTGTGTGTGTTTTGCTTTTGAGATTTAAAATTTTTATTATGCAAAATTTTGAGCATGATGCAAAAATAGAGAATTGTACAACTGTCACCTCAGTCAGTTTTAGAATATTTTTCATCACCCACCCCTTGCTCCCGCACACACAAAAAAACCACCCCTGTACCCGTTAGCAGTCATTTCTCATTTCTCCCCACACTCTGTCAGCCCTAGGAAACCACTAATCTACTTTCTGTCTCTATATAGTTTGTCTATTCTGGACATTTCATATAAATGGAATCATATGGTGCTTTGAGACTAGCTTCTTTCACTCAGCATAATGTTTTCAGGGTTCTTCCACATGTTGTATCATGTATCAGTACTTCATTCCTGTTTATTACCAAATAATATTCCATTGTATGGATAGATCACATTTTGTTTATCCATTCATCAGCGGATGGACATTGGGTTGTTTCCACTTTTGCCTTGTTTCAAATCTTAAGAAACAAATATTTGGTGTTTCGTAATTAAGTATGATGTTATCTTTGAGTTTTTGTATTCTCTTTTTATCACACTGAGAAAGTTCTTTTCTGTTCCTAGTTTGCTGAGAGTTTTTATCATGACTAATAATTGGATTTTGTCTTGCTTTTTCTACATATATTGAGATGATCTTTTTTTTTCTTTTATTCTGTTAATATGGTGAATTACAGTGATTGATTTTTCTAATGTTAAACTACCTTTGTGTTGCTGGGATAAATTTCATTTTATTGTGATGTCATTCTTTTTATATATTACTAGATTTGGTTTGCTAACATTTTCTGAAGGCTATTCGTGTTTTATGTTTATGATTTTCTTGTAATGTCTTTCTCGGGTTTTATTATAAGGGTTATGCTAGCCTCATAAAATAAGCTGGGAAGTATTCCTGCCTCTATTTCCTCAAGGTCTTTGGGTAATATTGGTATTGCTTTTTCCTTAAGTGTTTGCTAGAATTTGTTTCTTTTTATTTCTTTAGTTCTATTTTTGCTGAATTTCTTTTGAGACTTTGCTGTTAGGCACATACACATGAATTAATTATGATGAGTTGACTCTTACTGTCGTGATAAAATGTCCCTCGTTATCTCTAGTAAGACTCCTTGTCTGGAAGTCTATTTTGTCTGTTTAGTTTCCATCTAACTAGTGTTTCTATGGTATGTCTCTTTCTGTGCTCTTATTTTTGACCTATCTTTTGTCTTTGTATTTAAAGTGTGGCTTTTGTAGAGAGCATATAATCGGGTCTCGCCTTTTTATCCAGCTTCCTATCTGCCTTTTATTCGGTGTGTTTAGTCCATTTACATTTAATGTAGGTATTTATAGGGTGGATTTAGGTCTGCTGTTTCACCGTTGGTTTTCTACTTGTCTCATATAGTTTTTGTTTCTCTGTTCCTCCATTCCTCCCTTCTTTTGGGTTAATTGAATACTTTTTAGTATTCCATTGTAATTCCTCTGTTAGCTTTTTAGCTACATTTTTTTTACATTTGTGTGTGTGTGATTACATCATGCAGTGTTAACTTATCACAGTTTATTTAGAGTTAATATCATATTCCTTTGTGTAAAATGTAGGAACATTATGAAAATATAGTTCTGTTACCCCATCTTTTGTGCTTTGTCGTATATATTATTTACATGTACATACATTATAAACCCCACAACACTGTCATAAAAATTTTTACTCTAAACAGTTATATGTGTTTAAAAGAAATTAAAAGAAAAAAATTTCATGTTTACCATTTTCAGTATTCCTCAGTGCCTTCTGTAGATCCAGGTCCATTTGATGTTTTTTTCCCTTCAGTCTAAAAATATTCCTTTAACATTTCTTGCAGGTCTGTTGACAAATTCACGTAGATTTCATTTATATAAAAATGGTTTTGTTTTGCCCTTCTTCTTTTTGAAGACTGGTTCGGCTGTGTATAGAATTTTGGGTTGACAGTGTTGCTGTTGTTTTGGTTTGGTTACATTTATGTACATTATTTTCACCAACTTTGAACATTTTTTTGGCCACTGTTTTTTTCAAAAAAATCTATGCCCCATTCTCGACTTGTTAGTCCATTTCATATTGTCCCACAGGTCACTGAGGCCTGGCTGGTTCTTTTTTCTTCAGTCTTTCTCCTCCGTGTCCTTCAATTTAGATAATTTCTATTGACCTATCTTCAAATTTCCTGACTGTCTTTCCCATCTTCAATCTCTGTTTGCTTGCCCAGTGAATTTTTCATTTTAGTTATTGTTCCTTTTAATTATCTCTTTCGGTTCTCTATAATTTCCATTTCTCTGCTGAGATCCTCTCTTTGTCCTCCGCTAGATCTGAATAACTCTCTCTTCCTATATGTCCTTGGGCATATTTATAATATACTCCTTTAGGGTCCTTGTGCCAATTGCACCATCCAGGTCCTCACCTCCTCTTCCCTACACACCACAGGTCACACTTTCTTCTTTCTTTGTACTGTATGTCTAGTACTTTTTTAATATTGACACTGTAGTAGAGACTCTGGATTCTGGTATGTCTCTCTGAGAAATAATGAACTCTGTCCTAGCAGGCAGTTGCCTTGGCTGAGCTTAAACTCCAACCCCCCTCTCCAACACTGGGTGGCAGACTCTCCGCTCAGTTTTCTCAGCCTCCAGCCGCAGCTTCTTGCTGAGTCCCTGGAGTCTCTTCCGTGTCTGTGCGCTTTAGGGATCAGCCATGGAATCAGGCAGGGCTTATACACAGATTGTAGGGCCTATCCTCTCCTGGCTCCTCTCTTTCTGGGATTTCCTCCAGCCTCTGTACCAGCCCTGAACTCTGTCTCCTGATACCTTAATTCTGTAAGACTGCTGCTTTTTCCCACCCAACACTGAACTGCATGGATTGGGGGGACCCTCAGGCAAAGAAGCCACACAGCAAATCTCACCCACCGAGGTCCCGTTTCTCCACGAATTGACTTCTCCATTTCCGCCTGCTTTTGGTAGCCCTCCAGTTGTTCAATTTGTTTTGTTTTGGTCCAGATTTTACAATTGTTATGTCAAGGAGAGTTAGTCTAGCCAAACTACTGTGCCATAATTGAAAGCAGGAACTCTTTTTTTTTAAAATAAATGTATTTATTTATGTATTTATTTTTGGCTATGTTGGGTCTTCGTTGCTGCGCGTGGGCTTCCTCTAGTTGTGGTGAGCGGGGGCTACTCTTCGTTGCGGTGCGCGCGCTTCTCATTGCGGTGGCTTCTCTTGTTGTGGAGCACGGGCTGTAGAGCGCAGGCTTAGTAGATGTGGCACATGGGCTTAGTTACTCCACGGCCTGTGTGATCTTTCCGGACCAGGGCTCGAACCTGTGTCCCCTGCATTGGCAGGCAGATTCTTAACCACTGCACCACCTGGGAAGTCCGAAAGCAGGACCTCTTAACCCTGTTTTATCATTTGTTGTTTTGGGGCTTTTTTTTGCAGTTAATAATATAACATGCACATCTTTCCATATAATCATGTGTAGTTCTACTACACTATTTTTTTTTTTTTTTTTTTTGCGGTACACGTGCCTCTCACTGCTGTGGCCTCTCCCGTTGCAGAGCACAGGCTCCGGACGCGCAGGCTCAGCGGCCATGGCTCACGGGCCCAGCCGCTCCGCGGCATGTGGGATCTTCCCGGACCGGGGCATGAACCCGTGTCCCCTGCATCGGCAGGTGGACTCTCAACCACTGCACCCCCAGGAAGCCCCTCTAATGCACTATTTTTAATATAGTATTCCATTCTATAATATATGGATATGATATAATTTATTTAATCACCCCCTGGAATTTTCACCCATTCACATTTTGCCGTCATAAATGATGCTGTGATAACCACATCCTTGTAGTTATATTATCCATGGTTAGTTCCTTAGGATAAAAATCCCAAAATTGCTGGGACAGGTATGCTATCGTATAGTTTTTCCAAGATATCCTTTAGTATTATTGTAGTTCTTATGTTTACAAGGTTGTTCTTAATAGAATTTGCTTCTAGGTAAGTACATTATGTTTGACTGTGTTACTGTTGGGCATGTAAATATTAAACTGTTTTATAGGCATATATCTTCCCATCTATAAAGCTTTGAATTGAACCTAAGTCCTTTCTGGTTTTTGCTGCAATATGTGTTTCAGAGTCCCGTTCGATTTGATACCTTCGATAGCCTTTCACTAAGTATTCCAGCTGCCACATGGGTATGTACTGATCTGTGGTTTACTTGGGGTCTGTTTTGGAGACATTTGAATCTGAAAGGGCTTTGAGACATTTCGTGTAGCTCAGCTACTACACATGACTCAGACACATGGTTGGTTGAACCCATCTTAGTTTTAATCTGTGGTACCATGGCCTGTCTTGGGGGGAGAAGGTGGGCATTTTCTCTCTTGCTGCAGAAATTTTGGCTTTTTTGAACACACACACACACACACACACACACACACACACACATTAATCTCAATTTCAAAGCTATCTACAAGAACATGGAAGCCCATAATTTTCTGCAGTGTTATGTCCTCATACCCTTGAATCCATCCATAAGAGCAAATCCAAGATGCTCTGGGCTCCCCATCTGTTCAGGAAACACCCAGTTGTGTCTGTGAAGCCTCACTGCCTGCCTAAGCAGAATAAAGCTCTAGGCTTCACACTGTTAACAGTTTCAGTCTAGCTCTCCTTGAATTGTAATCATGAATGTCCTTCTTGTGCTGTAGGGTCATCCACTGACCCTGGACCACTGCCTTCACCACTTCATCTCGTCGGAATCCGTGCGGGATGTCGTATGTGACAACTGTACGAAGGTATGGCTTTAACCCCAAGTGCCATTTCCTGAGCCGGCCCACGTGTCCTGATACAGCGCTTCCCACACCGTCGGCCCTGAGCTCTGCCGACTACCCCCAGAGGCTCTCTGCAGCCACAGCCACGTCCATCTAAGTTGCTGAGGAAATTGGCAGCCCACGGACCAAATCTTTTTCCCAGATGAGTTTGGTTTCATCCACAAAATGTTTAAAGAAAAAAATTTGAATGCCATGCTTTGAGGTGGGACAGGCCCGCTCCAATTCACTGCAGTTCCCTCCGCACCCGCCTGTTTCACATCTGCCTCAGCTGAGCGACCTGCCCGACTCCCCCGAGCAATTAAACATCACCCTCTGAATTAAGAGGAACTGTGGGGGCCAGAAATTTTGAAGACACAGAACAAAACAGATGACATGCTAGTGTCAGTTTCAGTGCGGCCTCTTTACTTCTTTTGCCTCCACGGTCACCATTAGTTAATGACTAAAAGAGTGAAGACAACTCACAGATAACTGGGCAGCTGAGTTCCTTCAGCAGGTGGACGTCAAGTGCCCAGTGAATGCACTTGTAACGCCAGCCTGACCCGCAGCTCTCCCTAAGGGTCCTGTTTCAAGAATTTCTGCAGAGGGACTTCCCTAGTGGTCCAGTGGTTAGGACTCCGTGCTTTCATGGCCGAGGGCGTGGGTTCGATCCCTGGTCGGGGAACTAAGATCCTGCAAGCTGCGCAACGCTGCCAAAAAAAAAAAAAAAAAAGAATTGCTGCAGAGAGATGTTTCCTTTATTTCAGATTGAAGCGAAAGGGACGCTGAATGGGGAGAAGGTGGAACACCAGAGGACCACGTTTGTCAAACAGTTAAAACTAGGAAAGGTGAGCCCATGCCGCATGCCTGGCCGGCTCTGCTCCCGAGGGCCCCCCGGGTCCCGCTCCCGACCCGCAGCTCTTTCCGTCTCTCCCACCCGCAGCTCCCCCAGTGTCTGTGCATCCACCTCCAGCGGCTGAGCTGGTCCAGCCACGGCACACCCCTGAAGCGGCACGAGCACGTGCAGTTCAACGAGTTCCTGATGATGGACATCTACAAGTATCACCTCCTCGGACACAAACCCGTTCACCGCAGCCCCGAGCTGCACGAGAAGGCAGGACCTGCACTGGAGCTGCAGGACGGGCCGGCAGCCCCCAAGCCAGGTGCCTGCCCGAGGGGCCAACGCAGCTGGCATTGGCGGGTTCCTTGTGCCACAAGGGCCAGGCTCCCCCGACGGCTGCTTAAATTCTTGAGAACAGCAGGACTGGGGTGGGGGAGGAGAGGTTTTGTAAAAGAGGTTTAACTGGCACAGTCACGAGATGTCTAGTTTTTAAAAACTCTCTGACAAATGAAGAACTGTAGGCAGGAAAGCAAAATGTTGCTTTCTGGTCTTCTGACTAAACAATAATTGGCTCAACTCATTCCAGTGAATTTCTTCTCTTTTCTTCTCCCCAGTACAGTCACCTCGTTTAGACAGGAACTGTGGGGAGGAATGTCCTGGCTGAAGATCCCTGAACATCTTATTTGGGTTGATACTTCTTTGCTGAATTGCTTTTTGTCTGATCCCATTACCATCCTCCCTTGAAGCTAATTATTGATCGGGTCCCAGTGAAGCCAGGTAGCTATTATCACTCTGTCTCACTGAAGAGAAAACCGAGGCTCCCAGAGGCTGATTGGTCCAGGGGCAAACAGCAGATGGGGGATCTGGTACTGGAATGAAGTGTCGGGACAGTGTTTTTTGTTTTTTTTTTTAAATTTGTTTTTGGCTGTGTTGGGTCTTCGTTTCTGTGCGAGGGCTTTCTCTAGTTGTGGCGAGCGGGGGCCACTCTTCATTGCGGTGCGCGGGCCTCTCACTGTTGCGGCCTCTGTTGTTGTGGAGCACAGGCTCCAGACGCGCAGGCTCGGTAGTTGTGGCTCACGGGCCTAGTTGCTCTGCGGCATGTGGGATCTTCCCAGACCAGGGCTCGAACCCGTGTCTGCTGCATTGGCAGGCAGATTCTTAACCACTGAGCCGCCAGGGAAGCCCCGTTGGGACAGTTTTGTAAAGGTGTTGTATGTAATTTGTTCAGTTCTTTGTAAATGAGGAAAACTCACCGACTTTCAAGGCTCCAAGCCTGAACTCGCCACCCGTGTGCCAGGACTGTCTTCCCTGCACCCCAGACTTTCCCCCCCTAACACCCTTACTACCATTATTCTTTCCTACATCCATTTGTGTGGCCTGGCAGGACATCATTCACAGGGAGACCGAGCTTTGTCCTTTCTCAGAAGGTCAATAGTTTAACATTGGGAGCAGCTGGGGTGGGAAGAGGGCCCAGTTTTAAATCCAGGACCTCCTTGCCCTGGCTTCCTTTTCTCCCTGGCAGGGGTGCAGGTCTTTAGCAAACAGGGCTGGGAATCTCAAAGACTCACAGAGTTGTCAAAGTGAGCAGGAGGCTAGGAGCTGGGTACATTTTTCCTATTTGGGGATTAAAACAGGCAGAGACAAAAAGGAAGTTTTATGAATCAGCATAGGACAAAATCACGTATCTGTTTTTCCTCTGTAGCCTTACTGGGGAGTTAAATTTCAAGCTAATCCAAACCATGTCTTGTTTACCCAAAGCTGCTGCTCACTTTCATTGCCTTCGGCCTTTTTCTCTTGCAGTTCGGAGTCACCCGGGGGGCCCCAAAACACAGATTTTCATGAACGGCGCCTGCTCCCCATCTTTCTTGCCCACGCTGCCAACCCCGATGCCCTTCCCCCTCCCAGCTGTTCCTGACTACAGGTGAGCCACTTTTTAGACGCATATGCCTCATTCACTGATGGCTTTAAAAATAAGAATTATAAAGTCCATAACATGTAAATGTTATGTGTATGTGTGTATACATGTACATATGTATGAAAGTATGTACATAAAGAAAGAAATTTAAAAAATTTGGGGGACACCACCTAAAGATAGATCACCAATTAAATCTTTGTCTTCCACTCTGTAAAACTGTGTGTGTGTGTGTGTGTGTGTGTGTGCACGCATATACTACACAACATACATACACTCACAGAATGGACAGTTTACCAGGCCAGTAAATACAGGTCTCTGTTTCAGTGGTTGCATAGTATTCAGTTGTATAGCTGTACCATTGTGTCAGTCCCCTATTGTTGAACATCTAGTATTTTTTACTCTTTGCTTTTTTTTTTTTTGCGGTACGCGGGCCTCTCACTGTTGTGGCCTCTCCCGTCGCGGAGCACAGGCTCAGCGCCCATGGCTCACGGGCCCAGCCGCTCCACGGCATGTGGGATCTTCCCGGACCGGGGCATGAACCCGTGTCCCCTGCATTGGCAGGCGGACGCTCATCCACTGCGCCACCAGGGAAGCCCTCCTCTTTGCTTTGCCTCTAAACCTTCCTTGTTGTATTTGTAAACCACTGGCATTTGTTCCTACCGTTCAGCTCCTCCACGTACCTCTTCCAGCTGGTGGCAGTTGTTGTCCACCACGGAGACATGCACTCGGGACACTTCGTGACCTACCGACGGTCCCCGCCTTCGGCCAAGAACCCTCTCTCCACCAGCAACCAGTGGCTGTGGATTTCTGACGACACCGTCCGCAAGGCCAGCCTGCAGGAGGTGCTGTCCTCCAGCGCCTACCTGCTGTTTTACGAGCGTGTTCTTTCCAAGATGCAGCACCAGAGTCAGGAGTGCAAGTCTGAAGAATGACTCTGCCCTGGCCCCAAAGCTAGAGCTGATGGCTCCGTCCAAGCTGTGTGCGTGTGCGTGTGCGTGTGTGCTGTGGTGTGTACGTGCAAGCAGCCCCACTAGAGTCCTGCAGCCTTCTGGTGTGTTCTAGGAGCAGGCTCCACACAGGAGCTGGTGGCCCCGATTCAAACGAGGTCAGGCTCCCCGCACAGCTCTGCCCGTGCATACCAGGGCAGCGGTGCCGGGCTAGGATAACAGTCATTGCGTCTAGAGCGTGTCTTGTCACTCACCTGATCCAGGTAATGAAAAGAAACCAGACTCCAGAAGCCACCTTTTTTAGATTGATACATTAGGTGTTCTCAGAGGGGAGTTAACTTTGTCTGATCCTCCAGCGTTTCAGCATAGATCTTTTATTTTTAATAAGCAGTCCCATAAAAATGGTTGAATTAGTGAAGTTACTAAAGGCAACAACTTCGAAGAAAAAGTGCCTTTCACTCTCAATTGCTTTCGTAGCGCGTCCCTTCTGGAAAACACACCTCATCTGGGAATCATACCAACAATTTTTGAAAAGCTCCGTACCTTCCAAAGTTACCGAATAGAGAGCAACAGAACAGTTAAAAGACGCCTGATGCGCACCCGCCTTCCCTTTTTATATGTCTTTTTCTAACCTTTCGATTCTTTATATGTAGTAAAAGCTCATGTGCCAAATCCGCCCCTCGGGGAAATTCTTTCTCTACTTTGTCAGTTACCAGTGACCAGCTTTCTCTTTGCTGTTATCTTTTGTATCCTGGACTCCCAAGTGTGATTATCGCATATTATATAACTGTGTGAACAGCCAGAACTCGGTGGCCTGTGTGCCACACCTAGGACTCCTCCGCTCTGTAGAAAACCCTTTCTCACACGAGGACCCCACGGTGGACAGCTATTCTCATCTATTTATTTATTGCCCATGAAGAGCTCCTGAGGTTTACAGGTGGAGCCGGGGGCTGTGTCAGAAAGACAATCCTGGCCTCCATTTGAGAGCTGGATTCTGAAAGAAGGGCACTGACCTTGGGGCTGCTGCCTCTCTGGACCTCAGTTTCCTCATCTGTAAAGTGATGAGTTAGATTCCATGACCATCCAAGTCCAGCCCTTCCCACAAAAAAGAAGTTTAAAAAAACTTTTTGAACATAAAATTATGGCTGATATCTAGTACTGTCATTCTGTTCTAGGTCCATATTCTAAATGTATTCGTTTCCAGTAGCCTCATACAAAAGGCCTCTCTTGGGCATCCTCCCCTCTCTTCAGGTAAGTCTAATGAAGGCAGCCCAGGGCCGAAGGAATTTTGATGACACAGGGGTATCTATGTTTTAGCTAGGCTCTTTTATTTAAAACAAAAAACAAATGCAGACTGACTCTTCAGAGATAAGATTTGGAATCAGACGTGTCCAAAAGGTCACCTGAGGTCAGGCTGAGGACTGTGCTTGCCCTGGTGGGGACCAGCTGGCAGACACTTCCAGACAAGGCCTTGGTGTCAGCTGAAAGCGCTAGAGGCCCAGGTGATCCCCATTCCCCCAGGCCCAGCGTGCATCCTGAGGACTCGGAACTCTCGCTATTGACAGAACGGACTGTGAAGTTCTCCAGGCCACACACCTCAGGGAGAAAGGAGCCGCACAAAGCTTCTGGTCTGTTCACGGCAGACGTCCCTTCCCGACTTCTTACAGACCCCGGCTTTGACGGTGAAAGGCACGTCCCCGTGGTACCCGCGGTCTGGGGGAAACAAATGCTCAATCACGTGACCTTAACCTGCCTGGCAAAGTTGTAGCTTGGAGCAACTGCTGCTCTGCCGCTGCTTACGCTTTGCAATCTGCCATTAAAGAGAGATGAACGGGGCTCATCCTTTTAGCGTTCAGTTGTGAGCAGATCTTTGGTCGGAGGGACTGAGCCACAGTTGTAAATGTGAATGATCTCCGTGCAAAGTCTCTTCCCCTGACTTAAAGGTGACTTTCTCATTTTTTGTAAATCATTAGGCGTTAAGTAGCAGCCAAACAAACACTCTTACTTCTAGCTTTAAGTTATTTACAAAGTCGCTTCTTTTTGCAAAAACTGAAGTTAAACTCGTAGTTTATGCCATAATAACTGCTGATTTATGTTTTTGCTAAAGGTACCTTTTGTATCTGCTGTGTATTATAGCAATAAAAGAATCATTTTGTTAGGAAAAAAATCAACTGGTCTTCTTTCATAATTCACCGACTCGATACAAACATCCTCTTTCTGAGTTCAGCATTGTATGTGAGAAGCCCTGCGCTTGGGTTCAACCTTTTCCATGTTCCCTGTTGGTAAAGGAAATGCCAGCTCCCTCTTGGAGTAGAGAAGGAAGGAACTAACAGAAGTACTAGCTGTTAAAAACGTTTTTACTTTGTAATAGGCAGGATTTTCCGAAATGTCAGGTTGACCCGGGGAGCCAGAACATTCTTTCGGACGGGGAGACTGTGGTACCAGTGAGTGTTGGTTGGGTGGTTCATCATAAGTAAGCTTCCGTGGGCCAGCTGGAGCCTGACCACCCCCAGCCTCCGGGAGGGGTGCTTCCCCCGGGAATCCTTATGCCGGAAGAAGAAGTCTCTGCAAGCCCCGAAGGAGACAGAGGCGATGGGGCTCCCGGGAGCCAGCTCTCTCTCATCATCTCTGTGCTCACCAATGTGGTCACGGCCGTCTTTGTACCTGCGGTGAGAAAGCAAGCAGAGTTCACAGAACAGCCCTCTGTGGAAACACGCCCACACCTCGTTTGCCTGCAGGGAAACAGTGCCACGAGCACAGGTTTCTGCAGGGGCTGGAGGGCTGCATCTGGTCCACAGATGAGGCAAGCCTTTCACTTTGTTATCAGCCCTCTTTGATCACACGCTTTAAAACCAATAAGGAATTCCCTGGCGGTCCAATGGTTAGGACTCTGCGCTTCCACTGCAGGGGGCCCAGGTTTGATCCCTGGTCAGGAAACTAAGATCCCACAAGCCATCAAACAAACAAAGCACACCAACAGAGGCCAAACACGAGTCTTAGAGTTCTCCTGCAGGGTTCGTATGTGTAAACCTTCATCGCGAAAGACGGTTTCTCCCTACACTTAAACCCGTATTCCTCGCACAGTCTGGCCCCCGCCGGTCTCTGAGCTCATCACTGCTTTCCAGCACCACCAGCGGGATTTCCACTCGGGACACTCCAAGCTCCCTCTGCTCTCCCTCCAGGTGCCTGTGTGGCTCCCACTCTCTCTTGGTTTAGCTATCAGCTCGGACGTCACCCCTCCGTGAACCCTCCTCTAACCATCTTCCCTTAAACCCAGAGTTCTCAACCAGGGTGACTCTGCCCCCCAGGGGGGCACTAGGCGATGTCTGGAGACATTCTGGTTGCTCTGACCAAAGGGACCCCCGAAAAAAATGCATAGTCTAAAAGGAGGCAGCCTTTCAGCCATCTCTGGGGGACTGCTCCGAAGAGGTAAGGGGGGAGCCGACAAAACACGGTCGTTAGAACATCAAAAGGTTACTGATAATTAAAAGAAAACCAGACATCTCGAGCTAATGAGTTTAGTGCCTTTCTGTGTAGGGGACAGTCTGGGCTCACTGAAGTCATTCCTTTGAGATGCACCTCAGCTCTCTGGGGCCAGTATCCTGTCCTCTCCCATCCTGAGTCCCCTCAGGGGGCACCCTGGCGGTGGCTGCGGGGCTGAGGGCTTGGCAAGGGGTAAGTCTCCATCCTGAGTTCCCTCAGGGCTACAGTGGCTTGATGGCCCCGCATCCTCTGTTGGATGATATGGCAGGCAACGTTCTTCATTCACAGGGTGGTCCTGGCATCTGGTGGGTGGAGGCTAGGGAGGCTGCCCAACATCCTGCAGTGCACAGGTCAGCCCCAGAAGGAGGATTATCTGGCCCAAAGCATCAGGAGTGTTGCTGTTGAGAAACCCAGACTCCTTCCTCCCAGCCGTTCTCAGATCAGCCTGTTCAATTTTCTACGAGACACTTATCAACGTCTGAAGTTATCTTGTTCACCTGTTCATCAGTTTGCGCCCTCTCACTCCCGCCATGGTGAGAGCTCCATGAAGACTAATTGCTTATGTTCCACTACTATTCCCCTAACTACCCTGAAGGGTTATTTGTTGTACAAATGAGTAAAGTAGGGTGGAATCCTAAACTCTTCTTTTTGGAAGAGACAGGTTTATAAAATTCAGTCCACTGTCCTAAAAAGTAAAAGGTACAAACAGTTAGGGGGGTCACCTGTTGACAAGCACGAAGTTGAAGTTCTGTCCAGTCACTACAGAAACGCGATCCCGGATGCGCTCTAGGACAGGGACCCAGGGCTTTGGAGACAGAGTAAGGCCCGAAAAGGTGTAGGTCAGCCCAGTGTCACCGTATGTCGCCTGCTTCCTTGGGACATTGTGCCACTTCCCAAACACCTGGATCCTGGCCAGCGCACCTGTGCAGGGGAAACATGGCAGCGCCTCAGACGATCCACACTCACTCCCTGAGTATTCAGAAAAGGAAGTAAAACAGGAATAACATCTAATACCCCGAGCAGGGGCCCCCTCCTCAAAAATCATTGTGGCTCGTCCAAAACGTTCATGTAAGGACAGTGATTCTTGTCCGACACTTGGAGAAACACAGCCCTAGTCCAAGTTTTTTATAAAAACACCCTAACTTAATTGCTCACTAGAACCGTAATACAGAGGCTGAAATTGGAGCAAAATGAAGTCAGGTTACACGCTAGCACGGTGATTTTGCCAACTGTGGGGACAAAGGGCATAGATGGAAGACGGTGCTAATTCAGCTCAGGATGGAGGCTGGGTCTCCCGTGGGCATTTCTACGTCTCCCCGTCCCTGTGCTCCGCCACCGCCACATTGCAGTGGTGCTCAGCGTGTGGTCCCCGGATCAGTAGCACCCGGAAACTCCGGACACTAGACTGCAGGGGCAGGGCAAGCCATGGTGTTCTCACAAGCAACAAAGTTCTCCAGGTGATGCTGAGAACCTCGTGCATAGGAATTACCTGGTAATTTACCATCTCTCCGCTCTCAGCGGACAGGAGATCCCTGTTATTAAGTCTGTATCCCAAGCACTCAGCAAGTTGCTTGGCCCAGAGGTGCCCGGAATATGTGTTCAGTCAATTAACAAACTCATCTGTAATTAATGGCTCCTGGGTTCAGATTTCCCTAAACACGGACCACTAGTTTTATCCAACAAGCCTTCCACACACACCCCACCGTCCCCTGCTTACCTGTAAAATATTCCACTTCTTTCTCCAGCTCTTGGAAAATCTCATCTGCTTCGGCTTTGCCAAACAGGACTGTGTAATCGCAGTCCAGGCCCTCGGCTGCAATGTGCCTCCAGCTGAGGCCTGCCGAGTGGACGCCATGCCCCGGGGCTGCTCTCCTGGGCTTTTTCCTGCTGGTCCCCTCCTCTTCTGCCAACCCTGCTGGGCCTCCTCCGGTCTGCTCTTGCCCCCTCTTTCCCATAAGGCCCCTGACAGCCCCCTTCACCAGGAACCTGTCCATCTAGTCTCCACAAAGCAAACACCTGGTAGCCAGTGGCCAGGCCAAGAGAGAAAGAGAGATTGCCCAGGCTCTGTCCCAAATGCCAAAATCCACTCTGCAAAGTGGTCTCACGGTGGCATTCCTCCAGTTTTTAAGCTTCCATTTTAAAGTTTAACACCATGTCCTATAAAGGAAGTAAGAGGAGGTTAAAGCTGGAAGGATCCCTCCCACACCTGGGTAGGTATTAGAATCAGCCGCCTAGCTTGCAACACCCACGTGTGCCTGCCCTCTACCCGCAAAAATCCGAATTTTTAAAGAAACACCCACCCCCCGGAATTCGCACGCCAATGGCAAACTTGGAAACTGCAACCCAAACCCTCACTTTACATATGGGGAAACTGACACACTGAGAGGGGGAGAGGTTTGCTCAAAGTCACCCAGAAAAACATGTCTCTCTCTCCCTTCCACCCTGCAAAGGACAGGCTGGGGGGTGGGGGGTAGATAACTGGCCGGCCTCCCACGCAAGTATTAAAACAGGTAAGTATTGCGATCCTTACACGGACAAGATTCTGAATCTAAATGTAACAACGGTTAAACGTGGTCATACACCAGGCACGCCGAATTCTGATAGAAAATAAGAATTGTAACACGTGCGGGGGGTGGGTGGTGCCTAGGGGTCTCTTTAAAATCTCAGCTCCCGCGAAGCTCCGCTTCTCCCAGACACTGTAGAAAGGTCTTGCGGAAAAGAGGAAACACTTACCCCCTCTACAGAACTGCTTCCGGGTAGATTTCAGCCGCGAACTGGAGAAAATCCAGGCAAATCTGCAAAACAAAGCGGTGGGCGGCCTCCGGGCGCCACCTGTTGGCCCTCCGGGCGCGTTGCAAGCACCGCCGTATTTCTGGGTAACGTTATTTGTTCCGCAGCAGTGCAGGGTCCCCGGTGGTTTGGCAGCTGTTGTTCGGTATCATCTCTCCCTGGGGATTAATTTCGTTTCCTGACAGGGAGTTGGGCCAACCAGCATATTGTCGCAGATAGGAGCACGAATTCTGCAATCAGACCCCGTAACTTCCATTTCTGTCTCCTCAACTGTAGCTGTGCGGCTCCTACAGGTCACTTAACCCTTCTGGGCTTGAACTGCCTTCTCTAAACAGTGGGGACTACAAAACCTATGCCATGAGAACACCATGAGGAGCAAATGAGAGGATGTGTGAGAAGGGCTTCTGTGCTTCAAACAAATGTCAGCTTTTATTATCACCAATTTTTATTTACTCTCTCTCTTGGCCAATGGAATGAAAAGAGGTTGGGGGCTTTGTTTTGAATCTTCTTAGCGTCCAGCTCTGCAGATTTCGACGAAGGTAAACAGTTGTGTGACCACACCACAATCAAGATCTAGAATTCTATCATCCCATAAAATTCCCCCAAGTCTCCTAGTTATCAACTCGCCCCCTTACCCAGCCCCTGGCAACCACTGATGTGTTTTCCGTCCCTAGAGTTTTACCTTTTCCAGAATTTCTTGTAAATGAAATGATACAATATATAGGCTTTGTGTCTGGCTTCTTTCACTTAGTCTAACGCTTTTAAGATGTATCCATGTTGTTTGTATCAGTTTATTCCTTTTCATTGCTGAGTAAGCTGCCCTTGTACTCATGCCCTACAATTTGTCCACCCACTTGCCACTTGAGGGGCATTTGGGTTGTTTCCAGTTTGGGGAAAATACAAATAAGGTCACTATATCTATTCATGTACAAGCTCTCGTGTGAATATAGAGTCCAATTTCACTTGGGTAAATATGTAGGAGTGGGATCGCAGGGGCACATGGTAAGAGTATGTGTCACTTTATACAAAGCTGCCAAACTTTTTCACAGTGGCTTTTATTTTCTTATTTTAAAAATAATTTTAAATTATGAACATCTCTTCTTCTTACACATCAAGCTCCTTGTCCTAGGCGCTGGAACACAACAGTAACAAGAATCAAGTCCCTGCCCTCACCCAGGTTACGTGTTGGAGATGGAGACATAAATAAACAAGGAGAGAATAAATAAGATTACTTTATTTTATTTTGGCCACACCACAAGGCATGCGGGATCTTAGTTCCCTGACCAGGGATCAAACCCATGTGCCCTGCAGTGGAAGCGCAGAGCCTTAATCACTGGACCTCCAGGGAAGTCCCAATAAGATCATCTTAGATAGTACAGAAGCTGTAAACAGAGTGACCTGCTAGAAAGTGGGGCAGGAGGAGAAGGCCCTTCAGAGGCAGGGTCTCGAGCTGAGACCTGAGGTTTTCCAGGCAGGGGGACAGTGCGTGCAAGGTGTAAGACCACACAAGGGACAGCTGGGTATGCCTGGTGACTGTGCTGAGAACCAGACTCATCATGTCACAGCAGCTGGGCTTCCGTGAGAGGGTGAAGCAGCCTTGCCAACTGGTAAGAAGCAGGGATTTTTTTTAAAACCATTTTTAAAAGTTGAAGTATAGTTAATTTACAATGTTGTGTTAGTTTCAGGTGTACCGCAAAGTGATTCAGTTATACATATATACATATATTCTTTTTTCAGATTATTTTCCATTATAGGTTCCATTGAATATAGTTCCCTGTGCTATACAGTAGATCCTTGTTGTTTATCTATTTCATATATAGTACTGTGTACATGTTAACCCCAAACTCCTAATTTATCTCTGCCCCATCCCCTCTGGTAACCATAAATTTGTTTTGTATGTCTGTGAGTCTATTTTTGTTTTGTAAATATGTTTATTTCTATCATGTTTTTAGATTCCACATATAAGTGATATGATATTTGTCTTTCTCTGACTTCACTTAGTATGATAATCTCTAGGTCCATCCATGTTGCTGCAGATGGCATTATTTTGTTCTTTGTTACGGCTAATATTCCATTGTGTGTATATACCCACAGCTTCTTTATCCATTTATCTGTCAATGGATGTTTAGGTTGCTTCCATGTCTTGGCTATTGTAAATAGTGCTGCTATGAACATTGGGGTGCATATACCTTTTTGAATTAGAGTTTTTTCCCTATATATGCCCAGGCGTGGGATTGTTGGATCATATGATAACTTTATTTTTAGTTTCTTTAGGGAACCTCCATACTGGTCTCCATAGTGGCTGCGCCAATTTACATTCCCGCCAACAGTGTAGGAGGGGTCCTTTTTCTCTACACCATCTCCAGCATTTACTACTTGTAGACACTTTAATGATGACCATTCTGACTGGTGTGAGGTGATACCTCATTGTAGTTTTAATTTGCATTTCTCTAATAATTAGAGATGTTGAGCATCTTTTCCTGTGCCTGTTGACCATCTGTTTGTATGTAGAAGCAAGGATTTTATTCCAAACATTTTTTGAAACTATAGGATTTTAACCTGGGGATTATTATGGTGTAATTTACATTTCAAAAAGATGATTAGGTAGGAAAAGAGAAGACCCGCTGGGATTGTAGTTAGTAGACCAGAGATTGAGAACAGCATTTGAATTTGGGCTTTATTATGGAGATGGACCCAAGAGGACCTGTCCACAGTTTGGATGTGGGGAGGGAGGGAGAGGGGAAGAATCCCAGGTGTATGGGGATGTCTTTCAGAGGATGACTAGTTTGGAGTTTAACCTTAATGACCTCTGTTAAAGTCTCCCCCAAACCTTACAGGTTAGGCTTCTAGGCCTTAGTTTGTCGTCAGTAAAACAGGTTGTGAAAATTGGACAACTAAAAGCAAAACAATTACTTTTTTTTTTTTTAACAATTACTATTTTAAAGCTAATTTCACTCCCACAAAAAACCCTACGGGGCGGGTACTTTTAAGTTCTTTCACCGGCTGAGAGGTGGAGGGACTTGCCCAAGGCAGAGGTATGATGGGTGAGAAGAATGAATGAAAGAGTAAACATCTGAGTGAACCGACCTAAGGAACCCCGCCCGCTCTAAAGACCTTTCTGAGCCCCACTTCGCCTCAGGGACCTTGCCCCTCGGCCCCTCCCACACATGCGCACTAGGACCTCCGCTGCCCCCTCGCCCACCCCCCCACCCCCGGTCGGAGCATGCGCGGGTTGCTTGGCGCCAATTGCTGACCGCCGCGGCTAGCGCCAAGCTCGCGGGTCCCCGGGCAGCGCGCGTTCGCTCCCTCCTCGGCTCCAGGATGATTGGCCAGAAGACCCTCTACTCCTTCTTCTCCCCGAGCCCCTCCGGGAAGCGACGTGCCTGCAGCTCCGAGCCGGCCGAGCAGTGGAACGGAGTGGCGGCGGTAGCTGAGAGCGGGGATGCGGCGGTAAGGCGCGGCGGGGACCGCTCGTGGGGCCGGGGGTCAGGGGGAAGGGAGGGTGAGGAGGGCGAAGAGGGCGAGGAGGGCGGCGGACCCCGCGCGACCGAGGGGTTGCAGGAACATGGGGCTCACTGGGTAAACTGGGGCCTCCACGTGTTCAAAACAGCCGCCGTGGCGCCTCATCGGCGGCCATGCTGAGGGGTCAGCCAATGGAGGCGAACCTTGGGCCGACGGCGCCAATCAGAGGCGAGGGGCCCGGCCCACCCTCCAATCAGAGGAGGGAGGGGGTGGGTCCTGGAGGGGAGGGTTTTTGCCGCGAAAAGACCACGTGGGGACGCTAGTGGCGGGACCCGCGGGGCGGGGCCCTGGGTGCTGGGCCCCTTCTCCGCGAACCTGTAGCGAGGCGCTGCGGGCCTTGCTCACAGACCTTTTTCCTGCCCTGTTTTGGTACCAAACTCGAAATTTGGGGCAGCGGCCTGTTAGTGCCGGACTGGTATCAGCCCTGGGTTTCCAGAGTCCGGTTTTTTTGTACGTACCTGCCGAGCGGGGCTGAAACCCCAAGAATGGGTGTCCTCTACCCTGGGCTGTTGGGTTGGGGACGGAAGCTGCGGGCTCCCGGGAGAGGTCCGCTGCAGCTCGTGACCCGTTTCTGCGGGGACCACTTGCAGGCCAGCCCCGCCAAGAAGATCCGGGCCGGGCAGGAGGAGCCCGGCACGCCGCCCTCGTCGCCACTGAGCCCCGAGCAGTTGGTCCGCATCCAGAAGAACAAAGCCGCCGCACTGCTCAGACTCGCAGCACGCAATGTGCCTGTAGGTTTCGGTGAGAGTTGGAAGAAGCACCTCAGCGGGGAGTTCGGGAAACCATATTTTATTAAGGTAAAGTTGGAGACTGCGGGCACTTGTAAATATAGCAGGCCAAGCCCACGTTTATAGGATATTGCTTTCGTGAGCTCCTACTTTCCCTCCTTCAACGTACAGCCATGATGTTTTGAATCTGCCCAGTTTAAGATTTTTAAAAGACTATGAGGTGATATCATAGCTTCTTTTTTTTTTTTTTTTTTGCGGTACGCGGGCCTCTCACTGTTGTGGCCTCTTCCATCGCGGAGCACAGGCTCCGGACGCGCAGGCTCAGCGGCCATGGCTCACGGGCCCAGCCGCTCCGCGGCATGTGGGATCTTCCAGGATCGGGGCACGAAGCCGTGTCCCCTGCATCGGCAGGCGGACTCTCAGCCACTGCGCCCCCAGGGAAGCCCTCATAGCTTCTTTTAACCCGTTTGTTTAGTCTGCTCCCAAGGAAAGAGTGGCCTGGTAAAAACCACAAACCCGACTGAATGAAACCTGCCCTTTAAACAAAAGAGGGAGGGGTTGGCACCCGCAGGAAATCAAGGCTGTCAGGCCAATCAACTTTGACGCAGCCCAAAGAAAGGAATTAAAATGTCGTGAGGGGAACTGTTTTGATTTTTACGCAGAATTTGGATATAAAACTTGGCAAAGAGCTAGCTAAAAGCTCTTCCAGTAGCTTTCATTGGAAGCTTTCTTATTGAATTCTTATGCTTTCCGGTGAGAATCTGATTGTAAATCTAGTTTATCTTTCCATCAGCTTATGGGATTTGTTGCAGAAGAAAGGAAACATTACACTGTTTACCCACCCCCGCAGCAAGTCTTCACATGGACCCAAATGTGTGACATAAGAGATGTAAGTACAAGTTGTGGATGAATTTTACTAAAAGGGGAGTAGGACTCAAATGGTAGTTTTTAATTAGGGACACTGGAGTTAAGCCACTGTCCATAATTCAGTAATAAATAAAATACTGAAATTGTGAGGTTTGGCGGGCCGTATTTTAGCCTGTACGTACCCTGTTTAACTTTTACTGTGTGCCGTTCATATGGCAAAAAAAGAAAAGTATGTACGTAAACCATGGGTCTGTATGCTCTCACTTGTATTTTATTTTATCCTTAAACCGACCCCATGCCCATGAGAGGTAAAGTGTGGTGGTGAGGAAACTGAGGCACGAAGCAGTTAAGTCTTTTCCAAGTGGTTGTCGGGGGTCCCACCTTGACTTGCGGCTCAGTGTTCTTTCTGTCTGACCACACCATCCTTTACCGTTGATGCTTTCAAACTCTTGACTTGTGGCCTAAACACATCTCCTGTTAACAGATTCCTTTGCTTTGGTTCAGTGTATATACAATGGCTGCTCGCTGTCAGAAGCTTGTTTGTGGCTTCCCACGGTGCAAACTATGAACGCTGAGGGTGAATACGGCCACTTCCTGCTTCCCAGCCTCACCTCCACCTTCCATTCTCCTCCTTTGGAGCTGGACAGGGCGATGACCCTCTCCTCACTTCTGTCTTTTGAAAACCAACTAGAGGCATCTCTGGCACCTCCCGGAAGGAGGCCTGTCCCCCACTATATTTGTGATGTGGGTTTCCTTTGTGATGTGGGGTTTTAGTATCTGCTTGCATTGGAGGTGTTCCATTTTTTTGTTCTCCTTTTGCCTTACTGATTTTGTAAGCTGAGGGTAGGAATCCCGTGATTTAATAAGCACCTGTTAAAGAGAAGTGAAATTGTTGAAGAAGCCATCGTGATAAGGCTGACACTCCTAATACTTAGCAGACTTCACAATTTCCATTTCAGAGCAAGCACTTCGAACGTACCTCCTGGTTTATAAAGTTAAAAAAAAACAAGTCCTATTAAATTCAGTACTAGTTTGCCCCTTGTTTGAAGTATGTCCTGTTTTGAGTACCAATGAGCAATATTGTAAAGAAAGACTAAGAAAAGTGCATGAGACTTCTGAGGATCAGATGGCCCGGTGGGGCTTCTTTGCCAGTGACCATGTGCAGGGTAGGGGATGTTACCTGGCTCCTCTGAGGTCCTTATCCAGGACCAGACTGGAAAGCTTCCCCGCTCAGACAGGTTGCTTCATGTTGGGGAATATGCCAGGGGCAGTGTGAGTACCAACCTGAGGAATGCAGAGGCCCATGAAAGCTGCCTGATTGTGGGAACGTCTGAAGCTGGATTTTGAAGAATAAAGTGTATGTTGGCTACGGAAGGAGAGTCTTAAGAAGGAACACGGCAAAAGTGTGGGAATGAAGAGAGGTGGGTGGGCGGGCACCCGATCAAAAGGCCTAGTAGTATTTTCACACTGACGGTGACAGTGACCTCATTCTCCTCTGGTTCCATCCCTTAAGAGGACACAGGCAGACCTTGTTTTATTGCACTTCGCAGATCCAGCAGTTTTTACAAATCGAAGGTTTGTGGCAACCTTTCATTGTCAGATGATGGTTAGCATTTTTTAAGCAATAAAGTACTTTCTAATTAAGATACGTACTTTTTTTTGACATGCAATTTGCACACTTAATAGACTAC
The DNA here is from genome assembly GCF_949774975.1 of Lagenorhynchus albirostris. Classification (NCBI taxonomy): domain Eukaryota; kingdom Metazoa; phylum Chordata; class Mammalia; order Artiodactyla; family Delphinidae; genus Lagenorhynchus; species Lagenorhynchus albirostris. The sequence goes on from NC_083108.1 coordinate 70,707,346, forward strand.
CATATCGTGTATGCGCTAGGAGACCAAAAAATTTACGTCACTTGTTTTATCGCGATGTTTGCTTAATGAGACAGTCTGGAGCTGAACCCACGGTGTCTCTGCGGCGTACCCGTCCAGGGGAGCAGGCTCCTTCATATGCTGCTGCTGGGCAACTGGAGTTTCTTCAGCTCATGGAAAAGCAATTTGGCATATGTCGATGAAAATTTTAAATACACTTAATACTGTGACCAGCAACTCCACTCTTCTGAATCTATTCCATAGAAATGAAAGCAGCAGTATGTAAAGATACATGTAGTAGGATGTTTACTGCGTTATTTTTTTAAGGGAAAAAACTGGGAAACCAGCTGATTGCCCATCACCAACTGAGCTCTGTTGACTTAAAGGAGGCCTACAGTGTATGATGTGAGAAACACAAAAATGTAGGGTGATGAGTACAATGACCCTCATTATATATCAATAGGTGATTATAAATGGTTGGATCAGGACTGGGTAGGGGTGACCGGGAGATCTTGATATATTTCTGGATGGACGTACTTGTGACAAGGGCGTATTTCCTTTTGTAATTTGAAAAACGAAGGGGATGAAAGCAAAGTTGACCCCAGCTTGTTTCAAACACGTGGGTCAGAGAAGGGAGGGGGCACTGCAGCAGGTGACTGAGGGAAGGATAACTGGGTAATGCAGTGATGGTGCCAAGTCACCTGCTCCCTTCTGGGGGATCTTAGTTGGGCCGGGAGGGGGGCCTGCCCTTGTCCTCATAGTATAAGGAGTCCTTTGTATAAGTTATCAGCCAGCCAAGGTGTCCGTTCAGACTGCCTGTACTATAGTGTTTGATCCTCGCCATCTGGTGTTCACAGGTGAAGGTTGTCGTCCTGGGACAGGATCCATATCACGGACCCAATCAAGCTCATGGGCTCTGCTTTAGTGTTCAAAGGCCCGTGCCACCCCCGCCCAGGTACGCAGGCTCTACAGGTGGCTCAGCTCCAATTGTGATCACTTTCAAATTACAGGTGCACCTGTTTGTGGGACCGTCACTAGCCTTTGGAGCAGGATTTCTCAGTTTCTGCACTACTGACATGTGGGGCTGGGTCTTTGTGGTCGGGGGGCTGCCGTGTGCGTGGTAAGATGTTTAGCAGCACCCTTGGCCTCGAGATGCCAGCAGCACGCCCCACCCCCACCCCATTTGTGACAATGAAAAATGTCTTCAGACGTTTTCAGCAGTCCCTTGTGGGGCCACATCACGCCTGGTTAAGAACCCCTGCCTTGGAGGATTTTACATATCATTTACAAATATAATGAACATTAAAGGTATAAACTAAATCCATCACTTGGGAGTGGGGTGGTAACTCCTGGGCTAACTTGCTTAGGTTTTCCAAAGTTCTCTTCCTTAAACCCAAGCACTGACCGAAGTAAAGGCGTTTGGCAGGTGTGCCTGTCTAAAGGAAGGGCAGCGTTTCCCATGAATCAGTGCAGTGCGTCCTGTTGTCCGCCCCGAGGGCTGGCTTTGCAGACTAACTCGCGTGTGTGCTGGAGGGTCCTGGACTTTCCGAATTGTGCTTAAGATTCTGTTTTTTTGTTTGTTTTTCTTCTGGCTTGCTTTCAGTTTGGAAAACATTTATAAAGAGCTGTCTACAGACATAGATGGTTTTGTTCATCCTGGTCATGGAGATTTATCCGGATGGGCCAGGCAAGGTAAACCAGCCACTGCTAGATGTGTTTTGGATGGATTTCAACTGTCTTTTCTGTCTAGCTTGCTTATATTTTTAAAAGATACCCGTGAGGAACCAGAGAGCTCTAATAAAATGGCTAAGTTTATGTAAGTCAAAGAATGTATCTCACCACCCCCTGATATCCAGGGAGAGATGGGCTGGAGGTTGAATCCAATGCCAGTGGCCAGTGATTTAATCAATCATGCTTATGTAATGAAGCCTCCATAAGACCCCCAAAGGATGACATTTGGAGAGCTTCTGGGTTGGTGCACGCATGGAGATCGGAGAGAGAGGCAAGCTGAGAGAGGGCATGGAAGCCACGTGCCCTTTCCCTCTGTCTTGCCCTTTGCACCTCTTTATCCGATTTGACTGCATCCTTTAATATCCTTTGTAATAAACCAGTAATCTAATCTAGTGAAAAAAATGTATCTCGCTTTTATCCTGCAGCCAGTGTTTTTCATGTTTTAGTCATAGCATGAAAGGGAAAAGTTGGTTCCTCGTCATTCATATTTTACGTTGAACCACTCGACTTCGACCATTCAGAAGGTGGCCTCAAGTTTTCTCATTTTGACACATGAGTTATGTTGTGTGTGTTTAATACCTATCTGTGGGACGTCTTTCTCCTTTTTTAACAAACTATAATCAGGATAAGGAAAGAATATCTGATCTTTCCTTGCAGTGAGATTTTTGTTTCAGTGAAACGTCTTGGCCTCCTTGTGTTACTTTCCAGGGTTATTTCATATCAGTTAGGGTATTTTTTGTGTGTGTGTGTGGTATGCGGGCGTCTCACTGTTGTGGCCTCTCCCGTTATGGAGCACAGGCTCCGGACACGCAGGCTTAGCGGCCATGGCTCACGGGCCCAGCCGCTCCACGGCATGTGGGATCCTCCCGGACCGGGGCACGAACCCGTATCCCCTGCATCAGCAGGCGGACTCTCAACCACTGCGCCACCAGGGAAGCCCAGGGTATATTTTTTTAAACAATTCTTTCTGATGATGGATATAATGCATGGTCACTGTTGCAAACTCAGAAGTTCGGTCTTGAAAGTGCAGAGGTGAAAATGAATCTCACACAGAGGCACCAGCTGGTCACGTCCTAATGCTTTCTCCACCACCGGATTTCAGGTGGCTGCACCAGCTTACATCTCGGGGTGGTTTCGTCATGCGTTGAGCCCATTATTGGGTGTTTAGGCCAACTCGTTTCAGTCTCCTGCTTTTTTTTTCTTTTAATTTTATTGAAGTATAGTTGATTTACAATGTTAATTTCTGCTGTACAGCAAAGTGATTCCATTATACATATACATATTCTTTTTCATATTCTTTTTAATTACGGTTTATCAAAGGATATTGAAGAGTTTTCTGTGCTATACATCCTATATATAATAGTTTGCATCTGTTAACCCCAAACTTCCAGTCCATCCCTCCCTCACCCCCACCCATGACAAGCACAAGTCCGTTCTCTATTATCTGTGAGTCAGTTTGTTTCGTAGATGTGTTCATTTGTGTCGAATTTTAGATTCCACGTTTCAGCCCCCCTTGAACCTCCTTCTTCGCTGTGTGCTCGCAGGTGTTCTCCTGCTCAACGCCGTCCTCACCGTCCGGGCGCATCAGGCCAATTCTCATAAAGAGAGAGGTTGGGAGCAGTTCACCGATGCTGTTGTGTCCTGGCTCAATCAGAACTTGAACGGCCTTGTCTTCCTGCTCTGGGGCTCTTATGCTCAGAAGAAAGGCAGTGCCATTGATAGGGTATGTTTTGGGTTTTTTTTTTTTAAACAGGTTAGAGAATTCTAGCAGTCCCTTTAAGTGGTCCTAGAAAGATCATGTCCTAAAATGAAGCTTATTTTCCCTTAAAACTGTGATAATTAGGATTAGATTTCCCATCGAAAATTGAACAGAATTCAGGGACTTGCCTGGCGGTCCAGGGGTTAAGAGTCCGTGCTCCCAACGCAGGGGCACAGGTTCTATCCCTGGTCAGGGAACTAAGATCCTGCATGCCACACAGCACAGCCAAAAAAAAAAAAGGAAAGAAAGAAAATTGAACAGAACTCAGACGAAATGATTAGTTGTGTATGAGGAGAGCAGCTGGCCAGCTTCTGCTTAGATGCGGTTGGTAACACTGGCATAAACTTGCTGCATACACAGAAAGATAACACAGGTCCCCAGGTTCTATTCATGTAACAAATGATGCAGTAGATGATGAGCGAGGTAAGTCTCTTGCTTTCAACAAGTTTGAGGGTATATGGAAAACATGAAGAGTTCCACTTAATCGCAAATGTAACCTCCCCCCATGAAAACACCATCAGCGATAATTATTAAACCTGGGCCCTGGTTGCTGGTCCCCAACACCAACCCAGCTCTTCAGTCTCTGCCCACCCCACCACATCCTCCCCCGACCCACCTGCGTATACTTGGTTGCTGAGATTAAAAACCGGAAGTCATCCTTGAATGCCCTCCCTCATCCCCTTAAACCCCGTCCTAAAACCATCCTAATCCTGCCTCCCCTCTGTGCTGAGCACTGGCATTTCTCTCTGGGATGCCTGTGACCGGACTGGAGGTGATGCTGGTATGAAGGAGACTGGCAAGGGGAGGAGGGGGCATGGGGCTGGGAGGGAGGGATACGGGAAGGAGGAGTGTTTAGCTTGGGCTACTGGGAGGCACTGAATTGGGCAGTGAGGGTGGGGGGAGAAATCATAGCATAAACACGTCATAAGTGAGGTAAAGGGATGAACCGAGGTGACATGGCAGTAGCTATGGTGTATCAGATACGTGCAAACAGGTGTCAGGAGCAAGTCCAGCACTTTTCACACCGCATCTCTCCTGACCTCGACGCAGGCTGTTGGGGGTGGGAGGGATACGCCGACCCCGCTTTGTACTGGGGCTCAGGGAGGCGAGGTCACTTGCCCACTTGGGGTGAATGGAGCTTCGGACTCTGATCCGAGCAGCCAGCTCACCTGGGCGGGCCCGTGGGGAGGCCTGCCCAGCCCACGGGCGAGGGTGGCAGGGTTCCAAGCCAGCCATCAGCTTTAGAGACTTGACTCACATGTCAGTTATCTCCTCCATTTTCTCTTAAGTGGAGTTCTACCTTTATTTCATAATTTAGGCCTTTTTTCCTTTTTTAAGGTAGTAGATTCACATGGTTAGAAACTAAAGGATTTCAAGGCCTCCCCTCCCAGTCCCCATCCGTTCCAACTCTTCTTGGCCTCGGGTAGGCACTGGGCTTTACTGTCTGACATCTCCGGCTAGTGTCTTTTTTTTTTTTTTTTGCGGTACGTGGGCCTCTCACTGCTGTGGCCTCTCCCGTTGCGGGGCACAGGCTCCGGATGCGCAGGCTCGGTGGCCATGGCTCACGGGCCCAGCCACTCCATGGCATGTGGGATCTTCCCGGACGGGGGCATGAACCCGTGTCCTCTGCATCGGCAGGCGGACTCTCAACCACTGCGCCACCAGGGAAGCCCCGTCCAGTGTCTATACACATGGATGCAAGCAGCAAGGGGGCATGTAGGTCAGATGGAAGAGCTGCTTTCTCTATAAAGGTTCTCTGTGAAGGAACAGGATGTTTTCAGGTGTTTTTCTTTTCAGGAAGGGAATAGTAGGAATAAAACCTGGCATGAACGAACTAACTGCTAAGATCTGATTATCTCGGTAATGAAGTGTGTGTGTGGGAGTGATTTCCAGTCTGTGTCTTAGGGAGGTTTGTGGTCAGAAGCGCCCTTACTCAGTGTATCTGTAATCTTAATAATGGTTCTGTTTGAAAGTAAACAGTTGTTAAAGTAGCTTGACCATTAAAAACCAGACTTCCCTGGCGGTCCAGCGGTTGGGACTCCGCGCTTCCATTGCAGAGGGCCTGGGTTTGATCCCTGGTTGGGGAACTAGGATCCTGCATGCTGCATGGCACAACCAAAAAAAAAAAAAAAAAAAAAAAACTGGTAGATTGACCATTAAAAACCAAGTTGCACATCTGTAACCCGGGGTGTCTCCTGAGCACTAGACCTATATATTCAGCTGCTGCCTTACTAGGGACCTGGAAGCACATCAAATGCAACATTTTCCCATTCTCCTTTCCTCGTCCATCCCTCACTAAACTTGGGCCCCTGGATGCCCAAGGATAAAAAGGACCACTGTCTACCCAGTTGCCCAACCAGAAATCGCATATCATTCTTGACCCCTCCCTTTCTTTCCCCCTCTCCTCCCCCCTCTCCACCCTTTGTATCTATCCCCACCTCCTGCAACCAGTCATACACAGACTTTCTTCTCTCAGCACCCCCCCACCTGCCCAACTTAGCCTCAGGTCAGCCCCATCTCATCTTGCCCAGAGCAGAGCGTTCAGACGCCTTCTCCTTGGAAGGCCTCGACCTGGGCTCATGAGCTGGGGTCTGGGCATGGCCCCGGCCTGCCTGTCACCCTCTGTGAACTCCAGGCCCCCTGAACCACCTGGACTTCTCCCCGCCCCCTACTCCCCTGCCTGCCTTTGAACGTCCTGCTTCCTCTGTCCAGCATGTAGAGGTCTTTTCCTTCCCTGGAGGCTGGCTGACTGGTCCTTTATAATGCACACAGCTCTCGTGTTCAGGGGCCTGCCCTATATGCTGTACCCTGTGCTGAGCACCCGGCCTGCATCCCTGGGATGCTCTGCGCGCACGACCCATCTTTTGTTCTTCACGGGATCTTCCTGAGCTGGCACTGCTGTTAACTTCCAGTCCACAGGTGAAAAGTGACCTGTGGCCTAGGGAGAGTCAGTGACTTCCCTGAGGCTGCGCCGCTGCTGAGTGGCAGGGCCAGGACCTGAAGGAACCCAGGTTCCATGCTCTGACCCACACTGGGCTGCCCGGCTTCACTGATGGCCCCTCCTCAACCCAGCCTTGAAGGCAGGGGTATCTTGAAAGACGATTATTTGTTGGGTGATTTTTTTTTTAATATTTATTTATTTTTGGCTGCGTTGGGTCTTCATTGCTGCCTGCGGGTTTTCTCTAGTTGTGGCTTGTGGGCTCTAGAGCGCAGGCTCAGTAGTTGTGGCGCTCAGGCTTAGCTGCTCCATGGCATGTGGGATCTTCCGGTACCAGGGCTCAAACCTGTGTCCCCTGCATTGGCAGGCAGGTTCTTAACCACTGCACCACCAGGGAAGCCCTGTTGGGTGATTTTTATTTAAATACAGGAAAGAATAAAGAAGAAAGCAAAAATGGTCCAGAATCTTCCTACTAAGTTAACTACAGTTGACATTTTAAAAAATTTTAAGTATTCTATTTTGGTGGTGAGATAATGCAAACAGCATAGAAAGGTACAATCTTTCACCTAAAGGAACTACTATAAATAGTGTCTTGGGTCTTATCCCCCCTACCAAAGAATTATTTTAATTTAATGCATTTATCACTTTTTCTTGCTTTTTTTTTCCCCACTTGACATATTTTAGAGGTCTCCCTGTGTCAGCATATGTAGCTTGATCTTGTTCTTCTAGTAGCTGTGTGGTGTTGCGTTAACAGAACTTTAGAAAAATATTTGTAATCTGTTGCATAACACTGGATTTATAGTAGGTTTTACCTGATAGGAGCCGTGCACCTCCTCATGCCTGCATCTTTATGGAGATGTGTGCATCGTGGCATCCTTTACCAAATAACAGTCTCAGCAGTGGGACTGCTGGGTCATAGGACAAGGGCACCTACGAGTCCTATCGAGAGTGCCCAGTGGAGGGCAGAGACGGGTGCTCTGCATCCTTAGGGCCTAGCCCAGGTAGTGGCTCTACCAACCAGTGGAGGATGAACGCACGGACCTGTGTGGATGCTGCAAGTAAACCAACACCGTGAGGAAAGTGGGCGAATTTAGAGCGGTCACAGGGGAGCGGCAGAGCTGACAGAAAGCGCCACAGCCAGAGTGGTTTTTTTTTAAAGTCCTGAGAGTGTCCCCACAATCTCACTCCCCGTCTCCTCCTCTTTCAGAAGCGGCACCACGTGCTGCAGACCGCGCATCCCTCGCCGTTTTCGGTGTACAGGGGGTTCTTCGGATGCAGGCATTTCTCTAAAACCAATGAGCTGCTGCAGAAGTCCGGCAAAGAGCCCATCAACTGGAAGGATCTGTGACCTTGACCCTTGGGGGTCAGGGGTCTTTGAGTGGTTTTCTAGAAGCTGTGATTGAAGTATCTGTCATTTACGAAGTCAAAGTCAAAAAACAATTTCCCTCCTAATTCTTCAGCACCCTGCACAAGGGCACACATTTTCCGAGGAGCAGCAGTGAACCAGGCAGCCTGGGAGCAGCTTTACCTGGCCAGAAGCACAAAAATCTCCCTGGGACCTCTGGCCTGGAATATGCTGCCTGTGGGTCAAGGTTCTTGGAAGGGAGATGAGGTCAAATACTCTGGACTCTGTTCCCCTTTGTTACTACTTTCAAGCAGGGAGGAGATAAGCACCTTTTTGGTACAGCCAGCTTCTACTTGTTTTTACCTGGCAGGTTAGACTTTAGGTTTTATGGTGTTGGGTGTTTTTATTTGGAAAGGCCCCCTTTCTTTACCCAGCCTGGCGTTCCAGTCTTGGTCAGGTACACTGGCCCGTGATCTTTCACGGAGCCCTCAGGAAGCCTGAGGTTTTTGCAAGTTCCCAGAAATTAGGGATCGAGTTCCTGACCGTCGTACTGGCAAAAATTGCTAAGGAACCATCCTTGGTGTGAACTTTCACTTCTGGAGGCTGGGGAAAGTGAACTGGGTCTAGTCTATGCAATTAGTTATGTAATTCTTTGGGTGTTTCTGGGAATAAGGTATGGAGGTTGAACAGAAAGGAGGAGAAAAGTTTGTTTTCTTTTAAGAGGAAAGGTGCTTTTTTTCCTAGCTGCATCTCGTCCGGGGTTTGTACCAGCAGTGTTTTTTCGTGTGTGGGGGGTAGGGGTGCGGTTAGACTGAAATCACTTTGGGATTTTTTTTCGGCAACGCTGGTGAATTTTGCTTTTTAAAAAAAGATACTTAACGCAGATGTGTACATATATATATATTTTTTTTAATCCTTTTTCTAAGAGGCAGTCTTTATTAGGTGTGCACCTCCATCCCAGATGCCGTTAGAGCGCTGTTTTGCTGTTAGCTGGGTTAAAGGGTTAACCCCGCGAGAGTTTGGTAATAAAAGATTGTTGAAGTTTCGCTTGGTGCCTGGTCCTTCTGGGCCCTGGGCGGACGCCCTTCAGGCTGCTCTTGGCTTGGGGCGGCCCGGGGTCGCCATGACAACCAATGTGGGCCGGAAGGGCCGCCTCCGTGCCGCCCTTCCTCCTTCCCCCCTCCCCCCCGCCCCTCCCCGCCAGGCCTCGGTAAGCCCTGGGCCGGGTTCCTGGGAGGGGCGCGCGCAGGAGTCGGCGAGGGCGCTGTGGAGGGGGTATGGGGGCTGAACGGGGTCGGGGTCTGCTGGGACCCTAAAGGAGCCACTTCGGACTGGAAAAAGCATTTCTCCACGGATCTTGGCATGCTCACCATGGCTGCGTGTCCTGCCAAGCCCTGCGACAGTGCGAGAGCAGCTTCCCCCCACCCTCCCTCAGCTAGTTTTCCAGACTCTTCTCTGGGCCTGAGGTGTGAGGCCAAGGCACTGGGAAGACCCCCTGATGGTGGCCCACTGACCTGGCAGCACTTGGCTCCAGTAGCTGGGGTGGAACATCCAGAGAAAAGGTTGGTGTCCCCTGCTGTCTGATGAAGGGAGCAAAAAGAATAAAGAAGTCTTGGGAACGCGGGTGCTCGTGTTTAAGTGGGCGAGAAGGGCCGCATCCAGTGAGAACGTCCAGTCTAACACGTTTCTTAGGAGGGCAGGGATTTGGAAACTTGCTTGAGAAGATTACTTCCCCTCTGGGCCTCAGTTTTCTCATGTCTGAAAAGAAGGGTTTATGATCCCACATTGTGCAAAATCAGCACGAAGATGCATTTGCAGTTTTCCCTCTGGTAACTTTGGGTCCTCCACTAAGCGTTCCAACGGATTCCCTTTAGCCAAAGAAGAAGTGAGAGAGGAATGTTTATCAGTGAGGTTTTAACACCGATCTCCTAATGCAGTGCTGTGAGTAGGGAGGAAGGAGAAAGCTCTGAGGTACCACAGATAATTGAAAAGCAAACTAATTTTTTTTTTTTTTTGAGTTACGCGGGCCCCTCACTGCTGTGGCCCCTCCCGTTGCGGAGCACAGGCTCTGGACGCGCAGGCTCAGCGGCCACGGCTCATGGGCCCAGCCGCTCCGCGGCATGTGGGATCTTCCTGGACCGGGGCACAAACCCATGTCCCCTGCCATCGGCAGGCAGACTCTCAACCACTGCGCCACCAGGAAAGCCCCTGCAAACTAATTTTTTAAGAAATTATATTGAACCTTGGAAGTGTAGTGACACTTTAAACAACACAGAGCAGCATCTTAAATGGTGTATGACCACCCCCGCCCCCGAAAAAGAAATACAAATTCGATCACTGATTTTTTTAGAAACAAGGTTAATTTTGATGAACTTTTAGCTGTGTAGTTGTAACTTTTTTTCACGTGTTTTCAGATTTGCTGTGATTATAGCACTGGGTCACTGGGTATGCAGAGATGTGTAAAAGGTGTTAAAAAGTTCAGCTGAGTAAATGAAGATCTAATCGGTGTCATTAAAAGATTCATGAGTCAAGCACCATCTCATCTAGCAGAGACATACTCTGAGGGGTGGAAGGCATTTGTAGAAAGGAGGGTGGAACAAGGAAATCATGAAAAAAGTGGAAGTTCACTGGAGGAAAGTCAGTTCAAGTGACAGTGGCTTCTCATTGGGGTTTGTGATTGACACTTTGGGGTAACTGACCAGAGTCAGTTACCAGAGGGCATAAGAGCTTCCTCTCCAGGCCTTCCCAACTCCAGTTTTAGTTGAGGTTTCCTTTTATTAATTTTCAGTTACCGCCTTTTGATCAAGATCTTCCTTGAAAAGCATCGCTGATCCAGAGACAGGCTTTCCAAATTCAGCCTTCACTCCTCGGTGCCAGGAAAGACCTTTTCTGGGTGTCACGTCCCACACTGGAGGGAAAGTGCACTGACCAGAAACTGCCTGAGGCCACATTTGAGTAACAAGAGACAGTAGTAGGGAGAACTGGCAGGCATTTCTTATCCCAAGTCTGTATTTTGTCAAGGTTGTAAGCGTTGGAAATCATCTCAAAGCGCTGAGCTAGCATCACTCATTAAGCACATCATTCTCACTAAGGTCCAACAAACAGGAGGTAGAAAACTTAACAAGTATGCAGAGCAGAATTTAAAACAACATAACAAAACCATCTTTACACAGAACCATAAAGATGGTTCTAAACCAAAACCTTCACATACAAAGATGTAGCCAGGAGGTGTGCATAAGGCTCCTGCATAAGTGACAGTATCTATGGACCCGTTCATTGTTACCGAGGCATTAGCATCATTCAACCAAGGCTCATAGACTGTATTATTACCTATTGAAAGGCTGTCTAAATACATGGGTATGTCAGTAAGCTTACAAATGGCCTGATTACATTGGCTGCCCCAGAGTTTCTTAAATAGATACTCGAGAGACCTCATTTTCCCATCCCAGGGTCGGGTTAGATTGAAGCAAAGAACAAGGTTAGGTGGGCTTAGTACCCTCACTTTATAAAACGGGCCTTTGGAACAATTTAAACACAGTGGCATTTGGGATTCCATTGAAATTACTTCTAGGGTGGAGCCAGGCCAAGTGGCAGTTGAATGAAGTCCAGCTGCAGGTGTTCAAGGGTCTCAGGGCTCCAGGAGCAAGAATATTTTTTCCGGGATTATGGACTTGGCAGATCAGAATCGTTGGTAGTCTGTTTTTTGCAGTTTTGTAGACGTCTCCCCACCAATGGTGATTCATAATTTGAGTCATCTTAAATGTTCAATGGTGGATGAAGGAATGTAAACACAAACGAAAAACAAAAAAAGGGATTTGCCAGGGTTCCAGGAAGAACCAGGCAGCCGTCTTGGGTTTTTCCAAGAGCCCTGACCATTCATTTAGTTTACAGCCATTGTTTACCCACCTTAATTTCTCTGATTCAGGAGCAGACCGTTGCCATTTTACAAGGACATCAGGATGGCAGAAGTCTGGCAGTGAGGGATGATTTTTTGCAGAAGCAGAACGGATTGCATCCACATGTGTTAACAATCTTTATAGATTCTGTTGCTGTTGCCTTTGAATGAGAGTCATCCAGGACATTCCCCTGTGATACTCAGGTTCAGTCCTTTTAGTGTGAGTCTTAATTTTGATGACAGCAATTTCAGAAAGTAAGAGAATAGCAGTAAGAAGATCGTTTACTTGTTGCCCATTTTCTGTTGGGGTCCCAGAGGATGTCATACAACATTTTAAGATAATAACTAGAATTACAAGTGATAATCATTGTACCAGGTCCTATCAGATTTCTAGGAATTTCACACAATTTCTGGAACACTTACATACCTGTACAAACACAACATAGAAAAAGCTTAGTGGGGACTTCCCTGGTGGTCCAGCAGTTAAGACTGCACTCCCAATGCATGGGGCCCAGGTTTGATCTCTGGTCAGGGAACTAGATCCCGCATGCCGCACCTAAGAGCCTGCATGCCGCAACTAAAGATCCCACACACCACGATGAAGATCCCACACACGGCAATGAAGATCCCTAATGCCGCCATTAAGACCTGGCGCAGACAAATAAATATTTTTTTTAAAAAAGGTTTAGTACTATTTCTTGTTTGACAGTGCTTCTCGTGTAATTTAACATATCAAATAAGCCTAATTAGTTTAACAAATATTTTGGTAAGTTCCAGGGGCCCTGTGGGAAAATCCCAAAGTTTCTTCCAGGTCAAAAAGACTTCATTTAGAATTTGATTTGGGGAAGCTTGTTAAAAATATGAAAAAAAAAAGGTTTAGAAACACTGCATAGATAGGATCACAGGTTACTGTAAAACATTACTTAGTTATCTATTTAACCAAAGTGACAAAAATAAAATTAACAAGAAAATATAGCAGGTTATACAGGTGTTAGCAAAACTTTAGCTCTTTTAATATTAAGAAGACTCAGTTTTCCTGAGTAACCAAGGACCTGATGACAAAGAGCACAGGAGATCACTGTGATAAAACACAAAATCTTTGCTTTCTAGGCAAATTACTTTTAAAGAAAAAGATTTTACAATCTTTTATCAGGAGCAGATCAACAATCCCAGAAAACTTGTTCTTTCAGCAGATGAAAGAAAATTAAGCTTTAATTTTACATAATATTGAAGCCTATTTCCAGAACCCTTCTGGTAGCAATCCAAATTTTAAACCACTTGACTACAGAAGGTAAATTTGTCCTTCATAAGCAGAAGTTCTAGTTTAGACAAAATTACTCTCACTTCCCTTAACAGAAATGCATCTTTATTCTTCATGCCTTTTCTTACCCAAAACACATCCTTTCCTTGCACACAGGGTTGTTTCCCTTATTATTTCTAGTAGTTTCAATAACATATGTTAGAATTTTTAGCCCTGAGAAAGGTTTAATTTCTAGTGAAAACTAAGAAGCAAGTAATTATGAACTGTCTTTAATATTAGCATTCTGTGGCTTGGCAAATTTATAAATACTTTTAATAGTTTATAGAAACATGCTTTTTGGTGTGGCTTAAAACATGTTTACTAATAGATCCACTTCGTTTCTCTGCAGTGGGAATTCAAAAGCAGATAAACCTATGATCAGTAATTAATATTCAATATTTTATCTTACATGGGAATGATCCATATATTCAATAAGTTTCTATCATTTAATTTAACTTAGCAAAATTCTAAAGTTTCAGGTTGCCGGAAAGATTTGTGAAACTTATCTGAAAAGTTCACCTAAAAAACCTTTTATCTTAACATTTATTTAATTTACTTGCCCTTAGCAGTTATGTTTAGATTACTTATGAAAATTTCATCATACCGAGTTATTTTTCTTGACAAATTTGTAAGCCTAGGTAGAATAAAAGTATTATATTTAATGCTAAAAACTCTAAAGACATGCCTGTTTTATTTAAGCCAACAAACTTAAACTAGCTTTTATTTACTGAAGATTATCCCAGATCACATGAGGCATTTGGGTTAGTTTCTATTTTTCTGAGAATTTAGAATGCCCAATCTTTAAAAGTGCTTGACCTTCAAACCAACTAAATAGAGCTCTTTTACAAAATAATTTTAGCAATACCATCCGGAAGTAGAAAAATATCTCACATTTAATATCTATATCTATCTACCTATTTATCTCTATATATCTATCTAGATACCTTTATATACATGTACACAAATATATAAACAGATGCAAACAGATTATAAGTTTTCCTTCTTTTGTGCAGGACAGTTCTATAATGTCCTGATCTATTACAATAGGGGAGGTTTGGGGATTGGCAAATAGGATGGACAGACCCCTCCACTTATTGTTGGACTGTTTCTTTCTCTCTGGGTACACAGTTCATTTTAACTTAGGGGAGGAGCCTAAAAAAATTACATCAGGCTCTGAATATCAGCTTCCACTTTTCTGATCATAAAGTTATTGAATCCTTTCAAACATCTTGTCAAGATTTAGCCAGGGCAAACAATAAATACTACTGGCAGTGCGAACAGGAGTTGTATTTGTAGTTTCCCCTTGGCTGTTAAAGGGAATAACACAGCAGTTTACCAGAAAATCCCTCAGCGTCCCGTCAACTTTGATAGGGGCCCATATGGGGGCATTTAAGTTGATGTTGAAGAATTTGCATAAAGTTTTAAGGACAACCACTTTCCCACTGTCCCAGGTGATTACAATTGAGACATCAAGTTCTCTGCCAGTGTTTTTCTTTTTAATATTTATATATTTATTTATTTGGGGTACTCGGGATCTTTGTTGCGGCATGGGGGATCTAGTTCCCTGACCAGGGAAGTGAACCTGGGCCCCCTGCATTGGGAGCTTGGAGTCTTAACCACTGGACCACCAGGGAAGTCCCTGGGCCAATGTTTTGATAATGAACTGCTAAGAGGGTGAAAAGGGGGAGGCCTAGGTGTTGTTTTAGATACTTTTGCATCTTTAATTGTTTTAATTACCCTTTTGCAATGAATCTTCCAGTGAAACTATTTTGGAATCCTGAAGCATTTTGGTAGCTTCCACGTACCATTTGAAACAGGTGTCCCATCTGTTTGTTCAACTTGGGATCCCTTTCTCTCTAGCGTATTTCTTTTTTTTTTTTTTAATCTAGCGTATTTCTTAAATGAACAATCTTGTCTGACTGGAACATTCCCCAGGATGGCCATTGTAATTCTATGTAGTCTTTATTAAGACTTCGCCATTTTTGTAGATATCTACAGCTTCTGGGACCACAGTTCTTAGACAGAATAAGCAGGTGTGTTGGAAGGTGGTGAGCTCACCTCTTTGGATATAAAGCATCTGTTTCTTTTAGCTAAGTCTTTGGGTTTCTTGGAGCCTCACTGATAATCTGGGGAGTGGGGAAAGGGTTTAACCTCCAGGCCCCAAAGAATGAGGACTGTGGGTTGATTCCAAACAAATGAGCTGCAGCTGCTACCAGGAGTTCCCAAGGTGGAATCTGGGGGAGGATTCCAAATAAATGGGGAATTGTAGGGTAAACTGTTAGCAGTTCCAAAAGTGGAATCCAGAAGGGAGTTTAAGGGCTGGGATTTTTCCATCTGGGAAATTGTGGTCTTAAAGGCATGGGACTTAGCTTCAGGTAGAACCATCTGCCAGCTCAAGATGACCTGCCCTGTAAAGGAAAGCCAATGGGGTTGCGAGCTTGAACGCAAAGAGGGTGGAGCCCAAACAGAGGGGAACTTACCAATGGCCCTCGCAAACGGCAAGAAAGACAGTGAACGCAAACCATTGCTCATCGTCTCCGATTGTCATCAGTTTGCTTTGGATCCCCTCACTGCCACCAATCTGTTAAAAAACAAATTTAAACTGAGTAAATTTGAAGATCTAATTGGCTTTATTAAATGATTCACAGATCGGGCAGCATCTCGTCTAGCAAGCAGAGAGATACTTAAGTTGTACAAAACGGCAGGTTTTTATAGAAAGGAGGGTGGGACAAGGAAATCAACACGAGAAAAATGAAAGTTCATTGGAGGAAAGTGAAAGTTCAGGTGATAACAGCTTCTCATTGGCTGAGCTGTGGCCATTTCCATTGGCTAGGCTTGTTACCGGGCGGGAAGAAAATCTTCCTCCTGCTGGAGTAGTAAAGTAGTTGTATTTGGGAGTGCTAGGTATGTCTCTTCTGGTTGGGCTCTGTAATTGATGTCTTCCTGTTTGGGGTAATTCATGAGGAATGGGAGGGTGTGAGAGCTCTCTCTACAGGCCTTCCAATTTCAGTTGCGGTTTCCTCTTACTAATTTTCACAAAGGCAGTCTTGGCTTTGTAGAGCAGGGATCAGCATACTTTTTCTATAAAGGGTCAGATAGTAAATATTTTAGGCTTTGCAGTCATCCCGTCTCTGGGAAATACTCAACTCTTCATTTACACGTACAAAATGTAAATGAATGGTGTGGCTGTGTTCCAATAAAACTTATGGACACTGCAGTTGGCATTTAATATGATTTGTGAGTGTCACAATCTTTTGATTTTTTAAATAAAGCATTTAACAAATGTAAAAACCACTCTTAGCCCGGGAGCCATAGGAAAACAGGCAACACGGGCCATAGATTTTGGCTCCCTGCTCTAGTACTTCCACTCAGATGGCAGCAGTGATGGGGCCCATCTGTTGCGTCCTCCCACTGCCTGGCCAGTTCCGCGTGGCTTGCTGTGGGAGCCTGTGAGAGCCCAGCCAACAAATGATTCCCTTCTCAGGCAAGGAGAGTAGTATCTATCTGCTGAGGGCTTTTGGAAACACGAGACATTCAGTTATGCAAAACGTTGTTCTGGGAACCCCAAGTTATAAATTAATCGTGTGAAAGCTACTATCTTGTTTGTGACTTAAGTCCAGTGGGGCAAGGACAGGGAGTGGGAATTTTTTTTTTTTAAACTGTAGCATGTTGTGGGTATGCTTTCATTATTAGACAATACATTCTCTCCCTCTTAAAATTCCTCTTCGGCTTCAGTTTGCTCCTGGTATAAAAAGCCTTAAGAGTTTTGGATTGGAGAAGCAAACTTTTTGGTGTCTGTGTGTGTGACAGTGGCTTTTCATCCTTGTCAAAGCTTCAAGGCGTACAAGAAAGAACTGGTGGGGGCTCTGGGCTACTTGAAGGAGGGTCCTGGTAAATGACCTTGTTTGATCTCAGTGGGAACCAGTTTTAAAATTTCTGAAGTATGTTTGGAAATGCAGATATTCGTGAGAGGGGCATCCCCAGAGATCAATACATTGCTCCTCAATTGTGTACTTCCTGTGTCCTTGTGTCCCTCTCAGTTAGTGGTATTTGGGGTGATGAAAGGGGGATCTGGCTTCTAGAAAATGCTATGCCGTAAACAGAGTGTCCAGGGAAAACTGAGCCACAGAAAGAGTTCTTTGTGTGTGTGGAACAGGAGGGGGACGTGTTTCTAGTCTTTTGAGAATAAGGAATTTCATAAAAAAAAATATTAAGTGCCTGTTCTGAGCAAGCCACCATGCTAGAAGTTCAGTGCACACCATTTCGTTTAATTTTCTCAACCACATGGTGAAGTAATTAGATGAAGAAACAGGCTTGGCTATTTGCCCAAAGCCACAGGTGACAGAGCAAGGATTCAAACTCAAGTCAACCTGATTTCAAAGCCCAATAGCCTTACCACTCCTGACACTCTGCCCAGATCACAATTATTTGGAGTCATCGAGGAGGCATTTTCAATGGCGTGTTAACAAAATTTCCGAGTCACAGATGGCTCTCCCCGGAGACATAGGAGACCATGTCTATATTTTGAGAGATGCTTCTTCCGAAGGGTTGTATGAGCTGCTCTAGAGTGAAGCAGGCTTGATAAATCATCTAAGCACCGTCATCGGCTGAGTCCTCGAGCTGCATTATTTCATCCCCAGCTCCTATGAAACACATGTGCTGCTCTCCCAGGCTCCCGCTGTGATACCCAGGCTCCGAGAGGACACAGCAGCAGGTGAGAAATATGCTTCCCGCTTACAAGTCCAATGAGGAAAATTCCAAGAAGTCCACTATTTGATAACCCTTCCTTCTTGGAAAACAAGCCCAGAAAGGAAGTTGCTCTGCCATGGTGAAGGCTGCACCTGCAGTCACTGTTGAAATCATTTTTGCATCGGTTCAGGGCCCTTACAGATGTTTCCACTTGCCAAGCCACTGAACTGCGGTCCCCTTAGCTCTTCTTGGAGCACAATGCAATGCCACCCCCACTTTTAAAAAATTTTTTATTGGAATATGGTTGCTTTACAATGTTGTGTTAGCCTCCACTGCACAACAAAATTCATCAGCCATACACGTACAGATATCCCCTCCCTTTTGGACTTCCCTCCCATTTAGGTTACCACAGTGCATTAGGTAGAGTTCCCTGTGATATACAGTATGTTCCCATCGGTTGTTGCAATGCTCTTTTGTGTGGCCTCTGCTTTCCCTGCTCTGGCTTGGACCTGGACGTGACCTTTATCCTACATGCCTCGGGCTCTCCTCGAGCTGTAGAACACTCTGTCACTGTGGCATAGGCTGGATTTCTGTCTTCCCCGCCAGCCCGAGCGAGAGCCAGCTGACCCTGGCTGGGAACGGAGCTGTTTTGTTTCTTTTCCCCCCACAAGTCCCGAAAAATAGGAAACATTTCATCAAGTGGCATCTTCCTGGAGAGGGTTTTACAAAATCTCTTCCGGGGAGAGGAGCCAGAAGAGTTTTTGATAACGATCATTTATTAACCCATTCGAGCCTTCACTGTGGGCTTGTTCCAGAAGCCATTTCTCAAACACCCAACAACCTGCATGGGGTTAATTTTCAGCATGTCACAGGAGGGCCAGAATGACTTTGGACTTTAGCTGTGCCGTGGCTTAGATATCTAGGGATTTTGAAATAAAGCGAGTGATGGGATTAAAAGGAGGGAGGCAGAACTGCTCCCACTTCACCTGGGTTATGCCTCCTCTTCAGAGTCTTGAAAGTTAAGCACTCTGGGGATATTTTTAAATGGCAGGGGCCAGTTAATCTAAAAGTGACATTTACAGTCACGGCAGTGAGCAACTAGCTGGCTGAGATGCAGGTCCTCGGCTAACAGGGAACCCGGAAAACCTCAGCCTGAACGCACAATTGAGAGGACACGGGGAAAGAAAAGGTGGAGAGATAGTGGTAAGTGAGTTCCCACCTCCCTGGGGTCACTGACCATTCAGCCAGCATCCATGTGAATAGGAATTTAACACATAGTGAGGGCAGCCCCTGGACAGAGACTTGCATGCGGGCACAGAGGCACGGCTGTTTGCGGGAAGCTGATGTAAAGGGCTTGAAATGTAATGTAGATGAAGGACCTTTTCTTTGCTTCTGTAAATGGTTATGTTGCTGGGGATCCCTGTGCAAACTTTCATCAGCTCCACACACCAAAATAGTTTAGGCTTTAGTTTTACCTACAAGGCAATTCTGGGAGATTTTGGCCCCCAAAGCTTCTGTCTTCAAGAAGAGAATTCTGGGGCTTCCCTGGTGGCGCAGTGGTTGAGAGTCCGCCTGCCGATGCAGGGGACGCGGGTTCGTGCCCCGGTCCGGGAGGATCCCACATGCCGCGGAGCGGCTGGGCCCATGAGCCATGGGCGCTGAGTCTGCGTGTCCGGAGCCTGTGCTTCGCAATGGGAGAGGCCACAGCAGTGAGAGGCCCGCGTACCGCAAAAAAAAAAAAAAAAAAAAGAAGAGAATTCTGTTTCTTAAAGATGTCCAATCTCTCAGACTGTTGTTCATTTTTTTTTAAAAAAGCAGACTCTGAGAGTAAAGCATTTCTGGTGGTCCTCTGTTGCTAGAAAGACACAATTTTCTTTCATTTTTAAAAAGCGTAGTACAGAGTAAAAGCCTTGAAGCAGCACAAAGTAAGATGAGGCGTCTTCGTGAACCGTCCTCTGTCTGTCCCTCCTCCTCCCGGGAGGCACTATCCCCTCACCTTTTACAAGGCACAGTTTGGTAGAAAGCTTCCCAGGACTTCTTTCCTTCAGACGTTTTGTTCTGGGCATTCACTGTGTGCGTAATCATCTCTCTCACGTCAATCATTACTGTTATTTTAACATAAACAGGCAGGACTGAGGGGGAGTTCCCGGGAAGCAGGTCTTTCAATTTAAAAGCTGAAAGGTATAGACATTGTTTTCTAAATAATTTTTCCTTCTAACAGTGTCTTGGGGGATCTTTACAAGATGTGATTTCTTTACTGACTTCTCCAGATTTTAAACGGAAAGACCCAGCCAATCCTAAGTCAGGTGGTCAGAGGTGCAAACATCCCCAGATCGTGACGTTATTTGAAGAGCTTTCGGAAAGCGTTTTATATTCATGCAAAAGAGTTTTATTTGCTCCTGCTCTGGTGTCACGTGAACTCCCTCAGACACTAAATCACCTTCAGATCTGAGACAGAATTTAGACTATGAGGTTGTATGAGATACTTGATCTTTTTTTAAAAAATAAATTTATTTATTTATTTTTGGCTGAGTTGGGTCTTCGTTGCTGCGCACGGGCCTTCTCTAGTTGCAGCGAGTGGGGGCTACTCTTCGTTGCGGTGCGCGGGCTTCTCATTGTGGTGGCTTATCTTGTTGTGGAGCACGGGCTGTAGGCACACAGGCTTCAGTAGTTGTGGTACACGGGCTCAGTAGTTGTGGCTCGTGGGCTCTAGAGCGCAGGCTCAGTAGTTGTGGCACACAAGCGTAGTTGCTCTGCGGCATGTGGGATCTTCCCGAACCAGGGCTCGAACCTGTGTCTCCTGCATTGGCAGGTGGATTCTTAACCACTGTGCCACCAGGGAATTCCGAGATACTTGATATTTATTGGGAAATAAACATTTTAATCTTTTGAAATGGAGTTTCCTCAAAGTCTTATCCCCATAGAAACATTGGGATACCTTATTCTAAAGCTTCCTCCACATTTTGACTCAGGGATCTTACTTCGGAGGAGAGTGTTATCTGTTCCTTGGGGAAGCCTGGAAGCATGGTCAGAAATCTTGCATTTTATCTGAAAACATCATGTACAGTTCACATTCTGTTTTAATAGATCTCTTTGTTATTATAACAGTAAGCTTATTACCATAGAGTAAGATGGTTCTCCAGGAAGATAGTCTATGTTCCATTATTCTAGGGATCCAGGGCTGCTGGGTACAGCAAGGAAACCGAGGTATGGATTACTGAGTGGCTGGCATGTGCCAGGTGTTTACCCACAAGGACACCCCTGGTAAGGAGATATTATTTACTCCTTTTCACAGCAGGAAACCAAGGTTTGGAGAATTTTGGTGACAGACTCAGGTCAGTCAGACGACAAATGTCAGAGCCTCCACCCAGGTCACTCCCACATCAGAAGTCCAGCTCTCTGCCCCCCTGGGGCACCCAGCACACATTTAGCCACCCCGACCTGTGCTGGGGCCCCAGGGAAACAAGCACACTCCTCCGGGGTTTTGTGCTAGTCCTGCTGGACTCACTAAAGCGCCACCTCTTCCAATCAAACTAAATCCTGAGTGGCAGTGATATTAGAGGGAGACCTTGAGTGCACCCTCCTTTCTATTTAGCAGGAAATCGGTCGCAGGCTCCAGTACTAACTAGAATAATCGGTTGCTGGAAACGCCTCTCTTAGCAGGCTTCCTCCACTCTGTTATAAGGAAAGCTGTGCGCTCTCATTTCCACACTCCCAATAAAGTGGGGCTTTCGGAGCCCCCTGCTGTGGAATAACCGGTGCAACGTGGAAAAACTCCTCTGGTTCCAAGCAGTTCAGGCAACATCGGGCTGCCTGTGGGGAATCCAGACCCTTTCCAGCAGGACTTGTCAGAGCCTTTCCTGGGCTCACCTGCAGTGGGACCCTCCAGGATGTGACTTTGGGATTTGGCAAGGATGGGGACTGTCTTTTGTACCGCACAGCCACCTCTTGAGAAGCATGGAACAATTTAATGCCTTCCTCCCTTCCTTTCAAGAATCCTGGGAGGCAGGATCGTGGAAGGATAAGATTCCAGGCTTGAACTCCTGAGCAGGGTTCAAAGGCTGTGTGTGTGTGTGTATGTGTGTGTGTGAGTATACGGAGCTCAGGCTCCCAGGGCTCTGGATGGATTGGAACAGGGAGATCTGCTAACAGATGATTGCACTAACTCAGCTTTGGGTGGAGCTGGGTATAGGAGAAGGGATGGAGAAAACACATGTGCACGTGCACACACACACAGCAGCTGGACAGCCCAACTCAGGTCCCCGACCTGCCACTTGATGATGTGACCTTGGGCAACAGACTCCCCCTCTGCACCTCGTCTCCATTCGCAAGGCAGGAGTACATCCTTCATAGAGTTTCTGCAGACCTTTAAAGGGATGATAAATGTAAACTACTCAGCATAATGCCTGGTAGGTAGTAAGTGTGCAACAAATTTAGCCTTTATTATTATTCAACAATTTCATTGCTTTCTCGAAGAACTGCTTACGTTCCTCCCGCTGTGTCTACACCGGATCTACCGAAGAGCCCTATTTCCAGAGTCATTTTTTCAGATGCCTGCTTGCTAGGAAAGGGGTGGGTGGGGAAAGATTAAACCTGGGTAGACTTGGGTTTCAAGCCCCGGCTACCCTCCCAGAATTGACTTTCAAGGTGGGGAGACAGGTATGCCCGTAACAGTGACCTCACACACAACTGCACGCTCTGATGAGTGCCAGGAGGGCGAGGGCAGGGAGTCATGAGGGCGCAGAGCAGATGCTGGGCATTCTAGGTGTTCTATCTCCTGCAGTCCCTTATATCACAGGGAGGGGGAGCAGGGTGCCTGTCCAGGTGGTTGCCCCAAGCCTCAACTTGGCACTCACACCTTTGGGGCAGGAGGACTGCGCCGGGAGGCAGGAGGGCTGGGCGATCAGACACACCTGAGCCAGGTGCGGGCATCCATGCATCCAAGAGGTACTTACCGATCCTTCCGTGTGTGAGGCACTGCACTGGGGAGCGGAGAGCAAGACAAAGCTGGTCCTTGTCCTCAGGAAGCTTACCTGCCACTGGGGCAGATGGATGAGAGTATGAGTGAAAATATGGTATCATTTCAGCAGGTGATAATTGACAAGGGAAGGGATGTGTCATAGAGAATAAGACAGACCCATAGCGGGTCAGGGCAAGTCTAGCGGGGGAACACTGGAGCCAAAGACAAAAATAAAGGAGCAAGAGATAACCATGCCAGGAGGCAGAAGGAGGCAGGGAAGGGAAGAGCATTCCAGAACATGGGCCAACGCCTCTGGGACTGAAGGGGACCACTGTGACCAGATCACCAGGGCCACGTGGACCATGGGAAGCAGTGCAAGTTCAGTTCAGCTGCTCACTGCCAGCATGACCTTGGGTGAGTTTTTTTTGTTTTTTGGCTTGGGTCTTCGGTGCTCTGCACAGGCTTTCTCTAGTTGCGGCGAGCGGGGGCTACTCTTCGTTGCGGTGTGCAGGCTTCTCGTTGTGGTGACTTCTCTTGTTGCGGAGCATGGGCTTCAGTAGTTGTGGCATGTGTGCTCAGTAGTTGTGGCATGCAGGCTCAGTAGTTGTGGCACACAGGCTTAGTTGCTCTGTGGCATGTGGGATCTTCCCGGACCGGGGCTCGAACCCGTGGCTCCTGCATTGGCAGGCAGATTCTTTTTTTTTTTTTTTTTTTTTCTTCGGTACGTGGGCCTCTCACTGCTGTGGCCTCTCCCGTTGCGGAGCACAGGCTCTGGACGCGCAGGCTCAAAGGCCATGGCTCACGGGCCCAGCCGCTCCACGGCATGTGGGATCTTCCCGGACCGGGGCACGAACCCGTGTCCCCTGCATCGGCAGGCGGTCTCTCAACCACTGCGCCACCCGGGGAAGCCCGGCAGGCAGATTCTTAACCACTGTGCCACTGGGGAAGTCCCCTTGGGCGAGTTTAACTTCTCTAACGCTGAGTTTCTTTCTCAATAAAATATGGCTTCTGGTGACACTGATCTCACAGGGCAGAGTGAGGTCATGATTAGAAAATGCCCAGTACAAGGCATATATCCAGAAAAGATGAAAACTCTAATTCGAAAAGATCCATGCACCCCAATGTTTGAAGCAGCACTATTTACAATAGCTAAGACATGGAAGCAACCTAAATGTTCACTGAAAAAGGATGGATAAAGAAGATGTGGTACATTTAGGTTGGTTCCATGTCCTGGCTATTGTAAATAGTTAGCTAGTGGGAAGCAGCCGCATAGCACAGGGATATCAGCTTGGTGCTTTGTGACTGCCTGGAGGGGTGGGATAGGGAGGGTGGGAGGGAGGGAGACACAAGAGGAACGGGATATGGGGACATGTGTATGCCTATGGCTGATTCACTTTGGTGTACGACAGAAACTAACACAGTATTGTGAAGCAGTTATACTCCAATAAAGGTCTATTAAAAAATAAAAGATGTGGTACCTATAAAAACAGTGAAATAATGCCATCTGCAGCAACACAGATGGACCTAGAGATTTTAAAACTAAGTGAAGTAAGTCAGACGAAGCCAAATATCATATGATATCACTTATATGTGGAATCTAAAAGAATGATACAAATGAACTTATTTGCAAAACAAATAGGCTCACAGACATAGAAAACATGGTTACCAAAGGGGAAAGGTGGGGGAGGGATAAATTAAGAGTTTGGGATATGTACTATATAGAGAATAAATAAAGAACAAGGGCCTACTGTATAGCACAGGGAAGTATATTCAATATCTTGTAATAACCTTTAATAAAAGAGAATCTGAAAAAGAATATATATATAACTGATTATATAATTGACATCCTTATATAATGTATAATTGACATCCCTTCCCTTATGTCTGTATATATATAAACTGATTATATATAATCAGTTTATATATATATATAACCAATTCACTTTGCTGCACACCGGAAACTAACACAACATTGTAAATCAACTACACTTCAATTAAAAAAAATGAAAAGAAAAAAAAATGAAAGAAAATGCTCAGTACAGAACCTGACACATAGTATTAGTAAGTATTAACTACTGGTATTGACGTTCTAACCAGCAGGCTGGGTGCCTTACATCTTGCTTTATGTGTTTTTAAACTTTTTAGTATAGAAAATTAACCTTTTTGAAAAACACATTCAGAGGTAGAGTGAATAGCACAACAAGCTGCTACATATTCACCACCCACCTTCAATAACTATCGACTTTCTGCTCTTCTAGTTTCTCCTAGTCACCCATACACATTTTCCCCTGTATTTTTCCTCCCAACATTTTATTATAAACATTTTCAGACATACAACAACGTTGAAAGAATTTTACAGCAAGCACCCATAAGCCCACCACTTAGATTCTGCCATTAACAATTTACTCAGGACTTCCCTGGTGGCTCAGTGGCTAAGAATCCGCCTGCCAGTGCAGGGGACACGGGTTCGAGCCCTGGTCCGGGAAGATCTCACATGACGCGGAGCAACTAAGCCCCTGCACCACAACTACTGAGCCTGTGCTCTAGAGCCTGCGAGCCACAACTACTGAAGCCCATGTGCCTAGAGCCCGTGCTCCACAACAAGAGAAGCCACCACAATGAGAAGCCCGAGGACTGCAACGAAGAGTAGCCCCCACTCGCCGCAACTAGAGGAAGCCCGCGCACAGCAACAGAGATCCAAC
This sequence comes from Lagenorhynchus albirostris, assembly GCF_949774975.1. Lineage (NCBI taxonomy): Eukaryota > Metazoa > Chordata > Mammalia > Artiodactyla > Delphinidae > Lagenorhynchus > Lagenorhynchus albirostris. The sequence goes on from NC_083108.1 coordinate 70,732,662, forward strand.
ACAGCCAAAAATAAAAATATAAATTAATTAAAAAAAATTTTTTTAAAAACCCAATTTACTCTATTTGCTTGGTCACATGTCTGTTTCTCTACCTACACTTTTTTTTTTTTTTTTTTTTTTTTTTTTTTTGTGGTACGCGGGCCGCTAGCTGTTGTGGCCTCTCCCGTTGCGGAGCACAGGCTCTGGACGCACAGGCTCAGCGGCCATGGCTCACGGGCCCAGCCGCTCCGCGGCATGTGGGATCTTCCCGGACCGGGGCACGAACCCGTGTCCCCTGCATCGGCAGGTGGACTCTCAACCACTGCGCCACCAGGGAAGCCCTCTACCTACACTTTTTACACATTTCTTTTTTTTTTCTTTTTGGCCACACCACGCGGCATGCGGGATCTTAGTTCCCTGATCAGGGAATTACACATTTCTTATAAATTGCAAACATCAGTACCTTTCCCCCTGAATCCTTCAGTGTACATATCAGTAGCTCGAGTTCTGTTTTTCTGGAGTATTTTCAAGCAAATCTCAGAGCCAGATAAATACTTTAGTACATATCTCTAAAAGAGATGAGGACTTTTAAAATTTATTTATTTGTGGCTGCGTTGGGTCTTCGTTGCTGTGCGCAGGCTTTCTTTAGTTTCGGCGAGCAGGGGCTACTCTTCGTTGCGGTGCACGGTCTTCTCATTGCTGTGGCTTCTCTTGTCATGGAGCAACGGGCTCTAGGCGTGCGGGCTTCAGTAGTTGTGGCACGTGGGCTCCGTAGTCGTGGCTCGTGGGCTCTAGAGCGCAGGCTCAGTAGTTGTGGTGCACAGGCTTAGTTGCTCCATGGCATGTGGGATCTTCCCGGACCAGGGCTCGAACCAGTGTCCCCTGCATTGGCAGGCGGATTCTTAACCACCGTGCCACCAGGGTAGCCCTATAAGGACTTTTTAAAAAAGCCATTGCCATGATTATCTACCTCCACCACCATTATTTATTTATTTATTTATTTAGGCTGCGCTGGGTCTTAGCTGCGGCACACAGGATCTTTTTAGTTGTGGCATGCGGCGTCTTTTAGTTGCAGCATGCGGGCTTCTTAGTTGGGGCATACGGACTCTTAGTTGCAGCATGCAAGTGGGATCTAGTTCCCCGACCAGGGATCAAACCCAGGCCCCCTGCATTGGGAGCACGGAGTCTTACCCACTGGACCACCAGGGAAGTCCCATACCTCCAGCACAATTAATGCTATTTCCTTAATCTAGTATCCAGCTCATGCTCAGTGTCTTCCAGTTGTCTCAAAGGTGTCTTCGAGGTTGTTTTGTTCAAATCGGGACCCACAAAACGTCCTATTGTCTCTTTTAATCTATAATAATCACCACCATTATTTTTTTTTTTTACCACCATTATTAAATGCCAGTTACTTATTGAAGAAATGGAGTCATTTGTCCTGTAGAATTCTCCCCATCCTGGATTCGGCTGATTAAGCATCCTCCAAGTGTCTTTTAGCACGTTCCTCGTCCCTCTTTTTTTTTTTGGCCACACTATGCGGCTTGTGGGATTTCAGTTCCCCGACCAGGGATTGAGCCCAGGCCATGGTAGTGAAAGCCCAGAATCCAACCACTAGGCCACCAGGGAGCTCATCCTCTGTTCCTCTTAATAAGTATTAAGTCTAGAGGTTTGACTCAACTCAGGTCCAAATCCAGTGCATTGTGTCATGTCACATGACTAGAACAGAATGTCTAGTCATCTCACTTTTTAAAAAATTTTTATTTAATTTATTTTTTTTTTATTATTATTTTTTTTGCAGTACGCAGGCCTCTCACTGTCGTGGCCTCTCCCATTGCGGAGCACAGGCTCCGGACGCGCAGGCTCAGCGGCCATGGCTCACGGGCCCGGCCACTCCGCGGCATGTGGGATCCTCCCAGACCGGGGCACGAACCCGCATTCCCTGCATCGTTAAGCGGATGCTTAACCACTGAGCCACCAGGGAAGCCCTAATTTATTTTTTTTATAGAGCATGTTCTTATTAGTTATCTATTTTATACATATTAGTGTATATATGTCAGTCTCAATCTCACAATTCATCCCCCCCGCCCCAGCTTTCCCCCCTTGGTGTCCATATATTTGTTCTCTACATCTGCGTCTCTATTTCTGCCTTGTAAACCAGTTCATCTGTACCATTTTTCTAGATTCCACATATATGTGTTAATATACAATATTTGTTTTTCTCCTTCTGACTGACTTCACTCTGTATGATAGTCTCTAGGTCCATCCGTGTCTCTACAAATGACCCAATTTCGTTCCTTTTTATGACTGAGTAATATTCCACTGTATATATGTACCACATCTTCTTTATCTGTTCATCTGTCGATGAGCATTGAGGTTGCTTCTGTGACCTGGCTATTGTAAATAGTGCTGCAGTGAACATTGGGGTGCATGTGTCTTTTTGAATTATGGTTTTCTCTGGGTATATGCCCAGTAGTGGGATTGCTGGGTCATATGGTAATTCTATTTTTAGTTTTTTAAGGAACCTCCATACTGTTCTCCATAGTAGCTGTATCAGTTTACATTCCCACCAGCAGTGCAAGAGGGGTTCCCTTTTCTCCACACCCTTTCCATAGTCATCCCACTTTTAATGATGTTGACTCATCAGAGAGTTTGGGGATGGCAGCCTGATCTCCATTGTGAAAATCCCCATCAACCTTTCACCAGATGGTTTTACAAGCCACTGATGGTCGGAGCCTAAAACATTTTATTTCATTGCTGATTGTGGATGGTGGTTTTCTACCTCTACCAATCCTTCTGCGTTTATTAGCTATAACTTACAACTTTCACCCACCGTTTGGTAACCTTGAAATATACAGGGTCTTTTCCTATAGGAAAGGCAGGATAAATGCTTGATTACACCCCGTATTTTGTAAGTCAATTTCCAAAGTACTAAGTGGTGCCATGGCAACCTTCCAGTGTGTCAATGAGGTCGTTTTTGTGTTTGTTTTGAGTAACATTATGACCTCATGATTTCGAAAATATATTTGATGTATTTCAATCCACTGCAGTTGTCATCTTTTTTTGGCCCCAAATATCTTTTCTTTGGCAGGGAAGCCCATTCACGTGGTGCCTTCTGTGTTTCCATTTCTGCCTCAGCCCTGGAGTCAGCCATTTCTCCAAGGGGTCCTGGTTCCTTTTAGTAGGAATCATAATCCGGACACTAGGGAAGCCTGTGAACACTTTACACGCTCCCTGTGGTTTCTCTGTGCACAGTGGACTGGAGGGACATGACAGGGGCAGCCAGATGGGTTAGGAGGCTGGTGCGATGGTCCATGTGAGAGATAACAGTGGCTTGAACTTGATCTTAGGGAAAGCCCTTAGCACAAGGCTTGATACATCATGGAAAGTGCAACCAATGTTAAATGAATAAATGAAACGTTCTTTCATGATTTGCATTGTTTAGGTATTAGTGAATTGAAACCTCACCAAAACTATGAGGAAGGTATTCTTACCATCCCCACCGAATCCTCAAGAAAACCAAGGCTCAGAGAGGCGAGGAAAGTTGCTCAAGGTCACACAGGAAATGTAGAATCTAGCACCTCCAGATCCTGTGCTCCAGCCAATACACTGTGCTGCCCATAGGGGTCTTAGTTTCAAACTCAAAAATGAGATTGGGCTTCCCTGGTGGCGCAGTGGTTGAGAGTCTGCCTGCCGATGCAGGGGACATGGGTTCGTGCCCCGGTCCGGGAAGATCCCACATGCCGCGGAGTGGCCGGGCCCGTGAGCCATGGCCGCTGAGCCTGCGCGTCCGGAGCCTGTTGCTCCGCAACGGGAGAGGCCACAACAGTGAGAGGCCCGCGTACCGCGCAAAAAAAAAAAAAAAAAGACCTAGATTAATTGTTGGCACAAAACCTGATCCATCAGTGAGGCCGACCTGCTTACACTTCATGAGACTGTAAACTGAGATTTCGGTGTGGGGGGGTGTCCCAAGGGCTGGGCCATCCCTCAGACCCTCTCCCTGCCCCTTGACCTTTCTGTGTCATTGTACCTTAGCAGGAAGTGGCCCTCGAGACTGCTACTGCTACTGCTCTCCACACAACCTACGAGCTCTCCCAAGCGTTCTCATTATTCAGTCTTTGCAGGAGCCCCGTGAGGCTGGCATGTTTCAAAACTGGGGAGTTGAGGTCCCAAGAGTCAAATACAAACCATTAAAGATTTTCCTCGTGATGGCACCAGGGCTTGAACCCCCAGATTCTCTGATTCTGTATCTACAGCCATTTTTGCTTTTCGGTCTGGACAGAGGAGAGGTTGCTTCTTTTTAGGGAGCAAATCATCCTTGGGGCTCAGTCGATTCTGCTCCGACATTTGCAACCAGATTTCCAAAGCTGGCAGAAAGCTGTGGGGCAGCCTTGGAGGGGAGCCCCTATCCCCAGGGTGGTGTATGGCTCCAGTGGGGAGGAGGACGCCTCCTCCTGAGTTACACCACTGCCTTTCAGTCTGGATGCTGCAATGGCCCTGCCCTGGGCTAGCCTGGGTGGAGGCCCTCAGCCAGCAGAGCCAGGGCAACAGGTGGAAGAGGTGCCCATCACATAACAGCTCGACATCAGGGGAAAGTGTTGCATAGGATCCCTGGTCCCCAAGGCAGGGACCGTCAGCACTGCTGCTCTAGCAATCACGGCAGCTCCTCCCGGTTGCCTGCTTCATGTATGCCAGCCTAAGCAATCTACCTGTGTGAGTGCATTTCATCGCCCCGATGGGCTGCTTGGGCTGGGGAAACTAAGGCTCGGGTTAAGCGCTCTGCTTGTAGGTGGCACAGCCAAGATCCCACCCCAGGCGGCCGGACTGTAGCATGTGCTCTCGCCTCCCACGCTGTAGCTGTCCCTCCATAGCTCCAAGAAGGAGCTTTGACTCCCTTAAGCATCTCATGGCCCTGCCTCAGTCTCCATCCCTGTCTGCTGCCCCACACCCACCTCACTGTTTTCTCAGGGCCAGGCCGACTGTGGGGTTCTTGGAGAGGTTCTGTCTCCTCCCGATTCCGGGCTTCTGTATCTCCTGCTCCGTCTGTCTCCAACACTATTCCTCCTTCTTCCTGCCCTGGCACCTTCGCCTGGTGAAATCACACTCCCTCCGTCTCAGCAGAGATACTCCTGAGAAAGCTTTCCCTTGCAGACCCAGACCGGGTCCTCTGTTACTAGCTCTTCAAGCGCTTCTCCTTTGTGGTGATTCTCCTGGTCGTGCCCTTACAGTCCTCCGTGATCTTACTTGCTTCCCCGTGAGACTGTAAACCCTGCGTGGGCAGGACCATTCCTGCACTGTTTGGCCCGTATCTATGGCAGTCAGCACCATGCCTGGCAGGTGCCCAGGAATTACCCGCCGGTGAACGAGTGATGGTTGAAGAACGCAGATTCCCGGCACAGAAAGAATAGAGGGGAAGGAGGGTAGAATTCCATCTGCGAAGGTGGCAGGGGACCAGGACCTCAGGCGTGTGGGACACTTGACTTCGGCAGTCTCTACAGGGATGACTCAAGTGAGACAGGCTCGGAACATATGAGCCCTATAGGCCTTTGAGACAGCAGAGTAAGTTTTCCATTGGAGGCGGGGGACCCGCTCCTCTTACATTTCTTCGAGGCAGGGGCCAATCTGGAACCGTTCGGGCTGGGTTTGCCTGGGCCCCCGCACAGGTCAACCCTATCAAAAGCTTGGCTTGGCTCCCCAGGTGTTAATCAAGCACCTGCAATGCGACAGGCACCGAGGAAGTGCCCCTTTCTAGGTCAGCAGTCCTGGAGGACCCTGGGACTTGTGGTATCTGAACCTTTTCTGAACTGGGGGAGAACTGAAATTCACAGACTTTTCTCAAATGTGTTTTCCTACTGGAAGCTGTTCTCAAATCGGTGGCCCCTGAGGCTGCATACCTGCTCGATTCTAGGATCAAGTGGTTGTAGATATTTTAGGCTTACTCTAAAGGCTTTTGTTTTAGGCTTACTTTAGGCTTTTCAGTATTCGCTGAAAATTTTCCAGAGACCTAGATGTTCTGACAGGTGATAAGTCTCAGAACTGCTGACCCTCCCTGGGTCTCTTTCAGGCTTCTGATTCCCCCCATCCAAGACGGTAGCCGGTTAATCAATTGAATCAATAGTCTGCTCACCTCCACCTCTTATCAATCTAGGCTTTGGAGCCAGGCAGAGCAGGGCTGGATTCTATCTACCTCCAAAGCTGTGTGACTTTGGGAAATTCACTTCCCCTCTCTGGGCATTGGATTCTCAACGCCTGGTTGGATTCTCATGCCTGGTCTGTGAAACAGGATAAGAATAGTACTTCCCTTGTAGGGATGCTGTGAGGAGTAAATGAGATCCTGAATGCAAGGTGCTCATTATAATGGGAGGTGTAGTTGTTGTTATTTACTAGTTAATGTTTGTAGTTAAAGAATAACAGAGAACAGAATCTGTTCTTAGAGGTGAGGGTTGCAGTTCTCTTCCTGTCTCTGAGCATTGATTGGTTCCTCTGGGGTAAGGAAACATGACCTTGTACCAATGCCTTCAGCCATAATTGCAGGGGAAGGTGACGTTTTTAGATTACACGGGGTGTGTGACTTCTCAAGTCTCTCAGTTTTTAGGGAGCTACACCTCCCTCTCCTGTCACCCGAAATGTTGTCATATTTCTTCTTCAGATGCCAAAATACTAAAGAAAACAAATGACTATCCTTCACAATAGAACCAATTTACTAATCGCCGCTCCTGGTTTAGTAACTTTGGCCGAATCCCTATCTTTATTTTATTTATTTATTTATGTCTGTGTTGGGTCTTTGTTGCTGCGCATGGGATTTCTCTAGTTACGGCGAGCGTGGGCCACTCTTTGTTGCAGTGCGCGGGCTTCTCACTGTGGTGGCTTCTCTTGTTGTGGAGCACGGACTCTAGGCATGCGGGCTTCAGTAGTTGCAGCACGTGGGCTCAGTAGTTGTGGCTCGCGGGCTCTAGTAGCAGGCTCAGCAGGTGTGCCTCACGGGCTTAGTTGCTCTGTAGCATTTTCCCGGTCCACAGCTCGAACCTGTGTCCCCTGAATTGGCAGGTGGATTCTTAACCACTGCGTGGTGGCTAAATCTTGATTTAAAAAGCTTTTTTTTTTTTTTTCCTTTGGGTTGAACTCTCCTGTTTCCCCCAAAGCCTTTCCCAGGAGAAAAACCCCAAGGCTAGAGAAGTAGTTTTGTTACTTATTTCTTGTTTGCATTTTCGTTTCTTCGGGGAGTGGACTCAGAGATTTAAAAACAAACCCGTGGCTCTAAGAAACCAAGCAGTACCCCCTGACACTCACTTCTCAGGTCCGCTGATTTAGGACCTTTCTCAGGGTTTATAGAAGGAAATTCTGCACAGAGAGCGGAGGGCGTGAAGATTAGGAGTGTGGGCTACAAAGGGAGGCCACCTGCGTCCTAAAAGAGTGAACCTGGGGAGTGATGGAGCCTATAACAGGGGAGGAAGAAGCGGGACCTCTTGCAGGGGCTGCAGGGAGTTGATGAGATCATGTGTGTGAAGCTCTTAGCACCAGAAAATGCTGGTGGCAGGAAAGCACTCCCTCTGATTTATTAGAGGGATAACCTCCTTCCCCTACCACCCTCCTCTCCTTAACTTATCCTTTCTTCCCCTTTTTTTTTCTAAACTCATTTATTAGTTTTATTTTTTCGTATAGATTCTATTCCTTCCTTCCTTTTTAAAAATTTTTTAAAATTTATTTATTACTTATTTGGCTGCATTGAGTCTTCGTTGCTGCATGCGGGTTTTCTCTAGTTGTGGCGCACGGGGGCTACTCTTCGATGCGGTGCATGGGCTTCTCATTGCGGTGGCTTCTCTTGTTGCAGAGCATGGGCTCTAGGCACGCAGGCTTCAGCAGTTGTGGTTCGCAGGTTCTAGAGCACAGGCTCAGTAGTTGTGGTGCACGGGCTTAGTTGCTCCATGGCATGTGGGATCTTCCCGGACCAGGGCTCGAACCATGTCCCTTGCATTGGCAGGCGGATTCTTAACCACTGCACCACCAGGGAAGTCCCCTTTCTTCCATTTTTTAACCCCTGTATTGGCATTTAAGAATATCCTCTCTCTGAATAACATAAAAAGTCACACACACACACACACACACACACACACACACACACACACACACTTCTCAGGACCATCTTCACTGATCAGGGAACAGACAGAATTTAATTTACAGAATTTAATTCAGCCTGACACAGGCTGCTGAAGCCCCAGAGATGCCTCCCCTTTGGGAAAGAACCTGCCCTGCGGGGCTGAAAAGCTGAAGTGAGTCCAAGAACTGTTTCTGATGTGAGTATCTGCCTGTCCCATCCAGGCACCTGACCAGTGTCGGACGGGTGCCCCCACCCACGTGAATCCATTTCTGTCCCTTGGTGGAAGAGGACCCTTACTCACCATCATCAGCTGCATTCTTTCCATCCTGGCTCACCAGGAAGGGGAAGGTGGTGTTTAGCGACCAAACAGATCTTGGTTGATCCTGCCAGTAATCCTGTGAGGTGGGTGAGGCTGGGGATTCTCCCTCCTCTTCTAACATCTTACGGAAAAACCTGAACGAACTTTTTGGCCAACCCAGTAGATGGGGAAACTGAGGTTCAGAGAGGGGACATGATTTAGCCGAGACAACACTCTGTGGGTAGCAGAGTGTCACCACGCGGCGACTTATCCTGCCTGAGGCTCTCAGCTCAGATCGCTAATGACGATCGCTAAGATGACCTGCGCCTGGCCCTGTGCTCAGCGCCCTGCATGGGTGACCACTTTGGACTGTCGAGAACTCCATCTTGGAGCTGCGTCCTTATGCTGCTTTGCATAGCATAGAACTCCATCCCGGCTCTGCAGCAGAGCTGACGTGAGAACCCAGATCAGGGCACCCAACAAGGTACCCAAGGACAGTGGCTCTTTTTTTTTTTTGCGGTACGCGGGCCTCTCATTGCTGTGGCCTCTCCCGTTGCGGAGCACAGGCTCCGGACGCACAGGCTCAGCAGCCATGGCTCACGGGCCCAGCCGCTCCGCGGCATGTGGGATCTTCCCGGACCGGGGCACGGACCCGTGTCCCCTGCATCGGCAGGCGGACTCCCAACCACTGCGCCACCAGGGAAGCCCGACAGTGGCTCTTTACTGTGAATATCACCCCACACAGGCCTGGAGCAGGGGACCTTGGTGCTAGTCACGGCTGTGTCGTTAACTTCACATGTGACCTCTGGCCTCTGCTCACCTACAAAGCAAGGACACTGGACACGCCAAGTGTCCCCCTCTTAGGCTGCAGGTTGGAGGCTAAGTGGCTTTTTGGGAAACGCAGGGTGACCTGTGATGCCCCCTGCCCTGTGGACTGGAGTGCAGGTTGAAGTATCCACCTGGCAGCTTTGACCACACTGGCGGCCCGGCATAGCTTCCTCTATCACTTTAATGATCTCTGAATTTGCAAAATGTCGTTGCACCGTCGCCTGCCAGCCAGAGGGTCCTCGAACTTCGTCCTGATGCTTTTGCTTCTCTTTCCATCAATATCACCTTGGCCAAACCCAGGTTCTGCTGGGACTCATGCTCCCCTTCTAGCAGGTGTCTTACAGATGAACACATGGGAACAGGAGGCTGGCGTGATTATGGGAGTGTTTAAAACTCTATGCATAGCACAGGGAGATCAGCACAGTGCCTTGTGACCACCTAGAGGGGTGGGATAGGGAGGGTGGGAGGGAGACGCAAGAGGGAGGGGATATGGGGACATATGTATGCATATGGCTGATTCACTTTGTTATACAGCAGAGACTAACACACCGTTGTAACGCAGTTACACTCCAATAAAGATGTTTAAAAACAAACAAACTCTAGAGGCTCAGCGTTGGGCAAAGGGGTGGCTGATCACACGAGCAGCTAAGTAGGCTCTAAGTCCAGGAGTGTGGCAAGCCAGAAGGAGGTGGCCCTGTGGGCCAGAGAGTATACACAGCCTCTTAAGTACTTGAGCTTGAAGCTGGGGGAGGGGGAAGGGCGAGGACCTTGGCAAATGGCTTATATTTGTGGATGACAGATAAGGGCACCTGACTTGGGGGAAAACTCACTCGTGTCCAGCGTGAGCTGGTCCAAACTCCTCCCCATGGACTGATGCATGACACCAGCCTCCTGCTGAAAGGTGACACTCCACGGCCCCAGTTCCGTCAGGCACCCTGTGGGAGCCTGTCAGACCCACATGAGAATGGAGCCGGTGGCCGTGGCCACAGTGGCGGTAAGTGGCAGCGAGCAATCGGGAGTTCATCTTGGCGGGAGGAAACATCCGAGTGGGGAACAGGATGGCTGGTTTAATGCTGACATTCTGCCCTCCTCTGTCCCTCAAAGGCCAGGCCAGGTATGGGTGGCTGTGTTGGAGGCGGGCGGCTGGAGAACAAACTCCCGACCCCCATCCCTCTCCAGCCCTTGCTTGGCTGCCAGCCAGCACCTGCTGGAAGCGAGCAGTTTCCTGCGTTCCTTACGGTCAGGGCCACGATTGCTCTGCACCAGGCAGCTGTTGCTTGAGTTCGGTTTGCAACAAACAAAAATAGCTTCGGCCCTCGCTGGGTTTTCAGGTCAGCTAGGTTGTTTCAGCAAAGGGCAGCAGCTCGGCATGGCATGTCCACAGGGTTCACTGGAAGGACTTCTCTGGCCTTGACTGTCCGTGGATTTGAACCACATGCACGGTGCTCCTTCTAGACCACTGTGCACATCTGGCTCCACCCTCCAGGTACACAGCCAGGTATCTGATTTTAGGGTCGTATCCAGGTGCTTGTGGGAACACCCTCTGCTTTATGGAATTTATTTTTAACCAGTTTCAATGGTGGAGCAGTGGGAAAGGTATGAGCACTGGGCCTGGATGTGAGCAAAGTCAAGGAACCGAACTTCTCTGAGCCACAGTTTACCGAACTGTAAAATGGGACTGTAATGAAGACCATAGCAATCGTAAGATCCACCAAGTTGTTCTGAGGATTGGAAGCTTGAAGGCACTGTACGTGCTTGGTGGCTTTTTGATGCTTCTGGTAGCATTGACACAATGCTATATAGGTTATTCGAAGAGCAACTGTGAGACAGGTAAAGGGGGCAAGGCTCAACATCCCCATTTTACAGACGAGGAAACTGAGGCTCAGAGGGTTTCTTTGGGAGCTTTCTCAGAGAGTTCCCCATTTGTCTCTATGTACTTACTTGGGAAGAGTTCTCATGTGGTGGCCTGTGGGTCCACCATCATCACACTGCCAAGAAAAGGGAAAGACCCTGAGGTTTTTTGCGCGGGTAACCTCTGCAAGGTAGGTTTGGGATGTTTGACCCACTGGCTCCTATCAGAATAACAGCAGATCGTAAAGGATTTGTCGAGTGAGGGAGGGGGCTGAACTGGGGAGAATTGCCGGTCCCTCCATTCATTAGAACTTCCAATTTAGAGCTTGGTAACTTCACCCACCAACCCTCAGTTGCTTACCATGCATGTGTCTCGCCATCTTGCCAACCTGGCCATCCACTCAACCACTCTCCAAGCACCACCTATCTATCCTTCCACCCACAGTCCCCATCCACCATCCATTCATCCAGCCAGCAAGTTCCCAAAGTGCTTGTGTTATGCAAAACCGCATAGTTTGATTGGTTTTCCAATGGAAATCAATGTAAAGTATTCATTCTCAGGGTTCCCAAACTCTGAACCATTGTAGCATATTTTTTCTCTCTTATTTCCTCAGCAATAACTCAAGTATTTTTCTATTTGGGGTAGGGGGAAGCTCAGCATTTCAATGTAATGCACTTAGTATTTCTTATTTCTCAGAATTTCCAATGTGTACATTTAAAGTGTACCTAAAATTGGCCACATGTGTATGAGGTCTTCTGCTTGGCACTCTACTTCAGAACTGCCATGGAGACACCCAGCTTGTTCCCCTAGTGTTCCTGAATGCAGCTTCAGAAATGAGATCCTGAAACCAAAATTCCTGCCTGCCTCAAGCCATCTGCTGGTGCTCAGTGGGTGTGCATGGGTTTATCATTCATTCGGTACAGACTTTTTGACCACCTACTATGCACCAAGCGCTACTAGCCTGGGCACAAGGATCCAGAAATGAGTGACAATTGGTCTGTGTTTCCAAAGGTCTCTGAGTTGGCCAGGGAAGACCAGTGAACAGGCTGTTTCCATGGTGGAGGTCTGTACCCACTGGCTGACTTGCAGGGGGTGGGCAGTGGAGCTGTGAAAGCACTTGGCCCATGTGGCCAGCAGAGGGTGTGAGGGGGGAAGTGGCCAGTCGGCACAGTCTTGAATAACTTTATGCACTACCATAACCTCCTGCTTGGGGAGGATGTAGGGCTTTAAGCTGTCGAGCCTCCAGTAAAGCCAGGATAGCCTTTGCACCATTTTTGGCAATGCCATCTGCCAATTACCAGAGAACACGTGTGAGTCAGTAATTTCAGGACTCTGACCTTTCTTGCTGGTGCTTTTTAAACTTGTCTTGAGAACTTACTGTATGCAAGAGATGAGTAAGAAATACACCTTTTCCCCAGAAGCTCCCATCTCACAGTCTAGAAGCAGGGGGGAAGGAGTGCAGAGGTATAGGAGTTAAGACCAGGGGTTCTCACGTGAGGGCAGTTTTACCCCCCAGGGACATTTGTCAATGTCTGGAGATAGTTTTGGTTGTCACAGCTGAGAGGGAGGCGGTGCTACTGGCATCAAGTGGGTAGAGGCCAGGGATGCTCCTCGATATCCAATGATGCACAGGACAGTCCTCACCACAAAGAGCTATCCAGCCCCAAATGGCAGTAGTGCACTGACTGAGAAGCCCAGAAGTAGGAACAAGGCTTGAGCATCGGGAAGGTGGGGTGCCGTCGTGAACACGTGCGTTTATGTATTTGTTTGTCCTTGTTTTCAATTCTTTTGGGATATGCCTAGGAGTAAAATCCCCGGGTTGTATAGTGATTCTATGTTCAACTTTTTGAGGAACCCCCAAACCATTTTCCATAGCAGTTGAATTATTTTATATTCCCCCTAGTAACTTACAACTTCTCCACATTCTCACCAACACTTGATATTGTCTTTCCTCCTTTCTTTCTCCCTTCTTCCTTCCCTCCCCCCTCCCTCCCTCTTTCTTTTCCTTCCTTCCTTCCTTCCTTCCTCCCTTCCTTCCTCCCTCCCTCCCTTCCTCCCTCCCTCCCTCCCTCCCTCCCTCCCTCCCTCTCTCCCTTCCTTCTTTCATCCTAGTGGGTGTGAAGTGGTACATTGTAGTTTTGATTTGCATTTCCATAATCACTAAGGATTCATGTTTTCATGAGCTCTTTGTATATCTCCTTGGGAGAAATTTCGATTCAAGTTCTTTGCTCGTTTTAAAATCAGGTTGTCTGTCTTTTGGTTGCTGAATTGTAAGAGTTCTTTATGTGTTCTGGATACTAGGCCCTTACCAGATATATGGTTTGTAAAAATCTTCTCCCATTCTGTACATTGTTTTTTCACTTTCTTGATAATGCCCTTTGGTGCACAGAAGTTTTTAATTTTGATGAGTCTGATTTATCTATTTTTAAGTTTGTTGCTCATGCTTTTGGTGTCATATCTAAGAATCCATTGCCAATTCCAAGGTCATGAAGATTTACCCCTATGTTTTCTTCTAAGCGTTTTATGGTTTTAGCTCTTGTATTTAGGTCGTTGATCCTTTTTTTTTTTTTTTGCGGTATGCAGGCCTCTCACTGTTGTGGCCTCTCCCGTTGCGGAGCACAGGCTCCGGACGCGCAGGCCCAGAGGCCATGGCTCACGGGCCCAGCCGCTCCGCGGCATGTGGGATCTTCCCGGACCGGGGCACGAACCTGTGTCCCCTGCATTGGCAGGCAGACTCTCAACCACTGCACCACCAGGGAAGCCCCTATTTAGGTCTTCTTTAATTCCTTTCAGCAATGTTTCATAGTTTTCAGTCTATAGGTCTTTCACCTTCTTGATTAAATTTATTCCTAGATGTTTTATTCTTCCGGATGTGATTATAAATGGAGTTATTTTCTTAATTTCCTTTTCAGGTTGTTCATTGTTGGTGTATAGAAACAACTGATTTTTGCATATTGATCTTGTAGCCACCAACTACTTAATTTATTACCTCTATTAGTGGTTTTTGGTGGTCCTTTAGGATTTTCTATATAAAGAATCATGTCACCTGTGAATAGAAATGATTTTATGTCTTTTCAATTTGGATGCGTTTTATTTCTTTTTCTTGTTTAATTGCTCTGGCTAGGACTTTCAGTATGATGTTGAATAGCAGTGGTGAAAGTGGGCGTCCTTGTCTTGTTCCAGATCTTAGGGGAAAGCTTCCCATCTTTCAACATTGAGTATATATTTTCTGTGGTTTTTCTTCATTAATGTGCCTTATTCTTTTGAAGTTCTTTCCTATTCCTACTTTTCTGAATGTTATTAATGGATGTTGGATTTTTTTTTTTTTTGGCTGTGCTGTGCAGCTTGTGGGATCTTAGTTCCCCAACCAGGGATTGAACCCGGGCCCTTGGCTGTGAAACCGCAGATTCCTAGCCACTGGTCCATCAGGGAATTCCCAAGGGTGTTGGATTTTTGTCAAATGCTTTTTCTGTGTTCTTTGAGAGGATCATGTGTTTTTTCCCTTTGTTCTATTAATATGGTTTGTTCATTGATATTGAACAACCCCTCGACTAACTTTTTTTTAAAAGGAAACTTGATCTCAAAAGAAAAAAATCTCCTGACCCTTTGTTCTATTAATGTGGTTTGTTCACTGATATTGAACAAACCCCTTGACTGACTTTTTTTTAAAAGGAAACTTGATGATCTTAAAAGAAAAAAATCTCCTGACCCTGTGTATTACCTAGAAAATACCCCTGACAACATTTCAGCAAATTCTGTTGCCCAAACTGTGCAAGAAGTACTTGGATCATGTAGTTCTGGGAAATTTTGAGAACTTTTCCACTTCCCTTAAGAGTGTTGTATTGAAATTTAAAAAGAAAATGCAGGACTTCCCTGGTGGCACAGTGGTTAAGACTCTGTGTTCCCAATACAGGGGGCCTGGGTTCGATCCCTGGTCAGGGAACTAGATCCCACGTGCATGCCTCAACTAAGAGTTCGCATGCTGGAACTAAGAGTTTGCATGCCACAACTAAGGAGCCCGCCTGCCGTAACTAAGACCGGTGCAACTAAATAAATAGATAAGTAAATAAATAAAAAGAAAATGCCTTTTAGATACTAAAGTGATAAGCTTGAGTTTTGTGGTCCTCCTTTTTTTTTTAATTTATTTATTTTTGGCTGCGTTGGGTCTTTGTTGCTGCGCGCGGGCTTTCTCTAGTTGTGGTGAGTGGGGGCTACTCTTCGTTGCGGTGTGCAGCCTTCTCATTGCGGTGGCTTCTCTTGTTGCGGAGCACAGGCTCTAGAGCGCGTGGGCTTCAGTAGTTGTGGCTCGCGGGCTCTAGAGCGCAGGCTCAGTAGTTGTGGTGCACGAGCTTAGTTGCGGCATGTGGGATCTTCCCAGACCAGAGCTCAAACCCATGTCCCCTGCATTGGCAGGCAGATTCTTAACCACTGCGCCACCAGGGAAGCCCTGGTCCCGCTTTTTTAATGCTTCTACTGGATAATTATGGCAAAATTGGGTCAGAAATCTCAATACGTTCAGGTTGCGTTTTCATTTATTTGCTTTTTAAACTATTTCCTGCAAATAATAATTATCTGTTCATTAATAGGGTAGAGTTAGTGTGGTGGTCAGAGGCATGGGTTAGAAATCGGAATATCTGAATTAATGTATTCAACAAAATGAATTTCTGTCCATTGTTAAGCTCTCACTCTGTACCAGGTGCTGTTCTAGACCCTGGAACAGAACAGACCCTCCTTGGTCTTGCTGAACTTTCTTTCTAGCTATGAGCATACCTGCATCAGGTGTACTAGCACTACAAAGAAAATGTGACAGGTGCCCATTCCTCTTTCCAAGACCGTGATGATGACTGTGATAATAATACAGTGACACTGATGGTCCTGGTAGTGATGAAGATGATGATCATAGAAGCCAGCAATCCTTTGCATCTACAAATTGGAATATAATGAAGTCTTTTTTTAAGATAAGCTTTGTTGAGATATAACTCATATACTGTTTGACTCATGTAACGCGCAAAATTCAATGGTTTTTAGTCTATTCAAAGAGTTGTACAACCGTCACCACAATCAGTTTTGGAACATTTTCATCACTCCAAACAGAAACCTTGTACCCTTTAGCTTTCACCCCCATCCCATTAGCCCCAGGCAACCACCGATCTTTCCATCTCTATGAATTTGCCTAATCTGGGCATATTATCTAAATACATGGAATCGTACAATATGTGGTCTTTTGGGACTGGCTTCTTTCACTTAGCATGGTGTTTTCAAATTCAGCCATGTGGTAGCACGTACCAGTGGTTCATTCCTTTTTGTGGCTGAACAATATTCCACTGTATGGATAGACCCCATCTTGTCTATCCATTCATCAGTTATTGGGCATTTAGATTGTTTCCGCTCTGGGGATATTATGATTCATGATGCTCTAACAGAGTCTTTTAATGTACCTGATCTCATTTAGTTCTCTCTCACATGCATGTTTATGATTTATGGTGAGTGTGTGTTAGTTTATTTAGAGGTGGGAAACTGAGATCCAGAGAGGTTAAGAAACGTGTCCCAGGGACTTCCCTGGCAGTCCAGTGGTTAAGACTTTGCCTTCCAATGAAGGGGGTGCAGGTTTGATCCCTGGTTGGGGAGCTGAGGTCCCACATGCCTCGTGGCCGTAAAACCAAAACATGAAACAGAAGCAATATAGTAACAAATTCAATAAAGATTTTGAAAATGGTCCACATCAAAAAAAAAAAAAAATCTTAAAAAAAAGAAACATGCCGCAGACCACAGAGCATGTAAGCCGGGAGGAGCACCCCTTCTCTGCTCCCTGTCTAGTGCTTTTCCCCTCCAGCTCTCTCAGCTGAATACACAGAACCTTAACTGGCTCTCACCACCACCTCCTTTAAGAGCTGGATAACACGATTACATAAATCCTAAAACGTCTCTCTTATTCCCTTACAGATTTTGTGAATGATCCTGCTTCTTTTTCTATCTTATCTGATTTTCTCCTGCCTGATCTTTTCCTGGTTAAAAAGCTGGGGGAAAATGACGGACTCCAAGGAAGTCACCAAGAGTAAATTGAAGGTGAGCTTCATCACAAGTCAGGAGCCTCTTCCAGCCTCAGACAGCTCCAGGGAGCCACTGCAGGAAAATTGCAGCAGCAGCTCTCTGCCAGAGACCCCTGACCAGGCTGAGCCAGCCTCCCACAAAGGTCCCAAAGACACCTGCCAGCAAAGAAACTCCCAGCCACCCCTGCTGCAGAATCCCCAAGGAAACCCCCTTTCCTCCGATGACCCCTTCCCAACACGCCAAGCTAACAGGACAGAGAACGAAGGCCTGGAGACCCCAAATACCAGTGGCCCGTCCGTGCTAGCCAGACCCCAGGGCCAGCGAGCCAGAACCCTCTCCAAAGAAGACAGGAAGCGGGCGCACATCAAGAAGCAACTGATGACCAACTTCATCCTGGGCTCTTTTGACGACAACTCTTCCGATGAGGACTCTGGCACTGGCTTGTTCAGAGAATCTTCCCGGAAGGGCAGCCGAGCCAGCTTGGGGACCCTGTCCCTGGAGGCTGCTCAGACCGCAGGCGAGACTGAGACCCCTGTCCCCACTATAAGGTAACGTACCCTCTGTCCTCGTAACCAGGAGGTGCAGAGTTAGGGTGGGGTCCACACCCTTCCCTGCTCAGCCCAGCTACCCGCTCATGCCAATGCTTTGAGGGTAGCTATGTGCCAAGCAGAAGACATGAGCCTCCCTGCTTCCTTCCCTCCCTCCTATCAAAGTCATTTATTGAGCATCTGCTGCGTGTACAGGGCCCCAGGCCAGGAAACTGGCTTTCTAGAAGATCGCGGTCTGGTTGGGGAGGATGACCTTGTATGCAACAACTAGTTATAATTTAAGCAGAATGAGCTCAGGTTGGCAAGAGCCAAAGCAATGATGGGAACCCAAAGGGAGGGACAGTTTCCCTGACTCCTGATGAGACATTCATTTACTTGTTCGTTCATTTGTTCATTCATCCAATAGGTAATTAGCAACTGTAAAACATGCCTTCCCCCAGTGATGCCTTAAAAGCAGAAATTCAAGGGAATTCCCTGGCTGTCCAGTGGTTAAGACTCTGCACTCTCACTGCCGAGGGCCTGGGTTCAATCCCTGGTCAAGGAACTAAGATCCCACAAGCCATGTGGCACGGCCACAAAAAAAAAAAAAAGGGGGCAGAAATTCAAATACTATTACACATCCATCAGACTGATTGTTGGAAACAAATACCTGCGGGTCCATCACAGGTGGGACTGTCCCGGGAGTGCAGTCAGTGGCTTCATTTCTGTTGTTCTTGTTATCAGACTTTGCCACCCCCCACTCCCAAATTACAAATGGAATACGGTAATTCCAGGTAGAAAACATGGAAAATATGGGAGAGCAGAGAGTACAAAAGAGCCACCCACCATGACTTTGCCAGCCGGAAAGAACCTCTGCTCTGTTCTAGTGTTTGTTCCTGCTTCCAGTCTGTTCTTCTGCCCTGGGAGTGGAATCTTGTTGGCTCTTTTAAGCAGCTCTTGCACGCTCTCTGCTAAAATGAGGAAAACCTGGACTACTAGGACATGGGCTCTTACAAAGGCACCATGTTCCCGGTGAGCATGGTTGCTGGAACATTTTTAACCCTGGTTACTGGAAATTGGAGATAGAGCAAAGAGAAAAATGCAAAGATTCCCTATGCTGATGATCTTTAGGGGAAGACCGTTTTGAGTTTCTGGAAGGGTTAAAGGAACAGTCAGACGTCAGAGTTGAGTTCCACCCTGGCTCTGCCACCCCGCACTGTGTGACCTTGGGCGTGGCACATCGCCTCTCCTGGCCCAGGTCCCTCATCTGTAAAATTCTGAAGGATTAAATCGGATAATGTTTATAAAGTATGCACAGAGTTTGGTATACAGTAGGTGCTCAATAAGCAGTAAATTCCTCCCCAGCTCCTTTCCCACCAGCACCCACTTCACCCAGCACTCGAATTCACCCAGAGCTTCCCCACTTCTACCTACCCCTCTTCTACCTACAGTTTATATAAATTACCCAGTTATCCTTTATAACAATGGTACAAGGCTGGTGGTGGATCCCTATTTTGCAGATGAGAAAACTGAGGCTCCGAGAGGTGAAATAAATACTACTCAGCTTTAAAAAATAATGAAATCATGCCATTTGCAGCAACATGGATGGACCTAGAGATTATCATATTAAGTGAAGTAAGTCAGACAGAAAAAGACAAATATCATATGATATCACTTACATGTGGAATCTAAAAAAATGATACAAATGAACTTATTTACAAAAGAGAAACAGACTCACAGACATAGAAAACAAACTTATGGCTAGCAAAGGGGATAGCGGGGGGGAAATAAATTAGGAGTTTGAGATTAACATACACACACTACTATATATAAAACAGATAAACAGCAAGGACCTACTGTATAGCACAGGGAATGATACTTAGTATATTGTAATAACCTATAATGGAAAAGGATCTGAAAAAGAATATATATATATATATGTGTGTGTGTGTGTGTGTGTAATCACTTTGCTGCACACCTGAAACTAACACAACACAGTAAATCTACTGTACTTCAATTTTTAAAAATGGTTAAAAAAAGAGAGGCAAAGTACCTTTTCCAAGATCACGCAGCTAGGAAGTGGCAGAGCGAAGTTTCGAGGCCAGATCTGTTGGACAGCAGGATTCATTCCACTGTGTCACAGTGTGTTCTCCAGTAATCTCCAACATTCTCTTCCTTCCAGACCCTTCTTTCCCTCATTATGACGGTTTCAGCAGGGATTAGGGAAAAACAGTTTATTAAACCAATTCACCCAAATGAAAAAGCATCAGAGATTATGTTAGATGTGGATGTCCAGTGAGGGGTTGCTAAGTGGCATCTAAGGAGGAGGAATGGTGGGATACATTTACCACACTGGCTCCAGCAGGAAACAAGATGCAGAGTCCTAGCAGGGAGATAGGAAATGTACAAATAAACAGGTAAACTGATAAGATAGTTTCCAAGTATGTTCAACGCCAGGAAGGAAACAGGCTACAGAAGAAATACCTGTGGGGATGTTTTAGAAAGATGTGGTCAGGTCAGGGAAGAGCTCTTGGAAGAGGCAACTTTCAAGCCAGAACAGAGCAGTCCAACAGAACTCTCTGCCACATTGGGATGTTCCAGGATGGAATGTTCTAGAACTCTGCTGTTCAATATGGCAGCCACTCATCATATGTGACTATTGAGCACTTGAAATGTGGCTAGTGTGGCTAAAGAGCTGAATTTTTTTTATTTATGTATTTGTCTGTTTGTCTTTGGCTGCACTGCATAGCTTGTGGGATCTTAGTTCCCTGACCAGGGATCGAACCCACGTCCTCAGCAATGAAAGTGCAGAGTCCTAACCACTGGACTGCCAGGGAATTCCCAGAACTGAATTTTAAATTTAAGTTTTAATTAATTTAAATTTAAATAGCCTCGTGGCTGGTGGCTGTTGTCTTGTATGGCACAGACCCAGCCCTAATTGATAAAAAGGAAACAACTGTGTGAATTCTTCCTACTGGTGCTAATTAAGAACTTATCAAGCAAATAGGCTTGCCAAAATAATAAATGTTACATTATTATTTTCTCCTGAGTCTTGGATTCCAAGAAAGTTCTGAAGATTAAAATCAACTCATATTTCTAAGGTGCTTAGCAAGAGAATAAAGCACTTAATAAATGGTAGGGCGGGGGGAAGACTCCCAAGTTTCTTCTCCCTGTCTTCCACTACTATTTAGAGGGGTCTTTGCTGGCTTGTTCTTAAAAAAACAGCTTTTCTGGACTGGCAAATTTATAAAGGTAAATGATACTTAACTGAGGGCCTATCTTTGCATATGGCTGTGGGCCAAAACAGGAAGTGAATTTTCTGCCCTGGTATCTTCATTGCATAAAACTTAGCATTGTAGGTGAATCATTTTTCCTGCCTTGTCCCAGCAAAGGACTGGGGGAGGGGTAGAAGGATCTTGGATTTTATAAACCAGAGGCACCGAAACATAGAGATGAAGGTGCATTGTGGGGTGATGGGGCACAGGGAGGGCCAATGTGCTGTGTGACCTTGGGTAGGCCTCTTCCCCTCTCTGAGCCTCCAATGCCTCATCTGCAGCATGAGGAGGCTGGACCAGACTCCTGAAAGCTCACAGGGCACACGGTTCTTTTGCCCCCAATACATGTGCTTTTCAAAGTTGAGAATTTTGAATTTTAGTACCAGGGGCAACTCAGGTGGTTCTGCTGGTGCTTCCCAAAATCCTGGTATTTCCATTAGAACATTTCCAGCCCTAGCTGAGTCCCCGAGTCCGGGGCCTCTGATGGAGGGGACTCGCACGTGTTCGCTGTTTCTAATGACCTGGCACGAGAATCCCATGTGGAAGTATCTCCAGGGAGTCAAGGCCCACGTTTACAGTATTGCCCACGTGCCCCTAGTTTCTTGATCGATCACCCTGATGTGTCGTGAAAACGTAATCACTCCTTGAGATCATGTCTTTAGTTTCTCTATTTGTTTACTTGGTTGTTACCTGTCTCCTGCATTGGACCACAAGCTCCATGAAAACAGGGCCATATTTTTGGGGTCTCCGCTTTTCTCCACTGCCTAGCCTAGTGTGGGTTCATGGTAGACTTTGAAGAAATACTCACCAAATGCGCGAATGAAACAAGCAACCCAAACCTGCCAAAGACAGAATTCTGAATTTCTGGGGCAAGCAAGACACTTTGTGAATGAGTCTGGGGATGAATGAATGAATGAATGAATAAATGGATGGATGGGTGGATGGACGGATGGGTCGGTGGATGGATGGATGGATGAACAGATGACTAGGCGTTTTGTTGTCCCTCTTTAGAAGCAGTAGAATTTCTGTTTTCATAAAATCCTTTTTGTATAAATCTTGTGATTTGTAGACTAGTTCTGAGGTTAAACTCCAATTTCAAATGTTTCTTCTCCCTTTAATACAGTTATGCAACCTCACACTTCGCTTCCATTTTCCGACTGGACAAGGGCTGGCTACGATTATAGATTGATTACAGATTCAGTGACTGTGCTATCTGCTCAGGGCTTCCCTCCTGTCTCTTTCCTTTTGGGTTCATCTCAAACCAGGAGTTGGAACTTGGTCTTTCTTTGGACTTGGAAACAGTCCCCCATGCAACCTTTCAAAACAGAGCTGATGAGAACATTACATGATGTTAATAGCAAAATAGTTGGCTCACATATTGTGAAATGAAGGTTACAGGGCAATCCCACATGTTTAACAAGCAGCAAAGTGGTTAGGACACGATGGACCTGGGCCAAGACACCAGGTTCAAAGCCGCCTCTTACTATCGTGTAACCCTAATAATCCTACCCTATGGGGTGCATATGTGGATCGAGTGGGATGGGACGCATTCAGGATCACGCAATTGCAGTCCTGAAATTTAAAGTTCTGAAACCTAAGTTTATAAGTTGGCAGTGAACTCACTAGCAAAACCTGCCTCGATGCGAAGTTATTTATAGTCTTGTCCCGTTTTGTGTGAATATTTATGCCTTCTGCTGGTGAAATATTAACACCATAACGTGCCACATAAGGCTTTACCTTCCTAGAAAAATTTCCAAATTCTAAAATACATTGGGCCCTGGGAATTTCTGGTAAGGGATTGTGGGCACATGTATGTCATGTGCTGAGAATATTCCCTGGTGCATAATAAGCACAAAAATACTCATCCTTAATAAATGTGTGTGTGTGTGTGTGTGTGTGTGTGTGTGTGTGTGTGTGTGGCTGGAGAGACTGTAAGGAATGTCTCCAAATGGTTAGTAATCATTGTCTAACTATAGTAATACTTGTCTAATTATGTGGTACACTTATGAGTCATCTAAATTTTCTTCTGCATTTTCTAACTTTCTGCTGTAAATATCATTGTTATAAGAAGTTTTAACAATGTTTAATAATAAACCAGTATAAAAATTACAGGGAGGAAAAAGCAAATCAGTCATCTCACTTCCTAGATAAGAAGCTGAAACCCAGAGAGGTGCAGGGGTCTGTCTGAGGCCTCCCAACAAGATATCACAGGCCCTTCAGCCATTCGAACCCAGACCCTCAGCAGAGGCAGATCAGAAAGTGGTCTTCAAACTCCCAGTGTTGATGCTGCCGCCTAACCTGGGCCCCAAAAGAAGTACCTCCACCCTCCTCCTAACTTGTTCTTTCTATAAATGGGAAGCGTGAGGAGATGAGGCAGTTTATCAGGCAGCTTTCAGCTGTACATTCGTGGCATTGTCACCTACCCTCTCCACGGCTGGACTGGATGCTCTAAGTCCTTAGTGGCTCTCATAGTCTTTGCTTTTGTATGGAGGGTTAGACAGGTCTGGGTTCAGATCTCAGACCAGTCCCATGCCCTCTCCGCTGCAATTTCCTCCTCTCTTGAAGGGGGATAACATCAGTGTCTACCTCAGAAGGGTGCAGAGATCAGGAGAGCGGAAGTGCTGGGAGTGGACAGCCCAGAGGCTGCCTCGGTTGCCATCATTTGCTTTTTTTTTAAATTGAAGTATACTTGATTTACAATGTTGTGTTCATTTCTGCTCTACAGCAGAGTGACTCATACATATATTTATACATTCTTTTTCATTGTTGTTAATCTCAGGATGTTGAATATAGTTTCCTGCGCTATACAGTAGGACCTAGTTGTTTATCCATTCAATGTATAATAGTTTGCATCTACTAATCCCAAACTCCCAGTCCATCCTTCAGTTGCCATCATTTGAATGGGCATCTCCCAAAGTTCTTATATGTGGCCACGGCTATTTCCAAGCCCCACCGGGCATACACCTTTAAGGTATAGCAACCTGTGTCCACAGAGGAAGATGGACTGAAGAGGCAGGTCAAGCTCTCTGATCGAAGGATACAATGCAAAGCAGAGAAGTTGAAATATCCAGTGTCAATGAATATTGGGGTTTGTCAATAGACAGTAAATATCTAGAAAAACGTGAGTAAACTGGAGAGCCTAACTGACTTGGGGTAGGGTAGGGTGTTTTGAAATACCTTCATTTCCTGATTTTAATTGTTTTTCCTGTTTTGAGGTGGTTACATGGAAGTGTGGGCCATTTGGGTCATGAGTACTTTGGGGTTTTTATTTGAAACTTAAAAAAAAAAAAAATCAGCCTACGGCAGGTTTTTTTTTTTTTTTTTTGGAGGGACTAAAGATAAAGCCATGAAGAGCTTCCCTGGTGGTGCCGTGGTTGAGAGTCCACCTGCCGATGCAGGGGACACGGGTTCGTGCCCCGGTCCGGGAAGATCCCACATGCCGCGGAGCGGCTGGGCCCGTGAGCCATGGCCGCTGAGCCTGCGCGTCCGGAGCCTGTGCCCCGCAACGGGAGAGGCCACAACAGTGAGAGGCCTGCATACCGCAAAAAAAAAAAAAAAAAAAGATAAAGCCATGAAGAAGCTTCTGGAAACTCTGAAGAACTAAGAATTTTGTTCATCTATTTTATTTATGAAAAAAATTTTTTGTTGTTGTTGAAGTATAGTTGATTTACAATATTATGTTAGTTTCAGGTGTACAGCAAAGTGATTCAGTTAAACATATACATATACTCTTTTCCATATTTTTTCCGTTATAGATTATTACAAGATATTGAATATATATATTTTAAAATTATTGTTGAAATGTTGTTGAATGTATAGTTAGAGGACTAACCAGCTAACCAGTGCCCTCAGGCAAGGCTGCTTACACGACTGCAGGGAAAGGTTACTGTTCACTTTGTGGCCGCCTGGATGGCGCCCCCTGGACGTGTGGCCCTAGCTGTGCCTTTAGAAGAGAATTCCTTTGCATTTATTTTATTTCTAATTTTTCGGGTTTGCTATCCACATAAGCTACATTTACTACTATTGCAATGCTTGCTAGGCAGTGTGTCGGGTCCTTTTTATTTATTATAACTACTTGGAGAAGCATTCATTCATTCACTCATTCTAACTGGAATCAGATTGCCTGGGTTCAAGTCGCCAGCTGTGGCACCTTGGGCGATAGACATCTCTGCGTCTTCTTTCCTTATCTGTATTACGGAAATAAAACAGTAGGATTGCTGCGACGATTAAATGAGACAGAGGCAAATACCTTATCAGAAGAGGTAAATACCTTATCAGAAGGAAACTTACTTAGGGTCACAGGGCATCTGCGTCTTTCCTGTCTTGGAGGCCCTTATTTTAGCTGGGGACCCAGGTGGTTCCAAGTGTGTTGTAGAAGCTCACTGAGGGGAGGGGAGGCATGGAGCAGACACGTCCCTGGAAGTATAGGTGAAAGAATAAGCAAAAACCGGAAATTGTAAGCCAAAAGTTGACTGCGGGGGCTTTTACCAGGCACCGTGGTGACATCTGACTCACATTTTAAATAACCCATATTTTCCACCACTTCCCTATTGTGTGCGTATTCCAGCACGTGAATTGCTTGCAAGTTTTTCCCAGCTGCCAGTCTGTAGGGGAGGATGCCATCCTGGAATTGTTCTACTCCAGTCCGGGGAGCTGGGGAGCCAAGAGGTTTCTTAAAGTCTCGGGCCACACTCTCCCGGCGCCCAAGGTCAGCGGTGGCTGCGCTACTGGCTGGTCCGGGGCGGGGTGGGGGGGAGGCGGGACCCGGTGTGGGAGATGGCGGGGTCCGTGTCCTGTCCCGGGACAGGAGGCGGGGCCCGGTCAGGGGGCGGGACCTCTAGGGAGGCGGGGTCCGCTTGGTCGGGGCGGGGCCTGGGCGGGCGCGTCTGCCCCGGACACAGGAGGTCAGGACGCCTTTCGGGATGGAGGAAGATCCGCGCCGAGTTGGGCTTCTGCAGGGTGGTGCGCCGCCCGGCCCGAGGCGCTCTACGACCGCGCTTCCGCCTCCCTGTCGCTACCTGGCTGGGCCCCGGGACAGGGGTCTGCCTCACAGGGGTAGGGGGTGCATGCTGTGTATCCGAGCAGGAGCCTGGTGGGCGGCGGGAGGGTCAACATGAGTCCCGCCAAGGGCAAGGTCTGTTTGCCCGATCGCAAAGTAAAGTAAGTAAGACTTCAACTTTAATGACCGTTGTTATCTTTTTTTAAAAAAAATTTTATTGGGGGATAATTGACTTACAATGTTGTGTTAGTTTCAGGTGTACAGCAAGTTATCTTTTTATAAACTCTTGCAGGGTCCCTCCCACCCCCCCACTCCCCGCCCCCAGCCGAAGAAAGGCCGGCTTCACTTTGGCAGCTGGGGAGACAGAGCCTGCCTCACAAACTCTAGCTGGTCTTGACGGTGCAGGTGGTTGCCAGATTTGGCAGTGATGTTGATTGGAGAAGGGCTCTCGGGAGCGCACAGGTGCCTCAAGGTTGGCTGGCCGGCTGGGCCCGCGCTTTCCCCCTCCTCCTCCCCTTAGCCTCGATAAAGGTGATGGTTGCCTGATGGCAGGTCGTTTTGAAGCCTGGTGATCGTGAAGCCCCGGGGCGAATCCACGTACCCTTGGGCAGGCATCCCACTTACGGTTATTTTCTGAGCAGTTTAAGTGTAGGCATTTCTGTGCCTGAGCCCTTCTTAGCACCACCTGCTTCATTTCATTTCTTTTTTTTTTGGTCTTCATTTTATTGCATTTTTTAAGGTTACCAAAGTGATGCTAAATGTGTTTGTTGTTGAAAATTCAGAAAATTATAGATAAGCAAAAAGGAAGAACAAACTCACCCATACACCTCCCCTGCATTTGATCTTTATTAACAGCTGCTCTATAGTCTTTCAGCCTTTTTTTATTTTTGGTGCAGGTATGCTTTAATTTATGAACTCGAATCATACAGAACATACTATATTGTAACTTGCTCTTTCACTGGGCATTAAGTAGTCTACCAGTGGACTCAGCTCACTGTGGCCCACAGCCTGTTTTTGTGTGGCCTGCGAGCAAAGAATAGTTTGTAACTTACTTACTTATTTATATGTTTTTTGGCTGTGCTGGGTCTTTGTTGCTTCGCGCAGGTTTTTCTCTCTAGTTGCTGCGAGTGGAGCTACTCTTCATTGTGGTGCACGGGCTTCGCATTGCGGCGGCTTATCTTTGTTGCGGAGCACGGACTCTAGGCGCGCAGGCTCAGTAGTTGTGGCTCGCGGACTCTAGAACGCAGGCTCGGTAGTTGGGCGCAGGGGCTTAGCTGCTCCACGGCATGGGGGATCTTCCCGGACTAGGAATTGAACCCGTGTCCGCTGCATTGGCGGGTGGATTCTTAACCACTGCGCCACCAGGGAAGTCCCAGTTTTTAACTTTTAAATGGTTGAAAAAAAATCAGGGAATTCCCTGGCGGTCCAGCAGTTAGGATGCTTTCACTGTGGCGGCCTGGGTCCAATTCCTGGTCAGGGAACTAAGATCCTGCAAGCAGCGCGGCACGGCGAAAAAAAAGAAAAAAGACAGTTGAAAAAATTCAAAAGAAGGCTACTATTTAGTGAGATGTGAAAATTACATGAAGTTCAGATTTCAATGTCTACAAATAAGGTTTTACTGAAACATAGCCACGTTATGTATCATCTATGGCTGCTTTTGTGCTTCAAGGGCAGTATTTAGTAGTGGAATAGAGACTGAATGGACTCCAAAACCTGAAGTATTTACTGTCTGGTCCTTTACAGAAAGCATTTGCCAACGCTTGTTCTGCATGGTGCATTCTAGGGGTCCATAGTGTTCCTTTAAATGGATACACTTTAAAATTTATAAACAGTCTCCTACAGAGAGTGGATATTTGGGCTCTTTCTCCCTTTTTGTTATTATAACTAACACAGTGAAGAACAGCCTTGTAGCTAAGCCTCTCCCTATCCTTTGTTCTTTTCCCAGGATGTATCCATCTGGTCCATAAACATTACCGGACTATCTCCTGAGTGTAAGGCCTGCATCTGGAACCAGGAAGGGACACAAAACTGTTTGGGAAACATGACCTCTGCCTTTTAGGAACTCTTTTTTCTTTTTCTTTTTTTTTAAATTTATTTATTTTGGCTGCGCTGGGTCTTTGTTGCAGCTTGTGGGCTCTTTTTTGTGGCTTTTGGGCTCGTTTTTGCAGCACGCGGGCCTCTCTAGTTGTGGCATGTGGGATCTTAGTTCCCCGACCAGGGATCGAACCTGGGCCTCCTGCATTGGGAGCATGGAGTCTTAACCACTGGACCACCAGGGAAGTCCCTAGGAACTCTTGATCTAATGGGGGAAGCAGGTGTTTTCTTAGTAATTCAAATTCAAGGCCCATGGGAGCCACAATAATTAACTGCTACCCTTCATGGGGTGCTTTCAGGATGCCAGGCTGAACACTTTGTACGTGTGATCTCATGCCAAATTTACAACAGCACCATGGGACACTCAGTGGGTGCTGTCATCTCCATTTTACAGATGAGGAAACTGAGGATGTCAGTGCTGGTGATAGCGTAATGGGGATTCCGCTCAGGCTCTTGCCCAAAGGGCTCTTCATGGGCAGCCAGGTTTTAATGCATAATGTGCTTGAATAGACTCTTTCCAAATATGAGCCCTTCCTAATGTTGGACTAGTCAGAAGACTAAAGGACTCGACTGGTAACTAGTTACTGTGGCTGGTGAGCGTGCCAGGGAAGTGAAGTCTCTTAGAGCCAGAAGGGCCTCAGTGGTTGTTTAGTTTCTCGGATGCAGGGTTCAGAGAGGGCAAGAGATCCAGATGTGTGGCCAGCCCACCAGGAGGGAGGCTGACCCTCCAGTTTTTTTGGTTTTTCCGCAGAGGAGACTAACAGAGCCTTCAGGGGCACCCTCCTTGGAGTGCTCAGAGCATGTCTGAGCAAAGGGCCCACAGAAGGATAGGGCTCCCAGATTTGAATCACAGTCATTCTCGTGCACTGAGTTTTTTGTGGAGCATGGTAGTCACAGTCCTTCCACATCTGGAGCCTTGATCTAACCCATCTGGCCAAAACCCTCAAGTCTTACAGGAACGAAAGCAGGCCACGTGGTCTACAAAGGATACCTTTTTTCTGATCTATAAAACTATTAACACAGAAAGTTTAACCTATAACTCTTGAATCACATTTAATTGTACACTTTAATCCAAAAGAATAGCTTTCACAAACCACTTTATTTTTTAAAATTTATTTTTATTTATTTATTTTTGGCTGCATTGGGTCTTTGTTGTCGCATGCGGGCTTTCTCTAGTTGCGGTGAGGGGGGGGCTACTCTTCGTTGTGGTGCGTGGGCTTCTCATTGCGGTGGCTTCTCTTCTGTTGCAGAGAACAGTCTCTAGACGCATGGGCTTCAGTAGTTGTGGTGCGTGGACTCAGTAGTTGTGGCTCGCAGGCTTAGTTGCTCTGCGGCATGTGGGGTCTTCCCGGGCCGGGCTTGAACCCATGTCCCCTGCATGGGTAGGCGGATTCTTAACTGCTGCGCCACCAGGGAAGCCCCGACACAAACCACTGTAATCCAAAAGAATGAACTTGCACGAAATTGGAATTGTCCTGGCAAGTTCAGACCATGTGATCACTGTATATATAATAATATGAAGATGCTTTATTGGGTCACTGCATGGCTCCTCTCTTAGCTTAAAGTCGCTAAAAAGATGGAGATAGACAGCTGCACTCTGCCGCTGAGCTCTGTAGCCTTGAAAAGTGCCGTCAACCCTTTGAACCCCGGTTTCCTCCTCTGTCAATGGGGCTGATTCTAATTGGCCTTTCCAGGGGTTCTTATGCCTAGCACTCAGGGCCGTGGGTGCGGTCCTAAGTCAGCACAAACATTTGCACAACTGATAACAGTGATGACAGAATTCTGTTGCAAAAGAGG
The DNA here is from genome assembly GCF_949774975.1 of Lagenorhynchus albirostris. Taxonomy (NCBI): domain Eukaryota; kingdom Metazoa; phylum Chordata; class Mammalia; order Artiodactyla; family Delphinidae; genus Lagenorhynchus; species Lagenorhynchus albirostris. Next base: position 70,762,457 of record NC_083108.1, read on the forward strand.
CCTATGCAGTTAAGACGCATTTGGGATCCTGTCCTGGAGGCCTGGACCATCTACTAAGGAACCAGAAATAATAGGCAGGCAAGGTCCCAAGTGCTGGCCAGCATTCCTTGGTGTGCAAACAGGGCCAGAGTTCAGAGAACAGAGAAGTGAATGTGGGTCGGAGTGGTTGGAGGACATCTCAAGAAGAGACTTGAGTCTCTGTTGGGATGAAATAAAGTTGAGGACCGGAAGGCAGAAGAGTCTGGTCTTCAGTGAGCCCCACAATATCCCGTTATGATGTCACTGCCGAGGGAATCCTGCTCAGGACCGAGGCCCGCTGCCCATGTTGAAATGTTGGTTGTTGATCTGTGGGTAGTCTCACTCCTATGTCATGCACATTAGAATTTCCTGAGGGGCTTTTGAAAAACCAAAGTCTGCAAAGATTTTTTTTTTTTTTTTTTGCGGTACGTGGGCCTCTCACTGTTGTAGCCTCTCCCGTTGCGGAGCACAGGCTCCGGACGCGCAGGCCCAGCGCCCATGGCTCACGGGCCCAGCCGCTCAGCGGCATGTGGGATCTTCCCGGACCAGGGCACGAACCCGCGTCCCCTGCATCGGCAGGTGGACTCTCAACCACTGCGCAACCAGGGGGGCCCTGCAAACTTTTCATAAAGGGCCAAATAATCAATCTTTTCGGCATTGTGACAGTATGGTCTCTGTCACAGCTACTCAGCCCTGCCTTTTACTGCCCCAGCTCCCACAGGCAATGTGTAATTGAATGGGCCTGAGTGTATTCCAGTCATGATTTACAGACACTGAAAGTTGAATTTCATATAATTTGCACGTGTCACAAGGTACGCTTCTTTTTCAACCATTCAAAAATGTAAAAACCTTTATTAGTTTGTGGGAGGTACAGAAGCAGGTGACAGACTGGATTATTTGGCCCTTGGGCCCTAGTTTGCTGACCCCTGGCCCAGCCAAAGTGGCCATCTCTGGAGGCACCGAGGGGGCAGTTGGCCTGAGAAATTTCCAAGCGTCCACTTATCTGGGGGTCCAAAGATAAGTTCAAAGCTATCGACCTTTCCTGGGCTATGCAATGTCCTTTCTTGCTTACTTGCTGGGTGATGATAGTAAGGCCTTTACTTCCATCAGGGCATCAGCTCAGAGCAGTGACCATCCCTGTTTTATGAAAGAAATGGTAGGGTAAGGGATTTAAGAGCTGGTTAATGCCAGAGCCTTAGCCTGGTGGCCTCACACTGGGGCTTTTATACTGGCTCCCATGCAGAGAGGCACCTCAGCTAAAGCTCTTTCCTGCAGGCCGGGCCTGGTGGTGAACCCTGGACACATGCTCTAGGCGGCAGATCCTATTCATATTATAAATATTCACATCCTATCAGGGAGGCAAGGCACAGAATATTGAAGCAACTTTCCCAAGATTACACAGGTCATAAGTAGTAGATTTTGGATTCAAAGCCTGGGAGGACGGTTCTAGTCTACTGGGCTTTCTCACTTGTGGCACTGTTCACATTTGGGGCCCTGTAATTCTTTGTTGAGGGCTGTCCTGGGCTCTGCAGGGTGTTGAGTGGCATCCAGGCTTTTTATCCACTAGATGCCAGGAGTACACTCCACTCTGCGATGACCAAACATGGCTGCAGACAGTGCTGTGCGTCCCCAAGGGAGCAAAGTTGCACCCAGTTGAGAACCCCGGATTACCATATTGTCTCTCAAATGTTAAGTGCTTGTTTTTGAAAGTCCAGACCATAGAGTTACTTCCATTTATCTCAGATAGCTTTGTGCCTTGAAATTAGATCCCGGGGGTCAGATAGAATTGGATTGGAAGCCCAGCTCTGCCACTTGCCAGCTGTGTGACTTGAGGTCAGTGGGCCTCTCTGAGCCTCCGTTTCTTCATCGTGAGCAGGAGGTGATGGTCTCCCCTGCATAAGGCTGTGGGGATTCAGGGAGGAGCGCCCCCTGTGCCCAATATATGGTGACATTTGAGGATGTTTATTCCTTCCTTCCCAGTGCAGTCCTGCCTGGTCTCATGCCTGGGCAGCTCATGGTGTTGGGTGTTTGGCTGACAGCTCTGTTGTGTAGTTGACCGCACCTGAAGCCACTTCCAAAGTCACCGTGGAATATTTCAGCCTCCACACTTGCCTTGGAACGAATACCAGCCAAAGGTCAGTCCCCCAGAGCCAATGTTGATTGGCCTCCAACTTCATCAAAAACAGATAAAAATAGCCACTAGCCTCAGGCTGGCCCCACTGAAGCAAAGCCACACCAGCATTGTGCGTTCACCCGTGTGCTTTGCTGGGATGGGTTTGGGACCCTTCTGGTGGAGGGGCTGTGTCACCAGTTTTGAAGTCAAAATGGCGCCGTGAATGGTTTTCCCCAGGCCACAGAATGGTGTTTGTCTAATGGTTGAGTTTTTCTTTGTTGCTCTTTAGGTCAGATTGCTGAGTTTTAATGTTGTGTGTATAAAAGTGGGATGTCTCAGACTTTCTGAAGCCACAGGATCAAGCCAGCCAGTTGGGGAAGACCATGGACAGAGTGGGGAGGGTGGATGGTTGGGGAGGAGGCCATGGGCAGAGGAGTGGCCTGATGCCGTTCTTGGTTAGATTGGGAGATCAGTAGCCCCTGATCCTCCTGGAATCACTGCATTGAAATAATATAGAGTTTACCTTGTGCCAGATGCCATCTTTTACTTTCTCTGTATTGATATGAGCTTATTTAATCCTCGCAATCCAATGAGGTACATGTTATTATCCTCATTTTACAGAGGAGGATACTGAGTGCCTTACCGAATGGATACCAAAATGACCATGGCTTTCAGCGTCCCAATACAAAGTTAATAGCTTTTTCTTCTGACTGAAAATAATATATCATGGCAGAAGATTTAACAAAGATAGGCAAAGAGGAGAAAACAGAAACCACCCATAATTCAACCACTTTGAGAAAGCTGCTCTTAACATTTTGGTATCTATTTCCCTAGATCAGGGGTCTGCAAACGATGGCCCTCAGGCCGAATGCCTGTTTTCTAAAGAAATAAAGAAAATAAAGCTCTTGGGCTTCCCTGGTGGCGTAGTGGTTGAGAGTCCGCCTGCCGTTGCAGGGGACACAGGTTCGTGCCCCGGTCCGGGAAGATCCCACGTGCCGCTGAGCCTGTGCGTCTGGAGCCTGTGCTCCGCAGCGGGAGAGACCACAACAGTGAGAGGCCCGCGTACCGCAAAAAAAAAAAAAAAGAAAGAAAGAAAGAAAGAAAGTTCTTAAAAACAAACTGAACTGCTTGTTGGTTAATGGCATGTAATTATGATGAAAGCACTGTTCATATTTGTAAGATGATATTGACCTTCAGAGTCCTTTGCTAAGTCCTGTTTCGTTTCAGCAGTTCAGTCCTAGGAGGTTTTAGAAGAAAAGCTGCTTGCAGTTTGTGGGAGGCAGGAAGGCCAGTTCAGGGGCCGTAAGTCATTTGTTCATTTGTTTGTTCTTTTGGACAACATGCATAAGCCTTGTTGAACGGAGACAGTCTTAATTGAAAATACAAATGCTGTGGTGGCATAGCATCATTATCGGTTTCTGTCATTCATTTCTGGTTTTGTTTCCTGGCCAACAAGTCCGTTTTTTTCATTTCTGATAGGCAGGGCTTGGGTTGGGGCAGGGGTGAGGGGGACAGACTGCAGGTTTGTAGAAGGCTTTTCCCACGGGGAACTGTCCTGCATGGATAGACTTTATACAACAGAAAATGCCCACACCCAACATTTCCTGGTGTGATGAAAAGAGCCCCAGTCCTGCTGACTTGCTGGGTGATTCCCTTTGCCTGACGGTACCTCAGTTTGCCCATCTGTAAACTGGGCTTTCTCTCCCCACAGTGGCTTATTGGCTTCCAGCTTTGCTTTTCCCGGTGACGTGCTGGCAGTGTTCCTTAGGGTCTATCAGTTCTTTTTTTTTTTTTTTCAAATATTTATTTATTTATTTGGCTGCACCGGGTCTTAGTTGCGGCACGTGGGATCTTTGTTGCTGCGTGTGGGATCTTTTGTTGCAGGATGCGAACTCCTAGTTGCAGCATGTGGGATCTAGTTTCCTGACTAGGGATCGAACCCAGGCCCCCTGCATTGGGAGCACGGAGTCTTAGCCACTGGACCACCAGGGAAGTCCCGGGTCTATCAGTTCTTCACCAAAACTTTTGGCCCCCCAAACCCACTCAGCCCCAGCCTCCCAAAATGCCTGGTGACACAGTTGCTGGATGCACCCCTGGGTGACAAACCTCTAACTTAATGCCTGGCAGGTGGCTTGGCAGGTCGCTATCTCCCTGCTTGAATAGCCCATTTCCGGGTTAAGAGAGTGGGCTGAATGCCTGATTCTGCACCTGTGAAAACCCCACCAAATGACAGCAGAGATTTTCTTTTTTCTTTTTTTTTTTTTTTCCGTACGCGGGCCTCTCACTGTCGCAGCCTCTTCCGTGGCGGAGCACAGGCTCAGCGGCCATGGCTCACGGGCCCAGCTGCTCCGCAGCATGTGGGATCTTCTCGGACCGGGGCACGAACCCGTGTCCCCTGCATCGGCAGGCGGACTCCCAACCACTGCGCCACCAGGGAAGCCCAACAGAGATTTTCTTAAAGAGCTGGAAACCCATCAGGTCCTGGAAGAACAGGAGGGGAAGTTAGCAGCAACATTTTGGAAGCCAGAAAAGCAGAAGAACAAGCAGCCACTGGCTGAGCAGAACCAATACGGCTGAGCCGTAAGGCAGCAGTGAGGGAAGCTGAGAATCTGTACCCCAGAAGGCGCAGGGATTGGCAACATTGGGTGCCTCCGCGTCTGGGAGCATCTACATGAGAAGGATTGGGTGAAAGAATCCCGGACCCCTCATCTGCTCCAGGTGGCTGGGAGCTTCCCACTTCCACCCCAGTAGCAGGCAGGCGGTTTGATCTCTGGAGAGGGAAAGGCAGAGGGTCTTTGGGCTGGAGACCGATGGGCACTATGGAGCCAGTGTCCCAAACCGGAGGATGGGTGCTGTGTGCGTGCTGAACCTGAAAGCTGCCCTGCCCCCCAGACCTGTCCCAACACTTCTCCCACTTCCCCCTGGTCCCTAGGCTCCTGGCCAACCTTTATCCTCCAGGCAGAAGACCCCAAAACTTTTCCTTACTGGGGGAATTGGACCAGCCAGGGAGGATGACTCTAAAAATACTTGGGGTTCCCCAACACACAGTCCTCCCAGATCACCCTGCATTGAAGTCAGGGTCTAGTGACCCCAGCACATGCTCAGTACTTCTCATCAGCCCTCTAGTTCCTGCTCTTGGTCATGAGGAAGCAACCACAGCTTATGAAACATTTGGGTGCAGTTTCTAAGATGGAAGGCAGGCCCCAAACATACCAACAAAGGGGACACAGGAAACGTGGGAGACACAGAAACCACATCAGGAGAAGAGAACTTGGAGAAGCTAGCATAAATACCCTCATCGGGGGCAGGGAGGATATTATACACATAGGAACAGGATGTATAGAAAAGGGGATATTGACAGACCAAAACCAAGCTCTTAGATGTTAAAGACTCCACTGAACAGTTAGGAGATAAGGCTGAGGGAATCGCCCAGAAGGTAGAAGAAAAGAGAGAGAAAATAGGAGAGGGGAAAAATACATAAACTAGTGGGCAGTCCAGGAATTTCAACATCCAGGTAATAGGAGAGAATGGAGAAAAAAGAGGCAGGGAAGTCACCAAGGACATTTTTTTTTTTTTTTCCGGTATGTGGGCTTCTCACTGTTGTGGCCTCTCCTGTTGCAGAGCACAGGCTCCGGATGCGCAGCCTCAGCAGCCATGGCTCATGGGCTTAGCCGCTCTGCGGCATGTGGGATCTTCCCGGACCGGGGCACGAACCCGTGTCGTCTGCATTGGCAGGCAGAGTCTCAACCACTGCGCCACCAGGGAAGCCCACCAAGGACATATTTGAAGATAAATTCCCAGACCTCAGTTTCTAGATTGAAGGAGCCTGACAGCTTCCCAGCCTTACTGATGGAAGTAGGCACACACCTCAGCGCATCACTAAAATCATCCCCTAAAATTGTAGAATACTGGGGCAAAGAGAAGATCCTATAAGCTTCTGGTTATGAAAAAACAGGTCACCTACAAAAGGATCAAGGATCATCATGGCTCTGGTTCTAGCATTCTTGGAAGCCACAACAACAGTGACATAAGGCTTCCAAAATTCTAAAGGAGAAGGTTTTCCCTCTTAGAATTCCATGCACAGCCAAATGATCGGGTCCAATGTGATGGCAGAGGAAGACAGTTTTAGAACATGCAAGGCCACAAAACGTTTACTCCCCTGAACACCTTTTCTTAGAAAGCTACTGAAGGATGTCTTCCATTGAAACAAGAGAGTAAACCAAAGAGGAGCAAGACACGGAGGACAGAAAAAAGGGATCCGAGAGAGCCAAAAGGAGTCTCCGAGGTGATAGTGGCAAGGGAACCCTATGCAGCCAGGCTAAGACAGGCATGTTGGGGGCATTATTGTCATGTGTCCTGCTATTGTACCATCTTTTTAACTGGATGAAACTACTGGCAGATATACCCCAGGAAAACATGGGAGTCCATCAAGAAAGAGGGAGCCATGTGGTCCCTCATTCAGGATCAAACCCTAAGGAAATGCAAAGGGAATCCTAAGGATGCCAGTGAAGGGAAGTCCCAGTTGATGGTTGCCTAGGGGTTTAGAGAACAGCGTCTGGATGAAAGGAGAGTCGAGGCCTTCAGGAATGATGTGGTCCATGGAAAACAATGGAACTGATCAATTATCTTACGTGTACTAAGAGGCTGAGGAGTGAGATGAATTAGCGACAGATGCAAGGAAAACCAAGCCAAAGGAAAAAAATCACTACAGGAAAAAAAAAAAAGGAACATCTGGTATACCACAGCCCCTCACCTGTGAATAATGATCCCAGACTCATAAAACACCAAATACTGAATTTACCAAATTGCAGTATACCTGTATTGAGAGGTTGGGGAAAGGGGAGCAGATGGGATGGCTGCTTAAGAGCACTAATTCCACATCTGTCAAGATAAGAAGTTCATAGATGGATGGTGTCTTAAATGGATGACTCACGAGATAATGTACACATATTGTTCAGAACCGTGGAGATGTGTAAATGCCAGAAAGAGTCAAACGTGATTTCCTCTGGGGTGGGGTTCTAGAGGGGGATGGGGCAAGGACCCTCTATTTGTTATACATTTTTTTGTTTTCAGTTTTTTCAAAAAAATTGATATACACGTACAGAAAAGCACATGAAAGATACAAACTGTTGAACAAGTGTAAAGTATTAGAATGTGGGAACTTCCCTGATCATAAACTTGCACCCCTGTTCTAAGCTTTTTTGTATTATTTGAGCTCCTAAATTATGGGCATATAAAGTAAGAATGACTCTAAGATGAAAAATCTGATTGTGCAGCTTGGAGCAGGTCAGGGGGTCGTTGCTACTTCATTTGTGATCTGACCTCTCGAGTCTCCTCGTTAAGTGTTTCAGGCTCCCCGGAGAGGGACTGCAACGCAGCAGGGGTCTGGTGGGCTTTGGCTTCTCTGTGGATGTGCATTTCATAGCTGCCGGGTGCCCGACCCCCTCCCCGAGCATCCCAGACCTGCTTGCTCATGGGTCAGTCCTGTTCCCTGGCAGGCCCAGCATGTCCGGACTCCACCTGGCGAGAAGAGGCCGAGAACAGAAGAAGCCGGACCTGCACAGAGACTTTACTGTGGCTTCCCCTGCCGAGTTCGTCGTGCGCTTTGGGGGGGATCGGGTCATCGAGAAGGTACAGATGGGATCCGGGCACTCGGTGTGGGGTGAGGTGGGCCAACCAGCCTCAGGCTGCAGAGAAAAAGTCCTGCCCCTTTGTGAGCACGTGCAAAGGGCTGGGCGCTGGGGTTCATCAGCTTTTCACCCTCACGACAGCTTAAGTGACAGGTGCGTGACCCCATGTCACAGAGGAGGAGACTGGGACCTCTGAGAAGGGTGGGGAGGCAAAGACCCTTCGTGCAGGGGGCTGCTTTCTGGGTTTCTAGGAGGGTAGCCTAAAACCCAGCCCTGCCCTCTCGAGGGGTATAGCTCCTTACAGGAGAGCAGACCCAGATACTAGAATGACAGGGATGGAAGGAAACAGCTAAAATTGGTGGTTTGTGAAGGCTTTTCACACTGTTTCCTGTTGTAGCTGGTAAAGGCCCTGACCTCGTGCTGTTTGATCATTCCCGTCGTATTCACGGAGAAGCTAGAGCTCAGGGATCTGACATTGGTTGTCCAAAGTCACGTAGGTAGTAAGTGCTGAAGTCAGGACTTGAACCCAGCTCAGTTTGACTGAAAGGCCTTTTGCTTTTCCATTTTATTTGAGGGTGGTAATAATAATGATAACAGCAACAACAATGGCGCCAGCTACCATTGATTGAGGGTCTCCTCTGGGCCAGGCATCCTGTTAACTGCTTACATTGTTGTGTCTCATTGAACCATCCCCACAGCGTTGTCAGTGGGTATTACTTTACAGATGAGGAAACTGAGGCCCAGACAGGGGAAGCAGCTTGCCTGGGTCTCACAGCTAATCAGTGGTGGAGCTGGAATTTGAAACCAGAGCCCATGCCCTCACCCCAGCATCCTAAGTACAGCATTGAGCCACAGAGACTCATATAGGTTCCCCAACCTGGCTGCCACCAGTCTCCCTGGCTGAAAATGCACACACCCACACGCCCCCCACCCGCCCCGCCCCGAAGCCTTGATCTGATAATTAGGTTGAGGAAGCCATAGCCCAGCCGTTCTGTCATCACTCATGGGAGGCATTTTTGAAAGGCGAAAAGGAACGCAAAAACTACGGTGGCCACTTGCGGGGTGTGATGTCTGGGCTCGCATTCCCTTCTGTAAAATAGAGGCGATCACATCCCAAATCTCCAGTGGGACTTGTCCTTCGGGGCCATCATGAAGATTAGTCAGAGATGGAAGGCCCTTAAAATTATGGACTTGGTACAGAAGTTGGAGCTTTGAACCTATACACCTAATTTTTTTTTTTTTAACAAGAAAACTAGAGCTTGGTTTTATAGAGACCAAACCAGGAGGTTTACCAGTCTGAGCTCCTCATATGAAGATGAAGCACAGAGTGGGAAGGGATCTGCCTAAGGCCACACAGCAAGTTCACAACACAGTGAGAACTGAAACTAGGACCCCTCTGTTGCTGGGGACAGCCAGCCTCACTGCCTTTCTTCCTTCCCAAATCTGGGACCTTTAACCTTCTGGACACAGAAGCAGTCACCGGGGACAGTTCAGAGCATAGGTCATACTGTGGAGGGCCCACGAGCGCCAGCTCTGCCACTTACTAGCTGTTTGATCTTGAGCAAGTGCCTTAACTCCTCTGGGTTTTAATGTCTTTAACCCCAAATAGTGATACAAATACAACCTCTTTCAAAGGGCTGTTGTGAGGTTGAAATGAAATGGTGCCGATGAAATACACTGTACTGTAGCTTGGTACATACTAAACGCTCAAAAAATGTTACATGAACGTGATGGTGCCAAACAGAGGAATCAACACTCATTCATCCATCCGTCCATCCACCTGGTCATCCATCCTCCCATCATGCATTCAACCATCCATCCATTGGGTCAACCGTTCATGCATCCAGCAGACTTTAAGTACCTGCTCTGTGCTGGGCTGAGTGCCATAGAACTACGAAGAAGGGCCGTGGGAGGCTCACAGAGGTGAGATGAACCCTGGGGTAGCACTCGGCCTCCAGCACAGGTAGCTGTGCAGCTCTGGCCCCTCCCTCGTTTTCCCCTGTCCAGGTGCTCATCGCCAACAATGGTATCGCCGCCGTGAAATGCATGCGCTCCATCCGCAGGTGGGCCTATGAGATGTTCCGAAACGAGCGGGCCATCCGGTTTGTAGTCTTGGTAACCCCCGAGGACCTCAAAGCCAACGCAGGTATTGATACTTGGGCCCTGACTTTCTTCCCCTCTGCCACATCCCCGCGTCCTTACCTGCGCTCACCTCCTTCACCCCACCTGGGCCAAGTCCATCCTGGACCCCAAACAGCATCGCAGGGGACCTCTCCTGAGCTCGTATTTATTTCCCCTTTCTTTATTTAATTAAAATTTCTGCTGACAACAAGAGTGACCCATATGTCTTATAAAAATGCAAATGGTTAACATGCAAAGCGGAAATCTCGCCTTTGAGAAACGTTACGGTAGGTTGGTGTTTCTTCCTCCATATGTTTTCTTCTTGCACTTGTATGTACTGTTTTTCAGTCATTCCTTCATTTTTCTATTTCTTTACCTCTCCATGTCTATTACCATTGATCATTCTGTTAATAACTATTGGACAATTCGCTTTTTTCCCTGAACAATTGTATCCCTTTACAGACCCTGCACACAGCAGCCAAACAGATCTTTTAAAAACATACCTCAGGTCCCATCAGCCCCCTCCTGTGTCCAGCACCAGCTACCTCAGCCCCCTGAGCCTCCCCAGAGTTCAGGCCCTCGGCTCTGCTCTGCACAGATGTGGCCTCCTTTTTGCTCACTACAGTGAGGACAGGTTTCCTTGTTAGCCCCATTTTACAGATGAGATAATCGAGGCATGAGTGTGTAACTCACTTGCCCGGGGTCATGCAACCAGTATGTGATGCAGGTGGGATTGAAACACTGGGCTGAGTCCACAGCCTTAGGCTGTCGGGTCTCCCATCGTGCTCAGGCTAAAATTCCAGAACCTCACTCAGGCCAATTAAGGCCCACGTGACTTGGCCACTGCTGGCCTCCTGGACCCCCATCTCCCGCCTCTAGACATCCATCCCTGGGCCCCAGTCACACTGGCCTCGTCAGTTTTGGCCTCGCTCTTTCCTGTTGCAGAGGCTTGGAATGTTCTGGACCTTCTGCTGGCAGTGCTTCCCCGAAGCTCTTTGTACAGCAGGTCTCCACCCCTCCACGCACGACTTGGGTCTCATAGTCCTCCTGGGCAGCGCTGTCAGAGGGCCCCGGTGCTGTTCACACCCTGTAGTTATCATGTCTGTCTCTTGTTTATCTTCTCCAACATGATAGTAAAATTCAGTGAGGAGAGGGTCATGGTCTGACTTCTCGCTTTATAATCTCTGGGACCTCTCCAGTCGCCAGCACAACGTGTTGGGTAAACATCAGAGGCCGGCGGGCCCAGAAGGAAGCATGGCTCTCGAGTTTCTTTCCAAGTCTGCACATAAAGTTCGACATCATTTCTTTTCAGGTCTTCAAGAATTTCATAGTACAGATGTACCAACTCCCGACTTTTGATTGAGTCTAGCTTTTCACAGTTCAAAACACTGCCCCATGAACACCCTCTTACATCAGTCTTTGGCCTCGTCGATGAGTGTTTTCTTAGAACATATTTCTAGAAGTGGGATTCTGGTTTTAAAGAACATGAATATTTTTAAATCAAAACATTGTATTGTATTCAGCTTTGAAAAGGAAGGAAATCCTGTCTCATGTTACAGCAGGGATGAGCCTTGAGGATTTTATGCTCAGTGAAATAAGCCAGTCAAATACTCTATGATTCCACTTATATGGGGCACCGAGAGTAGTTAGATTCATAGAGACAGAAAGTAGAATGGTGGTTGCCAGGGGCTTCGGGGAGGGGGAGGGGGAATTGTCATTTTATGGGTATCGAGTTTGAGATGCGTGAGATGAAAAAGTTCTGGAGATTTGTTTCACAACAGTGTGAATACTCGACAGTACTGAGCTGTACACTTCAAAAATGATTAGATGGTAGATTTTGTTATGTGTTGTTTTTTTTGTTTTGTTTTGTTGTTTTGGGGTACGCGGGCCTCTCACTGTTGTGGCCTCTCCCGTTGCGGAGCACAGGCTCCGGACACGCAGGCTCAGCGGCCATGGCTCATGGGCCCAGCCGCTCCGCGGCATGCGGGATCCTCCCAGACCAGGGCATGAACCCGTGTCCCCTGCATCGGCAGGCGGACTCTCAACCACTGCGCCACCAGGGAAGCCCTGTTTTGTTTTGTTTTGTTTTTTTTACCATGATTAAAAACAAACATTGTATTGTTTAATGGCTAAACAATATTAAGATAAACCTTAAATAAGAATTTTTAGGGAGTTCCCTGGTGGCCTAGTGGTTAGAATTCCAGGCTTTCATTGCCTTGGCCTGGGTTCAGTCCCTGGTCGGGGAACTGAGATCCCACAAGCCACGTGGCAAGGCCAAAAATTAAAAAAAAAAAAAAAGAATTTTTTAAACCCACCTCTAATCCGACTATCTTGATAGCTTGTTTCCTTCTTTTCTGTTGCCTTCCAGGCCTTGTCCAGACACCCATGTGTTTTCTTTTTTTTTTTTTTTAAGTATCTATTGTTTATGTTTTGGGTTTTTTTGGTCATGAGGCATGTGGGATCTTAGCTCCCCGACCAGGGATCGAACCCACACCCCCTGCATTGGAAGCACAGAGTCTTAACCACTGGACCGCCAGGGAAGTCCCCAGATACACATATATTTTCACATGATTAAAGTCATACTCAGTTTTCTTTGAGCTGTCATATACATTTGTCCATTGTTGCCCTAGAATCTTCATGGTTATCCTTTCAGTAGCGGTGCGTGGTTGCATCCTGCAGATGTCCTGTCCTCGACTTCAGTCTCTCAGCCCTTCTTTTTTTTTTTTTTTTGCGGTTACGCGGGCCTCTCACTGTTGTGGCCTCTCCTGTTGCGGTGCTCCGGACGTGCAGGCTCAGCAGCCATGGCTCACGGGCACAGCCGCTCCACGGCATGTGGGATCCTCCCGGACCAGGGCACGAACCCGTGTCCCCTGCATCAGCAAGTGGACTCTTAACCACTGCGCCACCAGGGAAGCCCAGCCCTTCTTTTCTTTTCTCTCCTGTTTAATCCCAGAGTATATCAAGATGGCAGATCAGTACGTCCCCGTCCCAGGAGGGCCCAACAACAACAATTATGCCAACGTGGAGCTGATTGTGGACATTGCCAAGAGGATCCCCGTGCAGGTAAGTCAGATGGGACACCCCAGTCTACCCACGGCGGGGGTGATGCCCTGAGCTCTGGAGCAACCTGATTCCGCAGTTTGGAAGGGATGGAGGAGCTGGGTCCTAGGAGACCCTGAAATCCCGGGCTGATGTGACCCAGCAAAGAGCTTCTGGGGTGTGATGGTAGGCGGGTTCTTGAAGAAAGACCTTTGTTCATGCCTCTTTGTGTTTGCAGGCGGTGTGGGCTGGCTGGGGCCATGCTTCTGAAAACCCCAAACTTCCGGAGCTCCTGCACAAGCATGAGATTGCTTTCTTAGGTAGAGTGCGCCTCCATCAGATGCGTGGGAATTGGGGTGTTGATGGGATGCTCGGTGGGTCAGATTCTCTTTAATACAGCCCTGTAAGGAGGGGACCAGTTTGATATCCCCACATCACACTTTCATGGTCAGGAGCAAATGAATCCAGGGGTGGGAGGTCACGTGGATAGGTCGGCCAGCCCAGGGAAATAGGAGCTATTACCATGGTTACCACAGCAGAATAATGCCGGGCAAGCAGAACCCTCTGCTGCTGTTCCTGTTGGCACTGAGATACCAGTCATGTTCAGATTTCTAACTAGGTTTGGAAACCTTTCTGATAAGGCCACACCTTTTCTTGGGCTGTTCTCAGACCTTTGGAATGCCCTCACCCCTTGGGACCAGAGCCTATCATCTCTACTACTTATTAGGTAAAATGATACTTATTGTCTATGGCATCTGTTTGTTTCAGGATTTGGATTTGCAATTTGTAAACTTTGCTCAGTTACACTATCTGTTACGTGTGATGGGAATCATTTACCATCCCCAATAAATCCCTATCGCTGCTCCTTATCTCTGGGCCCACAGCCCAGACTCGCATATAAAGCAGCTTGGTGCTAAGTCAATACCTGATATTCACCTAAGGGTCTGCCTGGTGACCTGTGCTCGCTGATGTATTCTTTGTCCATGACCTCTGATTGGCTGTCACATGGGACTCTCATTATCTCTCATGTTTAATTCTGGAGATTGATGATCCAGCCCCAGAGCCAGCCAACTACAGCCCAGGTCAAATCTGGCCTACTGCCTGCTTTTGTAAATAAAGTTTTATTGAAACACAGCCCTGCCCATTCATTTATGTATTGCTTATGGCTCGTTATAGAAAAAGTTTGCGTGGTCTAGTGTTTTGAGGTGCTGGCTTGCCCCCTTGGTCTAGCTTTTTGCTAGTGAACTTTGTGTAGGCCACAGAGCTTAGGTTGTAAATCATGTTTACAATCCACATGTATTGAAAGTTGACTGGTAAAGTAGCAGACTAATAGATTTTTCTTCCCCAACTTGATGTTAAATCCTTGGAAGCTGGGACTTGGGGACTTTTCTTTGTGCACCTGGTTGGTACCTGGCTTCCAGGGCCTTGTGGCTGACTTGAGTCTGCCTTCCCCTTTGCCCCAATCCCTCAGGCCCTCCCAGCGAGGCCATGTGGGCAGTGGGAGACAAGATCGCCTCCACCATCGTGGCCCAGACGCTGCAGATCCCAACGCTGCCCTGGAGCGGAAGCGGTAAGGGACCCTGAACCTCACGTCGGGGGAACTCCTGGGCCCAATCTTGCTAATGTGAGCAGAGGGGGTGACAGGAGTATAGTTTTTTAATTCTTTCATTAAAAAATTTTTAAATGATCATGAAAGTGGTCCTATGTCATTGTAGACAACTTAGAAACTAGGAGAAGTACAGAAAAAGAAATAGAAATCCTTTATAATCGACTGACCCGGTTTTGTTCATTTGTTATATTGTTCCAGCCTTTTTTCTAGGTACATCCTTTAAAAAACCAGAGCTCTTACATTTAATAGTTTGTGACTTGTTTTTTCTCACTAATCTTTCTATGTCAGTAAATACACTTTACAACATTTAAAATGCTTGCATAGGACTATATTATACAGATGTACCGTAATTGACTTAACAATCCTCTATAGCTATACATTTAGGTTGTTTCCGACGAATTTTTTTCTAATTTTGAAAATATTAAAAGCTTTGATAGTCCTGTACCTAACTCTCTATGTTCATTTTAATCACGTCCTTAGGATAAATTCCTAAAAGTGGAATTTCTAGGATAAATTAAAAAAATAAACAGGAAAAACGTCTCAAGAGTTTCTTATTCAGTTTGATTTTTTTCCTCCAAAGATTGAATTTTAAATTTAGAATGAAAAGTTTGTTTCTGTTTTTGTTTTTTTTTTAAATCTTCACAGGGTTTTGGAAAGTAATGATTCACATACGAATGACTCCATAGGGTAGAGCTGGAGTTGGGATTTTTTTGGATTCAGGTTAATATGGCTGTTCTTGGTAGACTCAGTCTGAATTTTCTTAAGCTTGGTTTCCCATTCAGGGTTGAGTCAGTCCTTAAGGAAATTAAAATCCACTGCAGGAAGCTGAAGGGCTGTGTCTCAATTCTGCTGGTCCAGAGGCCAGGTCTAGAGTGGCTTTGGTGGGAAGAGGCCCTGTGTTTCTGTGTCATGTCTATGCTCTTTTGGGGAAGATTCAGTTTTCTTTGTGACCCTCCAGGTCTGACGGTGGAGTGGACAGAAGATAGTCTGCAGCAGGGGCAAAGGATCAGCATGCCAGAGTACATTTACAACGATGGCTGCGTGAAAGATGTCGATGAGGGCTTGGAGGTGAACGCTCCTGGGGGGTCAGGTGCCAGAACCTTCTCGTCATCCTGGTAGCAGCGGAAACCTCTAAAGTGGTCTGTTTGTCCTTTGTCCCCAGGCAGCAGAAAAAATTGGTTTTCCCTTGATGATCAAAGCTTCTGAAGGCGGTGGAGGGAAAGGCATCCGGAAGGTGGAGACTGCTGAGGACTTCCCAATACTTTTCAGACAAGTGAGCTGTTCGTGCTGCGTATTTTTCCATGTGTCTTTGGGAATTGTGTTTATTCAGTTGGTGGCCACCAGATTCTTTCCACTAACATTATTGTGTCACAATCAAGAGGACACTTGCGGGAGCTGCAATATTGCTGTGTTGTGTTGCAAAACAAATGTATACATTTTGACTCGCAGAAGTCCAAGGTTTTTGTTGATCTGCACACTGTTTCCTTAAGATGGTTTGATTCTATGAATCAGTGTGTCTCTAAAGGATTTCAGAGGTATCTGTTTGTGAGAATATCTGTTTGTGTCAATATTTGTCTATCGAGAGATGGGCTAGTTTGTACATTTTAGCAGTTTCAGTATTTCTAACATTTCTAGACAATTGATTTTTATTGTCTGAACGAATCGTATATTTACTTATTTGTAGCTGGTTTTCCACTTTTAAAACATTATACGCAGGGGGTGGGGGAAGGGATAAATTAGGAACCTGTGATTAACATATACACACTACTACGTATAAAATAGATAACCAACAAGGGCCTACTGTATAGCATGGGAACTATACTTAATATTATGTAATAACCTATAAGGGAAAAGAATCTGAAAAAGAAAAAAATGTATATATAAAACTGAGTTGGGCTTCCCTGGTGGCACAGTGGTTAAGAATCCACCTGCCAATGCAGGGGACACGGGTTCAAGCCCTGGTCCGGGAAGATCCCAAATGCCGCGGAGCAACTAAGCCTGTGCGCCACAACTACTGAAGCCCGTGCACCTAGAGCCCGTGCTCCAGAACAATAGAGGTCACCGCAATGAGAAGCCCGTGCACCACAACGAGTAGCCCCCGCTCGCCACAGCTAGAGAGAGTCTGTGCGCATCAACGAAGACCCAATGCAGCCAAAAATAAAATTAAAAACACAAAAAACACTGAATTGCTGTGCTGTACACTTGAAACATACATGATATAGTAAATCAACTATACTTCAATTAAAATTTTTTTTAAAAGGTCACCTAACTATAGATTAAAGAAAAACCCGTTATGCCCATCGTTGGCAATGTTTATAAAAATTTATACCGGTAATCTTCCCGTTCTGAACCCAACTATTTTAATATTTCTAGGCTTTCTTGTAGACCTTGCTCACGTGTATATTTAATTTATTTTATTTTTTAAATTTTTAGTTTTTTATTGAAGTATAGTGATGTACGATGTTTCAGGTGTACAGCGAAGTGATTCAGTTATACATACATATCTCTTCTTTTTCACATTCTTTCCTCTTATAGGTTATTACAAAATATTCACATGTATATTTTAAAGAGTTGTCTTTGGCCTACACAGTATTTTGTTCTACGTTTAAAAAATTTCACATTGTGGATCATAAACAGTTTTACCCTGTCCAGTCCTTAGAGTTATTCTGACGATTGCACAGCACTCCCTATGTGGCCATTGTCTCATTTATCAAACGTTTCCTTTTTCGTGAAATGTGAAGCTTGCTTTCATTATTATGCACAGTTCCACTATAGTATAATATGGTATTTAATACTATAAATAATATTTAGCTTTTTTTTCTTCTTCTGAATTATTTTCTTGGGTAAAGACCGTAAGAAAGGGGGAAGAAGGATTTAAATAGCATGTACTTTACATGCACTGACAAATACATACCAGTAAATTGCGTTCTCTAAAGGTTTACCGTTTATACAGCTGTGGGCCATGTGTGAGTATTATATGAAGTAGTGGTTTCACTACCACATGTCCCTATTGGGGTGTACTGGTTTGGGAGTATTTTGGGGGGAAGAATTTATGTTTTCGGGAAAGTTGCAACAGCAGTACAGAGTCCCCATCTACCCTTCACCTCCTTTCCCCTATTGTTAACATCTTTTGTAACAGTACCATGATTGTCACAACTAAGAGATTAATTTCATTAATCCATGTCTATTAAGTGAACTCCAGACTTGATTTGAATCACCCCACTTCTCCCCACTAATATCCCCTTTCTGTTTCAGGATCCAGTCCTGGATCCTACCTTGCATTTAGGGGTTGTACAGATTTTAAAGCTTTTTTCTTTCTTTTTTAAAAAACAGGCTTTACTCTTTAGGGTAGTTTTTAATTCACAGCAAAATTAAGTGGAAAGGACAGAGTTCCCATATACCCCCCTGTTCCCCAACTGCATGCAGAGCCTCCCCCAAGCTTCCTTTTTTTAATTACATGCAATATGTGCAATATGAAAATATTCTCAGTGTCAACATTCAGGCAATTCAGTAATACATTACGAATAAAAAAGGAAAGGTCCCTTTTGCAACATCACCTCTCAACCCCTTGCCCCTTCTCAGAGGTAACCCCTGTTAGCCACTGGGTTTCTTTCCAGTACTTTTACTGTAGTATAGACTTTTACATAGACCTTCATATAATTCTGTTTTATTATTTTTCACATAGGTGGGATCATCCCATGTGTTATTGCAACTTGCTCTTACGAAGAATTTGTCTTAGAAATAATTCCATGTGAACACTTATTTTTACCTCATTTTTAAGGGTCTCTGGACAGCATGCCTATGAGACAATGCCTGTCAGATGTTAAAATTATGGAGTAAGTCGGTCTGTAGGTTCCACCGAGGAGAGCTAGCTGAGAGAGTGAATTAAGTGGGAGGAAGAGAAGCCTACAGAGTAGTGGGTTTTGGTTCTATTTTTGTTTCAAGAAACATTTTCTCTGTACGCATAGAAGAAAACCAATTTGTACCCAACTCTTAACAGCATATTATCCTTAGGAGATGTTGTTGCAGGAGAATTTCAGTTTCTGCGTTATGTATTTTCACATATTTGACTTAAAAACCACGAGAATGTAATGTCTTTAATGGGGGTAAAACTGAAAGATCAGCAAAACCGCGGGCATCCCTGCCATCGTTTTGCGCCCACTTTGGAGAACTTCCTGCTCCAGTCCTGCTTCCCCAGGGAGGAGCCAGCCACCCTACCGTCCCCCCAGGTGCAGAGCGAGATCCCCGGCTCCCCAGTCTTTCTCATGAAGCTGGCCCAGCACGCCCATCACCTGGAGGTCCAGCTCCTCGCTGACCAGTATGGGAACGCCGTGTCCTTGTTTGGGCGCGACTGTTCCATCCAGCGGAGGCATCAGAAGATCATAGAGGAGGCGCCGGCCACCATTGCCACGCCAGCCGTGTTCGAGATCATGGAGCAGGTGGGCTCTGGGGAGTTCGGGGGGAGGCATCTCAGCTCAGAACCATCAAGAGGTCTCAAGAGTCCAAGTTGCCAAAGTGGGGTGGGTGTCCAAGAGGAGACCAATTGGCGTGGGGGGGCCCATCGTGGAGATGATTTCAGCCTCACATGGGGTTACTGGAGTACGATCTCAGAGGTCCCAAGGCAGTTTACACACAGCAGGTCCTCAGCCTGCCTTTAGTGAGGGAGCTAGTACGTTTTCCCCGAGAAAACCGCTGGAAGCCCCTCGCCCACCTCCGTCTCTCTGCAGTGTGCCGTGCGCCTGGCCAAGACCGTGGGCTACGTGAGTGCGGGGACCGTTGAATACCTCTACAGCCAGGATGGCAGCTTCTACTTCTTGGAGCTGAATCCCCGCCTGCAGGTGGAACATCCCTGCACGGAAATGATCGCCGATGTCAACCTGCCGGCCGCCCAGCTACAGGCAAGGAAATGGGCTCCGAACCCTGGGGCTTCTTCTGCCCAGAGTGGGGATCCCCTGTCCTGCTCAGATTAGACCTCCCTGCTCGTCTCTTGGCTGGTGTCCTGGGGAGGGACTGTTTTAATGTGTGGGTAGCACGGAGAGCCATGCAGTGGTTTGTCACCTTCGTCTGGCCATATAGCCCTTGGAGAAACTGGCAAAAGCCATGGCCCTTCACCCTGCAAAAATCTATTTTATACAATTTGGGAGCATTTGTAGACCTCCCCAGTACCCATTCATAGACCTTTTTTTCATCACAGCCTCCTCATGGAGCCCTTTTAGACATTTCCGCCCCTAATTTCTCCCCTATGAAATGTTAATATCACAGATATACTGTGTATCGATTTGGATACTGTAGATATAGCTGTGCGTTATACAGGCATACCTTGTTTTATTGCACTTTGCTTTATTGCATTTTTTGTTTGTTTTTTACAAATTGAAGGTTTGTGGCAACCTGTGTCGAGCAAGTTATAATGGTGCCATTTTTCCAGCAGCATTTGTTTGTTTCGTGTCTGTGTCACATTTTGCTAATTCTTGCAATATTTCAAACCCTCCACTAGCAAAAAGATTAAGACTCTCTGAAGGCTCAGGTGATGATTAGCATTTTTTAGCAATAAAGTATTTTTTATTTAAGGTACGCACATTGTTCTTTCAGACATACTGCTATCGCACACTTAATAGACTACAGTAGAGTGTAAATGGAACTTTTATATGTGCTGGGAATCCAAAAAATGTGTGTGACTTGCTTTGTTGCAATATTCGCTTTATCGTGGTGGTCGGAATTGAACCCCCAATATCTCCAAGGTCTGCCTGTACATAGAAAGAGTAAGATTATTTTCACCCCCAAGAACAAATGTTTGCCCTCTTGGGCTCACCCCTGCTAAGAACATGTCACCCAGAGTTAGGAACTCTTGGATTAATAGAAACTCTTTCATTTTTTAATTAACATCTCCTTCCTTCCTCCCTTTCTTTCTTTCTTGAAAATTTCTTTTAAATTTTTAAAAATTTAAATTTTGATTAAATTTAATTCACTGAAAATTTAATTTAATTAGTTTTACTTTGATTTAATTAGAATTTAACTTTAATTTCTTAAAAATCCTCCCAGAGTTTTTATTCCGTTTTTTATTTTGTTTATTTTTTTCAGTTTGAAAAATTTCAGAAAAGTTGCAAAAATAATACAATTAACACCCATACCCTGCACCTCGGTCCACCACTTGTTAGCATCTGACCACATTTGCTTCCTCTCTCTCTATTTGTGTTTTTGTATAATTTTTGTTTTTTCTTCTCTCAACCTTTTGAGAGGTGTTTTGGCTTGAACTTCATGCCACTTTGCCTCTAACTCTTTCAGATAAGAACCTCCTGGGAATAATACCGTGATAGGATCGCCCCACTCCAGAAATAGAGCTTTGACACCCTCCACTTACCTATCTAATGTTACTTACTGTCTACATGAAAGTTTTCCCTGTTGTCCCAATAATTTGTTGCTGTTCTTTGTTTTTCAAGTCCAGGATCCAATCCAGGACCCATACATCCCTTTCCATTTTCATGTCTCCTAATCTCTTTAATCTGGAACCGTTCCCCAGTCTTATTTTTTTGTCCTGGATGTTGACATTTGTGAAGTGTTCAGGCAGAATGTCCTTCCATTTGGATTTGCCTGGTCATTTCTTCCTGCTGGAAGTCACTTAAACACTTTAGCAGGATATTACACAGGTGCCATTGGGTCCCTTTTAGTGTGTCACATCCAAAGACCCAGCAGATTCAGTTTGATCTTTTGGTTCACCTGGTGTCCGTCACTGTCTGTTTTTCACTCGGTCCTCCAGCCCAGCTTTCCCTGTGTCCTTCACAAAACCTTCTTTGACTCTGCAGCTGGACACCACCATTCCCCCACTCCTTCCACAGCGCTAAGGATCTGTAACTTTTATTTGATGCTCGCGATGTTCTGTGACTGTCGCTTCTTTTCCCAGCGACACAGTTCACTCCTTGGGGGCAGGGTCAAGCCATCTGTCTTTCTCTCTCCGTGCCTCTCCTGCCACCATGTCGCCCAGTCTGGTGGGCACAGGAGGAGCTCAGTATATCCGAAATCATTCACCCCCTACCACCACCTGCATCGCCTCTAGCACTGGCCTCCACGTTTGGGGACTGACCCTCTGTTGGGATGGATTTCTTGATTTCAGATCGCCATGGGCGTGCCTCTGCACCGGCTGAAGGATATCCGGCTTCTCTATGGAGAGTCCCCATGGGGGGTGACACCCATTTCTTTTGAGACCCCTTCCAACCCTCCCATCGCCCGAGGCCATGTCATTGCGGCCAGAATCACCAGCGAAAACCCAGATGAGGCAAGTCTGAGGGCCCTGAGTTTCCACCATCTCCGACCTCTCAGCATGTGGCAGACCCCGAACCTTAGCCTGTTGAGACACCCAGGTTCACAGTTTATAGGCGAGGACGCAGGGATGCGGGAAGGGACATGCCACAGTTTATCCACATGTGATGTGTCCCAGGTACCAGGCAGATGCCTTCATATGTCAGTTACATGACAGCCCTGCCGCTGGGCTTTGTGACCCCACATTACAGCTCGGAGGTTGGGGTGACCACCTTCACACCCGGGACTTGGTGAGGCCATGGCCAAGGCCCACTGGTGGACTTTATAGACCACGTCCATCTTTGGGACAAACAGCCAGGTTTAGAGCACAGGCCCTTGGATTTCTGGCCCCATGAACTTTTTGCTGCAACATACAATCTGGTTCATTCTAAGGAGTCCCTATGTGACTTGTTCCTACTTGTGCCTTAAGATACCAACCAGCTGGCATCTATCAAGTTTACATGCTTACTGACAGTTGATGGTCACATAATCTCCATAACCTACCACAATTTAGTTGTTTAATAACTACATTTAAGAAATTTGGAAAAAAAAAAAAGAAATTTGGGATAAGAGAGGTTTGGGGTTTTTTATTTTTACCCCCCCCACACCTTTTTTTTTCTGGTAAATAAATTTATTTATTTATTTTCGGCTGCATTGGATCTTCGTTGCTGTGCCTGGGCTTCCTCTAGTTGTGGAGAGCAGGGGCTACTCTTCGTTGCGGTGCGCGGGCTTCTCATTGTGGTGGCTTCTCTTGTGGCAGAGCACGGGCTCTAGGCTCGCGGGCTTCAGTAGTTGTGGCATGTGGGCTCTAGAGCACAGGCTCAGTAGTTGTGGTGCACGGGCTTAGTTGCTCTGCGGCATGTGGGATCTTCCCGGACCAGGGCTCGAACCCGTGTCCCCTGCATTGGCAGGCGAATTCTTAACCACTGCGCCACCAGGGAAGTCCTCCCACCCCACCCCCACCTTTTTAATGAAAGAATTTTAAACTATGGTGACTGTATTAGTTTGGGATCTTTGGCTACAGGCCAACAGTCAGTTCTGATGGTGGACAAGCAAAAGGGGAAATTTTCAGAGGGTTGATGCCTTGTTCACAGGTGCCTGGGAGGATGGAGGATCACGTGTAGAAATAGCCCAGGCACCTGGAACTTTCCTTCTCTTGCATCCAGGCATGTCTGCCAAAACGAATGCCTCCATCACAACTTCAAGGGTTCTAATCCCAGCAAGAGGATCCAACCCACCCCTCCCTTTACCACAGTTATACTCAGAAGGGGATGGGTCATCCCCGCAAAGGGAATTATGTGTGTGTTAGCATCAGCAAGGGCTAACCCTGGATTTCCTTACCTGCTAAAATTTTCATAATCTGGAATTGGAAATCCAACTCCTCTTTTTTTTTTTGGCTGCGCTGCACAGCATGTGGGATCTTAGCTCCCCGACCAGGGATTGAACCCGTGGCCCCCGCAGTGGAAGCATGGAGTCTTAACCACTGGACCACTAGGGAAATCCCGCCAACTCCTCTTTTATTTACACTTTTTATTATCAACAATGGCAAACATTTAAAATCAGTATGTACCTTCGCTTAGCTCCATCAGTGATCACCAGTCCCACTTGGTGGTGATTTTTTGACTTTTTTTTTTTTTTAAGTAAAAATGACACACATTGACGTGCTCACCTGGAAACACCTGCACCTCTAGTGAGAAGTATCAGTGTTTTATTCGTCACGCTAAGCTCTTGGGTGTGGGGGGGCGGGGCTCTTGGGTTTTCCTAGGATTTAATTCTGATGAAACTATATCTGGAGTAACTATTTCTTCCATTTTGCTTTTTCTGTTCTGGGCTCCAGGGGTTTAAGCCGAGCTCTGGAACGGTCCAGGAGTTGAATTTCCGCAGCAGCAAGAACGTGTGGGGTTATTTCAGTGTGGCTGCCACTGGAGGCTTACATGAATTTGCCGATTCCCAGTTTGGGCACTGCTTCTCCTGGGGAGAGAACCGGGAAGAGGCCATTTCGTCAGTATCTCCCTGCCTCCCTTCCTTCCCTCCCTCCCTCCCTTTGAGAAACTAAAAATTAACCTGCTGCTTCAGATGTAGCAGCACTTTAGGAGATGGGTAGCAGATCCTATTTTATTTTATTATTATTTTTTTTTGCGGTACGCGGGCCTCTCACTGTTGTGGCCTCTCCCGTTGCGGAGCACAGGCTCCGGATGCGCAGGCTCAGCGGCCATGGCTCACGGGCCCATGTGGGATCTTCCCGGCCCGGGGCACGAACCCGTGTCCCCTGCATCGGCAGGCGGACTCTCAACCACTGCGCCACAAGGGAAGCCCCATGTATCTTTTTAAATTGGAGTTTTGTCCAGATATATGCCCGGGAGTGGGATTGCTAGATCTTATAGTAATTTTATTTTTAGTTTTCTGAGGAACCTCCATACTGTTCTCCATAGTGGCTGCACCAACTTACATTCCCACCAACAGTGTAGGAGGGTTTCCCTTTTCTCCACACCCTCTCTAGCATTTCTTATTTGTAGACTGTTTAATGATGGCCATTCTGACCCATGTGAGGTGGTACCTCACTGTAGTTTTGATTAGTGGTACCTCACTGTAGTTTTGATTTGCATTTCCCTAAAAATTAGCGATCCAAACCCCCTCATCTTAACATTTCTCCTGCCTTGACCTGGGAACAAAAGGTAAACACCAGTTCAGTTTGTAAAATTAAACATTCTTGTGGAGGTGTCTTTTAGAGTGAAAGACATTTCATTTGCAAAGCATTTAAATCTGTCTGGGCTGGGGCACTTAGCCATGAATTAAATGGCGTTTGCTGCTTTGAGGGAGAGAGTTTCTTTGCCAGCTTTGAATAATTCATCTTAATCAGTGAAAAATTGAGACGCTTGGAGCAAATAAGGATTAATAAAAGGTGGGATGGTGGTCAACCAGCCCAGCTGTCTCTGAGTGAAGGGACCTGTGTCTTGTCCCACACTGTGAGTGGCCAGTAATCACTTCAGCAGAATAGGAAGGAAAAATTCCAGCTCTTATTGCTGTCAGTGTCCAAGAGGGGGATCAACTGTCCCTGTTTTCCCAGGACTGAGCGTTTCCCGGGATGTGGGATTTCTCAGTGCTAAAACTGGGGAAGTCCTGAGCCAACCGGGACAAGTTGGTCACCTTTGAATCCAGTGACTCAGCCTGTAGATGCAGGTTCAGGTCCCACACCCAACTTGCAGTAGCCTATTTGACACCCTCATTTAAGCTCACTGCGTCCTCATTTTCTCACCCTCCCGCTGGGTCTCGTGGCCCCTTTGTCACACCTGCTGGCAGCATGCAGGAGCGTCGTAACTGGTGTGAAAGCTCTCCTCTCCCAGGAAGGGTTCCTATGCCCCCTCTTCTTCTGGTGCCTTTCCCCATAACTCTCTCCCTATTATTTCATGGAGAACGGAGGTTTCTGCCCCTTGGACTGGACACCCTGTTTGGGGGGAGGCAGCCCCTCTGGGAAACTGGAGGCGGTTACAGCCAAGCACGTGTGGGCTGGTGACCGCCACGCCCAGAGGGGGGCACTGGTGTTAGCCACCTACTCGTGCAACCCAGGCACACTGGACAGCTGTGTGGACAGGTAAAGAGCGGCTCGTTCTTGGGACACTGGGGGATTTTGGTAGGTCCAGCGGGAGAGGGAGTCAGAGCAACTGGCATGGTTAATAACAATTATAATCACTGTAATAAATCATTTCATAGCAGTTAAGGTTTATTGATCAGTGACCATGTGCTTTATACAGACTGTCTCATTTTAATCCCCAAGCATCTGTGTGAAGGCAGGGTTATTCCCCCATCTTCCAGATGAGGAAACTGAGGCCCAGGCATTTAAGCCACTGGCCCAAGATTTGCTGTACCAGTCAATGCTGCAGCTGACATTGCCCCAAGCCGTCTGACTCAGGGCCCTCCCTAAACTTCTGTGTGGTTCTGACTCACTGGAAACCACTCTAGAACTCTGATGACGTGTACGTTAAGTGGGAAAACAATCCGTGTGCCTTCCCCTCAAGGAACATGGTGGTGGCTCTGAAGGAACTCTCCATCCGGGGCGACTTCAGGACCACCGTGGAATATCTCACCAACCTCCTGGAGACCGAGAGCTTCCAGAACAACGACATTGACACCAGCTGGTTGGATAATCTCATCGCCGAGAAAGTGCAGGTGGGGAGCTGGACGTGTCTGCCCTGGGGGTCCTGGAGCCCTCCTGGCTCCCCGTGGCTTTGGTCACTGTGGTTACTGACGTGCAGAGTCTCTCCCAGGCCGAGAAGCCGGATATCATGCTGGGGGTGGTGTGCGGAGCCTTGAACGTGGCCGACTCGATGTTCAGGACCTGCATGACGGATTTCTTACACTCGCTGGAAAGGTGGGGCCCATGGGTACTTCCTTTCCCCTCTTGGGATATGTGCTGGTGGCAAGTAAGGCAGAAGCATGCTTTATTTGGGTATAAATCCATCAGCAAGCAATCAGTGACCCTCTCCTACGTGCTTGCCTCTGTAGAAGTCCTTGGACAAACCTGGGCTGCCCTAGAAGACGCTGGGGTAGGGGGTGGGAGGGGAGGGATACTCGAGGCCAACGCAGCCATCATCCTACAGACAGCGGTGCGCTTATTCGCGCTGACCTGTGCAAGGTACGTCGTAACACTCAGGAGTCCAGAGAGGAGGAGGTGGATTTGAGAAGCAAAGCAGGTTATAGGTCACCTCTACAAATGGTCCTTTCCCAGACCCTCATCTGAATCAGATGACCAGTGAAATGGACCCTGTGGAAGTGGCCAGGAGCTCCCTCTTGGGATAGACCAGGGTTTCCCAACCTCGGCACCACTGACCTTTCGGGCTGGGTCATCTTTTGCGGTGAGGGCTGTCCTGTGGGACAGGGTAGGAAGTTAGCAGCATCCCTGGTCCCATCCACAGCATCCCCTCTCCCCCTGGAAGTCAGAACAATCAAGTATGTCTCCAGATATTGCCAGATGTCCTCGGGGTAGAGGCAGACCCCACCTTGAAAACCACTGTGGTAGGCAAAGGAAACTACTGCAAGGGAACTAGAAGGGCGAAAGTTCTTAGTGCTTGGATAATCTGCTTTTGGATGGTGATAGAATCCCAATCCGTGCATTCGTTTCTTTCATAAGCGGGTGGCAGAATTCCCACATAAGGAATTTTTTCAAGAAGAAGCAATAGGATTATTGCTTCTTAGAGGAGCCTTTTTGAAATGTCACATCCTGTAGCAAGAGCAGTTTCCTTAAGTTCTAAGGGATGTCAGGTTCCTTGGGACTCTCCATTCCTTGCCTTTTATCAATCAGGTGTGTTGATAGTTAGAAGAGGCAAAGAGTGGGTGGATTTTCACATCCAGGGGATGGATGGCTGCGGAGTTCTTGGTCACTCCCAAACTGACCACAGGTCTGTCTTCTCTCTCAGGGGCCAGGTCCTCCCCGCAGACTCTCTGCTGAACATTGTGGATGTAGAATTAATCTACGGAGGCGTTAAATACATCCTCAAGGTAAAGGTCCCTGTTAGATGTCTCCCACACTCTGGTGGCTCAAGGGAGTTTTATTTCTGCAGTGGGCCATCCCTGCAGTGGATTTTCTCATGCTTGGTCCCAGGACTCCCCGTGCAGTCCCGTGACCTTGAAATCTAAGGTCTTTGGATTCCAGAACCCGTAGGCTTGAGCCACGCACACAAGGCACGTTAGAGCATGTGTTGGTTTCCCGTGGCTG
Source organism: Lagenorhynchus albirostris (assembly GCF_949774975.1). Lineage (NCBI taxonomy): Eukaryota > Metazoa > Chordata > Mammalia > Artiodactyla > Delphinidae > Lagenorhynchus > Lagenorhynchus albirostris. The sequence goes on from NC_083108.1 coordinate 70,789,993, forward strand.
CCGTAATGAAGTCCCATAAACTGGTGTCACTTCAAACAACAGAAATTTATAGTCTCTCAGTGCTGGAGGCCGGAAGTCCAAAATCAAGGTGTTGGCTGGGCCATGGTCTCTTTGAAGGCTCCCAGGGAGCACGCATTCCTAGCTTCTGGTAGTTGTGGGCAGTCCTTGGTGTTCCTTAGCTTGTAGGTTGTCACTCCAGTCTCTACCAGTCTCTGGCTTTGTACGACCACCTTCTCTGAGTGTGTCTGTGTCTGTCTGTCTGTCTTCACATCCTCATCCTTCTGTGCCTGTCTCTCTGGGTCTCTTCTCTTACAAGAACACCAGTCAGACTGGATTTAGGGTTCAGCCTAATCCGGCACAACCCCTCCTTAACTAACTACATCTGCAAAGACCCTGTTTCCATTAAGGTCACAAGCCGAGGTTCCAGGGAGGACTTGAATTTGGGGGGACATAATTCAACCCCGTACACAGTGTGAGCCGGACCACTGCTCAAGAGCAGAGCGTCTGGCTGCACTGCCCAGGGCTGTGAGACTGGCTTTGTCCAGCATCTCTGCACCGAGAATCAATGTGTGGATTTCTGACTGCTTCCGGGTCTATCACCGGCATCCCTGGAGCTTGTCAGGGTCGCTCTTCTCTGTTGGAAATATCTAGTTACCCGTCCTGAGCCGTCCCAGGCCAATTCAGCAGAGTATCAAAGAATGTTTGAGATGTGCGAGCACAGGGTGAGCCCCCCGGGTCCAAGTCGGGGTGACCTTTGGAGCGATGTGTCCCTGGGAAGCCAGGGCCTCCCCAGCACTTCCCAGCCTCACATTCCATGGAAAAGGCAACAGAATTTTTATTTTCTCTTACTTGATTTTGAACATTGCTGAGCATACATTGATCTTTCAACTTTGGAGAGTCTCAGGCTTCGTTCAGCCACACGAGTGTGTTATCCACGTAACGTGTGTAAAATCGCTTCCCTTTTGCCTCTGATGCTTCCTGGCTACCTCTGGGGGTCCCCTCAACTTGATTTTAAATATGACACATGCTCGTTGCAGAAAATTTCAAAACAGCAAACAAGCATGAAGCGTCAGAAAAACAGTCCACCATGGGGAGCTCCCTGCTGGTCTAGTGGTTAGGATTCTGCGCGTTCACTGCTGTGGCCTGGGTTCAGACGTTTTAGCAGACTTCTTTTCAGTTATTTTTTTCCTTATGCATTGCATTTATAAAGTTAAGATCATAGTGCAAATGTTTTTACTGCTTTGATATTGTCATGGCCTATAGTTTCCCCCTGTTATTAGCAAGTTTTCCTAACATCAGTTTAGAGTCTGCAGCACGGTCCAATAGTACTTTCCGCAGGTATGGAAATGTTCTAAATCTGCTCTGTCCAGTATGGGCCACCTGGGGCTATGGAGTACTTGAAATGTGGCGAGTGTAACTGAGGAGCTGAATTCTATCTTTCATTTAATTTTAATTAACTTACATTTGAACATCTGGCTAGGGGCTACCATATTTGACAGTGCAGTCTAGAACATTCCATGGCAGCACCCACTGTTGGAGAGCTCGTTTGATTCTAGGTTTTCCCATAAATAACGTGGCAATAAATATTCCTCTATTTCTTGCCATCTTTTGTCACTATATATATATTTTAGAGGTTGAGGGCTCTTTAGGGTGTTAGTTTTCTGAGAGAGAGCACATACTTTGAACTGAGGGCCAGGTGGGGCTGGTATTTCAGATTGAAATGCAGAGCTGAGGCCAGGGCCTGGCCATATATGTCTCCTTCCAGTGTCCCAGATCCATTGTGTGCCCCTGGGCAGGGCCAGGTCTAGCGGGCAGAGCCCAAGTCCATGTCCAGGCCACTGATGGAGGCCCCAGGTCTGCCTCACCCAGAGCAAGACCCCCATCTCCCTGGCTCCCAGGGCAACCCTGCTTGGAGACAGGATCAGAAGAAAGCCCCCAGCCCTCAAGGGCACACAATGGACAGTGATGCCCAGCCTGGGGCTACACCTGCGGCCGGCAGCCACTAGCCCACCCACAGCGCAGGTGTGGCTCGCTGACCCCGGGCTCCCTCCCCGTCGCTGCTCCCTTGGGGTGAGCGAGGGCTGGGCCTCGAGAGGTGAGGTGTCCACCCCAGCACTTCCGCTGTGGACACTAGCCTTTGCTTGTGGTCAGGGGGGCCAGGCGGTGCTCTGGGGGCACAGGGTCAAGCAGGCATCCTCATTTCAGGTGGGGACATTGAACTGTCCCCACAGGTGGCCCGGCAGTCTCCAACCATGTTCGTCCTCATCATGAACGGCTGTCACATCGAGATCGACGCCCACCGGCTGAACGACGGGGGGCTGCTGCTGTCCTACAGTGGCAGCAGCTACACCACGTACCTGAAGGAGGAGGTCGGCAGGTGTGTGGTCGTGGAGGGCACACAGAGCCAGCTCTCCCCTGCAGGTCTGAGGGTCTTAGCTAAGGCACCTTCTCTGGAACGTTCTGGGGCTCCTGGAGAGGTTAATCTCTCGGCTGGAATTCCATGCAGCTGGCAGGCATTTATGGGAGGCTCCCAGGGGGCCCTTTTCTAGTGACTTGGGAGGATTCAGAGCCGAATGGGACGTGACTCCCAGCTCCACGGCCTGCAAGGTGTGTGCTGAGTGCCAGAGGCTCCGGGTCTGAGCTGCAGTGTCGACACCCATCAGGTCAAGGCTTGGAGAAGATGAGGTCGTCCGATTAGGGAAGGGGCTGTTTATTGAGCATCTGCTTACACCAGATGCCGCGCTAGGTGTTAGGATACAGCCGTGGTCATGACTCATGGAGTCTGTGGGGGAAGAGACACATCGAACGAGCAGATGGCGGCAGGAAAGCTTGCTCTGTGTCCGGATGGGTGGAGGGCGGGATGATCCGGAAGCACTTTGCACGGGGGCATCGCGTGTCCTCCTGGTCCAGCGTGTCTGACCACCCTGAGCTCACACGATGAAACAGACCCGCCCACCCCCACGGAAAGGCAGCAAAGACCCCCCCCCCGACCAAGAGACTAAGATGGGGAGGAGTGGGGTTCCAGAGGCCCCGTGCCTGAAAATGCTCGTTAGATTCCCTTCCGAATCCTCGATGGAAGAAGGTGGACTAGATTCATCCCAGATCGGTGTTTTTTTTACCTCTTTTTAACCCGTGTTCTATCTGCCAAGAATGTTCAAGATGATGATAAGCTCCATCCATGCGGCATGCTCTTCCCAATTCTAAGGTGAAGGCTTTCAGTGGGTCAGTATTTACTGAATAACAGTGATTGATCGCTTTCTCTATGCCAGGGCCTGTTGGGATTATGTCAGGAAAAGGAGCTAGTTTTCAGCCAGTAAAGGGTCCCACCCAGCTCACTCCCAAAGTCTCTGCGGTAACTGTCAAATGCTACCATTTGGGAAAAATGGAGTCAGTCCCTCAACCCACACACAGGGTGATGCTCCCGGCTGCCTTTAGGAAGGGAAGAGGCTGTCGAAACCCTGACTCGGGCACCTGGGTCGACGGTCCTCCCCAGTCTCCCCACCACCTCCCCACTCCTTCTCTCTCCAGTTACCGAATCACCATCGGCAACAAGACGTGTGTGTTTGAGAAGGAGAATGATCCCACGGTCCTGAGAGCCCCTTCGACGGGGAAGCTGATACAGTACATGGTGGAGGACGGGGACCACATCGAGGCTGGGGGCAGCTATGCTGAGATAGAGGTGACCGCAGAGCTAGCCCCCTGGGAGGGAGGGAGGGCTGCAGCCAGGTCTCCCTTACACCCCCTCCCCCAGGGAGGGCCATCTGCCAATGCTGCTTCATCTAAGCCAACAGACCTCCCCTCTCACCTGGGCTGTCATCTGCAGATTCCTAAGAGAGCCATGTGTGCGGGGTTCAGCCCCAATTCCCTGCAATATCCAAAGGGAAAAAAAAATCTCAAAAATGTATACCTCCCCAGGAGTGAGTAAGAACCGATGAACGATCATGATGCGGACAATTAAACAGTGGTAAGCCAGGCTTCCCTGGTGGCGCAGTGGTTGAGAGTCCGCCTGCCGATGCAGGGGACATGGGTTCGTGCCCCGGTCCAGGAAGATCCCGCGTGCCGCGGAGCGGCTGGGCCCGTGAGCCATGGCCGCTGAGCCTGCGCGTCCGGAGCCTGTTGCTTCGCAATGGGAGAGGCCACAATAGTGAGAGGCCCGTGTACCGCGAAAAAAAAAAAAAAAAAAAAGTGGTAAGCCAACAGAAGCAAAGCACTTCCCACGTGGCAAGCACTATCCTAAGCATTTTATCTGTCTTTAATTACCTTCTTTAATCTTCCCAGCAATCATATAAGTTGGACACAAATGGGACCCCCGTTTTGTACATGAAGACACGGGGCCCAGGCAGGCTAGGAACTCACTCAAGGTCACATCAAGCCAGGATTCAAACCCGGCCTCCATTCTCTGCTGCCCAGGAAAATAGTGATTTTTGTAATGAAAATATAGCAACGGTAGTAGCTGACGCTTGTCGGCCTCCTATTATGTGCCGTCCTGCTTCATCCTTATCAGCGCCCTGTGAGGCAAGACTGTCATTTCCTCCCATTTTACTGTTGGGAAAACTGAGGCTCAGAGAGGGGAAGGCACGTGTGGAGATCACAGAGTGATGGGTGGGAGCAGGGTTCCATCCCAGGCCTGGCTGACTTGGGTGCCCAAACTGTGAACTTCTGAGCAAAGGGTGGGACAGTCCTGTCGGTCTGCAGCCCACACGTGATAACAAAACTCATCACGTCCACACGGCCCGACTCTCAGACCAGTTCAAGGGGCTGATGACTGTACTGCAGTCATGTTCTTCATTCCCCAGAGGGTTTTCTCACTGCCTTTAAAAACCGGAGCTGGTCACAAAATGCACCGCATTTTAGGAATGTGTGTGTCAGTCACCCTACAGCATATGATTCATCTGTATTTCTAAGAGAGAGGCCTTCCTTTGGAAATAAAGATCAGTTTCCATGTCTGTAAAATGGGCACAATGAACACCTGCCTCTCTGGCTGGCTTTGCAGATGGAAAAAATGTATGCCCAGCATTGTGCCTGGTACACAACAGATTGTGTAAATGCTGGTTCCCTCTCTCCCCTCCGCTTGAACTCTGCCCACGGAGTCATTCAATGTAAATGACACGGTCCCTGCTCCAGAGTTACTAGTTTGGGGTGACACCGGCCAGTCCTAGTGGGCTCCGTCTAATTTCTTCTTTCTGCAAAACAGGTGATGAAGATGATCACGACCCTGAATGTGCAGGAAAGTGGCCGGGTGAAGTATGTCAAGCGCCCAGGGGCTGTGTTGGAAGCAGGCTGTGTGGTGGCCAGGCTGGACCTCGATGACCCTTCTAAAGTGCACCCGGTATGTGGCACCCGGCACAGCTACCCCGTGAGCCAGATAGGCTTGTGGCCCTGGATCTCCCGCCACCACCTGCTCCCAGCAGCCAGCACGATGGGCGTAGGAGTGTGTCTGCCTGTGCTCACATCCTTCTCAGCAGCTTCCCATCCCACTTAGAATAAAAGCCATGTGTTTCCGATGATCTCCAAGACCCCTCTTGAGCTGTGCCCTGCTTTCTTCCCTGGCTTCATCTCCTCCCCCACTACCCCTCCCTTAATCTAATGCTCCAGACCCGTCCCCCTGGGGCCAGCTCCCTCTGCCTGGAAGAACCTTCTCCCAGACGCTTACAGGGGAAGGGTTCTTCCTGTGAACTTTGACGCAAACATCATCCCCCCAGTACGTTATATAGAGCTGTCAGGTCTCTGTGACATGACATGACTTACCCTCCTAGAGTGAGCCAGGCCTGCGGGGAGGTGGCTTGCCATCTATGCATGTAATTTTGTTTTCTCTACAATAATTAGTGTATATGCCCAGGAAAAAAGAAAAGCTAGAAAAGCATTTTTTTAAAAAATCAAATCGATTCTTTTCTTCAGACTATTCTATTAGTTTCATTTGTTTTCTTCTCCTTCTTTTCATTATTCTTTTTAGAGGGTTCCCAAAGCTAGAAATAGACTGAGCTTTGTTAGATCACCAGGAAGGTCTGTGCTTGCTTTGTGATTCCTTTTAGCAAACGTTTCCCGGGCTAGGTTCTTGAGACAGCGCCCAGCCACAGGTCAGGAGGCTCACAGATGCCCGTGAGAAAGACAGGCAGATAAGCCTTTGTAATTCAGCTCAGTAAGTGCAGTCAGAGGGACTGCGCTTGGCCGCTGGCTGTGAGGGCCCAGGTGGAGAAGCCAGCAGCAGATTGTGGAGAGGGGAAACCCTCCGGTTAATCTTCAAGGGTGAGAGGAGCCTGCAGGGTTGGGAGTGGAGTCGAGGGACAGGAAGCTGAGGGTTCTGGGCCAGCAGAATAGCATGCCCCAGCTCCTGGGTCCCAGTGCCTCCCACAGTTGGTGTTGAGTGGATATTTGTAGAGTAAATTAACAGACGAATGGATACATTAAGTCAGTGTTGCCCCTTTGGGGAGCTTTTTATTTGGGGATCCTTTAAGGCTAAATGTTTATGATTTACAAAAAGCACATACACGGGCTTCCCTGGTGGTGCAGTGGTTGGGAGTCCGCCTGCCGATGCAGGGGACACGGGTTTGTGCCCCAGTCCGGGAAGATCCCACATGCCATGGAGCGGCTGGGCCTGTGAGCCATGGCTGCTGAGCCTGCGCGTCCGGAGCCTGTGCTCCGCAACGGGAGAGGCCACAACAGTGAGAGGCCCGCGTACCGCAAAAAAAAAAAAAAAAGCACGTACACTTGCATGACAGTTTCCTAAATTTTCACCTTGCTAGGCATTCATCTTTGGGGTTCGAGTGAGACTGAAATAAATGGAAAAAAACAGGAAGATGATCTTGGTTTGAAAGCAAAGCAAAACAAAAACATCTGTCGACAAAAATAATAAACAGTCTTTAATAGGAATAGAAAGAGTTTTATTTGAACCAAACTGAGGACCATAGCCCGAAAGACAACCTTTCAGATAACTCTGAGGAACTGCTCCCAAGGAGCCTTTTTTTCAGCACAGTTTTATGTCTTGTCAGAACAAAGAACATGAAACAAGTCAGGGATACATTCCTTCAAGGTTTCAGGACACACACACACACGCACACACACAAACAGAACAGATCAGCACGTACACAGCGAGTCCATATGGCCTTGGCACCTGGGAAGGGAATCTTATCATCAAAGGAGAACCAGCATGGGCGTCCGAGGAAGGGAGGCATTTCATCTTTATTTTTAACCTGGACATTCTTTACTTCTGGTCAGTGCGCCCTTTTCTTTAATAATTAAAGCTCATGTACGGTGTATGTTTGATTGGCTACAAACTGGCTGCTCTAGTTAGCATGAAATTCAAGTTAACTCATGTAGAAGCCAGAATCACTTCCCCAGATCTCAACATGTGAACATTTTGTTTTCAGTCACATCTAATGCCCTCCAGAATTATTTGGGGTACATAATTGACTCTGACATTTGTAAAGGGGAAGATGTGGAAACCTCACACAGGGGTGTGAATGTAGCAATTTTAACTTTCCAATACAATGTTTTCTTCTGTTCCCCCCTCCCCCGCAGGCTTCATGATAACCGCATTATGTGTATTGTATATATTGTGTGTTGGTAGCTCTGCCTCGGCCCTTGGCTTGCATGTCTCATTCAGAGGCCACAGTGGCCTTGACCTCTGACTCCTGTGGTGTCCCATCAGGCTGAGCCATTCACGGGAGAGCTCCCCTCCCAACCAACGCTGCCCATCCTCGGAGAGAAACTGCACCAGGTTTTTCGCAGCGTCCTGGAAAATCTGAGGAACATCATGAAGGGCTACTGTCTGCCGGAGCCTATTTTTAGCATCAAGGTGGGTCACGTGGGCAGGGTAGGTGTGTATCACACACACGTGCATAGGTCCGTATGAGAGCCAGAAGATCCCAGAGATCTTTATTGAGGTAAGAAATGAGAAAATGATTCATCCTCTGTTGTTTCTATCAAGGACCCGTTCTCAGGAAGTTCCTCAGTTTCATTGTAAACATCAGTGTATGTTTCTCTCTGATTATAAACTGTTGTAAAGGTGACGTTGCTTTTTGGGGTTGGGTTCAGCTCAACACTGAGAATGTTCACATAGTAAGTTAAGAAAGGAGTCGATGTGGGTCACCCTCCTAAAGAGACAGCGAGGAAGGGCTTTGTCCAGAAACACAACTCTGTTCATCATCCCAGGGTCCCGTTGTCTGTAGAGAAACAAGTCCTCAAATTTTCAGACCTCCGTGAAAGACCCATGCTGCTAAACTCAACGTCAGTAACTATAAAACTGCTACATCCCATTCCATCCCAGAAAAGCCAATCACGGTGCTGGTGGTCGTAGTAATAACTCAGCCCTTGTCCTGTACATGCTATGTGCCATCTACTACTCTAAGTACTTGAACCTTATTAAGTCATTTCACCGTCCCAACAACCTAGGAGGTAAGAACTCTTCTTATTTCCATTTTACAGGTGAGGAAACTGAGGCACAGAGAAGCTACAAAATTTGCCTGGTTTCACCCATGAGGAGGCAAAGAAGGGACTTGAACCCTGGCCCCCTAGCTTCAGAGTCCATGCACTTAGCCCCTAGGTTATGCTGCTTAATTGCTAGAATTACAACATTTTTTTAAGTCTTTGCACTTGCCTGTGTGTGCATGGTTTCATTTTTAAACCTTACAATCACGTTATGGGGTTGGCGCCATTATCCTCCCCATTCAAAGACCATCAACAGTTCTGCTTCCGGGTGAGCCGGAAGCAGTGCAATGCAGCTGTTAAGAGTCTCTGAGTCTGCCTGAGTTTGCTTCCTACTAGCTGGGTGACTTTGGGTAACTTAATTAACCTCTCTGTGTTTGAGTTTCCTCAACTGGAAAATGCAAATAATGATTATTCCTACTTCATAGGGTTGTCTTTGAGGATCAAATGAGAACATGCAAATCCAGGACCTAGGACAGTGTCTGGCACAAAGCCAGTGTCCCACAAATGTTTGCTCTTCCCACCTGGTGTTCTATCCCCACACCAGGCTGGCTGTTTGGATGCATGGAGAGGGGAGTGGGGCCCTCCTGGGTCGGGAAACTGGGTGTTCATTCCCCCTGTGGTCAGGGGGCCATTCTACTCTGGACTGTTCCACAGGCCACTGGGTCTGGATCTTTGGCCACTCAAGTGCACGGAGCCTGGATGGGCTGAGTGTGTCAGCTGCCCCATGGTGGGTGGCCGTGCCCATGCCCCCAGCACAGCCTTGGGCCGACTCTGTGCTCCCCGCTGCAGCTGAAGGACTGGGTGCAGAAACTCCTGATGACCCTGCGGCACCCAACGCTGCCACTGCTGGATCTGCAGGAGATCATGACCAGCGTGTCGGGCCGCATCCCCGCCCCCGTGGAGAAGGCTGTCCGCAGGGTGATGGCCCAGTACGCCAGCAACATCACCTCGGTGCTGTGCCAGTTCCCCAGCCAGCAGGTGGGTGCCCCCCACCCCCACCCCAGCCCCGCTGGGAACTTGTCTCCCCACCAGTGCGGACGTCCGGTCTCTGATCAAATCGGGCTTCACGAGACCCACTTACAGCCGAGATGCTGGGGACTGAGAGTTTTCTTTCACGCCTTCTCTGCAGGATCGCAGCATTTCCCCCAAAACAACAGTTGTTTAGAGGAACATAAACAGTTATTAGGCCTCACTCTGTATAACTCGGCTTTGAAACAGGAGTAAGCAGTTGGTGCAAACAGAGTGAGCGTTTTCCAAAAATACGCTGGCTGACACAGTAGAGGACATTGTGAGCTCTTCTTGCCAGTGTGTCGTACTGATTCTCCCCCTCTGCTTTGTGTAAGGTGACAATCTTGGGGCTATACGTATATATAATATTATTTAAGAATGGAAACCATTCCCGGGTAGTATCAGAAATCTCTAATAATTCTACAATGGCCTCGTTTTGTTCTTTTTTGGGGTCGCTTTTATCAGGCGTTTTAAAGGAAATCTGCATTTTGAAGAGCCATCTCTTTTTTATCTTCATGCCCTCTGCCTGGTTATAAGGGCTGCCTCCCACCATCACCCCACCCACATGTCAGCAATTTGGGGCGCCCGAGGTCAGTGGAAGTCAGTTTATTCCCAGAGGTCAACCTCTAGGTTGGAGTATCGTTCGGCCATAAAAAGGAATGAAATACTGATTCATGCTACCCAGGGATGAACCTTGAAAACATGATGCGCAGTGAAAGAAGCCAATCATTAAAGACCACGTGTTGCCTGATTCCATTTATATGAAACATTCAGAACTGGCAAATCCATGGAGAAGAGGAAGTAGATCAGTGGTTGCCAGGGGCTGGGGGCAGGGGGGGTTGGCGAGTAGCTGCTAACGGTTATAGGATTTCTTTTGGGGGAGAAGAAAACGCTCTGAAATTGGATGGCGGTGATGGTTGCACAACTCTGTGAATACTACAAAGCACGGAATTAATTGTACACTTTAAAAGAAGGGGGGCGGAAGATGATGGTATATGAATTCTATCTCAACTAAAAAATCATGAAAACAAAGCTCTCAGGGACCCCAGTTGAGAAAAATACATGTTGGAACCTTCTGGGAATTTGTTATTGATGCAGGTTTTTCATTACATGTTTTTTTTGTCGCCACAGACAATATGCCGATCGCATTAAATCTAACTGTAAAAATACCCCCATAGCCAACACCCTCATGCTCCCTGGGGTTGGAAATTCCCTTCTCCTCTTTCCCCAGAGCATTTGTATTTGTGGAGAGGGATGATACAGTGGTGCATGTCTTTATGTGATTGTTGTCATTCTGAGCTCTTGAGTCCTCAAGCCACGTGTTGAGTGGGGTGTGCAGAGCTGTTTCTGGGTGGCCAGAGGGCTTTGGGGCTGGAATTTTAAATTTTTGAATGGGATCCCCATGGGAGCCTGTGGTGGGTCCTTCTGGTGACTTCTGCGTGGCAACCAGATTGTGTGGTTTGAGTGGCCTGTGACCTGTCCTGTTTTCCCATGCAGATAGCCACCATCCTGGACTGCCATGCGGCCACCCTGCAGCGGAAGGCCGATCGGGAGGTCTTCTTCATGAACACCCAGAGCATTGTGCAGCTGGTCCAGAAGTGAGTCCTGGGCCCTCCTTGGGGTGTGGTTATCACACTCAGTTATCCATGTATTGCCCCAGGGTGGTGCTATCTTAAGGGCAGGCTAAGACTGAGAGACAGTGCCTGGGGTCCGATACCCCACTTACAGCCCCAGCACAGCCCTTCCTAACAGCAGAACAAAGCAACACCCTTTACCTCCGTGAATCTCAGTTTGCCAGTCTGTAAACTGGGGATAAAAACACTTCACACACCATAAGTCATTTTGAGCTATGAGCAGATTGATTTTTGTAAAGTGCTGACACATAGTGAGTCCTTGTGGTAGCTTTGATTATGAGACAGTGGGATGAGATGGCTTTATAGGCTGTAAAGGATTATACAGATTATCCTTGCGGTTTTGGGGGATCCTTGCAAAGGAGGAGTTGGCGAAGAATTTGTATTTTATCTTAAGTAGTTCTTGAGCAGGGAGAACTATTCTGATGATAAAAAGAACTGCCCTTTTGCATGAAAACTCTACCCAGCAAGAAAGCTTTGCCTATAAGGACAGAATCCAAACATTCTCAGACTTCAGCGAATTCATTCAGCGCATGTTAGCCATGTGGCAGAAACTATCAGAGGTACAGAGGATATAGGACTATAGGAAAATGCCGTCCTTTTCAGGGCGCTCCCTGGCTCATGGGGACTCATACTAACAAGATAGGATTGCAGCTGAGGAAGGAGATTGGAGTTTGGATTCCCCACCAAGTGAGAGTCACAGCTGGATGTGCAGGATCACTTTGCCTCCCTTAGACTGCTAACACTAACCCATCCTTCAGCAATGGAAATGCCTAGGAGAAATGAACAAATGATAAACGAATCAAATTCCATAGCAGGATTTTGCGTGTTAAATATAAATCGCAAAGCTCTGTCTTATGTTGTGTTCGTGTGTGTTTTTAAAATCACATCTGAATAAAAGAGTATTTTAGGTTCTTTCTCTCTTTTGTTGCCCTTTGGTGATGCTGGGGTGAAGCTGCTTTCAGCTTCCCTAAAACTCAGCATCACATTCTCTTACACACTCAATTCCCTGTGTTCTGAAATAGTTTAGAAGAGGAAATGGTTTAAGGAACATCCAGGTTACCATTTGGTTTTAAAAGGGAAGTGAAATTTACACAGGGATCTTTTGGTAAATGTCCTTCAAGTTTTGTTTTGTTTTGTTTTCCAATCTGTCTTTATACATTGAGTGGTTAATTGAAAATTTTTGCTTTTCAACCATGCATGCAAGGCTGACCCCTTTCAGCATCCCAACTCTGTAAGTGTTTTTCCTTCTCTCTGGGGACGGGCAGGCATCATCCAAAGGGTCAGGCTTGGCCTCTCTTTGGATGTGTGACCTTGGGCAAGTCACTGCTCTCCCTGGCCTGCGGAGTTATTAGCACAAATGAACTAACTCACACATCCCTCCCAGGCCTAAATATTAGAGGGAGCAGCCTCCAGTTTCTTTATTAGTGTTTTCTTCTTTTTCAAATCATAAAAGTCCTGGCTGTGGATAACTCCGGCACCCCAGGAAGTAGAGTTGATCACTAAGCCAGCCTTCCCTTCCTCCCCAGATACCGCAGTGGGACCCGGGGCTACATGAAGGCGGTGGTGTTGGATCTCCTGCGAAGATATTTACTGGTTGAGCACCATTTCCAACAAGGCAAGAGTCGCCACCGCAAGCATTGGTGACAAGCCCAGGGGGGCAGGAGGGGCCCCGAGCCTTACCCCACGTGGCCTTTTGTCTCCCTGCAGCCCACTATGACAAGTGTGTGATAAACCTCAGGGAGCAGCTGAAACCAGACATGTCCCAGGTGTTGGACTGCATCTTCTCCCATGCGCAGGTGGCCAAGAAGAACCAGCTGGTGATCATGTTGATCGTAAGCAGGAAAAGTCACCCTTTACCCAGAGTGGGGGTAGCTCAGGGCTCCACCGACTTTTTCTGGAAAGGGCCAGAGAGTAAATATATTAGATTTAGCCCAGGATATGGTCTCTGCCCTGACCTCTCAATGCCGCTGTGGCTCAGTGAAAGCAAATGGGCATGGCTGTGTCCCAATAAAACTTTGCTTATAAAACTAGGCAGTAGGTAGGATTTGTTGACCCCTGGGGGAGATCATGACTAACCCACAAAGCACCTACTGTGTGCCAGGCACTCCTGACATGCTTTACAAATACTAACTTGTTTAATTCCCTAAGCAGCCCTAGGAGGTCGGTACCGTTCTCATCCTCCTTTGACAGAGCACAGAGAGGTGAAATCACTTTCCCAAGGGTACCCAGCTTATAAGTGCAGAGCTGGGATTTGAACCCACAGCATGGCTCCAGAGTCATGAGCTATGATTAGTCAAGGGGTATTGGATTCTGAGTCTTCTGGTAGGGCTTTCATTTTGCCTTCTTGGTGAAGCGTGGAATGTCTTTGTTCTTATTTCTCCTCCTACCGGGTAATAATTAGCAATCCTTTATAGCTAAAGATTTTTTTCCTTGACGTGACTTAGAAAATGCAGGATCAGTAGATAGTAGCAGAGACTTGGCCCAGGCATTCAGATTCCCAGCATTCATTGTTCTGTCTTTGTGGGTATTGAGGGAGTATAAGCTCTGAGCCATTACCGAGCCCTTCTTGCATTTAGGGCATAAGAGGAGTTGCAAAGACCAGTCGCATGCGGCCCTGGTCTCCAGCAGAAAGGTCCCTTGTTCAGAAGCAGAGAGGAGGGATGCACGTAGGAACCCTCATCCCTGCCTCTTCTGCAAGTTCTACCTCTAGATCTTCTTTCTTGCAGGAAGCCTCCCTTGACCTATCCAGGCCCTAGATGCTCCCCTCACACTGGGGCTCCTGGAGGGTAGCTTACACACCCTCACCAAAGCCTCCCATGTGGCCCTTACTCTGTTCATACCTGCCTCTATTTCCCCTCATCCCTCTTCTCTGAAACTGAGCTCCATAAGTCAGGCAACAACGTTTAGAGGAAAGAGGGAGAGGCCATAGCGACAGGAGAGCCCTGGGTTCAAATGCGGCTCTGCCTCGCACGTGCTTGGTAGCCTTGGGGCAAGGCGCGTTGCCTCTCCGAGCCTCAGTTTCCTCATCTGTAAAATGGGAATCATATAGTAACTTGTCAGTGGGTTGGGGGCATTTGAGGAAATGAGTGGAAAGGGTCTAGCTGCTTGCCCGGCCATAGTAAGTACCTGATAAGTGCCGGCCATTAACAGTGATGCAGGCAGAGACTTTGTTGTCTTTTTCTTCATGCCAGGAATTTAGGGCATGTTTTGGGGTGGATGAATGGGAGAGTGAATGAATAGGGGGGTGCTTGGTGGAGAGTGGCCAAGGGTATGTGTATCACACTGTGCAGGTTTGCGGGGGCAGCCACACCCCCACCCCCCTGGCCAAGGGTGAATGCTGGCCTGTTTCCTTCTGGTAGAACAGAGAGCCATTTGGATTTTGTTTCTCTCCCCCAAAGGATGAGCTCTGTGGCCCAGACCCTTCCCTGTCAGACGAGCTGACCTCCATCCTCAGCGAACTCACTCAGCTGAGCAAAAGCAAGCACTGCAAAGTGGCCCTCAGAGCCAGGCAGGTAGGGTCGCCAGCCGTGGTCCCCACCGTGCATGACGTCACAGGGTGCTGCCCTTCCCCACACGCGGCCCCCACCGTGCATGTCCCCTCTGCTGCAGCACCCGCCCCTTGGCTCCTCCCCATGAGGATGGCTCACCCCAGCCCCTCTGTCCCCTCCCCCTGCAGGTCCTGATTGCCTCCCACCTCCCCTCCTATGAGCTGAGGCACAACCAGGTGGAGTCCATTTTCCTGTCTGCCATCGACATGTATGGCCACCAGTTCTGCCCGGAAAACCTCAAGGTGAGGCCACCTCCATCCATGCACTTGGCAGAGAGCATGCGCCGTGGCCCACGTGGGGCCTGGGGTGGGAAAGCGGGCTCCCCCTTCCCTCGATGGGCTGGCACTCGGGTGCAGGGCACAGCTGCCAACTCCAGTGGTTTAGCCCAGTGTGGCCAGGGCTGCCCAGGGGAGGCTCTGGGAGAGGTTGAGTCCTGCAGGATGGACAGAGCCTCAGGCAGCAAGCCTCTCCCAGGAGGTGTGATGTTAAAAGTTCATGTGTCATGGAGCTTACTGGAAGCTGGGAGCACTCCCATGGTTGGGTCATGGCTTCATCTTCCCAGGGCTCCCCCACCTCCTAAATCTGCCTCATTCACAGGCTTCCAGGCACCCCCTCCACATCTGGAGCTGGGAGCCCTGGGAGCAGTCACCCCAGAACTGCCTCCATGTTCAGATCTCGTGGGCCTGGGAAATGGGCAACGTTTCGTGATAACAATACGACCAGCCTCCTTCCCTGCCCCCATCCCTCCTGCTTATCTGACTGCTGGTTAGAACTCGTTAACATTCCCTTTTCCTTCTTTTTCCCCCTTCCATTTCCTGTAGAAATTAATACTCTCAGAAACGACCATATTTGACGTCCTGCCCACTTTCTTCTATCATGCTAACAAAGTCGTCTGCATGGCATCCTTGGAGGTAAGTAGGAGAGAGGCCCCCGTAACAGCACCAGTACTGACCATGCCGGTCCTAACATCCACTGCCCGCCTGCCACATGCCTGACCCTGGACCACGTGCCTGGCAAACGTGATCTTATCATTCTCTGTACAAGGTAGGTCCTGTTACTTACACCTGTCTCACGGAGAAGAGAACAGAGGCTCAGAGAGGTGAAGCAGCTTGCTCAAGGTCACACAGCTAGGAAGTAGCAAAACCAGGATTCACATTAGGTCTGTCTTAGTCCAGAGTCCTTGCTGGTAAGCCGTGCTATCTTGTGTGCCATTCTAGCCTTCTCCGGACCAGGCACAGTTAAATATGAACCCCCAAGGGCCAAGTCTGAGGCACTTCACCCAAACTTTCCAACTCACCTGCCTTAGATACCTTTGAAAGACTTTTCCACTTGGAACTATGAGAGCCGGAAGGAGCCTAGGTGACAGTTTAAGGTGACCTCCCTGTGTGTCAGGCAGAGATGAACACGAGCAGTGGCAAAACCTGGATTAGAGCCAGGTTGTCTGCTTCCGCTCTGGTCTTCCTGAATTCAGGGGCTGAGAGGTGTTTGGTTAATTTCAGGACATCACGACGTTCCATCTGCTCTTTCAGAATCCTTTCAAGGAGTTATGAGATGATGTGTGTTTTCAACTTGACTGTCTTCCCCTGGTGATTTCTCCTCATTTCTTCAACTTGACTGTCTTCCCCTGGTGATTTCTCCTCATTTCTTTACCCTCTGAACTTGGAGTCTCAGTCCCCTGTGGTGCCCACTCTTCTGCCATCTTTTAGACCTCATGGGTCACCCATCCTGATGCCAGAAGGTTGACTGGGTCTCCATGGAGACTATTTTGGGCTTGTAAGCATGTTACAGCCAGTGTCTCTGGGCCTGCAATTTTTACCCCTCCCCTGGTTTCGATTCCAAGAACCCCTCCAGGCCCCACTCTTTGTTCGCAGCAGTGAGACCTAATACAGCTCTTAAGTAGCTACCAAGTGTTTTCCCCCGTCTTCAGTTTTCACCAGTAAGTATTGAGACCTACTGTATTCCAGCTGCTGGGGATACATTAGAGAATAACCATAGTCTCTGCCTTAGTGGAGCTTCTCTGGCTGGGGAGAGACACACACTCAGTATTTCTTTAATTATACACGTGATAGGGCCACAGAGGGAAAATGCAGGCCATGATGAGAATTGCACAGCAGTACTTAACCTTACCAGGAGGTTCGACTCAGACTTTGATGAGAAAGTGACATGAAAGTGTCTGAAGAGCAAGTAGGAATTTGTGGGAGGGAGAAGCAGAGAGATTCCAGTCAGTGGCGTGTGCAAAGGTCCAAGCTGTGTGACCTCTGGCAAGTTGCTTTCCTTCTCTGGACTCTTAGATTCGTGTACTTTAGATAGGGATAGTAATGCTGACCTCACAGCATGAGTAAGCATCAGATGTGAGTATTGATCACCATTGTCACCCATCATCCAAACACCTGTCCTATGTAGGGGGTCCTAAGTCTAGGGGTCCTGAGTCAGATAGAAAGCAGCAGCCCACCTTCCCCACTTAATAAAGTGCTGAATCCCATTTATTTCTGTTAGTGATTTTTCTAGGACGCTTTCTTAACACGTTCCATCACTTGGTTGGGCAGTTTTATTGAATAGGATCCAACCTTTTCTTCACAACTCAAGATGAGCATTATAAACATAAGGTTTTCACTTGGCCTCTTGAGTTGTGTAGAGTTTTGTCCCCGCTTAAAATGTGTCTGGTCCTCCCAGACCATGCCCAGGGTCACTGATTCTCTAGGAAGACTCTAGGACTCAGCATATAGATGTGCTCACAGTTGTGGTTTATTACAGCAAAAGGATACAAAGCACAGTCAGCAGAGAGAAAGGTCTCATGGGGTGAAGGCCAGAGGACACCATGCGCAAGCTTCCAGTGGTCCTCCAGGCACTTTTAATTCCTTGACAAACAAATTATGGCAACACATGTAAAAGTTGTCTACCACAGAAGCTCATTAGAGACTTAACACCCACAGTTTTATTGGGGACTGGTCACATAGGCACTCTCTGCCTGACACATACCAAAATTCTAAACTCCCAGGAAGAAAACACATGTTCAACATAAATCATGCTGTTTGCATAGATTAGGCAACGTCAACCATTCTTATCTGGGAATGGTGGGAATCCTCCCTAAATCTGGGTTCTTAGTTGCTAGCAAAAGGCCAGCCTTGCAAGCAGGCCTTTCAAAGGATAGCAATTAGGCCTGCTGTGTTAACTTTTGCTGCACAGTCCCTGGCTTCCCTATTCAATTAAAAAAATTCCCTATGCTTAGGCTCTAGAACCATGTGGTCCAATATGGCAGCCACTGGCCACGCATGGCTTTTGAGCACTTGCAGTGTGGCCAGTCTGACTGAGCTGTGCTTGAAGTGTAAGATACACACTGGATTCCAGAGACTCAGTATGGAGAAAGAATTTAAAATATCTTAATTTTTTTAAATTGATTACATGTTGAAATGATAATGTTTTAGGTATTGGGGATGACATGAAATATATTATTAAAATTATATTTAACCTCTTGCCTTTTTTTAAGTATCAACTGGAAAAATCTGAAATTGATTTAAAATTGCCTACGTGGCCTGTGTTGTATTTCTGTTGGACAGTGTTACTCTAGAGCAGGGGTCAGCAAACTATAGTCTGTGGGCCACATCTGGCCCACTGCCCGGTTTTGTAAATAAAGTTTTATTGGAACACAGCCACGCCTGCTCATTTACGTATTGTCAGTGGCACGAATGTATGCCCCCTGTAGTGGAAGCGTGGAGTCTTAACCACTGGACCGCCAGGGAAGTCCCTACAACAGCAGAATTGAGTAGTTGTGATAAAGATATATTCCACAAAATCCTGAAATATTTACTATCTGGTCCTTTGCAGAGAAAGTAGCATCCTGAAGAGTGAGCAAATTTGCTGTTAGCTACCACTTTAGGGATCATATTTCAAGATCGTTTCTGGGACCCTTCAGCCTGAGTTTTCTCAGGTGTTGAGGGCACTCCGTCAGCTGTGCTTCTGTTTCATTAGGTTTATGTGCGGAGGGGCTACATCGCCTACGAGTTAACCAGCCTGCAGCACCGGCAGCTCCGGGACGGCACCTGCGTGGTGGAATTCCAGTTCATGCTGCCCTCCTCCCACCCAAACCGGTACAGAGTGGTACCCACCTGGGGGGCCAGCTTGTGCTGCTTTTCTCCCTGACCACTGTAGCCCTGTTTCTGGAGGGACCCAGCAGGGATGTCTGGGAACTGCTGGGAAGACGTCAGGTGCACCACTTCCCCGCCCTGGCATCTCCCCCCATCTTTGTTCTCTCGTCTGTAAAATGGAGATAGCCCAGTGCTTATCTCCGGTAGCCACTGCCCACCTGTGGGATATTGAAATTAAAATGCATTACAATTAAATTAAAAATTCAGTTCCTCGGTTGTACCAGCTGCATTCAAAGTGTGCACTAGCCACAAGCTCACATGTGGCTTGTACAAACAACGTGGGCACAGTGAGCCTCCCTCATCATTTAGGGAATGGGGGCAACCCCAACTTCCTGGACGCCAGCCAAGGGCCAGCCTTGCATGTAGGTCCCTTTTTCAGGAGAGCAACTCAGGCCTGCTCTGTGGACTCTTTTCTGCCCCCGTCTGATGAGCAGCCCCTCCTTTGCTTGATTCCAGGACCCTATCCTAACTCCCCGGGGGACCCATTTGGATTTGCCCCTGGTGTGCAGCCAGTTCTGGGGGCAATGGCCACCTGAACTCCAGTGGGCTGCTGGCCTGGGGGTCAGTTTTGGTTTCTGGCCCTGTCCGTAGGGCGGGTTTGATGGAGGGGAGGGGTTAGGGGAGCAGAGGCCTGGAATGTCTTTCAGAACCAAGGCTGGCCCTTCACCAGCCTCCGGGGGCTGGGGCTCTCCAGGAGGAATTGGCGCTGAGTGCATTCTTACTCTGGGCTGAGTTCACTACTGTGGATTTATCAGGCAACCATGTTGGAATTGGACTTGCCTGCATGCACGTACTGTTCATTCATTTATTCATTCACGTGTGGAGCTCTTGCTCTATACCAGGTCCTGAGGAATCAGATGAGACTCCCCAGCCCCTGTCGCTCTACCCCGTCCCTTCCACCCCGATTCTAAGCCCCCCTCTTTCAGAAGGCTCTAATGTGGTGCTGGCTCACCGAAGCTTCCAGGGCAGGAACAGCTCTTGGGGCTAGATCCACCGGTGGCTGCCTCACCCCCTCCTTCGCACTCCTCTGCAGGATGGCCGTACCCATCAGCATCACCAACCCTGAACTGCTGAGGCACAGCACGGAGCTCTTCATGGACAGTGGCTTCTCCCCCAAGTCCCAGCGGATGGGGGCCATGGTTGCCTTCCAGAGATTCGAGGATTTCACCAGGTACCCAGTGTGGCTCAGTCTCCCCAGAACACCCCATGCACAGGGGTTGAGTGAGCTTCCCCTGACCCCCACCCATTCATTGCACACACAGGTGGGGGTGGCCCAGACACATGGCACAGCGAGTTAATAATAACAGAATAATAATATCATCAAAAGTGTGGGCTTTTGTGTCAGCACCTCCTGCTCTTGAATTCTGGCTCTGCACTGCTTCCTGACTATAAGACTCTGAACAAATGATTTCTCTCTGTATCTTCGTTTTCTCATCTGTATAATGGGCATGAGAGAAGGACTGACTTCGTAGGGTCACAAGGAAAATTAAATGAGATAATACATATAAAATATTGTATTTAAACTATAGTTAATATGTAAATAACGTGCTCAGAAATGTCAGCATCGTTGCCCTTTTTTCAACTTGGTCCTGTATGTTATGCATCGTGCTTGGATTATCTATGTTCGCAGCAGCCTTGGGAGGTGTAGTGGTTACTTTTGTTATCCTCAGTTGACTCAGAGGAGTGAGATGAGGTTGCAAGGGTCTACCAGCCAGTAAAAGGGGGACCCCAGCCATGCCCCCAAAGTGTTGGGAATCATTTCTTTTATTCAGCATCTCAAATCACATAGGTTCATCCTTCCCTTTTGGGAAAGACCCCATCGATGGTACCTTGGACCTAGTCAGGAACCACAGGAATTCTGCACAGACTTGGATGTGCTTGCAGAGTGGTGGTTGGGAAAGAGTGAGGGTCGGGCCTGACCTATCGCCTTGTGGGGCAGCGGCCCCTCAGCCCTCCCTCTCTGCCCCGTGCCCCCAGGAACTTTGATGAGGTCATTTCCTGCTTTGCCAACGTGCCTAAGGACGTTCCTCTCTTCAGCAAGGCCCGTACTTCCCTGTACTCCGAGGATGACAGCAAGGTGAGTGTCTGAGCAGGGAGCAAGCCGAGGAGGGGACGGGCTGGGGCCCTGGGCCCTTCTACTGCCTACCCTTGGTTTTCTCTCCCAGAGCCTCCGAGAAGAGCCGATCCACATCCTGAACGTGGCCATCCAGTACGCAGACTACCTGGAGGACGAGCAGCTGGTGCCTGTTTTCCGGACATTCGTTCAGTCCAAGGTATGCTGGGCAGCCTCTGGTTCTGGGTCCCTGGAGAAGGAGGAAGGGCTCTCTTGGTGAGGTGTCCATGTGCCCAAGTCACTTACATAAACAACCATGTACGCATATAACTGTGGGTTGGTTTTATAAACATGTGGTGTCCATTGCCGGCATGGACTCTTACCCAGCAGTAGGGACAGCTGTTACATATGCTTAATGACCCCAGCTGCAGACAGATGTGGAGCAGCTTGGCAAGTGTAGGTAGTAGAACTATGGGGCAGGTGCTGTGTGACCTCCAGCAGGTTACTTTATCTCTCTGATCCTTAAGTTTTCCCATCTGTAAAATGGGATACTTAAGCTCATACATTAATCACATCTGCCAGGCACACTGTATAGCTGTTAGTTCTTTACCCTCCTGACTTGGTCTCAACTTTAAGAACACTTGGAAATTTTCGGCTGTCGCTTTTTAGTGTGTTTATCTGTACATGTGTTGTATCCCCCATGTTATTCTGGTGGGAGGGACACCTCTTACCTCCTCTGACTTGGTGTCCCTCAGGGGACCTGGCCTGGTGCTTCCTAGGCAGGAGGTGTTGGGTGAAAAATGCACGGATGATGCCATGAAAGCTTAGGGACATTATTGTTAGTGATGTACTCAGCCTTATGTGATTGATTAATCAACAGTGTAACGACGTACATTGTAGAAAATGTTGAAGGGGCGGACGGATCTGAAAAGCTTGCCCCACCATCCAGGGCAGTGACTGTGGTATATTTCCCTCTAGCCTGTTTCTTAACAGAGCTGATGTCCTTACTGGACTTTGAGCTTGGCATCCCATGGCTTAGATAAGGCAACGTTTGAGCTGTTGGCAGTTTGCCTGCCCCCTAACCAAATCAGAGGAGGCTCAAGATACTTGGTGGTTCTTCCCCCGAGGGGGCAGTGGAGGGGTGTCAGAATCACCTGTGAACAGCCGTGCTATGGGGGGCAACGTGGCTGTGTGTGGGAAGGAGACAGTTCTCTACATATCAACCCAGGAGGATATGCATGAACTAGAAAAGATTAAACGTATGTGTCTCTGTACGAATAAGTGTTTATATACAGCATACCAAAGAGAGGAAAGTTAGCAGAATATACACCTACCAGGAGAGTGGAAGACATTTTAATGTTACATATTTCTATATTATTTAAAAACTTTTGCACTAAGAAGATACATACGTACACATTCGCAGACACATACACACACCTGTACATTCACGCACACCTGTACATTCACGCACACCTTTAATTGAGAACAGTAATCAGGCTCCCAGTAGAATCCTCTTCATTTTCCAATTTCTCCTGTTTTCTTTGCAACCTGCATTCTTTTAAGTGCCTTACCTCTTTCTGAAATGGGCTAAGGCTCTTCATTTCTCCTAGTAATTTTCCTTATCACATGGAGAAATTTAAAAATATCCTTGTTTTCTGGTCTTCTGGGTGTTTTTCCTTTCCCCAGAGAACTATACAGAATAGTATTTATTTCGTTTAGGGAGCAACTAAAAACAGTTTAGTACTTTCCTTGGGTAATTTTTGACTGAAGTTGAATATACACAGCAGTGCACAAATCATTAATGTACAGCCTGATGAATTTGCACAGGGAATTCCCAAGTGTGACCAACATTCAGATCAAGAAATGACTGCTCTGGCCCCTTCTTGAGCCTCTTCCCATCACTACGTCTCCCCCGCCAGAGATAACCAGCCAGTAGCCTGACTTCTAATAGTAGAGATTAGTTTTGTCTATTTTAGAGTTCTGTATAAACTAAAGCATATGGTTTGTACTTTTTTGTGTCAGGCTTTTTTATTCAGCTTGTCATCTTTTTTTTTAAATATAGCAGTGCCCCATCCCACCAATTTCATTAAAGAGTTCATGAAATGTTAAGAGATATATATATATATATATATATATATATATATATGTAATATGTATGTATATATTAATAGCTTTACTGAATATAATTCACTTAGCACACCATTCCCCCATTTAAAGTGTACAATTCAGTGCTTATCAGTACAGTAGTCCCCTTTTCTGCAGTTTTGTTTTCTGCAGTCTCAGTTTCCCACAGTCCACCGCAGTCTTAAGTGGAAAATTCCAGAAATTTTTAAGTTTAAGCAATTTGTAAGTTTTAAGTTGTGTGCCATCCTGCTCCGTCCTGCCCGGATGTGAATCATCCCTCTGTCCAAGCGTAGCCGCCCGTTAGTCACTTAGTAGTCAGCTCGGTTATCCCATCAACTGTCATGGTGTTGCAGTACTCATGTTAAGTCACCCTTATCTTACTTAATTATGCCCCCAAAGCACAAGTGATGCTGGCAACTCGGACATGCCGAAGAGAAGCTGTCAAGTGCTTCCTTTAAATGAAAAGGTGAAAATTCTTGACTTAATAAGGAAGGGAAAAAAATGTATGCTGAGTTGCTAAGATCTATGGTAAAACCAAGTCTTCTATCCATGAAATTGTGAAGGAGGAGAAAAGAAATGCGTGCTAGTTTTGCTGTCACACCCTAAATTGCAAACATTACGGCCACAGTGAGTGATAAGTGCCTAGTTAAGACGGAAAAGGCATTAAATTTGTACAGGAAAGTATCTTGAGAGCCCACATTCACATAACTTTTCTTACAGTATATGGCTATAATTGTTCTATTTTGTTATAATTATTGTTAATCTCTTACTGTGCCTAATCTATAAGTTAAACTTTACCATAAGTATGTATATATAGGAAAAAACATCGTATGTATAGGGTTTGGTACTGTCCGTGGTTCCAGGCATCCACTGGGGATTTTGGAACGTATAGCTCATGGATAAGAAGGGACTACTATGTATTCATAGAGTTGTGTAGCCATCATTATGATCATTATGTTTTAGAACATTTTCACCACTCCCACCAAGATACCCATTAGCAGTCAGCCCATGTTCCCTCCACCCAAAACCCTTTCCCCTGCCCTAGGCAACCACTAATCTACTTTCTGTCTCTGTGGATTGGCTTGTTCTGGGTATTTCCTATCAATGGGATAAATGGAATTTAATACACTATGAGGTCTTTGGGGACGGGCCTCTTTCACTCGGCATGCTTTCAAGGTTGATCCGGGTGGTAACATATATCATTCCTTTTTGTGGCCAGATATGATCCCACTGTGTTTTTGGTTTTTAATGCAGAAAAACATCCTTGTGGAGTATGGGCTCCGAAGAATTACGTTCCTGATTGCCCAAGAGGTCAGTCCGATTCTCAACGCATCTGAGTTTTTCGCATTCTTCGAGACTGGGTGCCATTTGTTTGATGTTTACTCTGTAGATTGGGGTGGAAAAAATCAGTCCCTAGAGAAGAGATGGCTTTCCAAACGATTCATTCTAGAAGTGGACTGGGTTAGGGTTAAAAATCACAGAACAGGTCTATAAATATTTAAATGAGTCTTGCTTGATTTGTCTTTCATATGGATTTCTTTTTGCAGAAAGAATTTCCCAAGTTTTTCACATTCAGAGCAAGAGACGAGGTATGGTGAAGAGCAATGAACTGGTTCTGGCTTCCCTGGGTTATTTGATATTCAGCAAGAATATGGTTCTTAGTCCTTGTGGTGTCCCCATATTCTAGAACATGCAACTTTTGTGTAGATTCCAGCCTTCCTCTGGGCTGGTATTTCCAGTGAGAGCCCCGTGTTGCTCTGTGGAGCTCAGACCCCACGTTTCCCTCCCTTTCAGCCTTCACTACAGGTTTCTGTCTCACCTGGATACTTTTTGTACTTGCCGGTGTAACTCTGTAAGACGGTTCTCCCAACCTCTTTCTCTTTTCTTTTTTTTTTTTAATATCTTGATTGGAGTATAATTGTTTACAATGTTATGTTAGTTTCTACTGTACAACAAATGAATCAGCCATACGTATATATATATCCCCATATGCCCTCCCTCTTGAGCCTGCCTCCCACCCTCCCTATCCCACTGCTCTAGGTGGTCACAGAGCACCAAGCTGATCTCCCTGTGCTATGCAGCTGCTTCTCACTAACTATCTATTTTACATTTGGTAGTGTATATATGTCAATGCCACTCTCTCACTTCATCCCAGCTTACCCTTCCCCCTCCCCGTGTCCTCACGTCCATTCTCCACGTCTGCGTCTTTATTCCTGCCCTGCCACTATGTTCATCAGTACTGTTTTTTTAGATTCCATATATATGCCTTAGCATATGGTATTTGTTTTTCTCTTTCTGACTTACTTCAGTCTGTATGACAGACTCTAGGTCCATCCACCTCACTATAGATAACTCAATTTCGTTCCTTTTTATGGCTGAGTAATATTCTATTGTATATATGTGCCACACCTTCTTTATCCATTCATCTGTCAATGGACATTTGGCCAACCTCTTTTTCTTATGTTCTTCCAGAACAGTGGTTGGCAAACTATGGCTTGCAGGCCAGCCCCCTGTTTTTATAACCACAGTTTGATTGGGATGGAGGCCACACCCATTAATCACTTACTGTCTCCTGTAGCTTTCTCGCTCCAGCAGCTGAATCGAGTACAGTCGGCCCTCCGTGTTCACGGATTCCACATTCGTGGATTCACCCAACCATGGACGGAATCTCCGCAGTTGGTTGTGTCCGCGGATGCAGAACCCGCGGATTCGGAAGGTGGACTGCGGTTGTGACCGACCGTATACTCCATCAGTCCTCTGGCCTTTTAAGAAAAAGTTTGCTCATCCTTATTCTAGAACAGGTGGGCTTGTTCCCAGCACAAATCCAGTCTCCACTGAACAGTGTTTTAATTTATCCAAAGCCTTACTTTCCTAGTTAAGACGCATCCTTTCTTCAGCTTCTTCATTTTCTCTTCAGTCTCCAGCACAGTCAGTCGCCTCCTTCTGAGGACCGATTTCCACAAGGAAGCTAAGGCTTAGTGACTTCTTGAGAAATACTCTGTGTGGTGGCAGATAGAGAACAGCCCGGTGGTGCCAGCAGGTGCTGGGGACTAGCTGGCTCCCCTGGGGCCAAGAGGCTTATGCCAGCACAGGGTTCCATGCTCGTGGCTCTCCTCTGCACCATCGCAAAATCCCAAATCTCTTGAGCTCCCAATTAGAGGACATCATGAATGCTTCATTCCTGAGTTCTAAACCCGCAAACACCAGGGATCTGCAGGACAGGGCGTGGATCAAGCAGGCACGCAGCCCCAGTGTCCAACGCCACCTGTGTCTGTGTGTCCATCTGTTTTCTCTCTCTGGTCGGCCCACAGTTTGCAGAAGATCGCATTTACCGTCACTTGGAGCCGGCCCTGGCCTTCCAGCTGGAGCTCAGCCGGTTGCGTAACTTTGACATAACTGCCATGCCCTGCGCCAACCACAAGATGCATTTGTACCTGGGCGCTGCCAGAGTGAAAGAGGGCGCAGAGGTCACGGACCACAGGTTCTTCATCCGCGTCATCATCAGGCATTCGGACCTGATCACCAAGGTAGGATGTCACGGGGTGTTTCTTTCTCCCCCTGAACTTGTCACTCACGTGCTGCCCTTGCCTTCACTGAGTTCCTGCTCTGGGTCAGGCCCTGGGCTGCACTCTGGGGATCTCAGGGTGCACAGGGCACACACAGCCCTGCCCTTGTGACTGACACTCCAGTCTGGGGACGGAGTGGGAGGTGGAAAATGAAGTGGTCTGTTTTCATGGGGCGTCATGTGGTTTCTTCCTTCTGTCACAGAGATCTCTCTGCATGAGGAGAGAATTGGGAGGATAGAAAAGAAATATCCTGATTTGTTAAGGGGATTTTTTTGTACTTGCTCATTGCGTGAGTGATCACGTCCCATTGTTTCTTGCATTTAGAAAAGTAATTCATGATTATATTGTGAAGATTGCAAAAAATACTGAAAATATTTTTAAAAATTAAGGAAAAGGACCAGAATCCTGCCATTCAGGGGTCAGCCCTGTTGGTGACCCTTTCTAGGCCTAATTCCATATATGTATTGGGATTGGGTTGTAGGTGTAATGTTACAGATAGGAGCTCAGGCTGGACAAATCATTTAAAGGCTTTTTTTTTTTTTTTCACTGTAGACCTCTTTCCATGTTAATGAAGATGATTTCCTTCATGCAGTTCCCTTGCATGGATGTATATCTTGTGTGTGTAATGTTTTTTTAACACATCCCCTAGTGATGGATGTTAAGCTAATCAGTATTTTGCTGCCTCTGTCACCTAGATATTTTAATAGCTTTTATGATTATCCAGGTACGGTAAGGCCGACAGATCAGGAGACAGTTATGATCGAAAAGATGGTTTATTTGTTATCACAGATTCCAAGAGGAGGGGGCGTGCTGAGCCGCGGGGGCCACATGGGGAAACACCAGGGCTGCTCAGGAGGCAGAGGGAGGGGGGATACATGGACAGGAGCCTTTATTGTGGATTCCGCAGGAAGGAATGGGTGAGGCAGGGTGAGCAGGCTTGGGACTGGCTAGCTTGAGTAATTTCAGCAGGCTGTGAGCATAGGGACTGTCTCTACTTGTCTGATACCTGGCCCTGGGGTGATTAGGGCCAGTGGATAGTGGCCTGGAGGGTGAGAGCCTGACAAGGAGGTCGTTGGGGTGTGGGGTCTGGATTGGTTGGTTTGCCTGAAACGCATGCTCATGGGTGAGTTGTTTATAAACTCTAGGAATTGGCTAACCCTGGGAGGGGCAGTCCCTCCAGGGTCAGCAAGGCCCAGCTGTCAAAGCATCAGAATACAGAAAATAACAGAGGTGCTGAATACACGAGACAGCCTTGGACATCCCGTTACCTCTGGAGGCAGGGCTCTGCTGTCTGACCTGCACGCCTTTTGGAGGAGGGGGATGCTCTCCTTTCCCTTTGACTCTCTGGGCCCTGTGCCCCTGGCCTAGCGGCTGCCCCTCTCCCCCTTTGACAGGAAGCCTCCTTCGAGTACCTGCAGAACGAAGGCGAGCGGCTGCTTCTGGAGGCCATGGACGAGCTGGAGGTGGCGTTCAACAACACCAGCGTGCGCACCGACTGCAACCACATCTTCCTCAACTTCGTGCCCACCGTCATCATGGACCCCTCTAAGGTCTCACCTCTGGGGGTGGGGCTCTCACCAGGCTCCAGGTTCACCTTCACTGGGACCTTCCTGCTTCAGGGTATCGTCTCCTGCTGCTTGAGACCTGAGCTCCAGGATGCGTATGTGCATGTCTGAGCCTCACTTGCTGCAGGTGGAGAACAAACTTCCATCGATTGATTGTAGAGCCGTTTTTCAGCCACCACCCTTAGGACTGTCCCTAAGGATGTTCCCCCTCCGTGGGCACGCTTCACGTTTCGGAAGACACAGATGCCCAAAATGTCCTTTACAAAACAAAATTTTGTCCTCTCCCTAGTTCCAGGCTCTGTTGGGGGCTGCATGTGGGTGGGGGAAGGGGGGCGAGAACCTGAGGTCCGTGGTTCAGCCATTCTCCATTGGCTGGTTCTTCACGAGCAGGCAGAGTCTGCGGTGGTGATTCTGGATGAAAGAAGTTCTAGTCCATCAGCTTGGCATGTGTGGGGTGCAGAGGCCCATGCTGATTCCCCAACTCCACCAGTTCACATAGTTCCTTGAAGAAGAAAATGCATAGGCTTGGGATGCATGATGGAGAGAAAGACAGGGTAACATAGGGGCACCAGCTCTTACCAGCCTCAGTTTCCACATCTGTCAGTGGGGGACAAAAATACCAGCCTCTCTGAGTAATTATGGGGACAGAGTGAGATAATGAGCTTAAATGCTTAGCATGATACCTTTGATTATTATCAGCTTAGAGTTAATGGATACATGCTACGTATTGCTCTGCTATATACATGCAGTGCGTTTTGCATTCAGTATATCTCATCTTTCTGTTATAATCGGAGCTAGAACTATTACGAGTGTGCGCGGAATGGGTCCTGAAATTGAATTGCTGTGGTATGCTGCAGATTGAGGAGTCAGTGCGGTCCATGGTGATGCGCTACGGCAGCCGGTTGTGGAAACTCCGCGTGCTCCAGGCTGAGGTCAAGATCAACATCCGCCAGACCACCACCGACCGCGCCGTTCCCATCCGCCTGTTCATCACCAACGAGTCAGGCTACTACCTGGACATCAGCCTCTACAAAGAAGTGACCGACCCCAGATCTGGAAACGTAAGGCCGGGCTGGCTCACAGAGGTCAAGTCAAAGTGGAGGCAGGCTGCCCGGAGAGCAAGACGTAGATTGTATATAATCATTTTATTTTGAAACACTTAAAGACTCTCAAAAAGTTGCAAAAATAGCACAGAGGAGAAAATTTAGGACAGAGAATACTCATGTACCCTTCACCCAGCTTTCCCCAATGATAGCATCTTTTTTAACCAGAGACATTGTCAAGACAGGAAGTTGACACTGGTCCACTTCCTGTCTTGACAAGTCTATTAACTCAAATGCAGACCTTATTTGGGTTTCACCAATTTTTACATGCACTCTGGTTTGTTTGGGGGGTGTGTGTGTGTTAGTAGTATGGTAATTACAGTTTTGGAGCTGTGTCTCCACATCTGTTTCCCACAGTGGCAGAGAAGAGATTACTCTCCCGGGCACTCACTTTGTTATGTGATACGTGCTATGCTTCCCCTCATTATATTTTTTATTGAAATATAGTTGATTTACAATGTTGTGTTAATTTCTGCTATACAGCAGAGTGATTCAGTTATACATATATATACACACATTTTTTTAATATTCTATTTCATTATGATTTATCACAGAATACTGAATATAGTTCCCTGTGCTGTACACTAGGACCTTGTTGTTTATCCATTCTATATATAATAGCTTGCACCTACTAACCCCAAACTCCCAGTTCGTCCCTCTCCCACACACCCTCCCCCTTCACAACCAC
Source organism: Lagenorhynchus albirostris (assembly GCF_949774975.1). Lineage (NCBI taxonomy): Eukaryota > Metazoa > Chordata > Mammalia > Artiodactyla > Delphinidae > Lagenorhynchus > Lagenorhynchus albirostris. The sequence continues at coordinate 70,819,854 of NC_083108.1, forward strand.
CAGTCTATTCTCTATGTCTGTGGGTCTGTTTCTGTTTCATAAGAGTTCCTTTGTGTCATATGTTAGATTCCACATATAAGTGGTATCATGTGATATTTGTCTTCCTCTGTATGGCTTATTTCACTTAGTATGATAATCTCTAGGTCCATCCATGTTGCTGCAAATGGCATTATTTCATTCTTTGTTCCGGCTGAGTAGTATTCCCTCATTGCATTTTCACTGAGGACTGGGAAGAAATAAATTGGGCAGGAGTGTGGTTCTCTGAGACTTGCCCTCCTCACTCTCTGTTTTTCTTTCTTTCTGGTCCAGATCATGTTTCACTCCTTCGGCAACAAACAAGGGCCCCAGCACGGGATGCTGATCAATACTCCCTACGTCACCAAGGATCTGCTCCAGGCTAAGCGATTCCAGGCCCAGTCCCTGGGTACCACCTATGTGTATGACTTCCCGGAAATGTTCAGGCAGGCAAGTCCTGAGGCTGAGACTCAGCACTGCCCAGGGTCCCCTTAGGGACTCCACTGGCATCCACACCCCCCATCCTTAGTTACTCTTTTTTTTTTTTTTGGCCACACTGTGCGGCTTGTGGGATCTTAGTTCCCTGACCAGGGATTGAACCTGGGCCCACGGCAGTGAAAGCACCAAGTCTCAACCACTGGGGCACCAGGGAATTCCCCTTAGTTACTCTTCTGAAGACCCCACTCTAAAGAACACAGTATTCGTGAAGGAAAAGAAGCTAATATTGAGAATGACTTCATAGTATATTTTTCTAAAACAAACCTAATTTCATCCCAGTGATAAAAAGGAATATAATATAGAAACTTTGGAAGGTAAAGGAGAATGGAAAGAAGGAAAAAGTGACTCCTTGTTCCACGTACTAAAGACAAATTGTTTACCACTTCCTTCTGGTCTTTTTAATGCTTATATTAAGTGCTGACTACATGCCAGGAACCGTTCTAAGGGTAGATAGACCATGAGGAAGAGGATGGGGTCACTGCCTTTGAGGACTTTTTGGTTTACTTAAAAAAATAATGTTTTATGTTTTTATGATTATTAAATATACACTGGATACAGAAAAATAGGAATAAGCAAATAAAATTTCACTCGTAGGTAATCACTTGTCTACCATTGAGGACTGCAATACCATTTTAGTGTATTTCCTTCAAGTATGCTTTCTATGCCTTTATTTTTTTTACGTAGAAGGGCCTTTCAAGGAGACTGAGCACACTGGCATTGGTGATATGGGTGCCTGTGTACATCTTCTCCATTGCCTTGTGAATGACGTTCATGAAACTGAGGTCGTGGACTTCTACTGTCCACAGGAAAGCATCAGTGTACTTTAGGCATAGGAGATGCAGGATAGTAGGAAAAGCTGCCGTTTAGGGTCAGTAAGGCCCGGGCCTGAGTTCCAAATCTGTCCTTTGCTTCCTGTGTGTCCCTGGGCAAGTTCCTTCACCTCTCTGGGCCTCACTTTCCTCCTCTGTCAAATGAGGCTAATAATATTACCTACTTCCCCAGGTTGTGGTAAGAAATATATATAAAGTATTCAGTAGATGCTTAATAAATGGAAACTTTTATAATTAAGAATGTCATTGTCTGTATCCTTTTGCCTCAGAAGTCACAGGCCATAAGAATAAGAAACAGACAAATCAGGAATAAATCCATCCACTTTCTTTTAGATAAAGAAACAGAGTATGGTGGACAACCCATAAATTTGAAAACAGATGAAAATTTCTGAGAAAAATATATCTTATCAAAACTGACTCAAGAAGAAATAGAAAATGTAAATAGATTATAAGCATTAATGAAATTGAATTAATAGTTCAAAAACATCCATCTACTAAAATTGGGCCCAGCCAGGGACTTCCCTGGTGGCACAGTGGTTAAGAATCCGCCTGCCAATGCAGGGGACACGGGTTTGAGTCCCGGTCCGGGAAGATCGCACATGCCGTGGAGCAACTAAGCCCATGCGCCACAACTACTGAGCCTGCGCTCTAGAGCCCTCGAGCCACAACTACTGAAGCCCGCGTGCCTAGAGCCCTTGCTCCGCAACGAGAGAAGCCACAGCAATGAGAAGCCCGTGCACAGCAACAAAGAGTAGCCCCCGCTCGCTGCAACTAGAGAAAGCCCACGCGCAACGAAGACCCAAAGCAGCCATAAATAAATAAATAAATAAATTTGAAAGAAAGGCATTAATGAAATTGAATTCGTAGGTCGGAAACACCCATCTACTAAAATTGGTCCTAGACAGTTTTACAATTGTTATCAAACCTTCAAGGGACAGATAATTCCCTTTGTATACAAACTGTTTAGAGAATAGAAAAAACAAAGGGAATGCTTCTTAACTCATTTTATCAGGTTATTATTACTTAATATTAATCCAAGATAAGAACATTAGGAGAAAGGAAGTTTATTGTCTCATTTATGAACACAGACATGAATCATAATTAAAATATTAGCAAATGAAACCCAGTAATGATTTTTTTAAAAAAATTTAGACTAAGTAGTATTTATCTTGTGACAGCTTGTATGGTATTAGGAAGTCTATAGTTTAACATGTTAATAGATTAAGAAAGAACTTAAATTTCTCAATAGGTGCAAAAAATGTATTTGAAAAGATAGTATCTATTTATAATAAAAGCTTTTGATAAACTAGGACTAGAAGGGGATTTTTTTTTTAATTTATTTCTGGCTGCATCAGGTCTTCGTTGCTGCACGCGGGCTTTCTCTAGTTGCAGCAAGCAGGGGCTACTCTTCTTTGTGGTGTGCAGGCTTCTCCTTGCGGTGGCTTCTCTTGTTGCGGAGCATGGGTTGTAGGCACATGGGCTTCAGTAGTTGTGGCACGCAGGCTCAGTAGTTGTGGCTCGCGGGCTGTAGAGCACACCCTCAGTAGTTATGACGCATAGGCTTAGTTGCTCCACAGCATGTGGGATCTTCCCGGACCAGGGCTCAAACCCGTGTCCCCTGCATTGGCAGGGGGATTCTTAACCACTGTGCCACCAGGGAAGCCTCGAATTTGTTTATTTTGATAAAAGACATCCACCTAAAATTAATAGCAGCTAATGGTGAAATGTTAGAAGTATTCGCTTCAAAGATAGGTACAGATAGAAATATCCATTAACACCCCTTCTATTCAACTTTTTTTACTAGAGTTCTTGGCCAATGCAAAAATATGAGAAAAAGAAATAAAAGGTATAAAGACTAGAAAGAAGGAAGCAAAGTTACGTTTTTCATAGATGATATAAACGCCTATACAAGAAATCCAAGAGAATTTATGGAACCAATTAGATAATACAGCAAGATCGCTAGATACAAGCGCAATATACAAAACTTAATTGTACTCTCATAGACCAGCAATAATTGTAAAATCTAATTGGAAAAAATGCCATTTACAATATTAAGATCAGCTCCAAGTTTAGGGATAAATCAAACAAAAAACATACAAGACCTTTATGGAGGAAATTTTGAAACTTTATGGAAATACTTTAAGCCTAAATAGATATATCATGTTTATGTATGATGGGAAGATTCAATATTGTAAAGATAATAGTTCCCCCCAAATTAATACATTCAGTATAATTCTGGAGTTTTGGTGCAACTTAAAAACTCATAGGGAAAGCAAAAGTTCATGAATAGCAAAAACACTTTTGAAAAAGAACAAAATCAGGAGGACTTGTCTTAGCCATCCTTTAAAATAAGTCATTATTTACTTTCAAGCAGTAGTACATACTACAGTGTGTAATATTATTGTAACAGAGCTAAACAAATAGACCAATGGAACAGAATAGAGTCTAGAGTCAGACCCACTCACAGACAGAACCTTGATTGAATGCAGAGGTGGGATTCTGAATCAAGGGAATAAATTTCACTAAAAGGTACAAAGAAATTTCTTATCTAATTGGGAAAAAAATTTTTCGATTTCTACCTCATCTGGTGTACAGAAATAAATTTCAAGAGGATTAAAACTGCTCGGAGTGAGTTGAAAGCATAAGCGTAGGAAAACCCCATAAATGTGACTATGTTAAAATTTAAAAGTTATTTATGTAAAAGAGAAAAGACAAACCCCAGATTGGGAGAAGATGTTTAAATATCTGTTTCCAGCAAGGGGTTAGAGCAATATTATCTACAGAGCATTTATAAATCAGTTGGGAAAAAAAAAACAAGCACAACTATAAAAAATATGGGCAAAAGTTATAAATAGGAAATTGACCAAAAAAAAGAGAAACTTACAAGATCAATCAATATATTCTAAGGTGCTCACCTCACTGATAATCAGTGAAGTACCGACCAATATCACAGTACAAAAAAAAAAATCACAGTACAGTTTCACACCCAGCAGATGGGTAAACATTAAAATATTTGCCAAAGCCAAGTGTGGACAAGTATATGGAGCAAAGGAGCTCTCACACATTCTTACTAGAACTGTAAAACAATCTGACAATATCCAGTAAATCTGAATTTTCACATACCCTATGACCCAGCAATTTCATTCCTAGTTATGCACCCATTGAAACACTCATCCGTGTTTATTAAAAAAAAAAAAAGACCATAAAAATGTTGATTACAGCATTGTTGGTGTAGAATTGGAAACCTAAATGTTCCTAAAAAGGGTTATGAATAAATAAATTGTGATATGTTCATATCATGGAAGACTGAACAGCAGGGAAAATGAATAAACCAGAGCTAAATTTATCAATATGGATAAATCTCTCAAATATATTGGAGAATTGGAAAAATAAGTTGTGGAAGAACGTGTCCAGTGCAATACCATTATTTAAAGTATAAGTCATGAAAAATAATGCTATGTTTTTTGGGGGGTTTTATTTTTATTTTATTTATTGTTTTTGGCCGCGTTGGGTCTTCGTTGCTGTGTGCGGGCTTTCTCTAGTGTGGCGAGCGGGGGCTACTTTTTGTTGTGGTGCGTGGGCTTCTCACTGCGGTGGCTTCTCTTGTTGCAGAGCCTGGGTTCTAGGCACGCGGGCTTCAGTAGTTGTGGTGCGCGGGCTCTAGAGCCACAGGCTCAGTAGTTATGGCACGCGGGCTTAGGTGCTCCGCGGCATGTGGGATCTTCCCGGACCAGGGCTTGAACCCGTGTCCCCTGCTTTGGCAGGCGGATTCCCAACCACTGCGCCACCAGGGAAGCCCAATGCTATGTTTTAAATGTCTGCACGTATGATGAAATAAAAATGTAAATAATGAAATAAAATGATGAAATAAAATGATGAAATAAAAATATAAAAGCATACAGAGGGGGCTTCCCTGGTGGCGCAATGGTTGAGAGTCCACCTGCCGATGCAGGGGACATGGGTTCGTGCCCCGGTCTGGGAAGATCCCACATGCCGCGGAGCGGCTGGGCCCGTGAGCCATGGCCGCTGAGCCTGCGCGTCCGGAGCCTGTGCTCCGCAAAGGGAGAGGCCACAACAGTGAGAGGCCCGTGGACCGCAAAAAAAAAAAAAAAAAAAAGCATACAGAGGACTGATGGACAGTAATTCAGGATAATAGTTACCTGAGGGGAGCAGCGGGGAGGAGGGATGGGAATGGGATGGGGAGGGGTACACCAGGGACTTCAACTGCATTTTTCTTACTTCTTTAAAAAAATCTTAAGCTACTGTGGAAAAATTCTGATTTGACAGAGCCATGAGATAGATGCTTGGGTATTTATTTTTCTGCATGTATGCTTTAAATAGTTCATGATTGAAAAAGAGAGAAAGCAGTAGAAAATGTACTTCCTTACTGATGACTTCAGGTTTTTCTCTTTCCTGTCCTCTCTGTAGGCTCTTTTTAAAATGTGGGGTTCCCCGGACAAGTACCCCAAAGACATCCTGACATACACCGAACTAGTGCTGGACCCGCACGGCCAGCTGGTGGAGATGAACCGACTTCCTGGAGGAAATGAGGTAAAGAACTGAGTCGCTTTGCTGTACAGGAGAAATGAACAGAACATTGTAAATCAACTATACTTCAATAAAATTAAAAAAAAAAAAACCTCACAGAGCCCAGCCCCTGGCCGGAATCACCCTTTAAAAAAATTTCCTCCTGGGGGACTTCCCTGGCCGTCCAGTGGTTAAGACCCTGTACTTCCACTGCAGGGGACATGGGTTCAATCCCTGGTCGGGGTACTTAGGTCCTGCATGCTGTGCAGTGCGGCCAAAAATAAATAAGTAAGTTCCTCCTGAAGAAACAAGCCCGTTTTCTTGTGCATTTGTGTCTTCGCCAGGTGGGCATGGTGGCCTTCAAAATGAGGTTTAAGACCCTTGAGTACCCAGAAGGGCGCGACGTTATCCTCATCAGCAATGACATCACCTTCCGGATAGGATCCTTTGGCCTTGGAGAAGACCTTCTGTACCTGCGGGCATCCGAGATGGCCCGGGCAGAGGGCATCCCCAAAATCTACCTCGCTGCCAACAGTGGGGCCCGTATCGGCCTTGCGGAGGAGATCAAACACATGTTCCAGGTGGCTTGGGTGGACCGGGAAGACCCCCACAAGGTACGTCATAAAGCTGGGGTGGCAGTGTGACTGCGCTAAGCTCATGTTATATTTTCTGTGCGGGTGACAGCACCTCCAAGGGGGCGGACAAAATCTTCTTGCTCTTTGTGTAGACAGCATAGATATCCATAAAGTACATAAACAGGCAGTAAAATTTCATGGGAGGGGGTGACGATTAGGAAAAAAGGTCTAAATGGAATCCTTAGCGGGACAATAATGAAAAAAAGTTATTTTTTATGTAAACACAGAGTTTATACATAATGAGCATCTCTTGGAACGCAGTGCACACCGAGGATGCAAATGTGAATGACAGCATAATCCCTGGCCTCAGGAAGTTCTTAAAAATCATCCAGGAGACCTAGAGACACCAGCTACCATAAAAGGCAAAATGAATAGAGAAAAGCACACATCTTGTGATGTGAAAATGCAGGGGACAGAGTCATTCTGTGCAACCGGAGCATGAGTTCTCAAGGGGGTGGTATTGCCCCCACCATGGGGGCAAAAATGATTCTTTTCATGTAAAAAGCATACACACACACATATATGTATACATACATACACAGATAAACAATATATCTACAATAAAATTTTATTGGCGGGGGGGGGGGGGTGGTGGGGTGGGGGGTTGGCATTAAGAAAAAAAAGCTCCGTAGGGGAAAGAGAATGAAAAGATGATTAAAAAACATTAAATCAGAGAGCCCAGGAAGAAAGTGAGGTTGTATTGTAAGGACCAGTAGAAAGCACAGAGCAGACCTTCAGTTTATTACTGTTATTAACATGGTATTAACATCAGACAGGTGACTGTGTTATTAACATGGTGTTATTAACACCCCCGCCCCCACCCACCCAAACCAGTGTTGACGTTAAAACAAAACAGTGGCTGTTGAGTGCAGGAAGCTGGACTCATAGCCTTACTGAAGTATATATTTTTAAGGGAATTAAATACCTGTACCTGACTCCCCAAGACTACACCACAGTCAGCTCCCTGAACTCCGTCCATTGTAAACACGTCGAGGAAGAAGGAGAATCCAGGTAAATAACTGACCAGGCAGCGCCTTCATTTTGCCTGTGGTTAATTTCAGCGACTCCCAGGGGAATCTGCCTCTTCGCCTCTGGGCTTGTGACAGTATATCAAGCAGGTGGTAGTGTTTGTACAATGGGACCCCCGAGCTCCACTGGGGGCACTGATAGCTCAGACACCTGGGGCATCCTTTAGGGTGAGCCCATCCTTGTCATCCCCAAATGAGGCACGCCCTTCGCAAAAATACCACATCATGCAAGGAGAATTAGGTTGGATTCCCATAGTGTCCCCAGAGCTGCAGGTTCACATTTTGTGACCAAATTAGCCAGACTGACTCAGCGGTGACTTGGTGAGCTGGGAAGATGCCGGGAGGGCCTGCTTCGTGAGAACGTCAAGGGCAATACCGGCTTGTGGGCTGTGGGTTTTTAAAATCAGATTCTGATTTAACTCAGAATTTCCCAGGCTGAGTTTCCTGGAATGTTAGTTGGTGATTTGGGAGGATGGGAGGGAGTGAAAATTTTCCATAGTCAAGTAAGTTTGGGAAACACTGGGTTAAATGAGATCCAACAAGCATCTTTATCGCAGGCCTTCTCAGAACATTTAATGCACTGAAATGCCGTGTGAATCCCTAATGGGTTAGGCTGTACAGTGTACTTATATGGCCATGGAATCTTGACTGATTGATTGATTATGAACCACGTGGCTTCTCCTTGTATACCCCCATGTCTCTGTAGACCAAAGGGTATTCTAGATTGCTTCTGGAGGAATGCAGGGTGGGGTGACATTTCTTTAGGACAGCCTCTGAATAGGCAAACTTTATCTTTGGTTGGAGGGGTGATGATTATCGATGCTGTACTTGCCCTTCTAGAAACTTTAGGGCCAGTCATCAGGGGCCTAGACCCCCGCCTTCATCTCACCTCTGGCTGCTTTATCACCTTCCAGTCCCTCACCTTGCTTAGCTTTCCTTCCTTGGGTCCTTGGGAAACGCATCAGCCTTGGATTTTTCTGGGCTAGAGCTCAGTGTTTAACTCGCATTTGGTTCTTGAAGGTATGTCATCACGGATATCATTGGGAAGGAGGATGGCCTGGGCGTAGAGAACCTGAGGGGCTCAGGCATGATTGCTGGGGAGACCTCCCTGGATTATGATGAGATTGTCACCATCAGCTTGGTGAGTCCCCTCCTATTTTCTTTTCCGTCTCAACTTTTTATTATAGAAACTTTCAAATAGTCAAGAAAGCAAAGAGAATTGCTAATGAGCCCTATGTACTCATCACCAGCTCCAACAATTATCAACGTGTAACCATTCCTATGTCCCCAGTCCCTCTGCCCCCCTGTTCTGGAATATTTTAAAGCAAACTCCACTTATATCTTTCCATCTGTAAGTACCCCAATGTGGATCTTGACTAGATTAATTTTTTAAAAACATAACCACGGTACTGTTACACCCAACAGTATCAGTGGCAATTCTTTAATATCATCAGAACACAGTTTGGGTTCAGTTTGAAGTGTTATCTCAAAAATATCTTGTTAAGAGTTGGTTGGTTTGAATCAGGGGCCAATCACCTCTTATTTAAAAGGTACTGAGTATTTAGAAGAACTTTTGTCCGATTTTAACTGGTACTAAATGACTCTCTTCCCGCTCCCCAGTTTGGCCTTTTCAAAAATATTTTCTGTTTCTGGTAGAGTCGTAGTAATAGTACTTTTCAATGGTAAACTGTCCCTCAAGATACGATTTTTACCTTCAGTGTTGTATCTTCAGTTTCCAAGGTGGAAGATGTTGGCCATGAGTGTCTTCCTTAGGCTTGTTTTCTAGATGTCATTTAAATATGTTTCATATATATTTCAAAATAAAAAGATTTATGCATATATTTACATATTCCAAAATATTTTTATTTTGAAGGATATAAAAAGATATGTATATCTTTATATATTCCAAAAATATATAAACATATATGTATCTTTTATTTATATATATGCAGACAGGCACACCTCAGAGATGTTGCAGGTTTGGTTCCAGACCTCTACCATAAAGCAAATGTTGCAATAAAGTGGATATAGCAATAAACGTCACACAGATTTTTTGGTTTCTCAGTCCATGTAAAAGTTATGTTTACACTATATTGTAGTCTATTAAGTGTGCAATAGCATTAATGTCTTTTTTAAATGTACACACCTTAATTAAAAAATCCTTTATTGCTAGAAAATGCTAACCGTCATCTGACACACGGGGTTGCCAGAAACCTTAAGTTTGTTATAAAAAAAAAAAAAAGCAATATCCGTGAAGTGCAATAAAACGAGATCTGCCTGTATGTCTTTTTATTTTTTATTTATTTATTTATTTTTGTGTGTATGTCTTTTTATTTTGAAATAGTTTAGGACACACCAGATACGAGATAGCATAGACAGGTCCTATGTACCCATCACCCAGCTTCCCCCATGACAGTATAACCATCGGACGTGATCGACATTGACGTTGACACAATACTGTTAACTCGGTACAGACCTCGCTCGGATTTTTCCAGTTTCACACGCCCTCTTAGGCCTCCTTTGGTTGTGTGAACGGCTGCAATGTCTCAGGAGTGACCAAGCTCAGAAGAGCCACAGACATGCCTCTTGAAGCAAGAACCAGAACATTCCACTTCCGCTGTCTTTACAACACTCTTCTTTGCTAACCTCATTCTTTCTGGTTAGGAGGCCGAGGTCAGGCACCCTGAAGGAAGGCTTGTGTCACGCTGTTTGGCCTCCAATCAGGTTGCCAGTGGCCAAGCTTAGCTTCCGTTGGTGCCCAGCGGGTCCCTGGGCTGTCCCCACTGTGGGAGGTGGGGCACGTGGCCCTGGGGAATGCAGGAGGGATCCTGTCTCCACAGGTGACCTGCCGAGCCCTTGGGATCGGCGCCTACCTGGTGAGGCTGGGCCAGCGAGTGATCCAGGTGGAGAATTCCCACATCATCCTGACAGGGGCAATGGCTCTCAACAAGGTGACCTTGAAGGGGCCACTGGGGAGTGGACATGTAGGGGCGGGGTGGGGGAGGGGTCATTTTAACTTTCCCAGTGTCCCTGATGGGGGATTTTTCTCAACCTGAAACCAGTTTCATGCCTACTGATGTAAGAGCTGTTTTTCCATTTTGCAGTTATATGCGCCGCTTATGAGCCAAAAAAAATACGTACATATATTAGGCTCTTCTGGTGGAACTTACTCTGTATTACTGTAATTTAAATTTTTAAATATTTTTGAAATGTTAAAAATTATTAAAATGGCATTACACATTGCAGAAAATTGGAAAAAGACCCCCCAAAAAGTAATTTTGCTCCTACTATAATTTTGGTGTATTTTCCTCTCATCTTATATCTTAACATGGTTAGACTCCTAGTGAGTGCAGTTTCATTCGACATTTTTCCCTGTATTAAAATGCTTTCCACATTGCTGTAAAGCCTCCATAACATAATATCTGCTAAAACCCCACCGAAGGTCTCAAAGTCCGGCCCCTGAACCGGCAGCATCACCTGGGATCACATAAAAATGCAAATTCTCAGGCCACACTGCAGACCTGCTGCATCAGAAATGTTAGGTAGGGTTTTGCTTTGGAGTTGACTAGAGTAATCAGCTGGATCACTGGTTCTCAAATTGTGCTACATGTTGGAATTTTCTGGAAGTTAAAAAAGAAAATACCAAAGATTCTGATGTAATAGGTCTGGGTACAGCCGGGGCATCGGGACTTTTGAAAGCTCCCAGATGATTCTAACATGCAGCCAGGGTTGAGGACCACTGAGGGAGATGACTTCCGAACAGGTGGAAGGGCCCCGGGCCGGGCAGAACCTTGCTAACCCTGCCATGTCAAAGCAGGTCCTGGGCAGAGAGGTTTACACATCCAACAACCAGCTGGGCGGCGTGCAGATCATGCATTACAATGGTGTCTCCCATGTCACCGTGCCGGATGACTTCGAGGGTGTTTGTACCATCCTGGAGTGGCTGTCCTATATGCCAAAGGTGCAGTATCCCCCCCTGCAGCTAAGAGCCTGGAAGACTCTGTTGTCAAGTTCATTTGCCAGGTGGTGTGGGAAACAGGGAGCACTAAAGATGTGTCTGGGTTTAATTTTTCTTTACTTCTCCCTCCTTCCCTCTCTGATACCAAGCCCTGTACTTGCTGTTCTTTGCTTTTTTTTAAAATGCCACTGTAAGGATGCTCTCTGTCAATCCTTTAGAAAGAGGTGGCAATTTCAGTGTGGGTGGACATGTGTTAAATGTGGAATGATGTATTTAATGAATTTAAAAACAAAATAGAGTTCTTACAACTCCTACACCAAGACCAAGATTTAAGAGTCATCACTAATATTTGCTGAGCACTTACTAAAGCCATTATGTGAAGCCCTTTATCTTCATGATGTTAAATCCTCACAACAGCCCTATCAGAGAGCTGCTATTATTATTACCACTTTACAGATAAGGAAATTGAGATTTAAAGAAATGCAGTACCTTGTCCAAGGTAATATAGCCAGTAAGTGGGTGGAAACAAGCCTCTAAAATGCACATGCCATCCTGTATGACAGTTACTAGCAAACTAATTACCCTGAGATAATACAGCTAGTATTTTACACACAAGGTGCTTTGAATTTTAATGTCAAACATCAACAACTTTAATATTTATTTTTAAATCTTTGTTTGTTAATCCCACAACTCAGAAAGTTAATTGCTAAATATCCTCTTTATACCCAGGGAAATAGTTTATACTATTTACAAAAAAATAATTTACAAAAAAATAATTTTTTGTAATAATAATTACAAAATAATTTTGAAATAATTTACCAAAAAAATCACCTCTGTACTATTTCCGTGTCATTGTAAATTCTCTAAGGGAATTGTCGATGGTTGGTGCCTGAACAAACAGAATAAAAGGCTGTTCTCGAACAACAACAAAAACTAGGTGGCATTTCCTCTCATCAAAAGAGGTAACATTGGACAACAGAGAATCCTCAAGCTTTGCAGTCAGGCTCTATTTGATTCTTGGCTTCCTCCTCCATAGTAATGAGGCCTCAGGACCATCTCTTAATCTTCCTGAGCCTCGGTTTCCTTATCTGTGAAATGGGAGTAACAATAGCACCCACCCCAGGGTGTTATCATGATGGTTAAGTGACATGATGTGTAGAGCCCGGCGCTTACTAGCCCCCCCTCACCAAATGCTACTCATAAATGTGATGATGAGCTATTTGGGGTTGAGCTTCTGTCACGTAACCAGGCATCACCACCAGAGGAGGAGAGGAGGGCAAAGAGCAGGCTGCAGACGTTACTGACAAGCACAGAGGACTGAGTTGGAGACCTGGCTTTCTTTTCTAGGATAATCGCAGCCCTGTCCCAATCATCACACCCACTGACCCCATTGACAGAGAGATTGAATTCCAACCATCTCGCTCACCCTATGACCCCCGGTGGTTGCTTGCAGGAAGGCCTCACCCAAGTAAGTCCTAAAGGGCTTTGCCTGAGACCTGGGTCTTGGGGCTTCTTTTCTGCACCTGGCATAAAGGAACGTGTCGATAGAAGCACTGTTACCTGGTCAGATATCCCAGAGGGATACACCTGAGATCGAATGCAAAGGGGGTGGAGGAATGGAGATTTTTCTCTAAGCTTTTCCTGAGCTATTGACCAAGAAGGGGTGGAAACAGCCTCCGGTTTCTGGAGCTGATGGATGGAGGTGAAGGGTAGCAGAGGTCATGGCCTCCCTCCCCAAATTTCCCCAAATGTGGTTACATAGGTGGAAACTCTGGTGCTGTGACATCAGGGTTTCAAAGAGAAGAATGCTTCTCTCTCTCTCCCTCTCTCTCTCTTTCTTTCTTTTTCTATTTGGCTAAACCTAATGAGGTAATTCTCCATGAGTTTACTCAGGACGAGCAACTTAGCCTCTTCTGTCCCCACGTTTGCAGATTCACGTGGATAGATGTGCACACACATGTTCAAACACCCCCATGTGCACCCACATGCTTTCACACACACAATTCTCTCTCTCTCTCTGAAAGGGACAGGTAGGCCTCCTGGAAGGATTTGATTACATTCGGAGCAACCAAAACAGGAAAGCTGAGCCGCCCCTGTTACCACAATCCCGAGTCTAGAATTTCACACGCTGTCCCCTTTAGAACTTGGCCTCCCCATCCAGCTGTGTGGGGCAGGGGACGTGCTGCCAGGAGCGTGCCAGGCCTTGCCAGCAGAAGAAGCCCCAGGCCCTGCTTCTCCCTCTGCCATTTCTCTTGGGCTCTCTCGCCTGCGAGCACTGGCTTTATCTTGATTTAAAAAACGCCTGATACATTACTGACAGTTTTCTCCGGCTAGTCAGGCCAGCCCCCAGGCAGACACTGAGGCTGGGCTGCTTTGTTCCCAGAAGCCCAACCTCCAGCTCCTGCAACTTGAGATCTCTTGTGCTACCTGGCACCTCGTGTCCAAACTGCAGTCATTTACACCGTGGTGTGGATTCCTGGCCCCACGTCCTCTCCAGGGATGGCTGCAATTGACATCATCATATTCATTCTCTCTCTCTCTCTCTCTCTCTCTCTCTCTCTCTCTCTCAAATTGAACACTTTCTTCCCAGTTAAATGGTTTTGAAGCTGCAGCCACCATGTCAGGGATGAGTTTTTGGGGGCAGGTGGTCCCTTCTTGAAATCCTACCTTCCGAAAGCATCCATCAGCTCTCTTTGCCTCTTGGGAAGAAAAGGCAGAGACGGTGATTAGGGTCTCCTTGTCTTTGGCCTTGACAGGAGTTGATGTATATAGTTGGATGTTCTCTATGGACTGAATTCCTGACTTGCTGTATTTTTTGCAGCCCTGGTTTTGTGTGTTGGGGGGCGGGGGAAGGGTCGGTATCTGTGTAGTTTTCCAGGAAAAAAGGTATTTGGGCTGTCAAGGTCAGGCTGTCCTTAGAGAGACGGGAGAGCAGTCAGCTCCTCCAGGCGGATGCTGGGGGGCCCTTATCAACCCAGCCCCTGGCCTGGACTTCTGCCCTTCTGCCCACAGCCCTGAAGGGATCCTGGCAGAGTGGATTCTTCGACCAGGGCAGTTTCAAGGAAATCATGGTGCCCTGGGCCCAGACCGTGGTCACGGGACGAGCAAGGTAACCCTGAGGATGGGGCAGGCAGCACACACCTGGCCTCCCCAGGTATTGGGACTCCCAGGTACAAAGCCAGGGATTCTTTCCTCCTAGGTGGCCCCTAGGGACACTTTTTTCCTGGGCCCAGGATTTTCTGAAAGAAAAGCCAGTGGGGGGCAGGGGGGATGGTTTTCTGGGTGATGAACTTCATAAAGTCTGGATTTGTCTGTGGCTTTAGGCATCTCAGCCAACCTCTTGCTGGGGCCAGCACCCTTGTCCCTCGTGTCTGCCCCTGGGGCAGGGCTCCCTAGCCAGGGGGGCCATGGATCCCTTTGGGAATCAGAAGGTGGTACTCCCCCCGGAAACTGCGCAGACAGTCAGAACCATGAATTCCCATTTCAGGAGGGCCACAGGCAGGAACCCCTGTTGTAGACCATAGCTGGCAGAAGGCTTAAATGCTCGAATGCTTTGAAAGCGGAGCCTCTCATTCCTCAGTGGTGTAGCCCGTATCTTTTTGGATCGCTCCAGCTGCCCAAAAGTTCCTCTTTATATGGAGCCCAAAGCAGCATCCTCATAATTTACCACTCAGATTCCTGACACGATGTAGTTGCTTCCAGTCCAGGTTTGGAGTTGGACCTGATCTCTGTCATTCACCCTCTCTGGGCCTTTACATCCTTATCTGTAAAATGGGGGTAATAATTCGACACCTCCCCCACCCCAAAGGATTGTTGTGATGATTAGAAGAGATAACATACGTTAGGCACTTAAAATATAAAAAAGGAGTTCCCTGGCGGTCGAGTGGTTAAGACTCCACGCTTCCACCGCAGGGGGCGCAGGTTTGCTCCCTGGTCAGGGAACTAAGATCCCGCATGCCACACAACGCAGCCAAAAAATTAAAAAATAAATAAAATAAATATGCAATTACTATGAAAACACTAAGCCTAGTATTAGAACTTAGCTGCTTCTCCATAAGTGTTTTATTTTTTTTAATATGTGTTTTAAACATGAGATGAAATCTACTCCTCCCTCCATAAGGAAGCTCTTTATCTGAAGACTGCTCTCCCCAAACCTGCCTCATACAACTGTTGGGAGTGTAAATGAGAGTAATTAAGCGCTGCACGTGGCTGGGGGCAGCCAGTGGTAAGCGGTGATAGATGCCGATGCCACGGACTCCCCATGACTGAAGCTCCTTCAGGCTCAGCACCCCTCAGCCCTTTTCCAGATGTGACGTGGTGTCTGGACCCACGCTGTCCACCGTGGTAGCTACTGGCCACACGTGACAGTTCAAATTCAGATGAGTTACAGTGAAAGAGCATGACATATTCAGTTCCTCCACTGTCCCTGCCGCATTCCAAATGCTCAGTGGTCACGTGCAGCTCGCGGCTGCCACACTGGTCAGGCAGGTGGAGAACGTGGCCATCATCAAGGAAAGTTCTAGCGGACAGTGCTGCCCCCGTCCCTGCACTGGCCTGACCCTCCCCCCAAACATGACCGCTGTTGCCCCAACACGGTCACCCAGAGGACCTTGCCAGCCTGCTAGTTTGTGAGGCTTTTCACTGCTTTGGGGCTGCTGCTTTGCCTTCCGGTAGAATAACCTGCCAGACTGAAAACAGCACTGTCTTCTGTATGCCCTCATCCCGGCCACCCAGGACCCAGCCCCTATGCCCGTAGACTATCACGTGTAGAATACCAGCTCGGGCTGGCTGGACCCACCGGTCCCCGAATCTGCCTGGGATGCTGCCCAGCGCCCCAGTTCCCTTGTGCTCCACCTTGCAGGCTGGGGGGGATCCCCGTCGGAGTGATCGCTGCAGAGACACGGACAGTGGAGTTGGCTGTGCCCGCGGACCCTGCCAACCTGGATTCCGAGGCCAAGGTTAGGGGCCAGGGAGCTGGGGCTGCTATTTTCGTGTTGTTTTGGGTTTTTTTTAATTGAAGTGTAGTGTACTTACATTATCATATTCATTTCAGGTGTACAGCACAGTGATTCAGCATTTTTATAGATTATGCTCCATTAAAAGTTATTACAAGATAATGGCTATAGTTCCCTGTGCTATACAATAGATCCTTGTTGCTTATCTATTTTATACATTGCAGTTTGTATCTCTTAATCCCATACCCCTAATAGGCCCCTCCCACCTTCCCTTTCACCTTCGCTAACCACTAGTTTGTTTTCTATCTGTGAGCCTGTTTCTGTTTTGCGTATATGTTCATCTGTATTATTTTTTAGATTCTACATATAAGTGATATCATCCTGTGTTTGTCTTTCTCTCTCTGACTTATTTCACCAAGTATAATATTCTCTAGGTCCATCCACATTGCTGCAAATGTCAGAATTTCATTCTTTTTAATGGTTGAATAGTATTCCATTGTATATATATACCACATCTTCTTTACCCATTCATCTGTTGGTGGGCACTTGGGTTGCTTCCATGTCTTGGCTATTGTAAATAGTGCTGCTATGAACACTGGGGTGCGTGTATCTTTTCAAATTAGTGTTTTTGTTTTCTTTGGATATATACCCAGGAGTAGAAGTGCCGGATTGTATGCTAGTTCTATTTTTAGTTTTTTGAGAAACGTCCTTACTGTTTTCCAGAGTAGCTGCACCAATTAACATTCCCACCAGCATCGTACGACGGTTCCCTTCCGTCCACATCCTCACCAACATTTGTTATTGTAGACTTTTTAATGATAGCCATTCTGACAGGTGTGAGGTGACATCTCGCGGTAGTTTTGCTGGGGCTGCTGTGTTGGCTGGCTCAGCTGACAAGAGTGGGTCCTAGTTGGTCACACGTCTGTCTTTCCCGCTCAGAGACTCAGGGGAGTCCTTGGCCCTGGGGGGGCTTCAGCACACTCTGTGGGGTGCATAATGCTCTGCACTGTCTTCCTCAGAGGATGACGGGTCCCTAGGAATCCCTCCCACCTCCAGCCCCCATCGCTGTTGCTATTTCTAGGGTGGGCCACACCGCATACTGGGAGGAGTTCAGACGTCAGAGGGCAGGTCCTCGGACCCCACTCAGTGGCCTCTTCTAGCTTGGTGCCTGTCAGTGGGCAACGGGAACCTCCCCGGGCTGCAGCGTGAGGGTCACGTGTCTGAGGGTTACAGACGAGCTGTTGGCTTGGTGCCAACTCAGATCAGACTGCCTCTCCTCTGGGGTGAAGTGTGCGGCCGTCCCGTGTTCCCGGGCTGCCCTTGCACAGAGGAATCGGACCCAGGCCACTCTGTGTTGCAGATAATCCAGCAGGCCGGCCAGGTGTGGTTCCCAGACTCGGCCTACAAGACAGCGCAGGCCATCCAGGATTTCAACCGGGAGAAGTTGCCCCTCATGATCTTTGCCAACTGGAGGGGGTTCTCCGGTGGCATGAAAGGTAAAGTGGCCTTCCTTGTGGGTGCCCTGAAGCCTCGGGGTCGGCACTCAGGACAGCCCCCTCGGGGTCCCACCATCACTTTAGCTCAGCTCCCCCAACCCTGAGCCATTCAGGTAACGCTGCCCGTTTTACAGTTGAGGAACTGAGCATGCCTGGTGTGACTTGCTAGAGGTCACGGTCACACCAGGAGCGGCAGGGGAGGCAGGGGCGGCCCCGGGAAGCTGCCCGGTGACCTGGGCTGTCACCTCCCCGCTTGGTAAGATGGGGAGAAGGCGCCTGCCCTCCTCAGGGGGCTGCCGTGAGCATCAGTGACCTGACAGTCAGGCAACTGCTTCTGAAGCCACCAAGCGCATTTCAAGATACAGTGACCATCAGTGGGATGTTGAGGAAAGAGCCGGACGGGGGCCGGCAGACCTGGTCTGAATCCTTGCTGGGTGGGTGACTGCTCCGAGCCGCAGTTTCCTTCCTCCATGAGGGGAGTAAGAATAGGACCAACTCAAGGGCCAAGGTGAGGACTCGCTGAGCCCATCACTGGCACGTGGTGTTTACTCTCAGTTTGATTATGGTGGATTTTGTTATGGTGCTGTTGTTACCATGTGGGGTGCCTGGTACTGGATGGACGCCTCTTGGTAGAAAATAAGGACCATCTGCCTGTGGACAGGAGGGAAGGGCCTGTGTTATTGTTGGGGAGGATTCTGTTCTGGGAATAGTGGGACAGGCCAGGTGCATCTCGGAGTCAGAGCTGGAAGGAATCTTAGAAATCGTTCTGTGCCTCCTTTTCCAGGTGCGGACACTGAGGCCCAGGAAGGGAGGGGGACCCGTCCAAGGTCCCGTGAGCACTTAGGGAGCAATCTGTGCCTGGGCCGGTTCCTGCCTCTCGGCCCAGTGAGAGTCTTTCCGTAGCGCTGTACAGCCTCCCAGCTGACCACGCTCTCCCAGAACCCCCAGGACAGCGAAGACCGGGGCCTGCAGTCACCTCACCGGGCGGCTGCCTTGCCTTTCAGACATGTACGACCAGGTGCTGAAGTTTGGAGCCTACATCGTGGATGGCCTCCGGAAGTACAAACAGCCTGTCCTGATCTACATCCCGCCCTGCGCGGAGCTGCGGGGAGGCTCCTGGGCGGTCATGGACACCTCCATCAACCCACTGTGCATAGAAATATACGCGGACAGAGAGAGCAGGTGGATGCGCCACCCCCAACCCACCTTAGCCTTTTCTTGTTCTCACTCCCAGTCCTTAGGCCCCATCACCTTTGAGCCACTGGTTTGAGGATCACAGGGGTGTTCTGAGTTTCTGAAGGGACAGAGAGCCTCCAGTTTTACCAATCTGAAACTAGCATCCAGTGTGCGACTGGATGGTCTCAGTAGAATTAGTGGCTGGAGCCCAGAAGTGGTGGAGGAATTGTCTCTTCTCTCATCACTTATACTCACCTGCTTCCCAAGGAAGTTTGCAATCAAATTAAGAAAGACCCAAAGCATCTGAGCTTCCTGGCAGCCAGGATGAAAAGGGAAATATGACCAGTCATCTAGTTCTTACTAGACTCTGAGTCTCTCCCAAAGCTCTTCTGTAGAGACTGGTTTTTTTTCAGTTTTATATAACCCAGGGCCCAGTACAGTGCCTGACTCCTAGTGGGTGCTTGGGAAATACTGGCCAAACAAATGACTGAATGAATACTTGCATGAGAGGATACCAGTTCTTCAGGGGAGAGAAATCTTCTTGGCACTTTTTTTTTTTTTTGAATCAGGAATTCATCCCAGGAACTTTACAGAAAGAATAATTACAATAATACTTGCAACTCAGTGTTTGAGTGCCTTCAAAATGAAGACTATGCCAAATGCTGTGTAGACTCTAAAGGCTTCAAGAGTAGTTCTGCCCAAAATATAGATAGGCACCTTCTTCCTGTGTCTATTCCCTTATTCATTCCTTAATCCAATGAATATTTATTAGGTACCTCCTATGTCTCAGGTGGTGGGTTAGGCATTGTGATATGGTGCAAATGAGCCAAACCTGCCCTGCCTTCAGTGGCCCTAGACCTTCATGGAAGGCTGCTGAGATCACCCTCCCGGAAGACTCAGGACGAGAACAGCCTTGAATGGGGCTATCATTAACTTTTCACTCTGGCCACCAGGAAGCTCAGAGCTACATATAGTATTGCTCAGGGTTTCCAAGCTATCAAAAGAAAAGGGGGCAGAGGGAGCCTGAGGGGTGAGTGAGAGAGTTGGGAATGAGCGGGTCACTCATACCTTGGATCCCTCCGTGTGCCTTTGTGTGCTTTAAAGAGATCAGAAACAGTACCCTGGCCCTAGGAGAGCAGAGATTAGGAAGGCCACAAAGGACTGTGGCTGAAGAGCTCGAGGCTTATGTTGTTCCGGAGAAAGTCATAGGCTCTTGGAGCTGAAAGGGCCTTCCAGAGTTCAGAATAGTCCATTCCATTTTTTACTTTTTGGCCTCACCATGAGGCATGTGAGATCTTAGTTCCCCGACCAGGAATCAAACCCGCACCCCCTGCAGTGGAAGCACGGAGTGTGAACCGCTGGACGGCCAGGGAAGTCCCAGAACACTTTATTTTAAAAGCTGGTTTAGTTCTTCATTCTATGGATGTAGAAGCAGATGACCAGAGAGGGGAAGTGACTTGCCCAAGGTCACACAGTGAGTCAATGAAAGAGCAGAGGACTGACACCAGATTTCCTGGCTGTCTTGCCTCCCCCTGCCGTGTCCTCTGGCTGTCGCTTGCTGGGGGGCACCTCACACACCACCCCCCCTGCTGCTGTTTTTTTCAGAGCGAGTGTTCTGGAGCCAGAGGGAACAGTGGAGATTAAGTACCGGAAGAAAGATCTGGTAAAGACCATGAGAAGAATCGACCCAATTTACCAGAAGCTTGTGGAACAGCTAGGTGAGTGGGTCTGAAATGAATCACTTCTCAGAGGTCAACAGAGGCTCAGCCCTCTCATTGCTGGAGGTTTCTGGTATGTTAAAAATAGTGAAGACATACCAAAACACAGCAGCAAAAATTATGAGATATTTTAAATGTTCACATACAGTGTATCAACTCCTTTAACATTAAAAAATAGACACTATGCCTTAGTGAATGTATTTCTCGGCACACACAAGATATAATAATTGAAGTATTTCGAGCCAATAAGAAACATTAGAATTTTGGTAGCAAAATTACCCTTTAGAATTTTTCCATCAGACATATTTTTGTTTGAGTGACAGCTTTGTTTCACTTGTAACTTTAGGTGTAATTCTCTTTAAAAGTCCATGTTAGGTGTCAGTGTCTTTATAACTGATCTGTGTCATCATAAATTCACAGGATTTATGATGATGGTGATGACGGGTGTATAATTTCTTTGATTTGGTATCAGGGTAATGCTGTTATCACAGGGTGAGTTGAGAAGTGTTTCCTCCTATTTTCTGAGTTTGAATTGGCACTATGTCTTTAAATCTTTGATAGCAGGTTTCTAACTACAAATTCAACTTCTTTATTATATATAGAATGTTCAGTTTAATCTGTTTCCTCTTAGGTGAGCTTTCATAGTTTGTATATTTCAAGGAATTGGTCTGTTTCATCTAAATTATCGAATTGGCATAGACTTGTTTATAATATTCTCTTATTAGGTTTTACCATATATATTAAAAATGGTAACTGATAGTGTCCTGTAAGCACAACAGGCCTGATAAAAGGGGATAAATTTGAAGTTGCGTGTTGAATGCTGTCTTGCAACTCCGGGTGCATTTTTGAGACTGCACGAGCGATGTGACTTCTGGGCATTATCAGAGTTAAAGCTGAGGCCTGTCTTGCCCACCCTGGTTCTTGCCCTTGCCTGCAGGAATGTCTGAGCTCTCTGACAAGCACCGCAAGGAGCTGGAGGGCCAGCTGAAGGCCCGGGAGGACCTGCTGCTGCCCATCTACCACCAGGTGGCGGTGCAGTTCGCCGACCTCCACGACAAGCCCAGCAGGATGCTGGAGAAGGGTACCATCTCTGTAAGAGCCTGCAGCTCTAGGGTCGGTGTGAATGGCCCATCCTAAGGTCACCTGGTTTCCAACACACAGAAGATATTTGGGCTCAGGGCTTTGGGATGAGTCAAATGCCACACGTTAGAATCACCTGGGGAGCTTTAAAACAAAAAAATCCTAGTGCCTAGGTGGCTCTCCACACCAATTAAATCAGAATATGGGTGGTGGGAGTGGGGAAAAGCCAGACATCGGTTTTTTTTTTTTTCAGATCCCCAAGAGATTCCAATAGGTAGCCAAGTTTGGGAACCATCAGTCTAACCTCTGTGTGTGTTTAGAACTGCTGGTCCAGATTTGGGAACCATTGTTCCCACCCTGCATTCACCCACCACTGACCATCACAACCCCGCCCTATTGCCCTGTCCCCACGAGGACATCCCCAGTCCTGCTCCCCCTGCGTCCCGTGCTCCTTCCTACCTCGCCTAAGCCCTCCGTACCTCTGGTGAGCCCGTGTTCTGTGTCTGGAGGTGGACGTGGGCGCCAGGTTTGTTCCCCAGGAGAGGCAGCCTAGAGACCTGGCAGTGTCCTGCCTCTGCCGCCTCTCCAAGCCTCAGTTTCCCGGCCTGTAAAATGGGAATGGTCCCAGAGCCTTCCCCAGCACAGGGCCGGGCCCCGGCAGCCTCCCGAGTACCCCGCCCCACCGTTTCTGGGGGCTCAGGCCCGGGGCTTGTCCACAGGACATCCTGGATTGGAAGACCGCCCGCACCTTCCTGTACTGGCGTCTGCGTCGCCTGCTGCTGGAGGACCAGGTCAAGCAGGAGGTCCTGCAGGCCTGCAGCGACCTCAGCCATGTGCACGTCCAGTCCATGCTGCGCCGCTGGTTCATGGAGATGGAGGGGGCCGTCAAGGTGGGCCTGGGGCAGAGATGGGTGGGCTGGCAGGCGGGGGCCAAGGGGGGCCCGAGGGGGAGCCCCACCTGGCAGGGTGTCCCTCCCTGACGCAGCCTCTGTTCGCTCCCCAGGCCTACCTGTGGGACAACAACCAGACGGCAGTGCAGTGGCTGGAGCAGCACTGGCAGGCGGGGGAGGGGCTGCGCTCCACCATCCGGGAGAACATAGAGTACTTGAAGCGAGACTCTGTCCTCAAGACCATCCGAGGGTGAGTGCCCGCCCCGCCTGCCCACCCACCTCTTGGACTTGTCAGCGAGTGCAAAAGCCAGGACTCGTGTGACGGTGACCACAGCAGGAAGAGTGTTGGGAGCTCTGGGTGGTTGGCTGCCCCCCGCCCCAGGAATGGGAAGGGGCACTGCACAGGGATCTGGGGCTGCCGTAGGGCCCATTGAACTCAGGGGCAGGAATGACCTCACCCTTCTTTCCCCTCCCATGCAGCCTGGTTCAAGAAAACCCCGAGGTGGCCGTGGACTCCGTGGTGTACATATGTCAGCACGTCAGCCCGGCCGAGCGGGCCCAGATCATTCACCTCCTGTCCACCATGGACAGCCCGGCCTCCACCTGACCCCGGTCCTCCCGGCCACTTGCAGGTCCACGGGCAAGAGAAACCACACTGATGTGCTGACGGCAGGCCCTCGCCTGCACCTTGGGAGTTTGCTTTTTAAAATTGCTGCAAGGCTGCTGACCCCCAAGTCGCTCCTGTTTCAATAAAAGGCTCAGAAGTGGCCCCTTCCAAGCGGAAATCACCTCCTCTCCATTGTTGGCAAGTCTGTGTTTTGTCTCTTAAGACATTTTGCTGCGTCACTGAATTGAATTGAACCCAAACACCCCAGTTTCCAGCCACTTTCCGGTGCCTGCTTTGTGGGATCCAGGTGTTCTTTTTAGGCTCATTTTATATCAGAGCATAGAATCTTATTATTATTATTTTTACTCTGAGACCAGCTCATGATGTAATCATCTTATAGCAGCATAACAAAGCAAGAAAAATAGAGACAAGACAAGAGAAAACCTATTTTTGTAATGATGCTTATTCGGATCCTGTTGCGTCACCCAGGAAAGGGTATGAATGATTTTTTATTAAGAGCATAAAATGGTATTTTGCTCCCCATGTGGCCCCTAGTAGTGAATCACTAGCAATGTCCCATTACCAGGCTTAGTTCTCTCATTAGCAGAGAATTGCATAGCCGTAGGTTCAAGGGCATTGGGAGACTTCTTTATGTGATTCACAGCCCTCTGCCTGCCCCTTCCCTCCGAGGAGGAGAGGACGAACCCTCCCATGTCCTGGAGGGTGCATGAAGAGGCAGGCATCCTCCAGCCCAGGTTGGGAGGACAAAGAAGAGAAGGAAAGCCTTCTCCAAACTCGCAGCCCATCTTGCTCACAGGTGTCACCGCTGTGCTTGCTATCACCTGCCTTGGAGGGCCCTTCGGGTCACCTTCACTGTTTCGCCTCTTGCCTCAATGTCCGTCGGTGGGATCTGGCCCTGACGGACAGAGCTGTCGGTTCCCGAGGACTGGAGCACAAAGACCACACTGATTCACTCAGGGAGGGCTTCGCGCTGCATCCACCAGTACCTGAAGGCCGCACAGCATCAGGACCTGCGACCCTTCTGGCCCCGTCCATCTGTCCCTGGGTGCCAGTGATGGGAGGGAGTTGGCCACCCTCCACTGCTGTGATGGGCAGTTTGAGGACACCAAACATTACACCTGTCCAACTTGGAGGCCAGCGAGGTTGTCCGGGGAAGCCCCTACAAGCTGGGATGCTGGAGGATGTTTGAGGCCGTCGGCCAATGACACCTCTGGCCGATGAAGGTGGTGTGGGTGCAGTGAGGGGTGGGAGAAAGATAAATTAGCCGTTGTCGCATCCTGAGACTGGAGGGGGCAGGGAAGAGTCCATGCTGCTTTGGGAACTGAATGCTTTCTGTTGGGGGGAGGCCCTGCTGGTTTGGGAGGGATGATAAGTCGATGACTAGCTGCTACCCAGGAACAGTGGGCGGAGGAACCTGCCGGGAAATGTGTGGAATGAATAATTTTTTGAAGGAAGTACTTTGACCTTGGCTTATTTGGACCAGAGACAGCAGGCCGCCTCACTGGGGAATCACTGCCCATTCTCCGACAACCACTGAGATCTTGTGCAAGCCCCCATCTCAGGAGGACAAAGCTCTGATTTGACTTCCCCTCCCGAAGGCCACCGGGGGAGCGGGGGACCACTTCATGCTTGCAGCTCAATTTCAAACATGGACACAAGCTGCTGTCTGCCGGCAGCTGAACAGACTTTCCCTGATGGGGTCGACTTTTCTTCCCTCAAGAGACTTAGCACAGGCGCCTCCAGGGAAGGGAGAAAGGATCAGACCCCTGAGTGTGCACAGAGGCCTGGGTGGGCAGCCCGGGTCTAAACTGAATGCTCAGGGTGACGGCCACTGGCTACCTCCAGTGCCCTGGCCTCGTCCCGTGCAATCCCATGAGCTTTTGAGGTGGATGCTACAATTCTGTCTACTTTCTGTCTCTCTGAACTTAGCTATTCTAGGTGCCTCATATAAGTAGAATCATACAGTATTTGTCTTTTTGTGACTGGCTTATTTCATTTCGTATAATGTGCTCAAGGTTCATTTATGCTGTAGCAGGTGTCAGAATTGCCTTCCTTTTTGAGGTTGAATAATTCCATCATTATATAGATCACATTTTGTTTATCCGTCATCCATCGATGGACACTTGGGCTGCTGTGAGTAGTGCTGCTATGAACATGAATGGCAAATATCTGTTCGAGTCTCTACTTTCACTTCTTTTCTTTTGGGTATATTCCCAGAGGGGAATTGCTGGGACACGTGGCAAATCTGTATTTAAGTGTTTTAGGAACAGTCGCCGTTTTCCGTGGGGCAACACCATTTTACATTCCCACCGTCACTGCACGAGGGTTCTGATGTGTTCGCATCCTCATTAACCCATGTTGTTTTCTGTTTGTTGTTTTTTTATGGTAGCCATCCTATTGGGTGGAGCCTAGAAGCCATTTTAACTCAAAAGACATTGAACCTTTTTCCTTGCATCCCTCAGACATCTTGGGCGGGATGTACAGACCCCACCAGCGAGCCTGTAAATTCCCAATTCCTCTGCCTCCGCTTCCGCTGCCCACTCAGTTGCTCCTCCCCCGGTTGCCCTGCCTCCCTTCCTTCCGCCAATGAAGTTTCCCGTGTTTCAGCTGCCTATTTAGTCTTTGCCCTGCTACCCCTGCACTCGGGGGACTGTGACTCTGGAGATGGAAGGTTCAGCATCTGTACCCAGAGGAACGGCATCGGTACAACCAGCATCCTCCAGAGGCACCACCTCATCTCCTACTTCTGACCTTTTATCCTTCCTCTAACCTCCACCAGCTGCCTTTCAGGAGCAAACACTACACCAGGCAGTACGGTGCCGTGGAAGGGGCCAGGAGATCTACAGACCCAGGGTTAAATCCCAGCAGCGTAACCTCAGAGTTTTGGCTCCTTTTTAATTAATTAATTAATTTATTTATTTATTTTGCCGTACGCGGGCCTCTCACTGTTGTGGCCTCTCCCGCCGCGGAGCACAGGCTCCGGACGCGCAGGCTCAGCGGCCATGGCTCACGGGCCCAGCAGCTCCGCGGCATGTGGGATCTTCCCGGACCGAGGCACGAACCCGTGTCCCCTACATCGGCAGGTGGACTCTCAACCACTGCGTTGGCTCCTTTTTAAACCAGCAAGTAGACAGTGTCCACTGAGCCCTCTGAGACAGACGACTGACTGTGGGGAAGCAGAGTGTCATCGGAATCCCATCTCTACCCCTTGCTAATCACAGGTAAGCTACTCGGCCTCTGAGCCTCCGTTTCCTCTTCTGTAAAATGGGAGTGTGTTTGTTTTCTACGGCTGCTGTAACAATTAGCACAAACTCGGTGGCTTAAAAACAACACAAATTTATTCTCTTACAGTTCTGGAGGTC
This sequence comes from Lagenorhynchus albirostris, assembly GCF_949774975.1. Lineage (NCBI taxonomy): Eukaryota > Metazoa > Chordata > Mammalia > Artiodactyla > Delphinidae > Lagenorhynchus > Lagenorhynchus albirostris. The sequence goes on from NC_083108.1 coordinate 70,846,650, forward strand.
AGGAGTCCGAAATAGGTCTCGCTGGGCTAAAATCAGGGTGCTGGCAAGGCTGCAGTCCTTCTAGAAGCTCTAAGGGAGAATCTGTTTTCTTGGCTTTTGAAGCTTCTAGAGGCCTCGTTCCATCTTCAGAGCTTGACATTGACTTCCCTCTTCTACTGTGAGCCTGTGATTACATTGGGCCCACCTGGATAATCCAGGCTGCTCTCCCAGCTTAAGGGTGGCTGATGAGCAACATTGATTCCATCTGCTACCTTAATTCCCTTGCCACGTAGCATCAGTCACAGGTGCGTGGCTGCCTTTGGGGGCCATTATTCTGCCCACCACAGGGGGTGGCGGCTTTACACCATGTGGAGTAGGAGGGAAAAATAAGATACACTGTGTCATAGTGCACATTGTAGCATGGAGTAAGCCCCCTCTGCTCCTAAGCCAGTGTTATTTGTCTTTTTGTTGTTAGACTGTGGGTGATTTCTCGTGGAGGGGGAAGAAAAGCTGCACAATCATGATCTGAGACTCAGTTTTCTCATCTGGGAAATGGGACCATCCCACTGGCTGGGTGTCTGGTTGTGCTGTTTCAGGGAGATGCTGCGGGAGCAGCGTTTAACTCCACGATGCACACGGCGGGCCCTCAAAGGGTGGCAATGAGTATGTTTCTCCCATTAGTTGGCCAACTGCAGAGAAACCCTCAATGAAGCCTCATTCCTCGGTCTCTCCTCTATGCTTTCTTCTGGCGTCAGCGTGGTCCCTGCACAGGTGGGGTTCTGGCTGTGACTGGGGCTCTTGCCCAGAGCCCGTGACCCTGTGGCCTTGGCATTTTTGCCCTGACTCTGTACATACCTGGCCCCATTTGCCTGTGGTAAGGAATGGATGCGACTCAAGAAAGGGCTCCCCAGCCCTCTCCACGTGGTGATCCGGCCACTCAGCCGCCATCCTCCCAGCTTAGCACCCCAGGAGGAGGGCACCCCTGTGTCTCAGAGCTTCTACAAAGCCCCCAGGTGATGCTTATTGGCTGTGACCAGTATGGCCTGAGTCACTTGCCCCCCAGTCAGTCACCGGGGATGCCCGGGGGTTGTGATGCTCTTATTGGTCAGGCCTGAGTCAACAGGGCCACCCTGGAGCCAAGCTGAGGAAGAGGGGTGCTGGGGAGAGAAAGGCATCCCAGGGCTGCTGCAGGCACCCCCTCCCTGCGGCCTGCCTGTTCTCCACTGAGGTGGGGCCCCATTCAGCACTTCCCGATACCACCCACAGCCCCATCATCCCCTACCTTCCCTACTTGCTAATCGTTGCATGTGTGAATCTGGTCTCCCCAGTGAGGCTGCAAGCCCCTTCCTGGGTGGGCTTAAGAGTTCAACCAACTCCTAATTAACATGCCCTTTTGCTGTTACCTTGGGTGGCAAGTCACCTCCATTAGTCCTCTGAGCCTCAGTTTCTCCGTCTGCAAAATAGGTGTAATAACTAGTAGGACGCGCCTCTTAGGGTTGTAGCGAGGATGGAATGAGCTAATTGACAGCAGTGACTGGCGCAAGGCCTGGTGCTGAAAAGGGTGCCCCCTCCTCCCCCCTTGCTGCCTTCTCTGACCCCAGGCGGGCACCAAGAGCCAGCTCTGGGGAGCGCTGCTGAGCTCGGGCTCTGGACCTGGCACACACGGACTCGGTCCTGCCTCCTCACTGGACCCCGAGTCCTACCCAACCTCTCTGAGCCTCGCCTTCTGAACGGTAAGCGGGGTTCACATCACTGCCTGAGCGAATGCCCATCCAGAGCCTGGCACCATGGGATGGTGGCCGGCGGCCAGGCTAATTTTACCGATACGACAAAGTCCTCCCAGTGTCTGGCACAATGGGAACCTGGCATCAGAAGACCTGGGCTCAGTGTTGCCTCTCTGGGCCTCGGTTTTCCCATCTGTAAGGGGGGTGTCTCCGCCGTGAGGGGCGAGGGGCGCTGTTGTCCTTTACCCCTCCCTCCCCCGTCAACCCCACCCACCCACCCAAGCCACAGAGCTGCGTTCAGCCTTTATTGACAGAAGACGGTTCTCCACCACAATGGTACACAGTCCTGGCATCGCCCGAGCACGCGTCTTCCTTAATGACTCAGACATCTTATCGGCGGGGGGCAGGTCACGTCACACAAAGCAGCTGAGCAGTGCCAGTCAGATGGGCAGCACTGAGCTGTGTGTAACGATGGTGATGCTTGGTGGAAAGTTCCAGAATTAGCAAGAAGTTAGAGATGGTCCTTTGAGACAGGCCTGAACACCAAGCCTCCCAGGTGGCTGTGGATGAATCAGAAAATTCTGGCTCTAGGGTTCAGGAACTCCCAGATGTAGGAACCCAACATCCAGTTGGTCAGGACAGTGGTATAAGCTGCTGCCGTAGGCTGATCCCTGGTTACCTCCTCTGGTCCCAGCCCACTCACCTGGGTCCCCTCTAACCCGACTGTCTGCAGAACCTGCCACTTGGAAAGTCAGTAACTGGCAACAAGAGGGGGGAAAGAAACATAAAAAAGGTCACGGGGCAGTGAGACAGGCCAAAACGTACCCATAAATACTCTGCATTGCGGCTTCGACAGCCCCACTCGCTACGTGGGTCAAGTTTTACCTGGTTCACAGTTTACTTTCTTTCCATCAGGGGTGTCTTCAATTCCAGTACAGAAAGCCCCCTGCCATTCCTCCCATTCCCATCCTGACTTGAAGCCCCCAGCGCTCAAAACTAGGGTATCTCTCTTTTTAGGTACACGTGGCAAGAGATTCGAATCATGACTGAACGGTTAGAAAAATATCTGGTCTCTAATTTTAAAAAAATAGGATGTTTCCCAGTATCAAAAGTGCTTGCTTGTTCTAAAAAGCAGCCCAAGGCCGCAAAGAGCTGAAGAGCCAGTTGGAGACGTGGTGCGCGGGTAATTTAGGAGTTAGGATCGCTGGGCTGCCGGGAGGGACCATAGAGTCTTGTGCCAGGGGCCACGGGCTGAGTTTGAAGAAGTGGCCTGGACGTGCTCCAATAAATATAAATAAATGTTCGCAGGGTCACAGTGGCCGGCATGGCCCAGGGATTCGCTCTGTGAAACCCTAACGGACTAAGGGAGAAGGGGGCCCGGAGGCCAGCGGGGCAGGTGCCTGGTTCAGAGTTCAAGTTGCTCCAGTCCAAGGGAAGTTGTACGGTCTGCCAGCCCCGCTCCCAGCCTCAGGGCCTGTCCGCCGGAGGCTAAGGCAGGTGTTTCGTCCTAGGAGAATAATAAATTAAAGGCCTTCCCCCTGGGGTGTTTGCATGGCACACCAATGCGTCCCAAAGCGGGCTGCGGGTTGTTTGGGAGCCAGACTGGGGAAGCAGTCTAGAGAGACCTTGTTCTCAGCTCGGCTAGGCCTCGCATCTCCAGCCTCGGAGAAGCGTCAAGAGTGGGGGAGGCGGGGATGCTTGTCCGCTCTCCTCTGTCCTCCTGACTTGGGGAGGCCCCAGAAACTTCCCGTGGAGGTCAGGGAGGAGAGCAGCTACTGCCCTGTCGGCCAGCAGTCCCAGCGACCGTTCAGAGGCCTGTGGGAGGGTGAGGGGCCTTTCTTGCAGGAACACCCGGCTCGGTGAGCATCCTTCCTGGGCCCAGGTTCTGGGGCAGGCGAGGCTGTGGGCTCAAAGCAGGGCTATAGGCTTGTTCCCCGGGGCTCCCAGGTACTGAGAGGAGGAGGTGACGGCTGGTGTGGCCGCACTGTCCGGGGTCGAGTAGGTGCTGTAGAGACCGGTCACCTGCAGGTCTGGGAAGGACTGGTCACTGCCGCCGGAGACGGGGGTCAGGCCCGAGGCCCCCGGCTCACAGCCCAGTGGGGAGTCTCCGAAGGCGCCCAGTGTGTCCAGGCTGAAGCCCTCATCCTTGATCTCCTCCCAGAGGTTCCCTTTCAAAGACAAGAGCGTTCATGTCAAACGGACCCGAGTTCGAAGGCTGTCTTAGGGCTGAGGTAGAGACCACGTGTGGTGTTTAAAGTCACGTGTCACAGGACAGCATGGAGGAGCCAGCGTTCCCGGCCCTTCCCTCTCCACTGGGCGTCCTTGGGAACGTCACTACCATCTCAGAGCCTTGGGCTCCTCGGGAGGGAATGCGATGATCAGAGAACCCACCGCCTAGGATTGAGAGGCTGAAACTAGGCGATGAGTGGGAAACGCTCGGCCCTCGTTAAGTGGTACCATCATGGTCAAAGCCAGGGGACAAAACCATGATTTTCCCAGCACGTTTTAACTGCACGATAATCCAGGCGGAGAAGCAGGGCAGTTCAAACATACCCATTTCACAGCTATAACTGACTAACTTGCTAACTAACTAACCTGACGCCTCGTCCAGTTCCCTCACTAGACACGCAACTCCTTGAGGGCAGAGGATTTCTCGGCCGTTGGCTGGCACACAGTAGGCGCACCAGTGTTAGCGAATGAATGACTTATGAACCTTCACTGAAGCCTGAACTCCCCTTGCTCATTCATTCATTCGTTCCCCGTGGATTGAGGAGGACCATGTGGGTCAGAGTGTGACCTGGCACGAGGTTGGCACATGCAGCTTGAAGCAGTTCCTGGTTGAAAGTTTGGGGTCAGAGAGGCCCGGGTTGAAATCCCAGCTCTGCCACTTACTAGCCGGGCGACCTCAGGCCAGTGACTTCACTCCTCTTGGCCTCAGTTTCCTCATCGGCAGAATGGGAATACGAAATGGCAGTGGCCTCCCAGGACTGTTGCAGGATGGTGCCTCTGAAGTGCTGGGCACAAGGCCTGGTATACCGCAAGTGCTAACTAAATGCTTGCTGGAATTTGCTAGGATCAGGTGGTTGGGAAGTGTTTTCTGAAGGGACGCGCTGTGGGGTAAATGCAGACCGCCCTCCTTTCCCTTGCACTCCCTGACCTTTCGGGCTGCCCCTCCCCCCTCTGCCCCTCCCCCCTCTGTTCCCCTCCCCCGCTTCCTCCAGCCTCACCCTGCAGAGCGAAGTCCATGATGCTGGGGTCCAGGGCGTCCACCTCGGTGTTCATGTCGGTGCTGATGTTGATGAAGTCCACAGGCGCCCTTCCCACGGTGGGCTGGGGGAGGGGGCTGGGGCTCAGGTGCTGCAGGGCATGCAGGGGTGGGGTCTGGGCTGGGGCAGGAGAGTCTGGGGTGAGATGTGCCTGGGGCTGGACCTGGTGGTGCAGGGGAACCGACTGCAGGGACAGGGTCATCAGTGGCTGGGGTGGGAGCTGGGAGACGGCCAGGCAGCTGTGGGCCATGGCCACCGTGGTGGCATGGGTCAGCACGGGGGCCTCGGGCTCCCCTGGCTTGCCAGGGCGTCGGCAGCTTTCTGGCCTGTCCGAGATCAGCTTGTCCAGCTCCTCTGCAGGCAAGTGGGAGAGGTCACTCATCAGAAGCCACCCTACGGTTTCTGGGCCCCAGCCCAGGCCTGGATTCAAATGCCAGTGGTTTTAGCAAGCCTCCTGGACTCTCTAGGCCTCAGCCTCCTCATCTATGAGATGGTATCACACACCGTGCACAGGGTTGTGAAAGTGGAGTGAAATCACAGATTACATAGGGACTTTGAGGAGTGAGAGGAGTCTCAGATAACATGGGCTCCTCCTATGGGGACAGTGTTTTACAGGACAATTCCGTAACTCTAGGACTTCACTTAAACCTCATCACAGCCCTACGAGAGGGAGGTAAGGCAGAGATTACAAATCCCACGAGATTGGGACAAAATTTATTAACGTACAAGGGGTCCTAGCCACTCCCTGCTGCTAAAGAGACATGAAGCGTTGCTGTGGATTGAAACTCGGATCCTCCTTAATGCTTTTGGATAGAACAAGACGCAAATTACTCTTGAATTCTTTTTGGTTGTTGGCTTGTATCTCATTGACTACAACACAGTTTTGAGACTGGATCACTAGGGTCCCAGGATCTATTTGGGTTGCACGCATTTTAGAAATGAGGACACTTGGAATTTAGAAGGTGAAATGGCCTGCCCTAGCTGTCACCCCAAATATGTGTCAGGATGGGCCCTGGATCTCGAACCAGACCCGGGAGCTCTCAGCTGAGGGCCTAGTGGATCCTGCTATGGTCTTTCTCCCCATCTTACTGAATTGTTCATCTCTGAGCTAGACTCCCATCCCCCTTGATACTCAAACCTCAAACACGATGACATTCACAGGGCCAGGCCAAATATTCCTAAGGCTGGGTGGCATTAGCCTCCCATGTCACTCTTTCCATTCATATGTCACTTGTATGTCCCCAGCTTCCATCTCTTAAGTAAAAAAAAAAGCGGGTACAATATTTTTTTTCTAATCTAAAAGTGATTCACGAACAGGGTAGAAGATTTGGAAAATAGAGAAACGTGAAGAATATAAAAATTTTCAGTGGTCTCTCCATTCACAGTAAAGATTTTGGTATATTTCTTCCAGTCCGTGTGTGTGTGTGTGTGTGTGTGTGTGTGTGTGTGTGTGTGTGTATGTATATATATGTATACACACACACACATAAACACAAATGGGTGTGGATATATTTTAGAATTTTAGAATGTGACCATGCTGTGTATATTGATTCATAACCTGCCTCTTTTCACTTATTGTATTGGGAGCATTTCTTTATATTCCCAAAATATTCTTATCTCTAATACTTGCACGGTATAACATTATATCTATTTAAATAATCCCCTATTGCAGGATGTCTAGATTGCTTTCAATTTTTTACTATCAGAAATCACTTCATGATGGATAACTTTGTTCCTAAACCTTTTGATCAAATCTTTGATGAGTAGAATAAGTGGACCAAATTGGAGGACCAAGTTTGCAAGCTTTTGCTACATTACTTGGCCCTGGAAAAGTTTCACAGCTTACGTTCCCAGCAATTGTACATGATGATGCTGATTTCTCCACATCCTAGCCCACACTGGGTATTATTGTTTTGTTACTTTGGGAATCTGTACTGATGTGGTAAGAAAGGTAGGAAAGCCGTGCTTTCCCATGGGTGTTTCGTTCGACATGTCTGTGGGAGAAACTGGGGTTGTTAGCGAGATTCTACAGCTTTTCACGTTTCTGACCAGACCCTTCAATGGACCAGCCACCACGTAGGGATGGAGAGGAGACGTGTATTCAGGGGAGGGGAGGGGGGACGGTCACCAGGCCCCCATGTCCCCGCCATGGTGACTGGGCTCGTTGTGGGATGGGCAGGATGCCGGGTGTGTGTGTGTGTGTGTGTGTGTGTGTGAGGCGGGGCACCCGGGCCTCACCGGGGTTGGCCATGCTCCGGTGGATGGCGGCCAGGTCCTTCCTCTTCCACTTGTGCATCTCCTCCTCCATCTTGTCGATGCGGGCCAGGTTCAAGGCCCACAGGCAGCCCTTCCGCGAGGAGCCACTCATCTTATTCTCCACCTTCTCAAAGCACTTGTTCAGGGACAGGTTGTGTCGCACTGAGTTCTTCCAGCCGTCGGGAGCCGTCTGTGGGGAGAAGTGGGCCCGTGGGAGTCCCCTGCAGGGACGCCCCTCTGAACCCTCTCTCTCCTTGGGGATCTCAGACTCAGGGCTAGAGGGGCAGGGGGACGATGTCAGTGTCCAATGCTCAACCTCGAGTCAGGAAGACAAGAGAGAGCAGGGGGGCAAAGTGGCAAATGGGAGGGTCCATGCCCTGATTGTACATGGGTCAGCTGCACTTTAGCTCTGGGCAGTGGTTAAGACATGAGGACAAGGCCCAGGGCTGCCAGATCTCCCGCTCTTTCTCTCCCACTCAGGAAGCAAGCAAGATGATGCTAATATGTGGATAACTGGTCGAGTGCATTAAATGCTGATCATTTTTATAAATGCTCATACTTTATTGTTAGGTAACCAGATATTGCAATGCACCTCATACCCTATTCATTTTATTCTCTCTCTGTCTCTCTCTCTTACTAATGGTCAACCAGGTGCCAGGAGCTGCCAGTGCCTTTACATGCAGATCCTTACTAACCTTGCCGGCTGGGTATCATTCTCCCCGTCTTACAGAGGGGGAAACTGAGGCACGGAGGGTGAAACTGAGGCTCAGAGAGGCAAAGGTTCTCACCAAGTCTGTGTTTAACATCATTATGTTTTACTGAATCTGTGCTGAATAACTAGGTTGGCCCTCTACCCTTTGCCCCTTGGGATGCCTGGTGAACTCCTCTTCATCCGTCAGAACCCAACTCAAATGCCCCCTTCTCTTTCTGGATTTCTTGGCCCATGTCTGTGTGAGTGCACATTGCAGGTGTCTATGGACATAACTAGGGGACTAAAAGGGTGGTCCCGTTTGGCCCGGGGCCAATCCTGGGTTCTAGCAGTGCCAGGGAGAGGCCAGAGCTACTCCAACATCCCTACCCTGGCTGGGCCCCTCACCTTGAAGTAGGGGAAGTGCTCCTTCATGAAGCTGTAGATCTCGCTCACAGGCAGGCTGCCTGTCTTGCTGTTCTTCAGGGCCATGGCGATCAGACAGCTGGAGGCAAAATGTGGGGCAGGCCAGGCATGAAGTCGTCTCAGGCTGACAGCCTAAGCCTCCTCTGCCAGGAAGCTGGCCCTGCTTAATCCTACTGGTACCAGTCCCTACACATAGTGTTAGCTCTTGATACCTTTTCCTGGCCCTATGTCTTTCCCACCCGCTGACCTTGACCCTGAGCTCAGCCATTGGTACCGATTTGAGAAACCTTGTCTTTTCTTCCTCCTTTCTATCCATTTCCCATAACTAATGGGCCTTTAGACTTTCACTAGGCTGCTTACCCCCCTCCCCAAAATCTTGTGAGGTACATAATACTATTATTTGATGACTTTTTACATCAGAGGGAACTGAAGCTCAGAGAGGCCAAGCCACTTCCCCAAGACCACACAGCTTGTGAGTGACAGAGTGGAGTGCTGGGCTCTGTGTCTGGGGTGGGTTCTCAACCCTGGGGGTTGACTGACCACATGACGGTCCTTCCTACGAACGGGTCCCACCTGGGGGTCCCCCACTCCCCGAAACCTCCCCCTTGGAAGCCTGGGCCACCACACCCAGCTGTCTGAGGTGCCCTCAAGGCAGCCCTCACCCCTCTCCTCCCTGAGGTCCCCACAGCCCCAGCCCCCCTGGACCTCACCTGTATGAATAGATGGGCTTGGGGTAGTGTTTGGGGTGCAGTTCCTGAGATGAATGCACAGCCATGCGGGGCTGGGGGTAGGGAGGCCGTGCCCCAAACGGGGAACCATACAGTCCCACAGGAGCGCACTTCCCACGGGTGGGGACGGGGAAGAGTGGCAGAGAGAGAGACGGTGAGAGAGAGCATCAGTCACTCACGATGACCCCGCCCCACCCCACCTCAGAGAGCCAGATGCAGGGTTCACAACCCCAGCAGACCATCTTGTCTCCGCCCACCGCAGGGTTTTCGGGGGAGCCGAATGGACAACCCCATGACATGGTGAAGCATGTTATTCTCATGTTCCATGTAGGTAAACTGAGGCTCAGAACAGTCCCTCGCCAGTCCAAGTGAGGAGTGTCTGCCTCTGAGTCCAGGGCCCCTCCAAGCCCCCAGTACCTGCTGGACGCCCGGGGGTAGCGGGAACTGTGGTTGGGAGGTGGGAGAGTACAGCTGTGGCGGGTCCTGCAGGCTGGATGCGGGCTGGCCCCCCACAGGGAACTGGTTCATTTGCTGGGGCCGGGAGAGAAGGAGACAGAGGGTCAAGGCGGACTCCAGCCCTGTCGGACACCCCCCTCCCTCCTTGACCCCTGTGGTGGCACTTACGCTGGCTCCTTGGTTGGTCAGGTGACCCAGACCCAGCATGCCTTGGGGGGCCATGCCAGCTGGGCCATGGAGCAGGGCACCTGCGGCGGCTCCCACGTGCAGGTCAGCTGCCCTGGCCAAGGCACCTGGATAAAGGAAGCACAGAGATGCCCAGGCTGGGGGAATGGTGGCTGCGGGCAGGGACAGCCCAGTCCCTGGGCACCTGCAGAGAATGGAGCCATCCCCCACCCTTGGGGCCCGGCATATAGTAGGTACTTGACAAATTACTCCTCTGGGTATAGTGGGGGAGAGTGGGTTCCTACCAGCTGCCGGCCCCTATCTGCTCTTCTGCCAAGCGTTAGCTCAGGGATAGCAGATGTGCCCCCTTCTCCTGTGCTGGGCCTGTGACAGACATCGCATCTATCAGATTCTCACTGCACCAGCCTGACTTCAGGTAGCCACCTCCAATGCAGCAAAGCTGATGTACAAGGTGGTCCTGCCTTGGGGCCTTCAGCTCTCCTCTGAGTTCTGGCTGCCACCTGGGCTCATCCTTTGTGCTTTGGTCTGTCTACCTTGTCCTTCTGTCTGACCAGATCCTTAGCTCCCTGAGAGCCAGGACCTTATTTTATGTGACTCAGTGCTCCAAACACCTGGCATAGTGACAGGCACACAGGAGGTGTGCAGTGATGGAAGGGGCTTTCTTATTTCACAGTTTACATCTACGGAACATCTACTGTGTGCAAGGTACTTTCTGCATCGAGTCCTCACAACACCCTATGAGGGCAGTTTTATTATCTTTTCATTGCAGATGAGGAAGGAGGTTCAGAGGGGAAGGCACCCACCCAAGGTCACACAGCTGTCCCTTGGGGTTCTAGATCAGGGATTGACAGACTATTGGCCACTAGGCCAAATTGGCCCACAGCATTTTTTTTTAAATTAATTTACTTATTTCTGGCTGTGTTGGGTCTTCGTTGCTGCGCATGGGCTTTCTCTAGCTGTGGCGAGCGGGGACTACTCTTCGTTGTGGTGCACGGGCTTCTCATTGTGGTGACTTCTCTTGTTGCGGAGCATGGGCTCTAGGCACATGGACTTCAGTAGTTGTGGCACGCAGGCTCAGTAGTTGTGGCTCATGGGCTCTAGAGCACAGGCTCAGTAGTTGTGGTGCATGGGCTTAGTTGCTCCGCGGCATGTGGGATCTTCCTGGACCAGGGCTCGAACCAGTGTCCCTTGCATTGGCAGGCGGCTTCTTAACCACTGCGCCACCAGGGAAGCCCCACAGCATGTTTTTTTATATAAAGTTTTATTGGCACACTACACCCATTCAGTTACATATTGTGTATGGCTGGTTTTGCACATCAGTGACAAAGTTGGAAAGTTTCAACAGAGACCATCTGGGTTACAGGGTCTAAAATATTTACTGGCCCTTTATAGAAAGTTTGCTGACCCCTGCTATTTGGCCAAGAACAATTTGTCCAATGAAAGACATACTCCTGGGGACTTCCCTGGCAGTCCAGTTGTTAGGACTCTGCCTCCACTGCAGGGGGAGTGGGTTCGATCCCTGGTCGCGGAACTAAGATTCCCACATGCCACACGCAGCACAGAGAAAGGAAGGAAGGAAGGAAAGGAAGAAAGAAAGAAAGACTGACTCCTAGGCATTAATTTGTCAACTACGGGTACTTTTAATGTACTGTGGTGATTTTTTTTTCTGGCTTAAAATTACCACGGCATATTTATTTTTAAATACCAAAAGCCTCTCTCTGGTCCATTTTTTGAGTTTCTTTTGATCACTGACAGGCATTCAATTCAGATGTAACCACTTGGTCTGCTGGAGAGAAAATTACACTTATCTAAAAATCTGATTCCCTTAATTTTAGCACAGAAATACAGAAGTCTGTGAGAACAATATATTCCTGCTTGTAGCATCTGTGTTTTATTTTAAGAATATAGCTTTATAAAATATAGGAACTTGAGAACCACTCATAAGAGGACAGAAGCAAACCCAGTGTTTGTGTACAGTTAATCCTCCGTCTTGGGGAAGGAAGGCTGCCTAGTGCATGCACTGCAGTGATTGTTTTTGTTGCCTGTTTTTCTTTGACACTTTCTGTGTCTCTAAACATTTAATCCACTTGCTTTGACTGCAACTAGCTGCCATTTACTGAGCACCTACTGTGTGCCAGGTCCTGAGCTCAGCACTTTCTTGGAAGAAGTCGAAGTACTTAAAAAAAAATCTTTTTTATAATCATTTTTTTAAATTGCAGCGTAGGGACGTCCCTGGTGGCACAGTGGATAAGACTCTGCGCTCCCAATGCAGGGGGCCCACGTTCGATCCCTGGTCAGGGAACTAGATCCCACACGCATGCCGCAACTAAGAGCTCACGGGCCACAACTAAGGAGCCCGCCTGCCACCACTAAGACCCAGTGCAACCAAAAAAAAAAATTGCAGCGTAGTTAATTTACAACGTTGTGTTACTTTCAGGTGTACAGCAAAGGGATTCATATATATATGTCCTTTTTCAGATTCTTTTCCCTTATAGGTTATACAAAATATTGAGTATAGCTCCCTGTGCTATATAGTAGGTCCTTGTTGTTTATTTTATATATAATCAATGATAGTGTGTATATGTTAATCCCAAACTCCTAATTTATCTCTCCTCCCCCTCAAAGTACTTCTTTACTTTTTAGAGGTAAATGAAATAAACTTTTGTAAAGCGTCAGACAGCAAATACTTTAGGTTCTGCCAGCCATGTCATCTGCCTTCTTTGTTTTTTAATAACCCTTGAAAAATGTAGAAGCATTCTTAACACAAAGGCCACAGGCCACAGGCTGCATTTGGTTCCGGAGACCGTCGTTTGCTGACTGCTCTAGGTGTTCAAGATGGACAGGGGTAAGGGAAGGTCTGTCTTTATTTGTTGCTGAAAACTTAGCTCACACAGCGCCTGGCACGCAGTGATGACTATGAACAAACCACGTCCCCCTGGGGAAGGTAGAGTTAGTCCCATTTTACAGAGGAAGAAACAGAGGCCCAGAGAGGGAGAGGGTGACCTGGCCACGGCCACACAGTGGTGGATGGCAGTGCTGGGCATCGCCCCTCCCCCGCCACCCCACCCTGCCCCCGCGCCTACCTGGGTGCGCGTGTGGCGCACTGGGGCCACCCAGGTCCACACGGCCACTCGTCACCTGCTGCAGCCTCGGCACGTCCACGGCCGTGAGCCACGACAGTGATTGCAGGTCCCCAGGAAGGTCATCATTGCTGGTGGCGGCCAGGAGCCTGCGGGGAGGGGCAGGAGCTCGGGCAGGGGCGGGGAGCTCAGGCCAGCTCTTGGGGCGCTCGCCTACCTCTGGAATCACCCCCTTTAGCCTCTCACCTCCCCCAAGCCACCCTAATCCTCCAATCTGCCCACTCCCAGAGATCCCCCTTTGGCAGCCAGATCGCACACCCTCAAATCTTCTCTTCCTTTATTCACTTAACACGTCTTACTCAGTCCCTACCCCCAAGTAATAAGCACTAATGTCTGTTGAGCACTTACTATGTGCCAGGTACTGAATCACGTCCTTCACAGGTATTAACCCACGGAACACCCCAGTCACCTGATGAGGCAGGTGCTATTATTATTCTCATTTCACAGATGGGGAAACTGAGGCTCAGGGCACTGAGTCACTTGCCCAAGGCCACACGGAACAGGAAGGGGTGGGGCTGGGAGCCCAGCCTGAACTCTTCACCGTGACCCCAGGCAGCCCCTGGAGGTTCCAGTTAGGACCCACACCCACCAACCCTCAACTGATTCACAAGCAAAAGCATAGCTTTCTATGGAAAGAAAAAGTCTGCCCATCGAGGACAGCAGGCAGGTACCCCAATTTGGGGTAACCATGGCTCCCCGGTGCCCTTGAAGTCATGCTCGCCCCACAGCTCCAGGGCCCTGGGCCTCACAGCAGCATCCTGCCCATGTTATAATGTGGCTGCAAACCGGCCAGGAGCCCACGCCACACCCAGCACACCTGCGGCCCTGCAGGCCAGGCGCCTTCTGGTCTGTTGCCCAGAGGCCCATCGTCCAAATTCTAAACTCCAGGTTTCAAAACTAGGTGTCCTGGGGCCTCAGAGAGAGAGAGAGAGGGACGCAGCCTGTGGTTTTCTCATGCACGTGACCGTGGACCCAGCTGGGGCATCAGCCTCCACCCGCTCCTGCCATCTGCGTGGCTGCCTCAGGCCTGTGTTCTCTCTCCTTCCCTCACTCTGTCTCTCTTCCCCCCTCCTTCCCATCTCTCCTGCTCTCTCTTTCCTTGTGTTTTAGGGCCACAATTAGCGTTGCCATGGCACCCGCTGCTCGGTTGTAGCCGGGCCTGGGCCCTCAGCCCACCAAGCTGGCATCAGGTGACCACCCGGCTGCCCCGGTGATTGGCTGCCTCGTAGGAAAACAGGGCCTGGAAACGATTTGAAAACTCGGCTGGTCCGTGTCCGTAGCAGCAGTTGGCCCGGCTGCTGTCCCCTGGCGGCCCATTGTGTGACAAACGACTGTTGCCCCCATGGCACGTGGCTCCCATTGTACTGGGGTCTCCCTGCAATTGTTTTTACAGCCCCCCCGGCTGCCGCCCATTTGACCCACTCATAACTCATCTGGACAAGTGACAGCCACAGGCCAGGCCTGGGCGATGCCATCTGTCCCGTCAGGCCCGTGGAGACCATGGGGTGAGGCTGAGGGGCAGGGCTTGACGTGCCGCCCACTGTAGCTGTCGGGGGAGCCTGGCCAGCCCCCACCCAGGCTCCTCCTCACCCCACGGCGAGCCGACCTCCCAGCATCTGGTGGTACGAGCTCCACTCCCGCTCAGTAACCTGCTGTGGCTCCCCAGTGCCCTTGCTGCTCTACCTGGCGCTGGGGCCTCAGGGAGGAGTGGAAATGAGGCCCTGGTGGCAGGTTTCTCAAGAGGGGGGCCCATCAGAGCCCCCTGAATGGTGGGGGACTTGTAAACACACCAGGTTCCTGGGCATCACCACGGAGCAGGATCTCTGGCGCAGGGTGAATCTGTTAGATTATGTGTTGGTTAAGAGCTTGGACTCTAGGCTCTACTCCTGATCTTCACTTACCTGTGTGCCCTTGGGCCACTGACTTAACCTCTCTGAGCCTCCGTTTTTGTTTTTGTTTAAATAATGTATATTTATTACTACAAAAGTAATATGCCACAATAACTAATGATTGTGAAAGCTGTGAACTACACAAAAACAATTATTAAGAATTTATAAATAACTATAAGTTTAATGCACAAGGAAATAGGTGGAGTATTAATACAAAGACTGAGAGACGGTGTTAATTGGGTAACCTTAGAAAGACCTTATATCCTTTTTTTTCTTTTCTCTCATATCACTTTTTTTTTTCACACACACGCACTGTATTTTATTTTTACAAGAGATAAATAAACTGACACCAAGCATTGTAAATGGATGACCACAGAGCCTCAGTTTTTGATCTGTAAAGTGGGGCTAAAATAATAGTTCCTATCACATAGGGTATGCTGAGGATTAAACATATAGTTGCGTGAAAAGACCTGGAACCATGCTGACTTTGCTGTCATTAATATCAATATTAATGTTAATAATATTAGCCAAGTCCTCAGGGGACTGGAAATATATCAAAGCTTTGGGCTCTGGGGTCACACAGACCTGCCCCTGCTGCAGCTGCCACTAGCGGCTTCCACTTACTGAGCACTTCTTGTATGCCAGATGCTGGGCTGCATGATGTGCCCATTCTACAGATGGAGAAACTGAGGCCCCGAGCTCACAAATGCTCTGAGCTTATTTCCCCCAGAGTGAGAATCACATAATGTAACTGCTTAGCACACAGCTGCACGTGTGGTAGGGGCTGAGTTAATGGTGCTCTTCTGATCGTTCTTTTCTTTTTTTCCTGCTGTTTGTAAACCCTGTTGGGCCTCCCCTTCCCTCATAGCAGCAGCCCCAGCACCCCACGGCCCCACCTCCATGCTAGGAAAGCCCTTTTGGCTCTTCCTCCCCCACCCAAACTGTGCCTATCCCTGGAGGCTCACTTCAAACTCTGTCTTCTGGCCTCTTAATGCCAGTCTCCTCAGACATCACCTGACCCCACCCCTCATTTTACCCATGGGGAAACTGAGGCCGAGAGAAAGGAGGCAGTTTGCTTCCAATGTCATACTCCAGGAAACGACCAAGGCAGGGGCTCCTGGCTCCCCATGTGGCCCTTCCTAGCCCAGGAGTACCTTCTCCTCCGGGAAGTCTTTGCCACCCAGACCCCAAGCTCAGGGACCCCCTCTGCATCCTGACTGCTCCCTGGGCCAGTGAGTCCTGCCTTGCCATCCCTCTGCCCACATCCTGCCCCTTGGCTCGCTGAGGGCTGGCCCTGAGCCCCCCCATCACCCTGTAGCCCAGGACACAGTGGCACTACTTAAATGCCTGCTTGGCCAGTTGAAACAGGCTGACCCCAGGCCACCAACCCAGAGAACTGCTTGACAGTGACTGTCACATCCAGCACTTTTAGCTGTCCTCTGCCCCCTTGAGTCCTTGAGACAGCCTCAGGACAGGGATAGGGAACAGACAGCCCCACTTTACAGATGGGGAAACTGAGGCCAGACTGGTGAAAGCAAAATTGTGACCAGGACTCGAATTCGGGTCTATCTGCTGACATCTTGGGCTGTACCTGCAGCACCACAGGCAGAGAACCTGATATCCTCTCAGGCAGATGCCCCACCCTGAGTCCTGGGCTCTCAGCTGGGGCTGTGTGAATGACCATCACCCAGGGGCTGGTTCAAATGCAGAGTCCAAGGTCCATCCCAGACCCTGGAATCCCACCCTGGGGCTGTGGGGCCTGGGAGGCTGTGTTTTAGTGCCTCCCTAAGCTCTGGGGGGGGGGGGAGGGCAGCCCTGAGGGGGTGTGGCAGGGGCTTCGGCACAGCTCAGGCTCTGGTTGGATGGGTCTGGGTTCAAGTCCTTATGACCCCCCCCAGTCTGTGAGACCTCAAACAAGTTACTTCCGGCCCCTGAGCCTCCATTTTCTCATCTGGAAAATGGGAGAGGAACAGACCACATCTCCCTGGGTTGTTGCAGGGATCAGATGAGCCAGTGTGTGTTCAACTTTTGGCACAGGCCTGGCCCCCGTTCTCCCTTCTTGGGGGTTTGCTGCTCATTCTGGGGGTGGGCAGCCAGGTCCTGTTCCCCTGCTGCCTCAGGCATCCCAGGGTGGTCTGGTCCCCCCTCCAGTTCAGGCCAGAATGCCTGCTTCCACGTGTCTGGCCCAGCTGGCCCTGCTGGTCTCCTGAGATGGCTGTGGATGCCCCAGAGCTCTGTGATGGAGTCTGCGGGCCCCGAAGCCTGGCTTATGTCCTGCTGCCCCCTAGGCTCACCTGGCATCCAGGCACCTCTTCACTGTGTGTCACAGGAACCAGGAGGTGATGCTCTAGGGCCTAAATGGGAGTGTCCCGTACCCACTGCCGGGCCCGGGGCCTTGACCATCTCTGTCTCCTCTCCCACCCTCCTGTGCCCTTGCAAAGAGGCACAAAGCCCCCTCTCCACGGTGGCATGTAAAGGTCCCCCAAACCTCTCCCTTAGCAATGCCTAGAATCCCCTCGTTCAAGGTGTCCCCGTGTGCCCCATTCCTGCCCTCTCCTAGCACTTCATTTTAAGTGGCATAAACCATGGGATCCTTGGCAGTTGTGACAAGAGAAAGACTCCTTGGTTCAGGAGCCACCATGGCTTCTGAGCCATAGCCCTTGGAAAGGCACTTAAGCCCTAGCCTCAGTTTTCCCACCTATAAAATGGGCACAAATGATAATACGCGCTGTAATATCTTATACCCTTCCTGAGACTGGCTTGCTGGTGTGGAGGCCAAGTGGCTTGTGAACCATCCTGTCACCTGCGGGGGCTTGGGATTATTCCCTGGAGTGTGTGTGTGTGTGTGTGTGTGTGTGTGTGTGTGTGTGTGTGTGTGTGTGAGAGAGAGAGAGTGTGAGAGAGAGAGAGACAGACACAGACACAGACACAGACACAGAGACACCCTGTGTCAGTCTCCTGAGTGGGTTTCTCATCTGCTGGAAAATGATGGGATATTTGCAATGCAAAGGAAGAGGCAAACCTAGCCCCATCGCCCTGGGATCTCCCAAGACCTGTCCTACTCACTCTCTGCATCTCTGGGTGAGGAGGAGAGCCAGCCCCAGGTCACCATGTCGCTGATGCCTCCCCACCCAGGGTCACCTCCAGAGGAAGCTACAAGGAGAACGAAACTATGAAACTTCAGAGACACAGCTCCTTCCATCTGCTCCCTCCGCTCTCCCCACCGTGCCCCCGCTCCTATCTCACCCCCGTCCCTCTGTTCTGACTCTCTCCCACTCTTTCCTTGCTGGTATCTCTGTGTTTGTCTCTGTGTATGTCTCTCTGTCTCTCTCTCTCTGTCATTGTGTCAATGGTGCCCTGTGATGAAGTCCTGGCCCCACTTGTCCTGCCTGGTGACATCAGACCTGCTTCCAAACCTTCCTGAGCCTCGGTTTCCTCCTCTGCAGAGTGGGGTAACAATGACAGAGGCAAAGCGCTCACAAGAGGCTCTTAGCAAAAGTCCATCCTCTTCTCCTGTCCCATCTCTCTCTGATGCGGCATCCAGGGCCCCCAGATCTCTTGCAGACCCGTCTCCGTCCCACACACACACTCACCCATCATTCCTGTGTCCCCAGTGTCAGCACTATTTAAAGACACTGAGCCAGGCTTTCAGGGGATGACAGCAGTTAACCCATGCTCCCGCGCCCAGGTAATTCCCACACGCCCAGTGCTGGGGAGCCATGGCCCCCGCCACACCCTTCTGCCAGCTCAGGTGACCCCATGCTCTGACACGGGTGTAGTGTGTGATGGGCCCTGGGCCCCAGGGCACCAAATGTTCCCACCTCCTCCAGCACCCTCCATTGTGCCTGCGTATCTTCTCTTCTTTCACAAAGGATGCCTTCCCTTCTCCTTCTCTGGACCTGTCATCATCCCCTCACTTGAGCCCCCATTTCTCTGAGCTCCAGGGAGCCCCTTAGTGGGCCACAAGCTTCCACCTTCTGAACCTGGCTGATGTCCCCAGGGAGGACAGGGGCTGCACTCCCAGATCTTGGGGGGCCCCAGGTCTGGCAAAGAGGAGGCCGGGACAGGGGCCAAGTTCGCTGCTGGGTGCTGATGCTAAAGCAGGACCCTTGCACCCTGGCAGGGGCCACACACCCAGAGCGCATCACAGGGCCGGGCATACAGTGGATGCTTAATAATTGCTCAAAGATTGGACAAGTGAGCAAACAGATCCAGCTGTCTGGATGTCCCACCCCCACTGCCCCCGGGGCCCAGGCGGGGGTGAAAGACTCAGTGTAATTTTATTTAATTTTATAGTTAAATAAAATTGAATCTTACTACAGCCTGTGGACACAGGTTGGGCTGAGTGAGCCCCTGGGGTGCACCTTGTCCCTAATGGAAGTGACTGATCTCACGTCATCCTCACGAGAGCCTGATCAGGGAGGTATGTTACCATTACTACCTTCCCATTTGCCAGGTAGGGACCCTGAGGCCCAGGAGAAACAGGCCTGTCTAGGGTCCCCCAGCCAGAGCCTGGGTTGATTACAGCCCCACCGTCCTCTCTCCCTGCCCTACAAGGAACAGTTGAAGAAATGTGCTCTGTGAGTTCTAGAAAATCCAGGCACTGTGCTGCCTGACAGGGAGCCACAGGTGGTTATTTAAATTTAAACTCACTAAAATTAAATAAAATGATAGATGCAGTTTCTTCGTCACACCAGTCACATTTCGAGCGCTTGGTGCCCATACGTGGCCGGTGGCTTCCATAGTGGACCGGGCAAATGTGGAACATTCCCATCATCGCAAAGCATCCTACTAGGCGGCAGCCTTCTGGAACAGTCTTCAATCTTGGTGGAACAATCTGTGGTGTTTCTACCTTGCCTTAAGACAACTGGACATTTGATTTGGATTTGGATATTTAAGGAGCTGATTTCATGGAAGTTTGAGTTTTATTAGATGTGGGTGTAAAAGGGTCCTCCACCCCACCCACCCACCAGTGAGGGAGTTATGGGGAAGGGCTCTGTAAAAACTGGAGCTGCATAGAAGGCAACTCATGAAGTAGTGAGCTCTCCATCCTGGGAGCATGCAAGTAGGAGCCAAGGGATGGCCTGTCAGGCCCCTGTTGGATGAAAGATGAGCCGTAATCAACCTCCAAGGTTCCTTTTGATACAAAGACCCTGTAACTCAGGGGAGCAGTCTGCAGCTAAATCCCTGGTTGCATTTCCAAAGTTCTAACATCTTGGGCAAAAGCCCCTTTCCCTCTCCAGGCCTCAGTTTCCCCATCTATAAAGCATTACTGGCAGAGTAGAAGTTCCCGCAGGGTCCCACTGGTCCTAGGGCTCTAGGAAGGCAGAGTAGCACCCCAAGGTTAGGAGCGGGTGTGAACCCCAAGACAGGTGGGCCCGGGCCTGACCTCTTCCTGGCTGTATGACCATCACCTGCCCTGGGCCTCAGTTTCCCTGCATATAAAATGGGAATAATAATAATAATAGCACCTACCCTAAGGGGGCTGTTGAGAACACATTAAGAGTCCATTTAAACATCATATCAGAGGAAGCATCTGATTTCAGTTTAACCTGAAAAAGCAGGTTCAACTATTACCTCAAGGGTTCCAAAGGGGACCCCTGGCCATGCATCCTTCTCAAACCAAGTGGAGGATTTGTCACCAGCAGGGGCTCCTCATTAGTGAATAGAAAGCTTTGGGGGCAAAAAGAAAAGAAAAAGACCTAGGTAGCACTCCAGAGTCCCCTTCTGAATAAAAGGGTTCACTCGCAGCTCCCCGCCCATACAGGAGGCGCTTCATTTGAAAGCTCGGCCGCATCCATCTTCTGCTTATTAAAATGCGCGCGTACACACACACACACACACACACACCCTAGAGGGCATCATCATCCCCTTTCACAGATAGGAAAGGTGAGGCCAAGCCAGGTGAACTTGCCTCAGCAGCCTCTTGGCCAGGTACTGGCCTCAGCACCTCCAGCCTGACCCTCCCCAGGCCTCAGTTTCCCCATCTGGAACACAAGGGGGTTGAACTCCTTCCATCTCCATGGGGCGGCCACTGGGACACACCACCTGCAGGGCCACGTGGGGTGGAAGACTGTAGAGGTGGGCAGCCCACCTCTGCCGGGAAGTGAGATGCTGAAGGGTACAGTCCCATTCTGAGGGGGTTGCAGCATGGAGTGTCTGAGAGGTGGCAGACCCTGGTTAGGAGCCAGGTGGTACCCCGGGAAAATCGACATCAGAGAAATAACCCTTTCTTGTCAGTGCAATAATGGGGCTGCCATTTCTCAAGTGCTTCCTCCATGCTTATCACTTTACCTGTGTTTCCTGTAATGAGTTTTGCTCTAAAGGTTCTGGGCTTATCAGAAGGCCCAGGCCTGCCCTCCGTAATGCTACATTCTGAGCCCATCTCAGCTAGAAAGCCTGGGCCCTGGCTCCCGTGTTTCTCTTTTTGCAGCATTTCAGTGTAGTTGGTTACGAGTGTAGGCTCTGGGGTCCACCAGGCCTGGCTTTGAATCCCACTCAGTCACTTAGTAGTTGTGAGATTTGTCTGCAGTCATCTGCTTCTCTGAGCCTCAGTTTGCTCATCTGTAAAATGGGAGGGCTAACACCCGTACACATCTCATTGGTGGCTGTAAGGACTGAATGAGAGTTCAGGTAGGGCGCCCAGCCCATCAATGTGTATTGCGTGCTAGTGGTTCAGATTAGTGTCAACATCCTCCGAAGAGTATGGATTCAGCGTAAAGTGGGCTCCATGGGGAGGTCAACGTGCAGAGTACCCGACAGTCAGGAAGCACCAGCTTCATTCCACAAATTTTTCCTGAATTCCTACCTGCCAGGCCCTGTTCTGGCAGATAGACAAAGTTCCCTCTCTCCAAGGAGAGAACTTTCTAATTGACCTAGGGATTCAAAGAAGGGGGAGTCCGCCCCGTGGCATGCCCACCTTCCTGCCAGCCCTCTTAGGTCTGCATCTCCCTCGTCTCCTGACGGCCTGTGGGATGGCTATTTGTCATGCCCATTTCGTAGATGGGATGGCTGAGGCCCAGAGAGAGGAAGGGATACCCCTCAGCCACACAGCATGTCAGCAAAGGAGCTGGGACTTAAACCACCCACCCTGGAGCCTCTTCACTCGATGTTCTGCCAGTATGGCTGAAACAAATCAAGACGTAAGCAGGAAGGGCAAACCATTATCACGTTATTTTTAGAAGGATCAGGCTGCAAGGTGCCTCCATGGTGATGGGGCCACTGGTCAGGGGACTCTGTGGTAGCCTTGGGCAAAGTGAGATACAACTGGAGTCCATGGCTGCCATTCTGCACTGGCCAGGGGACCAAGCTGATAACATTAATTAACAATATCCTTAATTGATCAGCCGTGTTAGCTAATCCCATGGAGGGATGGAAGATGAGCCAGGAGAGTAGGGCACTGGATGGGGTGAGCCCAGGGGGGGCCTGGATTCCAGTCCTGGCTCCACTCCTAATGGGGGTCCTTGTGCAAGTGACTCAATGCCTTCGAACCTCAGTTTTCTCAGGTGTAGAATAGAGGTGATCAAAGGGCCTGGCCTGCTTCCTGGTTCAGGGTAGGTAAATCACTGCAGGACATGGTACAGTATGTGGGGCTCGAGTGCTAGGCAAGTGTTTGTGGAATGGATGGATTTCATACCCAGAATTCAGAGCAACCTTTCAAAAGGGACATTAGAACTAGAACTTGTCACTGTCCTTAAAATCCATCGGGGTAGTAAGAGTCGAGCTCCTTGCCATGATCTGGTCCTTGGCCATTTCCTTCCTTCTCCCCTTTCCTCTAGCAAACCTGTCCATCTTTCAGTTCCCCAAACATTCTATGTTCTCTTTGCACATGCTGTTCCCTCTGTCCGGAATGCTGTTCCATGCACTCATTCACAGCTGGCTCTTTCTCATGTTTCTGGCCATAGCCTAAAATTTCCCTCCTCTGAGAGGTCCTCCCTGGTCACCCCCACCCCTGGTGGTCTTTCCTGTGTTGTGTCTGCAGAACATTTAGCATTTTGCCATGAGGTGTATTCATTTATACATGTTTCTAGTCTTTCCACTCTAGGAGGGCAAGGATGGAGAGGCTCTCTATTTTGTTCAGCACCCACCAAAGGGCCAGGCACCCTGTGGGCATTTATTCCATACGTGCTGGAGTAGGAAAGGGAAGAGGGATCGCCCCCCAGTCCAGCCCAGTTCAGCTCCAACACATCTTGTGTTCCCCAATCTCTATCCATTTCCTGCCCAGCTTAGACACCACCTCCCCCAGGAAGCCCTCCCAGACCAGTCCAACATCTCCCAGTGTTTCCATCCACGGGAATGACTAGTGCCATTAGTATCTACCCATGGCATAGATTCCTGAGATCACTCATTAATTTTAACTCTCTTGTCTACTCCTGCCTTCTCAGGGCAGAGCCCACATTTAACCCTTTATTTCCTATCTTGGGAATTCTCAGAGTTGAGACAGCAATTGTGCAGTGGAAGGAACACCTGTTTGGGGTTCGAGTCCTATCTCAACCCCTTTGTAGCTGTGTGACCTTGGGCAAGTCACTTCACATCTCTGTGCCTCAGTTTTCCCATCTGTAAAATGGAATAAGAATTCCCACCACAAAGGGCAATTGTGAGGATAAGATCAGATAACCTGTAAGAAAGGGCACCAGGCAGGTACTCAAACCACATTTCTTTCTTTTCTCCTCTGACCTTTCATGGCTACTAGGAGGGGTTTGCCAAGAAAATACTGTCTCTGCGGGAGTGGGGTGTCAGATCAGCATCCCTGCAGTACAGAGAGGCACGTCCGCTATGATTATAACCAGGAGGTTTTACCTGCCTTCTGGAGATATGGTTAGTAAGAAATTGTTACATCGTTAGCAACTGTTCGTGTTTACAATCCAACCTTTACACAAAAGGGATTAAACATTTCACGGAGCTGTTTATTTAGCGAAGGTATCATTTGTAATATCTTTCCTGACCGTTTACAGGAAAAAGAAAATCTAATGCCATTTTAGCAAGCTTAGAAATTCCCAACTGGGCCAAGAGTGAGCGTAATGTGACATGATTGGATTAGGAATTTGGAAAAGAGACTCTTTCCTTTTTAGAACTTGGCTCAGGACTTGGTGTGCGTGGGCATGCTGTGTGCGTGTTTCTAGGGGTGGAAACACAAGACCCCAAAGGAGGACTGCACCCCACGAAGGCTACCCTCTTTCCTTGTCCGAGGGTGGGCTAAGGAGCATTCTGGCCACCCTGAACACCCTGAAGGGTGCAGGGTTGTAAAGATGCTCAGATGGTCACTGCTCCTGCCATATGGAGCCCCTCGCCCAAGGAGATTACAACCTATGGGAGGAGCCACTCTGGAATGGGGGTAAACCATCCCCCACACTCAATGCAGCGGGAGGCTTAAGAGGAAAGGCAGGTGGTGTCCGCCTGCCCTGGTCCACAGGACAGGACTTTGTCATCACTTGAGTGTGAAACTTCCCTGAGTTTCTGTGGATGTGCTATTTCTCATGTGATATTTATCCATCCATCTCTCCATCCGATGCATATTTATAAAGTATCTACTGTGTGCCTGGCACTGTGGTTCACTGATGAGAAAACCACTGTCCAGAGAGGGAACGGGTTTGGCCCAAAGTCACCTCCTTTATTAGAGGAGGGACTGAGGGTTTGGGGAATAAACACCCGGCACAAGGCTCTGTAATGAGAACCACGGAGCCGCACGGCCCTGGGAGAAGCTGAGTTCCAAGGAGCTAGCAGCCTGCCTCCTTCTGCAGCTCTGGGCCTCAGTTTTCCAATCTGTAAAAGGAGGTTGTTAGATCTGACCTCTGAAATAAGGAGTTAGCACACAGTAAGTGCTTAATAACTCTCATTATTTCCTAGTGCCCCTAAGAGTGGATTCCCTCCTAGTTTTGAGCCAAGGGGAAAGCAGTTAACCCACGTTGAGCACGAGCTGTTGTTAGCCATGGCTCAGGAGATCCGCAGCCCCAGGCAGCCGGGATGCTGCTGCCCATTTGCTGTCTAGGCCGGGCCACTGACTCTCGACAGCTCCCTGGGGACAGGGCAGCTGCCTCCAGCTGCTACGCCCCCCACCCTCCCTGCACACAGCCATTGAGGCTTAACGGCCAAACTCAGCCCCTGGGGATGGAGGGGCAGGCGGCTGCATGGAGGGCTGCAAGGGGGCTGGAACCAGGCTGCACTAGCAGCCTGAGTGGTCCTCAGAGTCATTCTCTGGAGATGTGGGAGGGGGAATGAGAAGCCCATAAACTTCTCCTGGGCTATTATTCAGGGAGAAAAATGGGAGTGGTTGGAAGGGGTGGGGGAGTCTCTGTATAATCATAAAATCTCCCCTCCATGAGAAAGCACTCTACCCCAGGCCTGGCTGAACACCATTTCTAGATGGAAGCACAGGATCCTCCCAGTGACCCACAAATTGGGCTCTTTCATTGCTCCATTTCCCAGATGAAGAAACTGAGGCACAGAGAGGGGCAGTGACTTGTCCAGGGTCACACAGCTGTGAGGTGGTGGAGAAACTTGCTCTGTTCCAACCCCATGCGTCTTCACCAGTGGGGCATGGGGGTGGTAGTCATGGTACCCTCTGGGTGGGACAGCCTAGGGTTCGAGTCCCCACTGTCCCCATAACTACCTGCATCATCTTGTAAAGTCACTTAATCTGGCTGAGCCTTGGTTTCCTCATCTGCCAAATGGGCACAAGAGTGCTACTCTCATAGGGTGGTTGTGGCACAGGGCAGGCAGGTACTAAAGGGTTAAGAAACCACCAGCTATTAGTATTGTTGTTGTTGTTATTTTGTTATTCTGCCTTCTGTTT
The DNA here is from genome assembly GCF_949774975.1 of Lagenorhynchus albirostris. Taxonomy (NCBI): domain Eukaryota; kingdom Metazoa; phylum Chordata; class Mammalia; order Artiodactyla; family Delphinidae; genus Lagenorhynchus; species Lagenorhynchus albirostris. Next base: position 70,872,180 of record NC_083108.1, read on the forward strand.
ATGCTGTTTAACATAAGAAAACAGCCCTGAATCCATGTGGAAAGGAAGAGCTGGACCCCCAGGATTTTTCCAAGATCATACAGTTGGCAAGTGATAGAGTTAAAATTGTTATTTAATCTTTCTAACAAGTCTATGCAGTGGGTACTATTTCTGTCCCCATTTCATGGATGAGGAAACTGAGGCTCAGAGGTCCACACAACCAGAGAAGCTGGGATTCTAACTGACTCCAGAGCCAAGCTCCTAACCCTTAGGCTGTCCCCAGCCCACTTGCCATAATTTAAACCCTTTCAGCGCAGAAAGGAAGCCCATAGGTCTTTGGTTGTGCGACCTTGGGAAAACCATTTCACTTTTCTGAGCCTCAGTTTCCTCACCTGTACAATGGGGGCTCATCTGAGCAGCTTCCCAAGCTGGGCATACAGTAGGTGCCCACACACTGCTGTGTGCCTGGCCCACATCTGGGGGCCCAGCCCCACCCACAGCAGTCTCTCAGCAAATATTTGTTTGAATGTGTGGCCTCATTCGGGCCTCAGAAGGCAGCCTTCAGGCTCACAGCCTTCGGGAAGCAGCCGCCCGCTAATTGGGGGCTTCGGTCTTCGCCAAAGGCACCGCTGGTGAGTTGCAATGGCTCCGGGAGGTCAGACAGCCGCTGGGGAAACAGGGCTGAGCTGACGTGACAGCCTGCTCTTCCCAGGCCAGCCCTGCTGTCCCCACTCCACAATCTGGGCTGTGCCCCCTCTACCCATGGAAACGGTACTTGCCTTGTGGGTGGGGCACTGGGAACCAGGGCAGCCCTTCAGTGGCTCAAGGGAGAGAGGCTGGGATACTTCCTTTTTCTCCTCCTCCCTCCCTTTGCTGGTGACCTTGGACAAGCCCTTTCTCCTTTCTTGGGGGGCATTTCCTGGAGCCCTGTTAAGACCACTGGAGGAGAAGCAATAACTGCTATTGTCCTCTTAACATCTACCCAGTTGCCCAGCCTCTCACCCAGGAGGGGACAAAAAACTGCAGGCTTTCAGTGGTCCCATTGCCCCACGCCACAAGTCACACACCCTCAGAGAGACCACCTTCGAAACCAAAATCTTCTAGCTCTCCTGCAAAATCACAGAATTTAATGTAACCATAGTTCTTGGTCAATTTCAGAAACCATAACTAGCACATAAACACTTTAAACAATTCAAAAAGATATCATTTGTTAGTGTTGAAGCCCTCACCTGTATTCCTGTGGAGAGGGGTGGTGATTTTGCCCTGAGTTTCGAATAATTCCTGACATCATGGATGAGATGTCACTTTCTATCATCTCCTTGGGGAAAAGACAAGCAGAAAACAAAGCTCCCATCAGCAACGATGTGGACAGGGCAGAAAACTCATAGTTTTCCCACAGTTCAGACGGATGGAGCTCAAACAACTAACAGAACACTTTAAAAAAAAAATTGTAAAGCAATTGTATTCCAATAAAGATAAATGAAAAAAAAGTACTAGAGGATTCCTGGGTGTCACAGGTCACTTTCCCAGGGCAATTCTACAGGGCTTTAGAAGCAAATGAAGAGAATGGAATGAAATTCCAGGTTCTTTCAAATTAATGGGGGAAGGGCAGAGGAAGCCTCTAGAATCCAAATGTCAAGTCTTGGATAATGTGGACTTGCAAAATAGGAATCAGAAAAACCTGATTCCCTTCCAAGCCTAGTGTTTTCAACCACGGCTCGGCTTGACCACTTTGGAAAAAATAAACAAAAAAGGACAGTTTGATGTGTCATGTATGTTTCTCTGGGGGAGCCAAATTCCCACTTGCAAAGGGAATAATCTCCGCAGGCCTCCCGCCCTGGAAATGCCTTCAAAAATGCCACATGCCCTTGCTGGAAACCCAATCCGACTCCCCACTCCACCTCCTCAGCCCCCGCTGCACACAAACTTAACCTTGAAAAGAAATCTTCCCTAAGTTTCTCAAACTCTGAGGCTGAAACGAACACAGAAACCCACTAGACTCTCAGATCCGCCCCCAAAGTCATCAAGGACCCCTGGAAAGGAGAAAAGGGGGGCAAAGAGAGGCAGCCCCCCGCTGCCCCTGCCCCGGGTCTCCCCCCCAGGAAACGCAATGCAGGGCACTGCCCGGGAGGAGGGAGCAAAGCCAACTCTGCAAGGCGGTACCTGGAGCCGATCCTCGCTGGGCCGCCGCCGCAGGCGCTCCTGGGGCGGGATGGGGTTTCTGAGGGGGACTCCCTCGCGCTCGCCCCTCGCGTTCTGCAATTTGGCCGCCGTCGCAGCTCGAACCGTTTTTAAATTTCCCTCTCTGGAGCTGTCCAGCTCAGAGCATGCGCAGTAGCTGTGCGGGGGGCTTTTCCCCAAGGGTCAGTTACAGGGCAGGGTCAAGGGGATTGCAACGGGCGTTTCCCACCAGCAGCGAGCCTTGCACGCCCCGCGGCTCCGGGTGGGGTATGGTGCAGGGGTAGGGACACCCCTCTTCAAACTTTGCCAGCAGTGGCCCCAGCTGCGCGCCTGCGAGCATGCGTTGAGGAGCAGTGGGAGGGTGACTTAGGCCAAAAGAATTAAGTTGCAAAAGGATGCTGGGTGCATTAAAATTTGCAATCCGTCACTGCCCAGGGGAAAAGGAGGTGGGTGGTGTGGAGATCTGTAGCAGTCCCCTCTCTTCCCCAAAGGGGGGACGGGCCAGGAGGCCGAGTCGGGGCACCAGGTAGACGCGGATTCGGGCCACCTGTCTCTTTAAGAAAGTTGCGCCCGCGCGCATAGGCGCGGCGCGTGGCCGGAGGGAGCCCTCGGAGCCGGGAGCGCTCGCGCCGGGTGCCTCCACCTGCTGGGACCGCTGGGGGTTGGGTAGGGGGGAGTGGGCCGGGCGCGGCGGCCGGGCGCGGGGCGTTTCGGGTCTGCGCGCCGCGCCCCCCTGTCCCGCGTGGAGGGTGAGTCGGCCCGGAGCGAGCGCGGCTGGGCCAGCGGCTGTGGTAGAGGCTGCGATGCTCGGGGTCCCGCGCGGCCAGCGGAGCGCAGCCGAGCCGTTGGGAGCCGCGGCCCGCCGGTGCGCCCGCGCTCCCGCCTTCCCCGCCGCCCGGCCCGCGCCGCCGGCTGCCCCGCCCCGCGCCCGCCGCGGGAAAGGTGGCGCGGACCGCGGGCGGCGGCGGGGTCGAGCGCGGACAAAGGTCTCCCCAGACGCCTTAGAAGTGGGGCTTGAGTTAGTTTGATCCCCCGAAAAAGCTTGCATTTTCGACTCCCTCCCTCTTGAGCCTCTATTGGAATAGTTTGAAATAACAACAGCAATAATAGTCACAGTCATCCTTTATTTGCTTATTTCTGCCGCCTCGTTTATCCTTCACACCATCCCCTTAGGGGAGAGGATGGTCCCCTTTTGGCACAGAGGGAAACTGAAGCTCTGGGCGGTAATGAGTGGACAAGGGCGCACGGGCAGAGTGGGGATTCGAACTAGGCCACGGAGACTCCACAGCCTCTGCCCCTGCGTGTGGATATTCGACTCAAATCTGCGCCTCTGGCCGAGTCAGGCCGGGCATCCAGTGCTTCTTGGGTTTCTCCAGGCTGTCCTCACGTTGTTTATTTATCCCGTAGCGGGCAGGGGAACCGCGTCTCCGCACCTGTGGTTGGGAAGCCTTTCCGACTTACTGTTTACTTTCAAGAAGGAGCCGGGACTGCCTAGGCTGAGTGTACAGTACCTGGATTTCATTTTTCACTCAGATGGGCTGTGACCTTGGCGTTGCTCCATGTCCCGAATGGTTTTCTTGTAGCACCTGGGCGCCCTTGCTCCTTTCTTCTCTGCGAGAAGTAAATAGATCAGCTTGCAGTCTCTAGGGGGGAAAATGTAATTTACAGATGTTAGTTAAGGTCATGGTCATGAAACGTCTCAGTTTTCATCTCTCTGCGACCTGCGTATATTGAAAATGTGTATTTTGACCGGTTCTAGTTTACATTGTAGTAATGTAGTTTACTACGTCACTAATGTAGCAATGTAGTTTACATTGCTTTGAATGTCCCCGAATGACCTCCAATTAATTCAGAGGCTAAGTTGTAAGCATTCAAAGCATTTGGGTTTATTTCTGTTAATCCTTAATGGAGTTGTCAGTAAATAGTGTGGGAGGGGTGGGGGGTTGACGTGACAACCTCCTTTTGAAGTAACAGTCCTTTTCATCCAGGTATAATTTTATATCTTTAGAGTGGTTTGGAAAGAAAGTCTCCCTTCTGAAGCCTGGTGGAGTCAGTAAAGCTTTTAAAATAAAAGGCAGACTCATGCACTATGGAGAAAAAAGAGCAAAGACCTTTCACTAAAATAAAACATTTTTTTAAAATAGAGGTTCAGTTTGTCCTGGGCAGTCCTCAAAACCCCCTTTTTTTCCTTAGGAACTTGGCCTCTCTGCAGGGATTTTTGGTTAGCAACTGTATCATTTCCCTAAAGAGTTGAGCTTTTGAGTTCTTTGCTTCAGGGTTGGTTGGTGACAATATTGCCACTCAAACGCCTACTGTTAGAGTTATTCAGAAAACCCAGGTAACTTAGCAGAAATCCTTTTTTTGTTAGGTTAATGTATTTTCCCTTTTATAAATGTATGGTATTTCTCAAGCCTGCTGAATTATAAGAGTCACCTGGGGTGAAATTAGAACCATAAAAGGGAAGAGCTGGGGAATTCTTGTTTTGTAACAAGTCTCCGGCGATTCTCTGATTGAATAAATATGGGCGCCTGTACCAGGTGATCTTACTGAATTACATAAAGATGGCCAATACTACCCTTTTTTCTTTTTTAAATGAAAGAATGTGAAATTCACCTGTTTCCATGGCTATATAGCACCTTATCATTTGCTTCTGGCTACGGAGAGCCTCAGATCGATTCTGATTTTGCAAATGGATCTGCTTCCCTGCTAGCAAGATTTCCAAAAGCCTCAACAGTTCCTCAGTCCTCTGGTTATAAAGGAAATGCAGAAAGGAGCAAAAACAATAGGTATATGGCTTTTCTGCTTGCTCTCTGGTTTGATGTAGCAGAGAATGTTCCAACTTGGGCTGGTATTTCTGAAGTTTGGGGAGTTAAGCAGTAGATTATTTGCCTGGTCTGTTCAGAGCTAGGGTGCCCAAGGCTATGTAAGAAATGTTTGTTTGGGATGTTGTTGATGAGCTTAAAACCAACTCAGTCATAACTGGGAAGACCAGTTCATAGGCAGTGTGTAGGAACTGTGCTGCTATTGAAGGATTAAAAACTACTCACTCACTTAGCAAGTTTAAAGCAGGCTTTGTTTGACCAGAAAGCAGCTTGATATTATTACAGGCTATGACTCTTTCTTCTTTTTCCTAAGTTCTTGACTTTTGCTTTGCTTTTTCTAATTTTCCGGTAGTGAGGGGGCAAAGGGCGCATGGTCAGGAATATATGATTTGTAGCAATAAATAATCACTTCTCTTTCTCCCACCCTGATTCACTGGCTGGTGTAGTGAACCACAGGGTGTATCTTTGAAGCAGAAACGTCAGGGTGCTTTTTCACGAATGATTATACTAGAACAACCCGTCTAGGCCACAGCGCCCTGGACTGTGTCGGGCACGCAGGAGACTTACAGGCTTAAAAAAAATTTTTTTTTCTTGCTTTGTCAATTGCAAAATCTAGTCAGGTGGCATTTTCTCATAAGAAAGTTCTCAACAGAAAGCTTACCCAGTATTCACTCCCCGAGGTTGATGCTGCCTCTAAAAGTAACTTCTGATTCTGATTTCCTAAGATGTCGGTTCCATGGCGCTGTGAAGCCCCTGTTTGATGTCTAAACACAGCTTCTGCAGATGGGAGGACAGAATGGGTTTTTTCTGTGGGAGATCATGAAAGTACGCGGGCCGTTGATCTCTTTTGCTCTTGTTAGCATGACTGATACGTGTATTATGGTTCTTTGGGAGTGCGCCTGTAGAGGATAATGCCACTTATAATTGTTGGCATACGTCTTACTTAATAAAAGGATGCTAAACCCTTGGAGGTTTCCAGGAAGGGAGTACTCTAAGGTTTTTATATCTTGATGGTACCCTATTGCTTCCGCTAGTTCAATCACTGCCCTGTCCTACTCTTCAGAAAGGTGGTTGGTAGCTAATAAATTCAACCTTTTATGGAGCGGGACCCTTGAATGTGCTCCAAGCAGGTTGTTGGAGCTTTGTCCTCCCCTGTATAATAACTTAATTTAGTTGTTGTTTTGGCAATGTCTAGGCATTCCTTTTATTAATTTTTTTTCTTTTGAGAATTTGAGTGTTGAAAGAATAAAACCCAGAGGCTTTTTTTGTCTGCGACTTCCCCAAAGCCAAACTGAGATCACTGGGTTGTAGGTTCCAGGGCTTATTTTAACCCGGATAAGGAAAAACTTGCTGACACTCAGAGCAGTCCCAGGCTGGCCTGTCTCCTCTGATGGTAGAAAGTGCCCTTGACCCAGCTGCTGATGCAAAGGTTAAGAAGAGGTGAAGGGGGATTCACAAACCAGAGACAAGTCGGATTAGAGCTCTGAGGCTCACCCAGTGCCGAAATTCCATGGAGTTCTACACCTCATCTTAGAATGTCAGTGCCAAGTCCATGTACACAAGTAGCAATTTTTCTGTTGAACATGGACAAGCAAGTTTCTGTTGTTTTAACAAATTTAATTACAGCTAATTGTGATAATTCAGAGTAAAAAAATAAAATGCTTTAAAAAAAACCCTTAAAATCCGGTATCAATTTCAATGTATCTTGACAGTGACCACATTGAAACTATTGGCCTGTTTTTCTATTTGGCTTCAGTTTAAAAACACAAAGACTTAAAAAAAAACCAAAAAAACCCAAAGACTTTAGAGACTAAAACAGGCTCCTAGAATAAAAATATTTTAAAAAGCTGGGTGATCTTGGCTACCTACATTGTTATAATGCTCCTTGATGTAACGCTCATTTATCCGGCCCTGAAAAACTATGAGATACTTCTTGAATAAAAAAAGACATATCTAATGGTTTGGCATAATCTTGACCTGAAGCATATTTTATTTTTGGAAAGTAAATAATCACAGACATCTTAACATAGCAATTCCATATGAATTAGAAGATTTAGAATCACCCACTCCCTGCAGACTCTAAATGTGATGACAGCACCCTAGGAGGGGGACTTTGTAATGGCTCAGCTGTGAGGCCAACCCGGGTTCAAGTCTCAGTGCTGCCCCTCCCTTCTGAGTAGTTTTGGGGTGAGTTATTCCCGTAATTTTGTTGCCCCATTTTGAAAAAACAACACCCCTCTGTCAGGGCTGTGTGAGGCGTGGAAATAGCGCCTGATGTATAGGAGATGCTCAGCCAGTGACGGGCTTGTGTTTCCAGGTGAGTTTGTATTCCTAAATGTTCTTAATTGTTCTGTAGCTAGATTCTGCTGGAGCAAATAAGGAATCAACTGAGTCACTCTGGGAAGCTCTCAACCTTTCAAATCAATAGTCTGGATTTACTACAGTTCTCTCGTGATCTGAAAGGTTGGACAGCATTTTTCTGGCATCCAGGGAGACATTAGATTAGGCTCCCTCAAGATAATGCTGTTTTAGGTACGAAAAAAATATCCAAGATCGTTATCTCCTGCCCCAATCCGTACTTGTACCCAATCTAAGCCCTTTCTTTCATTTATCCACCAGGAATTCCCATTCAGCAATCAGCATGTGGGGAAGGCTCTTGCCTCTGAATTCTATAATTGATTTAATCTGGCCACTTTGCGTACTTGGTCGTGTGTGTATATGTATATTCTCATTGTATATTGCTGCAGCCTCTAGATCTATATTATGGGTGCGATAAATATACCATTCCACATCTAATCAGAGTCTACATTATTAGACAGAACTGTGACGATCGCTATTCTATATTCTGTTTTCTTTGTATGTCTTTTTCTATTGGTTTCTAGCAGGCATCCTTAACCAGGGGTCTGCAGGCCACACACAGCCACAGACAGGCTTTGTTTGGGTCATGGGCTTTCTTTTTAAAAACTTGAATTAGAAGCCAGCATTTTAAAATCCTTCAAGCTGTGATTTCCAGCTTTTCTTGAAAAATCTGAAAAGTTGGCCGTGCTAGGCCCACAATCCCAGGAGGGAGCCCTCGGCTTGGATGGCTCAGACTGAATGCCGCTGCCGAACCCCCCACCCCCTACCCCCGTTAGAGGGAGGGTCACGTGCTTTCCAGTTTGCCACAGACTCCACTACTCCTTATCGCCCAACCCCAAGGCCAGGGTCTTTGCCATTGGTCTCTGACCATGTTTTTCTTGGATCTTTGTTTTCTTATAATAATGAAGACAAAAGTAAAATGGTTTTTGTGCCCGTGATGCTGTCAGAACCGCAGAAAGATGGTCAGTAGCTAATAAAAAAAAAATAAGGTATCCTTTCTGGAAAACTGATTCTGCATGATGTTGTGCTAAGTGCTTTGTACATCTTTCTTGGTCCTTACAGTGGTGTGTGTGTGTGGGGGGGGTGCAATTGCGCCCATATGAGACAGGAGGAAATAACTCTGATTTGGCTCACTTTAGCTATTCCACCTGACCGTGTCAGGGGTTGGGGAAGAAGTGGTAGCGGGACCCCACCCTCCTACACTTCTGCCCTGAGTGGTTTCTAATGGGCAGGCCCTTTTAGGCATCTTTTTGAGTGATGCATGGCTTGGGACAAGGCACATCCCACTGAGAGGGTTGTAGCTACACCCCAGGGAATTGCTGGTCACCACACAGGTCCCATAGGTGTCATACATTTAGTTTATGGGGTAGATTATAATAAAAATGAAGTTGAGCGAACTTTGTAACTGCTGAAGTGGTTCCAGCATCTTGGCCATCTGATCCATAAAAGGGAAAATTTGAACCCGCCCTAAAAAGTTCAGGAAAATAAAATTGCTGTATGCGTTTCAATCTAGTGGGAAGGCTTCATTCTCAGTAAAGTATGCAAAACTGTCTCAATGTTTGGTATCCTGGCTGTGGTTAGATTTTATTCCAAATACTATACTATTTTGGACAGTATATTTTGAAATTCGTAGCGTTAAAACTTTTGACTGGAGTAACACCTTTTGTGTAGCAAACCAAGACGTGAAAAAGAATATTCTCTGCACACTTCAAGCCAGCTCTTTTTAATATCACAGACTGGTTTTGGAGGCTCCTCATTTGTCTACAAAAAGCTTTTAACAGTTCTTTGCTCAATAGAGAATCCAAACTTGGATTTTTTTACTGTAAGTTTCTTTTTTCTGCAAACACCAGACAATCCTGAGTGGTTTTTAAAGACTGCTCAGAGAATTCTCTTACTTTTATCACTACTGCACGTTCAGATCCTGTTCACCAGGAATAAAAAAGCAGTGTGTTCCCTTACTCAAAACCCCTTCCCAAGGTTCTGGGCTGTGTTGTTTTATTTTTTTTTCATACCTCTATTTGTGTCTAAAGAGAAGTGAATGTAAAACAGTAGCACACAAACTTTTTGCTTTTTATTGCAAGGTAACAATCCTGGCTGTTTGTTTTAGAAATGGTAATGTTGTATCATTGTAACAAATTATACTTAAAAATCATTTAGTGTGAAATTTCAGATTAATCCCATAGGGACAGGATATTAACAATCACCCAGCCCTTTGGAACATACAGATGGTGAATCTGGGATTTACAATAGGAACAATCGCTGATTACATGCATGGGTGTAACGGACAAAAAGACCTCCACAACTTCAGCCTGGAGAAATGCGGTGGAGGTCCTAGCGCCTGACTTGTTTGAGATGCTCAGTCCCTAAGGATGCCTGCGTTTCATCACCTAGCCTGTGCCATGTTCTGCAGTGCCTTCTGTGTGTTCTGAAACCTACCAAGTGCCTATGCAGAAGCATCCTCTCAGTGTGCTTAGCTTTAACGCTTGTAAATTCCACGAGAATTCCTGTAAAGAGCAACTTCATAGTGGGACATGCAGTGGGAATTTGGCAGATGTGCCCAGCCCAGAGAGCTGGTTATCAAAACCAATACCTGCTATTCACTAATTGCGGGGAAGAAAGTCATCCTGTGCTGCATGGACTGGGGGCTAGGGAGGGTTCTCTGCTTCAGAAATTAATCTGCACCAGAAATGAAAAGGACTCCTAAAGATTGATACAATGGCCCTGATTTTGAAACTGTCAGTCCGCAGAGCCACAGACTGAAAACCCCTTGACATACTTAATGTTGAGAGTGAAAACGGCACCCTCGTACACACAGTCTTGAATCCAGACCACGTTACAGTAAGCGAGCAGCCAGTGTGTTCTTGGGACTCCGAGCTAGGTAAGTAAGCCTGTTTTCTTTTAAAACTATTTGTACTCTTAAAATAACTGTTCACAACATTTTAAAATCAGAGCGTAGCCATTTCAGTGGTAATTAAGATTCATAGGCAACGTCTATATACAACCACATAAGTTCTCCCTCCAAATCTCTGGTTTGATTTCAGATGTAAGGTGAGAGATAACTTTCCAATCAGGAGAATAAGTTGTCTCAGAAGAAAACCCAAAAGCCTGAACGCCTAAAAGAGTTTAAGGCAGTTCTCTTGGTTGTTTAGGATTTGTTTCTGAAAAACAAAGCAAAACCTTATATCCAGATGGACTGTTTATCCTAAGTACTGTTTCCAAACACCGTTTTGTTACAGAGCTCAAAACAAAAGTACGAGTGAACAATGTGTATGTCTGACTCCAGGAATTATCTTGCTTTTAGGCATGTGCACCCCACACGGGTTTTATTGCTTTTCCTGAACCCAGGGATTTGTGACAGAGATGGGCCAGCTGAGTGATAATGACCATGTCCTCTATTGGACCAATTAATTACCCTCCCAGAAGGGTTTGGCAGCCCCATCTTGAGGGGACGCTTGTAAGCTTCTCAGGATTATTCTAGAGCCAGCGTGGCAAGTGGCTCTTAGCTCAGCTCTGTTTCTCAGGCGCTGGGGTGGATAGGACCTTGTTCAGAATGATCAATGTGGCCTTTATTGTCATAAATATCAATGATATCGGTAACATTGAGGCAAGACTCATTCCTTGGAAAAAGCCTATCAGGTTTGAAACATGTTAAAGTATCAAGTGCAGGATACATAGTTGTTGATATACTGTTTAGAAAAGCGAGGGATGGCCAAAACAAACAAAAAAATTGGAGTATAACCTAAAGTGTAAAATAAATATCCATGAGCATGTACCGACATGAATGATTGAAAAAAATCGATAAATGGGGGAGAAACGAGAAATATTCTTAACGGAAGGTCCCAAATAATGTATTTACATACTCTCTCCTCCAGGAGGCGGATATTAATTCTCTCCCCTTTCCTCCCCCTTCCCCACTGGGCTGGTCTTAACGACTCACCTCCGAATAACAGTGTATAGAGAGGGAAAAATAGTGACGTTACAGGGGAGCAGCCTGGCCCATACAACCTTAACCAAGTGATAAAAGTTAATGTCAGTGATGTCATGTGGATCCCATGAGTCCCTGAGGGGATGGGGTAGGATGCGACGAGATGCGCTTCACCTCTGTGGTATTCTTTCTAAATCTCTAACTTTTGCTCTACTGATGAGAACAGATAAACCCAAATTGAGGCACATTCTACAAAATACCTGACCCGTGCCCTTTAAAACTGTCATGGTCATGAAAACAAAGAGCAAGAAACTGTCCCAGCCCAGGAGGGACCGGGCAGGGGTGACGACTAAAGGCAGTGTGGTGTCCTGGGTTGGATCCTGGAGGAAGAAGAGGGCATTAGTGGAAGAAAACTGGTAACATCTGAATTAAGTCTGGAGTGCAGTTAATAGAAATGTCCCACATTTGGTTTCTTAGTTGTGGCAACGTACCATGGTGATATGAAATAGTAATGGAGGAAACTAAGTGAGGAGCAGATGAGAGCTCTCTGTATAATCTTTGCAACTTTTCTGTAAGTTTAAAATCATTCCCAGTTTCTTTTAAATCAGTTAAATGACACATCCATGTTCACAGCGTTATGGAAAAGCGTCAAGAGGTGGAAGCAACCCACGTGTCCACCAGTGGGTGAATGGATAAACAGAACTTAATAGTATTCAGCCTTAAAAAGGAAGGAAGTTCTGATGCATGCTACAACATGGATGAACCTTGAAGACATTATACTAAGTGAAATAAACCATCACAAAAAGACAAACAGTGCATCTTTCCACTTATATGAGGTGCCTAGAAACAGTCAAATTCACAGAGACAGAAAGTAGAATGGTAGTTGCCATTTTATGTGTTTACTCCACAAATTTTATCTGTTTTACCATAATTTAATAGTTTTTGAAAAATCAAGAAAATAACAGTTGTACAAATGATGAAAAGCCTTGCTTACCATAAACAAGGCTAGAGAAGGATTCTCAGCCTTGGTGTTAACATTTGGGCTTGTTGAGTCTCTGTTTGGGGGTGTGGAGCTGTCCTGTGCTTTGTAGGATGTTTGGCAGCAACCCTGGTATCTACCCACTGGATGCCAGTGACACCCCACCCCCCACGATGAAACCAAAAATATCTCCAATGATAAATGACTCCTGGGTTTCAGGGGCAAAGTTGCCCCTGGCTGAGGACCATTGGACTATTGTAAGACTGGGGAGGAAAGGAACAGATTGAAAAAAACAAAACCTTCACTGTCTCATATGGTAGTCAATAGCCACATGGGGCTGTTTAAAATGAATTAAAATTTAAATTTGTTGCTTGTTCATTAGCCACATCTCAAGTACTGGATGGCTACCATATTGGGCAATGCAGACCCAGATCATCACGATCGTTATAGGAGGTTCTACTGACGGCACTGTTCTAGATGTTGAGTTTATTCACTGTATTGGTTTTCATCTGTTTGGTGTGTGTAACTTTTAAGTCCTTTACAGGCTCTCCGTGCGTACGATGTTGATGGTGAACGATAGAGCAGACTCACCCTTAGCCACGCTGATAACTGTTAACCAAGCTGCCCCTCGTTACCTGCTCAGAACTGTCCCAGTCAGGAGAAAACTAAGGGGGACAGAAGGCAAAATCACTTGAGCTGAGCTTACCCACCTGTCAATGATCATAGGACACAGCATGGTCTAAGAGCTCCTCATTGCCTCTCTTAAGTTAGGACAGAGCCCCCCATCAGCTGAAAACAATCCTTGTTAGCAGTCCCTCCCAATTCTGGCCATCTTGGTATCTTTCCCACCCAGCTGGGTCTAAGGAGCAAAGAAGCAGATGGAAGCCAAGGTATGTTGGTCCCAAGGGCAGAGGGTAGAAGGAATGTGCATGTAGTTGGATGTTGTGGATTACGTCTTGCAAGCACATAGAAAGCACTCCTGGATTATCTACTGTATGTCTACTCTCCTCTCTTAGACAAATAAAAACTAGCTGTTACTATTCAAACACACCTTTAGGTCTCAGAATCGGGAAATGCAGGCTTCCTCCTTCTTTTTTCCAAGACCTTCAGACAGGGTCTTCTGGTGAAAGGATAGCTCCCTAGGATCTGACACTTGGCAAGATCCTGGGTACAAGAGCAGTCCAGTTAGTTGCCTGTTTTTCTTTCAAAATAATCTGCCTTCCGCTTGTCCAGGACAGTGTGAAGCCATTCTTTTATGCTCTTATCTCATTCCTTGTTGGTGTTTTAAAGTTCAGTTGTTAAATCACCAATACCTTGTTTATCCACCTGATTTCCTCTGGTCTGGAAAATAACAAGAAAGAATTGGGCTCCTTGTGGGAGAGGGGCCTGGAAAGGTGTAGGATGGGGTAAGGTGTCTGTAGAACACTACGCCAGTAAAATACACTTAACAACACTGTGTTACACAGTTAAAAATTTAAGAGGGTAAAACGCATGTTAAATGTTCTTACCTCAATCAATCAATCAATAAACACACATGTTATATGCCACTAAAAAGAATGAGATGTATCCAAAACTTTTTTTAGCTTTTTTGAGGTATAATTGCCAATTGTAAGATTTAAAGGGTACAATGTGATGATTTGATAAACACAGATGTTGTGAAAGGATTCCCCCCCATCAAGGTAATTAATAAATCACCTCACATACTTACCCTTTTTTGTATGTGAAAACATTTAAGATCTGCTTTCAGCAAATTTTAATTATATAAGACAGTGTTATCAGCTATAGTCACCATGTTTTTCATTAGATCTTCAGACTGTTCATTTTGTAGCTGAAAATGTGTACCCTTTACCAACCTCACCCTATTAACCCCAGTCCCCAACCCCCGGCAACCACTATTCACTCTGTTTCTTTGAGTTTGTCTTTTTATTTTTTTTTTAAGATTTCACATGTAAGTGATACTATGCAGTATTTGTCTTTCTCTGTCTGGCATCCTTCACTTCACATAGTGTCCTCTAGCTTTATCCATGATGTCGAAAATGGCAGGATTTCCTTCTGAGGCTGAATAATATTCCATTGTGTATGTATACCACGCTGAGTTTATCCATTCATCTGTCAACAGACATTTGGGTTGTTTCCATACCTTGGCTGTTGTGAATAATGCTTCAATAAACAAGGGGGTGCAGATATCTCAACAAGAGAGTGATTTCGTTTCCTTCAGATATATCACCAGAAGTGGGATTGCTGGGTCATACAGTTCTATTTTTAATTTCTTGAGGAATCTCCATACTGTTTTTCCTAGTGTCTGTATCAGTTTACATTCCCACAAACAGTGCACAAGTGTTCCCTTTTCCACACATTCTTGCTAGCATTTGTTATCTTTTGTCTTTTTGATGAGAGCTATTCTAACAAGTGTGAGATGATACCTCATCATGGTTTTGATTTGCATTTCCCTGATGATTAATGATGTTGAGCATCTTTTCATGTACCTGTTGGCCATCTGTATGTCTTCCTTGGAAAAATGTCTATTCAGGTCTTTTGCCCACTTGTTAATTGGGGTTTTTGTTTTTTGCTGTGAGTTGTATGAGTTCCTTGTATATGTTGGATATTAAACCCTTATCAGATAGGAGGTTTGCAAATATTTCTCCCATTCTGTAAGTTGCCTTTTCATTTTCTTGCGAGGTTTCTTTGCTGTGCAGAAGCTTTTTAGTTTGTTTCACTCCCACTTATTTTTGCTTTTGCTGCTTTGCTTTTGGTATCAAATCTAAAACATCATTGCCAAGACCAGTGTCAAGGAGTTTATCCCCTATGTTTTCTTTGAGGAGTTTTACAGTTTTAGGTCTTATGTTTAAGTTAATCCATACTGAGTTGATTTTTTTTTTTGTATGGTGTAATATAGGAGTCTAGTTTCATTTTTTGCACATGGCTGTCTAATTTTCCCAACACCATTTATTGAAGAGATTGTCATTTCCCCACTGTATATTCCTGGTGCCTTTGTTATAAATTAATTGACCATATACGTATGGGTTTATTTGCGGGCTCTCTATTTGTTCCATTGATCTATGTGTCTGTTTTAATGCCGATACCACACGTTTTGACCACTATGACTTTGTAATATTGTTTGAAATCAGGAAGCATGATGCCTCCAGCTTTGCTTGTCTTTCTCAATATTATTTTGGCCATGAGGGTCTTTTTGTGGTTCTGTACAAATTTCAGGATTTTTTTTTCTATCTCTGTAAAAAAAAAAAAAAGTTGGAATTTTGATAGGAATTTTGCATTGCATCTGTAGTTTGCTTTGAGTAGTACAGACATTTTAACAATATTAATTCTTCCAATCCATGAACATGAAATATCTTTCCATTTATTTGTGTGTGTAATTTATTTCAGTGTGTTGTAGTTTTCATTGTACAGATCTTTCACCTACTTGGTTACATTTATTCCTAAGCATTTTATTATTTTTGATGCTATTGTGAATAGGATCATTTCCCTACTTTCTCTATCTGATAGTTCATTGTTGCAAAACACTTTAATGGAGGATAGTTTTAAAACTTTGAAAGATCCAGAAACAAGATGAGAATAAATGGCGAGAGAGACAGCTTTTCATGCATGAGATAATTTATTTATGGTGGTAAAATAAATAAAATTTACCATCTTTTTTTTTTTTTTTTTTTTTTTTTTGCGGTATGTGGGCCTCTCCCATTGCGGAGCACAGGCTCTGGACGCGCTAGCTCAGCGGCCATGGCTCACGGGCCCAGCCGCTCCGCAGCATATGGGATCTTCCGGGACTGGGGCATGAACCTGTGTCCCCTGCATCGGCAGGCGGACTCTCAACCACTGCGCCACCAGGGAAGCCCAAAATTTACCATCTTAACCATTTTTAAGTGTACAGTTCTGTAGCATTAAGTACATTTACATTGCTGTATAACTATCACCACCATTTATCTCCAGAATTCTTTTCTTCTTCCCCAACTGAAACTCTGTACCCATCAGACACTAACTGCCTTCAGTCTCTGGCCACAAGCATTCTTCTCTCTCTCTCTCTATGAATCTGACTCTACTCTATGCCTCATTTGTGCTTTTGTATCTGGCTTATTTCACTTAGTGTAATGTCTTTCAGTTTTAGCCATGTTGCAGCGTGTGTCAGCGTTTTCTTCCTTTTTAAGGCTGAGTAATCATCTTCTGTCTGTGTGTGTGTGTAGACACACCACATTCTTGTTTATCCATTCATTCATCAATAAACATTTAGATAGCTTCCACCTTTTGGCTGTTTTGAAAAATGCTGCTAGGATCGTGGGTGTGCAAATATCTGATTGAGTCCTTGCTTTGAATTCTTTGGGATATATACCCAGAATTGGAACTGCTGTATTGTATGAAAATTCTATTTTTAATATTTTGTGGAACTTCCGTACTGTTTGCCATAGCAGTTGTACCATTTTACAGTCCTACCAGCAGTGCACGAAGGTTCCAGTTTCTCCACATCTTCACCAACACTGGTTATTTTGTGTGTTTTTTAAAAAAATTATAACCATCCTAATGGGTGTGAAGTGATATCTCATTGTATTTTGATTTGCATTTCCCTAATGATTTGGAGGTGATAATTTAGCATTGTAAATATGTCAATTCTCCTTAATTAAACCATTTGATAAAATTCCAATCAATTATTAATCCACACTCTTAAGGCATAATGAAAGCACACATGAACAGTGAAGAAGAATAGAGACCCAGAAATGCACTCATGCATGTGAGAAAAGTTTCTCTGACTGGCTCATAAAGGTGAAACTGACTAGCTAATAAACATTTGTGGTTAATCATTCTCTCTAACTTCACAAATAATCAGTAATACAGAGTAAACTGCAATGGAATACCACTTTATACCCGTGAGACTGGCAAAGACTGGAAAGCCTGAAAGTGCCAAGGAAAGGCTATGATACAGAGAACCAGGAGCTGTAATGCACTGTTGAAGGAAGGACAAACTGACTTCTACGATCATTCTAGAAAAGGGTTTTGCAGAATGCAATGAAATTATGTTCTTATGTGCCTTATGACCCAGTAGTCTCGCTCCTGGGCATACACTCCCGAGAGGACTTGAGTGTATGTTCAAAAGAGAACACATCTGAGATGTTCATCACGCTGGATTTTGAGGGAGTGGTGAGCTGGAAATGACCTAAGTATCTATCATTAGGGAAATGGATGGGTTGAACAGGGCGGATCTATACCTGGAA
Source organism: Lagenorhynchus albirostris (assembly GCF_949774975.1). Classification (NCBI taxonomy): domain Eukaryota; kingdom Metazoa; phylum Chordata; class Mammalia; order Artiodactyla; family Delphinidae; genus Lagenorhynchus; species Lagenorhynchus albirostris. The sequence continues at coordinate 70,889,643 of NC_083108.1, forward strand.
TACTGTACAGCAATGAAAAGCAGAGAACCGGATGTGTTTTTAAAATGTTTCGTGATGCGTTGAAAGACCTATACATAAATTGGATCTTCCTTCTTTAAAAGATTTCTTGAAAGCCTCTCCCAGGCACTCCCACTTGTAGCTCTTTGGCTAAATATGGGCCATGTTGCCTCCCCTAGCTGCAAGGGAGCCTGGAAAACCCAGCATTTTACATTTCCATCCTGTCAGATAGGAGGCAAGGGAGGAAGGAGCTCTGATTGGTCTTTGGTGCACAGTGTCTGCCATGCATTCTGAAATACTCAAACAGAATCCTGAGTATTTTATTTTAACCGGGGGATCTTATCAAAAGGCAGATTCTGATTCAGTAAGTCTGGGATGGGGCCTGAGATGGTACAGTTCTAAGCCCTCCCAGATGATGCTGAGGCTGCTAGTTCCTGGACCTTATGTAACAAGGTTCTAGAAGGTCTTCTGCTTTTGAGAGTTCTGCAGGCCTGGGTGTCATCAAGGTGTCAACAGGGGATGGAAAGAAATGGCTAGTCTTGGGATTTGGTCCATGGAGGTCAGTCAAGAGAGTATATGCCTCATTGTTTTGGTTACTACTGGGGAATAAAAAACCACCCCAAATTTTGTGGCATAAACAACCATGCTTTTATTATGCTCATTAATCCTGTGGGTGATGAATTCCAGTAGGGAACAGTGGGATGGTCTTGTCTTTGCTCCGTGATATCTGGGTCCTCATCTGGGAAGACTGGAAGGCTGGGATGGGAGTGATTTGATAGCTGGGCTCAAGCTATCTGAAAGCTTGTTCACTCTCGCATCTGGCACCTGGCTGGGGAGACTGGAGGATGAGAGCTGCCAACCAGAAGCGCTGCAGGTGGCCTCTCCACATAGCTGGGCTTCCACACAACGTGGCAGCCTCAGGGCAGCCGGGCTGCTCTGATGACGGTTGTGTCTTTGAAGCCACACAGCGTCCTTTCTGCCACATTCTGTTGGTTACAAGTGAGTCACAAGCCCACCTAGATTCAAGGGAGGAATTAAACTCTACCTTTTTTTTTTTAAACTGTACCTTTTGATGGAGGAATGGAAAGATCTAGAAGAGCAGGTGGAATGGGAGATACGCTTGTGACCATCTTTGGAAAAATCCCATCTGCCAAACTTATTTTTAAAACTTTTTTCCTCTTTATGGTTAAGATATTTTGCAAAATACACCTTTTCAATATGTCTCTTATATAGGTGTTAACGTTGTCATTTTGTTAGAGTTTAAAATCTTCCTCAGGGAACCAGGGGTGAAGACGATGGATTCACGCTGAATCTTTCCAAATGCACCATCCTGAGAGTGGCTTAGTTCTCTCTTCTTTAAGGCTTACACAAGACCTTTGCATCCTTGATGACTATTTTTCATTACAGGGTAAACCCTCTGTCTAGAAAACATTTCTGTGCTGAGGTCCTGTCAGCTCGCAGCCACCTTTGCCAGAAGAGGGTAATCAGATACCTTGGGCACAACCTGCTTGCCTGTCTGTACCTGTGCAGGTGATCTGTTTCACCTGGTGAGTGGTCCCATTATTGTCCCGGTTGCCCAGGGCCCCAGCAGTTTGTATGTTTCTGAATTACTTCCTGCTGCACCCCTGTCCCCCTACTTCAATCCCATCACACCATCTTGGTCTCTCTTCTCCCAGTCCCAGACTAATAAGTGTAGTTGACAGAAATGGTAATTTCATTTCTTAGTTGTGATAAACGTGCCAGGTTATATAAGATGTTAACATCAAGGGAGACTAGGCGAACGCTATATAAGAATTCCCTGTACTGTCTCTGCAACTTTACTACAAGTCTACAATTATTCCAAATAAGAAGGGCGAATGTGTGTGCACATATACACGCATGCATAAACACACATACGTGAAGTCAGCCACACTTCCGTTCCAGTATTTTTTTAAACAATCATTTAAAGGTTACGGTCATTATTTTAAAGTTTTTAATATCAATAGTCACCCTGTTTGGCTAACAATGTAGATCTGAATGTGGTGGGGTGTAAGTGGCCGATGAATGAACGATTTGTGGTGTTATTCCTACTTCCTTATTTAATAACTGGATTCGTAAGGGCTCCTTAAGCCTGAGTGACCCATGTTTTGTTGCCAGACCTACCCCAATGACCCCGACCAAGACCCCTGTCCCAATTCGTCTATCAGAGAAAAATGAATCTATTTCAGGAACTATCACTCCTTATTATCTCTAATTGGGTCTGGCGGCTGGAGACAAGCCTCATTATTTTTAATTGGGGCCCATCGTTCTAGAACAAAACGCCACCCAGTTGCATGCAGATCATGCCTGGATATTTTCTTGCAAGTTCAAAGTGAAATTGCATCGTGGGATTTCCAGGAAATCACACTATTTTTATCCCTTTGTTTCACCTGGCTTTATAGTTGTAGCCTTGGGTTGTTAAACCAAAAATAATCATTGGATTGGGACTGTCTCTGTTTACGTCAGAGGGTTGGTTTTTTGTTTTTGTTGTTGTTGTTGTTTTTGAATGTGGGTAGCAGTAGAAGTTTTTCTTTCAAAATTAATGCATATTATAATACTGGACATAATTTGACAGACTGCTCACTTAAGTATCATTTAAATGCTGCCTTTGGGCATGGCATTATGCCATGGATAAATTTTCCTGGTTGCAAGGGACTCTTTTTTGTTAATTATTCTAATTTACTCTAAAATAGTCCTTCACGTATCATACACTTTAGTGTTTCATCATTACTATCCTGTTACTAAACCGTCCGTCAGCATCTGAAGTAGGAAATCCATTTTAGAAAGTTTGCAGGAGTATGTCTCCTGTTGATTTTCAGAGCTTTCGGTTGTCCCACCTTTCATATTTTAACAATCCAAGATGGCAAATAATTCCTTCTTGAGCTCACCTGACTTCAGAAGGCCTTTTGAGGAATGGTTTCCACAGGAGGCAGAAGTTCTGAGATCCAGCCTGGGTCATCTCTCTTGAGAGAGCTCATGCCCACACAGGGTGGGGGTCTCTGAAGTCCCCAGATGCCTGGCCAAACATTCAGACACAACGTCTGGGCCCTCCTCAGAGCCAAGAGCTTCTTGGGAAGAAGGGAGACCACCCTGGAAGGAAAATTGTTAGGAGCAGCTTTTATGTGCTTCGCCTCCTCAGGAGAACTTTTTAGACCTTTCAGAAAAGAGAAAAGGGTCGGGACAGGTCTTCCATGTGATGGGAAATGATGGATACGGCAGGGGTCAATTCCTTCAGTCCCCCCGCAATGATTTGTCCCTCCTGCTCTCAGTTGTAGAGTGTAACTCCTTTTTCAAAGCTGCTTTTGTTTAATAGTGTAGTTCTGTAGCAGACACACAACCTAACCTGATAAGGATTTTCTGCCACCCTCTCGTGTTTGAGATTCCTTCTGAAATCTCTGTTTGTCTCCAGTAGACACGTCAGAATTGGCGCTGTGTCTTTTGATGGCAGATTCACCATATAAAGTAGAGGGATTTGTCACAGATCTTCCTGTTTCCGTTCTGTGGACACTCAATGAATATTTACTGATAAAGAAGAAAATGAAGAAACAACAGATTGTTCTCCAAGCATAGGCACTGTTTTCCCCCAATGCACGTAGAACACGTTTATGGCTCCGAAAATTAGCACCACGTGCCTCTTGACTGGGGAAATTTGCCCCCTTGCAGAAAGGAAAAAATAGAACCCTGTGGTCTCTAATTTATGGGAAAACACTTGCTCAAATTGTGATAAAACTGTTCACTGAGAACATTGTCTAGACGTTACATCTGCTGATGTCGGTCCCAACACCTCTCAATTCACTTTTTAGAAGATTGGGTGTGAGGTGTTTGGCCATATTTCTCCCTGAGAAGGGGACCCGTTCACCATTTCCCCAAAAAGCTCGGTGGGAGGGATGCCAGGCTCGCCGCCCCCATATGAGAGCCCCAGGGTCTAATTCCCTGACAAGGCTCACTCCCCAGGCTAGTGTGTGTTTTACATCTTTTCAACTTCATTTTCATAGCACATTTGAAAGCTCAGTTACAATAATCGCGTGGCTCTTAAAAGATCATTTCAAGCTATTACTAACCCAAGTTGCTATGACATTTTGGTTTTATCACACTTCATAAAGCAAACATTTTGTAGGTACAATAGAGAAAATGTGGAATAGAGAAGAACCAGGTACTATAGCTGACTTTCTGGCTTTGTGACTCTGGGTAAGTTATATATCTCCTCTGTGCCTCGTTTCCTCAACTTGAGAACAGGAACAATAACAGGATCTATCTTGTAGGTTATTGTAGGGAGTAAATGATTAAAAATGTATAAAACACTTAGAACAATACTGGCCACAGAATAAGTACTGTGTCAGGATTTGCTACTATTACCAAAGAGCTGCAAGATTTTCATGGACCTTAGTCCTTTTTAAGCCAGCTCCCAAGTTTAGGTGGTACCTAAATGCCTTTGCTACTCTACATTTATCCTGCCGTCTCTAATGACCCACTTGCCCATTTGCTTATCCATCACCTTCTCCTTCTTATTTATTCATTTCCTAGTTTTCTCTCCCTCTCTGTAGGCAGCAGTCTCCTCTGATGTTCTTTCACTTATAACCTTTGCCTATTCAGTCTAGTCACTGCCGACTTATTCTTTTTCTTGAGATGAACTGAGACAGCAACCAGAAGCACACAGATATACACGATTGTGGCTGATATGAGCCGCAATCCTACTGTGTGTGAAGGCCACCCTCATACCAACCCTGGGAAGTAGATATCACTATCTACATTTTCACAGATGAGAAAATAAGGCTCAGGAAAATGAAGCAATTAGGAAAGCTAAGATTAGATCTGCTGAAAATGCCGGCTGAAGCTACTACATTTTTTTACCGCCTAAAGCTGCCTCCTACTTTTTTAGCAGGATATTTTCTTGGCCATGTATCTAGAAGCCTCTGTTTCATTTTATAGACATTTCCCCCCTCTTCTTATATTTAGCATTCTTAGGCTGTGGTTAATTTTTCTTCCCTGTTTGTTGTTGTTGTTTTTAATACCATCTTTATTATCATTTGAAAACCATAACATTTACCTGTTTAAAGCGTACGGTTCAGTGAGTTTTAGTATATTCACAAAGTTGTGCAATCATCACCATGATTCCAGAACATTTTTGTCACCTCACAAAGAAACTCCATACCCATTAGCAGTTGCTGCTCTTTTCCTTCTCCCCTTAGTCCCTAGCAAACACGAATCTACTTTCTTTCTATGGATTTGCCTACTCTGGACACTTCATATAGATAGAATCATACAATATATGGCCTTTTGTGTCTGACGTATTTCATTTAGCAATGTGTCAAAAATTTATCCATCTTACAGTATGTGTCAGAACTTCATTCTTTTTATTTTTTTGGCCATGCAGCACGGATTGTGGAATCTTAGTTCCTGGACCAGGGATTGAAAAGTGCCAAGGCAGTGAAAGTGCCAAGTCATAGAGTCCTAACCACTGGACTGCCAGGGAACTCCCTCATTCTTCTTTAAAGCTGGATAATATGACATTGTATGGATATACCACATTTGTCTATTCATTTATCAGTCAGCGGACATTTTGTTATTTTTTTTCATGCTATATAACTTAGTCCACAATTTCTTTTGAAGAAAGAAAAGAAATGGTCTTTTTGAGGTTGACTGGGTTAGGAGACTTTGTGGCAAATGAAATTATTTCTTATAGAATTATGTATACATTTCATCCCCTTTTCAACAGTATTGTACAGAATTGCTCTTTTCAGTAGCGTAAAGGGAATCAAAGAGAAATAAACCTAACAGATACATAATCTCACCAGTATTCTGCAATAGTTTTTTCTGTTCACATCTGATTTTTTTTTTTTTTTAAATCAATGAACTTTGAATCTCAGCAGGTCTGGAACTAGGATGAGGCAAGGGTGTAAAATTTAAATGGTTGCCAAAAAAACCTCAATAGTCAAGATAAACAATGTTTTTAAAAAATCAAAATTAATGTAAAAAAATTCATGATGAGTAAAATATCAAAAATGTAAATAAAGACAGGATCAGTATCTCTGACATATCATACTTCTCACACAGTATGACTAGGTTCTTTTTGGTAATATCCTACTTAATCATACCTTAATCATACCTTAGGTTTAGAGAATTTTGAGTCTATAAAGTGCTATCTTGAGACTACTTCTGTGCCTGGTACCGCACTGGTTACTGTGAAGGGCAGGATGCAAGCAAAAACATTTGGATAAGAAGTAAGTTTCAGATATAATTTTGCATGTTGGGATTGGGTGGGAAGGAGGAGGAGCTTTTTGGGTTTTTTGTTTTGTTTTGCCAACAAAGAAAAGTACAAAGAAAGTTAAATAGTTAAAATAATTTGGATGTAATGTTGTGATTTATAAGAAATATATATTTGGTCTTTGTCTATAGTTGCTGGCTCACAGCTTCCCAAACTCTTGGAAGTTTCTAAGTGTTACAAGTGATAAAAGGCATCTTTTGTTATGTTAATGAGGTGGCTTTTGGGATGCACTGGAGGATGGGGGCTGGTTGCCAGGAGACCAGGGCTCGCCCCCCACCCCAAAACCTCTTCCCTCTCTGGGGAGGGAAGAGGGGCTGGAAATTGAATCAGTCTCCAATGGCCAATGATTTAATCAATCGTTGACTTGGGGAAAAAAGGCACAACGGAAAAGCTGTGGGTTGAGTTTATTCAGTATCTTACTGAGGACTATAGCCTGGGAGAGGGCCTCTCAGCTCTGAGGAACTGTTCCAAAGAGGTAAGGGGGGAGGACAGTGTATGTGTGATTTTGGTGAAAGGTACTGAAACCAAGCCCACATCTCAGTAGAAGTTTTCTGCTGGTCACAAGGAATTGATATCTTGGTTAATGGTCTTAGTGCTTTTCTAAGTATGGGAAGATATAAGAATCCAGGATCATAAAATTTTCTCCTGAAAATATCTAACTATCTGAAGGTCTATTTTGCCAGTTTTCCCAGTGCGCAGAGTGCCTCATTCCTGATCTCTGCCCTGAATTCCTTTCAGGGTGTGTTGAAGGCCATTGACTACAGGGGCTCATGACTTAATTCTTGTAGAACTGGGAGGTGAGCAACCTTCCTTAGCTGGCACAACCATGCCAGTGTAATGAAGCCTCCATAGAAACCCCAAAAGGACGGGAGTCAGAGATCTTCCAGGTTGGTGAGCACGTGGAGATTCTGGGACAGTGGTGAGCACAGGACATGGGAATTCCATGCCCCTTCCCACATACCTTGCCCCGTGCATCACTTCCGTCTGGCTGTCCCTGAGTTACATTCTTTTATAATAAACAAGTGATCTAGTAAGTAATAGGTTTCTCAGAGTTCTGTGAGCCACTCTAGCAAGCTAACTGAACCTCAGGAGGGGGTTATGGGAACCTCTGGTTTATAGCCAGTTGGCCACAAGTGCAGGTAACAACCTGGACTTGGGGTTGGCATCACAAGTGGGGTGGGGGTGGGGGGATGAACCCTTAACCTGTGGAATTTGGGTATAGTGTCAGCATCAACGAATTGTAGGACACACAGGGGGTGTCCTGAGAATTGCTTGTCGTACAATATGTGTGGGCAACCTCACCCCCCAAAATTGGAATTCAGTAACCAGAACACTAAAAGGGTCTTGAGGAATTTCTTTAGGAATATGACCAATATAATCAGCTTTGTAATTATCAGAAACATACTGAAACCGGGACTTCCCTGGTGGTCCAGTTGTTAAGACTCCAAGCTTCCACTGCAGGGGGCATGAGTTCACTCCCTGGTCGGGAAGATCCCACATGCTGCCTGTGAGCCGTGCAGCCAAAAAAAAAAAAAAAGAAAAGAAATATATTGAAACCAAACCTGGAGTCAAAAGGAAGATTGGTTTTATATATTTTTTCTTAATGTTTAAGTTTACATACAAGAATGAGAATAGTGCCAAGAAGACCCATATACCCTTTACCCAGATTCCCCTATTGTGAGCAGTTTATCCCATTTGCTTTATCTCATGCTCCTTTTGCCCTGAAATCATCTTCTTTCTAGCATCTTTTCTCCTCCAGTGCAGGATTTCATCAAGGGTCAGGTTTTGTGTTTAGTTGTCACAACTCTTTAACCTGGAACTTTTTCACAGCCTTCCCTGGTCTTTTTTGTTGTTGTTGTTGTTTTGTTTATACTGCAGGTTCTTAATAGTCATCAATTTTATATACATCAGTGTATACATGTCAATCCCAATCGCCCAATTCAGCACACCACCATCCCCACCCCACCACGGTTTTCCCCCCTTGGTGTCCATACATTTGTTCTCTACATCTGTGTCTCAACTTCTGCCCTGCAAACCAGGTAATCTGTACCATTTTTCTAGGTTTCACATACATGCGTTAATATACGATATTTGTTTTTCTCTTTCTGACTTACTTCACTCTGTATGATAGTCTCTAGATCCATCCATGTCTCAACAAATGACGCAATTTCGCTCTTTTTCATGGATGAGTAATATTCTGTTGTACACATGTACCACAACTTCTTTATCCATTCGTCTGTCGATGAGCATTTAGGTTGTTTCCATGACCTGGCTATTGTAAATAGTGCTGCAATGAACATTGGGGTGCATGTGTCTTTTTGAATTATGGTTTTCTCTGGGTATATGCCCAGTAGTGGGATTGCTGGATCATATGATAATTCTATTTGTAGTTTTTTAAGGAACCTCCATACTGTTCTCCATAGTGGCTGTATCAATTTACATTCCCACCAACAGTGCAAGAGGGTTCCCTTTTCTCCACACCCTCTCCAGCATTTGTTGTTTGTAGATTTTCTGATGATGCCCATTCTAACTGGTGTGAGGAGATACCTCATTGTAGTTTTGATTTGCATTCCTCTAATAACTAGTGATGTTGAGCAGCTTTTCATGTGCTTCTTGGCCATCTGTATGTCCTCTTTGGAGAAATGTCTATTTAGGTCTTCTGCCCATTTTTGGATTGGGTTGTTTGTTTTTTTAATATTGAGCTGCATAAGTTGTTTATATATTTTGGAGATTAATCCTTTGTCCGTTGATTCGTTTGCAAATATTTTCTCCCATTCTGAGGGTTATCTTTTCGTCTTGTTTATGGTTTCCTTTGCTGTGCAAAAACTTTGAAGTTTCATGAGGTCCCATTTGTTTATTTTTGTTTTTATTTCCATTACTCTAGGAGGTGGATCAATAAAGATCTTGCTATGATTTATGTCAAAGAGAGTTCTTCCTATGATTTCCTCTAAGTTTTATAGTGTCCGGTCTTACATTTAGGTCTTGAATCCATTTTGAGTTTATTTTTGTGTGTGGAGGTAGGGAGTGTTCTAATTTCATTCTTTTACATGTAGCTGTCCAGTTTTCCTGGCACCACTTATTGAAGAGACTGTCTTTTCTCCATTGTATATCTTTGCTTTGTTTGTCATAGATTAGTTGACCATAGGTGCTTGGGTTTATCTCTGGGCTTTCTATCTTGTTCCATTGATCTATGTTTCTGTTTTTGTGCCAGTACCATATTGTCTTGATTACTGTAGCTTTGTAGTATAGTCTGAGGTCAGGGAGTCTGATTCCTCCAGCTCCATTTTTTTCCCTCAAGACTGCTTTGGCTTTTCGGGGTCTTTAGTGTCTCAATACAAATTTTAAGATGATTTGTTCTAGTTCCATAAAAAATGCCATTGGTAATTTGATAGGGATTGTGTTGAATCTGTAGATTGCTTTGGGTAGTATAGTCATTTTTACACTATTGATTCTTCCAATCCAAGAACATGGTATATCTCTCCATCTGTTGGTATCATCTTTAATTTCTTTCATCAGTGTCTTATAGTTTTCTGCATACAGGTCTTTTGTCTCCCTAGATAGGTTTATTCCTAGGTATTTTATTCTTTTTGTTGCAATGCTAAATGGGAGTGTTTCCTTAATTTCTCTTTCAGATTTTTCATCATTAGTGTATAGGAATGCAAGAGATTTCTGTGCAATAATTTTGTATCCCACAACTTTATCAAATTCATTGATTAGCTCTAGTAGTTTTCTGGTGGCATTTTTAGGATTCTCTATGTATAGTGTCATGTCATTTGCAAACAGTGACAGTTTTACTTCTTCTTTTCCAATTTGTATTCCTTTTGTTTCTTTTTCTTCTCTGATTGCCATGGCTAGGACTTCCAAAACTATGTTGAATAATAGCGGTGCGAGTGGACATCCTTGTCTTGTTCCTGATCTTAGAGGAAATGCTTTCAGTTTTTCACCATTGAGAATGATGTTTGCTGTGGGTTTTTCGTATATGGCCTTTATTATGTTGAGGTAGGTTCCCTCTATGCCCACTTTATGGAGAATTTTTATCATAAATGGGTGTTGAATTTTGTCAAAAGCTTTTTCTGCATCTATTGAGATGGTCATATAGTTTTTCTTCTTCAATTTGTTAATATGGTGTATCACATTGATTGATTTGCGTATATTGAAGAATCCTTGCATCCATGAGATAAATCCCACTTGATCATGGTGTATGATCCTTTTAATGTACTGTTGGATTCTGTTTGCTAGTATTTTGTTGAGGATTTTTGCATCTATATTCATCAGTGATACTGGTCTGTAATTTTCTCTTTTTGTAGTATCTTTGTCTGGTTTTGGCAGCAGGGTGATGGTGACCTCATAGAATGAGTTTGGGAGTGTTCCTTCCTCTGCAATTTTTTGGAAGAGTTTGAGAAGGATGGGTGTTAGCTCTTCTCTAAATGTTTGATAGAATTCACCTGTGAAGCCATCTGGTCCTGGACTTTTGTTTGTTGGAAGATTTTTAATCACAGTTTCAATTTCATTCCTTGTGATTGGTCTGTTCATATTTTCTGTTTCTTCCTGGTTCAGTCTTGGAAGGTTATACCTTTCTAAGAATTTGTCCATTTCTTCCAGGTTGTCCATTTTATTGGCACAGAGTTGCTTGTAGTAGTCTCTTAGGATGCTTTGTATTTCTGCAGTGTCTGTTGTAACTTCTCCTTTTTCATTTCTAATTTTATTGATTTGAGTCCTCTCCCTCTTGATGAGTCTGGCTAATGGTTTATCAATTTTGTTTATCTTCTCAAAGAACCAGCTTTTAGTTTTATTGATCTTTGCTATTGTTTTCTTTGTTTCTATTTCATTTATTTCTGCTCTGATCTTTATGATTTCTTTCCTTCTGCCAACTTTGGGTTTTGTTTGTTCTTCTTTCTCTAGTTCCTTTAGGTGTAAGGTTAGATTGTTTCCTTGAGATTTTTCTTGTTTCTTGAGGTAGGCTTGTACAGCTCTAAACTTCCCTCTTAGAACTGCTTTTGCTGCATCCCATAGGTTTTGGATCGTTGTGTTTTCATTGTCATTTGTCTCTAGGTATTTTTTGATTTCCTCTCTGATTTCTTCAGTGATCTCTTGGTTATTTAGTAACGTATTGTTTAGCCTCCATGTGTTTGTGTTTTTTACGTAATTCATTTCTAATCTCACAGCATTGTGGTCAGAAAATATGCTTGATATGATTTCAATTTTCTTAAATTTACTGAGGCTTGATTTGTGACCCGAGATGTGATCTTTCCTGGAGAATGTTCGTGTGCACTTGAGAAGAAAGCGTAATCTGCTGTTTTTGGATGGAATGTCCTATAAATATCAATTAAATCTATCTGGTCAATTGTGTCATTTAAAGCTTATGTTTCCTTTTTTATTTTCATTTTGGATGATCTGTCCATTGGTGTAGTAAGTGAGGTGTTAAGGTCCCCCAGTATTATTGTGTTACTGTTTCCTCTTTTATAGCTGTTAGCAGTTGCCTTATGTATTGAGGTGCTCCTATGTTGGGTGCATATATATTTATAATTGTTATATCTTCTTGGATTGATCTCTTGATCATTATGTAGTGTCCTTCTTTATCTCTTGTAACATTGTTTATTTTAAAGTCTATTTTATCTGATATGAGTATTGCTACTCCAGCTTTCTTTTTTTTTTTTTTTTTTTTTGCGGTACGCGGGCCTCTCACTGCTGTGGCCCCTCCCGTTGCGGAGCACAGGCTCCGGACGCGCAGGCTCAGCGGCCATGGCTCACGGGCCCAGCCGCTCCGCGGCATGTGGGATCTTCCCAGACCCGGGCACGATCCCGTGTCCCCTGCATCGGCAGGCGGACTCTCAACCACTGCGCCACCAGGGAAGCCCCAGCTTTCTTTTGATTTGCATGGAATATCTGTTTCCATCCCCTCACTTTCAGTCTGTATGTGTCCCTAGGTCTGAAGTGGGTCTCTTGTAGACAGCATATATATGGGTCTTGTTTTTGTATCCATTCAGCAAGCCTGTGTCTTTTGGTTGGAGCATTTAATCCATTCACGTTTAAGGTAATTATCAATATGTATGTTCCTATGACCATTTTCTTAATTGTTTTGGGTTTGTTTTTGTAGATCCTTTTCTTCTCTTGTGTTTCCCACTTAGAGAAGTTACTTTAGCGTTTGTTGTAGAGCTGGTTTGGTGGTGCTGAATTCTCTTAGCTTTTGCTTGTCTGTAAAGCTTTTGATTTCTCCATCGAATCTGAGTGAGATCCTTGCCGGGTAGAATAATCTTGCTTGTAGGTTCTTTCCTTTCATCACTTTAAGTATATCATACCACTCCCTTCTGGCTTGTAGAGTTTCTGCTGAGAAATCACCTGTTAACCTTATGGGAGTTCCCTTGTCTGTTATTTGTTGTTTTTCCCTTGGTGCTTTCAATAATTTTTCTTTGTCTTTAATTTTTGCCAATTTGCTTACTATGTGTCTCAGCGTGTTTCTCCTTGGGTTTATCCTGTGTGGGACTCACTGCGCTTCCTGGACTTGGGTGGCTATTTCCTTTCCCATGTTAGGGAAGTTTTCGACTATAATCTCTTCAAATATTTTCTCTGGTCCTTTCTCTCTCTCTTCTCCTTCTGGGACCCCTATAATGTGAATGTTGTTGCATTTAATGTTGTCCCAGAGGTCTCTTAAGCTGTCTTCATTTCTTTTCATTCTTTTTGCTTTATTCTGTTACGCAGAAGTGAATTCCACCATTCTGTCTTCCAGGTCACTTGTCTGTTCTTCTGCCTCAGTTATTCTGCTATTGATTCCTTCTAGTGTAGGTTTCATTTCAGTTATTGGATTGTTCATCTCTGTTTGTTTGTTCTTTAGTGTTTGTTCTTTAATTCTTCTAGGTCTTTGTTAAACATTTCTTGCATCTTCTTGATCTTTGCCTGCATTCTTTGTCCGAGGTCCTGGATCACGTTCACTATCATTATTCTGAATTCTTTTTCTGGAAGGTTGCCTATCTCCACTTCATTTAGTTGTTTTTCTGGGGTTTTATCTTGTTCCTTCATCTGGTACATAGTCCTCTGCCTTTTCATCTTGTCTATCTTTCTGTGAATGTGGTTTTTGTTTCACAGGCTGCAGGATTGTAGTTCTTCTTGCTTCTGCTGTCTGCCTCTGGTGGATGAGCCTATCTAAGAAGCTTGATGGGAGGGACTGGTGGTGGGTAGAGCTGACTGTTGTTCTGGTGGGCAGAGCTCACCAGATTAAAACTTTAATCCACTTGACTGTTGATGGGTGGGGCTGGGTTCCCTCCCTGTTGGTTGTTTGGCCTGAGGCAACCCAACACTGGAGCCTACCTGGGCTCTTTGGTGGGGCTAATGACAGACTCTGGGAGGGCTCATGCCAAGGAGTACTTCCTAGAACTTCTGCTGTCAGTGTCCTTGTCTCCACGGTGAGCCACAGCCAGCCCCGCCACCGCCTCTGCAAGAGACCCTCCAACACTAGCAGGTAGGTCTGGTTCAGTCTCCCCTGGGTTCACTGCTCCTTCCCCTGGGTCCCGATGCGCACACTACTTTGTGTGTGCCCTCCAAGAGTGGAGTCTCTGTTTCCCCCAGTCCTGTCCAAGTCCTGCAATCAAATCCCACTAGCCCTCAAAGTCTGATTCTCTAGGAATTCCTCCTCCTGTTGCCGGACCCCCAGGTTGGGAAGCCTGACGTGGGGCTCAGAACCATCACTCCAGTGGGTGGACTTCTGTGGTATAAGTGTTCTCCTGTCTGTGAGTCACCCACCCAGCAGTTATGGGATTTGATTTTGCTGTGATTGCGCCCCTCCTACCATCTCATTGTGGCTTCTCCTTTGTCTTTGGATGTGGGGTATCTTTTTTGGTGAGTTCCAGTGTCTTCCTGTCGATGATTGTCCAGCAGCTAGTTGTGATTCTGGTGTTCTCACAAGAGGGAGTGAGAGCACGTCCTTCTACTCTGCCATCTTTGTTCCTCTCCCTGGTCTTTATAACATTGACATTTGGGAAAAATACAGTCCCTCTCACCCCATTTGCTTAATGGAACTTGTTCATCTTGTGGTTGTCTGATGTTTCCTGGCAATTCGATTCCAGTTATGCATTCTTGTCCATAATGCTGCAGAGGTGATGTTGCTTCCTTCTCAAGGAATCAGATCTGGCGTCTCACCATGTCCGTTTGCCCCTCGTTGGTGATGCTGACTTTCGCCACCCAGTGGAGGCCTTGGTCTGATTTTTCCACCGTAGAATTACTATTTTCCTCCTTTCTGTTAATGTGCAGTCTGCTGGAAGATATTCTGTACCTTAACAAAATGTCCCCCTGCGTTCAGTATCCATTCAGGATTCTAGCCTGATTCAGTGTTTACTAAGATGGTTGTAAAATGCTGGTTTAAACTCTTAAATGTAGCCCAAAGGCAACAGAATACAAAAGAAAAAAATATGAGAGGTTTTTGTTCTGATTGTACCAGAACCTGATAAATGAGAACTGGGTACATTTTCCCAGCATCTGGCACCGTGGTTAAGAATACTGGCTTGCGTGTCTACCTGGTATCACTAGTTACTAGCTGTGTGATCTTGACCTTGGGCAAGTTACTTGGTTTCTCAAATCTATATCTTGCTCCTCTGCAAAATGAGGTTATTCGTATTTGACTCAGAAGATTTTTTTTTTAACATCTTTATTGGAGTACAATTGCTTTACAATGGTGTGTTAGTTTCTGCTTTATATCAAAGTGAATCAGTTATACATATACATATATCCCCATATCTCCGCCTTCTTGCATCTCCCTCCCACCCTCCCTTATCCCACCCCTCTAGGAGGTCACAAAGCACCGAGCTGATCTCCCTGTGCTATGCGGCTGCTTCCCACTAGCTATCTATTTTATATTTGGTAGTGCATATATGTCCATGCCACTCTCTCACTTTGACTCAGAAGATTTTTATAAGGCGTGATGGTTAATTTTATGTGTCAACTTGACAGGGCTAAGGGATGCCCAGGTAGCTGGTAAATGTCATTTCTGGGTATGTCTGTAAGGATGTTTCCAGAAGAGATTAGTATTTGAATTGGTAGACTGAGTAAAGATCACCCTCATTAATGTGGGTGGGCGTCATTCAGTCGTTTGAGGATCTGAATAGAATAAAAAGGTGGAGGATGGGGATACATGTATACATATAGCTGATTCACTTTGTTATACAGTAGAAACTAACACACCATTGTAAAGCAATTTTACTCCAATAAAGATGTTAAAAAAAAAAAAAGCAAAGGTGGAGGAAGGGTGAGTTTGAATTTCTGTTGTTGAAGCCACAAGGTCTCTGGTATTTTGTTATGACAGCCCAGGCTAAGATAATTACTGAGTTTTTTGACACCCTCTTAAATTTTGCACCCGTGAGACACTTACCTCACCTTAGTCCTGGCCCTGCTGCACTGTGAGCATCCTGAGGTCATATCTCATCTGTCTCGTTCACGGCTGAATTGCTAGTATGTGGTACCCAGTAGGCCCTCCACAAATATTTGTTGAAGGGTGCATGAATGATTGCATTTGGGCATCGCACCTGGGCTCTCTGGCCTTGCTGACCTCATGGTGACTATTTACACCATTCCCACAAGAAAGGACATGCAGCGCCTGCCTTGCCCTGGAGTAGGATTCATTGTCAGGCATCAGCCTCTTGTTAGTTGCAGTCACATCCAATTCACATACCACACAACTCACCACTTTAAATCGCACAATTCAACGGTGTTTTAAAATATATTCAGAATTACACAACCATATACATTCAGAGTCATACAGCCACGTACATACACATGGAACTATTATAGCTCTACAGTGTCTTACTATCTCAGCAGGACAAACTCCCCCTAAATTGCAATCCTTTTTCTTAGCTATTATCATCTGTTTATTCTTTTTCAAAACACTGACAATATTTTGTCAGTTTGCAAATACAGATTCATCTGTAGATTGGAATTGCATTCGATCTATATAAATATTAATGGAGGGTAACTGACATCTCTAAGTGTTGTCTTTGTAGCAGGAATATTCAAGCCATCTTTATCTCTTAGTAAACTTAAAACTTTTTCTTTAGGAGGCTTCTGTACATGTCTTTCTAATGTTAGTGCTAGAGATCTTATGCCCCTGTAGATGAGGTTTTCTTCCCAATGTATTTTCTGTTAGAAAATCAATAGGCAGGGAATTTCCTGGCCGGTTCAGTGGTTGGGACTCTATGCTTTCACTGCTGAGGGCTCAGGTTCTATCCCTGGTCAAGGAACTAAGATCCCACAAGCCATGTGGCATGGCCAAAAGAAAGAAAGAAAAGAAAATCAATAGGCAAGTGTTGTGTCTTGTATTTATCCTGTATTCAGCCACTTTACCGAGTGCCCTTTTTAACTCTAGGGGTTTTTACATTATTTCTCTTAAGTTTTCTAGGTATGTCATCATTTCATCTGCATTCCTCTTAATTTTTGAAATCTCTACATGAAACAGCACTCTAGCTAATGTTTCCCTGACTCCTCTTATGCAAATCCATTTGGTTCTTCCTTGATGCTGTCTGTTAGGTCTCTTACTTCTCCTTCTCTTTTTCCTTCCTAAGCCCCAAAGGACCCTCATCCAGTGACCTAGACCATTCCCAGTCTAGCCCTTTCCTTTCCCCTCACTTCCCCATCCATCTCGCCAAATTCCCTCCCTTCCAACTCCTCTTACTACATCCTTCAGAACTACATCTGTATTCATTAACACTGACAGTTTCAAGTGGCAAAAATCCAGCCCAGACTGGGTTGAGTATTGGATCACACGTCTGAAAAACTTGACTGGATCGAAGGGTTTTATGCCGATATCAAGACTTGCTCTCCAGCTCTATTTTCTTCCAAGATGAGTTAATCCTCAGACAGATTTTCTCCTTGAGATCACTTCTAAGTACTACAGGCTAACATCCTACAGTTTATCAACGTCAGTGGAATAAGAGGGCTTTTCTCTCGCAAGGATTCTTTTAAATTCCAGAACGAACTGTTGTCAGACTGGCTTGGGTAAAGCATACAGCATCTGTGCTAATAATAACCCGCTCCCTTTGCTTAGAGTTCCTGCCATAGTACTTATGTTTATAGGAGGCTTTCAAAATCTTGTATATTTTTCTGTAAAAGAATGGTTTGTTCATATATAAAATTTTAGGGGGGAAGAAGTGCTTCCCATTAATAAGTTAACATTTCCACCTGGAGCCATTGCTGTCCCTTTAAAGACTAGAGGCCTAAGGACTTGATGAGCAAAATCCCAACCTAGGAACCATTAAGGAAGTGACTTCCAATCAAATTTAACTCTATGCAAATTGAAAACAAAGTTTGAAAACCCCTAAAAAATGTCAAAAGGCAAGAAAGAAACTGAGATAATTATTTGCAACATGTGACAAAAGGGCCAATTTCCTTCAGTTATAAAGAGCTCTTACAAATCAATGAAATAAAGAACCAGGGTCCAGAAAAGGGGAGGGAGGAGAGAGACAAGGATTAAAGATGAAGAAATTCAAGTGGCCTCTAAGCATAAGAAAAAAAAAGTCTCAGCCTTCTTTACAACTAAAAGAAAGTTGCAGAAATCAAGACTTTTGATAATATGCAGTGGTAGCTGGCAGGCCATATTGTGATGGAACTAATAAGCATCTTTGGGCCCGGCTGGGCATGTAAATTTGCGCATCTTTGATGGAGGACAGCGTGGCAATGTTGAGCAAATTATAAAATGCACATAAACCTTGACTTAGCAATTCCACTTAGGAATTTAGTATCCCACAGTTCTTCGTATATGTGTGCCTCAAAGTCAAGTGTACGGCATTATTTATAGTAGCAAAAAACTTGAAACAACCTAAACACTAATCTCTGGGGTCTGGTTCAATATTTTATGGTGAATTCACACAACAGGAACCTACACGGCCATGAAAAAGACCATTAGCCAATACAGTTGTGTACCTAGAGCGTCTGCCACCTGCCGAGGTCATTTTGAACACCTCTCTCTTCTGTACGATAAAACTATTTTCAGTAAGAATCATGGAATTAGACAACGATAGTCAGAAAAAATGTGGAGAGAGTGAAATTTGTCTTATTTCACTTTTTATAGGTTTGGCCAAAAAGTTCGGTTCGGTTTTAAGTAAAAGTAAAAGACGTTTTTCGTTTTCACCAAGAATTGTATTGAACAACATATTCACTAAACGAATGAACTTTTTGGCCAACCCAATATATGTAAAATCATGCCAGTAAAAAAAAAAAACTTCAAAATATTTCAGTACAAAATAGGAAAAGAAGTAATGGATCAGTACTTTTTAATTACATTAATGTGTTTTGTGACAAAAGGGGGAAAAAGTTATGCCTACATATTTTCTGTCACAGTGATGAACAATAACATTACATTTTGAGTTTTTAAACCTTAACTTCTGCAAATTTTGCCAACGTCTTCATGGCTACCGATCTTTTTTGCATATGCATGTTCAATAGATGTGAAGAAACAGGCCATGCAAACAGTTAGAAAAAGTCTTAAACTTAAGGATAAACTTGGTAGATACTCATAAAAATTCGTTTTCACAATACATTCCAGAAAAATGCAATATCGTCCATGTCTATTTCTTCAGCTCAATTCTTGCAACTTTCCAATGTCTCCAGAGATGAAAGTTTCCAGCACAACAATTTTATCAGAGAATTCACTATATTCAGTGAAAATTTCTGAAGTTTTTCTTCTGCAAAAATCAGTGAAAACGGCTGAATGACAGCAACTGTGGAAATAAGTGAAGACCAACCGAATGACAACAAAGGCTGTTTATTCAGAGCTTGGGACAACAAGGGAGTCAGCCACCATCATTTGTGTTTGGGCAGGGAATCAAAAGCCGGGAGAGGAGTGAGAAAGCCTGCATAGTGGGGGAGAAAGGGAAGGCATCAGGGATGCCTAGCTGGATGTTGTTGGCACAGGGAACTGGACGTGGGCTAACTAGAAGCAGGGCATCGTCTGTGATTATCTAAGGGTACGTGTTTGGCTTTCTCTAATTGGTCCTAAGTTGGAAGTGGGGACAAAAGCTAGGGAAGCTGGCGGTTTTTCGTCAAGTCCTGGCCATTTTGAGCCAACAGTTACGGAGTTATTGTTTGGTTTTCCTGAATTATTACTGGAGATGGGTGGCAGGTTGGCTTCCTGGGCTGTGTGTTATAGGTACGGTGTTGGTTTCCTGAGCAGGTCGCTACAGGTTATGGGTCAGAGTTCTGATTTTATACATGGTCTGGCCGTTGTCCATTTATATATTCTGTCTCGTGTACGCTGACGTTATTTCATTCTTTGCTTTAGAACAAGCTTCCAATCATGGGTGGAAATAAAATGTCAGGGTTTAATTGCCTTGATTAATTTTTTTTTTCTAGTAAAACCATTCTCTTTTGTCTTTTCTCCTGTCACTCTTCTTTGAAATATGGAATTTGTCTGATGTTTTCTCATGATTATTTCAGGGTTATGGGTTATTGGGAAGAAAACCACAGAGGTAGAGTGTCATTTTCATCACATCACATTGAGGGTATGTCCTATAAACATAATTTATGACTGGGACTTCCCTGGTGGTCTAGTGGTTAAGAATCCACCTTCCAATGCAGGGGATGCAGGTTCGATACCTGGTCGGGGAACTAAGATCACACACGCAGTGGGGCAAGTAAGCCCACACACCGCAACTACTGAGCCAGCACACCACAACTAGAGAGAAACCCACATGCCGCAACAAAGAGCCCGTGCACCGCAGCGTGCCGCAACTAAGACCCAACGAAGCCCAAAATAGAATAAATATTAAAAAATAAACCGAAAAAAACCCATAATTTATGACTGTTGATGTTGACCTTGACTTGACCTCTTTTTAAATTAAAAAAATATATATTATGACACCAAAAGAACTGTTACACCTGATGAGTTCAGCAAGTTTTCAAGATACAAGATCAATATAGAAAAAAATCAGTTGTATTTCTGTATATTAGCAATGAAGAATCCAAAAATGAAACCAAGAAAATAATTCCATTTACAAAAAGTATCAAAAAGAATAAAATAATTAGGAATTTTGTTAAATTAAATAGTAATTATTATTAAATAATAATTATTAAATAATTAGGAATTTTGTTAAAATTTTGTTAAATTTAACAAAAGAAGTGTAAGACTTGTACACTGAAAACTATAAAATACCATTGAAAGAAACTGAAGAAGACCCAAATAAGTGGAAAGACATGTTCATGGAAAGAACGATTTAATATTGTTAAGATGGCAATACCCCTAAACTGATCTACAGATTCAATGCAATCCCTATCAAAATCCCATCTGGCTTTTTGCAGAAATTGACAGGCTGATCCTAACTCAGAATAGCCAAAATAATCTTGAAAAAGAAGAATGAAGTTGTATTACTTAAATTTCCCGATTTCAAAACTTACTACAAAGAAACTGTAATTAAGACAGTGTAGGGACTTCCCTGCTGGCGCAGTGGTTAAGATTCGCCTGTCAGTGCAGGGGACACGGGTTCGAGCCCTGGTCCAGGAAGATCCCACTGCCTCAAAGTAACTAAGGCTGTGTGCCACAACTACTGAGCCTGTGCTGTGGAGCCCGTGAGCCACAACTACTGGAGCCTGTGCGCCTAGAGCCCGTGCTCCACAAGAGAAGCCACCACAATGAGAAGCCCGCACGCCACAACTAGAGAAAGCCAGCGCTCAGCAACAAAGACCCAACACAGCCAATAAATAAATAAATAAATATTAAAAAACAAACACAAAAAGACTGTGTAGAACTGGTATAAGGATAGACGTGTAGATTAGAGGAATAGAATTGAAAGTCCAGAAATAAACCCATCCATTTATGCTCAACTGATTTTCTACAAGATTGCCAAGACAATTCAATGGGAGAAAGAAGAACTTTTCAACAAATGGTGCTGGGACAACTGGATATCACATGCCAAATAATGAAGTTAGACCCTCATATTGTATTTAAAAATTAACTCAAAATAGGCCAACTATAAAATTCTTAGAAGAAACATAGGTGTAAATCTTTGTGACCTGGGGTTAGGCACTGGTTTCTTAGACAGGGCCCCTAACAAACAGATGAATTTGGCTTCACTGAAATTAAAAACTTCTGTGCTTCAAAGGACACTATCAAGAAAATAAGACAGGGACTTCCCTGGTGGTCCAGTGGCTAAGACTCTGCACTCCCAGTGCAGGGGGCCCAGGTTCGATCCCTGGTCAGGGAACTAGAGCCCGTGCACTGCAACTGAAGATCCTGTGTACTGCAACGAATATCCTGCATGCTGCAATTAAGACTCAGCACAGCCAAATAAATATTAAAAATAAAATGAGAAGACAACCTACAGAAAAGGAAGAAAATATTTGCAAATTATTTATCTATTAAGAGTCTAGTATCCAGAATATGCAAAGAACTTTTACAACACAACAATAAAAGGATGGATAGTCCAATTTAAAAATGAGCAAAGGATTTGAATAGACATTTCTCCACACAACATATACAAATGGCCAAAAAACACATGAAAAGATGCTCAACGTCATTAGGCATTAGGGAAATGCAAACCCAAACCACGTGGGATACTGCTTCACACACACTAGGATGGCTATAATCAAAAAGAAGAACAATAACAAGTGTTGGCCAGGGTACGGAGAAATTGGAAGTCTTGTACATTTCTGATGGGAATATAAAATGGTGCAGACACTTTGGAAGATTTGGCAGTTCCTCAAAAAGTTAAACATAGAGTTACACATAACTTTCCAGCAATTCCACTCCTAAATATATGCCCAGGAGAAATGAAAACATATGTACACAAAAACTTTTACATGAATGTTCATAAAGCCATTGTTCACAATAGCCAGAAAGTGGAAACAACCCAAATGTCCATCAGTAGTGACTTAAGATTTTTTTTTAATTAATTTATTTTATTTTATTTATTTTTGGCTGTGTTGGGCCTTTGTTGCTGTGCGAGGGCTTTCTCTAGTTGTGGCGAGCAGGGGCTACTCTTCGTTGCGGTGCGCGGGCTTCTCATTGCAGTGTCTTCTCTTGTTGCAGAACATGGGCTCGAGGCATGCAGGCTCAGTAGTTGTGGCGTGCGGGCTCTAGAGCGCAGGCTCAGTAGTTGTCGTGCACGGGCTTAGTTGCTCCACGGCCAGTGGGATCTTCCTGGGCCAGAGTTACGAGCCCGTGTTCCCTGTATTGGCGGGCGGATTCTTAACCACTGCACCACCCGGGAAGCCGCGAGTTAAGATTTTAAGCATGATCTAGCGATAGCCTGCTGGGCACTGAAATGCCAAGAACTCCAAGCTGAATCATTGAGTAAAAGTATCAAATTGCAGAACTTTATATACCATATGATACACTCGCATAAATGTGCACATGTGATCATACCCCCACACACAAATCAACACCGTACTTGTTATGGGTACATGTACAGGCACGTACATGCATAGAAAAAAGTCTGGAAGGAAACACAGCAAGAAAATAATGGTGGACCCCTGTGGGGAGGGGCCTGCAGAGGAGGTGGGCTGAAGGATGCCAATCTTAGCTATAATATTAGTACTAGCACTTAATGATGCCACTGGTGCCAGGCACCTTTCCAAGTGCTTTACAGGTATTACAATCCTCGTAACAGCCTGGGGAGGTGGTATCATAATCCTCCCAAGTTGTTTTTTTTTTTGCGATATGCGGGCCTCTCACTGTTGTGGCCTCTCCTGTTGTGGAGCACAGGCTCCGGACGCGCAGGCTCAGCGGCCATGGATCACGGGCCCAGCCGCTCAGCGGCATGTGGGATCTTCCCGGACCGGGGCACGATCCCGTGTCCCCTGCATCGGCAGGCGGACTCTCAGCCACTGCACCACCAGGAAAGCCCTCTCCCAAGTTTTATACAGCAGGAAACTGAGGCCCAAGAGGGGAGCCACTTGCCCATGGTCCTTCTATATCCTATAGGGATCATGGTGGGGGTAACAACCCAGATACCTGCTCCACAGAAGTTTTTTAAATAGAATACAACTTGACAAACATAAAATTAGTTCCAGGACTTCCCTGGTGGCTCAGTGGTTAAGAATCCTCCTGCCCATGTAGGAGACAAGGATTCGAGCCCTGGTCTGGGAATATCCCACAGGCCGCGGAGCAACTAAGCCCGTGCGCCCCAACTACTGAAGTCTGCGCGCCTAGAGCCCGTGCTCCACAACAAGAGAAGCCACTGCAATGAGAAGCCCGCGCACCGCAAGGAAGAGTAGCCCCCGCTCGCTGCAACTAGAGAAAGCCCATGCATAACGAAGACCCAACGCAGCCAAAAATAAAAATAAATAAAGTTATTAAAAAAGAAATTAGTTCCAAGCCCGGAAGGGACCAGCTCTGAGTTTCACAACAAAGCCACCTGCAGTTCCACTGCCTCCAAAAACCTGAACGTTGTCATTCTTTTTAATTTCACAAAATTTTCTTTTTAAAAAAATTTTATTGAAGCATAGTTGATTTATAATGTATTAATTTCTGCTGTACAGCAAAGTGATTCAGTTATACACCTATATATCCTTTTTCATATTCTTTTCCATGGTGGTTTATCACAGGATGTTGAATCTAGTTCCCTGTGCTGTACAGGAGGTCCTTGTTGTTTCTCCATCCCTATATGTAATAGTTCTGCATCTGCTAACCCCACCCTCCCTATCCTTCCCTCCCCCCCCACACCCTCCCCCTGGGCAAACACCAGTCTGTCCTCTCTGTCTCTGAGTCTGTTTCTGTTTTATAGATATCTGAACACTGTAATTTTTTTTTTTGCGGTACACGGGCCTCTCACTCTTGTGGCCTCTCCCGTTGCGGAGCACAGGCTCCGGATGCGCAGGCTCAGCGGCCATGGATCACGGGCCCATCCTCTCCGCGGCATGTGGGATCTTCCCGGACCGGGGCACGAACCCGTGTGCCCTGCATCGGCAGGCGGACTCTCAACCACTGCGCCACCAGGGAAGCCCTGAACATTGTAATTTTTAAATGAGGCACACATGCATGATATTTGCTTCTGAAAATGAATAAAATGAAAATAAGAGAAATCTCTGGGGAGAGCTAGAGTCTCCACATTCTGGATCTTGAACTTGCCCTGTCAGCTTGCTTCCTTGAAGTCGGAGGATGTAAAGTTTTCCAAACAGAATCAAGAGAGGATTCCAAGAGGATTTCTGCTAAGCTGGATCTAGGCTGGGAGGTCGGGAGAATGTTTACTTTTTCAGCATAGCTCACTGAAGGACCTCATGGCGACCTGTCAGGAACGTAAGTGACTAATCAAAGATCAGCAGTAGCTGTAACATAATCTCGAGGGAGGTCCAGTTTCCAGTTCTTATCACTCTCCAGCAGCCCCGTGTGCACACAGCGGGGTGGCCATAGGACGCAGTCACTGCCTCCCGTGATAAATTATGAATGCTGCTCCGCCCAGCAAGGTAGAGTCACCTCATACTTTGCTACTGAGCGCCGGGCGTCGCGGGAGCATAAGCCAGTGGGAAGCAAGCTTTGAGTGGCTTAAGCGGAATCATTGCTAACAACCCAGTCTCTTCTGTGCAGGATGGCATCCAAGGTAATGGGACTCAAAGGTGGCCTCGCTGTGACGTTCTCTCTTCTACCTGGAGCCACCTAGACACAGTAATACCTGGGCTTCCGTTAGGCATGGGGAGAGAACAGGACTCATGGATAAGGTTCTGAAATTGGTGAAAATTTTATTTAAGGCAGTCTTTGGATGCCTCCCTTTTGTTGGTTGGAGGAGGTGGAATCACTGAGAACTGAAATGTGGTGTGTTACAGATTCATTTCAAATTGGTCTAGAGCAGAGCCTTCAATCAAACGTTCTGTGGTGATGGAAGTGGTCTGTTTTCGTGATGTCCCCTGTAGTAGCCCCGGGCCATGTGTGACCTCTGAGTGCTTGTGACGTGGCTGCTGTGACTGGAGAACTAAATTTAAAATTTTCTTTATCCTAATAGCCACATGTGGCCAGTGGCTACTGTGTTGAGCAGCCCAGCTAGAACCTTAAATAATAGATGGTGACCTAATAGTGAAGAAAATCGTAGGTAATTTTTGCCCTTAGATGTGAGACTACCTGTAAATTTTCTTTTTTATCCCAGATATGTTGTGTTTATTCTTAGACGTGGTGACTCCAAATTATCCCAGGTAAAAATGACCTTAAAAGGCGAAAACAGATATTTTCATTAGCCTGTAGACAATGAGAAAATTCTCCTGAGGTGACGGAGGATAGAATTTGAGTGTCAGACCTATTGTCTTTTTCCAGGAATTAATTAAAAGGCATAAGATCTAGAAGGACAGTTTTTTCTGGTTCCCCCCCTTTTTTGGGGCATAACTGTCTCATACATTATCTATTCAGAAAAAATTGTTGAAGGATTATTTCTCCTTCTCTAGACAGTCAAAAAGGTTACAGAAGCATTTATATATATAGTTAGAATAATTTAGTAGCTGGCCACAGAACCCTCCTGCACAATGAAGAAACTCTAGATACAGCTTGTCATCGAGCCGTGCAGTCAATGATTCATTTCTATATAGCACCTAATACTGTCTCCTTGGCAACCGGTAACTCCAAAAGGCACTGTCCTTGACCGAAAATGTATTTGAATGCCCAGAGGTCCTGGTTTTACTTGCCATTCCTGCATTATATCTTTTTTTTTTTTGTCTGCGTTGGGTCTTCTTTGCTGCGCGCAGGCTTTCTCTAGTTGTGGCGAGCGGGGGCTACTCTTCGTTGTGGTGCACGGGCTTCTCATTGCGGTGGCTTGTTGTGGAGCACGGGCTCTAGGCGCATGGGCTTCGGTAGTTGTGGCTCGCCGGCTCAGTAGTTGTGGTGCAGGGGCTTAGTTGCTCCACGGCATGTGGGATCTTCCCGGACCAGGGCTCGAACCCGTGTCCCCTGCATTGGCAGGTGGATTCTTAACCACTGAGCCAGCAGGGAAGCCCCCTGCATCATATCTTAAAATAGGAACTCTGGAAGCCTGATTCACTGGGAGAAATAATTTGGTTGATTGGTGGAGAGGAGTATTCACTGTCGATGGGTTCTTCAGAGGAAATGGCACAGGTAGACCTGTCCTCAAGCAAGGTCATGTGTGGTATTTTCTATTGTCATGGCCATATGAATTTCATGTAGAAATTCATGCAGATGTATCTATGTGTAGTTATACTTTCCTTTTTTTTTTTTTTTTTTTTTTGTGGTACACGGGCCTCTCACTGCTGCAGCCTCTCCCGTTGCGGAGCACAGGCTCCAGACGCGCAGGCTCAGCGGCCATGGCTCACGGGCCTAGCAGCTCCGCGGCACGTGGGATCTTCCTGGACCGGGGCACGAACCCGTGTCCCCTGCATCGGCAGGCGGGCTCTCAACCACTGCGCCACCAGGGAAGCCCTATACTTTTTTTTTAAATGAAGGAAGTTATCCTTTCTTAATTGGTGAATTAATTCCCAGACTCACTTGGTAAACCATTATTGGAATGGAATACTACTCCATAATAAAAAAGAACAAACTATTGATCCATCCAAGTTGTTGGGTGGATCTCAAAGTCATTATGCTGAGCGAAAAAACATGTCAAAGGTTTGTATACTGTACGTCTTCATGTAATTTTTGAAATGATATTGATTATAGAGATGGAAAACAGATTCCTGGTTGCCAGGAGTTAGAGAGAGGATGGTTGGTATGACTGTACAGGGTAATATATCTTTAGGGATAATGGAGCAATTCTGTATCTTGATTGTCATGGTGGTTACATGAATCCTTACATGTGATGAAATTACATAGAAGCACACACACACACACACACGAGTACATGTAAAAACTAGTGAAATCCGAATAAAACCTGAAAATTGTCCCAATGTCAATTTCCTAGTAGTAAAGTTATATTACCTTTGGGGGACTTGGGTAAAGTCCCCCAAAGGGGGATATCCCCCAAAGGGGGATAACATGGGATATCTCTCTTATGGGTCTATAATTATTTCAAAATAAAAAGTTGAAACTTATTTGGAAATATTAGAGATGAAGCCATTTAGAAATGACCTCAGAGGGAGCTGGGTTTGATGAGAGAAGCAAAATGAAGAACTTAAAGCCACATGAATAATGATGCTGATAGCTTAGTACTTCGTTCCTGCCACTTGATTGGGCATCATCCATGTTTGGGTGTTTCCATATGCTCCTCACTTTATGCAAATCATGTGGTCAGTTGCCTCTTTCCTTCAAGTTAACTGGATTGTAGGGACTTGATCAAAAATCAGAAAACTCTCCTATCAGGTAATAAGGAAGAGACTCATGGTTCACATCCATGTTCAATATCTATAGAGGATGGCTTTCATCATGTTTCAAATAAGTACTTTGCTATGGTTCAAATATATTTTGTGACTTTATATATTTTGCACCTTTATGACACATCAAAGAGTCAAAATGCAGGCTTCCCTGGTGGTGCAGTGGTTGGGAGTCCGCCTGCCGATGCAGGGGACGCAGGTTCGTGTCCCGGTCCGGGAGGATCCCACATGCCGTGGAGCGGCTGGGCCCATGAGCCATGGCCGCTGAGCCTGCGCGTCCGGAGCCTGTGCTCCACAATGGGAGACGCCACAGCAGTGAGAGGCCTGCGTACCGCAAAACAAAACAAAACAAAAGAGTCAAAATGCAATAAGCAATTTTTAAACTTTTTATTTTTAAAATATAGACTCATAAAAAGTTTCAGAAATTGTAGAGAGAAGATCCCATGTACCCTTAACCCAGTGTTTCTCTATGGCTACCTCTTACAGAGGTATAGTCAATATTTAAACCAGGACAGATGACATTGGTACGAAGTGCATGTGGAGTTCCATGCCATTTTTTATCACATCTGTAGATCCATGGAACAATCACCACAATGTATTTATTTTTATGCTGGTGTCTTAAGTGCTCATTAATTAAGCTCATTAAGCCTCTAAGAAACTTTTTCTCCTGTTCTGTTAAGAGGTGGTTTCACTAGAATGTAGGTGAATTGGGCTGGATGAGTTGCGTCTTGGGTTTCATTTCCAATAACTTCATTTTTAATTTTGCCACTAATTTTGGTATGGCTTATCTTTATAGCAAAGCTGCATCTAAACCAGGCTGCGTGTTTTTGTTATTACTACTATGAAAACTCTTATGAACGCTTTCCTCCAGTCCACTTCCACTATCTTACCTTATTTTTTGACTAACAAAATAAATATTTTATACTAAAATCTTGAAGAAAAGCAAAGTCACACCAAATTTTACAGCAGGAACTTATGACACTTTTAAGTAACTTTGTAGTTAACCACTTTTTACTAGAATCAGAGAAAAGCCATTTAAAAGGTTAGTCATTGAGTCCAGGGTTGTTGTCTTGTTCACTGTTCCTATCATTGTATTTTATTTCTAAAGAGATTATAAATTCCCTATGAGGACCAGGTACTTACCACAATGCCTTGCACACAGTAGATGCTCAGAAAATATTTGCTGACTGGTTGATCAGGTGCTGTGTTCATTTGAAAAGTAAGAAGAAAGCCCCCATAATTATGATGATTTGCAGGCCTCTCACTGTTGTGGCCTCTCCCATTGCAGAGCAACGGCTCTGGACGTGGAGGCTCAGCGGCCATGGCTCACGGGCCCAGCCGCCCCGCGGCATGTGGGATCTTCCCGGACCGGGGCACGAACCCGCGTTCCCTGCATCGGCAGGCGGACTCTCAACCACTGCGCCACCAGGGAAGCCACAATTATGATGATTTTGATTGTGCTCATTGTCGTGGTCCGAATGCGGGTTGGAAAAGAATTTCCAGACACAAGGCAAAATGTAAAGAAGATAGAATTTATTAGAGGGAAGGGTCACTGCCGGAACAGTGGGCCGACTTCCTAGTAGTCTGGGAGGGTTGATCCCGAACGTGTGCTATTGATCAGCATTGATAGCCAGAAAACAAGGAATGGTCCGAGGTGAAAATTTCATTTACTGATTGGTCAAGGCACATAGACCTTCCTTCTATAGGGTGGAAGTGGGACAGGGCATATGCCTTTCCTTATTTGGGACAGGTCCCGTTGCCCAGGTGGGCGTTGCCCAGGTGGACTCAGGAATTTCTTAACCATTGGTAGGGAGGGCGATTAAGAGTCCGGTAGGGGGTGTGTCGCTGAAACTTTTTCAGGCAGGGTCGTCCTTTGTCCTTGAAGCACCATTGTCCTTGGGGCACCACATCATGTCCCTATTTAATTGGATCACTCAAATTTCCAATGTGATCGTTGGCTTCTTAAGTGGACAGTACAGATTCTAGGGTCAGCATTTCCGGTAGTAGTTATAGCAGGCTCTGTAAAAGTTTCTCTGCTTGAATCTAACGTAAATGATTCCATGGTAGTCGGAGAAGCTGGTTCCAATTAGGCTTTTTTACCCCCATCACTTTCATTTAAAGAAAATGAAACTCTATTTTCTCTCCCCTTTGATTTTCTAGATGTTCAGGATTCTGTCAGATGAGCTTTCCTCTCTTTCTTTGCTTCAGAATTTGTTTTACTAGTGGAACAAGAGGATGCCCTCAGTATGGTTCAAAAGATGAAGGGTTTTTCCCTCTTTTCAAGGCTAGATCCTTTGTTGTCACAGAAGCCTGGCTCTGCTCATGATTCCACTTTTAATGAAGTCTTTAAAAGATGACATGTAATGATGAAAATAATTCTAGTTCTTAATACTTTAATATCAGGGGTACTTGGCCATAAGACTTAAACAATACCATTGTGGCCCAGAGAACTTATTGGGAAATGAACTGTTGCCTGAATTTTGATTTCTAACCTTGTAATTCTGCAGGTTTCAATTCCAGATGATCTTATACCATGTGATATTTTATAGTGTCATTCTTAATTTATGAGAATTAATCATGTTATTTTAGAAAAATGACATCAAGTCACATATAAAACAGTATCCCAGTATTTTTACACACACACATACACATGGGTGGGAAAGACTAAAAGGAATATTCCAAAAGGAAAACAGTGGTAACTACTTTTTTTTTAAATTAATTAATTTATTTTTGGCTGTGTTGGGTCTTCGTTTCTATGCGAGGGCTTTCTCCAGTTGTGGCAAGCGGGGGCCACTCTTCATCGTGGTGCACGGGCCTCTCACTGTTGTGGCCTCTCTTGTTGGGGAGCACAGGCTCCAGACGCGCAGGCTCAGTAGTTGTGGCTCACGGGCCTAGTTGCTCCGCGGCATGTGGGATCTTCCCAGACCAGGACTCGAACCTGTGTCCCCTGCATTGGCAGACAGATTCCCAACCACTGCGCCACCAGGGAAGCCCCAGTGGTAATTTCTGAGTGGTGGGATTATGGATACTTTTTATTCTCCTCATCACATTTTCCCAAAATGTCTAAAATGAACGTGTAATTCTTTTATAATCAGACAGGAAAAGAAAAGATAGCATTTTAAAAGAGCTATATTTATGGGGGAGCTTTTAGCAGTTGCCTATTTAATAAGTATACTTTTCATCCTCATCTCCCTACTGTATCTCATCAGAAACCATTCAGTGTTTTTTGTTTTTGTTTTTTTTCTTTTGGCTGAGCCGTGTGGCTTGCGGCATCTTAGTTCTCAGATCAGGGCTTGAACCGGGACCCTGCAGTGAAAGCACAGAGTCCTAACCACTGGACCAGGGAAGTCCCAGAAACCATTCAGTGTTAATAGCAAAATCCAGAAAAGTCAATTTTAAAAAATGGTACACGTTGATCTTTATCTGTTGCATATTTGTCCCCAAGGGATACGTGTGTGGTCTCCCTCTCTCCCCCTCCCCTTCAGTGAGCCCTTTTCTCAACACTAATTCTTTCTCCATTTTCTCATTCATTCTGCCTCAGGGGAATTAGTTTCCTTTTACTTTCAATCTTCCTTAACTTTAAAATTTTCCCTAGATCACTGGGTCTTAACACTGGTTTTATTCAAACCGTAACGTGCATACCAGTCACAGAGGGCTGTTGTTAAAATGCAGGTTCTGACTCACGAGTTCCGGGGCAGAGCCTGAGACTCTGTAATTCTAACCAGCACCCAGATGATGCTGATACCTTGCACCACAGTTTGAGGAGCAGAGTTATAATTGTGATCCTGGGCTACCCTCATTGGAATGGCCTGGGGTTAAACACGCAGATTCCTGGGCCAACCCTCTGCACTGTCCCAGGCTTCACCCGGAGATTCTCCTGCGTGTTGAAGTTTGAGAACCACTTCCTTAGGTTTAAGTGATTGCTAACTGTGCGGGACGCCACAGCCATTTTTCCCTGAGTGTTAGGAAAGCACCCCTTTGGGGATGGGGAATCGTTTAAAAAGCTGTGTTGAAAGTTGTCTATTCTGTGATGTCTATTAATTTCCTCCTTGTCCCACAGGGATGTGGACTGGGGTGGGGGGTTCCCTGGGAAAATTCCAGGCCACACATTAGCATTTGTTGTTCCAGGTAGGTTTTAGTATAATCCATGGCCAATGTCCAGTTTCTGTTGAACGTTTGCAAGGCTCCCAGACCACGAACCATCTTTCTTTCCAGTGAAAGATAGCTGAGGATACCAGGAAGATTCTCCTTCAGGCAAGAAAACGCTTCTTTTATAAATTCATCTATAAACTCAGAGCAATGGGACTTCAGGAACTTCCATGGACTTGAGCAAAGGCTAAAAGTAATTTGGATAGATCTCCTCCATTCAGAACTACTAGGTTGTACCACCATATTCATTGCAGCATCATTTATAATAGCTAAGACATGGAAGCAACCTAAGTATCCATCGATAGATGAGTGGCTAAAGAAAATGTTGTGTAAATATACAATGGACTATTAGCCATAAAAAAGGAAGGAAATCTTGCCACTTGTGACAACATGGATGGAACTTGAGGGCATTATGCTAAGTGAAATAAGTCAGACAGAGAAAGACAAATACTGTATGGTATTACTTATATGTTGAATCTTTTTTTTTATTAAACTATTGTTGATTTACAATATTGTGTTACTTTCAGGTGTACAGCAAAGTGATTCAGTTATATATGTATATAATTCCATATTATATATGTATTCTTTTTCAGATTCTTTTCCATTATAGGTTATTACAAAATATTGAAATATAGTTTGCTATGCTATAGAGTAAATCCTTATTGTTTATTTTACATATAGTGGTCTATATCTGTTAATCCCATGCTCCTAATTTATCCCTCCCCTCCCCCTTCCATGTTGAATCTCAAAACCAAAATAAAACAAAAACCCAAGCTGATAGATACAGAGAACAGATTGGTGGTTGCCAGAGTTGGGGGTTGGGCAAAATGGATGAAGGTGGTCAAAAGATAACAAACTTCCAGTTATAAAATAAATAAGTCATGGGGCTGTAACGTACAGTATGGTGACTGCAGTTAATAATATTGTAGTTATATTTGAAAGTTGCTGAAAGAGATCTTGAAAGTCTCATCAAAGGAAACAAATTGTGTAACTATGTAAGCTAATGGCTGTTAACTAGACTTTGTGGTGATCCTTTCCTAATGTATACAAAAATCAAATCATGTTGTACACCTGAAACTAATATAATGTTATATGTCAGTTACACCTCAATTTTAAAAAAAGAATGTGTATGGAGGAAAAAAATGCTGTAAACATCCAAAGAGCTTTTTTCTAATATTTACGGATCTAATTTATTTACTTACTGTTGGGAAGTAGTGAGAGAAGTCTAACCCTTGCTTCTGATATTGTTTAGTCCTTTATGCTGAAAAGTATGTGCAGTTAATGGCCATTTCTTTCTCCACCTGCAACTCCCATGGGGCAATTAAGACTCCATGAACTGTTCTAATTCTTATTAGGAGACCATCTAATCCCTGAAGTAATTTAGAAGCATTATTCTCTTTACTGATATTCATAATTATATGCTTTCAGTAGTGATTAAGAGGCCGCAGTTGGATCATCAAAAGCTGACGGTTTTCTTGTCGTTACATGAAAAGATAGCCCCTCGTTTCAGCCGTTGAGCCATCGGTGTTGAGCAAATTGGAGACGTAAAAACTTGCAATATTATAATGCTTTTATCACTCAAGTATGAGCCTCGTCATTTCCACAGCTGTGACCCTTTCAATCAAAATACCAGGCCGTGCTTTCTTTCTGGAGGTCTGTTTGGTTTAAATTTGAGCTGCCACTGAGTACTATCATTCAGACTTGGGGACGGTGCCTTCAGAAGGGTTTTCTTGAGAGCTAGAAGTGTTGTCTGTTTAGGGAGCAAACACTAAGTTCTACTCGAGAAACTGCTACCTGCTGTTTGCACAGTTAATTTTTGGTTTGTGTTTGGTGAGCAAAGAAGCAGCTGTGGGTCTGGAAAAGTAACATCTCACCTCGAGTTCTCAACGACCTTATTTTTCAACGTCTAACAATGCTAACTGTAAAAATCTTAACTAAGAAGAATCCTAGCCACAGTTTGAGGGATGTAGCATAAACCATCAAACATTTGTTTGGAAAGGGTTATATTTGAAATTCCACTTTGCTTCTGTTGGTGCGGGCAGCTTTTAAATACCATGGATTCAGAAGTCTGGTTCCTAAGGAAAAGAGAAATTTTTTATAAAGGACCAAATAGGAAATATGTTAGGTTTTGTGGACCATCAGCCTCTGTTGCAACTACTCACATCTGTCATAGCAGGAAAGCAGCCACAGACAGACACACACTATATCGTGGCTGTGAATTTCATATGATTTTCTCATGTCTTTTAAAAAAATTATTATTATTTGTTTTTGGCAAAAACAGGCGGTTGTCTGGATTTGGCCCGCGGGCCATGGTTTGCTGTTCTCTGACACGGAGCATCAAAACTGTGTTGTTTTTAGAATTTCATTGACCACTGACCGAGCTTCTGTAACTAGCTTCATTTTGAATTTTGCTTTCTCCTTAAGTACCCACTGATTTTCTCCAGCATCTTTTCGCTGTTTGACTCTGTGACCAGAGGCAGTTTCCTATGACACATCAAGATGATAATAAGAAGCGAGTGTAACATGCCAACCTCAGGATTGCTATAAAAATAACCATAAAGTGACATGAGTCATTTTTGAGAATCTATGACAGCCAAGCCCATTGGTACTCACTGGTTTCTTATCAGCATCGCTAGGTGGTATATAATCTTCATACAGTTGCAAAGTAGAAACAGCACCAGAGGTGTTTTAGATTTGTACATATTCCCGTATGATTAGCTACATCTTAATCTGGCCAGACTTTCAAGATGGGATTTTTCCCACCACCTTAGGGAAGGATCCTCTGGTGTTAAAACTATTTTATTCCTTTGAGTACCTTTAAAAAATTGGCTCTAAGATAAATGTTTCCCAACTTTTCCTACGAATCGGCTTCTAGGTCTTTGGGTCTGAGTTTTCAGTTAAATTTTTTAATGGAGGCATGAAAGGAATACAGATACAGCCCATCGGGAGTTGGCATGTAGGCTTTCGCTGATGGAGCAAATGTTTCAAGCTGTTGTTATTCAAGATGGTTTTCGGTGTCTGCGCCCGGGAGATGGTCCTTCACTACGGGAGGGTGGGAGGTGACTGGGAGCTGCCTCACTAACTAACAGAACTGCGGGCCGGATTTCTGGCCTGAACCCAGACGTGTCAGCGCCTCGTAGCTCCTAGGGAACCTGACAGGCAATTGTATTATGAAAGCTGACATGCTGAATGGGCCGCTTTTAACGATATTCTTTACCTGTCTCTTTGTGTTAAAGTGGGAACGAGCAAAGTAGCAGAGGAGAGAGTCAAGGAGGGCGGGAGGGAGCTGGCAGGTGGACTAAAATACCGGGCGGGTTTCATGTGCGGAGCCCAATGTAGACTGCGTAACAAGAAAGGGTTGCACAGAACAAATCTCTTTTGTTTCCTGTCATCTTTAAATGAGTGTCAAAGTAGGCAGGGGGGCTTTGACCGTTAACCGCACAATTTAGCCGGCCTGTTGTGTCCTGTGGGCCCCACCTCCTTGGAGTTTCTCAGATTAGAAAAGAAGACCCCAGCCCCTTATAAATGGGCCATCTCTTGTTCTTTGTGTCCAGACTGCCCAGTGTGAAATCCACAGTGACGTTAAATGTTTTCTAATGAATAATTACTGAAAGGAAATGGAGGACTATATGTGTAATGGATTGTAGCGCATTAAAATGTTTTATTTTGCGCACAAAAATGTTGTCCTTCACAAGCACCGTGATTGTTGCAAAAAGGCCTTTGTGCCGGACCTGTTTCAATGGATTATCTGCAAGCGTTTCCATCCCAAATGGGAATCAAAGGCTGCTTTTGGCAAACTAATGTTTTTCAAGATGGCAGCCATGAAACACATTTAGTATTTAAAGTTGCGGGGTTTAAAGGAATGTTTGAACTCGGGAGATTTTCTCACTTACTTTCCCCCCTTTTGATTTGGGAAAGGGTAGCAGCTCCCCCCGCCCCCCACCCCCGACCTCTGTCCTGTTCCGGCAGCCGGACGGACGG
Source organism: Lagenorhynchus albirostris (assembly GCF_949774975.1). NCBI lineage: Eukaryota > Metazoa > Chordata > Mammalia > Artiodactyla > Delphinidae > Lagenorhynchus > Lagenorhynchus albirostris. The sequence goes on from NC_083108.1 coordinate 70,925,266, forward strand.
TCCTCCTTTAGCGACTCTTGGAGCCTATTTCCTAGAGACAAGCAAAGATGTCCCAGGCGTGGGTGGTTGGCTCTTTCTCTTGGCTAAATTTCATTCTATTTTTTTCCTGGATGCATGTGGATGAATATGTGACTGCAGAGTATTGCAGATGTCACCTTGTGGTGAACTTATTAAGAATTTCCCAGTGGGTTTTACGGGGCAAACTATTGGGATTTGAGTGGCTATTCAGCGTCTAAGCATTGAGATCCTTGGGTTTGTGTGCCCGCTCTAATCGGTTTATGACAAAACTAATGGGAGTTTCTGTGCTGCTTGAATTGGTGCGGGGATATCTACTTCAGAGTTTCAATACTGTTTTGTTGCCAATGAGACGACTGCCATAGCAAGGGTCTTCTCTGTCTTTCCCTGGAATTTTACTAATACTAATGTGAGGGTGCTGAGGACAAGAATAGCTGTGTCTGATGCTTGGCGAAATTTTTCTGGAAGGTAATGTTCCAAACTCTTTGGTCATCTGCCTTCATGGGGTCGAGGGTAAATGTGTTCATTCCCTGGAAAAAGTCTCTTTGGTCCTCATGGATGTAGCCAAAGACATCCACAGTCTTGCTTTTTTCCATGGGATTAATCATATTGAAGTATTGTACTAAGAAAAAAAGACCAGATATGCATTTCTCATCTGCGAATTAAAGATGTCGACAGAAGTGGGTCTTGCTTGCAAGATGCTGCCTGAAATCCTCGTTGGTTTTTAAGTTTTAGATAAGAGACACAGCCACAGGAGTCTGTGTTAGAAACAGATACAAAAATCAATAGTTTTAACAGGTACAACAGAGTATTGATCTCCTTTCCGATAACGTGAACATAACTTCCATCCCCCAAGTCTTTCTCTGTTGGTTTATCCTGGTTACCTGCTGTCTTCACAAGTCTAACGAATTTTCCAGGTGAAACAAGGCTTCTCAGTGACTTAGCTTTCCCAGCTAAGATTTTATAGAGAATAAATGAAAAATAAAAATGTCCACTTCCTCACAGACACTGCTCTCCTACATTCTTTATCTTGAGAGGAAACATGACGATTAAGATGTGATTTTTTTTTTTTGGTTTTGTTTTTTAATTTATTTATTTTTGGCTGCATTGGGTCTTCATTGCTGCACACAGGCGTTCCCTAGTTGTGGTGAGCGGGGGCTACACTCTTCGTTGTGGTGCACGGACTTCTCATTGCAGTGGCTCCTCTTGTTGCAGAGCATGGGCTGTAGATGCGCAAGCTTCAGTAGTTGTGGCATACATGCTCAGTAGTTGTGGCTCACGGGCTCTAGGCGCAGGCTCAGTAGTTGTGGCGCACAGGCTTGGTTGCTCTGCGACATGTTGGATCTTCCTGGACCAGGGCTCGAACCCGTGTCCCCTGCATTGGCAGGCAGATTCTTTTTTTTTTTTTTTTTTTTTGCTGTACGCGGGCCTCTCACAGCTGTGGCCTCTCCCGTTGCGGAGCACAGGCTCCGGGCGTGCAGGCTCAGCGGCCATGGCTCACGGGCCCAGCCGCTCCGCGGCATGTGGGATCTTCCCGGACCGGGGCACGAACCCATGTCCCCTGCATCGGCAGGCGGACTCTCAACCACTGCGCCACCAGGGAAGCCCCAAGATGTGATGTTTTTTAAAAGACTTTTTATTGTGGGGTATAACCCACACACTGAAAAGAGTATAAATAAATGTGCAGTTTGATTAATTATTATAAAGCTCACACCCGTATAACCACCATCCTGGTTACCCCAGAAACCCCTCATGTGCATCTTTCATTCAACTCCTTTCATAGCCACTAAAGATAATCACTATTTGGATTTTCATGACTTTTTGAAAAATCAATTGCTGAGCATTTGCAAACAAAAATTACAGTTTTTAAAAAAATCAGACTAGTTTCACAGAGCGGAAGCATCTAGATGATTTTAACTGGTACAGAGATGGCATAGTTATGTGTTCATGTGTATTGGGGAAAAGAACTAGCAAACCGAATGCATCCCTGTTCAGATACTATTACTTAGAACAAAATGAAAGTAGGCCTTGTTGCTGACCTTGCATCAATACAAAGAAAAACAACAGAGTCAATAATAGAAAAAGGTCAGACTTGGACCCAGCAGAAGTCACAACTGAAACGTGCAGTGACTGGATTCATTAATGATTGTCTTTTGGGTAGAGCAGATTGCTTCCAGTTTTAAGTTTGGAAAGAGAAAGCAGATATCCAATAGCCTTTATTGTTCAGCCCCCAAAGGCTTTGTAATTCTGTCAGCAAAAATGAGAGCTTTTACTCACAAGCTACAAGTCACCAAATAACTGTTGAGGAACATCAAGGTGTGTCCTTGTTATTTCGTTGATGGAGGGCAGGGCGCCACTGATCGAGAGATTTATTGAGAAGGCATATCCCTGTATTGAACCTCATGGTTTAAAATTTGAGCTCTAGCTTGAGCCCAAAGATCATCCTTTTTCTACTGAAAGGAGATGGGGGCTTGTGCCCAAAAAACCCCCAAGTCCTTGAAGGGTTTCAGCAAAGCACTTTTAAAGGCAAGGTGAGGGAGGGCCATGGTTACTTGTTGCAAACTTCTTGGTGTGGGAATCCTTTGTTTTTGCAGCTGTCCACATAGGTCCGGTCACCATGTTCCTGTAAACCTCCAACAAGACAAATTTTATTCTCTGTTCTGCAACTTTTTATCTCTGTGTGAATGGATTCTTAAAGGTCAGAGCCCTGAGAATAGGCTACCCTGTATATTTCAGGCTATGGGCAAAATTCTTTTACAGACCATGCAGAGCCAGCATGACTAAGCACAGGAAAAGGAACAGATCTAATATGGAGTCAGATTTGTTCTTCCCTATTACATTATGTCTTATTTCACTGGTTACAAGCAATAGAAATAACTCTAATTGGCCAAAAAGGAATTCCTTTTTTCTTTTCTTTTGACCTTAGATGCAGGTGACAAAGATGGAGTGTCCCCAAGTTCCTATCACACATTGTGGTCTCTGTGAAGCCTCTCTCCCGATTTGTTTTCCTCCTCCTTCCTCCCCTCCATTCACCTTCCCAATTAGAGACTCCCTCCCCCTCAGGGCATTTGGAACACATCCTTAAATATGGCTATATCCACGTGCAACATGTAGCTTTGATTTGCATGTTGCTTAAAGGGTAAATTTGTTTCTTTGTCTGTCATAATGCATGTAATATCTTTCCACGATACTGTGACTTCCCTGGCGGTCCAGTGGTTAAGACTGCTCGCTTCCACTGCAGGGGGAATGGGTTCTATCCCTGGTGGGGGAAGCTCCACATGCCTGCAGTGCGGCCGGGGGAGGAAAAAAAAAAGATTCCCTGGGGTGCATCTCCCATGCTATTCAGTCCCTAATGGTAGACACTGAGGTGACCTCCAAACTGAGCTGTCAGTAATGACCATTTCCCTTCTTTATATTGCTGCAATCAAGGTCTAAGTCCCTGGAGAGAGAAATCTGGAAGTCTGAGCTGTGTCTTCCACCCTCTTCTTGGCTAAAGGAGGTGGGAGCATCTTACTGGACTGGACCACGTGACACCTTCCAGTGGGAGAGAGGACACACCTGTGGTAGGAGTGTAGTCAGAGGAGGAGGTACAGGGGCTGTGAGAGCAAAAACAGACATTTAGTACCACAATAGGGAAAAGAAATAACAATACTCTTGGACTCAGTGTCTGACCAGGCAGTGGGAAAAGCAGACAGACACAAGAAGTGGGAACAGTGTAGACAACCGAGTACCTATACCTGTCACCTCATGTAACTCTGTCTGGCCCACATCCCAGTCCAGTCTGGGACCATTAGCATATATTTGCATATATATTTTGCAGTCACAGTACACATATACATTTATACTCTGCTGCTCTCCTTTAAAAGGGAGAAAAAATTGGCTGCATAATCTCATAAACATTACTTTAATCTCTATACATACTCGCTCCAGTTGGTGTAATATACTTGAATCTTTACTGTTGTAAATTTGTTGTAGATTTTAGAGGACACCACAGAAACATAGAAACATCAGTTATTCGAAATATTTCCTTAGCAGAAATTCTCAGGCACAGCATTACTGGACCAAAGGTATAATAATTATTCTAATGGTTTTTTTTTTTTTTTTTACATATGACATTACCTTTCTAGAGAGAATCAAAACTTACTATGCTACTTGCAGCGTATTTGGTTTTAATCTCACCTCAACCTTGCAAGTATTGTGTATTATTCTATTGCTTACTTGATATTTTCTGATAAAAGCATGATGCTGTTGTTATTTTCATTTGTATGAATTTAAATATTACTGATGTTGAGCTCCAATAGGTAATCTTTGGCCCAGATGTCAGGTACTGCACAGGCAACGGTAGTAATGGCAGTAACGTAGCTCAATCCAGGGCATGTTCCTTATTCCAATTTTGTTGCAAAACTGAAAATGCTTCCCAGGCAAGTGGCAGTATGTAGGCAGAACCAAAGGAGATCCAGCTTCTATTTAAAGAATGGCTTTGGGATTTTTCTTCCATCTCATACTTTTCCCCTTTGGCACTTGGAGCATCATGGGGGAGGGGGGTAAGCTTGGAGTTGGGTGCAAGAGCTCTGGAGTCAAGCCTCCCTCACTTACCATCCGTGGGCCTTAGATAGTTCTTTCCTCTTTTGAAAAATCAAGATAGGTGCTATTATCTTTGTAATGGGGCTTTGTAAGGAATAAATGAGATGATGAGGTGGTTGACATAAGGCTAAGGACCCAGCACCAGCACGCAGGGTGCATTTGTGGCCCATCCTCCATCACAGAAGGAGGGTGAGATGCCTCTCTGAGACCCGCTACCACCCAGACCACGGAGATGTGCCTTCCCCGGAACTCCGTGTGCTTTTTCTTTTCAGTTCACTTCTTTTTGCCGAAACTTCTCAAACCTGTGTCCCATCAACTTTAGGCACTACAATCGAACCCAAAGCAAGGGGGTCCAGTGGTGAGCTTTTAGCCAAAGCTACAATCTATCCAAGATAGGGGGGTTTGGAGAAGTTTGGGGGTCCCCATCTGTACCCCTCAAGTCTAACCACATAGGGATCCTTGAAACAGCCCTAGAACTGGCTTTGAGGCCATTGTATCTGGTGGGTTTATTTTGTGGTTTAAGTAGGATGAGCAAATCTATTCAAGGTTCCAGAACAATGTCCTTGCCACAGAACCAGAAGCTCTAAATGCAGGACACATCTGTGGTTCTCACTCAGATGCAGATAAACCTGTTATATGAAAGGGATGAAGTACTATGTTGGAACATTGAAACAGACATAGAAAAACACTTGCATTTGCTACATAAGAGGCCAAATTGAGTAGAGAAAGAAGAAGTGAGTTGGGAGTGACAGGTGTGTGTTGAATTCCAGCTCAGCCCCTTACCGGCTGTAGGAACTTAGTCAATTCTCACTATCATTACTACATCCATTGTTATTTTATTATTTACTACTTCTGGGGGAGGGACTACTTTTTATTTGGTGCTACCTCATATCCTTACAACAAATCTATTAAAGAAATATTGTGGGCTTCCCTGGTGGCACAGTGGTTGAGAGTCCGCCTGCCAAGGCAGGGGACAGGGGTTCGAGCCCTGGTCTGGGAGGATCCCACATGCTGCAGGGCAACTAGGCCCATGAGCCACAACTGCTAAGCCTGCTCTCTAGAGCCCCCGAACCACAACTACTGGGGCCCGCACGCCTGGAGCCCGTGCTCCGCAGGGACAGGCCACTGCAATGAGAAGCCCGCACACCGTGAACTCGCTGCAACTGGGGAAAGCCCGTGTGCAGCAAGAAGACCCAATGAAGCGAAAAATAAATAAATTTATTTAAAAATATATATATATTGTGACCTCACGTTATATGGTAGCAACCTATTTGGGAGATGCTGTACCTTTATAGAGTTCCATTGTATTGCATGTGCCATAATTTAATTTACCTGTTTCCTTATTGATGAATGTTTGGATTTTATCTTTGTGAGATCATATATAATAGGATAAATATAAATTACTGCATCAAAGAATGAATAGCAAATTACATTTCATTGCCATACTCACAAAGAGTATGTTCTCAAACTTTACCTATCAAACTGATAAAAATGAGAAATGGTATTTCAATAGTATTTCGATATATTTTAAATAGCATTTCTCTTTGGAGAGAAGTTAGTATTTTGTCCTTGTGTTTAAAAGACAAATTTTCATGTTCTTTTCTGTGAATTATTGTTTATCTCCTTTGTCCACTTTTGGGGTGTATGCATGTGGAAGGGTGTTCGACTTTTTCTTATTGATCTATGGAAGCTCTTATATTAAGGAAATGAGTCATTTGTCTGAGCTGTGAGTTGCAAATATTCTTTTCCAAAATTGTTTTTATCTTTTGACTCTGCTTTTGATGTTTTTTCCTAGGCTGAAATTTTTCTGTGTAGTTGATCAGTCTTTTCTTCTGTGGCTTCTGAATTTTGTATCATAGTTAGAAAGGCATTCCTCCCTTCACCTGTATTTTCTTCTAATATTTTATTTTATAATTTTCTTTTTTAATGTTTCAATCTGTGATCCTCTGGAATTTGTTTTGGTTTCTATTGTTTTTGATAAATGTAGTTATCAAGAATGAAATGAAACTTTATCAAATACCATTTCAGAATCTATGAGATGCATAGTTTTTCCACTCTTGATCAGTTGATACGGTAGATCTATTATTAATAGATTTTCTAATATTGAATTCCTGAAATAAATCCCACTTGGTCACGTTTTGCTATTCCTTTATTGTTACACTGAATTCTGTTTACTAATCACTTATTGAGGAAGTTAGTATTGATATACCTAAATGAAGTTAGCTTAGTTTTTTTTTTTTTTTTTGCGCGGTATGCGGGCCTCTCACTGTTGTGGCCTCTCCCGTTGCAGAGCACAGGCTCCGGACATGCAGGCTCAGCGGCCACGGCTCATGGGCCTAGCCGCTTCGCGGCATGTGGGATCTTCCCGGACCGGGGCACGAACCCGTGTCCCCTGCATCGGCAGGCGGACTCTCAACCACTGCGCCACCAGGGAAGCCCTAGCTTAGTTTTTAAAAATATTTTTATTGCAAAATACCATACATGGAAAAGAATATGTATGTGTGTGACTTAAAGAATAATAACTATATGCTTCCACCCAGTGTAAGATACTAAGTACAGTCCTCGGTTTTCCTGGTAGTTGGATCACCCATGAATGTATCCTTAAGCAACATATTGCTTAATTTTGCTTGTTTGGGACCTTGACTAAAGCAGAATGAAACTACAGATATATGTGTATATTCTTATGTGACTTGCTTTCTTTGAACGATGCTGCTTTTTTTTGTATAAATCGAACCATGTTGATGGGCCTAATTGTGATTCATTCACGTTCACAGCTGTGCACAACATAATAGTTGAATTAAACCTCTTTGTTGAATCTCCTTATCCAGGATCTGGCATGTATTTCCATTTCTTGAAGTCTTGTCTCGTGTGCTTCTGGAGTGTGTTAAAAAGAGCATGGACTCTGGAATCAGACTGTTGAGGTTTGAATCTCTGTCAACTATACTATCTGTGTGGCAAGCTATTTAACCTCTCTGAGCCTCAGTTTTCACACCTGAAAAATGGCAGTAAAGTACCTATTACCTCATAGGGTTGTTGAAAGGTTTCAAATGAATTCATATATGAAAAGTACTTGAGGTAGTGCATGTGCTCTGTATAACTGTTTGGTATGGCTATAGCATTATGTGATAGTGATAGCCATGTATTTTATTATTGTTAGAACTTGAGGTTGTTCCCTGCTTGTTACAAATAATGCTGCTGAGTGCTTCTTGTGTTTGTCCCTCACTGCACATAAACAAGAGGAATGAAGTTGCTTGGTCATAGGGTGTGTGTCCTCAACTTTTACTAGGCTATGCTAAATTGTTTTCCAAAGTAGTTGTACCAATTTACACTCCTATCCACAGAGTTTGAGAATTTCTGTTGCTGGACATTTTTGCTATCCTGTCCCATCAGGTTTTTAAAGTTTTACCAATTTGTTAAGTATGCAATTGTATTCCATTGGGGTAAAAATTTGCCTATTTTGTATTTTTATTGGCCATTTCATTCTTCAACAAAATGCCTGTTTGTCATTGAGCCGGTTGGTTTTTCTTATTCATCTGTAAATTCTCTTTATGTGCTAGAAATAGTTTTTCTTTCACCCTGTACCTTTTCTTTTCACTTTTAAACTATCTTTTGATAAACAAAAGCTCTTGATTTTGATACAGTCAAGATTGCATGTCATTCCCTTTATGGTTGATATATTTTTGTATGAATTATGAAGAAATCCTACCCCATGGTCATGAAGATAACTTTTACATTCTCTTCTAAAGATTTATAGTTTTGCCTTTCACATATAGATCTTGATTTTTGTCACATCTTTGAGATATAATTCACATACCATTCAGGCAATTCACCCTCTAAAATGTACAACTCAAGTTTGTTATTATCAGTATATTCAGTTGTACAACCGTCACCAAAATCAATTTTAGAACGATTTCACCACCTTAAAAAGAAAATTTTTATACTATAGCAGTCACTTCTCATTTCCTCCCAAACCGGCTAACACTGGCAACCACTAATTAAGTTTCCATCTCTCTCTATTTGCCTGTTCTGGACATTTCATATAAATGGAATCATGTGATCTCTTGTGACTAGATTCTTTCACTTAGCATAGTGTTTTCAAAGTTTATCCATGTTATGTATCAGTACTTCATTCCTTTTTATTGCCAACTAACATTCCATTGTATGGACACACTACATTTTGTTTTTGCATTCATCAGTTGATGGACATTTGGCTTGTTTGCACTTTGGGGCCATTATGAATATTGCTGCTGTAAGCATGTCTATATGAGTTTTCGTGTGGACACATGTTTCCATTTCTCTTGGGTATATACCTGAGAGGAGAACTGCTGGGTCATACGGGAAGGCTATATTTAACATTTTGAGGAACTGCTAGGCTGTTTTCCAAAGTGGCTGCACCATTTTATATTCCATCAACAGTGTGTGAGGGTTCCAGTTTTTCCACTTCCTTGACAACACTTGCAGTTGTCTGACATTTTGACTGTAGCCATACTAGTGGCTATGAAGTGATGGCTTATTGTGATTTTGATTTGCATTTTCCTATTTCAACTCTTTTAATATACAGACTATCTTGCAGTGTCCTTCCACAAATGATGAAGAAACTAGATCGTTTGTTCTATAGAATTTCCCAGGCTGAATTTAGGTGATTGTGGCGGTAGCGGTTTTTTAAAAGTGTTTCTCATTCTTTGTTTTCCTTTGAATTGGAAATTAGATTCCAGACCTGTGCAGCCTAAACACTAGTCACTAGCCAACTTTGGCTATTTAAATCTAAATTAATTAAAATTAAATTAATATTTCAGTTCCTCGGTCTCATCATATTTCAGATGCTCAGAGGCCACTGTGGCTCATGGCTGCTGCATTGGACAGTGAAGCTGCAGAATATTTTCATCCTCTCAGAAAGTTCTATGCTTTTGAAGCGTTGGCCTGATCAGGTTCAGTGAGGCTTAATCAAGATTAAGCTGTGCATGATTTGAATCCATTGAAATCTGAGATTTGCTTTATGACCCAGGTGGTGGTCAATTTTTGTCAGTGCTCTATGTGCTAAATGTATACTGTGCGATTGTTGGGTGTAGTGTTATACTTGTGTTAGCTAATTGTGCTGTTTAGATTTTCTCTGTCCTACCGATGTTTTGGCCATTGTTTTCTGTCAGGTGCTGACAGAGGTTAGTTAAGGTCTTCCACTGTTAGACTGTCTGAATAAACTATAGTGCAGTTGACCCCTGAACAACATGGGGGTTAGGGGTGCCGACCCTCTGTGTAGTCGAAAATCCACTTATAACTTATAGTTGATCCTCCGCAGATTCAACCAACCACAGGTCCCGTAGTACTGCTGAAAAGCAGTTTACTCTTGAAAAAAATCTGCATTTAAGTGGACCCACAAAGTTCAAACCCATGTTTGTTCAAGGGTCAACTGTATAGTATGAACATACAGTGGAGTACTTTGCATCTAAAAAGGAATGAGGAATGTCATTGTAAACAACTCTGAAGGGATCTCCCGGATAGATTTCCCAATGAAAAGACAGGTGGAAACATAGCATGTAGAGTTTCCAAGCATATGCCTAAGAAAGGGGGGAAACAAATCTACGTGTGTATTTGCTTCCATTTAAGAAAAGAAACAATTTTAGCATTTTAAAGCTTTTGAAATGGTTGTTTACAGTGGGAAGAAGGGAATAGGGTGGAAGGGACAGGCATGGGAGCTAGCTCTTTGAATATGCCTTATTTTGTCTTTGGCACCATTAAATACATTTTACATAATGATAAAACAAAATTTTAAAATTAGTCTCCCCAAATAAGGAATAAAACAACAGGAATGGGCTTCCCTGGTGGCGCAGTGGTTGAGAGTCCGCCTGCCGATGCAGGGGACACGGGTTCGTGCCCTGGTCTGGGAAGATCCCACATGCCGCAGAGCGGCTGGGCCCCTGAGCCATGGCCGCTGAGCCTGCGCGTCCGGAGCCTGTGCTCTGCAACGGGAGAGGCCACAACAGTGAGAGGCCCACGTACCGCAAAAAAAAAAAACAAGAATGAACCTAAATATGTATCTGGTTGCTGGTATAGATGGCCACATGGAAATCAACTATTTCAAGGGAGCTTAAAAACACAGTAATGTGCCTATACAAACCCAGTGAAGTACATTCTGAATAATTTAAAAAATTTCAAACTGTCTTCAATAATCATGTTGATGATGGTGTTCATATTGCTATTTTGAGACGGTTGTGTGTATTGTGGAATAAAGCCAATGAGTAATTGACCGTGTCACTGAACTGGAATTTTAGATAGGAGAAAGAGGAAGAGATATAAGTAAAATAAGTTTAAGCACAAGCCCCTTAGTTGTGTATATGAATTGGTAGAATCAGAATAAACTCATGATGTATATTATTTTAAGAATACTTCCTTGCTCTCTAGTGAAAAGCCTTAGAAACAATGATCAACCCAGTGGCAATGAGCGCCCCTAGTGTCTGATTATGGTATCTACCACCTCCCCACTGAAAGAAACCAGAGCTCCTTGGGTAGATTCAAGGTCTGAGCTGAGAATATATAAAATAAACCTAAAAACAGCTTGGCAATTTGATATGCATGGGAAGCTATCAAAGACTATTAAGGCCATGTCAAAAGGACTCAAGAGCCCACTTAAAAGGTTCCCACTGGCCAAAAATCAGATAATTTTAGCATCAGTAAGGATAAATAATTATCACGGAATGAAATATATCAAATACATTTAAACCTACTAGCTCATAATATTAAAAACTCATTGTCCCCTTTGAAGGATGCTACAGAACTAACTTACTCTGAAAATGGGAAATCAAGCATTTATCCTGCCTTTTTTTTTTTCTTTTTTCAAACTGTACCTCAGGGTAACCAAGTAATTGATAAGGTTTCTCTTTATAGAAAGATCCCAGCTAATAAATGAAGAAGCGGTAGAAGTGGAACATTACCATTTTTTTGCAGTCTTCTAAGAAAATGTGGGTTTAGGCAATGTGTATAAGAGCACTGACATCTCAAAATGACAGCGAGCCCTCATGTGCCTTCCACTGGAAGTACACTTCACTACCTATAAAGTCTTTTTGCCAGGGTAAAACTCAAGCCTGTATTTGATAAGTCCTCTAGGTCACACTACCAGTTTTTAGGAAATGCATGGCAAAGAAAAACATGTTAAATGACCCCATCAGTATGCAATCAACAAAAGTCCAGAAGGTGGGAAATTCTACAGGACAAATTGTCCAATTTCTTCAACAAATACACTGCAAGAAAAAAGGAGAGGGAGCCCTAGAACAAGAGAGACTTGAAAGACCCATTGACGAAATTCAATGTGTAGACCTTGTTTGGATCCTAATTTGAGCAAACCAACTATACCAATATCCTATAAGATAGAGAAATTTGAACACTGATTGTGTATGATAATTAACATTAAGGAATTATTGTGAAGGTCTTTATATATGATAATAGTGTTGTGTACATATAATTTAAGAGCTTTTTACCTTTTAGAGATAGCTACTGAAATATTTATAGATAGTGATATGGTATCTGTGACTTACCTTGAAGGAATCCCTCCAGTGTTGGGAGGAGTGGTGAGGCATAGCTGAAGTAAGAGGGGCCGTCGGTTGGTATTTGTTGAGGCTGAGTAATGGGTACATTGGGTTTGGTATGCGTTTGATAATTTTCTGTGTGAACATTTTTTCATAATAAAACTTTAACTGTATATATTTACAGGAAAAAAGCTCTTTAAGGAAACATTTGAGGTAAAAAATAGTACTGGTGCTATACTGATATGACTATAAATGTAAAGGAAGTCATCAAATAATGAAGATTGGGGAACATGATACAGGGGACATGCAGGGGTTTGCAAACTCTCCTTTGCCCTCAGGGCTCCTCAGACTCTCTTCCAAGGAGACTTTCCCTTCCACCTTAATCCGAAAGGCTCTGCTTTTTAATTTTGTATATTGAGGTTTCTTATGACTTACCTTGAACAAAGTGTTCTGAAGTATAAAATAAAATTCAAAAGCTACAACTCTAGGGCTTATTTTCTCCCTTAAAAAAATGCCTCCTTCTCATTTTCCAAGCTTAAGGATAGTAGCCAAACCTGTTGGCTGAGTTTAACATGCAAGAGCTGTGGTTCATATTCAAACTGCTATTCTACCAATGGAAAAGCCTTTTAGCATCTGTATTAGTCAGGTTAAGCAGCCTTAGGCTACAGTAACAAACAGCCCCCCAACTCTCAGAAGTTTACCATAACAGACGTTTATTTCTTGTGTTCACAAATTCTACTAGGGTCTGGATGATTCTTTAGAACTTCTCCATGTGATGACTCGGGAATCTAGGCTACTTCGGTTTTGTGGCTCATGCATTCAATGAGAGAAGTTCTCAATCATTGCAGCACTGAAGGAGTCCTATAACCCACTAAAGGGTCTGGCACAAATGTCACTTCTAGTCACAACCTGTTGTCTAGAAGTAGTTATGTGACACCACCTAACTGCAAGGGGAAATGTGGGGCAGCCCATGGAACATCTGGCAGGCATTTCTGTTGCTGCCAAAGCTTCTCACCATCTTTATTCACATTGTGCCCACCTCCCCCACTGCTCTCCATCCCCCGGACACACTGGGTCGAGCAGTAGATTGTGCAGAAGGTGATATGATCAGATCACCATTGACAACATGATGCTTCCAAAACAGTGGTCCCGTTGGGAGCATCTCATTGAATCCCTTGCCTTCAGATGAGTGAAACACCTAAACCATCCAAGACAAAGGGTGGCCTGCTCTATTTTGCAGTGTCTGCTGCAGAGCTTGCAAACTAGTGTCCCATGAGGCTAAATACATGCTATAGGACTTTACATAAAATTCTACGTTTTAAACTTTTCTTAAGGAATTGAAAGGTTTGGCAACACAAGCCGTATATCCGTCAACCAGCCAAAACCGAGCAGTGGCTGCACACAGATGGCCATTCACTCCCTAGTCTTAAGTGAGTCCCGGCCACCTGCAGCTTGACTGAATCCCAGTACCTGCTCTTTAGGTAGCAGAGTTTGTGATCACTGCTGTGTGTGTTTGCGCGGTGGTACCTACTACAGTTTTATCACCCCAAAGATGGAGTTCTTTCATAGGTATAGTAAAGACCTCTCACTCTTTAATTTCCCTCTTATCTGGTCATTTATGGTGTTAATGTTCTCTTCTTGATAAAGTCTCTTAATCGTCTTCTTTTTGGTCAAAGCTGAAATCCTTCCATTTCTTTATTACTGTTCCCCTTTCTGCTCCCATATTTATCCTTCTGACCATTCTTGTCAATATCATTAGGCTCCTCTAGCTTGTTCACACCCTTCTAAAGGTATTTTGAAACAAACTAGATAAAAGAAATCCAGATATTAGCATTGAAATACTGCGACAAACAAAACTCCAGGCTGACATGGATAGACTGTGCTTTGGCCCTTGCAAGTTAAAATTATTGTCACATTCCTTAATCTAAGAGGCTTTGTCAAATCTCTTTGGGCTGGAAGGTCGCATAAGGCGCTGGGGCTGACTGCAGGACTCACTCCTGTAAGCATGCTGCGGCTCCCATCTCTAGGACTGGAATAAGAAAGAAGCTGTGTTAGAATCTCTGCACCCTCCACCCACAGAGGTCCAGCTGCAGTAATATTTGTGGGTACAGCTCCAGAGATTACTTCAGACTCCAGCCCACTCCTAATTTAATATGGGGCTTGTTGACTACTTACCAGCGGATTTCTTTTTTGCTTTATTATGGTCTTGTTTCTAATAATCGAATTATTAATACTAATGAGAACAGAAGCCAGTACTCACAGAGCTGATATTGTATCTGGCACTGTCCCAAGAGCTTTCCATGGTTCTGTTCAAACCAATAACCCTATGAAGTAGGTACAATTATATTCCATTTTACAGACGTGAAACAGACTGGGGCTTGGAGAGATTAAGAGACTTTCCCAAGGATTTGAAACTGGAAAGACTCATGTTCCAAAGTCCTTGTGCTTCATCACTATGCTATACTGCCTCCCTTATAAAAAATATTTGAAACGGGAATATTTGTAATCACTAATATAGTTTGATCTAAATGCATCGTCTTCATTCTTAGAGAGCAGGTGATTGCGCCTTCTAGCTCCATTTAGCTAGTGAAGGGAGACACCTGGTGGTGATCTTGTTTTTTAAAACTTTTCATTATGGAAAATTGCAAGCAAGTACAAAGTAAACAGAAGAGTATAATCCCTCCTGTACCCATCACCTGGCTTCAACAATTATGAACATTCTGCCATCCGGTTATCATTTTTACCTCTACCTATTCCCCGTCCTCTCCCCACTTGATTATTTTTTATGGTTCTTTTTAAAACAAACTGTACATGTATCATAACGTACAACATTGTAACCATTTATCTTGATAAATAGATACACCCATGTAACTCAGAGTCCTCTCAAGTTAGAGTATATTTCCATCACTCCAAAAATGTCCTTGGCCAGTCAGTCCCCCCATAACCAGGCAGCAATTGTTGTGATTTTCACTGTCGATTAGTTTTGCTTGTCCTAGAATTTCATATAAATGGAATCATACAGCATGCAGTCTTTTGTGTCTGAGTACTTTCACTCAGCATAATGTCTGTGTCATTGTGCATACCTGTCATTTCTATTTTATTGCTGTACTCATTCTATTGTATAGATGTTCCACAACCATTCTCCAGTTGATAGGAATTTGGATTGTTTCCAGTTTCGGACCATCATGAATAAACTCGATGCAAACCTTCATGTTCCAGTCTTTTTGTGGACATACGTCTACATTGCTCTTGTGTAAATACTTAGGAATGGAATTGCTGGATGAAAGGGTAGAGGTTTGGTTAACTTCATTAGAAACTGCCAGACTTTTCCCCAGTGATTCCATCGCTTTACCTTCCTGCCAGCAATGTATGAGAGTTCTGTCTGCTCCACAATCTTGGGAATGTTCGATATCGTCAGTCTTTTTCATTTGAACTCTTCTGGTGGCATCTCATTGCGGTTCTGATGTGCATTTCTCTGATTACTAATGACGTTGAGCACTTTCCTATGTGCTTATTGACCATCTGTCTATCTTCCTTTGTGAAGCATCCATTCAAGTCTTTTGCCCAATTTCTGTGTTTTTTGCTTTTTTTTAAACTGAGCTGTTGGAGTCTTTTATTCTAGATACAAATCCTTTGCAGGTATCTAGTTCATGAACATCTTTTCGCCAGTCTATGGCTTGCTGATTCATTTCTTAACAGTATCTTCTGATGAGAAGGTTTATATTTGATGAAGTTCTAATTTCTTTTTTTTTGTCTCTTACAGTTATTTCTTCCTGTGTCCTAAGAAAATTTTGCCTTTCTCTGGATGCAAAGATATTCCCCTCTATTTTCTCCTAGTAGCTTTACAGATCTTGCATTTATATCTAGATCTAAAATCCATCTCAAATTAATATATATTAACTCTATATACTTATGTATACATATATAAATGTATATACTGTACAATATATTTTATTGTATAATATACATATGTATGTAGTCTGATGTAGGGGTTGAAATTCAGTTTTTCCTTATAGATATCTGGTTGTTTGTACACCATTGGTTGAAAAGATTTTCCTCTTCCGCACCAAGTTGTTTTGGTACCTTTGACAAAAATCAGTTGGCACACAGTCTTGATTATCTAAAGAAGTGTGAGTCCTCTAGCTTTGTTTTTCTTTTCCAAGATGGTTGCGGCTATTCTAGGACCTTTGCACAGCCATATGTGCCAGGTGTCCATTTATTGTCTCTCAGATCCAAATTCACCCTTCTGTACCTGCTCTGGGATAATGAAGTGGACTCCTTACGCATTTCTCCTTGAAGAGGGCATGATGTCAGTCTTTGTCACTAGAAGGTGCTGGAAGGGCATTGCAATAGCAGAAGGTTTCTCCTCACGGCTCCTTTTGTGATGTTTTGCTTTTCCTTGCCTTTCAGCTGCTGTCAGCTGCACAGTGGGATGTGGTGGGCAGACATACACGGACTGGGTACCCAGAGCACGGAGTCCCTAGTGACTTTGCAGCCCTGGCCTGGTCACCACCTTGCCACAGTCCTCCCAGTACAGACATCACACACTCCAGCCCTCCTACCCACAGCAGCTCCCCACTCCCTCTGCACACCCCCAGCCTCAGCTTACCTGAGCCCTGGAGAGCTGTTTCCCACGGCCCTCCCAACCCAAACAGGGCAGCACCAGGTCTCCCACCCAGCGGTGATCTGGCTCCCTTTGCTCGTCTGTTCCTGGGAGGGTTGTTCTGCTGCCTGGTCTGGACTTAGTAACCTAGCAAGATTCTCCACCATCCAGTGGGCTGCCACCAACCTTCTCCGGGGAGGTCTGAAGCCCAGCCTTTGGGAGGAGACCCTCCAAGTTTGTCCTTTGTTGATGTTGAAATACTCCTCTGCAACAAGATAGTCTCCTTCTGACCAACGTTCTCATCACTCATCTGGGAATTACATAGGAAGTCTAGGCAACTAACATTCAATGAGTACATCATGGTCAGGAAAGCAGGCTATAGGGCCAGGCTATCTGGGTGCATATCCTGGCTCTGCCTTTTGGCAGGTCTTGGACATGTTTTATAACCTCTCTGTCCTCAGTTTTCTGGCCTGTAGAATGGGCATGATAAGAGCATAGGGTCAGAATGAGGATCAAGAGAGTTAATACATGTCAAGCATTTAGTGTAGTGACTAACAGTAAATGCTCAGTTCCTGGCAGCAGCCGCTGTTACTACAGTTATTGCTTTTACTATCATTACTTGTATCCCTAACTGGATCATAAATGCTTAATGAAGAGAGCATAATTTAATCTCTGCTCTCAGCTATCCCCAGGGTTTGGGATCTTGCTATTTCCATTTTAGACGTGCAATAAAAATGACAGAATAAGTGAGTTGCTGAGGAATGTTCTGTTTCCTGTAGAAAGAAGAAGTGCGGCGGAAGCACATTCGTCTGCACATGGAAAGCGCGCTGACTGCCCGGGACAAGGTCGGGGTGCAGGATTTTGTGCTGTTGGATGCCTACACCAGTGAATCTGCTTTTCTGGACAACCTTCGCAAGCGTTTCAGCGAGAACCTCATCTATGTAATGTAACCCATTTCTCAGCTGTTTTTCCTAGAGTGGTGGCTCCCTTCTGGTCTTGTCTCGATGATCGTGAACAGTATCACTCTAATTAGGTTAGGCATTAAAGGGGGGTGTCGAGGGACCACTGTCAGGTACGCTTTGATTCTTTGAATTAAGACTTTTATGTCTGCTGGTGGCAGAGACCCAACTTAAATTGGCCTAAGCTGCAAGAGGGAATCTATCAACCTAAGTAGCTTCAGGGTCCAGAAATAGATCTAGGGTCTAGGGTGATGTCTTGAGGACCCTTTCCCATCCCTCTGCTTTCTTTTGCGTCAGTTTCCTTCTGGAGCAGCCTCTCTGCATGGTGGTGAGGTGACTGCCAGCGGAACCAGGCTGATACGTTATCCTCTTAAAGCTGCTACTGAGAAGGGAGCAAGTCTTCTGGGAGACGGAGGATGGTCGGCTCTGATTGGCCCATGTTGGGTCATGTGTCTGTCTCTGAACCAACCCGCATAGGTAGAGGAATATTCTGACTGGTCAGGCTATTCCCAGGCCCACTTCTAGAGGTGAGGGATGAGGTCAGTGGTCCCCTGACCTCATGATATGGACTGAGAGCTGGAGAAGTTCTCTCAGAGGAATCTGTTGGAAGAAGGGGGACTTGATGGCAGGCAGGCAAAAATAAGAGATGTCCACCATATCCCAGGAATCTTCAAGGGTCAAGACTGCAGTATTTTACCAGAACTCTGTTCAAGTTGGTCTCCTTGCTTCTAATGGTCAATTTTTATTAAGATCTCCATTTATCACTCCACCTTGGTTTGATTGGTTGCTGTTCAGGTAAATTCCTTTAAGGGTGCACTCAACAGTGTTTCTGTGTGTGTGTGTGTATGTGTGTGTGTTATTGTTTAATTTTATTAGCTTTTGCTAAAGAGTAAATGAGATGATCAGAAGCAGTTTAAAAATATTAAAAAAAATTTTTTCTTATAGTTATTTTGTTTGTAATAGTGCCCGTGACAGTCTACATGTGGAAACCAAGGTTACCAAAAGAAACAAAGTGTTTCTCAGAGTGTACATTTTTAATTGTGGAAATAGATTTCATCTATAAGTTTATGTATAAGCAGAAGAGAAATAGTATGGTTTGGGGAAGTATAAGTGGGATGATAGGATCATCATGGATAAACGAAATGTTTCCAGTCTGAACAGGTAAATTTCAGAAACTGTGTTCTATCCTGGAAGATTTCTACTGATGGAAGCGATGCAGAGTTTTAGTCAAAATACTCATCTGTGATCCGGTTCTCTGACTTTGTCCTAGAGATTGGAAACAATAGTTGGAATGATTTTAGCATAATTTAATGTAGGCTTGAGTACCTCCAGTCTTTGAGACTCTGAAATGAAAAGCAACAACAAACTCAGAATCTGAAAATACCAGATATATTTTTTTATACCATTTTAATTAATTTATTTATTTTTGCGGTACACGGGCCTCTCACTGTTGTGGCCTCTCCCGTTGTGGAGCACAGGCTCCGCACACGCAGGCTCAGCGGCCATGGCTCACGGGCCCAGCCGCTGCGCGGCATGTGGGATCTTCCCGAACCGGGGCACGAACCTGTGTCCCCTGTATCAGCAGGCGGACTCTCAACCACTGCGCCACCAGGGAAGCCCTATACCATTTTTAAAGGTTACTTTCCGTTTACAGTTCTTACAAAATATTGGCTCTATTCCCCGTGTTGTACAATACACCCTTGAACCTATCTTACACCCAATAGTTTGTACATCCCACCCCCAAACCTATATCTTGCTCCTCCCAACCTCTCCCCTCTGGTAACCACTAGTTTATTCTCTATATCTGAGTACCAGATGTATTTTTTTTTTAATACTGGGATTTTTAAAAATAAATTTATTTATTTTACTTATTTATTTTTGGCTGCATTGGGTCTTCGTTGCTGCACGCAGGCTTTCTCTAGTTGCAGCGAGCAGGGGCTACTCTTCATTGCGGTGCGGGGCTTCACCGCAACTACTGAAGCCCACGCACCTAGAGCCCGTGCTCCAGATGTATTTTTTTGTTTGTTTGTTTATATTTTGCGGTACGCGGGCCTCTCGCTGTTGTGGCCTCTCCTGTTGCGGAGCACAGGCTCCGGACGCGCAGGCTCAGCAGCCATGGCTCACGGGCCCAGCCGCTCCGCGGCATGTGGGATCTTCCCAGACCGGGCACGAACCCGTGTCCCAAACCTTTGTCCCCTGCATCGGCAGGCGGATGCTCAACCACTGTGCCACCAGGGAAGCCCTCCAGATGTATTTTTAAAGGAGCCTAAATATTTATTTTTATATATAAGAGCTTAGAACTTTTATTCATAATCATATTCCAAGAAGCTTTCTTTAGTGGCTATACTACAAATATAAGTACTTCAAACACTTGAATATTAGTTGAATCCAACAATGAGATCTAGAGAAATAAATGCAAGTAGTGGGAGTGTTTGCCCAGTTTTAGATGGCAGGTATATATGCTTGCCCTGCTTTCACTCAGTCACCAGAAGGACCTTTGTGAAACATGAATCCGTCAGATCATGGTGCACACCCTCAAAGTCATCTCTTTTACGTGATAGTTCAGGCCAGTGTTTCATTTCAGTAGCGGGGAGTGGGCTCTCTGACATCCATTGCATGTGGAATGAACCCCCCAGTTCCTGACACCCTCCCCAACATCCTCTCTACCATTTTCTAGTCTCGCCTCCCTCACTGGCCTCCAATGCAGAGCCACACATGTCCCCTCAGCCTGAGATGCCTTCCTGCCTACATTTTTCATGACAGGCTCATCATCCTTCATGTCTCAGCTCAGATGTCATCTCCTTAGAGAAGCCTCCCAAAGCCCACTAGCTGGGTGGCCTTCCTTAGTCATTCACTCACTCGTTACTCTATGTATGCCTTTCTTAGCACACTCATTGAAGCAGTCTTGGGCCCTCAGCTCTTTGTCTGCCCGCCTATGCCATGTAGGCTCCATGACAGCAGAGACCCCCCTCCCCACCTGTCTTATTTATCGTGTTATAGTCCCAGCACTGAAGGAACACAAGGGGATTATAGCACGTGATGGTCTTTTACTGTAGCCATTTGCACCCAAAATTCCTCACTAGTGCTTTGGTCTATTCCTCTAGACATATATTGGGACCCTCCTTGTGTCTGTGAACCCATACCAGGAGCTTGGAATCTACACTGTGAGCCAGATGGAACTTTATCAAGGGGTCAATTTCTTTGAACTGCCACCGCATGTGTAAGTAGCACCCATGAGGTCAGCAATAGGAGTATTTGTCTCGCTTTCTACCTCTTTTTCCCCTCTGTCCCTTCACCCCACACATCCACCTACCACCCATCCATCCATTCATCTACCCACCCACATACCCACCCATCCACCTATTCACCCACCCATCCATCCATCTCCCCATCCATCCATCTCCCCATCCATCCATCTACCCATCCATCCATCTACCCACCCATCCATCTACCCACCCATCCATCTACCCATCCGTTATCCATCCACCCAACCATGTACATCCGTGATGCACGCTCATTAGGTTGTGTATCTCACTTAAACTGCTGCCTTTCAACAGAGTGGAAAACAACAGCAGATCAAATCTAAGCTTAAATATGATGAGAAGTAGAATCTTTGTATGACTCCTGAGAAATCTAAATGTGGCCAGGGAGGTGTCTTCTCTTGGAAATGGATTGCTATAGTGCCTTCTTCTGGTACCTGAATGTCATGGCAGCTGAGAAGAATGCCCATTGGTAGGGACTTAGCAGGGCTTCAGATCCATAAGAAAAGCAATTTCCTGCCTGGTCTCTATGTGACTTGGGCTTTGCTGAATTTCCCAGTTCTCCTCCTTGGTCGACTTCTGGGCTAATTATCTACGTTCTCCCTTCATTTTTCTTGGTGATTCACCTATTCCACTCCCAAGGCATCTATGAACCTTTCTGCCTCAGCGCCACCAGTGATTTCTGAAATACCCAGCTTTCAAATTCAGCCACATACTAAGGTTATACCCTTGGGAGACCTTCCTGCTTTGGTTTCTGATATTGTAGATAAAGCCCTTATACTAGTTTTACCTCTTGTCCTAAAGTTATCACAGAGCTTTTCAAATCTTTTTGGCTTCCTGTCTCTATACTCTTAGTACTTTAGGTTTTGAAGGGAAGGAAACACGAGATGTTATATCTATTGAGTTACTCAATATTTAGACAAAATGTTATTTCCACCTACAGTTAATAGAGCATCTCTTGGGGATGTAACTTAGTATGTAGTTTATTCTTATAAGAAATGTTGATAGATTTTTAAAAAACTGGTAAATTTTGAAAAATCTTTTTATTCCTGCCCCAATTCTTCACTGTAACTCTTCTATTGTTAGAGTTTTGATATCTAGTACACTCTGTGAGGGATCAGTCAATGGGTCATGGTGAAGGTTTGCTCTCTGCCTGAACTGAGTGCCTTGTACCACAATCTGGACATGGCTTCTGGGAGGCAGGGTACTTTGTCCTTCTGCTCTGGTGGGCATCAGAGTCAAGGGAAGGAGTGTTATAGTCACTTCCATTCCTTGCGTTTCTGTCTCACTACTTCCCCAGCTACGCCATAGCTGACAACGCTTACCGCATGATGTGCTCTGAGCTAAATAACCACTTCATCCTCATTTCTGGAGAGAGCGGGGCAGGGAAAACGGAGGCCTCCAAGAAGATTCTCCAGTATTTTGCAGTGACCTGCCCAATGACTGAGTCACTACAAATAGCCCGTGACAGACTGCTACTCTCCAATCCGGTGCTGGAGGTGAGCGATCTTTGAGGACCTAGAGAGGGCAGTGCCAGGGAGGTCACTAAGTAAGAAGAATCTTCTGTTCGGGGAGGTCGGTCAAAATGGGCAGGTCTGGAAGTTAAGAAGAGGGCAGTGGATCACGTGGGTAGTATTGTGGTTGAAGGGCGTGACCTTGAAGTCCAGCAGGCCTGGAGACTAACGCTGGGGCAGTCATGCACCAGCAAGCTTCTGCAGTCACTCCCCATCTGGAGAATGGGTCTACTCGTAGTACCTGCCTCTTAAAGAGGTTTTGAGGATTAAACAAGATGAATGCATAAAAACCACACAGCAGAATTGGTAAGCACTAAAATAATACTCTTATTATTCATTAATATTTTTATTGTTTAATTAAAATCTTTTTGATTATTATTTCTACTATTGCAATTCACTGACTTGCTGGATGATTTTGAACACGTTATTTTCTCCTGTGTTTTGGTTGCTCTTTGCGTAAAAGGTGTTTATGGTTGAAGGGATTTTCCCAGTAGACCTTTGGGCTGAACAGTTTACATCTTTGATATAGGAAGGTGTCTGGTGATGGGGGCCAATAACTGTGCCCTTCTAGAACAGCAAGGGCCTAGGGTCCTATCTGCCTCTCCTTAGGCCAGTTCTAATCTATTCCTAGATTGGACTCTAGGGAGAAGGTATTTTTCCCTTCTTTTCTGTGGGTCCAGCCCCAATATTTGGCATCAAATCCTCTGTAAATAGTGATTCCTTCTTAGAAGACAAAGTATGGCTTTCATTCCTGGTTCCCCCTCCCCTCCTCCAGTGAGCATGTCAGTTAGGGTCAGGGATTCGACGAGCATGGCGAATGACTTAAACGGCACTGAATGACACTTAATGTCATTGAGTGACACGTTAAGTGACACTGAATGACACTGAATGACTTAAATGGCAGTGAATGACAATTTGGTTCAGTCTCCCCTCCCTTTGTATTCCAAGGCTTTTGGAAATGCCAAAACACTCCGGAATGACAACTCCAGCAGATTTGGAAAATACATGGACATACAGTTTGACTTTAAGGTACACTGAAGTTGCTACTACTACTTCATGGGGACCCCTGAACTTGCCAGCAGTGGAAACCCATCTCAAGGCACCTTAAGGGAGGAAGGGCATCTATTGGCTCAAAAAATTGAAAAATCCAGGATTAGTGCTAGTTCTAGGAAATGCAAATAAAGACCACGATGACATATTTTACTATGTGGGCAAAAATTAAAAAGTCTGATAATACCAAGTGTTGGTAAAGATGTGGATCATTAGGAACTCTCACACATTGCTGGCGGGGAGTACATTGTTTTCCATTTGGAAAACAGTGTATCATCTTGTGATGTTGAAATCACATAATCTAAGATGGAGCCATTCCCCGCCTGGAGATATTCCTACAGATGTGCAAACATGCCCACAACAGCACTGCTCACGATGGTAAAGGGACTGGAAAAGAACCAACACATCTCGAGAGAGCTGAATGCCCATCAACAGGAGAACGGCCAAATTGCGGGATGCTCACACAATGAGAGGTTTTATGGCAGTGAGAGCATGTGAACGCCAGCTACGCACAACGTAGACGGGTCGTGAGAACGTACTGGGTGTCAGTGTGATGCCATTTCTTATAAAACTTGAAAACATTCCAAAGTAAACAATATATTGCTTATGTGTACATAATTATATGACATGGGTTGGCAAACTTATTTGGAGAGGGCCAGATAGTAAATATTTTAGGCTTTATGGACCATACAGCCTCTGTCTCAACTACTCAACTCTGCTCTTGTAGCGTGAAAGTAGCCAGAGACAACACAATGAATGAATGTGGTTGTGTTGTACACAGAGTTTAAATGAGGCTAATGCAAGTAGGAGGGGTAGACAAAGTTCTCAAGGACATATAATTCCAAGTGACAAAATGACACTTAGGCTAGAGAACAGTAACTGGCTGAGTGTTCAGTGTAGCGATGAGGACAGACTGACTCAGGGTTTTCCAGAGGCTGGAACATGGGTTTCTGGTGGTGTGTGCATAGACTTTGAAAAAAATTTAATAACGATATATATTTTTTCACTTTTTATTGAAATTCAACACATAGTAAAAAGGACACAAGTCATGTATACAGCTTGATAAATTTTTACATATGAATCTACCTGTGTAACCACCACTCAGATCAAGATATAAAAATTTCTAGCACCTAGAAGGTTCTCCTACCTGTCTCTGACAATACCCCCCCTTCCCAAAGGTGATCGCTGTTCTGACCTCTATAATCACAGATTAATTTTGCTGCTTCTTGAACTTCAGAAAAATGGAATTATACAATTGTTCTCTTTTGTGTTTGGCCTCTTTCAATCAACACGTCTGTGAGATTCAACCATGTTGCTGCATGGAATTGTTCATTTTTTGATTGCTCGACTTTTATCACCATTTATCTGTTCTCCTGTGTTGGACATTTGGGCTGTATCCAATTTGGGGCTATCGCAAATAGTGCTGTGAACATTCTTGTACCTCTTTTAGTAGATATAAGCACACTCCTTTATGTTGGGTATATATCCAGAGGTGGCATTGCTGAGTTCTTACCAGCAATGTTATAATTGAGAGTTTCGGTTTTTCCACACTTTTGCCAACATTTGGTATTGTCAGTCCTTTTAGTTTTAGGCATTCTGGTGGGGTATAGTGGTTTCTCACTGTAGTTTAAATTTGTATCTCCCTGATTTTTAATGAAATTTTGCCCGTTGGTCATTTAAAAACCCTCTTGTATGTTAAAGTCTTTTGCTCATTTTTAATTGGGCTATCTTTTTTTTTCCCCCCTTATTGATTTGCAAGTGTTCTATATATGTCCTGGAACACAAACCCTTTATTGGATAGCTTATTTAAAGCAATAATTAAGACAGTGTGATGTTGGCACAAGAATATATAAAGAGGCTGATGGACCAGAAGAGAGTTGAGAAAGACCCCTCCCCCTGCCCCACTCACGTATATGGTCACCAGACTTACGACCAAAGCACCACTGTGATTCAGTATACGTAGAATTGTCTTTCCGATAAATGGTGCTGGTCAACTGGAAATCCATATGGAGGATAAAGAGATCTTTGGCCTCAACTTCACCCCATATACAAAAATTGAATAATGATAGATCATAGTCCTAAACGTGAATGGTAAAACAGTTGCTTCTAGATGAAAACACAGAAAATATCTTCATGACCGTGGGCGTAGGCAAAACTCTTTTTGAAACGGAACCCAGAAAACACTAATCCTAGAAGATCGTTAGATCAGACTTGATTCAAATTCAGAATTTCAGTTCATCAGAAGACACCAGTAAGAGAGTGGTTTGATTATTGGAGGTTTTTTTCCCCGAATTTTTTGTTCTCTTTTGAAGGGCATTCCTGTAGGCGGCCATATCATCAGTTACTTGATAGAAAAGTCTCGAGTCGTCTATCAAAATCAGGGTGAGCGGAATTTCCACATCTTCTACCAGCTGCTAGAGGGTGGAGAAGAAGAGCTCCTTGCTTACCTGGGACTTGAGCGAGATCCCCAGCTGTATAAATACCTCTCACAGGTTGGAAAGACCAGCACCTGGTTCTGGTGGCCCTTTGGAGGGCGGGATCAGGGGTGTTTGGGGGACTTCTGTGGGGTGTTCAGTAACTTTCTCATTACCATGGTGGAGGTATTCTACTGATTGGTTTCTTGACCCCTCCTTTTACTCCTGGCAGGTATATCATCTTGGTAAAGTAACCAATATCTCGGTGAGTGGTTCTCAGCCCTGACTGAAGTTAGAATCACCCAAGGAGCTTTTGAAACACACAAATGCCTGGGCTCTACTTTCCAGAGATTCATATTTAATTGGTCTAGAGCAGGACCTGGACATCAGGGTGGTGTTATTTTTTTTTTCTTATAATTTTTTTTATTATAAACATTTTCAGTTTTCAGAAAAGTTGGATCAAGATCGTTACATGCCTCACTCACATTAAAAAATTATTACCACTTTGCTATATCTGTTCTGTCATCTAACTGCTGCTGAACCGTTTTAAAGCAATTTGCGATTTTATAGCACTTCCATCCCAAATAATTCAGCAAGTAGCTTCTAAAAAGAAGAGTATTTTCTTACACCGTGCTGCCATATTGAACCTTAAACATTAACAATAATTTCCTTATATCATCTAGTCCGTAGTCAAATTTTCCATTGTCCTCAAAATACTATCTATAGCAGTTTCTTCCAACTAAGATAAAATCATGCATCGGTTATTATGTTTCTTTCAATCTAGACTCTTACTTCTTTTCATAAAATTAACAGTGTGAAGATGCTAGAGCAGTAGATTGAGATTAAATATTTTCGGTAAGGACACTGCATAGATGCTCTGTGTAGGCGTCCTGCATCATCTCAGCAGACGCACGTTGTCCATTGCTTCACTGTTAGTGATGCGAATTTGATCACTAGGTGAAGGTGGTGACAGATCTTTCCACTGTAGAAATATTTTCCATCAGGGTTGTTTTAAACATTCCTTGGTGATTAAATGTCATTCAGTGAATCCCCTGGGTATTCTAATGCACAGCTGCGGTGAGAACTTCTGGTCTAGTGTGATAGAAACACACTGTCTATCTGAGTCCACAACCTATGGTACTTCATTCTGCTCTCAGAACTAGTTTGGAAAAGACTTTTTTTGCACCTTCCTGCCTTCCATCCCGAGAACTGTTTTCTGCGAAATGAATGAACATCCTCCCTTACAGAAATAGTTCAGACCATTTCTATGAGCAATCCTAGGATGTAGTGTTGTACAAAGTGGCTTCCAGAATTTAACTTCCCAGCACTAATTTTTTTGCAACCGGCACTAGGGTGTGGGATGCTCAGGATGTCTAGCACCTCTCAGTGTTTGATGTCACTAGCACCTTTTTGCCCCAAGGTTTTTGGATTTTTCTCTTCTCTCTGGGCCTGGCTTGAACGGAGGTCACTTGGTAGAGTACAAAGCAGGGACATCATTTAAGAAAGAGAGCCATGTCTTGTAAAGTGAATATTGTAAAATGAAGACCAGCGTATCATAGTAAATCATGGAGGAAAAGACGACTTGATGGAAATTTATTTTGAAAAATGCAGCTAAATCAGGAAGATAAAAGAATCTCATAATCTCATTTTATACTTAACAAACTTTGTACTAATTCTTAAAGCAAAGAATAAATCAAATTTGATTCCTTTTCTTTTTGAGGACCTCATTTTTCCAACAGAGCTGTACGGGAGCATCACCTTTGGCTTTTCATAGCATGATCAGAGGATCAATTTGTTACACTCTTTGAGGACTTCATCCATTAAGGATGGATTTCATCCATTTAAGAGGACTTCATTTATGTAGGGCTTCTCCTAACCATTCGATTATCAAATCACTCTCTTTGGGAATGTATCATGCCTCTATCCTTGCAGATTTTTTCTGGCCCGATTAATTTGGCAAGATCCTCATGCCACAGTGGCTTTGGAAATGGCTCAAGCAATTCACCAGTATTATTTTGATCGATTTCATATTCTCCTGTAACTTTGGCAAACTTTGTGACTGCTTTGTAGTATATTTGCACTGCTTCCAAACCCCTAGGTGTCCTCTGAGGACTGACTTAGACTAGCCCTGCCCTTGGAGAGGCAAGAGCAGATGTTGCTAGTTGTGTGGGCAGGGATATTTGGGAGGTTGCAGATTTAACACTGGCCAGTTCACTGGTGAATGTTTTCATGGTATGACACCTTTGTTTTCCCCACGCAACAAGGAACTCTTTTAAGGTAACCAATCTTCAGATAATCAGGAAACTAGGAATACTCGGCACTACAAAAGCAAAACAACGACAACAAACCCTCATCTAGAAGGTTTTCTCTTTAAATTGTGATACTGGTAGTCTGTTACTGGTTTAAAACACAGCCTCTAGAGTTAATGGGAAAAGTCTTATTACACTTCCTGTAGAATCTGTGTTTCTCTAGATGCCGAACTTTTATTTCCTTGAGTGAAGGAAATCCTGCAGTGAAGTTTCTGATGTTGGTTGCTAAGTGTGTCAAGATTATTTTCAGAATTTAAACACTGTCATTTTCCTGTATGTTTCAGCAGATATCTATTGAGACAAGTGTTTCCAATGTATTCAGCAAAAATGGCAAGAAAACCTATTTTTAAAAACACACTAAAGATGTACCACTAATATGTAACTTTGAAAGTTTTCCCAGACAGATTTTTTTTTTTTTTTTTTTTTTTTTTTTTTTTTTTTGCGGTACGGGGGCCTCTCATTGCTGTGGCCTCTTCTGTTGTGGAGCACAGGCTCCGGACGCGCAGGCCCAGCGGCCATGGCTCACGGGCCCAGCCGCTCCGCGGCATGTGGGATCTTCCCGGACCGGGGCACGAACCCGCGTCCCCTGCATCGGCAGGCGGACTCTCAACCACTGCGCCACCAGGGAAGCCCTCCCAGACAGATTTTTAAACAAAATTACAAATAAATTTGAAAAAAGCAGCAGTTGGCAAATCGTCAAGTGCTAAACAGAATAAAATCCATTTTTTTCACAGCTCAGAACATTATAGAACTAGCTTTTTTGTGCTTGTAGAGAAAATCATTTTGATTAGGAGTGTTTATAAACCTAACTGTCCTTATAAAAATGCTGTTAAGAGACCCAATTCTGTGTCAACAGGGCCACTGTGCCAAAGAGTCGTCTATTAATGACAAGAACGACTGGAAAACTGTTTCCAATGCCTTTTCTGTCATCGATTTTACTGAAGATGATCTTGAGGTATGAGCCCCCCGAGGGCAGAGATGCCAGTAGTCAGGTCTGGGATTGAGGAAACCATCCTGGTTTCTTGGTGATTACACGGTAGGGTTGCCAGATTCAGCAGATAAAAACATAGGACACTTAGGTACATTTGCATTTCAGATAAACACTGACTAATTTTTTAGTAGAAGTATGTCCCAACATTGCATGGGACAAACTTCATACTAAAAATTAGTCATTGCTCATAAATACACGACCATGTGTAAAATAGATAGCTCGTGGGAACCTGCTGTATAGCACAGGGGGCTCAGCTCGGTGCTCTGTAATGACCTAGATGGGTGGGGGATGGTGGGGGGAGGGAGGTTCAAGAGGGAGGGGATATATGTATACATATAGCTGATTCATTTCATTGTACAGCAGAAACTAACACAACATTGTAAAGCAATTTTACTCCAATTAAAAAAAAGAAAAAAAAATCAGTCATTGCTTACTTGAAATTCGAATGTTAACTGGGCATTCTGCATTTCATCCAGCAGCCCTGAATCTTCCCAGTGCTGAGTTCCAGCAGGTGGTCATGTTTCCTCTTCCCCTTAAACCCAACCTCAAATATTTAATCCCCTAGAGTGCTAGGAATACCATTTATTTATGCTGCTATATTGGAACAAACCGGACCAAACTGTAGGATTTATAAACAGTTTGTTTTTACATCTTTTTGTCCTTGTTTTCTGGGTGGGGGTGGGTGGGTTGTTAAACTATTGATCTTTCAAGGACCAGGATATAATTTTTAAAAATATATATATGTATGTATATATACACATATGTGTGTATATGTATATACACACATATATCTGGGATCATGACATTTGAACATTAGATTGGTGGGGAGGCACAGGGTGATATCAAAATAGCAGTGTCTTGTGCTGGAGATGAGTGAGGCATCATCCTGCCCTCCGCAGAGGCTCTTTCCCGGCTTCCCTTAATATCTGGGGAAGGAGGAGACTCCATTCGTTCTGTGAGCTCCAGGCTGGAATTCAGGGGCGGGCAGTTCTCCCTCGGGTATCTCCCCTGATGACATTTATCAATTAGGCAGCCACCGGCTTCTCTCCCTGTCCTCCTCACCACTTCCCACATTCCTAGAATCTCTATGGAATTATTGCCAGTGTCCTACACCTGGGGAACATCTGTTTTGAAGCGAACCAGCAGGGCTGTGCCCGCATACCAGACACCCACGAGATCAAATGGATTGCCAAGGTGATGGTCCAATTTGGGAGAGCCCCGGTGCGGGGGGAGCAGACACTCTCAGAGATGGAGAGGCCGGGGAGGGGAGTGAGGCAGCCGGATGCCCACGTCCCAAACGGCTCACATCGTGTTCTCCCAGCTGACACTGGTTAGGAGGTTTAAAGAGCGTGGGGGTAGATGAGGGAGCGGGTAAAAGCCAGTTGGTTGAAAGACCAAATATGATCTGTTTTGCATTAAAGCACAGTTAGTAGGGCAGGTACACCTGGACCTGGAAACTCTTTATTAGTGAGTAAAGTTGGGTTACTGAATGGCATTTTGATTTCCATTTATTCAGCTCCTAGGGGTCAACCCATGGGACCTTCTGGAAGCTCTCACCCATAGAAAGATTGAAGCCAAAACGGAGGAGGTAAAAATGGCTCTAGGTGGAAATGTACCTGCCCTTCCCACCACTGCTGCCAGCAGGATGGTGGCCCTAGGGGAGGCCAGACTCCTGAATCCTGCCCACCAGGTCCTGTGTGGTCCAGCTTCTGGCAGCATCTCCTGCCTTAACTTCCCCATCCCCCAACATCCCACCATCACAAGCTCTCTGTGCCTCACACTCGCCCTGCCTTCCCTCCACAGTCTTTGCATATGCTGTTCCCTCTGCTGGAACACTTTTCCCTATGCTTCTTGTAGTTAACCCAGCCTTATCCTTCAGTTCCCAGGGATCATTTCTTCAGAGTCCTCTCCCTGCTCATCCCACCCCTACCCTGAAGCACCATATGTGTCTCCTTATAGCACTTGTCACTCTCAGCTTGAGAGCAACATGACGCTTCTTTGTGTGACTTGTTGAATGTCCCCCTGCCAAACGTGAGCCCACAAAGGCTGGAACTGTTTGTCTTAGTCATGTCTATGTATCAGCACAGGGCCTGGCGCTCAAGAAATAGCATAAACAGCACAGGCGGGAGGCGCATCTTTCCCCAGCAAGTATCCTTCCCTAGTCATCTTTAAAGCCTAGGTCGAACACTCAGGAGGCCTTTTAATTATTTTAACCTCTGTAAAGATGTACCTGTCGTTCTTCTCAGGTGATATGCCCACTGACGCTAGAACTCTCTGCCTACGCTAGAGATGCAATGGCAAAGGCCGTTTACGGACGAACATTTACTTGGCTGGTCAACAAAATCAATTCCTCCTTAGTGAACAAGGTTGGTCCACACACATTGGGTCATGTGCTCACTAACATGGTAATGTTTTATAACCAACCTCTTTAAAGAATTTGTGAGAATTGACTGTACGCTCCTGGTGGGCAGGGATGGTGTCTTTTCACGTCTACATTTCCAGTGTCTAGCACACAGTAGGCTCACAAAAATGCATGCTGAATGATCTTGGCTGGGTGTCCCCAAGTGTGGGACACACAGCATTGCAAGTATGCCAGGTGGCTTTAAGTATACACAGAAGCTTTTCCTTTTAACAGTATATTTTAATGTGTATAAGAAAAAACAGGCTGACTCCTTTGAATTTACCCCACGGGCATGTTTCCTTTTTAAGTGGAGTTATTTAAATAAAAAAGGGAGTTTACTCAAAGCTGGAAATTAAGGAAATGATGATATGAGGGCAACGGGGTACATAGATGTGGTGAGACTCACGGAGGAAGCATGCAAAGGACAGATTTGGATACATTGACTCAGTACATCATATACAATGTTAAATTGTGTCCCTTAATAAAAAAAAAAAAAAAGGCATGCTCTCTTTAAATAGCCATCCTTGCGGGACAACACTTGGTCCTCTGTTGAAAATGATATCCAAAGTATCTGCCTTCTCTCCTGGATAAACGTCTCCTTCCTGCTGTTTATAGCTTCCTTCTTTCCTTCCCTCCCTCTCTCCCTTCCTTCCTTGTTTTCTTTCTTTCTTTTTTTTTTCTCTTCCTCTTCTTTTCTCTCCCTCTTTCTCTATCTCTTTCTTCTTCTTCTTCTTCTTTTTTTTTTTGGATTGAATGTGGGATTGGGAGGCTGAAGAGGGCTGAAGCAAGGAAGTGAATCAGAGAAGATGAAGGTTTCACTGCTCCGGTGATGGATAAGGAAGCTGGGATGGGATCTGGGGAGGCTGCAGGCAGGAAGAGGCAGGCTGGGAAAATTATTTCTACCCTAAGATTCTTCTGTGAGCCATTGCTGGAGAGAGAAGGCATGAGATTTATAGCCAAGTCCCAGATTCGGGGACAGCTACCAGGTTTTGAGGGTCACAGAGTAAACAACCTTAACGATTAATGGTGTGTGTTACTTTGACTAGGATTACACTGGGAAAACGGTGATTGGATTGCTGGATATCTATGGGTTTGAAGTCTTTGACAAGAATGGGTGAGTTCGTTGTTACCCACTGGTTCTTTGTTTTTCTTTAAGGTCTGAGTCTGGTTTATGGCATCTCTGATGTTATTGGAATTCATTTTCCTATTTCTAGGAATTCTCCAGATTTGCATAGCCCCTACCTCATAGACTTTTCTAGAACCGGAATAACTATAAAAAATGCAAATGTCTTTTAGCTTGACTCTTCTGATCTATTTAGTAAATTATTTGTTTAATAAGGGCTTTGGTTTTTCTGTATGGAAAAGCATCCTTAAAAATAAGTAAAAGCAATTTTTTAAAACTTGGTCTACTCACGTAGCTTTAGTTACTTAAATCTTTTGCACCTCTAGTTTTGAACAGTTCTGTATAAATTACTGCAATGAGAAACTCCAGCAACTATTAATTGAGAGAACCCTAAAAGCGGAACAGGCAGAATATGAAATGGAAGGTATAGAGGTAAATGTTTCGATGTTTTCTCCTCATTTGATTTCTTAACCTAGCAAAAGACATTTACTTGAGAAATATTATTTCATTGGAGATTTTTCCGGATTAGTACTAAGGATTATTTTTCACTCCTTCTCTGCTTATTTCGTGGGAAGTTATTTTGATATTCAGCAAGTATTCTTTTTGAAATGTTAGAGATAAAAATCAGATTTGGGAAAAACAGTTGGAAAATCAGTTTAAAAGAATTATATTTGATGTTCATCTTAATCCTTCTTGGAGAATTTTTTTCCTCTTTGTCATTTTAGTGGGAGCCAATTCAGTATTTCAACAACAAGATCATCTGTGACTTGGTAGAAGAGAGACACAAGGGAATCATTTCCATTCTGGTGAGAAAATTAACATTGACTTGGGGCCCATTCAATGGTATTTACAATACCCGGAAGATCTTTTCCCCAGGCTTACAAAGGGTTAAGAGTGAAATCCACTGGATTATTGAAGAATGCGAGTTGAACTTTTTTGCTGAATGTTTGCTCCAGGCTTTAGGCCGAGCTTCCCCCTCTTGTTCAGATTCACAGACCTAAATTATAGCCCATCAGGAGATCACAAGGGAAGACCTTTTATCATGAAAGCATGCCTGTCTCTCTTCGATAGACATGGCAGGATGAGCCAGGGAACTGGGGACCTGGTTTAGGCACTTGGGGGAGGGGCTGCTTTCATGCTTAGCACTGAGCAGGGAACCAGAAGACTTAAAGGAAGGCTTTGTAGAGAATATCCATGGATTCTGAGTTGAGGCTCTGTGAGGTGGGCCTGTGACCTTGTTTTGAACTATTGTGACTTCTGAGAACGTCAGGGTCCTCAAATCCACGATTGTTCCACTTCAAACATCAACGTCTCTAACAAATTCTGAAGGCCAGTGAGAAATGACTTCCCTGCCTTGCCTTCCATTCAGGATCATCTGTACTACGGTTTGCCTCCCTGTTAATGAGAATTACCGGTCCCCTTCCTCCTCCTGCCTCCCCGACAGCTAACTGGTGTGTGAACCCACGATTCTGAAGCACAGCAGGGACATTGATGGGTGGTGACTGTAGTCGCCAGGAACATGGGCACCATCTCGATTCAAATCCCAGCCCTACTGCTTATTAGCTGTGTAAGCTTAGGTAGGTGTCTTAACCTCTCTGAGCTCCAATTTCATCATCTTTCAGTGGGTCCAGTGATAATAGCACTTACCTCAGAGAGGAGCTGTAAGGACAAATTAAGTGAAATAATACATGCAGAGGGCTTAGAACTATACCTGGTGCATGGCAAGCATTCAGAATCTATCCGTTCAACAAATACCTATTGAATGCTTACTTTGTGCCAGGATTCTGCCTTGTGCTTTGAGACACGGCAGTGGACAAAACAGGTCAAAACAGCTGCACTCAGAGGCTTTAAATTCTCGCATGGAGAGACTAACAACAAACAGGTGAACGGGCAAAATGCACAGATTGTGCAATGGAGAGACAAGCAGGAAAGATTAGATGTGCTGGAGAGGGAGGTTCAATTTTAGCTAAGATGGTCTAGGAAGGATTCTCTGAGAAGGTGACATTTGAGCAAAGACCTGAAGGTGGGGACAAGCTGCGTGGACGTCCAGGAAGCACAGACTGATGTAAGTTAGTACGCATACGTTCAACGTGCCTGCAGATTGCTAGACTAGTATTTTAAAATACCTTAGTAATAAGTACTTGTTTCTATTTGGTTTGCCATAGATGGAATCAGAAAGCATAGAAATGTTGCTTTGTAAGAATTGTTTCTCCAACATGAACCCAGCTTTTTAGTTGTTTTAATAAAAGCTACAGGGTTGATTCATTTTTTTTAAGATGGTCAATTAAATGTTATCACTGTTGAGGACCCAAAACGGGAAATAGACATAACTTGTGAAATAGGAAAGGTTAGACTCAACTAGTTTTACGGCTCGCTTTCCCTGAGGGCTTTGCTCCTAGTCAAAGAGGGTATGTTCTTGGCCAGCTGGTTACGAGTGGTTAAGAGACAATGAAGTTGAGTGTTTCAGCTGGTGATGAAAGCTGCGAGGTGTCCCTGGGAAGACTTTGGACACAGGTGTCAGACAGGTGGGAGAGTTGACTTTTCATGGAAATTTCCAGTCTCTCTGGTTCCAAGCTTCCCTGATCAGATTTGAGAAGTGGAGCACATGTGGTGGATTACCCTTCCTCCCCCAGAAATGTTCACCCAAACTTGTATGAGATGATATATTTCAATCCACTACATTTTGCCCCAGCTGGTGGAAGCATTTAAACTTGGAATTGATGGAGGGTGGCGCCATGAACAGAGACTTCTGTTTCTGTTTTGTAGGATGAAGAATGTATTCGTCCTGGTCCTGCTACAGACTTGAGTTTCCTGGAGAGATTGGAAGAGAAAGTGGGCAAGCACGCACACTTCCAAACGTAGGTGCCTCCTTGCGAGGCTGCTGCATGGGGGAAGGTCACGTAGAGTTGACCTTCGAACAACATGAGTTTTAACGGCGTGGGGCCACTTATACACGGGTTTTTTTTCAATAGTAAATACTTACAGTATTATGTGATCCCATCCCCTGTTGGTTGAATCCATGGATACGGAGGGCCAGCTATGAGTTATACACAAATTTTTGACTGCGTGGAGGTTGGTGCCCCTAAACCCCATGTTGTTCAAGGGTCAACTGTATCTCCGTTATCTTGGATATATGGACAGTGCTCTCCAAGAGTACAGATACTTCTTCATTCCTAGAAATATGATGATATGCCAACTGCACAACTTTTGTTGGTAGGGATCAAGCTCATGTGAATTCCAAGTAGAATTTTTTTTTTAAGATTTTGTGTCTTTATTCATCGTCATTTCATTTTGGACATGTCCACATGCATGAAATGTCTCTTCTTGATTCAGGTATAAAATTCATGCAGTGGTGTATGTAGATCTGAATTGTACAACCAGATGAATTATGATATTTTTGTGTACCCACATCACCATCCCACAGATGAAGACATAGAGCATTTACAGCACCCCAGAAAATCAACTAGAAATTTAACATAGTCTTTGAGACAAGGAGGAGAGAATTTAAGGGCATGTGCTCTGGAGTCGTAGGGAGCTGGTTATGAATCCCAGTTCAGCCACTTATTAGACACGTGACTTTGGGCAAGCAATACTCCTGAGTTTGAGTTTCCCCTTCTACAAGATGGGATAATTAATATACCTACCATATAGCATTGTAAATGACTACATAAATCATCTAGTGTAATTTCTGGCCATAGCAAAGATTCAGCAAATTGTAGTGGCTTCATCAAACCCCTTATAGGCTATTGAAAGGATAAATAAGTGGAACTGGATAAGTATATGAATCAAGAATGGGAAAATAAGTTGTAAGATCTTCACAAATGGGATCATATGTGGCCATGAGAATGAACAATCTATAATACATTCAATAATGTAGGTAAATCACAAAAGCATGTGATCAAAAGAAATCAGACACAAAAGAGTACATACTATATGGTTCCATTTCTATGAAATATCAAACCAGGTAAAAACAACCTCTTCTGTTAACTGTCAGGTTGTACCTGGAGAGGGCTCAAGGTTGGGAGTTCTCAGTGACTAGTAATGTTCTGTCTCTTGATCTGATGCGAGTCACACAGAAGAATTCAGTTTGCAAAAATTCATTGAGCTGTGCACTTGGGATACGTGTGTACATAATATATATGTATATACATTTCAAAAAATTTATAAAAAATTATGAATCACCAGGATCTGAAAAACAATGTTTCATCAGTATTTTAGTCTCTGAGCATCATCAAAATGTAAAGTAGTAAAACTGACTTTTAGGCATCACCTAGAAAAATGGAAGTTATTTCATTGTACAAATAAATGTGTTTCTGTGACTCACGTATTTTTTTTCCATTCCTCGGTGCTTATGAGAAGGAAGGATCTAATTTTAGAGAGACCTTGGTCTGTAGCCAGAAGAAATCGGAGGCAAGGTTTCCTGGGAACTGCCCTTTGCGGTTAGCTTTCAGTGCTGGACTACAGCTGATTGTCACAATCCTAAATAACTCTTTTGCTTTATATGTTGGTGCATTTTGTGGCAGTGAAGTAGAAAGTTTCAGTTCGTGTCTATTTCTGTCTTGCTGCAGCCGGAAGCTGGCAGGTCCAAAGTGCAGAAAGAGGATTGGCTGGATGGAGTTCCGGCTCTTCCACTATGCAGGAGAGGTCACATACTGCACCAAGGGTGAGTGTCTGTGGGGCACAGGTTACAGGTCACAGCCATGCAGGTGCCCCCTAGTCCACTGAAAAAATGCTGCACATCTGTCTCAAATGTTCCCTAGCCCCGCGTGCAAATACACCATTTTAAAAGTATTTTAAAAGTTTTTGCTTTTATATATAACCACTTTATTGTGATAATTCACATAGCATCTATTTCACCCGTTTAAAGTGTACAGTTCAACAGTTTTTAGTATATTCACTCTGCAATTGTGCAATTATCGCCACATTCTGTTTTAGAACATTTCCCCATCACCCCAAGAAGAGCCCCTTTACTCATTAGCAGTCACTCCCCATTTTCCCCCAGCCCCTCTCCCCCAGCCCTAGGCAACAAACCAGTCTACTTTCTGTCTCTGTAGATTTGCCTGTTCTGGACATTTCATAGAAATGGAATCACACAACATGTGGACTTCTGTGTCTGGCTTCTTTCACTTATATAACGTATAATGTTTTCAGGGTTCATCCACGTTGTCATTCCTGTTTAATTGCCAAATAATATTCCATTGCATGGTTACACCACATTTTGTTTATCGCTTCATCAGTTGATGGGCATTTGGGTTGTTTCCTCTTTTTCGCTATTATAAATAATGCTGCTGTGAACATTTTTTTCAAAGGATTTTTCAAACACTTTCTTTTGTCACTTCTGCTTTAGGTTCTAGATAATTTTTACTTCTAAATAAGTTTATTTTGCTAAAAAATCTTTAAAAAGTAAAATACTGTGTATTAGGTTTTTTCCCTTAAGTACAGAGTGGTATAAAAAAGAAAAAAACTTTTTAAATAGGACAAATCTCTCTATGTATATAACTTATTGATTTTTGTTTAAGAATAAAGTAATACACATGCAAGGCTAGAAATTTCTGACAGTACAGAAAAGTACAAAAGGAAAACTAAAAACCCCTTTTATTCTTAGTCTCTCCCTGAGGTAAATACAAGAACCAACTGGAAAATACAAATGTCTTATGCATATACTTACACACGTGGGGACGTGCACGTGTGCGCACACACACACATCTAAATAACACAGATTGTTATTTTGTGTTATCTCTTTTGCATTTTTCATTTAATGGATATTGGCAATCATTTGGACTCCCAACTAATATTCATTGAGCTCCCACTATGGGCCAGGCACTGTCCCAAATGCTTTACCTCTGTTGCTCGTTTAGACCTTACAGAACCACCCTGTGAGGTGGGTAGCCTTATTAGCCCCCTTTTAATCTATGAGGCACTGAACTCAGAGAAGTTAAATAACTTGACCAAGGTCACACACTCAGGCCTCTTGCCTCCAGACCTGCATTTGCTCTCCATAGCAACAAACAGATTCCTCTGCATTTCTTCTGAAAAGCTACAGGTACTCCCTGTGGGGCTGTGTCCTGTCATCTGTTTGATGGCCTCTGGTTGTGTCCAGCTTTGTCTCTTGTAAACACTGGTGTGTTTGACATTTTTGTCTATTCCCACTTAGCCAATTTGTGCACATTACATACCTAGGATAAATTCCCAGAAGTGGCATTGCTAAGTTAAAGATACTATCAAAAGTTCCTTTTGACCACTTCTGGGCGTATATCCTATTTGTACACCCATGTACATAGGAGCATTATTCACAATAGCCTAAAGGTGGAAGAAACTCAAGTGTCCATCGATGGATGAACGGATAAACAAAATGTATTCTATCCTTTCAATGGAACATTATTCAGGCTTAAAAAGGTAAGAGGGCTTCCCTGGTGGCGCAGTGGTTGGGAGTCCGCCTGCCGATGCAGGGGACGCGGGTTCGTGCCCCAGTCCGGGAGGATCCCACATGCTGCGGAGCGGCTGGGCCCGTGAGCCATGGCCGCTGGGCCTGCGTGTCCGGAGCCTGTGCTCCGCAACGGGAGAGGCCACAACAGCGAGAGGCCCGTATACCGCAAAAAAAAAAAAACCAAAAAACAAAAGGTAAGAAATTCTGACACCTGCTACAACATGGATGAACCTTGAAAACATTATGCTAAGTGAAAGAAGCCAAACACGAAAGGACAAATCCATTCCACTTACGTGGGGTATGTAGTCAAATTCATAAAGACAGAAAGTAGAGTAGGGGTTATCAGGGGCTTCAGGGAGGAGGAATGGGGAATTAGTGTTGAACCAGTACAAATTTTCAGTTGGGGAAAAAGAAAAGTGTTCTGGAGATGGATGGATGGTTGAACAACAATATGAATTCACTTAATGCCACTGAACTATACACTTAAAGATAGTTTAAATGGTAAATTTTATGTATGTTTTACCGCAATAAAAATGTAGCTTTGATAAGTCCAAATTGTCATCTAAAAAGGTTGTATCTTAGACATTGCTGATGCATCTTTTTTTTTTCCTGATGCATGTCATCTTTAGCTGGTTTTGACTTTATAATGCCATCTAGTTACTAATTTAATTACTAACTGGCTAGGTTTTAAGTGAGCATTGATAAGCCAAGTTTTAAAATTGGAAATAATGTGTCTTCCTTTGATGCCATTGGGTACCACTAGTCCAAGTGCTTGTGCTTGATTTTTGTCAGTGGTGGGGGTGATTTTCTCATCCATCTACATAGTCTCACCTGGCTGCCCTTGGAAATCAGCTCCTTTCCATTGTTTCAATGTCATTCATCGTATGTGTAGTTCTTTACTAGGGCACGTGTACAATACTCAGTGTAAAGACTCTACATTCATGTGATAGCTCGTCGGGGTTTAGCGTGCACCATGTGAGCTATAGGTCAGTTCTGAGGACCTGGTTCTTGACCAAGGATGGAGTTATCCCCCAGGGACATCTAGCAGTGTCTAGAGATCTGGCCTCTAGTGGGTAGAGGCCAGGGCTGCTGCTAAACGTCCACAATACACAGGACAGCCCCCCAAACAAAGACTGATCCAGCCCCAAATGTCAGTATTGCCAAGGCTGAGAAACTCTCATCCTAAAAGATTATTTTTAGAATTTCCCTTTACAATCAGTTGGGGCGGAATTGTATTTTTAGTCAAAAACATTGATTCAGGGATTTCTTATTCAATGTTTTACAGGATTCTTGGAAAAAAACAATGATCTCCTCTACAGACATCTGAAAGAAGTAAGTCTGAAACTTAAGTATATGTGTTTCTGATGGTTATGAGATATCACCTGTGATACTGACTTTGGGGTAGATTTGGCTTTCTGGATTTTTCTCTTCCATGCATTATATTAGAACTCCAGCATGTCACGGCCGGAACAGACATTTAAGATCATCTGTATGAACACTTGACTCAACAAACCCATTCATACGTGTGTGGTGTCCTTCCTGTGTGCCAGGCATGGTGCTAGCTCTGGGGTCTCAGTGGTGAACAGGACAGTCCTCGTTCTCAAGGAGGCTTATCATCGGGGGTTGGGGGCAGGGTGGGGAGGGAGGGAGGAGTGGCTGAGAATAAATACATACACAATTAAGTTATCCATCAGTGAGAAGTGCTACGAAGAAAATACGGAACTATGATTGAGAGGGACATTTTAAATTTAGTTTAAGTGGTCAGAGAAAACACCCTCGTTGAGGTGACTTTGAGCTGAAACCTGAACGAGAAGGATCTTGGCCTTGGAAAGATCAGGGGCTACTCCAGGTAGAGGAACCAGCATGTGCAAAGGCCCTGAGGCCCAGGTGAGCTCAGCATGTGTTCAGTGAGGGGGGCATTGAGAGCTCAGCAGGATGAGGTCTCCAGGGAGGAGTAGAGACCTTGTCTTAGAGCAGTGGGAATACACTGGGGTGAGACAATCCAAGGATGAAGAAACTGAGACCCAGAGAGATCATGACTTGTTCAAGATCATATCTCAAGGTGGGGCTGGAACCAGGTTATGCCCCTGGGGCTACCAATGAAATTCCATCTCTTTTCATATGCCTCACTGATCAGAGAAACCTTCGGGGTTTTTTAAGCCTTTATTTTGTATTAAAATAGTTAACTGTTTTTTTAAAAATTGGATCGTATTTAATGAGCTTGGTTTATGAAAAGCTTAAATAAACCTAGAGAGACATTTTCAGAGAGAACATGCAAACGGTTCATCTCAGGCGTGTTTTTTGCCCTTCCCTATTTTTCTCTACCACTTTAGGACCACTTGTCCCAACCTCTGGGATTCAGGATGGATAAACGATTCCTAACTTTGGATGTTTGCTCCAGGCGGTGCTCTCTGGGTCTGAGTCTCAGCCTGACCCTGTCCCAGCTGCGGGGGGGTGTCTCATGGCAGATTTCCCCATCGGTGAAGTGGGTCTGTTGATGCCTTCCTCTTGGAGTGGAAGGTCCTGTTGGACAAATGGGAGACAGTATTCCCCTTGTGGCTTTCCCCTCTGTGGGCATTGCCCATCCCCTTCACAAACCCATCCATGGAGGGTGCTTCCCACAGGAAGAATCTCTAAATCTCCCACTTTTTCCAGCAGGGCTGAAGTTCCTTGTACTTTCTGAGATGGGTGCTTTCTAATTTTTAAAATTTCCTATCTGCAAATTACTCTCTCATGCCACTGTGAGTTTAAACTCGGGGTGAGTTTAAAAAAATTCTTTTCTAAGTTTTAACTGTGGCAAGATACACTTGCATAATATGAAACTTACTATGTCAATCATTTTTAAGTGCACAGTTCAGTTGTGTTAAGTACATTCCCATTGTTGTGCAATCCACCTCCAGAACTCTTTTCATCTTGCAAATCTGGAACTCTGTACCCATTAACCACTAACTCCCTTATTCCCCCTCCCCTCCAGCCCTTGGCAACCACTATTCTACCTTGTATATGAATTTGGCTACTCTAGGTACTTATATAAGTGAAATTACACAGTATATGTCTTTTGTATCTGGCTTGTTTCACTTAGCATCATGTTGTCAAGCTTCATCCGTGTTGTTGCATGTGTCAGAATTTCCTTCCTTTTTAAGGCTGAATCATCCTCCATCGTATGGCTATAAGGAAAAAAAATTTGTGTGTGTGTCCAATTAAAATTTTTGAAAAGATATGCACAGAAGGAAAAATCAGACATACCAAAGCTGATGTCCTTGGACCCATGTCAACAAGTCCCTCTCCTGAGAGCCAGCTGTTCTAACCAGTTTATTGTGTATCCTCCCAGGGATGGTACAGACCACGACGTGTGTGTGTGTGTGTGTGTGTGTGTGTGTGTGTGTGTGTGTGTGT
Source organism: Lagenorhynchus albirostris (assembly GCF_949774975.1). Taxonomy (NCBI): domain Eukaryota; kingdom Metazoa; phylum Chordata; class Mammalia; order Artiodactyla; family Delphinidae; genus Lagenorhynchus; species Lagenorhynchus albirostris. Next base: position 70,967,832 of record NC_083108.1, read on the forward strand.
GTGTCTCCCCCTTTTTCTTTTCTCTTCATACACACTGTGCATGTGGTCCTGCATCTTGCTATTTTTTCACTTAACACCGTATCTTGGAGTTCATTCTTAAAGAGCTGGTTTGTTCTGTAGCAGACTAGCTGGACTGGAAATAATTATTGCTTTATCATGTCCAAGGAAAAATAATCAGATGGCCTCACCAAGTAGACAGAGCACGGGATATAGTACAGATCTTCCTCATCTTACATGGGTTACATCCTGATAAACCCATCATATATTGAAAATACCATAAGTTGAAAATGCATTGACTACACCTAACTACTGAACATCGTAGCTTAGCCTAGCCCATCTTAAAGGTGCTCAGAATGGTTACATTAGCCTACAGTTGGGCCACATCACCTAATACAAAGCCTATTCTATAATAAATTATTGAATATCTCATGTTATTGATTGAATACTGTACTGAAAGTGAAAAACAGAATGGTTTTGAGTATATTGGTGGTTCACCCACGTGATCGCATGGCTGACTGGGAGCCGTGGCTTGCTGGGCTGCCCAGCATCATGAGAGTGTTGTAAGCCCAGGAAAAGTTAAAAAAACAAAATTCAAAGTATGGTTTCTATTGAATGTTCATCACTTTCACCCCACTGTAAAGTCAAACCATCGTAAGTCGGGGACGGTCGGTATTTGAACATTTTCTTCTACATATGATTGTGGGTTTTTTTTAATTAATTAATTTTTTTTGGTTGCATTGCGTCTTCGTTGTGGTGCACGGGCTTCTCATTGCGGTGGCTTCCCTTGTTGCGGAGCACGGGCTCTAAGCGCGCAGGCTTCAGTAGTCGTGGCACGCGGGCTTAGTAGTTGTGGCACACGGGCTCTAGAGTGCAGGCTCAGTAGTTGTGGTGCACGGGCTTAGTTGCTCCGCGGCAAGTGGGATCTTCCTGGACCAGGGCTGGAACCCGTGTCCCCTGCATTGGCAGGTGGCTTCTTAATCACTGTACCACCAGGGAAGTCCCTATGATTGTGTTTTTTGTGTGTGTGTGTGTGGTATGCGGGCCTCTCACTGTTGTGGCCTCTCCCGTTGCGGAGCACAGGCTCCGGACGCGCAGGCTCAGCGGCCATGGTTCAAGGGCCCAGCCGCTCCGCGGCATGTGGGATCCTCCTGGACTGGGGCACAAACCCGTGTCCCCTGCATTGGCAGGCGGGCTCTCAACCACTGAGCCACCAGGGAAGCCCCTATGATTGTGTTTATTCCCCTCTTCTTCTTCAAGTGCTCCCAAGGCAGATGGCTCTGGTCCACTGTGCACACTTCTGTGAACTTTCCTGAAGACCCTTAATGATTTCTGAAGCAGCAAATGTGGTACTCATTTCTCTTTACCTACAGGTGCTGTGCAGGTCCAAAAACAGAATCCTGAAGGACTGCTTCCGGGTGGCCGAGTTAGAAAACCGGAGAAGGCCACCAACAGTGAGTGGCAGGGGGAAATGCCTGTGCAAAATTGGAAAGGTAGCAAAAATCACCCAGAGGGTGCAAGTGCTTTAGTTACCTATGCTTTTTAAGCTGTCCTCTCCTTTGTTTGGAAGTATCACTCTCTAAATGTTCTACTAAATATATATTTTCCAGGGTTGGAACCAGTGTGTTCATTTGCAGACATTCATTGAGCACCTACTGTGTGTCAGACACTGTGCTGGGCACGGGGGTATCTACCAGTAACGGAACAGACAGTGTTCCTGCCCTCGTGGGGTTTACAATCTAGTGGGAGATGGTATAGGAAGATACAGTAAGTCCCCTACACACAAACCTTCAAGTTGCGAACTTGCAAAGATGCAGACGTGCGTGCCAGCAACGTCAGGCGTGAGTGAAGCGGCAGCTCGCCCTCCGTCTCCCATTGCTGACGGTCCTTCAGCTCTACCGTCTCCCACCTCCTCTCCCTCCTCCAGTCAGTAACTCTTCTTGCCTGTTCACTCCATGCCAGCCCCTGTATGCCAGCTGTGGTACTATACTACTGTACTTTTCAAGGTGCTATACTGTAAGATTAAAAAGGTTTTATTATTTTTTGTTTGTTTTTAATTCACTATTTGTGTGAAAAGTATTATAAACCTATTACAGTATGGTACTATGTAGCCGATTGTGTTAGTTCAGTACCTAGGCTAACTTTGTTGGACTTATGAACAAATTGGACTTAATGTGCTCTCAGAACGGAATTTGTTCATATGTAGGGGACTTACTGTATCATCAAATAAAGAAAGAAATTACAGTAGTGCGAGTGTCATAGAGGAAGCTTGGTAACAAGGAAACAGGAAGGTGGTGGAGGGTGACTGGCTCAGCGGCAATGCTGGCTCCTACGAGGTGCTCACTTTGTATTCGCCAAGTGAGGGAAGCATCCTGGAAAGATGCTTGTCCAGCCTCCACTTGACCAGACTGAGCTTGGGCTTCTCAGGCCAGGACATTCAAAGCCTTCTCTTAATGGACAAAACAGTTTGTGACAGGTAACAAGCAAAACAGTCTGTCGAGTGTTCGGGTCTAAAGGGCCAGTCTTGTGATTTAACCAGTCTTCTCTGTATACATGGGGAGCAACCGTGTCTGTTTAGCTCATTCTCTCTCTCCCTGCAGGTGGGGACTCAGTTTAAAAACAGTCTGAGCAGCCTTCTGGAAATTCTCATCTCTAAGGAACCTTCGTACATCCGTTGCATCAAGCCCAACGAGAGTAAAGAACCCAGTGAGTTGCGAATTGTTCAGAACGCTGAGCTCAGGGAAATGAGGCTGGGCGGAAAACCGAGACGACAGTGGGGCAAGTCCTAAAAACCACCACGGGCTTGCTGCTTCTTCTCTGTATTAAATAATAGAAGGCAAATGAATAAGGAGGAGGGTTCCTTTCACGGTCCTGTGTGAGCTTTGCTCAGAGCGTGGCCAGTTGCAGGACTAACACAGCTGAGCCAAGCAGACCTCAGACGTGAGGGGAAGCAACACTGCTTCTCTCCAGCCAGTGAAGAATCTTCCAAAATGGTCTATGACTTGGGTATTTTCTAAGCTTGTGCCGTGGTCTCATAACAAAGCTGTACAGTCAAAGGCTTATAGAATCCATGCAGGAAGAGCGAATGAGGGAAGCAGACCAGCTGTAATGCAATAGGGGACGGAGGGGACGGTGGCCAGCTGGAGAGGGCACACCCTGTCTAAAGGGGCAGTCCTCCTTCCTTAGGGCCATTTGTTGCCATGTGGAGCTCTAGGCCCAGAATGGCCAGATCTCATGGATTTTCAAGAGAAACCAGAAATTCAGACTTTCCTGTAAAATTCCCCCATTAAGAGAAACACAATTAGGACCTAACAAAACATGCCTCGTGGCCAGACCCAGCCCACATATCGTCAGCTTGCAGCCTCTGGTCTGCCTTGATTGGAACAGAGCCACAGGGTCCTTCACCGTCACTCTTCCTTCTGTGTTTCCAAAGGCAAGTTCGATGTCTTCCTCATAAGGCATCAGATCAAGTACCTGGGGCTGATGGAGCACCTGCGGGTGAGACGGGCTGGCTTTGCGTACCGACGGAAATACGAGCATTTCTTGCAAAGGTAAAGTTTGTCTTGTTGATCTGAAGCCAGTGAAGTGTGTGGCGAGGAATAAAAGGCCATCCCCGAGGGAACTCCATTTGCTTCTTAACTGCTGTAGCGGTGACAGTGATGAACACTGACATTTCAGAGAATAGGAAGCTGACTTAGTTTGCCACCTTCTCTTCATTTCGCTAAGCCACTAAGTTCTTGGAATCTAGGAAGTACGAGACGCGATGCACAGACTTGCCCCCAGGGGGCAGACGTGGGACATCCACCCTTGGGGTCTGTACTTGGCTGGGGAAGGCCCTTCCCATGGCGACCATGGGTGCTGGTTTTAGCGCGGTCAGTCTGGGAGCAATCCCCTTGGCCGTGTGGGCTGTCCAGAGACACAGGTGTAGTGGTGATAACATGGGCGTTGGAGCCACAGATTCTTGGGTGGGAATCCCCATTCTTTCTCTTCCAACTGAGACCTAATTCCTCATGTGTAACACGGGGATTAAATCGCTCTCGAGGAGTTTGTAAGGATTTAATCATACATCCACCACCACTATTACTATGGCCCAAATCGCTTGTGCGTGCAGTTGGGCTGCATGTCGTTCGTGCTACCAAGAAAACAACACATTCACACTCGCAAGAGAAGCATAATAAAATGGTTCTTTTTGTGGGTCAGCATGGTTGAATATCAGTAATTTCATATTTTAACTTAATATTAGACGTCTTACTTCTAAAATTTTTTAAAGTTGAAGTATAGTTGATTGACAACGTGCCAGTCTCTGCTGTATAGGAAAGTGACTCAGCTGTACACATACATACATTCTTTTTTTAATATTCTTTTTCACTATGGGTTATCCCAGGAGATTGGATCTAGTTCCCTGTGCTCTACGGTAGAACCTTGTTGTTTATCCATTCTAAATGTCATAGTTTGCATCTGTTAGCCCTAAACTCCCAGTCCATCCCTTTCCTTCCTCTTCTCGCCCTTGGCAACCACAAGTCTGATCTCGATGTCTGTGAGTCTATTTCTGTTTGGTTTGTTTTCGCGGTACGCGGGCCCCTCACTGTTGGGGCCTCTCCCGCCGCGGAGCACAGGCTCTGGACGTGCAGGCTCAGCGGCCATGGCTCACGGGCCCAGCCGCTCCGCGGCATGTGGGATCCTCCTGGACCGGGGCACGAACCCGCGTCCCCCGCATCGGCAGGCGGACTCCCAACCACTGCGCCACTAGGGAAGCCCTATTTCTGTTTTGTAGATAGGTTCATTTGTGAATATTAGGCTTCTTTTGAAGTACAACTTCATAATTATAAAAAGCACATGCGTGAGGTTACATTTTCAATCCAATTCCTCGCATTTTGCAATTTACGTCAAGATCCTGTGCTCTGAAACTTCTTTTGGTGCTCTTATTTTCAGCCCCTCATTTAATCTCAGATTTTTCTCTACCCACGGATCTTGCTTACTTTTCTCCCATGAGCCTCGTGTCTTGATAATTAATATCTGTTTATATGCATTTATTAAGTAACCATCTCTTTCCTCACTGTTGTTTTTTAATGATTTACCCGCCGATCTAAACCTCTGATGAGTGTCATCAGCACGAACCTTTTGAGTTGATACAATTTCAGCTAAATACACTGAGGATTGTATTCACCTGTGTGGTTCTATCTTGAGGAACAGTGTAAGTGTCTCTGGGCTTTAGAAACAGTGAAAAGAGTTACAGACAACTCCACCCCAAATACTACCTTGGAAGGCTCAGTGGGGCCCGGGACCCCAGCCTTGGAAATCTCTGCCCGGCTTTGCTCTACGCTATAGGTATATTTGGGTAAGCATCTCCGTCCCAACCCTCACAGATGAAACACCATCACAGGTGTCCCACTGGAGGCCCGTCTGGAAGGCAGGTAGGAAGGAAACGTGGGACCCTCGAGCAGCCTAGTGTCAGAGGCTGGCTGTCACCCCACTCTCCTTTTTGTCCTCTCTCCTTTGTTCTTTCATCTGTCACCATTTGGGGACCACATTGCCAGTGGATAGCCGTGGTTTTCTTTTCCTAAACGGCTTCATTGAGATATAATTCATCGACTGTACAATTCACCCACTTAAAGCATCAGTGGTTTCTGGTATTCACAGATCTATGCAAGCACAGTCCATTTGAGAACACTTTCATGCCCTCCAAAAGAAACCTCATACCCTTTAGCTATAAATGCCCTAACTCCTTACCACCCTGCCCCAGCCCTAAGCCACCACCAGTCTCTACTTTCTGTCTTTATAGATTTCCCTATTCTGAACACTTCATACGAGTGTGGTCGTATCATATATGGACTTTAGTGTCTGGCTTCTTTCCCTTAGCATGATGCTTTTTTTGTGTGTGTGCGGTACGCGGGCCTCTCACTGTCATGGCCTCTCCCGTTGCGGAGCACAGGCTCTGGACGCGCAGGCTCAGCGGCCATGGCTCACGGGCTCAGCCGCTCCGCGGCACGTGGGATCTTCCCGGACCGGGGCACAAACCCGCGTCCCCTGCATCGGCAGGCGGACTCTCAACCACTGCACCACCAGGGAAGCCCAGCATGATGCTTTTAATGTTCATCTATGTTATAGCACATGTCAGCACTTCATTCCTTTTTGTGGATGAATGATACTCAATTGTGTGGACAGACAACATTTTATTTATCCATTCCTCTGTTGACGGGCATTTGGGTTGTTTCCATTATTTGGCTATTCTGAATAATGCTGCTGGGAACACTCAAGTACAAGTTTTAGTGTGATCATATGCTTTCATTTCTTTGGGCACACACCTAGGAGTAGATTACTGGGTCAGATGATAACTCAGTGTTTGTTTGAGGATCTGCCAGTCTTTTTTTGTGTGTGTGTGTGTGGTGGGTTAGGGTTAGGTGGGGGGAACCTCCTTGACATACCAGTTTTGTTCATCAGCGACTTGTCATTCACCCCTATCTCATCCGTTTTTCTGAATCTGAAGTCTAGTGAAGACGGAGGCAGCAGCCACTGGCCACCCCGGCCCCAAAACACACAGGCATCTGCCGTTCCAGTCTTCCTGCGTTTTTTCCTACTTTGCTGCTGTCGGGCTTGTTTATTCTTTCTAGAAATACTAGTGAGCCCCTGCTTTGTACCAGCACTTTCCAAGGTGCTGGGTAAAGCAGTGAACAAGACAGACCCCACCCCTGCCCATATGGAGTGCCCTTTCTACTGGCGATAACAAGGAGATATAGGAGGTCAGGTGGGGCGTACATTCATGGAAGGAAAATGAATCTGGGTTGGGGAAAACGTGGTCCAGGAGGGCCTCTCCAGGTAAGGAAGTGAGCCATGAGGATATTCGGAGGCAGCTGTCTGGGCAGGAGAGCCTGGAGGTGGGAACTGGGCAGCTTGAGGACCAGCTAGGAGGCTGGCATTGTTGCAGGACAGTGGCCCAGGGGAAGGCAGGAGAGGCCCGTGGGAGTGGGCTGGAGGTGTGTCCGAATGTGCGCACCCTCCCTGGCACTGCTTCCCTTGATCAGGGAGCGACTGCATCTCAGAGTTAAAAAGGACAGAAGTTATGAGTCCCTCTACCCTGCAGGCATTTCAAGCATCTCCCCATCTCCTCTGTGTCTGTCTAGCCCATGTTTAGACAGCTTGGATGGTGTGTGCTAGTGATGGGCCTGACCAGACAGGAGGGAGCAGGGCCTGGCGTTGCTCTGCGTTCCCTGGGGTTGGCACGTGTCTGTACCTTTGTGTGTGGCAGTAACAGAGGGAAGTAATCAGGGAAGAACATGTGACACTCAATGCCTGTCTTAGTTCAGGCTGCTATGACAAAGTACCATAAACTGGGTGCCTTATAAACGACAGACGTTTATTTCTCACAGTTCTGGAGGCTGGAAATCCAAGATCAGGGAGCCAAGCACGGTCAGGTTCTGGTGAGAGCCCTCTTCTGGACTGCACCCTGCTCTCTTCTCATCACATCCTTACATGGTGGAAAGAGGGCAAGGGAGCTCTCTGGGGTATCTTTTATAAGGGAACAAATCCCAAGGATGAGGGATCCACCCTCCTGACCTAATCACCTCCCAAAGGCCCCATCTCCTAATACCATCATATTGGGGGTTAGGATTCTTCAACATATGAACTTGGGGGTGGGAGGGCACAAACATTCAGTTCATTGCAATGTCCTTAATGGATTTTCTCACGAAGTATAATTCCAGGAAAATAAACATGTTCTTAACGGTTTGACATTTGATTTTAAAGTAACACAAACCATATAATGATATTAAGGGAAGGAAGCATAACAGGAATACCGTAGCTAACATGTTTTGAAGTCTCAGACGGTGCCAAATACTTTCCATGGGGTATCTCATTTCAACCTTGTGACGACCCCACAAGGAAGGTCCTGTCATTCATTGTTTGTGCTGCAAAGTGAGGAGGTGAAGCGACTTGTCCAGCTCCTGAGCTGGGCTCCAGCCCAAGCAGTGCGGTTCTAGTCCAGTGGCTCCAGTTGTATCACTTCTAGCCTCAGTCCACAGGCACTTCTGAATCCTGCATTCACTTTTTTCATCATATTACAGACATCATGGTTATCTTTATCGCGACCACATATTAGAAGGGAGTTGCATTTTATACTGAAATCAGGTTCTTAAGTCAACCTTGGGTCCAAAATTACCCTTGAAAAATCCCTCGTCCCTTATCAAGCATGATACCTTTTCTTCCCGTGCTGGACCATACTTGTTTATACATTCCTTTGTCTGCTGATGGACATTTGGGTTGTTTCCACCTTTCGTCAATTATAAATAATGATGCTCCGAATATTCACCTATAAGCTTCTGTGCGGACATGTTTTCATGTCTCTTGCGTATACACCTAGGAGCAGAATTGAGTTTCTTGGGTAGAGTGTCTGATGAGGTCATTGTTCTATGAAGACAGGCCAAACCTCCCACCCTGTTGAAACAGTTCCTCTTCTTTATTGCTGAGTATATATCGTTGAATTCTAGGAAGTGGGTGTGATGAGTCTACTCTATTACTCTGAGTGGCTGGCGTGCCCAGCGGAGTGAAGCTGACCTCTAGGGGAGCTAGTTAGTGTAAGGTCTGCGGCTTCCTAAACATGCCTCTCCCCTCCCTAGGTACAAGTCCTTGTGCCCAGACACCTGGCCGCACTGGCACGGGCCTCCAGCAGAGGGCGTAGAGCGGCTGATCAAGTACATTGGCTACAAACCCGAGGAGTACAAGTTAGGGAGGTGAGTGTCCCGGAAATCGCGGTCAAAATGTTTTCCTGATCGATCTGTATCCATCTTGAGCCTGGAGATCCATTCTTCAGGAGTTTACGTAGATTTCTAAGCAGATACTTGGATTCACTCAATTTAAATGCATCTCTGTAAAGAAAAAACTCTCCCGTGTGTCTCTACTCTCAACGCTTCCCTCACACTTAAAACACTCCATCACACTTCTAACACCAGCTGGGTGTCCTACAATTAAACTCACTTCTGACAGTCGACCTGGAGATGGTGTCAGATCCCGCGGGTTAAGGGCTCAGTCTCCCAAGACTGTCCATCCTCCCTTCAGAGACCAATCACAAGTCCCGTTTGTCACCTGTGTTTCTGACCAATCAGCTATAAATTGGAGGTCCCCATGACCCCCTCCTTGGGCTTGATTAATTTTTCTAGAGTAGCTCAAAGAATCAGGAAAATACTTTACTTCCTGGATTACCAGTTTATTACAAAAGGATATAACTTGGGAACAGCCAAAGAGAAGAGAGAGACAGGGCAAGGTGTGTGGGAGGGGGTGCGGACGTCCCATGCTCTCTCCAGGTGCACCCAGAAGATCTCCAAATCATGCCTTTTGGGGGTTTTATAGAGGCATAGGCATGATTGATAAATTCATTGGCCAGTGGTCATTCATTCAACCTCACGCCCAGGAGTGGGGCTGAAAGTTCCAACCTTCTAATCTCAAGGTTGGTTTCCCTAGCAACCAGTTCCCATCCTTAGGTTATCTAGGGGCTTTCCAAACATCAGCTGTTAGCATAAACTCAGGTGTGGTGCGGTTGAAAGGGGTTTGTTATAAATAATAAAAGACACCCGGAGAAAGGGGGTGGGGAGGGATAAATTGGGAATTTGGGATTAGCAGATACAAACTACTATAAACAACATGGTCCTACCGTATAGCACAGGGAACTATATTCCATATCCTATAATAAACCATAATGGAAAAGAATTTTTAAAAAGACACCCATTTCCCCTTTATCACTTTGAAGCTATTTCAGGAACAAAAACCAAAAGATAGATCATAGCGAAAGATGCCCCATTGCTCTAATCACTTAGGAAATTACAAGGGTTTTGGGAGCTGTGACACTGGAACGGGACAGAGACCAAATACGTATTTCTTATTATAAAGCACCGTATCACAAGCGCTAAGTGGTTAGAAAGGCTACATAGTTGCCTGTTGGAGGGGATTAAGTATAAAGGAGCCCCGGGTTCTAAACCTGCACTGGAGACTGGGATGAGCTTCTTTGTGCACAAAATGAGGAGGGTGTCAGCGCGAATTCCCTAATCTCTCTGTGCCTACATTCTTTCATTGTTCAAAATGTATGCATGACTTCTCGGAGGGGATATTCGGACTTCTGCGATGAGAAAGCTCCTCTAGCATCTCCCAGAAAGTGGTGTTCTAGAACTCTAGGTATCATTACTGTAGAGCTGTCGTCCGTGAGCAGGCCTTTTCGTACACATTGAAAGCATCAAGGCAGGACTCAGTGGGGTGAACCAGGATAATTTTCATCTGTTCTCTTAGACGTTTTGGTCAGCGTTCATTTGATTGCAAAGAACAGGGCCCACGCATGAAGAGGATCTACTCCCAGGCCGCAGAGATTCCAGCGTCAGGGATCGCTGCCTTTGAATCTGTCAGTGGGCTTTCCCTGCCAACTTGTACATGGCCCTCTGTGACCACCCTGGCCCCGTTCCATCCTTTATTCTTCTATTCTGGGCCCTGCTCCAAGGAGCAGTTACTTTTCCAAGTCAGATTTCTCAGGAATAGGGCTTAGCACATCCAGTGGGAGGTGGGTCATGGAGGTCAGAGGTGTATCTGTCCCCGGTATAAAACCTCTGATGGGTTCACGTGGCACGATGCTCTGCTGTCCCCAGTGGCTGGCCTGGGAAGTTTCCCTCAAAGCGTGGGTTGCCGGGGGGGCTTGAGGGCAGGCAATAGGAGCTCAATATTTATAATTTACCTTTGCTGGCTGATGGGATCTTCTCCTAAACTTAGACCCATATTCTCTGTCATCACCTTTTAAAGCCCAGGGAAGTCACTTTGGGTTAGGAAGGTGAATTAACTTCCTAGGGCTGCATAATGAATTACCTACAGACTGGTTGGCTTTAAACAACAGAAATTTATTTTCTCACATTTCTGGAGGCCAGAAGGCCAAAATCCAGGTGTTGGCGGGGCCGTGCTCCCTCTGACGTCTCTCTGGGAGGATCCTTCTTTGCTGCTTCCGGCTTCCAGTGGCTCCTGACATTCCTTGGCTTGTGGCAGCATCACTCCAATCTCGGCCCCCGTCTTCACACGGCCTTCTCCCCCGCGTCTGTGCGTCTTTCCCTCTCTCTTATAAGAACACTCTCATTGGATTTAGTGTGATTTTATCTCAATCTTTACCTTGATGACATCTGCAAAGACCGTATTTCCAAATAAGAATCACATTCTGAGGACCTAAGTGGATGTGACTTTGGGGGTGGGGGGAGGACATTATTGAATCCACTACAGACGGTGACGACCAGTTAATAATTAAAACATTTTTTTCATTTCTAGATCCAAAATATTCATTCGCTTCCCCAGAACTCTGTTTGCTACTGAAGATGCCTTTGAATTTAGTAAACATCAATTAGGTATGGTTTTTTTTTTCCGACCCTGATTTTAACAGAATGTGATATGAACAAGCTTAGCTTGGGAAACATCTTAAACATGAGTGTTTGATATAATGTTAGAAGCACTGGCTTTGGAAACCCAGAACAAGGTAACAGGATTATAAGATACAGGTGAACTTATGCCTTAACCCAGAACAAGGCAACAGGATTATAAGACACAGGTGAATTTATCCCTTATGTTTGGAGGGCTGTCACGGATGCACCTGGAAACTTAAACACTGCAGTTCTGCCTCATTTTTAGTTTGGATCCAACTTTGTCGTGCCACACCAGGACCTAAACCCATGGAGTCCATCCCCCTTAAATGAAGGGTTTTTTTTAAACTTCATTTGTATGTGTCTGATGTCGGAAGGTGTAGCTGCAAAGCCCACAGCCAGGGTGTTTGTTCTGAATGGTAAATAAGAAAACTTAGACGGGAGGAAAATGCAAAAAATCACAAATCAAAACGACCAGGGGGTAGGGGCTTCCCCTGTGAGATCTCACCTGGCCTGCTGAGACCAGCTCTGCTTGAGTAATCTCAGTGCTTGCTGTATTCATGATCTCATTGTATTCTCGGAACAAACCTGTGGACGAGTGGTATTATCATGTCCACTTTACATGTGGGGAAGTTGAGGCCCAACAGCAGCACAGCGGGGGTTTGAGTGTGTGTCTGTCTGGCTTCAGGGCCTGGGCTCGTAACCACTGTTGTTGGTGGTCTGTTTTTGACCCCTCCGGCAGCAGGCACTGATCACCCAGGATCACGTTCATGGGCAGGTGCTGAATGCGGGGGCCTGGGTTAACATTTCTACCCAGCTCCCAGGGGATGTGATGCTGCTGGTGTGCGGGACCCTCGAGGAGCCTGGTCTGTGGGGGGACCCCAGTCACTGGGTGGAGGGGGCACACTGTGAATGGAGAAGCTACACGGCATGTGTGTGGTTCCACAGCCCTGGGTTCACACTCCTGCTTCATAGCCGCGTGGTTGCCTCGCACCTGGCAAGGGTCTTCACCGGCTGGGTCTGTGATCCGCTTTGTCAAATGTGCTGATGCCTGGCTGCCTGCCTTGCAGGGTTGGGTGGGAGGATGAAATACAATGCCTAGAACCAGGGGCCAGCAAGCCCTCCAGATGGTGGTTCTGTTCCTTAGCTGGGGGAAGGCAAGAGGAAGAAAGGGAGCCCCAGTTACTGGCCAGCTCTGGCACTCAGGCTGAACGTAACCTGCCCACTCTCGTTTCTATCCTGTCATATCCCGTGGCTTCCCGTCACCTCTACCCTGCGTGCCCCTAGGGCCATAGCCGACACCTCCTCCGAAGGTCACACCTACCAAGCTGCACAACTGAAAGCCGTTTCACCAAGTTTTGTTTTCTTTTAAGTTGCGAGAATCCAAGCCATGTACAAAGGCTGCCTGGAAAGGAGAGCATACGTGAGAAAAAGACAAGCAGGTAAGAACTGAACAGGACTTCTCAGGCTTGCCATGGCCAAGTTTCCCTCTCATCCACATGGCACCTAGACGCACAGGTTCCTTTGAGCATCCTTTTCGCCTGCCTGGCCTTGAAACCTTGGTGTCTGGCATTCTTGGGGTCTGGTTCTGGGGCCTCATTTTTACTCAGCAATGTAGCCTATACTTGTTACACAGACATGTTTTATTTGATCCACAACATGTGCATGTTTTTTTTTAAATTTATTTTTGGCTGAGTTGGGTCTTCATTGCAGTGCGTGGGTTTCTCATTGCGGTGGCTTCTCTTGTTGCAGAGCACAGGCTCTAGGCATGTGGGCTTCAGTAGTTGTGGCTCGTGGGCTCTAGAGCACAGGCTCAGTAGTTACGGCGCACGGGCTTAGTTGCTCTGTGGCACGTGGGATCTTCCCGGACCAGGGCTCGAACCCATGTCCCTTCCACTGGCAGGTGGATTCTTAACCACTGTGCCACCAGGGAAGTCCATGCATGTTTAAAGAATAATTTTTTATTAATAAAAAATAATAATTTTATTATTTTTATTAACTAACACCATGAGTGCACTTGGAGCCCCTGCACTTTGTCCCTCCTCAATCACTTCTCCGCATCCCCCCGCAACACACACACTATTCTTCTGAACTTTCCCTTATTTCCTTGTTTTTTTAAATAATTTTATCATCTATGAATGCACCACTAAATAATGTACTTGTAGGCTGGAATGTTTTGAACTCCATAAAATTATGCTGTTTGTATTTTTCTTCTGCGACATTTCTGTTGCACTAACTTTACTTACAGACACAGGTGGCCAGCCCGAGGGCCGCAGTTTGCTGACCCCTGTGTGCTATATGAGCGTACCGCAATTTAGCTGTTCCGTTGATGGACATTTGGGTTGTTTCCAGTTAGTTTTTATAACAATGTGGCCATGAGGAATAAAAGAAAAGCATTTTGAATATCTGAATTAACTGGAAAAACAATCTGAAAAGCATTTAAAAATTGGGACACAAGCCAGAAATCTAATTTTTGTGTGTCCCAATTTATGTATCCCCATTTTTTAACGTAGACAACTAAAACTAAACATGGGGTGAGACAAAGCAAACGCAGTGGCAAGACTAATCTGTGCCATCAAGTGCCACTCTGGTCCCTCAAAAAGACCTCAGAAAACTGACCCCTTGTGTAATTTTGGAGCTTCCCTTGATGCTTCCCAGCACCCCCTCTGCTCCTCCGTCACTCTGGTTCAGTTGTCCGTCTGGGCACGTCCGGGTAGAGACTGATGACTCTCATCCCACTTTCCATCTCGAGGGCTAGCGGAGTGCGGTGCTGGGCATCCAGGTGTTTGTGGAGTGGATGAATAATTCTGGAAAAGGCTTTTGTATTTAAGTGATTGTGCTCACCTTCTAATGCCAGCAGTGAACTCTTTCAGCCATTAAACTTGAAGCCCACTGGCGTGGAGCCCTGGCTCGGAAGGAGGCCAAAAGGAGAAAGTGGGCTGTGCAGATTATAAGAAAGTAAGTTCTCAGTTGGGTCCACTAGGGAGGAAAGGTCTCTAAGTGCTATTGTGCTGCAGCGGGTGGTCATGGACTTGGAGGTTTTGGCTCTGGGCAGAAAAGTCATCTTCCCTGCAGGATGTCAACCCTTAGAAATTCTGTTCCCTCTCCTTCCTCTGAGCTTCCTCATTTGACAGTGATCGCAACTCAGAACGTTTGTTGTTTCTCTTAGCCTAGTTCAAAAGTCACAAAGTCGAATGCCTTCTGAGGCCAGGCAGGGACAGCGAGTCTCATGACCTGGGCTAAGGCAATAAGGTAGGGTAGGGACTGTGGCAAACTGGAAAGCTCAGTCCACCTAAGAAGGGCAGTCACTACTCCACTTTAGCAGACTGCGGCCAGCCCAGTGTTGGGAGATCTTTTTTTTTCAAGGAAAGCTGGAAATCTGGCTTTCATGTAATACTTCCCAGTTTGTTGTTGTTGTTGTTGGCAATGAATTCAAGTCACTCAAAAGAAAACAAAAAATGGTGTGGGTGAAATAGAACATATCTTTGGGCCAGATTTGGCCTGTGGCCCTACTTGGCGAACAAAGTAATCTCCACCGTTTTGGCCACCGTTAAATCAAACCGGTAGGGGAGAGAACGCAAGTTTCAGTGAAGAAATGGGAAGTGAAGAAATAGAAAACTAACAAAACTCTCTCCCGCTTAGGTTCATAAAGGGATTCATCCATCGCAACAAGCCCCTCTGTCCTGACAATGAGGAGTTCATCGTGTTCGTGCGGAAGAATTACATCTTGAATCTTCGGTATCACGTCCCAGAGAACGTCTTGGACGACAGCTGGCTGAGGCCTCCTGGCCTCTTGGAAAATGTAAGGACTGTTCCAGGACTCACGTTGCAAATGGCATGGGCACGGATGGAGCTTAACCTGTATATCTTTTGGTGCCGCCCCCCTCGCCTTGAAAGGGCTGCCTCAGCAGACAAACCACTTCCCTGCAAGAGTGATGCCCAAGGGATTTAACTCTTCGCAATTCGTATATCCTCTCTAGAGTTATAAAGCCCGTGGAGGTCTGTTTACACAGAGCACTCTTGAATGCTTTCTGTCCTTGATGTAACATTTACAGATGGGTTTAGGGACTGTTGCCTAGAACAGTGTTTCTCAGTAGATGCTCTGGGGACCCTCTGTGTCTGGAGCGCAGAGTGGGGGTGACTAAGATTCCTGGGCCCCAACCCGGGCCCATTGAATCAGCGTCTCTAGGAACCTCCTGGCCAGCAACTCAGGTGACTCAAAACTCATTCAAGATCAGGAACCACTAGTTTAGCAGCGGCGAACAGTGAGCCCAAGACTGGAAGATGAGCTGCTTTCTTTGACTAGAAAATATTAAGGCTGTCCTTTACCTCAAACTGAATTCAGCTGTGCTTTCAAAGCTTCTGTTTTGGCGGCTGAAGCCTAAAGCGGGGGCGGGTGAAGGAGGCAGGTGGAAAAGAAGAGTGTTCTCCACGCAGGCATCGAATCTGCTCAGGAAAATGTGCATGAGGAACCTGGTCCGGAAGTACTGCCGAGGGATCACAGCCGAGAGGAAAGCCCTGGTAGGGACGTGGCGTTGCGGGCAGGTGGCAAGATGCTGGAGGGGTGGGTGCTGGCCCCTTGTCAGCAATCCTCACCTACCATCTCACCTGTAAGCCAAGGGTCACACAAGGCTCATGCCTCATACATGCTTTGAGGATGAAACGCATGTAGACCACTTAGCACAGAGCCCTCGTTAACTGGCAGCTGTTAAAAGTAGCATTGCTCTTTTGTTACCATGGGAACATCATCTAGACGGCCTCTGAACCGCAAAGCATGCAGGGCCCCTTCTCTGCTGGTGGCGTAGTTCTCTTTATGTTCATTTGCTGGTCAGCAGACTTTTTCTGTAAAGAGCTAGAGGGTAATATTCTAGGCTTTGCCGGCCACGCCATCTCTGTTGAAATTATTCTGTCCTGGTACACACGAGCTGCCAGAGACAACCTGTAAATGGATGGCATGGCTGCGCTCCAAAAAAACTACTGGATTTGGCCCACGGGCTGCCGTTTGGGATCTCTGACCTAGAAGAAACTCTCAACTCTGAAAATTCCACTTCCAGGAAGTCAGTGCAAGCAGAGACAAGCCTAAGTGTCAACTTCAGACTCTAATCAGTAGAATTTTTGAGGCATTTTGGCCAAAGCCAAATGTGTTTGACTTCTATGTGTTCTGACTCCTATGCAGAAGAAGTATGACAAGGCTCCTTGAGGAGCCTTACTTATTCAGGAAAGCAAGCACTAGTGTGGACCTCTTTAGGTCCCCAAAAGCCTCATGGCTACCATTTTGTACTTCTAATTATGTATTACCAGATGCAGCAAAAGGTGGTTACAAGTGAAATATTCAGGGGAAAGAAAGAAGGCTATGCAGAAAGCTTAAATCAACCCTTTGCCGACAGCCGAATAGGTAAGTCCCTTTTTTCATCTATGTGCTCACTTCCCCTATTTAAAAAAAAAAAAGTCAAAGGAAGATACTTGATCCGCATTTCCTGACAGCTAGCTCCCAGGCTGAGCTCTTGGTCACAGAGGGACAGAAAACGAGCAGATGCCAGCGGCCTGTGCACAGGGGTGGTATTTAGTGATTTGCTGTGCTCTGGTTGCTTCCTTAGATGAAGGAGACATTAATCCCAAAGTGCTTCAGCTCATCAGCAGTGAGAAAATCCAGGTAAGGAAATGTGTGTCCTTGCCTGAGACAGGATTCCCTTGTGGGGTCTGAGAACAGGGTCTGTCTTCTACGTGAAGGGGGTCTGGAAGCACTATTAAAAGGCAGGGGTGCGTGTGCGTGGGCCGGGCTCTCAGCTCTGATGCTCTGGGTGTTAAGATGGTAGGGATCACAGTTACGTGACTATTAGGTACCTGTGGCTGTTCTTATGGCCCTCGCCCGTCACCCAGGAACTGTGTTTGGCTTTCTATGAAGTTAAGCGAAATGCAGGCATACACTTAATCGTTAAACATCCCCTATTAGAAGCAGTGTGCCTGGGCGCCGACGTGGGTTTGATAACTTAGCTGTGTGATCCTGGGCAGGTGACTTACGCCTTCGGTGCCTCCATCCTTCTGTGAATGGGGAGGACGGAGGGGTTGATGGTGTGAAGGGCACAGGCTGCGGCCTGGCATGCGGCAGCTGGTGACTGGCTCCGGTGGCTGCTTGGTCACTTTGGTCCCTGGGGACTAGAAACCTGTGACTAGGTTGGATCACCCTCTGGCTGTCAGGGCTCTTAACGCCTGCAGAGTGTCTTCATCTCTGCTGACCTTTCAGAGCAGCCCCGTGAGGCAAGTGGCTGTGGCCTTGAATACCTCAGAAGGTCAACGTCATAGGCAGAGCCAGGAATCACAGCCTTTCAGGCAGAGAGCCAGGGTTCAGGGAAAACTCATTTATGCAAGATCTGTTTGAGCCCCTCTCCGTTCGGGGGCTCGAAGCAACGTTTCCAGAGGCCGAGTAACAAGGCACTCGGTACGCTGCCGCCCTCCCCCGCGAAGCAAGCGTCGCCTCGTAGTGACGGTCACCTCCTTGCAGTACGGTATCCCGGTCATTAAATACGACAGGAAAGGCTTCAAGACACGGCAGAGGCAACTCATTCTCACTCAGAAAGCAGCTTACGTGGTGGAACTTGCCAAAATCAAGCAGAAAATAGAGTACCCTGCGCTCAAAGGTAAGCAGCAGGCAATCTTCAGAAAACTCGCTGGGTTGACTCGGCCCCCGGGCACACCAGCAGCGCAGCAGCCGCTCACCGGAAGACCTAGGCGAAGCTGCCCACAAACCCAGGGCGGCCCGGGCTGCGCCTCTTACTCCGGCACAAACGCCAACGGCATCTCACTCCGGCATCCGGGTCGGACACTGGTCACCTTTGACAGGGACCAGCTGTTTTTCCGAGCACAGGTGCTGATTGCAGGGCCACCCCACTTGGCCCAGCTAGGAGGGAAAAAGCCTGGGGTTGGGGACCCCCCAGGCATGCCTTTTTTCTGTATCAATGTCAAGTTGTCCAGTTCTTGGCCTCTAACTTTGGATCTGTCCTAAGGTGTCTCTACCAGCAGCTTCAGCGACGGAATGGTAGTCATTCACGTTTCGCCAGAAGGCAACAGGCAAAAGGTAACCTACGGCCACAGGGCTGCTAACAGAGGGAAACACTGCCAAAATCTTTAGCGGCCCCCAGTGAAACCTCAGTGATGTTCTTCTGTGAAGCCGCTACCACTGAGCCGGCCGTGTTCTCTCCTCTCCGCCGCAGGGGGATGCCGTCTTACAGTGCAAACACATATTTGAGGCAGTTACCAAACTCGTCATGCTGGCTAAGAAGGAGAACGTTGTAAATGTTGTTCAAGGAAGGTAGGTGGTTTCGTCTGTACTCAGGAAGTCATTCAATGTTAAGTGTCTATTAACAGATCAAGGAAGACGCAAATGTTAATCGTTTCACCCAGGCCTGCCCCTCCCCGCAAAGTAAGAACTGCCTACCCACAAGGGGTTGGGGGTACCCTTGCCCCCTCCGATCACCAGCTTTCTTCCCTCCTCACCCCCTAGGACTTGGGCTCCACAGAAATGAAGTCAGTGATCACTTATTCACCAAAGGGAATGAACAGTGGTCTCACCATCTAGTTTTCAAAGGAGGTGCTTATGGTCCTAAGGGAATTTGTCACCCAGTGAAAGGGGGACCCACCCTGGGCGAGAGCAGGTGCCAGCCACACCTCTGCTGCTCATGCCTGTGGAAGAACTGTGCTAAACCGATTTGAAAATAACTACAGGAAGGCGTGGCCATTTTCCCAGTTGCAGAAACGGTTTTCTTTCAATTACTCAAATATACAATAAAACTCTGTAATGAAACAGGAATTTGATCTCGAAACTAGTAAGCGTCACAGGTGAATTTCTTTTGCAGGCCCACAGCTGAAGGAAAAAATAGAGTATGCCAGTAATTTATCACTTTGTGTATTTTAAGTTTACAGTTTTATATTAGTCCTGGAAAAGAAGGCACAATAGTTTTTGACACCGGACCAGAAGAACAAATCTATAAAGATAAAAACGGACAGTTAACAGTGGTGAGTGGCCGTGTCTGGGGAGGGGGAGGTGTAAGCAGTTTTAAGTAAGACTATAGGTTAAGATTCTGCCAATTTCAGTCCTCCTGTAGATTGACCAGAATCATAGTCTAGTTTATTTCTCCCTCTGTCCCTGATTCTGCGTTGAAAAATAGGAAGGAATGGGTACTAGAGGTGCAGATTCAAACACGGACTGAAAAGGAGAACAGTTTACTCACATTTGTCAGTGAACCGGAAGCTGACATTAAACTTTTCACACTATTAAATGTCAAAGCCCCTCTTTACTGGATGCCAAAGGCCTCACGCCCTATCACGTGGTTCTCAAGTGAGTCTCCACGGGGGAAACTCCCGACCAGCTTCGAAAAATACCAGTGTGTGTGTCTCCCCCAACCCGCTCCCTGACACCATGACGTAACTGGCTGGGGGTGAGGCCTGGGCTCTGGAAAACAAGGATCCCAGGACTGAGGAGGAGAGGTTTGGGAACCAGGCGCATCTTAGGAAGTCAAGCCTGAGTGCTCGGGGCTTTGCCCTCGCTAGCAAGCTGGCAAATGACAAACTGAAAGCTGAGGGGGCTGAATCTTAAAAACATGGTTTGTAGCAAATTATGAATACCTGGTATATATATACAAACTAAAAAATGGTCTAACAACATGGACTGTCTCATACACATTTAACGATGAAACTGTTTTGTGGACAAAGACACATAATTGCCCCCGAAAACAGGTAACTCCTTTGGGGACAAGTTAAAATACTGAAGCGTGATTTTTAATGTAAAGTATAAGGTGACTTTTCAGTTTACATGCTGTCTTAAAACTTACCCCCATTCCTCCCTGGCTGGCTCAGGCTGAAGTTGGGGCCTCAGTGAGCCTATTTCTGGATGTGGCTTGTCTCACGGGAGGTGGGGCAGGAGATGGTGTTGGTGACGGGGCTTGGCTGCTCGCAGCTTGTCCACGTCCCCCTCAACCATGCAGGCGGCTGCACCGCTCACTGCCTCCTCCTGAGTGAGAGGAGAGACCTGTAAACCTCAGCGTGTACCTTCCCCAGGTGTCGGTCCGCAGGAAGTCCTGATGGAGGATGACGTCTGATCTCTCCCATCGCCGTTTCTGCTGCAACTGAGGAAAGCTCGAATTTGGTCCAGTTAGCGCCACCTTCAAGCAAAGTTTCCAGCAGCTCTAGGAAAAGGATCGTCCCTGAAGAAGCAGAGTGGCATCTTATGCCAAAGGCCAAACCCTCAGGTGTTCCGTCGCACTACATGTTCTCTTTAGGGAGCCAACCTCAAGTCACCCAAGGGGGTGATTTTAAACATCCCCAATAGGACCTACACTTGATGGGCACTTGAACATGTCAGTATGGGGGGATGACAGATTCTCTTTGTCATGCTGCCCCTGGGGCACAATGAAGTATTATACGTGGTCTGAGAGCATAAAGCTGCAAAATCTGAATTTTGCTTTAAATAAATGGAACTCAGAAACATACCCAGTTCCTGCATGGCTTTAGGCTCCACATGGTGAGGTGTAGCTCTCCCCACCCCAAACCTGCAGTCGGAGGCAACAGCAGCCGACCGCTGTTTCACAAGCCCAGCAGCATTTCCACCCAAGACTTCCTTCCAGTGTTTGAGTTCAAACACTACGGAAAAATGACTCATCTTTTCCACCCTGAGCAGCAACCTTTAGGTGGTGAAGTAGAAGGTGGGATCTCTGCTCTCTTTCCTGTGAACTGCACTTCAGTTCAGTGGCTGGACTGTGCTGGGCATTTCTGAAAAGACCCAGAAAAACAGATTTAAGTAGAAGCGTTATATAACTTTTATTTTACATATGTCCACAGATGCTTGTACAACACACAGTGACTCCTTCTGAAGCTCATAGCGTTTTTTTCCATGGCACAAAGAGACAGAAAGGTTAGTGACACACACGTGTTACAGTGACCCTGGGTGGAGCCCTAGAAAACACATTCCAGAGGGAGGGCCAGGGTACCTGCACAGCGACCGCCCTGCTAAGTAAGCCACTACAGGAGGACGATGGAGAGGCAAGGTCCCCAGTCACCACAATCAGATGACTTATTTGAAAAAAAGCCTCATTACGAGGGACCCAAAGCTGTTCTGCTTTTTCCATTGTAAGTTATTACAGTGTAATAAAACTTAGCTCTTCACCAAATCTTAGGCCAGTGTTTGTTTTTACTTGGATGGTTCTTAAATACAAATATTGACTTTTGTTGCCCTTAGTGCTCACGTAAGAAATCACTTCTTTGTAGAATATGTTTGATAACAGAGCCTGGACCAGCCAACACTTTGTCATTGTCAGCTCACGGCTGTATGCAACTAACAGTATCACTCACCATGGAATGTTTCATGAACTTGTTCATATCCCAGGGAAGCAAAGACTCCAAACTACAAGTGCAAAGTTGAAGGAAATGTGAAAGTAGAGAGACGGCCAGAAACATTTGGTCATAAGGTGTAGAAGCCCCAACTAATCAGACTGTTCCACAAAGTTAGTTACTCTTCACGTAAACATTTGAAAAACAGAACTTACATGATGGCTTTTCCATTCCTATAGAAAACATCAGAACTGACATTCACTTTAACTTTCTAAAAAAAGTTCAACCCAAACAGCAGGGTTGGTGTTTAAAACTTAAACAGTATAAAATATTTACAAAACATTATTTAAGCCCCCTCCCCTCCCATCCTTAGCACTTAATAAAATCCAAATGGCCTAATATGAAAGTTTCCCACACAACAGTTTAAAAAGCATCTACCCGATACATGATTTTTAGGTTGGGTCATGATTGTTTTAAAGTTTTATTGTAGGCTTTGCTGCTGGATACAAAATAAAGGCATACAACTGTCACAAGTAGGGCAGGGTGTACAAAGTCTAAGCTGTAAAAACCATTTCAAAATATAAACTCGTTTTGTTCGAATGCACTGTATCAAAGGCTGCCCGTGTTAATACCTTTGGTATAAAATGGTAATGTTTCCCTTGAATAGCAGACAAAACCCATCCATACCTTACACACATCCGAGTCTCCTTGGAACTACTCTACCAGCCTAGTCTCAACCACCCACATTTGTCACCACTCCCTCTGTGCGTCACGGGCGGGCGCGGAGACGGGGAGGTAGGTAACCGAGAACGTCCGTCCCACACGAGCGCCGTGCAGACAGCAGGGCTCCAGCGCGGGCCACCCAGGCGCCATGGGCACACATCCTCATCCACAGTCGCACACGTCCCTTAAACAAACATGAACATGCACACTGACCGGACCCAAAAGGATCTGCACGTCCTCTCCGTCTGCTCACCGATGGCCACTCCACACCGTGTAAGGATCAGAGACAGGAAGGGATCTCCAGGCGACGGCTGCGTTGACAGCAGGTGAACCGTCCTGAGGCTGCTGGCGTGAGCAGTGGTCCTGTCTGGACGCCAGAAAAGAGTCTGGGGCCATGTTTAATTTCTTCTAAGCAAAGGGCAGGGCATCCGCTGGGGGCAGTAAGCCCCGCTTAACGGGGCATAAGGCCAAAGAGGAAGGAATGGAGCCCACCGGGCAGTGGTTTGTACGCTATGCCCATAAGCAGGCCCGGCAGCCTTCCCGGAATGGAGTGGGTCAACAAGGAGGGCAGAGGAAGGGGCAGCTCTGCTCTCGGCCAGACCCTGCAGGGTCCCAACAAGCACCAGACCACGGATCAGCAGAAGGGGCAACAGGCCTGCCCCTTCAACGGAGCTGGGCGTCCAGAGCCACACTAGGAACAGCGGCTGAGAGGCAGGAACCCCCAGGTGGTATCTCCACTGCTAAGAGCTGTGGTCCTTCACCAACAAGCTCCAGGATCGATGCCCGAGGCAGGACGGGCTGTTCGCAAAGCCGTGGAGCCTGTGCCGGGCACGGGAATGGGGCCAGGGTGCTGGGGTGGAGTTAGGAAACACTGAGCTCACAGACACCGCTGGTGACCACCGACTACAGGACCCGTTTCGGAGTTGACAAACTGAACCGTGGAGGAAAGGCGACCCAAGAAGCTCAAAGAGGCAGTCAACACCCACAGAAATAAATACCGCAGACAAGTTCTCACACACACACCACACCCACTCATCCTCTTCCTCCAGAACCAGGAAAGCCTGGCTCCAGTGCTTCTCGGATTCTCAGGAAAGCAGAGACCTTGGACCCAGCTTGTTCACTGGCAGGGGTGTGTTCACCTGGGTAAAGACAATCCATTCACCTGGTCGAGAAATACCAAAATCGTCATCGCTTTTTATGCAGTCTCTCCGGACGCGGGGGCAGCGGGAGGCCCGGGAGCTCTCGGGGAATCTGAGTGCACAGCGGGGAGGAGCAGGGCGGGCGGGGTGCAGGCGGGGACCCTGCCCGCTCACTGGTGGAGGTGGGCCCGGTCGTCCGGGCGCTTGATGTGGATCCGCCGCACGCGCTCGATCCGCTCCCGCTCCCGCTCCTCGTCCTCGTCCAGGTGGTGGGAGCGTCCGGCCGCCCCACCCGTGGCCTCCAGGAGTGCGTTGTCGGGTCCCCGGCCATCCTGGGCCTCATACAGCAAAATATTCAGGGTCTCCTCATAGATCCGGGCTTCAGGGAACTCCACCTGTAGCGCCACAAAACACAAGGCAGGTACATTAGCCTCTCAAAGCCCCCACCCCACCAGCTCCGCCACCACCCAGGACTTCTGAGCAGGGCCATCTGTCTACACCAGGCCCCTAAGACTCCGTAAGACCATCGTTATTATGTTTAAAGCAGTTTTTATTGTCAATACGCAACACTTACATATGGCGCTACATTCACAAGAGACAAAAGGGATACAGTGAAACAGATCTCCCTGCCCTCTCTGCCCCCTTTGGAAGTTTGCCTTCCTTTGGACATTTACATCATTCCCAATGTGTTACTTCTAACAGTCAGGGCTGCACCCTTGTACACGAGGCATTCCACACCTTAAAGCAGCATCCTTTCTGAACAGGCACCAGCTGGGGACCCTCATAAAATGGACACAATCCCTCCCACTCAGTAAAGCGCTGCGTGCACTTAACTGCCCTTCGGGGTCAGGCGCCGTGAACTAGAGGTGGGTCCCAGGCAATCAGTAAGAACTGGTAAAGCACTTCAAATGTTCTGCCAGGGAAGATACCGATTATGCAAAAACCCAAGTGGAACATCTGTGCAGTTACGGGAGACAACGAACCATGAGTGTCAGCTCGAAAGCACAGGTCCCGGAAGTGTGGGATAGAAGGAGAGGAAACTGTCCCTGAAGGGGCAGTCATCCCAACACCAACACCTGGAAAAAGGAAGGAGCCCTGAGGGACAAGAGGCAGAGCGAAGGGAACCAGGAGAGGGGCTCTGGCCTCCAGCCCGGCTCCACCACTAACCAGCTGCACGAACATGAGCACAGGCTCACTCTGGAATCCGTCCAGGAATCTATACACAGTGGGGATCCGACCACGAGGTCTCTCAGAGCCTTTGCTCGCTGTTAAGCTCTCAAAACGTAAAGTCACTATTTTAAAGTTTAATCAGTAAGATGATTAGCTTTTGAATATCCAAGGGCAGAGGCAATCCATGTATATAAAAAACCAAACTATGACAAAATGGAGAATCTAGTTACAGGTGGAATTCACAGCCCTAAAGAAAAGAGGCACGTCTTGTTAACATAGGAGGAAAAGTGAATAATTCTGGTTCCCCCACTATCTTTGAAAGGAAAAAAAAGAAAGTGTTTTTCCCTTCCTGGCTACCTTACAACAATACATACCTTTTAGGATACATTCTAAATACTAATGAACCAGATGTTCTAAGAAGTTAAAAAAAAAAAAAAAAAGGGCTTCCCTGGTGGCACAGTGCTTGAGAATCCACCTGCCAATGCAGGGGACACGGGTTCAATCCCTGGTCCGGGAAGATCCCACATGCCATGGAGCAACTAAGCCCACGAGCCATAACTACTGAGCCCGCATGCCACAACTACTGAAGCCCGCGTGCCTAGAGCCCAAGCTCCACAACAAGAGAAGCCACCACAATGAGAAGCCCGCGCACCGCAACGAAGAGTAGCCCCTGCTTGCTGCAACTAAAGAAAGCCTGAACGCAGCAACAAAGACTCAATGCAGCCAAAAATAAACAGACAAAAAAAACATGTACCCTTTTAAAAAAAGAAAAAAGAAGTTAAAAAAAGATTTTTAACTCTGGTTTCTACTTTGTGGTCTGATTATCTCTCATTTGCATTTTGCCTTTGAGGCTGCTCTAGCATCACAGAGCTGTGGGCTCCTGGGACTGCAGTAAGGATAATAACCTGAGCAGGTGACTAGAGGCATGACCTGCTGCATGTGTCCCTGGTCATGATTTCCCCAGATAGGTTGAAAAGGAAATGACACAGTGTATGGGATGATTAAAAAAAAAAAAAAAAAGCACAATCAAGATGGTAGAATAGTAGGACATGAACCTTACCTTCCCCCACAAATACAGCAAAAATGTATCTACATGTGGAATGATTCTCACAGAATATCTACTGAACACTGGCAGAAGACCTCAGACTGCTGAAAGGGCAAGAAAATCTCCACGAAACCAGGTAGGAAGAAAGAAAAAAGGAAAAGGAAAAGAAAAGAAAGTGAGAAAGGAATCGGGACAGGACCTGTGTCACTGGGAAGGAGCTGTGAAAAAGAGGAAAGGTTCCCGCACCCTGGGAAGCCCCCTCACCGGCGGGGAGATGGGCCGGGACAGGAGAGCTTGAGCCTCAGAGGAGAAAACAGCAGCTGGTTTGCGTCAGCCAAAGCAGACAGAAGACTGCACAGTCAGTCAGTGCTGCCGCCCTGCACTCCCCAGCCTGACACACGAGTCTGCCAGTGCTGGCGGGGGCTGGGTGCTGGAACTCGGGCTTCAGAGATCAAAACTGGGGAGAGGACTGGGGTTGGCATGTTGTGCAGACGGACCACGGGGGCTGGAATCCAGTGTGACCACAGCTGGGGGTGTATGCAGGGGCAGCCTGGGTCACCTTAGAGGCCAGTCGCCATTGTTTGGGGGGTGCATGAGGGGAGGGGTGGGATCTGCATTGTAGCCTTTTTCTCTGTGCGTGCGCTTGCAGAGGGCAGGACACTACCTGCATGGGCTCCAGGAGCCATCGCAGCGCCCCCACCCCCCCCATCCCCGACACCAGGAGTGGTTTCAGGCTACCATCACCTCCCTCTTGGACCCAAGGAGTGGTTGCAGGGCCCCCACCATTGCCTGCCCAAACTCCAGGAGTGGCTGTGAGATGCCATCGTGCCCATCGTGTGCTCTGGGGGTGCCTGAGCTGCCCGCCACCACCAAGAACCCAGGACTGGGCATCAGCCACTGCATCTGCACACCCCCGTCAAGGGGATAACGACCAGCACACGCTGAAGAAAAAGGCCACAGGCATCCATACTAAAAACTGCCCTCACACCGAATATATTAAACTCACAAAAGCTACACAGGGATGACCCCACATATAAACAGCCCTCCAAGACCACAGCAGACAACTGTTTCTCCTAAACTCAAAAGAGAAATATGTAAAATGAAGAAGCAGAAGAACTACTCCCAGATAAAGGACCCCTGAAGGAACAAAGAGTGAAACAGACCCCTTCAGTCTAATAGGCACTGATTTCAAAAAGAAAATAATGAAAATACCAAAGGAATTAAGAAAGGCTATTGAAAGAAACGCAGAGTACTGTAAAAAGGAAGTAGAAACTATAAAGAGGAACCAAAAAAAATTGGAAAACTCATTTGCAGAGACGAAAGCTGAGCTAAAGGCAACGAACAGCAGAATGAATAATGCAAATGAATAAGTGATCTGGAAGATAAAATAATGGAAATCACCCAATCAGGACAGCAGATAGAAAGCCAAATGAAAAAAACCAAAAGCAATCTAAGAGACCTGTGGGATAATATGAAGTGTGCCAACCTATGCAGAATAGGGACTCCAGAAGGGAAAGAAAGAGTAAAGGGGATCAAAAATGTATGTGAAGAAATTACGGCTGAAAACTTCCCAAACCTAAAGAAAGAAACATACCCAGGTACCGGAAGCTCAAGGGTCCCAAACAAGATAAACCCAAAAAGACCTACACCAAGACGTATTATAATAAAAATGGCAAAAGTTAAAGAGAGGATTCTAAAGGCAGCAAGAGGAAAACAGAGTTAATTACAAGGGAACCCCCTCCAATAAGACTATCAGCTGATTTCTCTACGGAAACATTGCAGGCCAGAAGGGAGTGGCAAGATAAATTCAAAGTCCTAAAAGGGAAAAAATCTGCAACCTAAGATACTCTACCCAGTAAGACTATCACTTAGTATAGAAGGAGAGAGAAAGAATTTCTCAGACAAGAAAAAATAGAAGAACATAGCAATACTAAACCTATCCTAAAGGAAATATTGAAAGGTCTTCTCTAAATAGAAAAGAAGTAAAAATCTATAGGAAAGAGAAAATCACAATTGGAAAATAAATCACTTAAAAAAGCCGGTAGAGGGCTTCCCCGGTGGCACAGTGGTTGAGAATCCGCCTGCCAATGCAGAGGACACGGGTTTGAGCCCTGGCCCGGGAAGATCCCACATGCCACGGAGAACTAAGCCCATGCGCTACAAATACTGAGCCTGTGCTCTAGAGCTTGCGAGCCATAACTACTGAGCCCATGTGCCACAACTACTGATGCCCCCACGCCTAGAACCCATGCTCCACAACGAGAAGCCACCGCAATGAGAAGCCCGCACACCACAACAAAGAGTAACCCTCAATCGCCACAACTAGAGAAAGCCCATGAGCAGCAACAAGACTCAACACAGCCAAAAAAAAAAAAAAAAAAAAAAGCACCACTATACAGATTTAAAAAAAAAAAAAATCAAAATATTTTCGGGCTTCCCTGGTGGTGCAGTGGTTGAGAGTCCACCTGCCAATGCAGGGGACATGGGTTCGTGGCCCGGTCTGGGAGGATCCCACATGCCGCGGAGTGGCTGGGCCCATGAGCCATGGCCGCTGAGCCTGCACGTCCAGAGCCTGTGCTCCACAATGGGAGAGGCCACAGCAGTGAGGCCCCCGTACCGAAAAGAAAAAGTATTTTCTGTGAAAGTGATGATAACCACAATGAACAGCAAAAGGATGAACATGAAGATGTAAAAGAGGACATCAAAATCATAAAATGTTGGGGTGGAGAGTAAGAAAATGTAGATTTTTTTCCCCCTAGAATGTGTTTGAGCCTATATGACCACCAGTCTAAGGCAAATATATATAGGAAGGGCTTAACATACTTGAAAAAGAGGGTGACCACAAATCAAAAACATACAATAGATTCACAAAAAATGAAAAGAACATAAGTATAATGCAAAAGAATATCATCAAGCCACAAAAGGAAAAAGAAAAAGGACAAAGAATATAAAACAACAGGAAAACAAGGTTTAAAATGGCAATAAATACATATCTATCAATAATTACCCTAAATGTCAATGGACTAAACGCTCCAGTCAAAATACACAGAGTGGCAGATTGGATTAAAAAAACAAGAGCCGGGGCTTCCCTGGTGGCACAGTGGTTGAGAGTCCGCCTGCCAATGCAGGGGACACGGGTTTGTGCCCCACTCTGGGAAGATCCCACATGCTGCGGAGCGGCTAGGCCTGTGAGCCATGGCCGCTGAGCCTGCGCGTCCGGAGCCTGTGCTCCGCAACGGGAGAGGCCACAACAGTGAGAGGCCCGTGTACCACAAAACAAACAAACAAACAAACAACAACAACAAAAAACAGACTTTAAACCAAAGCCCATAAAGAAAGATAAAGAAGGACACTATATAATGATAAAAGGATCAATACAAGAAAAGGATTTTATACTCATCAACATATATACCCCTTATATAAGAGCACCCAAATACATAAAACAAATACTAACAGACATATAAAGGGAGAAAATTGACAGGAATACAATATTGGGTTGGCCAAAAAGTTCGTTCGGGTTTTCCTGTGACATCTTCCAGGAAAACCTGAATGAACTTTTTGGCCAACCCAACAGTAGGAGTGGACACTCACATCAGTGGACAGATCTTCCAGACAGAGACTCAATAAGGCAACAGAAATACTAAATGATACAATAGAACAGTTAGACTTAATTGATATTTTCATGACATTACATCCCAAAAAACCAGAATACACATTCTTTTCAAGTGCACATGGAACATTCTCTAGGATTGACCCACATACTAGGGCACAAAACAAGCCTCAACAAATTTAGGAGTACAGAAATTATCTCAAGCATCTTTTCTGACACAACAGCATGAAACTAGAAATTAGCCACAGAAAAAGAAATGAGAAAAAAAAATTACATGGAGACTAAACAACATGCTACTAAAAAACCAATGGGTCAATGATGAAATCAAAGAGGAAATTAAAAAATACCTTGAGACAAGTGACAATGAAAACACAACCATACAAAATCTATGGGATGCAGCAAAAGCAGTTCTTATAGGGGACTTCATAGAGATACAGGCCTTCCTCAAAAAAACGAGAAAAATCTCAAATAAACAACCTAATCTACCACTTAAAAGAATTAGAAAAAGAAGAAAAACCAAAACCTAGTCACCAGAAGGAAGGAAATAATAAAGATCAGAGGGGAAATAAATAGAGATTTAAAAAACAACATAAAAAAATTAATAAAACCAAGAGCTGGTTCTTTGAAAGGATAAACAAGATTGATAAACCTCTGGCCAAGCTCACGAAGAAGAAAAGAGAGAGAACTCAAATAAACAAATTAGAAATGAAAAAGGAGACATAACAACTGATACCACAGGAATACAAAAAACCATAAGGGAATACTAAGAACAATTATATGCCAACAAATTCAACAACCTAGAAGAAATGGACAAGTTTCTAGAAACATACAGCCCACCAAAATTGAATCAAGAAGAAATAGATAATTTGAACAGACCAATCAATAGAACTGAAATAGAATCTATAATTTTAAAACTCCCTACAAACAACATTCCAGAACCAGACAGTTTCACAGGCAAATTCTACCAAACATACAAACAAGAACTTATACCTATACTTCTCAAACTCTTCCAAAAAATTGAAGAGGAGGGAACATTGCCAAGGACATTCTATGAAGCCACCATCACTCTGATACCAAAACCAGACAAAGACACCACCAAAGAAGAAAATTACAGGCCAATATCTTTGATGGTACAGGTGCAAAAATTCTCAACAAAATATTAGCAAACCAAATCCAACAACACATAAAAAAGATCTTACATCACAACCGAGTGGGATTCATCCCAAATTCATAAGGATGGTTCAACATATGCAAATCAACGTGATACACCACATAAACAAAAGAAAAGACAAAAACCACATGATCATCTCAATAGATGCAGAAAAGACATTTAACAAAAATGCAACATCCATTCATGATAAAAACTCTTACCAAAGTGGGTATAGAGGGGACATATCTCTAAATAGTAAAAACTATTTATGACAAACCCACAGCCAATATAATACTCAATGGTGAAAAGCTGAAAGCCTTCCCGCTAAAATCTAGACCAAGACAAGGATGCCCGCTGTAACCACTTCTATTCAACATAGTATTGGAAGTCCTAGCCACAGTAATCAGATAAGAAAAAAAAATAAAAGGTATCCAAATTGGAAGGGAAGAGGTAAAACTGTCATTATATTTAGATGATATAATACTATATACAGAAAAACCCTAAGGACTCCACACAAAAACTACTAGAACTGGTAAATGAATTCAGCAAGGTAGCAAGACACAAGATTAACATACAGAAATTGGTTGCATTTCTTCACACCAACAATGAAGTATCAGAAAGGGAATGTAAAAAAAATCAATACCTTTTAAAATCACAACCCCCCAAATAAAATACTTAGGAATAAACCTCACCAAGGAGGTGAAAGACTTATATATGCTGAGAACTATAAAACATTAATAAAGGAAACTGAAGATGAT
The DNA here is from genome assembly GCF_949774975.1 of Lagenorhynchus albirostris. NCBI lineage: Eukaryota > Metazoa > Chordata > Mammalia > Artiodactyla > Delphinidae > Lagenorhynchus > Lagenorhynchus albirostris. The sequence continues at coordinate 70,999,119 of NC_083108.1, forward strand.
TCAAAGAAATGAAAAGATATCCCATGCTCCTGGGTTGGAAGAATTAATATTGTTAAAATGGCCATATTACCTAAAGCAATCTACAGATTTAACATGATCCCTATCAAATCACCCATGACATTTTTCACACAACTAGAGCAAATAGTCCTAAAATTCACATGGAACCATAAAAGACCCAGAATTGCCAAAGCAATCCTGAAAAAAAAGAACAAACCAGAGGGCATAACCATCGCAGACTTCAGATAATACTACGAAGCTACAGTGATCAAAACAGTGTGGTATTGGCATAGAAACAGACACATGGATCGATGGAACAGTATAGAGAGCCCAGAAATAAACCCACACACCTACAGTCAATTGATCTTGAACAAAGGAGGCAAGAATATACAATGGGAAAAAGTCCCTTCAGCCAGCGGTGTTGGGAAAATTGGACAGCCACATGTAAATCAATGAAGTTAGAACACACCCTCTCACCACACAAAAAAATAAACTCAAAGTGGCTTAAGGACTTAAACATAAGATATGACACCATAAACCTCCTAGAAAAGATCATAGGCAAAACATTCTCTGACATAAACCATACCAATGTAGGTCAGTCTCCCAAGGCAACAGAAATAAAAACAAAAATAAACAAATGGGACGTAATCAAACTTACAAGCTTTTGCACAGTAAAGGAAACCATAAACAAAACGAAAAGACAACATACAGGATGGGAGAAAATATTTGCAAATAATGCGACCAACAAGAGCTTAATTTCCAAAATATACAAACAGCTCATACAACTCAACAACAAAAAAACAAACATACCAATCGCAAAATGGGCAGAAAACCTAAAGAGACATTTCTCCAAAGAATACGGAAGGCCAATAGGCATATGAAAAGATACTCAACATCACTAAATATTAGAGAAATGCAAATCAAAACTACAATGAACTACATGCTCACACCAGTCAGAATGGCCATCATTAAAAAGTCTACACGACATCGTTAATCAACTATACTCCAATATAAAATAAATATTAAAAAATTAAACACAAAAAAATGAAATAAAATACCTTCAAAAAAAAAAAAGGTCTACAAATAACAAATGCTGGAGAGGGTGTGGAGAAAAGGGAACCCTCCTACACTGTTGGTAGGAATGTAAGTTGGTGCAGCCACTATGGAAAACAGCGCAGAGGTTTTCCTCAGAAAACTAAAAACAGAATTACCATATGATCCTGCAATCCCCAGGCATATACCCAGACAAAACTATAATTCAAAAAAAGATACATGCACCCCTATGTTCATAGCAGCACTATTCACAATAGCCATGACATGGAAACAACCTAAATGTCCATCAACAGATGAATGGATAAAGAAGATGTGGTGCATATATACAATGGACTACTATTCAGCCATAAAAAAGAAAGAAATAATGCCATTTGCAGCAACATGTATGCAACTAGAGATTATCATACTAAGTGAAGTAGGTCAGAAAGAGAAGGACAAATACCATATGATATCACTTATATGTGGAATCTAAATTATGACACAAATGAACCTATCTATGAAACAGAATCATAGACACAGAGAATAGAATGGGAGAGGGATGGATTGGGAGTTTGGGATTAGCAGATGCAAACTGGTATATATAGGATGGATAAACAACAAGGTCCTACTGTATAGCACAGGGAACTATATTTAATATCCTGTGATAAACCATAATGGAAAAGAATGTGAAAAAGAATGTGTATATGTATAACTGAGTCACTCTGCTGTACAGCAATTAACACAACATTATAAACCAACTATACTTCAATAAAAAGAAAAAAATAGAAGGGAGGAAAACAAAAGACAAACACAACTCAGTCACATAGCCTAAGGAAGAGGGTAGGCAAGCAGAAACCTAAAGGGAGTGAATATCAATTAACAGTGGACCAGATCTCTAACCACACTCTGCAGCATGATCTAGCTTTGCAAAACAGCACAGAGACAGAAGGGAGAGGTCAGGTCCACTGGTTTGAGACAGAAGGGAGAGGTCAGGTCCACTGGTTTGCAGAGGATGACATAAAAATGGGTCCAGAGTCCAGATCAGTCAGGGAGTCACATGCTGGGAAGAAGCCACCCAGATTCACAAGGAGTGCTGAGAGGGCCCCGTGAGGGCGGAGGGCTGCCCAAGTCGGTGGGTAAGAGGAGGACAGATGACAAGGAAGTAGGGGCTCACGACTAGAAGGCCAAGGTCAAGACCTTGAAGGTAGCACTGCTCCTGATGAGTGAGCTGGATGGGGCCAGTGTGGTGGGAAACAGCGTCGAGAGGAAGACGGCAAGGAGCTGGCACAGGTGGGGTCAGATCGTTGATGACAGAGGAGCAAATGCAGGCAGCGGGGTACACACGGGTACAAGGACCCGTCTGAATCAACCTTTACAGAAAAGGAACCCATGAGCAGTATGACTGTCTATACTTACTGGGTGTCAGAAAGGAAACGCCATTCTGTTCTTCCAAGCCTACGTTTGGATCTTTCCAGGGCCCAAAAGAGAATGAATATTTGAACAACGAGCAGTCAAGAGTCAAGGAAAGCATTTTTAGAGCCTTTTCCTCTTGAAGTGTATTTTGCTCAAGGAGAAAGGGAAGTTTTTCAAATACAGATTTCAGACTAGCCACTCAGAACCGTCCTCTGGAGGCCCTTACCTTGGTCTGTTTCTTCTCGGTGGCGTAGACGATAGAGGTACAGCAGACTTCAGCGATCTTGCGGCCCTGGCCGTAGAAGGACCAGCAGCAGATTTCGTCCCCAATGACATCCTTTATGAACAGGACCCTTCCATTAAAGCGCAGCGATAGCTTATCAAACAGTTCGATGTTCTTCAACATATTGTCGTCAGAATTGCTGCAAAAGAGCATTTGATAAAGTGACTGATTACAAGCTGGTGTTAACAGCCACCACTAGTGGGGGAGTGTTTCCACACACCGGGCCCATTATCTCCAACATCCCTTTTCAACCTCACAGTAAGCCCGTGAAGAAGGCACTACAGTCCCCAAAGCTCAAAGGAAAGCAAGGGTCAGAGAAATTAGGGAACTGGCTGAGGCCAAAAACTAATAAATGGCAGAGCTGAGCCTCAAAAAGACAGCTCTGGCCTCTAAGTCTGCGCTCCTCACCAGCGAGCTAGGGCGGACGCCCTGCTGTGCAACAGCCAGGAATGAAATCCTGAAACCACGGGGTCTGCAGGCAGAGGCACCAGGTCGGGGACATGGAGGAGAGCCCCACAGAGCCACATGAGAGGCTGAGTGACCTGCCCGAGGGAGACTTTTTATCCTGGGTCCATTTATGGGTCTTAAATAACTTCATCTAATACCCCTACAACCCATAAGTTCCTGATTTAGAGCCACATGTTCCCAAGAGCCAAAAGGCATTCTAGAAACCTGTATATATTGCTAGTGGGAACATAAAATGGCATAGTCACTTTGGAAAACAGTTCGGCACGTCCTCAAGTGATTAAACGTAGAGTTACCACATGACCCAGCAATTGCACTCCTAGGTATCCACCCAAGAGAAATGAAAACATGTATGTGTACATGCATGTCCACAGCAGCATTATTCCTAACGGCCAGAAGGTGGCAACAACCCTAATTGTCCATCGACTGATGAATGGACAAGCAAAATGTAGTCTGTCTGAACAATGGAGTATTTTTCAGCCATAAAATGAATGAAGTACTGATGCGTGCTACAACGTGGATGAACTTTGAAAACGTTATGCTAAGTGAAAGAAGCCAGACACAAAAAGCAACATATTATAAGATTCTACATATATGAAATGTCCGGTGTAGGCAAATCCATAGAAACAGAAAGCAAAGTAGTGGTTGCCTAGGGCTGGGGGAGATAAGAGGGTGGGGGCCGTGGGGAGTGACTGCTAACAGGTACAGGTTTCCTTCTGAGGTGATGAAAATGGTCTACAATTAGGTAAGTGGTGATGGTTGCACAACTCTGAATATACTAAAAAACACTGAATTGTGTATTTTTAAACGGTGAATTTTATGGTATGTGTGAATTTGATTTCATATCTGTCGATCCATCTGGGCATTCCAGAGGTGCAAAAAGGCCACCCTCATCTGAAGGGAACGAGGGGAGCTGGGCCTGGCTGGTTTGAGTGCAGATGTCTTTTCTGGCCAACACCTTACCTGGTATACGAGTATTTGTTGTTACTTCTGTTGTAGAGCAACTTCACGGCTGGCTGTGGGTTGTTTTAAAAAAAAGGAAGAAGAGAGTCACTTGGAGTGCAGGTGCGAAGGACCACCGGCTTCCCACAGCACTGGAGCCCTGCCATCCGCCTGAAGAGGCAGATAAGCATAGCCTGCTGGCTGGGGTGGGGCTGGAGAGGGAGACTGCGTGAGCCAGCACCAGGAGAAACAAAAGATGAGCTATACTCTCCCATTCCTGACCCCTTCTCAGGCCTTGCCCAGGCAACTTCACACATTTTTATTCCAAAACTTACTCAGAATAACCTCCACCACTTTTGGTAGCAAAAGAAATGCCACAAGGTTGCCTCCACCATACCTTATTTGAAGTCGCTATAAGTTTCTGTTCTTCCTTGGATGAGGTGATGACAGGAACTTTGCAGAAAGGCTCATAAGTATCTTTGTTCTGCTGGAACAAAACATGCTTTCAGCCTGGGAGGCCTGCCCAGCATTGAACTGTTTAAGCTGGCCTGCCGGGCAAAGATGGACTCTGGCGACGGGAGATGGGGCAGCCGTGGCTGGGAAGAGAGGAGGATTCTCAGCACCAGTGAAGTAGGATGGGGGACGACCAGGAGTGGAGTTCTCCAATGAACCCGCTCTTCGGCCAGGACTGTTATATGCCAGGGTGCTTGGCATATAAATACTAACAACAATGACACATTTCACAGCCCAGGAAGCCACTCAAAAATAAACCCTAAATATGGCAGATGAAATATGATTGCATCAAAGCTCCTAAAACCCCACTGCAATGACTGCAGAGGAATTATAAGCCCATAAGGAGAGAAAGAATGGGAAAAGTGAGGTCAGCAGACAAAAGATGTCAAAAATTCAAGTCTGGAAAGCAGGTCTCAAGTGAGTGATAACCAAGGAGCAGAACGCTGAAACCTAAGTTGGCAAATGGGAAAGAATCCACAGCTTTGAAGGCTGGTGGACTCAGGGGGTTGCTTGCTAGTCGACAGAAGCACTGGTGAGACCTCCAGATGGATCCCCTACCCCAGCCGGGCAGGAGAAAAGTCCACTTTCCTGGAGCAGTTTGTACAGGAGAAGACAGGGCTGAGCTGCTATTCCGAAAACGGGAGATTAAGTGAACCATCTACACACTAAATGGTGAGCCCTACCCCCAACCCCAGCCCCTTCTCCTACTCAGATCTCAGAAGGCAGCCAGTTGGGCTTATACCCACCAGGCAAGAGAGTGGAGGATTCCTCTACAGGGAACCACCTGTCCAAAAAAAAAAAAAAAAGGCTTACAGATTCTGACATTGAGAGTTCCCACTGAAAAAGCCAGCCTTATCATCTGCCACTGAAGCCCACTGGACAACAATACATACAGTGTTTCAGAGCCTTTACTCTTGAATTTCAACAGACCAAGGACCATCAGATTATACCCGGAAAGCCTCTCAAATATGAGACTGAAACCAAAACAAAGAGAAAAAGTAAGAGAAGGAGTCACACAATGAAGGCAGCAGAAAGAAAACTTCAAATAGTATCATCAGACAGATGAGAGCAGATACCGCATCCCATGAAACAAGATCAGCGTGCTATATAAAAAAGAGCACTCGGAGAACTAGAAAAGGCTCTCGGGAGTCAGAAATACGATAGCAGAAATGAAAAATTCAATAGAAGCGTTGAAAAGATAAAACTGAAAAAACGCTCTGAGAAAATACAAGGATAAGGGCGAGAGAAATTAGGAGGTCAGTCCTGGAGGTTTAATCTCAGACTAACAGAAACCACAAAAAGGAACCCAGAGGGCATGTCTCTAAGACAAAGATGAAACAGATTCCCTGATGTGTCTGAACATACCAGAAGGAGACTGAAGTTTCTGAGAATTTAGGGCTGAATTAGGGATGGGTGCTTAGAAAACCAAGCAAACAAAAGACAGTGAAGCAATCACTAATTCTGGCAAACTGAAAAGTTACACGAGAAAGGAAATAATCACTGTATACTCTGTGGCTCAACTGTTAACAATATTTACACAACTCAACGTAAACTCTGAGTACGGATTTAATCAAAACTGTGATAAACTATACTGGAAGAAGGAATATGTGCAGGCAAGTTTGGTAGTGGCTGGGGTGGTACATGAGCTAAATTTTAATCTTCTACAGAAACGCCAGTAGATAATGTGGTAAACTGAAAAATCAATAAATAATATAAGAAATAGGTGAGTAAAGAACTGCTGCAAGAATTAAAAGAGGCTGCTGCAGGGGTGGGAGTGGGTGGAAGGCGTATGCTAGTGTTTTTGACATCAACCTAGCTTACAATACTAACTTGCCTTGGTAAACGCTTTACATGCATTACTTTAATAAACATACAAATGAAATAAAAAATAACAAAGTAAAAGCTACAACATTCAGTTAGATTTACAGGGAGTTCACAGACTCGCAGTAGTGGCAGGGGTGGTGCAAATAACAGCTCCTCAGGCAAATACCAGTTCCTCAGGCAGACTGGCATCGTGGGTACTGTCCCAGTGGAGAGCCACCCAAGAGCCTCACGTTTACAGATCCAATTCCTAGCACAACGCAAAGGGGTTCTTCTGATTCTCTGCCATGTCTTAACTTGCCTTGAAATAAATGGCTTCTGGCTACATCTAGAAGCGTTCTGGTTTTGTAGGGATTTTACTGTCCCTAGACTTGACCCCAGCAGTCCTTCCCCAGCTCCAGCTGAGGAGTGAGGGGTGTCTGTCTGTAGAGATTATGCTGGGCTCTCAACAATGACTTGTGGGATGAGAATAAGTCTCCCAATGAGTCCAGAAAAGGATCAGGTTTTACACCCCATGGCTCGGTACTGAAGGGTTACAATGCACACAGGGAGAGGACCCAACACCATGGGGGCTGAAATAAGCCAGAGAGCAGTCAGGTGGCCTCAGCATCACAGGGAAGCCTCTCGGGGGTCGCACAGGCCAGAGGGGAGCAGCTCCGGGGTCAACTCATTAACTCTCACAACAGCTCAATGAGGGAGGGGGACAATGAGAAAGGCAGATGAGTCTGGGGCTCTCCCCGCCCACACGGGGAGAAAGGGTGATACCTACTTGCAGGGCTGCCTGGCACTCTTCCACCAGGCCCTGGACCAGGTAGTACTTGGCTTCTGCCAGCAGCTCCTCGATCTCCCGGCGGCTCTCAGGCAAGGGGACCGCCCCGTCACGAAGGTAGTTGAGTATGGTACCAAAGTGCTTCCCACACCGGTCAATGAGGATCCAGCCTGTGGTGGGAGGAGGCGGGAGGAGAGCTGGGGTGTCTCTTGGCTCCCACCACCTCCGGGGAGAGCAGGACCACAGAGAGGGTTGCGGCCCCACCTGCCCAGCTACCAGCAAAGGGCTGACCAGGCCCCGCTGGCTGCAGACAAGCACACCCCAGACTCACTGGTTTGGGCTCCTTTATTTTATTTATTTATTTTTAACTTTTTGGCCACAGCAAAGGAAGGATTGAACCGGTGCCCTCTGCAAAGGAAGCACGGAGTCTTAACCACTGGACTGCCAGGGAAGTCCACGGCCCCTGGGGCCTAAAAGTATGTTCCTCAAGTACCTCAAAAATCCCTATGTTAAGAATATCGCAAGAGGGCCTACCCCACACCTGGATAAAATGGGTCCAAATGAGCACATCCCATTGACAGGGGAAAGGCTTCTGGTGTGAAAATATCTATTCCCTTTTACAACAAAGCTTTTTTTTTCGGACTCCCAAATAACAGAGCCATTTCTAAGGAAGCAGACGGCTCACGCTGCAGGGAGTCAGTGACATCTGACTCCCAAGGGTGACCCCCAGGCACTCACCAGCACCACTACAGAAAATTCCATCCGTAACCCCCCAAACAAGTGTTTAGTGGCTAATGACAGCAATCAGAGATAAAATGGTGACCAGCCAGACCCTGCCCTCAAGCAGTTCAGTCTAACTTGGGGAGATGGCGCTGGCATTCATGAGATATGGAAACACATTCCAGCTGCTGACCGGAACCAGGCACAGTGCGAAATTGTGCCTTGTGGGTGGGGACAAGGCGAGTCCTGCCGCTTCTCAGTGTCTTCTCCAGTCTCCAGTCCTGGCCCTGGTCTGCAGGGCCGCTATGCGGCTTCGCTTCTCGAAATTCCTCCGCTGAAATGCAAATGCTACTGGGAAGAGGAAAGAGGACTGGAGCCTGGGAAGGGGAGGAGGAGGTACCAGAAGGGGAAGCAGGGTTGAGGTGAAGACCAAGTACATCTCAAGAGAAAACGCGAAGCCAGACAGACGGAGAAGTCCCGGCCTTCCCGATAAGCAGGGTCACCCCGGGAAGGGGGCCCCAAGTCTCCTGCTGCGCACTGCAGGTGAGGAAATGCCAGCGCCCAGGGAAGTTAGGAGGTTCACACAGGAATCACTCATTCTCTGTCCCTGCTTTCCCTCAGCTTGGGAAAAGAGCCAGGTTTCCACTCCTAAGACCACTATGTCTTCCCAAATCCTCCTCAGACCCCAGGCCCTGGATCGGCAGCAGAGGCCAATGGAGGCCAAGGGCAGCCAAGACCTTTTCACGTCCGGTCACAAGTCGGCCCGCCTCCCCCGAGTCCAGCCCCGCCAAGTGTGCTCAGGTGTTCTAGCGCACTAGTGTTCTTTGCCGCCATCACCAGGAGAGTTGACAAGGAGGCCATTTCCACGTTCCGCTTTGCAACTACTCCTCAGTCCACGGTTCCTGGGCCTTTGGTTAAAGGTCCCGTCTCGTCCCTCCAGAGCCTTCTGCGCGGCACTTCCACGCTGCTATGGCTTCCTGAGTACAGCAAGAAGTTAATCCCCAATCTCGGCAAACACAAAGCAAATGTGTGGCCTGGAGTCAGACCCTGGATCCGAGGAAGGACAACGAGGCCTTCACAGGTGTGGTAAATCCTGTCACCTTGACAGTGCCCGCTGGACATTATGTTCCCGCTCCTTTCTCCAGCTGAGACAACAAAGTGCGGACTCGGTATCTGTTCTGCAGCTCAGATGCCTACAGGGGCCTTGAGCACACAGGATAACCAGGTGCAGGTGGGCAGGGCGGACCACAGCCCAGGCCCTGCCTCTCCCCGCCCCCGCCCCCCAAGGGGGTTCTTCCCACTCCAGCCAAAACTGGCCAGGCAGGAATGAGGCCCAGGGCTGAGAGAGCCCCTGATGTTCCAGGAGAAGCCAAAAATGCAGATTTCCCTGTGAAATCTCCAGACTTCTAAAGAACAGTAAACTGATTTTTTTTTTAAAACCTGTCATTAACCCACGACAGGGCAGCCACAACAGGGCCTGCTGGCCAGCAGCTTGTGACCCCTGTTGTGACCGTGGATCAAGTGCTCTCCCTCCAGCAAGCCGACAAGGTATGGAAAGACCGTATTATCTCCCCAACAGTTCCTGGTGATGGAGGCTCATTCCCCTGCATTTTCCTCAGATGAAAACAGAGGCTCAGGGAGGTCCAGGGACACTCCCAAAAGCTGGGGAGGCAGACCTAAACCACAAGGAACAAGCAAGGAACTCGTAGGAAAACTCTTTTCATCATACGAAATTGAGAAGACACGTAGAACCTCAGTCTTTGGGAGAAAGGGCAACAAATTCCACCCAGCTGCTCTGGGAAGAAAATGTCCTCGTCTGCCTTTGATGCGTGGACAACGCAGCCACTCAGAAAGAACGAGGGCCCCTGAAATCAATTACCCAAGTGACAGTCCAGAGTTTCCATAAACGAACAGGCGGACCGTGACACTGGGCTCTGGCTCAAGAATGCTGTCAGGAAATGCTTGTGGTGAAGGAATCATACTTTGGACAAATAAGGGCAAAAAAAAAGAGCAGAGCCAGACGCACTCTCCATGAGGTTTCAATTAACATTTTGACTTCAAAATATTTTAGTTGCTTTCAAAGCAGGAATCGATCCCTTTGAAACAGTCAGCTCCAGTCCCCAGCATATAGACAAGCTAAGGGAAGCCAAGCCAGGTCAGGGCGACCTGGGCTCCCTGGCCCCTTTGGCAGGGCTGGAAAGAAGAGTGAGGGGTGTAGACCCGGAGGCTCTGGGACGGGTTGAGTGAGACAGCACAGGCCTGTACTGGAAACACAGCTCTGCACCTACTTGCTGGATGACGTTGGTGTCTCACTTAACTTCTCTGTCCTACGGTTTCCTGTTCTAAAAATGGTTCCTCCGTGGGCTGGCATAAAGGTAAGATGAGAGAATGTACAGGAAGCACAGAGCACAATGCCGGGTCTGCCAGCAGCCATCAAATAGGTCTCTGATGGTGAGCCCTTTACATATGGCATCATCACTGGAGAACAGACGGGAGTGGCAGCGGCATCCAGAGGCAGAATGTTCCAGCCCCCAGGAAGGGGGTCTGCGTGGTTTTTGGGGTGCCTGGGAGGAGGCTTGGCTCAGAGACGGGGGGCTGGACCGCCGGGCTTGCCCCCTCCCAGCCCTGCCAGCAGACCAGGTACATCCTCTCTCCTTCCCTCCCCCACCTCCTCCAGGAAGCTTTCACTGACCTCTCCTTCTCCATACTAAGGTATTTAGATTTTTATGGTCCCCAAACTTGCCTGTTCGTAAGTTGCCTAAGGTACTTGGGTCCTTGTTACAAATTCAGACTCTTGGAAGTAGCCTCATTCCTAAATCAGAATCTCTAGGGCAGGGTTTCTCTGCCTCGGCACTAGTGACACTTTAGACCGGGTGATTCTTTGTTATGGAGAGACTCTCCATAGGGTGTGTAGCAGCATCCCTGGCCTCCACCCAATAGCATTCCCACACCCAAAACGTGACACCCAGAAATGTCTCTGGATGTTGCCAAGTGTCCCTGAGGGTCAAAACTCATCTCTGGTTGAGCACCACTGACTGAAATAGATCAAAGATTTAAATGTAAAAACTTCGAGGTATCAAAGTCAACAAATCAGACTGGGAGAAGATATTTACAACATAAGACCACAAAGAAATATGATCCAGAATATATACTTCTACAAAGAAAGAAAAAAGGAAAATGGGAAAACGTGTAAAGATACTGTCCGGCAGCTAAATGATGAAACACAATGGCCAATAAACATAAGTCACTCAATGCACTGGAAATGCTAAATAAAACAACAAAGTACTGTATCATAACCATCAGATTGGCAGTAAGCAAACAATGACAGGTGCCCAGTGTTGGCAAAAATTCAGACCCCTGTGGGGAGGATAACTGACACAACCGCTAATACCTAATCAAGTCGAGGATATGATCCCCAATTCCCCTCTTGGGAATCAACTCCAGGACAGAGCTCCCAATGGTGGGTAGGACCTTAATGCTGTGGGCCCTGGGCCGGGGGTGTGGGGGGGTGGGGTGGGGCTGGCTGGGGCCTGGGGACTCCAGAGCTTTTTCATTCACCAAAGTAAAAATATTATTTTCTGGGTGTGCCATGATGTGGCAAAGGTTGGGAAGCAGAGCCCACACATGCACTGGGAGAGTGTTGGAGAATGATAATATTCCTAACAGTGAACGCTGGAAACAGCCTAAATAACCATCACAGAACATGGATCCTTAAACTGCATGGAACACTCTACTTCAGGGAAATGTGTGAACTAGAGCTGTTTTCTCATGGATCAATCTCACAGGCATAACGCTCACTAAAGCAAAAGCTAAAAGGCTACGTACAAGCTATGACATGTAACACCGTTTATATGATGTTTAAAAATGCACCAACTATATGGTGGTTACGGACATAAACAGCTGTAGTAACAGTAATTCACGCAAAGCCCCACACCAGTGGTTCTCAGCCCTGGCGGCGCATTAGAATCCCACGGCGAGCTCTTAAAGTCCTAATGCCCACCACACCCTGTCCAGTTACATCTGGCTGAGAAGTGGGGGCGGGGGTGGGGTGGGTGGACGACAGGCATCAAGGTTTAGCTCTGAGGGTGACTCTGTGCAGCAAAGACTGAAATCCACCCCAGTGACCCCACAGTCAAGCTACTTAGAGGTCATGGCTAGAAGGGAGAGAGGCAGAGAGGGTAAAGAGAAGCCCCATGGGTCCAGGTAATGTTTTAGTCCTTGTCTGAGTCGGGGCACAGGGGAGTTTGTTACATTATGCAGTTTAAACGCTTTCAACTTATTTCAGAATTTTGCATAAGGCAGGAGGCCTGCGGGTACTGCAGTTTTCCTGCTTATTCCACTGCCCCACTGGTTTTCTAGGGAACGCCTACTGATAATTAGATTAATGACTCTCTTCTCTCATCTAGTTTATAGACTTCCTTACTCCAAAAACATTAGCCAGAGACCAGACACCATTTAAGGCGGGAAAGTACTACAAGCAACAGGGATGAGGCAGGCAACTACAGGTGAGGGCCGGACAGAAGTCGTGTTACGAAAGGGCCACATAAATCCACCCGCCAATGACGACAATGACAAGGGCTCCGGGAGAAATTCTAGCACTGCAGGAACTGAACCTTTCTGGGGAGGAGTCTGGGAAAGGCCTAATCACTGCCACCGTGTCCTCTCAGAAGAGCGACCCCTGTAGGGGGAACGTGAGACCGCAACACCCTCATCCCACAAGGCCAAGGCAGGCCACTTCTCCACAGCGTGCTGAGACCCTTCCCCACAGCCCCGGCTCCTCTACACCCCAGCCCAGGCAGGACTAAAGTAATAACAGACAGCCCCCATTTACTGAGTCTCCCAAAGTGCCGGGCCTCCTGTCAAGGGCTTTCTAACGTCCTCATGTAATCCCCATGACAACCCTGAAAAGCATTATCATTTGCAACTTTTAAATGAGGAAAGAGGCTCAGAGAAAAAGTTACTCGACTAGTGTCACATCACCAGTGAACAGCAAATGAGCCTGTGTGAGCACAATGCCCAATGCGTGGAAACTGCTCCACGCATTGCTCCACTGCTCCACTGCTCCACGCATGGTAGCTGTTAGCTGGGACAGCTACCATGGGACAGAGCAGGACTCAAATCCAGGTCCACCTCCAACACCCACGCTCCTCTCTGTTGAGGAATTACGTGCACACGGTATACAACTCAGGCAGGCAGAAGGGCGTGTAGTGCAAGAGAGTCTGCCACCCACCCAGGACCCCAGGTCCCCTCCCCAGAAGCAACCAGCTTCTCAGGTATCCTGTACAGATTTCTAGCAACACAATGCATATACTGTTCGGTATCTTCAGAGCCCTTGTTCTTTAACCAGCATGCCGTCCTGCTGGCTTCACTCGCCTGGGTGAGCCACACTTGGCATTTGGGCCTGTCTGTGGCAAATTTCACTGCCACCGACAAGCTTCCTGCCTGAAGGCCAGGGTGAAGCCGTGAGATGCAGAAAGTCTACCGCGCTTTGTAGATCCAAGGGTGTGCTTAGGCCATGGGTCAGGCTGGGCAGTGTACTCCCCAGGGGCCAACAGGATTGCTCTGCCAGCACAGCGCTGGCTGGAAGACCAGACACTCAGCCTGACACCCCAGGCCCAAAAGGGCTTCATCTCTAAGCTGGTGGTTGCACCATAAGGCTGCCACACTCAGACGACCAGGCCTAGGGCTGGGCCCACATCAAACCACGCACAACGGACAGTTAGAGCCAGCAAGTCCTGGGTTCAGTAGCTTCATCATTTCCAGCCCTGTAGCTTTTGAAAAAGCATTTCACCTCTCTGAGATGTGGATTTCTCACTTAGCAACTGGTAACAGCAGCCACCCCTTAAAGGGTTAAGGTGAGGCTTAAATGAAACAAAACCCATAAAAGGCCATACTGTGAGCTTTTCATGATGACTTGAAGGGGGCTGGAGTTCTGTGAAGTGGAAACAGCTGAGGTTTGGAGTGTCAAAGGCAGCACTGCTTCCCTGGAGATGCTGGGTTTTCCACAAAGCACCGAGGAAGGACATCCTCTGGCAGCTGTTTAGAAGCCTGCACAGGCCCACTGGTTCCACTCTCGTGCGTCTCCCAGTTGGGGGATGGGAAAGCTTGCGGACTCTGTCTCCTTTGTGACACAGCATCAAGCCACCAAGGTGAGGGCTCTCAAGGAGACACGGCTTCCACGCTGCCTTGGAAGCGAGCCAGCCGCTTTTCCTGAGCCCCGCCAGAGACTGGGCAGGGCGGAAGAAAGGCCACAACAATCCTGGGGTCTCAGATAAGGTCCACTTCCTTCAGCAGCTGGGGTGCTATTGTCTTGATTTCCACAAATACTCCCGGGCCATGCTGGGTGCGGCCCAGCAGAGGGGATCCTCCTACTCATGAAAACCCTGGCGTTTTCTGGGTGGGGCACTGAGGCAGCTCTGGGGCTCTGACCTCATTCACCTGCTGCTGGGCCAGAAACCCGAGTTTGTGGGGAGCCCAGGGAAGTGGGACTGAAGGTCCCCCAGCAGCCTGGCTTCTCCAGGACACAGAGGGAGACGCCCCCACTAGCCGACAGTCCAGGGTGTGGCCCTCTTAGGATAGGAGAACACGCTGTGCACACCAGGCCCAGAGCCCCCAATCCCACCCGTGTCAAAACTCGCCACTCTTCCAGGAACTACCATCTCGAGAAAGGCAGGGGCGTCAGCACAGAGGCCAGCCTCGGAAACAGGTAAGGTAGGGTCAAGCCAAGCCGTGGTCTGGCCTGGTCTCAAGCAAGCTCAGGCCAAGGAATGAAGGATGGGGCCATCTTTAAACCTCATGTGACCTGCCCCATAAACCCAGCCAAAGAAGGATGCTCCCTCTTGCGGGGGTCTGAGTGTTCCAGGTGGGTGGAAGTAGTTATGGGAAGTAGGACCATTTTAAACAATTCTTTGCCCTTCATTAACATGACTTTCCACAAAAAGAAAAAAAAAACCACACACTGGGGACTTCCCTGGTGGTCCAATGGGTAAGACTCCACGCTCCCAATGCAGGGGGCCCGGGTTCGATCCCTGGTCAGGGAACTAGATCCCGCATGCATGCTGCAACTAAGAAGTCCGCATGCCACAACTAAGTTCCCATGCCACAACTAAGTTCCCATGCCGCAACTAAAAACAAGCAAAAACAAAAAACCCACGCATTGAATATACATATATTGAATGCTTACTATGGGCCAGCAGTCCCCCCGGGGTGGGTGTCATTGTGCCCATTTGCCAGATGGAGAAATGAGACGACGACAGGCTAAACAACTTGATTAGGGTCACCAGACAAGAAAATGGGGAGCTGAGACTCCAAAATCCAGGTTTGTGAGTCTTTTATCAGGACCCCATCCTAGGAGGACAACGGTCCAGAGAAAACGCTCCCACCTCTGTCACACTCGAGTTTCACTCTGACATCACAGAATCATGACCGAGAGAATGGGAAGAGAGCCAACCAGGGCAGCCAGTCCAGTGTCCACTGTACAGAGCTGATGCCTGGGGCAGGGAAGTGACTTTCTCACAGTCACACTGCAAATCAACAGCTAAGTCGAGATTATGACCCCCCGCCATCCCGCTGACTCCTACTCATCTTCAGCTCTCAGCTTAGGTGTCACCTCCTCAGGGAAGCCCTCCTTGACCACCTCCCCCTCCCCCCAGATTAGATCCAGTCTCCCTGTTACTCACTCTCAAGGCTCCCTGCATGCCCAGTAACACTGAGCACAACAGGAAACCTGGGCCTGTGGACACTGCCTGTTTCACGTTGGTTTTCTGAACTGGAAGGAAGCCCTCGACCACAAGCATGTCCCAGAGGCTGGGCTTACCTTCACTATCCGTGAGCACCTCCATGCGCCCGCTGAACATGGCCTTCAGCATGGTGTCCTGCTTGGTCAGCGTCTGCATGGTGGTGTAGTACAGGGCTCCACCCACGTTCAGCTTCACGTACTTGGAACTGGGGCTCGTGCCCTTGAACGAAGTGGTGCGGGTCGCAGCTGCTGGCACCGCTGAGCTCACCACACTTTCTCCTGACATCTCTTCCTGCCAGGGGACAAACACAGGGGCACTAGGGTCACAGCACCAGGCCTGATTTACTCTTCTCAGCCAGTGTGCTGCAGCTGGCCTCCAGATCTGTTCTGCTTAGTCCAAGTATACACTGCATTGAAAACAAAGTTTACTCCCAGCGTTGACAACTCGGGAGAATTCACAGGAAAATCTGAGTTTCTGGCTTCTCTTAAAATCAGAGGCCAACTAGGCCAGCAGGGGAACCAGTGGTGGGAGCTGGGGCGTCGGCTAACCCATTGGGAGGAGCATGCACTCCCCAACCTGCCCCAAACTCCAAGCAGACAGCCTCATACACTGGCTTCACTGCTGACCCTGCAAGTACCAGTTTGCCACTAAGTCTTGCATTACAAGGACTTCCTTTGTGCCCACTACCCGTATAAATGAACACCCTGGCTGTATCCTGAAGTGGCCGAAAGCACTGCCAAGGTCCCGTTTCCTTACTGCTATGCACAACGGAACAGCTAAAAGTGCCACTTTTCCGTTGAATTACCCATGAAACAAGCTTTCAGGAAATTGAGTGGGGTCTCAACTACCGTTCCCTTACAGGGAATAAGTGTTTCTAAGTACTCAACAAAAGACATAAAAACTCTTGGAAGCAAGTTATTGCAAATTGGAGACCTCCTGTACTAGTACTTCCCCAAACGGCAAGATCCGCTGAGTCTCCCTAAAGAGCACTGCCAGCGACCATGTACATCCCCGTAAGACAAATGGATGCAGTGTCTGATCTAAGCAGACGCAGGAAAGGAGACTGGTACCTGGCATGTGTGTATTCAAAGAAAACTTTTTTTCCCAAATTTTATTTTTTTTAATTGAAGTCTAGCTGATTTACAACGTTGTGCCCATCTCTGCTGTACAGCAAAGTGGCTCAGTTATACACATTTTTAATATTCTTTTCCATTGTGTTTATCATAGGATACTGAATATAGCTGCCCGTGCTATACAGTAGGACCTTGTTTATCCATCCTATATATAATAGTTTACATCTGCTAATCCCAGACTCCCAGTAGAAAACTTTTCTTGAATAGGGAACACTCTATAGCTGAAGATTCCAAGAGTGGCTGAGTCTTTACTGGATCTGGAGCACAGCACTGAGGAGGCAGCCCCTGCTGGCCACGAGCTGGGGGCTACTCTTCCTTGCGGTGTGCAGGCTTCTCAATGCGGTGGCTTCTCTTGTTGAGAACACAGGCTCTAGGCACACAGGCTTCATTAGTTGTGGCACGCGGGCCTCAGTAGTTGTGGCTTGCGAGCTCTAGAGCACAGGCTCAGTAGTTGTGGCACACGGGCTTAGTTGCTCCGTGACATGTGAGATATTCCCAGACCAGGGCTCGAACCCAAGTCCCCTGCATTGGCAGGCGGATTCTTAAGCACTGCGCCAACAAGAAAGTCCCCACAAGTGTTATTTTTTAAATGGGCTAAGGGACTAATGAGTGGCAACCTGCCATCCACCAGTGATAGTAGAGGCAATGGCCAACTTGCTTGACCTCCATCCCCTCAAAAGAATGGCCGGGAAATCACCCACTGGGGAACCCACTGTTGTCAGGGCGCTGCAGAATGACACGGACGAAGAATGGCCTCCTGGAGAGAAAGGTGTTTTCTCAAGAAACTGTTCCTGCTTCGTTCACCAAGTGAAAACATCACAAGAAGGTTAAGTTTTCAAAAGCTCAGGCTTAGCTCACCTGGGGTCTCTGTGGCCTGATGCCAAACACAAAAGACAGAGGCCAAGAGGAAGCAGTGATGCCTCCCTCCTAGCTTTCGTGTGAAATCAGTCCTCAGAGACCTGCCACTAACAGTTATGACCAACCATTTTCCCCAGAAAGACACGTTGTCCATTTGATGGCAGAAATGGCTTACGGGAGTGAAGAGTTTCAGAAAACTCTGAAGACCTGGAGCAGGGGGGAAAGAAAAGCTTATAATTATGGATTGGGAGTTTTTTTGGGTGGAGGGGGTTAGTTAAGGAAATTTGCCCCCAAACGGAAATACTTTTTTAAGCACCCATTTCAGATCTAAATTTATACAAAAGTAAATATGTTTTTGGGAAATGGTATGGCATTTTGTAAGGCACTTACCGTGAAACAGACAAAAAAAGTCATAAAGAATAATTTTATGTGCTGTACTTTTTTGGCTTTCCAATACCTTTTTTTTTTTTTTTTTTTTTGCGGTACACAGGCCTCTCACTGCTGTGGCCTCTCCTGTTGCGGAGCACAGGCTCCGGACGCACAGGCTCAGCGGCCATGGCTCACGGGCCCAGCCGCTCCGCGGCATGTGGGATCTTTCCGGACCGGGACACAAACCCATGTCCCCTGCATCGGCAGGCGGACTTTCAACCACTGCGCCACCAGGGAAGCCCCTCCTTACCTTTTTAAAGATAATCTGCATACACTAAAGTGTATTTTAAGTGTAGAGTTTGATGACTTTGGGTCAACTTATGCATCTATGTAGCCCCTACTCAAATCAAGAGAGAACATTTCCATCACTCCAGAAAGCCCCTCCCTGACCCTTTCCCACACCTCCCTTCCAGGAGATACCACCGTTTTAATTTCTATCACCACATACTACCATTTAAATCCAAACAATGCTGGAAGACAGTTATCACTATCTTCATTTTGTGGACTTGGATACCTCAGCCCACAGACAATCAGTCACTTCTCCAAGTGCACTGGTGACGGAGGTGTCTTGATGAGGAAGCGAGTTAAGGATGTGGGCAAGTCCTGCCTGGCCCCAAGCCCATGGTTTTATCAATGGTCATGCTTGGTATATACAGAGCTATGACACAGAAATTGAGAAAGGGGGCCCCACCCCCCATTCTTCAGAAAGTACAAAAAAGCTCTGAAAGAAAGACAGGAGGTCATGTGTGGCTGAGAGCTTGGGTTTGGAAGTCAGACCTGAGTTTAGGCCCCAAGCCCTGCCACTTACCAGCTGTCTGAGTCTAGTCCCGTCTAGCGAGTGGGGACAGTGGCCACACCTTCCAGGGCTGCGAGGCCCCAGAGAGCACTCAGCCCAGCCCCTGCCTCAGAGCAACACAAAGCACTCAAACTACGATGATCTGGGAATGCGCTCCAAGTCTCAAATTATCTTCTCTTTTAAGTCCATTTCCAGGTCTACTGACATTCGACCGAAACACTAAGAGAGAAAGGCAGAAACCATCCTGATCTAGCTTGAGACTTCCAGGTAGACAGAGAAAGCCCTGAACCTTTCCAGAGCCCACCCTTCTAAAGGTCAGTCACTTCAATACTAGGAGAGGTCCTTGGAAAAAAGATTCTGGCTGTGTCCATCCCTAAGCCTGAGCCGCAGGGAGCGGAGGACACAAAGCAGTAGACAATGAGCCTCTCACAGCAAACCTCTCTTCAGAGGCCTCCTCAGCCATCCCTGCTGGGATCCTGCCTTTGTTTCATCCTTAATGAGGTTGGGGAGGTGAGGCAGGAGAGAGCACAGCTGGTTACAAGAAACAGAGGTAATTAACACTTGCAGTATTGGTTACTGATTCTACTCAATTAGAAGTTTATTCCAGTTAGATCAGTAAGTCCAGGCTTCTCTTTCCCACCTCTCCTGAGCATACTGCTGCTGATTCTAAACAGTGGCTCTCCACTTTAAAAAAATCCTGATGCCTGGGCCTTACTCAGGGAAATTCTGATGCAATTGGTCTGGGGGTGTGGCTAGGCAGGCAATAGCACTTTAGAATTCCAACTCCCTAGGTGATTCCAACGTGCAGCCAAGATTTCAACCCGCTGTTCTAAAAGTTCTGTGTCACCCCACTCCAATCAGCCTCCATTTAACTTCCTGGTCTTGGAGAAGCTCCCCAACCTCTGGCTCTATAAGCCCTATGAATTTCTGACCACACAGAAAAACAAACCAAATCGGAAACAAAAGCAGGCCCCTGCTTCACAGCTTCAGGCCGCACACAGACAAGAAGCAACTGTACGCATGCTTAAAAAATAAAAATCAGCCTAAGGGGTAAAACCTCTGACTCGAAAGGAGACCCAGGCAAGTACAACAGGAAAAAAGGCACCAAATCCCTCACCCTTCGAAGTTTCCTCTACCTCTGTAGAACTGTCTCGTGTGTGTGTGTGTGTGTGTGTGTTGGAGATGTGTGTAGAAAGTCTGAATAAGAGTTCAGCAAACCTAAACCTGCAGTTCTGTGTGATGTTCAGAAAAATAGCTTCACCGAGTCTCAGCTTCCTAACTTGTAAAATGAAGTTAAAGCCATAATCTTCAGAATAACCCTCAAGGAATAAATGTTTAAGTATTTAGTGTAGTTTCCCTTTTGCTCAAGTTGTCCTTGAGGCCAGAGCTTCCCAGCCTTGGCTGTACTGGAATCACCTGGGTGCATTTAAAAAGTGGTGATTCCTTGGCTTCACCCAGAACAATTAATCAAATTGGGGAAGGGCGCGGCAACTCAGAAACTAGTGTTTAAAAAGCTCTTCAGGTGATTTTAATGTGCAGCCACAAAGCTCAGGTGTTTCTTTAACTAGCTAAGAGTCATTGTCTTGAGGCTAATTATAAAACTCCCCCTACCCTCCAAATCAGGGCACTTCTACAACCAGAGGTCAGCTGTTCCATTTCAACAAAACTAAATTCAACCAGTGGACTTCCCTGGTGGCGCAGTAGTTAAGAATCTGCCTGCCAATGCAGGGGAAACGGGTTTGAGCCCTGGTGCGAGAAGATCCCACATGCCGCGGAGCAACTAAGCCCGTGCGCCACAACTACTGAGCCTGTGTGCCACAACTACTGAAGCCCGGGCGCCTAGAGACCACACACCACAACGAAGAGTAGCCCCTGCTCGCCGCAACTAGATAAAGCCCGCGCGCAGCAATGGAGACCCAATGCAGCCAAAAATAAATAATAAATTTATGAAAAAAATAAAAAAAAATTCAACCAACCACATAACTGTAGCATTATTTTGCATCCAAAACTTACAGGACAGCCACTGATATTTCCAAGAGTTTTGTCGAATTACTTTCTCTTCCTGTGTTGTGCACACAAACCATTGGCCTATTTCTTTCAGCAGGCTAGTGAGGAAAACGTTATCATCACTCCCATTTTTAAGGGGAGAAAAGTAAGTACCAGAACTATTAGGATCCTCTGACTCCCACTTTCATGCACCTCTCATTACAGAGCCCAAATCAAGAAATCATCACTCTCATCCCCTGCAGGGCTTGCTAAAACAGATTGCTGGTCCCCACCCCGAGACTGACTCAGTAGTCTGGTAGGTCTAGAAAACTTGGCCATTTCTAACAAGTTCCCAGGTGATGCTGCTGGTCTGGGGACCACCGTTTGAGAACCACTGCTTTAATGACTTCTCTCCCTCAAGTGGAACTTACTTTGCAAAAAATGGAGCTGTTCAAAATCAGATACGGGTTGAATCATTTTTTTCTTCAACATTGGCCTTGGGACCGGTGTTCCCTAAAGACTGCACTTGCCAGGTTAAAGACTTGGGGCAAGCAAGTAAAAAGAGGGTCTGGGCTGAACTTTGGTCATTCCCACCCAAGGAAAAAGGGCTATTCAAGAACCGACCCTTGAAGGATTCCAAGCACAGAGAAACTTCCCACAGCTAGAAGATAAGAGTGTGAGGCATCCCCAGCTCCTTAGCTGTGGCCACCCCGGGTCTCGACGCAAGTGACTAGATAGGTACCCAGGCGCCAATTAAGGCGCTGGATTCCGTGGCGAAGGTACCCTGACCTCAGGACCCTGGCATCATACCTCCGCGGAGTTCCCAGCACCGAGCGCACGCCCACCGGCGGGCTCCCTCGGTTTCTTTCCTCCGCTCCACTGGCCCGTGTGTTCAGACGCACTTGTAAGCCTCGTCCCCACTTCACCGAAACCCAGCGACTCTAGCATAACTTCCAAAAACCCCGAACACTCCGCTCCAAGGAATCCCACTTCGCCCTCTCATAAATTACCCATTCTCCTTCACAGCCCTGCCCAAATCCTCATTTTCCACTCCAGATGTCTATCTTCAGTGACATCTCTTTGTTCTCTTTACAATCACCAATTCTCATTTCCAACCAGCGCTGAAGTCTCAGACCCCCCACTCATCCATGTACATATCTACTCCACGAGCCCAAATGCCCTTTCCCGGATCCCCCAACAGCTAGGGACAGCACTCCCCTACACACACACACACACACACACACGCACGCACACACGCACGCACACACGCACGCACACACACACTTCTCCGTCCAGAGCCCTTCCCCCACCCCCGGCCTCGCCCCCCATCCATTCCCCCAACCGCCTCTCTCCTATCGCGACAGCCCCTCATCAAACCCCCTCCTCTCGGTCCTTGCCCCCTTTATTCTACCTCTGTCCCGCTCTCTCGCCCGCCCAGAGCCCCCAGTCCGCGGGCAACGCCCTCCTTACCATGAAAAGCCGGAGGACGCCGGAGTCTCCAAACCCGGACTAAGAAAGACAGGAAACACCCAGCTCGCGTGAGCCTAGGGCGGAGGCGGGGCCGGGGCGAGGACTGCCGCACTCGGCCACGCCACTTCCGCCCCGCAGAGGACACCTTCCTAAAGGGTCCGTTGTACTCCTAGATATCGGCCGCTTTCCTTCAAAGTTCCCTGGTTGGAATGGGTTGCATCTCTTCTCGGCTGGGTCAGGCATTTATCCCGCTCCTAATGCTCCGCTTTTTCGGCTTCCATAGAGGGGGACAAGGTGCAGGGAGGTTTTCCTTTCCGGACGAAGAAGCTCTTCGGAACTGTCGTTTCCGGAACTGGATAGTTGTTTCCCGGCGGAGCTCTCAGAGTGAACATCCCGGGGCAAGATGGCGGTCGGGCCTCGGCTGCTGCCCCGGGTCAGGCAGAGCTCGGGGGTCTTGGGCTGAGGCGGTGGTAAACTGCGGCCCCGACCCCGAGCGCGGGGGCCTCGAGCGGATAAAGGTCTACGGCCTGCGGGTAGCGAGTGGCAACAGGGTTGTGGGTTCTCTGGGTAGTGGGGCCGGGGACTTGGAGGGAGGTGCCCCTGGGGCTGGGTCCCTGCTTCTCCTGGTCGGAGGGGCAGGTGCTGGGGGCTGGCTTTCGGGTTCCGGTAGGGGGTGGGGAGGGGTTCTCCGTGACCTTTTTATCTCTGAGGTCAATGAGATAAAAAGGGGCAATAGACCTTTATAAGCGGACTAGCGCTGGACGAAAAAGATTTGTTATTGTGGTTGTTGATGCCGGGGAAAGACACCGGGCCGCAGAAGTCACCCAAACCGGAGTTCGAACCCTACTCACTGTAACCGTGGGTGAATTCTTTCTCCTCTCTGAGCCCAGTTTCCAACTCTGTGAAATGGAGTAATTAGCTCGTGTCACAAAGGGTGTTGTGTAATTAAAGTTTTAGAACCATGTCTGACATTCAGCGCTCAATGGAAGCAGCTGGTGTTAATGATACCAATAAAGGAAAGCTTGGTAGTAATTTGACTTTTAGCCCCATGGGCAGCCTTGCATTCTCGATTTTTCTTTGCCTTCCGTGAATAGTGGCGTCCCTGGGTCTTCTCTGTTGCACTTAAATAATTGCTTTGGGGTTAGAAGTGGGTTCAAATTCAGGAGCCTAGTGACCTCTGACAAGTCATGTCTCTTTCTACATTTCATTTTCTCTGTGTGAAGGTGGGATTTGAAAGCATGCACCTACATAGGCTGTAGCCTTCAAAACCTGTTGCTTATTCTTAAGAAAGTTAGATTGTTGAGACCTGATAGAGCTGAAAAGACAGGTGGTTAAATATCTGTACAGTGTTTGATCCATGGTCCACCCCTAACAAATGGTCATTCAACCAGGTAATTCAACCTAGCTGCCCAGCTATTCCCACCATAAGCGGAAAATTGCCTTGGGCTCAGACAGCAGTTATATATGGTGCTTCACCTTTGGACTACACTCTCTAGACTGTCAGGCTCTTTCATAGTGCTCCATGAAGTTGGCCTGATCCAGAAAAGATTGATTTTGAACAGTCTCATGGAACTATAGAAGTAGAGAAGAGTCCTGACTCAGTATTAAAATCTTGACTCTGCCGCTTTTGGGATTATGGGAGATATTAAATGGGATTATGGGAGATATTAAATGATCTTATAGGGTTGCTCTTCTTGTTAGATGAGATCACATAGAAAGGACTTGACAAGCAGTGGGTACTCAAATCAACATGTTTCCCTTTGCTTTTCAGACCATCTTGGTTATCAACAATCTCTTGTTTCCTAATCTTTCCACCTATAACATTTTTGTTTCCCTAACTGGATTGTAAACTTCTTAGGGACAGAACGGTAAAGCTCACTTACCTGCTATCTGCTTTCAGATACTCCTTATTAACATTTTCCCGTTTAATCTAATCACAGTATCCTGATGACTAAATCGAGATACAAGAAGGATAAATTTTCATTTAATCCTTTTAGCAACTCTAGGAGGCAGGTACTATTATTATCCTCAATTTACAGATAAGGAAACTGAGGCCTAGAGAGGATAACTTGGCCAAATAAGGTAGAACCAGAACTTGAAAGAACCAAGGGCTATTTTGACCCAAGGCTTTCTCTGCTACTCACAGCCTTTTCTATGCACAGCCTTTTCTTTGATTCTCCAGGGCATTTAGCAGAGTAAGTACTTAATAAATACTTCTGATGTGTTTTTATTTGATTGATGAACTGTAATAGATGTTATGCAGGTAGAGGAGGTGAATAAGAAAGAATTTGAAGAACTGCAAAGTATAGCCCATTATGTGATGTAAACAGAAACCAACATAGAGCGTTGCCAAGGGGATGATGATCTCAAGGAAGGGATCTTATCCTGCAGGGCCCGCTGGGAGAAGTGAAGTTTTGACATAGTCTTAGAGGTACTTAGTCACAGTTGGCATGCAACCTCCTGTTCTTCTATTGGGAAAAAGTGCTGTCTTCTCCTTCTGCTCCCTCCCCTTCCTCCCCCTGCCCCCCAAGAGGGACTGTCTCCACGTTAAGGAAAGAGTATACCATTGTGCTCATGGCTTGGGCCGGCTTGTTTGTAGCTCTCAGGACCTTGAAGCTGTTACCCAATATAAACAGGGCCCAGGGCTCATAGCCCAAGTGACAGGACTGGTGAGTCTTAGTACACCCAGGGATAGAAAAAACTCTTAACGGGTGACTTATTTCCTACCCAGAGAACCATAGTGCCTGTACAGATGAGGGCCTCTGCTGAAGAGTTTTAAAAAAGAAAATCTTTGTGTCTATAAAAATAATACGTCAATTAGACTTACTGTGCGCCCCGTCAGCCACCTCTATAGGTGCTTGAGGTCATCATCTCATCCAGTGCTCATGATTGGCCTCTAAGCTGATTAACAGACAAGACAGAACGACTCCGAGATACCTCCCCCCGCGGTACACGGCAGAGCTAGGGGCTGGCTCCAGCTCTGACTCACAGTGCCATGTCACGCTACCACATGCCTTCTGTGGAGAGTTCGAGAAACAGACTAGTTAGGGAAGCAAAATTTCCCACAGTTCCCCTACCTCAAAACAACCACTCTTTTTTTTAATATTGAAGTATAGTTGATGTACAATATTATATATAAGTTACAGGTGTACAATATATATGTTACAGGTGTATAATATGGTGATTCACAATTTTTAAAGGTTTTGCTCCATTTGTAGTTATAAAATACTGGCTATATTCCCCATGTTGTACAAAAGATCCTTGTACTTTATTTTATACCTTACAGTTTGTACCTCTTAATCCCTTACCCCGATACTGCCCCTTCCTCCTTCCCTCGCCCTACTGGTAACCAGTTGTTCTCTGTATCTGTGAGTCTGCTTTTCTTTTGTTATATTCATTAGTTAAAACAACCATTCCTAACGTGTTTTTCCCCCCAGTTTTGTATCTACCTGCGCACGTGATTTTTTCTCTTTCGTTGTGTAATTGGGATCATGTTGTAATAGGGAAGAACCCTTTGTATTCTATTACAAGTTAATCACTAAAGGGATGTTGCCTGTAAGCTTAAATTATACATAATGGCCCACCTCTGGGAACCCTGCCTCCCAGGTAATGAGGATTAAGCTAAAATACCTTTGTTTAGCTCACAGGAAACATCCTGACCAGGCCCACCTCTGAATGACTGCAGGGAGGAAGAAATTAACACGTCCCCTCTGGAGGCTGACCAGAACCAGGAAATGTTTGACTTTCCTCCCTCCCCTTTTAGTATAAAAGAAGCCTGAATTCTAATTCAGGCAAGATGGTTCTTTGGGGCATGAGTCCACCATCTTCTCGGTTTGCTGGCTTCCCAAATAAAATCGCTGTTCCTTGCCCCATCAACTCGTCTCTCAATTTATTAGCCTGTCGTGTGGCAAGCAGTATGACCTTGGACTCTGTAACAGTGTTGGTTCGCAGCCAGCCTCCTTTTCATTTCTTAGACATAAATATTTTTCCAACTTGCTGAAAACGTCAAACATAATTTGCAATGGCTTTTAAACATGTCATCCCCGCTGTTATTCTTAGTTGCCATCACAAAACATTTACAGCTTTAATTCAGCAACTTCTTTGGGCTTATTCTCAACCTATTCCCTTTCAACTGTGAGGACTGGGGAGATACGTCTACCATTTAGATCCAACATTAACTAGAGAGGACACAGATGTTTTTGCACTGTCTTTATTACTTTTTCTCAGTGAGGAAGGTATATGATGCCTACCTAGAAAACTAATCCTAAATCTGGATTTTTTTTCTTCTGCTTCTGCCAGAAAACACAAGCTCCTCTGAAGTGAGATGTCCTCAGCTGTGAGCCCTGTGCAGAATCACTAATGACTGATTACCTGACATTTCTGCGTCACCGGCAGGTCCTCAGGTGAGTGCTCCAGACTTCCACTTCTGGGGCAGAGTGAATGGTTTGGAAGACTGGTACCTTTTTATTGCCTGTCTTCTCACGCTCCCTCCCATCATCAGGTAAAAGTTTCAAGATGGTCTTATAGGTACTTAGTCACAGTTTGTGTGCAACCTCCTGTTTTACTATTGGGAAGAGGCTCTCTCTTCTGCTTCCTCCCCCACCCCCAACACCCCATGAAGGACCGTCTCCATGTTCGTTTGTCTTGAGAATTACTGATGAGAGACCCACGTGTAGGAAAAGCATTACTGTTTAACAGATGTGAATCAATGTCGAACAGGGGCCACAGAGGTCCTCCGATGTGTTGACATGGGAGGAGCCTCTCGTGAACTTCTTATCCTTGATGTTTTCACGTGGACACTGCTTTGAGTGAGGTAACCTGGTAAAGAGATGGTTTACAAGAAGTCTAGATTTCTGAGTATTTCATTTCAGTGCCCATGTCAGCTGGTCTGATTATATATTTTGGGTAGAATGACAAAGTTTTCAAGCATCTAAAGACATCATCTCAGTGTGGGAGGCTCTGTGGACCAGTGCTATGTGCTCTAGGCTGATAGCCAAAGCCATCCCTTTGGGAAAAGACAGTTACTGATGATTTAGATTAAAATGTAATGGCTAATTTAGAGTCCAAAAATACCAGTCTGTGGATGGGGGCCTTTCTACTCTAACGTCTTCCTCAGCCCTTGGCAGGATGGGAACGGTGAGGACAACAGAATAAGTTATGCTTAAAACCAAACATGTTCGATTTAATGGCTTGTCTGGCATTCTGGAATCTTGTACCTTTGGCTGTTTTAGTGTTTAAATGGCCCTTTAAAAAAAAATGAAAGGCTTCTTTTATGTTGGGCACAAAGTAGGTATCAGTAAATATTTGTTGAGTGAATGGATAAATAAAGTAATGGTGACAGTAAATAATTATGTTTAATGTTTTTCCCTCAAGTCTTCACTTGGCAAAATAAAAGTTGACTGCTCAGTGAAATATCCAGGGACCTTTGACTTAGAGGATGCCTGGTTTGAGTTAGAGCTTTGTGGTTGGAATTGATTCATGCTTTGTTTATTCATTAAACCATTGCAGAGCCCAGACCCTATGCCAGGCACTCTGTTGTTTCTCTTAAAAAAATGTGATAACTTAATACAGGAAAAAGCATCGCTGGTCTGAGGAGTTGCATGAAAGGAGCCGACAGGAAGCTGGGACTTGTGCGGGGACAGCTATCAGCCATTTGGGAGGGAGCTGGGGGGTCCCGAGTAGCTTTCTGCTGCTGCCCAAGTCCCTTCCTGCCCTTTGCTCCTGAGCCCCTTTCCGTGAGTGTTTTTAGTATAATGACCTACATCAGCCACTTGCCATTTTCTTTGCAGGGTTTGTGCAAGTTTGCAAACATGTTCACTGTTTCTCAGACCTCGAGAGCTTGGTTCATTGATAGAGCCCGTCAGGCTCGAGAGGAAAGGCTGGTGCAGAAGGAGCGGGAGAGGGCAGCTGTGGAGATTCAGGCCCACGTACGGAGTTTTCTCTGTCGGCGTCGACTGCAAAGAGAAATCAGGTGGGTGTCAGGAGCTCCTCAGCACGTTTTCTTTTGTTTCCAATTCATAGCAAAAAAAAAAAAAAAAGATTGCTTTTCTCTTAACAGTTCTTGAACAGCCTTCCAGCTGCTTTGAACTCCTAATTTAAAATGTCTTTTTTTACCCTTCCCTCCCTAGGAGAGAGATTGATGAGTTTTTTAAAGCAGATGACTCTGGGTCCAGTAAAAGAAGTGCACTTTGTATTTTTAAGACTGCCAGGAAACTGCTGTTCTTGTTCAGAATTAAAGAGGATGATGAGGTAAAATAATAATAGCAAACCCACATCGTGCTTATGTGTCAGATCTTTTTGTAAGTATTTGATAGATATTAACTCATTTAGTCCTGACAGCAGCTCTGTGAGACAGGTTCTGTTACCCCCACATCCTGCCCCTTTTGTTTTCTTGGAACCTGTTTCGTAGGGATTATGCCCAGTGCTGGGAATCATCACGATTGTTTTCACATTGACTCTTACAGGCACTTGTCCTCAGATGCGTAGGTTAGCAGATTTATGAGACACAGCATGGTACAAGTCATAATACATGGTAACTGACAGGCGGTGGTGAGGACATTGGAGGAAGAGGTGGGCTGTGGTGTGCCATCAGAGGGGTGGCCGCTCCTCTGCTCCAGCCACTGGGGGACTGATACTCTGATTTTTTTAAAGACACTCCAGAGCTGTTTGACACTCAGTTTACTAATTTGTAAAAATTGGCCGCTAATTTGAAATTTCTCTTAAAATCCTGCAAACCAAACAAAACAGGCTAGTTTTACCTTTGGAATTAGAAAAATCAGCCTAGAAAGTAAAATTCCAGGGGAGCAGCTAGTCATCTGTAACAGTACTAATGGAGACCCTTGAGGAGGGCCTCTGTGTTCCTGGGGGTTAGGCATCCATTACTGCTAAGCTTCACATTGTGCCAAACCCTCTTCTGGGTACGGGGCCCCAGAAGGAAACAACGTGGGCAAGGTCTCTACCCTTGAGGAGCCTGTAGCCCAGCAGGAGAGAGAGAGGAGGACGCTGGCAGTAAACGCAGTCACGCAGATGAGGACAGGCAGGCGCAGGGAGGTGACGCCTGTTTACAGAGGAGGAAACCGCAGCTCAGTCTGGTAGAGCAGCAGCCAGGGCCACACCTCTTTTAAGGGTGGATCCAGGGTTGGTACAGCCAGGGTGTACCACTTTTCTTGCTTTTGCATTTCAAGATGAAAGTGATGATATGACAGTTTGTGAGGCAAAAGTCAGCATCCGTGGTGCTTACAAAATGGCAAATGGCTGAGCACAATTTAGGAGACAGCTGCTAGTCTGCAGGAATCCAGGCCCAGTTTGCCAGGTTGATCTTGTTTTTCAAAAGGAGCCCCAGTCTAAAACACTTGTAGGGCTCATCCTGCCTGCGGGTCACCAGTTTGAGAGCCTTTCCTTAGGCTTTCTGATCCTCAGTCTCCACATCTACAAGGCGGAATTAAATAGGATCCCGATGTGAGTCATCTGGCGTCAGGCCGGCACATCCATGCCAGGGGTCCGCGGAACATTTGCTGCTTTCTCATTTCTCCATTCATTGTGAGAATTTATAACCCCCATTCTGCCTCTCTGCAGAGATTTGAGAAGTTGTGTCGGTGCATCCTGAGCAGCATGGATGTTGAGAATGAACCCAAGGTAAGTGGGGCGGAAGCCAGAAAGTCTCCCGTGACCACTCAAGCTGGGCTGTTTGCCTCTGAAAATTCCTGTTGAATGTTCTGACTGTTGTGTATGACTCTGCATGTTCGCACCCATGTGTAAGTAAGTAATGGATCGAAAACATTAACAAAGTGCAGGTGAATTCCTTAGTCTTTGCATTATCCAAGAAGCTGTGCGCTGCTCTTGCCTCATACTCAGGATGGTAAATCCACTTACCAGGCTAGTTTTACCTTTGGGTTTAGTGTTAAAATAAGTCCTCCTTGCTGCTTATTTTTGTGTTCATCCCCCTGCCTTATCTGGCTCTGGACCTAGCTAATTGGTCCCATTCCAGTAGCTGGAATGTGTGTCATTTGATCCCTGTAACTGCCCATTACATTTCTCTTTTTCCTGTTTGTAGGTATGGTACGTGTCCCTGGCTCTTTCCAAGGATCTCACCCTCCTATGGATTAAACAGATCAAAGACGTCATGTGGTATTGCTGTGAGTTTCTTGAGCAGCTCAAGGTAAAAAATAAAAACAAGACTGTAAATCTATCCCTCCCACTTGAGGCCTGTAGAATGTATTTTCAGAGTCCTCGTGGTTCCCTCATAGGTTATACCTTTGTGATGTATCAGTTGGAGTCTAGTAAAGAATTACTGGAGCCCCTGTTCCCAGAGAGAGTGAGTTAGATGCTGTTATCAACTTGAGAGCTTCTTTCATGCACGGTGTTTTGGACATTGACCTGCACTTACCACAGTCTTGATGGCAGGGAATCTTGTCTTCCTTTCAGTGCTTTTGATATAGTGGATACTTTGTAGCTGGCATTATTATACTAGTCAGGCCCCTTGTTACAGTGCAGAAACCCAACATGAGTGCAGCTGGTAATACATACTAGAGCCAGGGGGCTTCTGGATTTTCCCTCTCTTTCCTTCTTTCATGTGTGCTCCCTTTTGGAATCACCTTGTCCTCTCCCACTCTAATCATGGCAGCTGGCAGTTCTAGCCTCACATCCTGACTCTGTCTTGACCAAAGACAAAAGGGAGGCTTCCCCCATCGATTCAGAAATCTGGGAGGACTCATAAAGGTCCAGTGGGATCCTGGTCTCAACCCTGAACTGGTCACAGTGGCAAGATGGGTGGGGTACTGCCACCAGCCCTGCCTGGTCCAGTGCCCACCCTTGTGTTATGGGAAGGTGGGCAGGGGTGTGAGTGTGTACAAACAGCAGCCATTTCCACTTTGCACGTAGGGAGGGAGAAGTTTCAGGGGCAGAGGCTTGGCAAGGACTCTGGTAGTAACTGAGCAATGGAGCAGATGTCCCTAGAGCACCCAGTGATCCATTCCCAGACATCTCTCTCAAGGCACTTGTGAATGGCTCTCTTGGCCTTGACCCAGCATCAAGCATGAATTATAGTCATCGTTATAGTAACAGCCAATAGTATCAATACATAGTGTTCTCTGTGTGCGAGGCACTGTTCTCAGTGCTTTATATTCATGAATCCATTTATTTCTCACAACAACTAAACGAAGGAAGCAGTGTTACTGTCCCTAGTCAACAGAGGAGGAAGCTGAAGTACAGAGAGGTTAAGAAACTTGCCCAAGATCACACAGCTAGTAAGTGGTAAAGCCAAAAGTCTGAGCCCAGAGTCCTTGTTATGTTCAATTGCATTTATACTCTGTTGCTCCAGTGTACATGCATGCATATGTTAAATACTGAATGCATACATGTAGCAGGCCAGCCCTGGTCATTTTGTTTTCTAAGAATTCTCAATTCTCCATTCCCAAGAGTATTTCAATTCTATGATCAAGCACTAGTGTGCTGAAATCCCTGTTGTTTAACTCTTATAGTTGTTGTTTAACTCTTATAGTGGTCATTCCTCAAGAGAAAAAGAATAAAGACTTAGAATCCTGACTCATTGGTTTGCATTCAGAAAAGCTGTAAAGCGGTTGCTCTACTCTCTTGGACTGGAGGGCGTGTGTCTTAATCTTACTCTCTTTATTGTTTTTAGCCTGAAATTTTACAAGACTCCAAACTCATCACACTGTACCTCACGATGCTTGTCACCTTTACAGACACTTCAACATGGAAAATTCTCCGGGGAAAAGGTCTGTGAGACTTGCTTCAAAATCTTTCCTAAGTAGCATTTCCATGGAGAGTTCGGGGACCTTTTCAAGAAGTATTTTTGCTGCCACAAGCCTCAGGGAAGGCCCTAGAACCACACACATGGAGACGTTGCACTATGGTATCTAGGATAAGTTCAGTATCGTGTGCTCAGCTCTCTCCCTTCTTGGAATTCACATTTGAAGGCACAATCCCTCTGAGCTCATTTGTTACAACTCCCACAGCACCTCAGCCTTCAGATTGATAATATTCACTTAAGCCTCATCATTTCATTTGGAGAATATTCGGCAGCAAATAATTATATTTTGCCCATAAAATTGCATGGTAAAGCTGCCTTCTTCCTTGAACACTGAACTCGGCCTTACATGTTTCATACATTCACTTTATTTATCCGTTTACCCAGTAGCCTGCTGTGTGCCAGACACTCTGCAGGCACTGGAGATAGGGGAGAGGTCACTGCCCTCCAGGGGCTTTAGGTGCGGAACTCTGTGTGCCTGCCCTTCCTCCCAGCACCTGAGTCTGGTGGGGTGGGGAGGAGACAGACACTGAAGAGAGGTTGTATATATATGAATATCTGAGTAGTATACGTGGGTGTGTAGGTCACGACAACAGTGTGACAAGGCGCGCTTGGAAGGAAGAGCCCAGGAGAAACGAGAGTGCAGTGGGGAGGGAGGCCTTGCCTTGTGTGGGGCTCGGCCTTTCCCAAAGCAGTGACATTTGAGCTGAGAGCTGCAGGGGGAGGTGGAGTTTGCAGAGCACAGTGGTGGGGCAGGACTCTGAAGCAGAGGAAACTGTGTGCCGAGGCTCCAGGCCAGGAAGGAGGGTTCATTTAAGTCATGATCCTGGACTCTGGGGGGGGATTTAGAACTCGGTGCGTTCTGGCCCTGCCAGGGGGCTTGTATCCCAGTGGGGAGAGGAGGTAGCCACCGGGGGTAGAAAGTGCCAGGCCCTCGGAGGGAAGTAGAAAATGTGCTGCAGGAGCTTGGAGGCCGGGGATGATACTTCTGGGAAACCAGAGGTCCCGTCACCTAAGAGGTTACGCTTCCACCGGGCCTTGCAGGAGAGAGAATTCTGGAGATGTGGCGTCTCCCTGTCCTCTGGTGCCAGACCCCAGGGGAGCAGGAAGGCAAGCCAGAGGAGCTCTCATTTCCTTACGGCCTGGGGCCTGGGGTATGTAAACAGTTCACGTTATGGCCAGAGATTTTTTTTCTCAGACTTTTTTCTTCGTTTAGGTGAGAGTCTTCGACCAGCCATGAACCACATTTGTGCAAATATAATGGGCCATCTCAACCAGCATGGATTTTACTCTGTGCTGCAGGTCTGTGACCCCATCCCTAATGCGGGACTCACTCTCCATACCTGAACTTGGGTTTTTACCTCTGGTTTCGGCCTATCTGCTGCCCTCCTCACAGAAGCGCTTTCTGCAGGAAGCGCTCTCTCCTCCCTCCCCGACCCCGGCTTTGACACCCTCTCGATTTGTGTGAAGGGAGGACAGTGACTGGGACCCCTTCACTGTGCTACATTTTTGACTATGAGGATAATCCAGTCATTTGAGACTTAAACTCAGGAAGGAGGTCTCAGGATGTATTCCCTCAGGTTCCTTCTTGGTTGGTGTCTGGAATCGTCTTTCTAGCTCTGTGTCCTCAAACAGCCTTCCGTCCACACTGCATGTTATCATGCCAGTTCGTACATCCAGGGAATTGTCAGAAATGTAACTAATCACTGTTGAAAAGTATTGATACTTTGGAATTCTTGAGTTTGAGAAGTGACATTGATCTAGGCCGTCCTCCGGCCTGGCACTGAGATGGGCTGTTTCCTGGTTGGGTTTCACTTTCTCCTCACGACAACCCTGCGAGGTGCTGCGGCAACCAAAGGTGGATTCTCAATAGTTCATCTCAGTGGAAGAGTCTACTTGATGCCATAACTCTGAATTGCTTCTAAAATAATTGAGATTTTAAATCTGGTGTTCTTCTTATCGGCTGCTAATTTTTTTAACTGTTATTTTTTAAAACTCAAGTGTAATATTTAAACTAGAGAGTGAGTGGTACAGTGAACCTCCATACATACCCATTGCTTTTCTTTCATTTTTTTAGAAACATTCCAATACAGTTTTTTATCTGAAGCACTTACTGTACATTTTTTACGTGCACATGAATATAAAGTTGGCGTCGCCCCCTGACCAATTACAGTGTTCTTTGCAGGTATTGTTAACCCGTGGCCTGGCGAGACCCCGGCCTTGTCTGTCCAAAGGCACTTTAACAGCAGCCTTTTCCCTAGCAATGCGGTGAGTAAGAAACTGCGCCTGAGGAGCCAGCTTGCTTCTGAAGGCCTGCTCCTCCTGCTTTTCTTCTCTTGTTACTGGTATTAGATACGGGCTTGCCCACTTTGTTAGAATTTACAGGAAGTGTTGTTCTTGATGAAAATGACACATCTGTGACTGCCCTGTTCTTAATCTTCCGGCTGTACCCTTGAATGTTTTTGCATCATGATTTGAGGGAAGCTATTCAAAATGAATTGCTTTTATTCTGCCAGGGGCCAAGATATGACCATTTTTCCTTTTGAGCTTTTAGTTGATAAAGGAAACCTAAGAGCTGAAA
Organism: Lagenorhynchus albirostris; assembly: GCF_949774975.1. Taxonomy (NCBI): domain Eukaryota; kingdom Metazoa; phylum Chordata; class Mammalia; order Artiodactyla; family Delphinidae; genus Lagenorhynchus; species Lagenorhynchus albirostris. Next base: position 71,033,835 of record NC_083108.1, read on the forward strand.
GAGGCCCAGCAAAGGGCAGGGTGAAAGGATTCAGGGAATAGTGTTGCGAACACGGGTTTAAGACACTGGAGTTCGGAGGACCAGAGAGGATGTGATATTTATCTTCACTTAGTCAGTTTGGAGATGTAAAGTCGTAAGAAGCTAAATATTTCCTGATAGAAATCATACCAGCAAGTCTGAGAGCTGCCAAGTGTAAAGAGCTGTGCTTGTTAATGGGTCCAGAACATACTTAAACTGCTGAAAGGAGCAGTAACTTGGAGAATTGTTAATAAGATAGCTTGATAATCTGAGATCATCTTAATCCCCAAGATAATAATAATTTGGGAAAGAAGGAGTGTTGTGGTCAAACCAGCTTGGTAAAGCTGCCCGTCTGCCCCTTCCTGGTAATTCACCAGGCACCTTCCTGCTGAAAGCTCTGACAGATCCTGTGGTAGCAAACTCTTTGGGCTTGTTTAACCTGATTTGACCCAAACATATCTGAACATGGAGTACTCTCGCCCAAGTTTTAGATGATGGAACATGACTGTTACTATCCTGTGGAATCATTTTCCATGGAACACCAATTTGAAAAATGATGGTCTAGATTATAGGTTGGCAAACTTTTTCTGCAAAAGGCCAGCTAGTAAATATTTTCAGTTCTGTGGGCTACGCAGCTTCTGTCACAACTACTGTGCCACTATAGCCGCCAAGCAGCCATAGACAGTACATACACAAATGAGAACAACTGTGTGTTCCAATAAAACTTTATTTACAAAAACAGGCAGTGGGCAGTTTTTGACCTGTGGGCCACAGTTTGCCGACCTGATCTAGACTGTGTTTTCTACTAACCATTAGCCACGTGGGGCTGTTTAAATGGAAGTTTATTAAAATTAAATAAAATTAAGAATTCAATTTCTTGGTTTCATTAGCCATATTTCAGGTGCTCGGGGGCCACGTGACTAGTTGAAAACCATATTGACAGCACAAATGTGAAACATTTTCATCATCACCAAAAGTTCTGTTGGACAAGGCTGGTGTACACCGTCCAATAGAAATATGATGAGAATCACATTAAATAAGTCAAAAGAAAGGGGAAATTGAGTTTAACGATATATTTTATATAAACTGCTATATCCGAATTTATCATTTTTGCATGGAATCAATACTTTTAAATTATTTTAATTAAAATTAGATAATTTATTAATTTTTCTTTCCGTGCTGAGTCCTCAAAAAGTGGTGGCTATTTTACACTTAAAACATAGGAATTTGGCCTAGCCACATCTTATGTGCCCAGTAGCCCCTGACATGTGGCCAGTGGCTACTGCATTGGACAGCACACCTCTAGAGGCTAGACCTTCATAGCAGGAACAGAATCCAACTGGTTATGCTATGATTAAAGAAGTAGAACAAATTATCTAGGTAACAGTCATACGTTCGTTACATACTTTGAGAGGAGTTTCATAGAGATGTATTTAATGAGTCGTAGCACATGTTTTCCTAGATCAGGTTTACTGCAGCTCCCTCTCCTGAGTCACCTGAGCAGCTCATTCCAGCAGCATCACCCACCCTCTCCTCTGTCACAGACAGCGGAGGACTGACACACAGACGCCTGAGCCCAGGAGTGCAGCAGCATCCTCTAGCTCCCCTGTCTTCCATCTCCCAAGAACACAAGTCGTCTTTCCGTCCCAGCATCCTTCCCTTGTCCCACTGTGGCTGCAGTTCACACTGTGATCCACCAAGAGGGTCATCTAGTCATTCCACCACGTTTCTTCTCCTTTGAGAATATAATAGCGTCCATCATTTTAAGTTTTTTCTTTCCATATGTCAGAATCCATTGACTCACTTGTTAAGGCCAGGCTGTTCTAAAGCCTTTTTCTTGCATAGTGCACTTTTTTTCCTCCTCTGAATATTTGTAAGTAATTGAACAGGACCAGGACCTTGTAAAACAAGATATTCAGTGGTTTTGTCATACAATATGTAGATACTACTACTAAAAGTCTATGAAGTCATAACTGATATGTTTAGATGTGATCACCAAGTCCTATAATACAAATAGCTAACATTCACGGGCTGCACGTTGTTTTAAGACTTCTACACACATTAACTGACTCCTCACCACATTCTCGTATCTCCATTTTATAAATGAGGCAGCTAAGGCCCAGAGAGGTTAGGTCAGTTGCCCTTGGTCACACAGCCGGGAGGGGCAGGGCCTGGAATTAAACCTGGGCCATCTGACTCCAGAGCCCACACTTTTTATTCCTTACTCTTTATACTTGCTTCATATATTCAACACATTTTTATATTCTAAGATCAATATATATTTCTTAAATTAATGGCCCATGGGAACCTTCCCAAACTCACCTTGTTCCATTTATTATCTGGATATATATTCAGAATAAATTGCTTAATTGAAGTATGAGTTATTGGTGACTTATCACCCAGTAAACATACCCATGTAAGCACCACCCCACCTGTGAAATAGAACAACAGTAGTAACACCCCAGAAGCCCCTCTTTTCCTCCTTTCCAGTCACTTTCCCCATCCTCCTCTCCCGTGTACATAGTTTCTCATTCTGCTTTTTTTTTTAAGTTGATTATAGCATGAGGATTCTCTCATGTCAGTAAAACTTCAGTAAATTGATTTTTCATAGCTGCGTCATAGACTAAAGTATCACTTATTCAACCTTCCCCCAGTGAATGGGCCCATTTTCAGCCTTCAGTCTTCCTAGAAGTCCTGTGAAGCATAATTCCAAGGGATTTGGGGGTGTTGGTAGGGTTGTTCTTTTGTTCCATGTTCACATTAAACGTGTCTGAGTAAGGTGATATGTCTGTGTCTAGCCCTGTGATTGCTGCACAATTTTCAGACAATCTGATCCGGCCGTTCCTCATCCACATTGTGTCTGTGCCCGCTCTCATGACTCATCTCAGCACAGTGACCCCTGAGGTGAGTGGGCTCTGAATTCCCCCAATTCCATCTTTGCCTTTGTCCTTAAAATAGAAAGTAAAATGTTTTCTCTGTTAATTTCTACCTCGTCTCCTGATGATTCTCCTAAATCAGTAGCTACCGTAGACACACTTGTGTTAGAAGCCCAGAGAAAAAGGGTCTCATCTTTGTTCATTTTCTTCTTGGTGATGGATAACATGTTTGGCAGCTAGGGGATGATCTGCAGGGATAGAGTTCACACTCTGGTGGGAAGCTCCTTTTATCAGCTTCCGCTTTAACAGTCTACGATTGTTTGCAGCGCCTCACTATTTTAGAATCTCATGACATGCTCCGTAAATTCATCACATTTTTAAGAGACGAAGATCGATGCCGTGATGTATGTGAAAGTTTAGAAGGATGCCATACACTTTGTCTCATGGGTAAGTATCTATGGCTGGAATTTTATTGTGTTCTGGGCGTTGGGAAAAGCCCAGGTGTTTAGCTTTCCACCATTCTGGAGGCCACAAGCTGTTTTTAGTAAAAGTTGGAAGTGCTTACAATAAAAGACAGGTAATGAGGTAAACAGTTTAAGTAGACACATGAAACTGAAAATCACATGGAAAAATACATCAGCCTGGCAAACTAGCTGAGTGACTGTAAATGAATGTTAACTTTCAGCCCTTAGCTTCCTGGCAGCCAAGGGAAAAATGAAAACGAGTTACCTGGATAATTCTCATCTCAAGAGAGAAGAGAGCACAGTTTGGTAGGGCTTAGATCAGAGTAGGGTCTACAATGTCTGTTTTACAGTGTTTTCATTTAGATGAGAAAAGGGTTTGGGGATAGAGAAGCATTTGAAACAGCAGAGGTACACAACTCTCATTGCCTAATTAGAGGAAATTTATTTTACATAGAAAAAGGTTATTGGGGCTACATTTTAAGGGAGTCGATGGTAAGAGTCCTCACAGAAAACATTAAATAAATTCAGTGAACACTGAATAACAGTGATTTTCCAGGACTTTTCAGCTATTCTTCAGGAGGTCATTTCTTGTGTTGACCCTTGGTTTTAGAATCTTGGTGTAAGAAAATGTTATACTAACTTAAAAATCTGTGTACCTGACATTTTACACGTTACCTCATATAGTCCTCACATCAAGAGTGGGGGTCATCACTCCAGTCTTACAGATGAGCAAACAGACTCAAGAAGTAGGTTGAGGGTCACCTAGCTCGCCTCTGGCAGAGCCAGGATTTGAGGCCAGGTCTGCCTGTTTCTAAGCCCTGCACAGCACTGCAGCCCCAGCACTGATGGGTTCCTCTCTACGTGGAATTTCTTCCTGCACGTAGACATGGATGCATGAGCCCCAGGCAGAGAGCAGGGCTGGGAGGTGAGGAAGCGTGTCTGTCCGGGCCTACCGCACTCAGCCTTCTCTCTTTGTAGGCAACCTCCTGCACTTGGGCTCCCTCAGCCCCAGGGTGTTAGAGGAGGAGACAGATGGATTTGTGAGTTTGCTCACCCAAATGCTCTGCTACTGTCAGAAGTACGTGTCCCAGAAGAAATCCAACCTGACCCACTGGCACCCTGTCCTTGGCTGGTTCTCCCAATCCGTGGACTATGGGTGAGTTCTGGAGGCAGATCGCCGTCTTCCTTGTCTCTGCCTGCCTCTCTTCCACCACTTCCCCCTTTTCATCGAGATTTGTGGGCCAGGCCTGCAAGCCAGCTACGTAGGCATCAGGAAGCTTTTGTCGACTGGGTGGTAAACAGAATGGAATTAGGATGAAGAACAGATAGAGGGTGTCTGGGATGTGACTGTGACACGTGGGGCCTGGGGGGAGCAACAATGCTGCTGGCAGCACAGGAAGTCTGTGTGGAGCGAGAGAGCCAAGAAAGAGCTTGGTGCCTTCTGCATCCAGGCCTCAGCGGCAATTTGTGGATCCCACTTCTCTTATAGCATCTTACTTGCCGTGCTGAGTGGCAGTCCCCAGCTACCCTTCCGCGTGGCCATCCAGCAGGTGGAACTGACGTGCCCGCTCTCCTGCTCTCTCCTAGCCTTAACGAGTCCATGCCCTTGGTCACCAGACAGCTGCAATTCCTGTGGGGGGTGCCTCTGATCCGGATCTTCTTCAGTGACATCCTGAGCAAGAAGCTGCTGGAGAACCAGGAGCCGGTCCACGTGCCGCCAGCGTCCCCACAGAATGTGCTTCCTGTGAAGAGTGAGTGGCTCTCCTTCCCCGAAGTGCAGCGCCTGCCTGGCCCTGTGTACCTGCTCCCCTCTGTCATGTGACCTCTGACTTCTCCCCTGAAGATTTTGAGACGGCTTAAATCAAGTTCACATTTAGCAAAATAGTGACTGGAAGTCCTTAGGGATAGTAAACAAGGACTAGGGAAATGTAACTATGTGAACAAAATCAAGGTTGTGTGTAGAGAACGTCCACAGATGATCCATGAGGGCTGCCATGCTTATCTCTGAACTGCCATTTGGCTCTGAATTTCCAGTGGCCAAAAATGAAAAGGGATTTGTGGACCCTTTATTACTTCTCATTAGTAGGAAGAAGGAGGAAGATCTATTTCTTAGGGGAAGTAGAGCTTTTCTGAGTTCCTAATCATAAAATAAATCTCCCCTGTGGAGCTGCTTATACAGGTGGTAGTGGTCACTGACCAGGCTGCCACCTCAGCGGCATCCCCGTTGCAGGGTCACTAATGGGTTCCTTGGAAAGGTTTCTTATTGTGCACTCTGATAAAAGTAAGGCAATGCTGTTAACACATAATTCAGTGGAGTTACTTGCCCATGGCAGATTGCCAGGTTCGGTGTGGTTTTTCTTCTGCCACCCAGTGTGTCACAAAGCTCCATCTTGTAGCTGTCGGTGAGCATGGGCTCAGTGTAACTTCAGCAGGATATAGATGCGAAGGTGTAAAAAGAGAGTACAACCCCAAACTGATAAAGAGTACTGGAGGCTGATGCTCCTACTTCCCTCTGAAAGCACAGAACATTGGGAATTAGCCAGGCCCCCCACCTTTGCCCCTCTTCCCATAATTCAGTCCTTGGAAGTTTCACCTTTGTGGGTTCTGAAGTTAAGTGGTTACAGTAAAAGAATCCACAGTAAGAATCAAATATGTTTGGCTTGTTCTGACAGATCTTGTGCTGTTCTAAAGAGGTCTTTGTGTTCTGTCTACAGACCTTTTGTTACTGCTTTTCTGATTTACCCAAAAGAGATGATTTGAATCAAAGCTGCAGCCTCACTGTCTGGCTCTGGCTGGAAATTAGGAGCTTTACTGAAGCGCTCTTCCCTTTATGGGGTGGAGTTTGGCAGATGGCTGAACTTCTGCTCACACGTTCCTCCTTCTCTCCACGCCAGCTCTCCTGAAGCGTGCATTTCAGAAGTCGGCGTCAGTTCGGAATATTCTCAGGCCTGTTGGGGGTAAACGTGTTGATTCTGCGGAGGTACAGAAGGTTTGCAACATCTGCGTCCTCTACCAGACCTCACTGACGACTCTAACCCAGATCCGGCTGCAGATACTCACAGGTCTGGAGTCCTGGGGTGGTCTCCGCCATCTCTCACATTTGCCAGACAAGTTTTCTTAGAAGTTGATTCTCTCCTGGCTTCCTTGACTCAGAAAACAGATTCTGAAGAAGGGTATTTTTGAGCTATTCTTAGAACTTGATTCTCTTCAGTTAAATAGCTTAAGGTCATTGCAGTCCTAGCACTTCTAGCTTGTTCCTGTGACCTGGCTTTTATTTTCATTCTGAAGTGCAACTTGCTTTTTTAAAAGTTAACATTTTTTTATGAATAGAAAACTAGAAAAGACAAGGAAGCAGAAAAAAGAAAACTTAAACCACTCTTAATCCTACAGTGCATAGATAACCACCTGATCCTGAGTGTGTTACATAAATATATATTTAGATTGAAATGCATAGTTTTATTTTTTCCTTTCCATTAATCACATTATAAGCATTTTATCATGTCAGAATTCTTTAAAAACCTCATTTTTATTGGTTGTGTAAGATCTCATTGCATGGATATGCCCGACATTTTCCTTTTTAGCTGAGCAAGGAAGAAAGTCCCCACTGTGAGCAGCACAGGAGTTGTTAGTATGATGGGTGTTATGAGGACAAAACGTCTATAAACCTTGAAGCTGTTGACTGCATAAAGGGTTAAGAACTTCTCTGTTACATTTTACGTTTTTTAAATCAAAGTGCTGCTACTTCTGTCTTTCACACTTACTTACTCATCTTCAGATATTTATAGAGCACCTATGTGTGCCAGGCACTGAGGATGCAGAGGGGAATAAGACAGCCAAGGTCTGTGTTCCCAAGAGGATTACATTGCAGTAGTGAGGAGACCAATGATAAGTCAGAGGAAAGTATATTTAATATAATGAAGGACACTGTGACAATGAAAATAATGAGACATTGTTGACTTGGACTAGGGCAGGGTTTCTCAGCCTTAGCACTGTTGACATTTGGGGCCAGATAATTTGTTGTTGTGGAGAGCATCCTATCCATTGTAGGATGTTTAGCAGCCCCTGACCCCTACCCATAAATTCCAGTAGCACCTCTCTCCCACTTTTGACAACCGTACATGTCTCCAAACATTGTCATATGCCCCCTGGGGTGGGGCGGTGTGCAAAATCATCCTTGGTTCAGAACCACTGGGCTGATGGAGATGGAAGCCGGAGGATTTACAGTCCACTCCAGGAGTGGAGTTTACAGGTCTTACTAGTAGATTGGATTTGGGGGAGTGAGGACTATAAGTTTCAAAGATGTTGCCAGATTTCTGGCCCAAGCAACTGTGTGGATGGTGGGGCCATTTGCTGAGCTAAGGGATGTGGGGGAGCAGGAGGTGGAGGGGGGATTGTGGGCCATCGAGAGTTCTGTCTGGCTGTGATGAGTGTAAGGTACCTGCTGGACCTGCAGCAGAGATGCCAAGCCAGCATACTGTGTACCGTGTGGAGGCTTGAGCAAAGGGGTGGGGTGAAAGGCCTGGGCCTGAGGGCCATTTCCCTAAGGAGAGTGCAGAAGGAGAAGGGGCCCAGATGAGCTGGCACCCCAGCACAGTGGGAAGGTCTGGGAAGCATACTGAGTGAGATGATTTTGAGGTAATAGCCTGTGTCCACCTTTATAAGATAACCACATTAAGCGTCCCCCATTGTCCCAATGAGAGAATTGAAAAAGAAGTTTTTTGGCCAATTTGAAAGTATATGATTTTAGGAATTCCCTGGCGGTACAGTGGTTAGGACTCAGCTCTTTCATTGCCAGGGCCCGGGTTCAATCCCTGGTCGGGGAACTATGATCCCACAAGCTGCGCTGCGTGGCCAAAAAAAAAAAGACGGAAAAAAAATACATGATTTTAAAAAGGAAGATCAGCTAGTCTAAAGTATATGTATAATATTCATTCTATTAGCTTGGCTATACACAAAACTATACACAAACTAGATTATAGAAAATAACATACTTGTTTTAAAAATACTGCTGTTTTTCTGCTCTCACAATTTACAAAATGTCTTTGTTCGTGCTCCTCACATACGTGTGTTGGTCCTGGAGCCACGTGCTGCTCCTCTGACCCGGCTCTCCAGAGCATGGCATCTTCATTTCTGTCTAAATTGCTCAGGATGCAGCCCTCATTGAATTGGTATATCATGCTGTAAATGAGTATATTTGTCCTGTAGAAGTATACCTGTGATCTCTGCATTGTAACGTCTTACTCCATTTTTTTTAATTGAGGTATAGTTGACATGTAACATTATCTTAGTTTCAGGTGTACAACATGATTTGATATTTGTACACATTGCACAGTAAGGCTAGTTAACATCCATCACCATACATTGTTAAATTTTTTCTTTTTTTTCTTGTGTTAAAGACTTTTAAGATCTACCCTCTTAGCAACTTTCAGAAATGCAGTATATGTTATTAACTATAGTCACCATGCTGTACTTTACATCCCCATGATTTATCTATTTTATAACTTGAAGTTTGTCCTCTTTGATCCCCTCCACCCATTTTGCTTACCTTTCCCCTACCGCCAACCCCCTGCCCCAGCAACCATAGGTACACCAATCTGTTCTCTGTATCTATGAGCTTGGGATTTTTTCTTTGTTTTTTAGTTTCTGCATATAAGTTAAATTGTATGGTATTTGTCTTTCTCTGACTTATTTCAGTTAGTATAATGACCTCAAGGTCCATCCGTGTTGTCACAAATGACAAGATACCATTCTCTTTTATGGCTGAATAGTATTCCTGTGTGTGTGTGTGTGCGCGCACGCGTGTGCACACATGCACACCACATCTCTTTATCCATTTGTCCATTGGTGGACACTTGGGTTGTTTCCTTTATCTTGGATATTGTAAATAATGCTGCTGTGAACAAGGGGGTACGTACATCTTTTCAAATTAGTGTTTCTGTTTTCCTCAGATGAATACCCAGAAATGCAATTGTGGAATCATATGGTAGTTCTATTTTCAGTTTTTTTGAGGGATCTCCATACTGTTTTCCATAGTGGCTGCACCAGTTTACATTTCCAGCAACAGTGCACAAGGGTTCCCTTTTCTCCACATCCTCACCAACACTAGTTATTTCTTGTCTTTTTGGTAATAGCCATTCTAACAGGTGTGAGGTGATATATCATTGTGGGGTTTTTTTGTTTTTTTTTTTTAATTTTTATTTTTTTTTGCGGTACGCAGGCCACTTACTGTCGTGGCCTCTCCCATTGCAGAGCACAGGCTCCAGACGCGCAGGCTCAGCGGCCATGGCTCACGGGCCCAGCCGTTCCACGGCAAGTGGGACCTTCCCGGACCAGGGCATGAACCCGAGTCCCCTGCATCAGCAGGCGGACTCTCAACCACTGCACCACCAGGGAAGCCCTATCATTGTGGTTTTGATTTGCATTTCCCAGATGGTTAGTGATGTTGAGCACCTTTACATGTGCCTGTTGGTCATTTGTATGTCATCTCTGGAAAAATGTATTCAGATCCTCTAACCATTTTTTAAACAGATTACTTGTTTTTTTGTTGAGTTGCATGAGTTCTTTATATATTTTGGATATTAACCCCTTATCAGGTATATGATTTGCAGATATTTTCTTCCATTCCATAGGTTGCCTTTTCATTTTGTTGATGGTTTCTTTTGCTCTGCAGAAGCTTTTTAGTTTGTTGTAGTCCCACTTGCTGATTTTTATTTTTGTTGACTTTGCTTTTGGAGTCAGGTCCAAAAAAATCATTTCCAAGACCCTTGTCAAAGAGCTTACTGCCTGTGATTTCTTTTAGGAGTTTCATGGTTTCAGATCTTACATTCAATTCTTTACTCCATTTTGAGTTTATTTTTATATATGGTGTAAGGTAGTAGTCTAGTTTCATTCTTTTGCCTGTGGCTGTTCCAGTTTCCCAATACCATTTATCGAAGAGACTGTTCTTTCCCCATTGTAAATTCTTGCCTCTTTTGTTGTAAATTAATTGACCATATATGTGTGGGTTCATTTCTGGGCTCTCTATTCTGTTCCATTCATCTGTGTGTGTGTTTTTATGCCAGTACCATACTGTTTTGATTACTGTATCTTTGTAATATAGTTTGAAGTCAGGGTGCGCGATGCCTCCAGCTTTGTTCTTCTGTCTCCAGATTGCTTTCCATTCAGGGTCTTTTTTGATTCCATACAAATTTTGATTCTATTCCTCTGAAAAATGCCATTGGAATTTTGATAGGGATTGCATTGAATCTATAGATTGCTTAGAGTAGTATGGACATTTTAATAATATTAATTCTTCCAGTCCATGAGCATGAAATAACTTTCCATTTATTTGTGTCTTCTTTGATTTATTTTATCACTGTCTTTAATTTTATTTTATTTATTTATTTATTTTTTTATTTTTCATTGCATTGGGTCTTCGTTGCTGCGCGCGGGCTTTCTCTAATTGAGGCAAGTGGAGGCTACTCTTTATTGTGGTGTGCGGGTTTCTCATTGTGGTGGCTTCTCTAAGCACACGGGCTTCAGTAGTTGTGGCACGTGGGCTCAGTAGTTGTGGCTTGCGGGCCCTAGAGTGCAGGCCCAGGAGTCGTGGCACATGGGCTTAGTTGCTCCGCGGCATGTGGGATCTTCCTGGAGCAGGGCTCAAGCCCGTGTCCCCTGCGTTGGCAGGCGGATTCTTAACCACTCCGCCACCACGGAAGTCCCTTATCAGTGTCGTATAGTTTTCAGTGTACAGGTCTTTCAAAACTCCTTGGTTAAATTTATTCTAGATATTTTATTCTTTTTGTTGCAGTTGTAAATGGGATTGCTTTTGTAATTTCTATTTCTGATAGTTCATTTCTGATAGCAGCGAATTTTTGTATATTGATTTTGTATCCTGCAATTCTACTGAATTAATTTATTGTAACAGTTTTTTTAATGAAATCTTTAGGGTTTTCTATATATAATATCACATCGTCTCAAATAGTGAATCTTACTTCTTCCTTTCCAACTGGGATACCTTTTATTTACTTATTTTTTCTTGCCTAGTTCTGGCTAGGACATCCAGTACCATGTTGAATAAAAGTGGTGAGAGTGGGCCTCCTTGTTTTGTTCCTGACCTTAAAGGAAAAGCTTTCAGCTTTTCACAATGATGTTAGCTGTGGGCTTTTCATATATGGCCTTTATTATGTTGAAGTACATCCCCTCTGTACCCACTTTGTTGAGAGTTTTTGTATCGTAAATGGATGTTGAATTTTTTCAGATGTTTTTTCTGCATATATTGAGATGATCGTGTGATTTTTATCTTTCATTTTGTTAATATTATGTATCACATTGATTGATTTGCAGATACTGAACCATCCTTGCATTCCTGGAATAAATCCCATTTGATCATGGTGTATTATCTTTTTAATATCTTGTCAAATTCGGTTTGCTAATATTTTGTTGAGGATTTTTGCATCTATGTTCATCAGAGCCTGTAATTTTCTTTTTTTTGTTGTGTCTGTCTGGTTTTGATATCAGGGTAATTCTGGCTTTGGAAAATGGGTTTGGAGGCATTCCCTCCTCTTCAATTTTTTGGAAGAGTTTGAGAAGGATGGGTATTAATTCTTCTTTGAATGTTTGGTAGAATTTTTCATTGGGGTCATCTGGTCCTGGACTTCTATTTGTTGAGAGGTTTTTGATTCAGTTTTCTTACTAGTAATAGGTCTATTCAGAATTTGTTTCTTCATGATTCAGTCTTAGAAGATTGTATGTTTCTAGGAATTTATCCATTTCTTCTAGGTTCTCCAGTTTGTTGGCATATAATTGTTCATAATAGTCTCTTAGGATATTTTGTATTTTTTTTTTTTTTTTTTTTGCGGTACATGGGCCTCTCACTGTTGTGGCCTCTCCCGCTGTGGAGCACAGGCTCCAGATGCGCAGGCCCAGCAGGCATGGCTCACGGGCCCAGCCGCTCCGCGGCATGTGGGATCTTCCCGGACCGGGGCACGAACCTGCATCCCCTGCATCAGCAGGCGGACTCTCAACCACTGTGCCACCAGGGAAGCCCGATATTTTGTATTTTTTCAATCAGTTGTCTCTTCTTTCATTTCTGATTTTATTTGAGCCTCTTTTTTTTTTTTTTTGGTGAGTCTAGCTAAAGATTTGTCAACTTTATTTCAAAGAACCAGCTCTTAATTTTTTTTTTTAAAGAAGATGTTGGGGGTAGGAGTTTAGTAATTTATTTATTTATTTTTGCTGTGTTAGGTCTTCGTTTCTGTGCGAGAGCTTTCTCTAGTTGTGGCAAGCGGGGGCCACTCTTCATCGCGGTGCGTGGGCCTCTCACTATCGCGGCCTCTCTTGTTGCGGAGCACAGGCTCCAGACGCACCAGCTCTTAATTGCATTGATCTTTTTGGTTGCCTTTTCAGTCTCTATTTCGTTTATTTCTCCTCTGATCTTTGTTATTTACTTCTTTCTACTAACTTTGGGCTTCATTTATTCTTTTTCTAGTTCCTTAAGGTAAAAAATTAGATTGTTTGAGATTTTTGTCGTTTCTTGAGGTAGGCATGAATCACTATGAACTTCCCTCTTAGAACCACTTTGCTGCATGCCATAAATGTTGAAATGTTTTATTTCCATTTTCACTTGTCTCAAGGTATTTTTTTAATTTCTCTTTTGATTTCTTACTTGACCTATTGGCTATTTAGTCACCTGTTTTTTTTTTAAACATCTTTATTGGGGTATAATTGCTTTACATTGTTGTGTTAGTTGCTGCTGTATAACAAAGTGAATCAGCTATATGTATACATATATCCCCATATCCCCGCCCTCTTGCGTCTCCCTCCTACCCTCTCTCTCCCACCCTCTATGTGGACACAAAGCACTGAGCTGATCTCCCTGTGCTATGCAGCTGCTTCCCACTACCTATCTGCTTTACATTTGGTAGTGTATATATGTCAGTGCCACTGTCTCACTTTGTCTCAACTTACCCTTCCCCCTCCCCGTGTCCTCAGGTCCATTCTCTACATCTGCATCTTTATTCCTGTCCTGCCCCTGGGTTCTTCAGAACCATTTTTTCCCTTTAGATTCCATGTATATATATTAGCATACGGTATTTGTTTTTTTCTTTCTGACTTACTTCACTCCATATGACAGACTCTAGGTCCATCCCCCCCACTACAGATAACTCAATTTCGTTTCTCTTTACGGCTAAGTAATATTGCATTGTATATATGTGCCACATATATAAAGAAGAATGGATATCTTCTTTATCCATTCATCTGTCGATGGACATTTAGGTTGCTTCCATGTCCTGGCTATTGTAAATAGTGCTGCAGTGAACGTTGTGGTACATGACACTTTTGAATTATGGTTTTCTCAGGGTACATGCCCAGTAGTGGGATTGCTGGGTCATATGGTAGTCCTATTTTTAGTTTTTTAAGGAATTTCCATACTGTTCTCCATAATGGGTGTATCAATTTACATTCCCACCAACAGTGCAAGAGCGGTCCCTTTTCTCCACGCCCTCTCCAGCATTTATTGTTTGTAGATTTTTTGACGATGGCCATTCTGACTGGTGTGAGGTGATACCTCATTGTAGTTTTGATTTGCGTTTCTCTAATGATTAGTGATGTTAAGCATCCTTTCATGTGTTTGTTGGCAATCTGTATATCTTCTTTGGAGAAATGTCTATTTAGGTCTTCTGCCCATTTTTGGATTGGATTGTTTGTTTTTCTGTTATTGAGCTGCGTGAGCTGCTTGTATATTTTGGAGATTTATCCTTTGTCAGTTGCTTCATTTGCAAATATTTTCTCCCATTCTGAGGGTTGTCTTTTCATCTTGTTTATGGTTTCCTTTGATGTTCAAAAGCTTTTAAGTTTCATTAGGTCCCATTTGTTTATTTTTGTTTTTATTTCCATTTCTTTGGGAGGTGGGTCAAAAAGGATCTTGCTATGATTTATGTCATGGAGTGTTCTGCCTGTGTTTTCCTCTAAGAGTTTTATAGTGTCTGGCCTTACATTTAGGTCTTTAATCCATTTTCAGTTTGTTTTTGTGTATGGTGTTAGGGAGTGTTCTAATTTCATTCTTTTACATGTAGCTGTCCAGTTTTCCCAGCACAACTTATTGAAGAGGCTGTCTTTTCTCCATTGTATATTCTTGCCTCCTTTATCACAGATAAGGTGACCATAGGTGCATGGGTTTATCTCTGGGCTTTCTATCCTGTTCCATTGATATATAGTTCTGTTTTTGTACCAGTACCATACTGTCTTGATTACTGTAGCTTTGTAGTATAGTCTGAAGTCTGGGAGCCTGATTCCTCCAGCTCTGTTTTTCTTTCTCAAGATTGCTTTGGCTATTCAGGGTCATTTGTGTTTCCATACAAATTGTGAAATTTTTCTTCTAGTTCTGTGAAAAATGCCATTGGTAGTTTGATAGGGATTGCATTGAATCTGTAGATTGCTTTGGGTAGTATAGTCATTTCACAACGTTGATTCTTCCAATCCAGGAACATGGCGTATCTCTCCATCTGTTTGTATCATTTTTAATTTCTTTCATCAGTGTCTTACAGTCTTCTGCATACAGGTCTTTTGTCTCCTTAGGTAGTTTTATTCTTAGGTATTTTATTCTTTTTGTTGCAATGGTAAATGGGACTGTTTCCTTAATTTCTCTTTCAGATTTTTCATCATTAGTGAATAGGAATGCAAGTGATTTCTGTGCATTGATTTTGTATCCTACAACTTTACCAAATTCATTGATTAGCTCTAATAGTTTTCTGGTAGCATCTTCAGGATTCTCTATGTATAGTATCATGTCATCTGCAAACAGTGACAGTTTTACTTCTTTTCTGATTTGGATTCCTCTTATTTCTTTTTCTTCTCTGATTGCTGTGGTTAAAACTTGCAAAATTTTGTTAAATAATAGTGGTAAGAGTGGGCAACCTTATTTTGTTCCTGATCTTAGTGGAAATGGTTTCAGTTTTTCACCATTGAGGACAATGTTGGCTGTGGATTTGTCATATATGGCCTTTATTATGTTGAGGTAAGTTCCCTCTATGCCTGCTTTCTGGAGAGTTTTTATCATAAATGGGTGTTGAATTTTGTCAAAAGCTTTTTCTGCATCTGTTGAGATGATCATATCTTTTTTTTTTTTTTTTTTTGTGGTACGTGGGCCTCTCACTGTTGTGGCCTCTCCCGTTGTGGAGCACAGGCTCCAGACACGCAGGCTCAGCGGCCATGGCTCACGGGCCCAGCCGCTCCGCGGCATGTGGGATCTTCCCGGACCGGGGCACGAACCTGTGTCCCCTGCATCAGCATGCGGACTCTCAACCACTGCACCACCAGGGAAGCCCGAGATGATCTTATCTTTGTTTATCCTTCAGTTTGTTAATATGGTGTATCGCATTGATTGATCTGAGTATACTGAAGAATCCTTGCGTTCCTGGGATAAACCCCACTCGATCATGGTGTATGATCCTTTTAATGTGCTGCTGGATTCTGTTTGCTAGTATTTTGTTGAGGATTTTTGCATCTTTCATCAGTGATTGGCCTGTAGTTTTCTTTTTTTGTGACATCTTTGTCTGATTTTGGTATCAGGGTGATAGTGGCCTTATAGAATGAGTTTGGGAGTGTTCCTCCCTCTGCTATATTTTGGAAGAGTTTGAGAAGGATAGGTGTTAGCTGTTCTCTAAATATTTGATAGAATTCGCCTGTGAATCCATCTGGTCCTGGGCTTTTGTTTGTTGGAATTTTATTTTATTTTTTTTTGCGGTACATGGGCCTCCCACTGTTGTGGCCTCTCCCGTTGCGGAGCACAGGCTCCGGACGTGCAGGCTCAGTGGCCATGGCTCACGGGCCCAGCCGCTTCGCGGCATGTGGGATCTTCCCAGACCGGGGCACAAACCCATGTCCCCTGCATCGGCAGACGGACTGTCAACCACTGTGCCACCAGGGAAGCCCCTTGTTGGAATTTTTTTTTTTTTAACATCTTTATGGAATATTTTTAATCACAGTTTAAATTTCAGTGCTTGTGATTGGTCTGTTTATGTTTTCTATTTCTTCCTGGTTCAGTCTCGGAAGGTTGTGCTTTTCTAAGAATTTGTCCATTTCTTCCAGGTTGTCCATTTTATGGGCATACAGTTGCTTGTAGTAATCTCTCATGATCCTTTGTATTTCTGCAATGTCAGTTGTTATTTCTCTTTTTTCATTTCTAATACTGTTGATTTGAGTCCTCTCCCTTTTTTTCTTGATGAGTCTGGCTAATGGTTATTCAATTTTGTTTATCTTCTCAAAGAACCAGCTTTTAGTTTTATGATCTTTGCTATCATTTCTTTCATTTCTTTTTCACTTATATCTGATCTGATCTTTATGATTTCTTTCCTTGTGCTAACTTTGGGGGGTTTTTGTTCTTCTTTCTCTATTGCTTTAGGTGTAAGTTTAGGTTGTTAATTTGAGATTTTTCTTGTTTCTTGAGGTATGATTGTATTGCTGTTAATTTCCCTCTTAGAACTGCTTTTACTCCATCCCATAGGTTTTGAGCCATCGTATTTTCATTGTCATTTGTTTCTGGTATTTTTTTAATTTCCTTTTTGATTTCTTCAGTGATTTCTTGGTTACATAGTAGCGTATTGTTTAGCCTCTATGTGTTTGTATTTTTTACAGTTTTATTCCTGTAATTAGTATCTAGTCTCATAGCGTTGTGGTTGGAAAAGATACTTGATACGATTTCAGTTTTCTTAAATTTACCAAGGCTTGATTTGTGACCCGGGATACAATCTATCCCGGAGAATGTTCCATGAGCACTTGAGAAGAAAGTGTATTCTGTTCTTTTTGGATGGAATGTCCTATAAATATCAATTAAGTCCATCTTGTTTAATGTATCATTTAAAGCTTGTGTTTCCTTATTTATTTTCATTGTGGATGATCTGTCCATTGGTGAAAGTGGGGTGTTAAAGTCCCCTACTATTATTGTGTTATTGTCAGTTTCCCCTTTTATGGCTGTTAGCAGTTGCCTTATGTATTGAGGTGCTCCTGTGTTGGGTGCATATATATTTATAATTGTTACATCTTCTTGAATTGATCCCTTGATCGTTACGTAGTGTCCTTCTTTGTCTCTTGTAAAATAGTCTTTATTTTAAAGTCTGTTTTGTCTGATGTGAGAATTGCTACTCCAGCTTTTTTTTGATTTCCATTTGCATGGAATATCTTTTTCCATCCCCTCACTTTCAGTCTGTATGTGTCCCTAGGTCTGAAGTGGGTCTCTTGTAGACAGCATATATACGGGTCTTGTTTTTGTATCCATTCAGCTAGTCTGTGTCTTTTGGTTGGAGCATTTAATCCATTTACATTTAAGGTAATTATCAATATGTATGTTCCTGTTACCATTTTCTTAATTGTTTGGGGTTTGTTATTGTAGGTGTTTTCCTTTTCTGTGTTTCCTGCCTAGAGAAGTTCCTTTAGCATTTGTTGTAAAGCTGGTTTGGTGGTGCTGAATTCTCTTAGCTTTTTTGCTTGTGTGTGAAGGTTTTAATTTCTCCGTCGAATCTGAATGAGATCCTTGCTGGGTAGAGTAATCTTGGTTATAGATTTTCCCTTTCATCACTTTAAATATGTCCTGCCACTCCCTTCTGGCTTGCAGAATTTCTGCTGAAAGATCAGCTGTTAACCTTATGGAGATCCCCTGTATGTTATTTGTTGCTTTTCCCTTGCTGCTTTTTTCTTTTTCTTTGTATTTAATTTTTGATAGTTTGATTAATATGTGTCTTGGCATGTTTCTCCTTGGATTTATCCTGTATGGGGCTCTCTGTGCTTCTTGGACTTGGGTGGCTATTTCCTTTCCCATGTTAGGGAAGTTTTCAACTCTAATCTCTACAAATATTTTCTCAGTCCCTTTCTTTTTCTCTTCTTCTTCTTGGACCCCTATAATTCGGATGTTGGTGCATTTAATGTTGTCCCTGAGGTCTCTGAGACTGTCCTCAATTCTTTTCATTCTTTTTTCTTTATTCTGCTCTGTGATATTTCCACTATTTTATCTTCCAGGTCACTTACCTGTTGTGCCTCAGTTATTCTGCTATTGATTCCTTCTAGAGACTTTTTAATTTCATTTATTGTGTTGTTCATCATTGTTTGTTTGCTGTTTAGTTCTTCTGGGTCCTTGTTAAACGTTTCTTGTATTTCCTCCATTCTATTTCCAAGATTTTGGGTCATGTTTACTATCAGTACTCTGAATTCTTTTCCAGGTAGACTGCCAATTTCCTCTTCATATGTTTGGTCTGGTGGGTTTTTACCTTGCTCCTTCATCTGCTGCATATTTCTCTGTCTTCTCATTTTGCTTAACTTACTGTGTTTGGGGTCTCCTTTTCACAGGCTGCAGGTTTGTAGTTCCTGTTGTTTTTGGTGTCTGCCCCCAGTGGGTGAGGTTGGTTCAGTGGGTTGTGTAGGTTTCCTGGTAGAAGGGCCTGGTGCCTGTGTTCTGGTGGATGAGGCTGGATCTTGTCTTTCTGGTGGGCAGAACCGTGTCCGGTGGTGTGTTTTGGGGTGTTTGTGAACTTAGTATGATTTTAGGCAGCCTCTCTGCTAATGGGTGGGGTTTTGTTCCCATCTTGCTAGTTGTTTGGTATGGGGTGTCCAGCCCTGGAGTTTGCTGGCCATTGAGTGGAGCTGGGTCTTACCATTGCGACGGAGTTCTCTGGGAGAGCTCTCGCCAATTGATATCATGTGGGGCCAGGAGGTCTCTGGTGGTCCAATGTCCTGAACTTGGCTCTCCCACCTCAGAGGCTCAGGCCTGACCTCCGGCCAGAGCACCAAGACCCTGTCAGCCACATGGCCATGTACGTGGGGAGTTTCTTGCTTTTTGGGAAGTCTGAGGTCTTCTGCCAGCATTCAGTAGGTGTTCTGTAGGAGTTGTTCCACATGTAGATGTATTTTTGATGTATTTGTGGGGAGGAAGGTGATCTCCACATCTTATGCCTCTGCCATCTTGAAGGTCCTCTCAGTCACCCTGTTTTTTGTTTTTGTTTTTTTTAACTTATTTTTAAATTGTGAGGTTTCTGCATTTTGTAACCACATCCCCTTACCCTTGAAAACGTGAGGTCAAACCTTTAGGAATAATAATGAGATGGTTGTTAAATTTCTTTGCCTCCATTACAGTCCCTTCAGTTCACCCTCTAAACATCCATAAGTAGCATTGATTGAGTCTGCCCCCAGGCTAATATATCTTCCCCAAACAGTTTGTTCAAAATCTTTGTTCAAAATCAAGCCATTCAAAGTGCTCTGTAAAGTGAGAGGCATTATAAGGACTCAAATATAAGGTGACTCCTCCTTTTCTGAGGAATAATTTGAGGAACACATCTTACTGTACATTCAGTGACAAGTGGAACTTTAGAGCCACACTTTCTAGGTCAATAGCCGTATTAAAAGCCTTCATAGAGAACAGTGATGCAGCTTGTGTGCCTGAGGCCTAGCCATGGAGAAGCCCTCTGCTTCTCCCGGGGTCAATTTTTTGTGTAACTCTTCAGAGTATCTCATATTGTCATTCGCTGCTTTCCCATTTTTAACAGAGATAGAATAATAGCAGTAGATGAGAGGAAAGCTTTGCTAAATGTGGATAAGCCTGCAAGATAGTTTAAAGCAGGGGTTGGCAAACTATGGCCCATGGGCCAAGTCCAGCTCACCGCTTGCTTTTGTAATTAAAGTTTTGTTGGGAACACAGCCACGTGCATTTATTTACCTATTGTCTATGGCTGCTTTCATGCTGTGATAGTAGCACATTGAGTAGTTGTGACAGAGACTGGTCCAGACTGAAAACCTAAAAATACTGACTCTCTGGCCCTTTCCAGAAGAAAATTGCTGATCCCTGATTTAAAACATAATCACTGAGTCAGCAGATCTGGGTTCTGTTCTTGGCTCTGACACTTACTGGTTGTGTGATTTGGGGCCAGTTACTCAATCTCTCTGAGCATCAGTGTCCTCCCTTAAAATGGTGATAACATCGGGTTTCCCAAGGTGAAAAGGAAGTATTTAGAATGGTATCTGACACATAGCAAGCACCCGTTAGATATTAGCCTGCTATTATCATTGTTGTTCTCATGGTGATGTTATTCTTCGTGATTGCACCTTCTTTCTCTCAACATGCATTAAATGGTCACTAATAGGTTTAAGTGTTTTGTTTTCCCGAAGGAGAGGAGACATAAGGGACCAGGTGGAGCCCCACCTGAAGCTTGGGTTTCTCTATCCTTTTCCAGGTCTCACTTACCTTGATGACCTGCTGCCCAAACTTTGGGCGTTTATCTGTGAACTGGGGCCCCACGGAGGGTTAAAGCTCTTCTTGGAATGCCTCAACAATGACACTGAAGAGTCTAAGCAGCTCTTGGCCATGCTGATGCTGTTCTGTGACTGTTCCCGGCACCTCATCACGTAGGTTGACTGCTGTGGGGCTGAATTCCTTTCCTAGAATGTGGAGAGACCAAATTACAGTGTCAGCAAGGAAGCATTTGTTAATGTGATTACTGCAAGCATTTGGACCTGTCATTAGAAGAATTAGACAAGACATTTACAAAGTGGGTGGCACTTAGTAGGGATTCAGCAGTTGTTAGTTCCCATCCTTTCAGGAGAGCTGGGTCATTACCACTTATGTGGGCTTTGGGGTCTTCTAGAGCTCGGTTCAAATCACACCTCGGCTGTTTACTCACTGTGCTAGGTAGTTAATTGGAAAATTCCAGAGCCAGTGTGCAGAACCTGGCTCAGCCACTCACTGAGACACCCTGGTCCAGAGGGGAAGGGGCTCCACCTCTCTGGGCCTCAGTTTCCTCATCTATAGATAGGAGTTCATAGCACCTACCTCTTAGCCGTGTGGGAAGGTACAGAAGAGATCAGTGATAGGCATAGTCCCAGGCACCGGCAGCAGTCAGTATGTGTTGGCTGTTATTCTTACAACTGTTGTCAAGCTGACCCTGGGCAAGTTGCTTAACCTCTCTGAGCCTCAGTTTCCTCAACACTGGAATGGAGACAATATTACCAATCTGATAGGGAGTAAATGAGAAAAGGAATGTCAAGTACCTAGTACAGTGCCTGGCACAGTGAGAAATTAACAAATGTTAGTCCCATTCAGTTCCTTTTCTTTAAGCTTATGTGTCTACTTGAGTATTTGGTATTCTTTTAATTCCACTTTTTCCCAAAAGGTTGGTGAAGAATTGTAAGATAGAATGGACCTCAGGAAGTTATATTCGGTCTGGGAGAGATTGGCAGGAGGGGATTAGGGGTATGTAGGTGGCGGATTGGGTATGAGTCATGGAGGGAGGGCCCAGTGAGTAGTTAGAGGGGAGAGCAGGGGTCTTTGGCTGCTGGTGACACCCCCTTAATTGCCTGGTCAAGGGTGACCCAAGAGTGAGTCAGGCTCTAAAGTGAATAGAGCAGTTATAGGAGATTTTCAGATAGAGCTGCATCTTATGGTTCATTTATTCATATATTCTTTCAGACATTTATTCATTCACCCTCAAATACTTATCAAGCACTTACTCAGTGCCCCTAGTGTCTGTTACAGATGCAGAATAAGATTCCACAACTTCCCTCAGTAGACACAGACTCTCAGTCAAGATTCCTTAATAATTCAGACATGAATTCATAAGCAGTGTCACAGTCAGATTCTAAGAAAAGGGTAGAGCAGAACGTGTCGTTTCTTTCCTTTCTCAATTGTATTTTTTAACTTCTTACTATAGACAATTTCAAATAAATAGAAAGTGGAAAGAATAGTATAATGAACCTTCACGTACCTGTCACCAATTTCATTAGTTAGTTATTGACTCATGGCCACTCTTGCTTCATCTATACCTCCACCCACCCTTCCATCATATCCTTTTACCTGTAAATTTTATCTAACAGAGCTTATTTCTTAAAATTATTTTGTCTAGTATGAGGAATAGATCTTTTTTTTCCCCTTCTTTTTAGTGGGAAATTATGAATAATTTTCTGTCTGACTTAGGATCCTTGATGACATTGAAGTTTATGAAGAACAGATTTCATTCAAACTAGAAGAACTGGTCACGATCTCCTCTTTTCTGAATTCCTTTGTGTTTAAGATGATCTGGGATGGAATCGTAGGTAAGGTAAAGATGTCAGCCGTTGTTTAATTGCTGCTACACATGGGAAGTCTAGAGTCTATAACATCAGCTGCTTCTTAGCCTTGTTGTCCATCAAAGTTAATTCAAAATGCACATTTATTCACATAGTTAGAAGTTTTATTTCTCCACTCTTTATGACCCCTTAAGATAGTAGTGTGGTTATGGAAGTCTTACTCTCCCAGGCATCCTTGAGGATTTACATGTGTGTGTGAAGGATTATTCATGATTAATTTTGCCCTGAAACTCCTTTTGATTCTTTGAGTTGATTTTCATGAAGATAAAACACGTGCCTGGTCCCACTTCAAGTTAGAGTCTACCTCCTGAAGTGTTTCCAGTCGATCAGCACCAAACCCCTTAGATTAAAAGGTCCTTTGTATGACATACAAGTGGAAGGCAGCACGAGTGATTGTGTCTGAGACATTCCCGGGTCCCACAGGCCCTTAGAATGTACCCAGGGAGCCTTTTAATCCTGTTGATTCCATGTAACGTTCAGCATGAGGGAGACGAAGAACTGCTGGGCCTCAGGGCTGATGAGAGGAGACTCGGGCTATCCTCCTGTCCCCTCCAGTTCTGAGCAGCTCCGAGACTGTGGCTCTCCTGGTTGTTTTCCCCACAGAGAATGCCAAGGGTGAGACCTTGGAGCTGTTCCAGTCCGTCCACGGGTGGCTGATGGTGCTCTACGAGCGGGACTGCCGGCGGCGCTTTGCCCCCGAGGACCACTGGCTGCGCAAGTGAGCTCGGGGTGGGAAGGGGGTTTACGGAGGCTGGAGTCCCTCTGTCTTGCCGCTGGGACCATTGTGGCCTGATGCTCAGCACTTATGTTTTAGGGCAGAGAGGACTTGGTCCGTCTTCTTCATCTTGTCCTTTCATCTGCATATGTCCCTATAAAGCACCTGTCAGGACAGGTCACCTCGCAGTTGCTTCTGTTAGGACACAGTACGCTGAAGATGATTAGAGCTCAGTGTTGGCAGCCAGAGCTCGCATTGAGCAGATGTTTCACATGCAAACTGGAAAGAAAAGTTCTTTCAGCTGAACTAAGCAACAGGTTATGATCATTAAATGGCAGTTTTTATGAGCAGAATTAGCGGGATAAAAACCACAGCTAGGTTTGTTGGGGGGTTGGGTACGGAAATCCTCTTGCAACAACTAAACATAAGATCGTGTCTGCCTTTTTTTAATCAATGACAGATCAACTCTTATGTAACTATTGAAGTTGTGGCACTAGAATAGAGATTAGCAGACTTTTTCTGTAAAGGGCCAGACAGTAGATATTTCAGGCTTTGCAAACCAGACAGTGTCTGTTGCACCTCCTCAACTCTGCCATTGTAGTGCGAAAGCAGCTAGAGACAGTACCTAATGAATGGGTATGACTGTTCCATTAAAATTTTATTTACAAAAATGGGCGGCAGGCTGGATTTGACCCATAGGCTGTAGCTGGCCAGCCCTGCACTAGAGGATGGTTTTCTTGTTCTTTATCCCAAATTCATGTCTTTGTTTTTAAGGGATCTCAAACCTAGTGTGCTCTTCCAGGAACTTGACAAGGACAGAAAACGGGCTCAGCTGATCCTGCAGTACATCCCGCACGTCATTCCTCACAAAAACGTGAGTTGCACTCAGAGCTGGGGTCCTCCCACCAAGTTCCTGACTGTCCATTTTTGTTATCGCGATTATTAGAAATGAATAAAAACGATCATTCAGTAAACACAGATGCTGACTGGCTCCTATGCTGTTGCAGCTGTTATGCCAGGTGCTGGGGGTGCAGAGATTGAAGACAGTGTGAACTGTCCATTTGGCTAGTGTGGGGTGGATGCTATGGGGATGGATGCCGTGGGCACCCAGGGCAGGGGCTCAGGAGAAGACTCCACAGGTAGTCGGACTGTGCTTGCGGGCCCAAGGTGAGAGAGAATGTGGTGCCAAGGGAGAGCCGGGTGGAGTCAAGAAATGAAGCTGAGGAGGTTCGTAGAAGCTGGAGCAGGAAGGGCCTCGTAACCCAAGGGTGGGAGCGTGGATTTTGTCCAGAGCCATCGGAGTTTTTAGCTGTGGAGGCACCTGGTCAGAACTCTGCTTTAGAAAATTCCTTCTGGCCATCGCCTGAAGGACTGGCGAGAGGCAGGTGTCATGGCCAACTGGCCTGAACTCGGGTGGGCCCACGGGAGTAGAAAGACAATGACATCAAGAGATTCTGAAGGAGGTAGCACCTCCGGGCCTTGAAGAACGATGGCACTCCGGGGGAAGGAGAGGAGGAATTCAGAGCATGCTCAGGTTTCTGACTTGGGGGCCTGGCTGCTCGAGAGGGTCATTCCCAGAGGTGGGGGCACAGGCAGGAGCGGGACTGGGAAGAGCCGGGAGCAGGCGACGTGTCTGCGGCTCCTCGAGGGTCTGGAGTGCAGGAGAGAGGACGGGGCTGGAGGTGGACTCGACATGCGGACGGCTTGCGACCTCCTCAGTGCATTCATGCATGAGGCTGAGGTGGTCAGGGGGCCAGCGGGAGTGAGCAGACCGGGGACGGAGGCCAGAGCCCTGCACGGGGAGAGGAGTGATCAGAGGAAGGAAGAAAACCGGGGTGTGTGGCATACAGAGCCACGGGGCGTGAGAGCCTTGGGAAGGGCCAGGTGCTGCGGCAGGGGCGCCCGGGAGATGAGGGGAGTCCCTGGTGTGTCGTGAGCGCTCCAGAAATGTCTGCTCCTTCGGGGGGAGGCTCCTTAGAACCCACAGGTGCCCTTTCCTTTCTCTCCTGACTTACTTAGTCCTCCTCACTGTTCTCTGGTATTGTCTTGACCTTGATGTCATACTTGTGGCTGCCCTTCTTTACTTCCCCTCAAGCAGCGGTTCACAAACATGTGGCCGTTTAAATTCTTACTGCGCCTGACAGCAGAGCCTCTCAGAAGGCTTAGACAGAACTAAGCCTCTCATGGAGATGACTTAGTCGCGCGCCCTCTATGCGTGAGCGCCTTCAGCGGCATCCCTGCCCCTGCCTCAGATAGAGGATGCGCAGCTTTGCAAAGCAGGCCATTGCATGGCTTCTGTCTTCCCAGTGGTGGAACATCCTTCCTTGTCTTACACAATCTACTTCCCTGTAACTTCTACCCTTTGGTCCTTGAACAGCCACTAAAAGTGGATGGTGTCATCTTCTGCGGTTTGCTTTCTGGGTGGTCTGTTTTCCAAGGGTGGTGCCCTTCCCTTCTCCAGCCAGTCCTCATTTGAAGTGGGTTCCAGCCCTTCACCTCGTGGGTCTAGTCCAGGTTGGTGGAATCTGACTTAAAGTGCGGCTCCTCGCCCCGTTCCTGGGTGTCTGACTTCAGCCCTGGCCCACAGCGTCTGCTCTGGAATCTCCACTCTGTGTGTCTGCAGTTAACAAACGGTGCGCTGCGGCACCCCGGTTGCTACAGGATATTTTAATTTTTTGAGGGAAACACAGTGAAATCTGTTGGGCACCGTGTGAAGTACTTGCTTGAGTTCACAGCGTCAGCGTTAAATTCTGCTCCATTCTTCTTGATGATGTCCTATTTGCTAAGCTGGGTTTTAAAAAAATGAAATTAAAATATTTTAAATTTCAATTTATGCGTGTTTTTTAAATACAGCTACTAAGTTCTTAGGACATAAACACTTATTAAGTTGTTAGGACTTAACTGTCTACTAAATGGAACTGTTAGGTATTTCTTTTGACCTAAGATTGCAGTAAGAAATATTACTGAGCCGTTAGGGGTGCTGAGAACAGGAAAGTCTGGGAAGCTCTGGGTTTAGCTGACCTGACTTAAGAGTCCAGGCTGTATGGTAATCCTCACCAAGGGCGGGGTGGGGGCGCTTAAGATCTACGTCATGAAGATTATGAGCCATTCGTCCTTGGCTCATAAATCTATTGCCTCCCTTGGGAAAATAGGGCCCTTCTTCATCTTCTGGCCCCTGTCCTGCTCCTGTGATGGCACCAGCAGGCCTGGGATAGTGTCTGAGGCTTGGCGTGTTTTCTGTGTCTCGGGCTTCCCCTCTCTCTTCACGGCGTGTGTGCTGTTCTCTTCCGGTGACGTTCTTACTGGGGCATACAGGGGGTGAAAGCCTCTCTCCAGGCCTGCGTTGTCTCTCTCATCTGTTACTGTTATGCCATCTGCCCTAGACACCGAACCTCTCCCTCATTCTTGATCCCACCTGAGTGGGTGGCTTATAGTGCCTTTATTGCTTTCCTTAATATTTTTAAAAGTTTCAGCTCTGCCTGGTTCACACACGCAGCACTTCATCCTCTGCACTCTCTTATGTTGCTTTTACATGTTTACGTGCAGTTCATCTCCTGACTGGTACTGAAGGCCTCCCTCCCTCCCTCCCTCCCTCCCTCCCTCCCTCCTCTCTCTCTCTCTCTCTCTCTCTCTCTCTCTCTCTCTCTCTCTCTCTCTCTCTCTCTTGCTTTGGCCTAGAAGGCCTAGGGCCACGTGTGGTGGGTAGGGGTGGGTAGTGTGGTGGTCTGTGCATGGGCCCTGGTCCCCCGTGCACCAGCTGTGTGACCTTGCATGACAGTTTCCTCATCTGCAAAGTGGGATGATGATCCTTACCTAGATGTCCACTGTGCTCACTGAGGTCTCCTAGCCCCTTGAGAGCTGGTGAAAGTTACCCCAAACCTTCTTCCCTGCCCCACAGAAATCCAGAGCCCCATCCAGTCTTTCTGCAATTCATGGGAGGCCGGCAATCTTGTGGTCACCTCTGTAGTTCTGCCTCTGTGTCCGCTGTCTCTGCTCCATATAGTATTAACCTTGACAGGAGGCTTATCTTCTGCCTCAAGTTCCACAAGACAGCACCCCTTGTACAGGTGATCGTGCTAAAGACTTGGGGGTCACGGGAAGCAGTCATGCCACATAGCCCCCCGTGAGTTAAATACCTGTGCTTGTCTCCAGCTCCCCAGCACAGAAGGCAGAGGCGAGAGTCCCCGGCATGTGCATCTCCAGCCACCCTCGCTGTCCTCAGCCCGCGCTCTCCCTTCTGCGTTGCCAAGGAGCCCCGAGAGCTTGTGCTGTTTTTCAGGGCACTTCAGTCCTAGTTTCTAGACTTGTAAACCAGCCACATGGCACCCCTTCGCTGACTAGTGCCTCCACTGAGCACATCCCCCATCTCAGGAGGTTGTCGGCAGTGGCTTTTTCTGTCACCTTATTTACTTCAGGGAGCTAATAGAATGATCAAATGAAAATGCAGTAGCCTCCCCTCGTGTATAGTTAGCTCTTATTACTACTGTTATTACTAGTGGCTGTTACTACTTATTACTACTGTTATTACTAGTGGCTGTTACTATTTATTACTACTGTTATTACTAGTGGCTGTTATTTTTTGTATTTAACAATGCTCTTGACTTTGGGGAGATGTCCGTTTTTCAGAAAAACAGCTGAGGTTGGAGTTATTCGTTCATTCCGCTGACATGATTTGAGTGCTATTACAGGATGGGGCCAAAGGTCAATGCTCTCCTAAAGGAGCCTGTCAGAATCTTGAGAATGCAAGAGGGTTCTATTTAAATGATACTTGAGAAATATTACTGGTGGGACTGCGATGTGCTTGAGGAGACAGAGGAGGCAGGTAGAAAGGTCAGGGACCTTTATACTGTAGGGTCATTTACACGTTTCTGACAGCAAAATATATATATCTTTGAAATGTTTCTGTGTTTTAAATTCATGCTATTGATTTCCTCTAAAGCAAGCACGGCTATATAAAGCACCCTCTGTAATGCGTGCGGCCGCAAGGTTTTTACGGTGGATTATTGACTGAACAAGGAGAATGATTTTTCTCCCAGACTGTTCTTAGCTGGGCTCTGGCTGCAGCCAGACCACTCTTTCTGGAACCTTTCCCCTTGGCATGTATTCAGCTATATTTCTAATTCCCAAGAGCATTTGGGGGGAAGTTTACTGTCCTCACAAAACACTTCTAACCTGTAGCACACATCAAAGCATCCCATTCTGGGAGCCTCTCACGTGCTTACATTTCATTAATTTTGTACAGTGTGTTTTAGGGGATCCTCAGTTGTTGACCCCTTTATTGGTCTCACCTTTGCTCATTTCAGAGAGTTCTCCTGTTCCGAAACATGGTAACCAAGGAGAAGGAGAGACTGGGGCTTGTGGAAACCAGCTCTGCCTCCCCTCATGTCACTCACATTACCATCCGCCGGTCCCGGATGTTGGAGGTAAGAAGCCTGTTGCAAAGTGCGCTCTGTAAACCGTAGGGTTTCTAGTGGGTGACCTGTTGCCTCTGAACTGTTCTTATCACTCCTTGATCTAATGACACTGAAGCCAGGGCTGTGGGTGCAGGAAGGGCCTGTTTGTCCTGCCAGCTGCTCTGAGCACTGCTTGATTAAACATGCCCTCAGTTCTGGAGACCCCAGCGCAGCATTTCCCTCCCTTTACCCCACGAGGTGAGAGTGGCCAACACTCTGTGCCTCTGAAATGAGGACAGACACGCTTATACCTGTGCAGACTCTGTCTGTCCTGGCAGGCGCTTTGCCCAGCCGCCCAGCTGTGAGTGTGGAGGCTGGAGTGCGGGTGTTAAGTTACTGAGCCATCCTGGGAAATACATCAATCACAGAGCTACACGTTCTTTTTGGACATAAACTTAGGAGCTGCACGTGAAGTGGCCCACCTATGCCAAACCCAGCATCCAGGGTTCCTCCCATGCAGCGACTTTGTGTGACTTTGAAATAGGTGCCTGTCCTCAGGACACTGTCCTCTGTATGTCAGGAAGTTGTCATGATATGTTGATTTTGCTGGAACAAGACCCTGAACATTGTCATAATAAATGCACGCACCTGCAGTGTCTGCATCGTGCCTGCCACACGCTCCTCCGGCATTGTGCAGCGTATGTGCGCGTGTGGTGATTGAGTCCCGTGTCCCCATTCCCAGGAGCGGCTTGGCTTCGTTGATATGCCCATGCTTGCTCTCTTGCCTTTCATCACACTCCAGCCACAGTTCCTCATCGGAATGTTCTGCAGCGTAGAACAGTCAGGGGATCCCGGACAGCCCGGGGCCGCATCGCCAGCCACCAGCAAACGGCATTGGCAGCAGCCCTTCCTCCCCACACGTTTTCATTTCTGCCTCGGGGCATTTGTGCTGTATTTGTCGCTCCTGGAGAACTTGTTTAAGTTCTCTGACCACTGGTGATTGACACTGAAAGCTGCCAGGGAAAGGCAGCAGGTGGTGAACAGATAATTTTGACATTCTCAAAACTAAGGATAAGAACTATAAGTGCCCCCAGGGGCCCTGCCAGTCATGGAGATGAGTAGCGCTCGCTGAGAGTGTCTTGGCACGGGGCGTTTTGTTTGCATGCTAAATGAATAGAAATATTCTCCACTTCCACTGTTTGCTCCCGTTTTTCTTGAAGCACAGCCCTTGGACTGACCTCACAAGTGAGTTGATAAATGACAACTGACAACCAGCCTCAGTGTTGGGGCTGGTGGAGAGCACATGCCTCTAAAAGAGGCCACCTGAGTATTGCCTTGTGGAGATTTGGGCTCTATAATGCTCCGGCTTGTTAAGAAAGGACCAAAATTTAGGGTTTTGTGTGAAATCCACAGATCCTTTGTGTTGTGAACTAGTCAGGTTTTGTAAAGTACCTGGAAGGTCAGATAACACCTGTCTGCCTATCAAATTCAACCTGCTGGCCACCAGTTTGCAACCTCTGCTTTGACTCAAAGGAAAAAAGGCCCAGCTGTGTTGTAGGAACTCACTTCTCCAGCACTTTCTTTGTTGGACCCAGATGCACCTTTCCTGTCTCTTAAACTCCTCCATCCCACCGTCCGTCATACCCACTCCCATGTGGCCAGCACAACGGGGAGTCTGGGTGGTGGAAACTGTGGTGTCTCCTGAGAGTGACAGAATCCCCGACACCCTCCTCGAGTGTCACTGGGAGATTTACCAGACACCCGCTTACCCTGGGCCAGCTTGTTTAAACACATCCCTCAGGGACGTCAAAGGAGGGATTTCTGTCTTAGATTTTAGGCAAAGTCCATTTTCCTCTTTACGTTCCATTGGGATAGATCCTGTCATGAAATTGATCACTGGTGTTCGTACTGAATTAGGAAGGAGAGAGGGTCATTGATTCAGTTACCCCAGTTCTCACGATTCAGTGGTTTGGGTATCAGAACTTGAGAGCCCAGTCGCCTTTGCTTGATTAGGACACAAGGGGGCATCAAAAAGCCGATGTTTGACCCATGATATCCTGGGCATTTATTCTGTCCCCTTGTTTATGGTTTGTACTGAAGGTGAGGCTTGTGTATTAGGCTTCCAGGTGATGGTCCAAAGTCCTGCAGGAAGGCCTCTCCTCACAGGGGTGAACGGGGGCCAGAACACCAGCACTGCAGAACTAGAAGGAGCTGTGGACACACCCTTGCTCATCCCTTTCCCCTCACCCCGTCAAAGGCAGGACTGAGGCCAGAGGAATTCAAGGTCACTCAGGTGTCAGTGACAGAGCTGGGCCTGGAAGCCAGTTCTCCCATTCCCCTTCAGTGTTCTGTGCATCCGCTCTTTGAGATGCAGAAAAGAAGAGGAACGCCCAGTCCCCCTTTCACCTTCCCCTGGGGCACAGATATAGAATTCTCCAGAGAGGGCAGTGGGGTGCAATAGGAAGTATGTCAGAGGAGGTGGGCAGCAAATTCCTCTCTACAGTGTTTCAAGGGGAGGCTAAAGTGGGGCTGACCCAGCAAAACTGAGATTTGAGTTCAGCAAACATTCCTGGAGCACCTGCCATGAGTTTGACCACTTGCTAAGAGCTTTCACATGGACCATCTCGTTTAATCTGCATGACTCTGACACACCTCCTAACACATGCTAAGGTTAGGGAGCCATCATTTTAAAGCAGAATGGAGGAAGTCCTGCAGGCAGGGGCATGTTAGAATTCTCTCCCCGTCCCCACTCAGTGCCAAGATAATTACCTTACATTTAGGCAGAATGATTGAAATGCTGCAGCAGCTGCCTGGTGACTCCCTGTTTTTCTCTCCTTTTTGTCTAACTTAATGATTTTCATATTTCATGTGCATAAAAAAGTACTTTTCAGGATTGTGCATTCAAAACCGTGTTCTTATTCCTTCAGGTGACTTAGGGGACTTCAGAGGTAGTTTTTTTCCCTGCTCACTAACTTTGGAACCTAACTCCTAAATAAGATGGGTAGCCACCATGGCACAGGCCTTTGCATCAGTAGGTGAGCACAATGAAAACACGATCGGCAGGAGGGCAGCAAGCGTTCCCCAAAACGGGTCTTGCCATACTGGCCTCATTTGCTTTGTGACAAGGAGCCAGACTGGCAGGTGAGTGGGTGCTGTGGAGATGGCCTGTCTGATGTCAGCAGAGCATCTGAGAGCACTGCACTTGTGCCTGAGGGGAGGAACGTGGGGTGGCCACAATAGGACATGGCAGCTGATTTGTAACCTGTTCTGTGACAGTATCTAAAGACATCGGTTTGACCCTGGTTATGGGGCCTCTCAGGCTGGGCCAAAGTACTCCCCCCTGGGCCCTATCGTGTTCTAAGCACGGTTTTTTATAATCACTGCTCTGAAATGAAAGCCTAAGCAGCTTGCCCGTCAGCACCCACCTGCCAGGAATACATTTGAGGACAGGCTCTGGAGCCGGGAAGGCCTCGACAGATCAGAATCAAGAGATAGACCGTGCACGATGATTTAGCAGGAGAGCTCCAGAGTCATGTCCTAGCTTTCTGGACAGCGAGACATACCCAGTGGCTGCGTGTCTCAAGGGAGCTGACCGCAAGCCGGAGGTGCTGAGGCCTCTCTTCCCACCGCTTCTGCCCTCCTCCAGGCCCAGCGGCACTCCTGGCACCCATCTCCCTGCTCCCTGCCATCCCTCTGCTTTGCTTCCAACAGAAAAATCTTCCTAAGACAGAAAGCCAGCCATGTGACTCTCTGCCTAAACTCTTCTGTGGCTCCCCAGCGCCCTCAGGATATAACCTGAATTTTCCAGCATGACTCACAGCCTTTCATGATCTGGGGAAAGGTACCAGGAGTTGAGTGGTGGGGGGGCTCCTCTGATTTTTCATCTTACAGCTTTCATCTTGTCTCAGCGTCTTCCGTCCTGTCTGATGACCGAGAGCTTGTCGTGACTCATCTTGTCTGATCTCTCCATCTCCTTGCTCTGCATCCTCCTGAGGGCAGCCTCCCCTTGCCAAAGAGTGGTAAAGTCACATCCCCAGAATGAGTTTTTCTTTTAACAGGCTGTCGTCTAGAAGCAGGTGAAAACTGCTGGCTCTCGTCATGCACCCGTGCATCCTGACACATTTAGTAATTACACTGGGAATGCTTCCCACAGAGGAGAGGGAGCTTTGAGGAGGGAGCCCTGAATTATGCAGAGGGCCTTGGCTTCCTAATGGGCGGTAATTCTGCCCTTGGCAGGACGGCTACGAGCAACTTCGGCAGCTCTCCCAGCACGCCATGAAGGGCGTCATCCGCGTGAAGTTTGTCAATGACCTCGGGGTGGACGAGGCAGGGATTGATCAAGACGGTGTTTTCAAGGAGTTCTTAGAAGAGATCATCAAGAGGGTGTTTGACCCAGCGCTCAACCTGTTCAAGGTATTTAAAGGGCACGAGAGCGTGGTTGACGGCAGCCAGATTCGAGGTGACAGATGAGAAGTGAAGGCCTTGCTTGTTGCAAGGCATTTAACTTCCCTGTCCCTACCCGACCTTTTGCCTTGCAGACGACCAGTGGGGACGAGAGACTCTACCCTTCGCCCACGTCCTACATTCATGAGAATTACCTGCAGCTGTTTGAGTTTGTGGGCAAGATGCTGGGGAAAGCTGTGTATGAGGTAGGCACGTTAAGAACCAGTGAACAGGAATGGAAAATAAAATGTTCTAAGTACTGTGGGCTTCGTATACATGTAAGTGATCAGGTACATAGTGGCAACTGCCTGTCACAAGGATAAAGGTGAGGAGAGAGGGACGGGAACCAGCACCAACCGTGTTCTTGTCAGTGAAGCGGGGATAGTAGAGCTACGTTATTGGGTTGCTGCAGGTGGTAAATGAGGTAATACAGGTAAACATCTCCCACGGTGGCTGGCAGCTGGTCACGGGGGAAGTCGGAGCTGCCATCCTCACTGTTATTAGGAGGAAGGGTGTCTGAGCTTCTGCTCCCGGTGTCATGGGGCCGGGGTGGTGTGGCCTTCTGCAGGCTCTGGGCGAGCCCTCCCAGCTCCTGGTCCCTCTCCCCTGAGAGCCCACCAACTGGCAGGACTGCTTCCAGGTGGCGCTTTACCCCCTGCCCTGAGGATCCTGCTCCCCAGGAAGGAAGTAACGCTCCAGCTTCAGCTCATCAGCAGCCTGTCCCTGTGGCCTCACAGTGGACTCCAGAGCCACAGGAGACCAGTCCCTCCCCAGCCTGCCTCACCCCCAGCGGCCGCCACCTGAGCAGTGCTCGTGTCACACCCATCACAAAGCCCAGGGAGGCCAGGATGCCTTCCAGAGGCAAAGAAGCTATAGCGGGCCAGGCTGAGAGAGGAGGTCATGTGGGGTGAACATACTCTCTAGTCCATCATTCTCTCTGTGTAAACAGCCCCGGTCCACGGCCTCAGCCCTTGCTGTGATGATGTCAGGTGCCCCATGTGAGTCCAAGCATCCTCCAGCCTCCTCCTGCCCTGGACTGGTTGGCCTGGGCTCATTCTCTGTGCTTCTGTTTCCACATCTGCAAAATGGAGACAATTTCTCAGTTGATTCCTCTTTTTTACAAACAAAACAAAACGAAAAAAACAAAAAAAAAAACCATGAGGCCCTGCCTGGGCATAGGCCGTGTTTTTCCTTTGAGCGTGTAGCTGTGATGAGACCCAGGAGAGGCTGGGCCAGCTGAAAAACACCACTTCCTCGCTTTGTAAATGTCCTCCCCCACTTCCTGGGCCTAGTCTCCGTCTCCTCCCTCTCTGGCAATAAGGACCTCCTGGGTCCTGATGAGGAGTGGCCTGTGTTAACTCACTTCACACTCGTCCTCAGGACAGGCCCGTTGTGGGGTTTGATTGGCTCTCCCTTCTCAGTCTCTCCAGCCCGCACACCTCTCTCCACCCAGTACAGTCTGTCTGAAGTTCCTGGCGTTGTGCAAGGGCTTCCGGGCTGTGTCCCTGCCTCCAGGCCACTCCCCACAGGAAGTACCCATGCGGAGAGCCCTCCCAGGGCTCCCTGCTGCCCTCTGGATAGAAACCAGACTCCAGGAGGCTTATGAGCTCTTCCTGATCTGCCCTGTTTGCCTCCCTGGCCTTCTCGCTCACCCCCTCCTTCACACCCCGTGCTGGGGCCAGACAGACCTGTGTTCCAGCCCTGGAGGGCACCTGTGCGCCTTGTACTAAAGGCCTCCTGCCCAGCTATCCCTTCCTCCTGGAAACTTCCCCCACCTTGTTCGTTTAACCCTTAAAACTGAGGCTCTTCTGGTCCCCGTTTACAGATGATAAAGCCAATGCCCCGTGGTCTAGCAGCAGCGGAGCTGAGGTGCGATCCCTGAGCTGTGCCGCTGCAAAGCCTGGGCCCTTAACCACTATGTGGTAATGTCCCCAGGAGGCGCTCGACTGTGTTTAGGTGGTAGGGATGTATCGCTCTCCAGATTGAAAATTTAGGAAGTCTAGAGATGTCATTGGCGCCCTCGGAGCCCCATCTGCAGCCCGAGCCGCCCTGGATGAGATCACCGAGACAGGCTGCTGGGCAGCAGGTGGCAGCTCCTGTCTCCTCTCTGGCAGGGAATTGTGGTGGACGTGCCCTTTGCATCCTTCTTCCTGAGCCAGCTGCTCGGGCACCACCACAGTGTCTTCTACAGCTCTGTGGATGAACTGCCTTCTCTGGATTCCGAGTTCTATAAAAACCTCACTTCCATTAAGGTCAGTGTGGAAGGCGGCATGGCTTAGCTGAGTGCCGGTGTGAACTCAGCCAAGTGACGCCCCGTGGGGTTCAGCTCTACCCCGTCGTCGTGGGGTGGAGTGGGATTTCCTGCTGTGGTGAAGTGGCACACTCCTTAGCCACTGCAGGGCCTCGTGTCCCTGCCTGAGCACTTCCTCCCGGGACTGATGCTCACAGCCTCCTTCCTCCAGGTGGCGAGTGGCCCACAGCCTCCTTCCTCCAGGTGGCGAGTGGCCTTTTCCTTTGTTTCAAGTTGTACGGCAGCCACGGTGGTAGCTGCCCAAGCCGATGTCATGGGCGGGGAGTGTTAAAACCTTCAAGGATGTAGCACTCCTTGGCCCCTACATTGTCCCTTTCTCTGTTGCTTTAGCGGTACGATGGGGACATTGCTGACTTGGGCCTGACACTGTCATATGATGAGGATGTCATGGGTCAGGTAGGTGGGCCTCTGGCTGAACCTTGTTCCCCCTCCCCACTTTGGCTTCCTAAGACCTGCCCTAGTCTGGGTGTTTTCCCCAGGAGACCCACAGACTGGGGCTGTGTCTGTCTGTCTGTCCACCCTTCTCCTCTGCCTCCCCAGCCCCTTTGCCACCCTGCCAGGAGGGAGGGCGCTCCCCTCCCCTTCCCAGCTGACCTGGCCTTGGCCTGCTCGCCACCCAGAGAGCTCCCACCGAGACCCTGCTCTGCTTCCAGGGCACTTTGGGGTCATTTCTGATGGAAGCTGTGACTCCTACTTTGTACACTGCCTTTCGTTACCATGGTGAGGATTAGCTGTTCCAGAGGATCATGACTGAGACATGGGGAAGGAACCACCTGACAGGGTGTGCCTCTAACAGAACCCTGTCCTTGCTCCTCCTCGGCATGGAGAGCAGAGCCGGGAAAAAAGACCCTTGAAGTTGTGGCAGCAGAGGGGCTTCCCCCGGACTTTCTCTGTCCTGATTTTCCTTGCAGGGCTCCCAGTCCCTCCATGTGCATCCCCGGACCCCTGCATGAGCCCCAGTGTGCATGTGGTGTTAGGGCCGCTCTGGAGCTCGTAGTACAGGACCGACTTCCCAGGGCCTCAGCGAGGTCACTCAGTCTCCCTGAGCCACACTTTCCTTATCTCAACAAATACCATTTGCCGAATTAGTCCTTGCTGGGACCAGTGTCACCAGACGCCCTCTAGACCGCACGCCCTGTCCTCCTCCTGGAGGACCACTGAGCACGCTGGCACGCCAGGGCTAAGAAACCCATGAGACAGAAACCTGCTGTGGCTGGGTTAACCTCAACCTTCCCCAGCTCATTTGGTCACAGAACTCCTCTTTCAGGGAGCGCACACCACGTCACAGAGAGATTCTCCAGATGGTGGTGCACAGATCAGGGGTTCCCTGCAACCTATTGTGGGAAACACCTGGCTGGGCATTCCTAAGGGCCATCCAGCTTTAACATCCTGCGGCGTCAGCCCCGAGATGTTGATAGCAGTGGGACTAGAGGGCACCGTTACTCCTTTCCAGGTCTCTAGAGTTACAGTACATTATGTTAGTAGAATTTCTATTAAAATTGGCTTTGAAATGATGCATTCTTTGATTTTTAGGCGACCCACAAGACTTCTTGAAGTTGAGGAAAGCAGTTGATTCTATAGCGTTTTTGAATCTTTAATCAGAGACTTTAATCTTTAATTTTGAGACTTCTTCCCGACATTCTTAATTTTCTGTCCTGACTATAAAAATAATGCAAACTTCTAACCAAAAATTCAGCTACAATAAAAGCATAAAGGTGAAAGTGAAAACCACCTATAGTGCTGGTGCCTGGAGAGGGCCACTGTTAACATGTGGCCTGAGCCTTTTTAGGTTTTTTCTCCCTGGGCACATATATAATTTTTTGCATACCTTGACTGCTGTTATATAATCTGCTCTTTCCCCCCCACCTTTTCAAGAAATATACTTTTTCATCATATTTTTTAATAGCGCCACTGTATTCCAAGGTATGGTTGTACCAGCATTTATTTATCTGTCCTCCTGTGCTCTTCGTTGCTAACACGTTCCCCTCTACAACACCCCGGGGCCTTAATACACACGTTTGTACGAGGATCAGATGGGAAGGAACCTGTCATATTGATCATGCAGGGCCGGCTTGTTGATATTTAAGCCCTGGCTTTTTGTGAAAATGATTGTTCCCAAACATGTCTCATCTTCCTCTGTCGTTATTATGGATGTCGGCATCAGGCCCTTCCATCTTCAGGAAGCTTTATTTTCTCATTAGAATTCTCTTGAGTAATTGTTCCCCTTCCTCTCCCCCAGCTTGTTTGCCATGAACTGATTCCTGGAGGGAAGACCATTCCTGTTACAAATGAAAACAAGTGAGTATGGCAATTAGATTTTTAAGGTCACCACTTGAAAAGACTTCATTCTGGCTCTCTGGGCTTACTTTGAGAATTTATTAAGATAAATTGAAGTAGAAAGAGGCCATAAACATCATAATGGAATTTACTGGTTACAGTTCATAGGCCGAAATCGTATTAAATTCGATTTGCAAAATAAGAATTGACAATTTATATTTGCAGTAGCACTTCTAAGGTCAGAGGCACCCAGGCTGTGGTGTTCCTAGAAATTTAATGACGGTTCTAGATGCAGACAGATGGGTTCTGAGACAGTCGGGCACGAAGTCCTGAACCCAGAGGGCACGGAGGTGGAAAGACTCCTTGGAGGGGCAGATCATTTTAGAATGAGGGTGTGTGGCAGTTGTATAAAACACTGTTCTTGAGAAGACACAGTGATGAATTCAGATGCAGCAGACAGGTCCTTGGACGTGGAGAGACCCTGAGGCCCAGCAGCTCTTGTCACAGATAACAGGCTTTTAGGAATCTGTCATCAATGGTCCCTCAAAGCAAAGCCCCTGCATGCATGTCTCCACCCAGCCCTGTACTCACCTAATTAAACGGTAGGACCCGGCTCAAGGAGTAGATTGGCCCTTTTGTCAGTCTGTCAATCTCCTGCCACTAGGCTCAGCTGAGCATCTGAACTGTTAATCTGAGCATCACTCTCTTCAGTGACAAGCGAGAGCTTAGTCCTACCCGGTGAGTCATTTGGATCAGATGCACCTCACAGCCCAGTGTCCCCAAGCATCGTGTCCCTCTCAGGTCGGATCAGTCAGTCCACGCACTCGGGGAGCTTTTATTTAGACTGTCAGAATAGTTGGGAGAGCAGACCCAATTCTCATCATGATTGAAATACACCCATTTTGACTCTTGGCCACGGGGCCTTAGAGTGACAGAAAGTACAGGGGCCACAGGGTGGGTGGAAGCTGCCTGGGGGTGTCAGAGAGCAGGGTGGGCCCTGAGCCTGCCCACCGTGTGCCTGTAATCATCCCTTCAGAGGGTTTCACATGAGAATGCATGTAAAGTACCTTCCAGGATGTCTGGCTCAAAGGAGGCCCTTAATAAATGAGAGCAGTGATCTCACCATCATCAGATATGTTACCCTCAGATGGGCCCTGTTTTGCCAGGCATGGCACGGGGACGATGGTAGGAGCCGTATGTACAGCAGCCAGTGGAGGTGGGTTGATACAGCCTGGGTTGGAGTGAGGTTCCTGTCCTGCCTGGAAACCTACGTGGAAAGTCATTTCACTAACTCTTACGTGTTCTTAGCATAAAACCCCAGTATAAGGGCAAGGACGTTCAGTCCTGCAGACTCTTAAAAGACATCACCAGGACCTGCTCCTGCAGAGATACTTGAGCTTGCACTTCCTGGGTGTTTGATGGGAAAGTCTCCGAGGCTCCCTCCCTCTTTTGGTAAAATGGAACAGTATTAGTCACCTGCTTCAACGAGTACATGAAAGAAATAGCAGTGATAGAAAAAAATCATATTTAAGTATATCAGTGTGCAAGCTTGCCACTGGAAGCTTTTTTTAAATAGGCATATTTTCCAGGTCAGTAACTCAGATCTGAGCATCGTGGGGTAAAACAGATTTATTTGGACTGTACTAATTTGGAATTTTGAGAGTTGCACCTGGGCTGGGCTCACATTCTTTCATCTGAATAAATGGTTTGCTAAGAAATCAGCAATGCTGGCAAGCCTGTGAAAAGGGATTTCACCTGGGCAGAAGCATTGCACTGTGCCGTGCAGCTGCAGATGAACTACTTGTGTTGGTGAAAGCAGTCCTGGAAGACCGGCTGCTGGGAACCGTTGTTAGTGCTCCAACTTCCTCATTAAGCCTAATCGTCAGCCAGCTGCGTGTGGTTAAAACTTTCCGCAGCCTTACCTTCTCATGGCCTAGACTCCTTGTCCAGTCTAGCAAGGTTTTGGTTCAAGTTTCAACATGAAACAATTTTTCTCTGGAGGACTGAACAGTATCTTAATTGGTTTATGTCCAAAAGGATGAAGTTAAATAAAAGTCCCTTTGTCCAAAGAAGGGCCCTCTCCTTAGCTGGAGATGCCTCACTTTGATTCTTGACAGTGAGGTTACCCCAACGTCTGACCCACTGGCTTTCGCGAGGAGTGCATGAGGTGACGCCCTTGACACTAACGCTTTCACAGTGGCACACCGTGGGCCGTTCAGGAGGGCTGTCATCCTCATCGCCGTTGTTCTGGTGAAGTGCTCTGGTGCTATTTGTGTTTTTGTAAAATGGTTCAGAACTGACTGGACTCATCTTTCAGCCCATCAGCAACTGCCCACCCTGTCCTGTTAATTTCCGTTGTTTTCCCTTGTTGGCAACAGAATTAGCTACATCCATCTGATGGCCCACTTTCGAATGCACACTCAAATCAAGAACCAGACAGCTGCCCTCATTAGTGGATTCCGTTCCATCATCAAACCTGAGTGGACCCGGATGTTCTCGACCCCTGAGCTACAGCGACTCATCTCCGGGGACAATGCTGAGATCGATCTGGAAGATTTAAAGTAAGGAGTGAGTGCAGGGGCAAGGTTGAAATTCTTAGGCCTCCAAAAAAGCAAGCTGCTCCTTTTTTGGGTTCCTTTTGGAGAGTTTTCAGGGTCCTGTCTCCAGATGGACTCCTCTTCCCTGATCTCTGGGTGAGTTGCTTTGGAAGAAAAGCTCAAGCCCTTGTCTGCCTGGAGACTGAGAAGCAGAAGCAGAGCTTGAGGCCCGTGGGGCTCTCCAAAGTCCTAGGAAACAGTGGTGCAGGGTCTCCCGTCAGCTTCTGCTGGGAAACAACAGGGCCTACAATGCAACGCTCCACCCACTGAGCTTCCGGAACCTGGGGTTACTAAGGCACGAACTTCTGGCTTAAGAGAAGTTTGTCGTCACCCAGGCTGGCCAGAGTTTGCTGTGCCGCTTGTCTAAATTCCATGCCTGCCTTTGTCTGTAAGCGCCCATAGAATGTGTGGTTGAGCCCTTGTCTGCATTGTTTTCAGGAAGCACACAGTGTACTACGGTGGTTTCCATGGAAGTCACAGGGTCATTATCTGGCTCTGGGATATCCTGGCCTCAGACTTCACGCCCGACGAGAGAGCCATGTTTCTGAAGGTATTTCATACGTTATCTATACGTGCAGGGGGCCAATTCCAGAAGTTGATTCTCAAGAGAACCAGTTTTTCCAACAGGGCCTCTTGTAGGCATAACAATCTCTGCCAACCTGTAGAGCTGCTTACCCCCCTCTCCTAGAAAGAGGAAAGCCGGTCTCTCCTAACCACGTGGTCGGTGCCCCTCACAGCAGGCATATTTATGTCTCTGGGTGGCCTGTCACCACACCTGCAGTTCCTTGCCCTGTGCCTGCCCTTTTCTGTGGCTGCAGACAGCCCCAGAGCCAGGGGGAAGCCACAGAACTGTTGTACAGGAGAGAATGTGACTGTGCTTTCTTTAAATATAGTGATAGCAGAGCCCCAAGGTTCTCCCTGCCCTCCAATCCTCCTCCTGTCCCAGGAGACTGACCACCCCTCCCTCCCTGGACCAGCTCTGGCTGGCAGCGGGCAGCAGGCCTGATCAGCCTGAACTGGGAGGGGCATAGACTCACCTGCGTCTGTTTCCTCATCCTTCAAACGGGTCGAGTCACACAGCACCTGTGGTATGATTAGCTGAGCTCGGGTTCACAGAGGACACAGCACGGTGTGGAAATGCTTCTAAATAGGATCTGCTGCTGCGTTCTTTATGGTGGAAAATACAGGATATTAGGATAGTAATATATCTTGTCAATACTTCTTGTAAAAACCGTTTCTGAAGCATGACACGTAAACTTTTTGGATCGTCTCAGGAATCTCACTACCTTCATGACATTGTTTAAAGGGTAATATTTATTTTAAGACCTAAACACTCAGCCTGACACGGAGTTTTGAAGCACAGCTTGGTGTTGTAAGTAGCAGGTCCCTAGATCCCCTGGAGAAGGGAGAGCGTTGGGCTAATGTTGAACTAAAGAAAGCGAACGGTTTCTTAGGATTTCCCTGTGCAGGTTAAGCACTTGGATTTCATGCCTCTGTCCAGGCAGGACTAGTCATTTTGGGAAATGACACAGGAGCTACCATCTGGAAAATGCAAGGAATTCCAAGAGTGTAGCAAGGAAGCGAGGCTGGCTGCCCACAGGCCCCATTTGGGGCATCCAGTACCTTGGTCTGCCCTCAGCCCCGCTGGCTCCTGAGGCCTGGTTTTTGTTAGCGTGCTGAGAGGAGATTGGGAACCAAGCTCACAGAGGCTGCCCGGCAACCCAGCAGGCGCGCGTGCACATCCTCTGCGTGGCGAAGAAGC
Organism: Lagenorhynchus albirostris; assembly: GCF_949774975.1. Taxonomy (NCBI): domain Eukaryota; kingdom Metazoa; phylum Chordata; class Mammalia; order Artiodactyla; family Delphinidae; genus Lagenorhynchus; species Lagenorhynchus albirostris. Next base: position 71,075,777 of record NC_083108.1, read on the forward strand.
CGAGCGGCAAGGCAGGTGCAGAGCGAGCACTCACGCTTGGTGGTGTGCTGTGTGCCCCTGGCCTCGGCCCTCAGCTCAGGCCTCCCCCTGACACGCTTAGCGGGCCCCCCGGCTCCTCCCTCTACGGTGCTCTTGTCGAGTGGTCTCTCCCTGAGGGCGGCGTCAGCCAGGCCCACTCTGACTCCCGGCCCTGCTTTGTGTTGCAGTTTGTGACCAGCTGCTCCAGGCCCCCGCTCCTGGGATTTGCCTACCTCAAGCCTCCCTTCTCTATCCGCTGTGTGGAAGTGTCGGATGATCAGGTACCGCTGCTGGGGAAGAGCCGGCCCCTCTTGGTGAGGTCTGCTGCACCTACCGGGTGGGGTGCCTGCCCAGTCGTATCCACAGGGCGGGCAGCCAGCCTCCTTGGCCGGGTGAGGAGGTGTCGCGGTTCTCGGGCCAGGAGCACAGGTGGGCCACTTTGGGGCCTCAGCTCTCCTGGAGGTCCCTTCCTCGTTACTCCCTCAGGGAAGAATACCTGCGGGGCATTTTTCGTAGCTGCTGGTACAGGTCTGAGCGGCAGTGTGGGAGAGGGGTCGGAACGTGGGCTCAGGAATTGGACAAGCGCAGGCTTCAACTCCTCCACCTGCCGGCTGTGCACACCTGGGTACGCGGCCTCATTCCCTCCTCTGCAGCGGGAGAGTGGGCGCCCTAGGGGTTATCGTGCTCTGTGTGCCACAAGCCTGACCCGCAGTGGGTGCTCACATGGTAGCCGTTGTTAAAAGTTTCTCCTCCCCACAAAAACCCAGTGGCCTCTGAGTGTAGCTGCCTTCCACGATGCCACCGCCCTCACGCTGATCCCTCCTCTTAGGTGACACTAGACGACCCTCAGCCCCCTCACTTAAGGAAGGCTGCCCCAAGTTACGGTCTGTCGCAGGCCGCAGCGCTGGCAAGGTCAGGAGTTTGTTACCATAACATTTTTACAGTGTTCCGGCTCTTTGCACTTTGGTTTACCGATGGTTAGCAGTTAAACCAGAGGTCCTGTTTCCAAGTGCTGCTTCATGCAGGCTTCCGCCGTGCAGGACCCCAGGAGCCAGGCTTGCTTCTGTGCACCCACCTCTCCAGGCTGGTTGTCCTCCGCAGGGGGCCGGTCCAGCCCTCTCCCCAGGCGCCCCCCAACCTGAGGCTGTGGGGTGTGCTTGCAGGACACTGGCGATACCCTGGGCAGCGTCCTGCGTGGCTTCTTTACCATCCGCAAGCGGGAGCCAGGTGGCCGCCTGCCCACCTCCTCCACCTGCTTCAACCTGCTCAAGCTGCCCAACTACAGCAAGAAGAGCGTCCTGCGGGAGAAGCTGCGCTACGCCATCAGCATGAACACGGGCTTCGAGCTCTCCTAGCTCCCAGCCACCCTCAGCCCCAAGAGGCGACGTTCCCCTGGGAGCACGACTGACGTGCCAGGGCACGGTGGCCCCCAGACCCTCTCTATAGCCATGAGACGTCCCCTGTGGCCTCAAGAACTTTGGATGCACGTGACAAAGCTACCCAGCACTCTCCAGGTGACACTAACAGGAAGGGGGTGTTGAAAATAAACCTCCAGATTCCGCCAGCATTGGTCCTTCTTTCCTACTTTACAGCGGCCTGAAGCCGAGGCCTGTGATGGCAGTGGGGCTTCTCTTTTTGTTAATTTGGTCTTTTCGTGAGTTTCTGTTCCTTAACTTTCTGAGCGAGCCATGCATGAACAAGTCCCAGGAACACCAAGGTTCCGGAGTGGTTTTCAGGGAGTGGGCCTGAATGCATGAAGCCGACCTAACGTGAGATGCGTCCCTTCCGTTTCTGAAAACTCTTTACTCAGGTAAGGCCTCGCCAAGCCTCTATGCACCCTGCAGAGTCTCAGCCTCCGTCCCGTCCGCAGCAGCCTCTCTCCAGATAGCCAGGCCCACCTGCTCCCGGGCAGCAGAGGTGCCTGCCGATGAGACCACAGAGCACTGGAAGCTCAGGGCGCTGCTCCCACCTCAGAGCCCCGAGTTCCACTCGGCGGCGGTCCTCTGCCCATTCTCACCTCAGATGCTCCGGGTCCTCAGCAGCCGGGCTGCCAGGGAGCCCCTTCTGGCTTGCTCCCGTCTTGGGCACTCACGTTGGCATCCCGGGTTTGGGAGAAAAAACCCGTCATTCCTTAAGAGCAGCTCCGTTTCCAGAAGGCGCTAGCTGTTACTCGAAGCCTGCTGATTCCTGGGGAGGGCGGCTGCCTTTCCCCTGCTTGTTGGCCACACTTGTCGTCTAGTGAGGAACAAACACCAGCTGAAGGTACCTGTCCCATCTGGGCAGTGGCTTTACTCTGTAGATTGTAAAAGTCCCAAGAAACTTGGGTCTTGTTTCCCGTCCTTCCTCAGCACTGGGAACCCGGGAGCCCTTTGCACTGACGGAGGCTCATGAGGCTGAGGAGACTTACGGGCCCTCCGGGTTTTTTGGTTTGGGGTTTTTCACTTTGTTTTCTCTTCCAACTCATTGCACTCTTCTGCCGTCATTCTTCACCTTTATCACGAGAACTGTACTCTAGATCCAGGGAATTGAGGCAGAAGCCATGTTACTGTTCTGTGTGGACAGCCACCCACCTCGCCCACGTCACCACACTCCCGGTGCATCCCCACCAGCCAGACTGAAGCCAGACTAGAGGCCAGGAGCCGGCAGAGGACTCACAGCTCTCTTCCACATAGCAAAACACCTTCCAGAAAGAACCTTCATGTTGGTGGCAAAGCGGGCAGGACCTGTCTCCATGGCCTCCGGCAGAGGGTTTCAGCCAGGTGCTGGCATCCTGCCCAGGCTCACGTTTGGCCATGTTAGAGCCCCAGGCTTCTGCAAAACAGAGCACGTGTTTTACCTTGATGGGGAGACGGCAAGGAATTTAAAGACAGATAGGAATTTATTACTCTTATTATTATTAAGATTTGTCAGTAATCTCCAATTCTGTGGACTTGCCACTATCTTTAAACACTCAATTCCTTGGGAAATTCCTTTTAAACGTGTGTGTTGTGCTCTGGGCAGGTGGGTACATTTATGCTGGTGCCTAAAGGATTGTCACCCTGCACTAAGAGGTTTGATTCTTAATTCCTAGGGGTCTGCCAGTGTGGGATGCAGAGAGAGTGGGTTCGTTTAAGCACCAGCATCGACTTTGTTCTTCTGACGGGGGGGGGGGGGTAGTTTGTCATTTCATTTAACTTCAACAGCTGGAAGTATTGCACTATCCGAAACCCTGAGTCTGTGCTTTTCTAGGTGGTGTTCACAGACACCTCGATGGCTCTTGATGGCTCTGAAAAGTTGTGGGGTGGAGCTTGTTTTCATAGATAACTTCGGATTAAAACAACAAAAGCTTTATTAAATTTGTACTCAGCACACAGTGGCTTTGTTCTGCTTTTTATGTCGGGAAGGAGCACTTTGCAACCGAGTGCCTGGAGAGCTCAGGATGGGGCATCTGGGGCTTAAAGGGCGTGCAGGCTTCCACAGCGGGAAGAAGACACAGAGGATGATGCAGCAGACAGCCGAGGCTCACTGCCTCACCAGGGTCAACAGTGCTGGACAGTGTGTCACCTTTCAGGTAAAGCTAAAGCCCCCTTAGGCACCCTGCATGCTCCCCATCCTTCTCACGCATTTCCCAGAGGCAGCCACCACCCTGGATTACATGCCTTCCACGGTAACGTAAAATGGTGACAGGTGTTTATTGAAAAAAATCCAGATAATTCAGAAGTGCTCAAAGTAAGATTTCCAGCTAATCTGGGTGTATTCGGCTTTCCTCCATTACTGAGGGTCGCATTTGCAGGACACGCCAGCCCTGTCTCTTCCTGTTACACAAGACCAGGTTTACACCCAGCAGAAAGCCCATCTCAACCCTGCCAGTCTTTCCAGCTCCTCCCGTGAGTTCTTGCTGCCTCTCCTGGCCTGGGGGCACCTGAGGATCTGAGCATCAGGAGAGAGGTCTTGAAAGCCTGCCAGTTGGGCCACCTGGGCTCCCAAGAGGAATTCGCATATGCTAGGCTCCCTCCCACAGAGCATTTATATCCTGCAAAGGAAAAACATTCTGCAGAGTCCCCCAGATCCATCAGTGGCCTGCAGTGTGGGACACGCCCACCTAAAAAACTAAAGCCTTATCCTGTGATATTTTGGCTTTTAATTACAAGTTAGTACTGCAAACAGAAAGTTTTTATAACTAGGAAAAACAAGTGGGGTGTTTTCCATTACTATTAAAATGAGGACAATTCAATACACTGATAGAACTTGCAGGTGCCTAAGAATATTTAGGTGGAACGCGGTTGGGGGAACACAGGTCACCACTGTTTCTGACTCCAGCAAAGCCATCAGCCTATGTTTGTGCTGCTGATGTAGCCGATACACGCTGCTAACTGTGAGAGGTACGGACAGGCGGGTTGTCTCCAAGCCTGGCTAACGTGTAGACCCAGGGCCCCCCTTGGGCTGAAGTCTTATTTCCTGGAAATGTCTTAAATTGATAAGAGCTGGTGGAGAACTGTGGAAAGCGTTCATTCAGTGTCTTTTCCAAGAAACAGAGGCACGTGTGCAAACCCGGTCCCTCACCTCCTGCTCTAATTCTCATGGGGCGGCCTGGCTGTGTGCGTTTCCGGGAGTCCTGGTGCCACCACGGGGGCGGCCAGAGCTCAGTGGCGTGATGTGCACCCAGCACGAGTCAGCACTCAGATGTCAGCCCTCTTCCTGCCCTTCCTCACCTTTCACGTTGCGAAACCCGGGCTGCCCCCGCACCTGGTCGTCGGTCTCTGGCCAGGCTTCCAGAGTAGCTTCTGGTGCTACCGACAGTCACAGCAGGATGAAGAGAGATGACACGGAGGAGGGTCCTCTGTGATCTCTGTGGAGCTTCTGCGGAGTGGGGAGAAGCACATGCCCTCCTCTGCACTGCCTGCGGCGCAGGGCTGAGCAGGAAAGGACACAAGCAAGAGCACGTCAGCCAGAGGATCCTGGCCCAGGTGTTCCCAGGCTTGTGCCCCCCATCCCCCAACCAACACACGCGCACACAGACACACACCCACACAGTGTGGCACTTGAGTAACACTGAGAAGGGGCTGCTCTGAGGCCCAGACGGGATCCACGGTTTTCTCCAGCCTTTGGGGCATGGAGTCAGAATGAAGCAGCCTCTCATTATAATCATCGTGATGGTTAACATTTGTTACAAGCATGTGCTTAACAGGTGGCAACTGACTCCCGAGTCTGGTGGAGTGCAGCTCTAACTGAGGACGCTAGAGAGAGCAAGGGCTTCGGAGCATCTGGAACTGGGTTCGCGTTCCAGCTCTGCCTCCCGCCAGCTGGGAGGCTGTGGGCGAGGCCCCTCGCTTCCCTGGGCTTCCATTAAGTAGGCGAGCGGCACTCACCGTGCCACGGAGGAGTCGGAGTCAGCGGCCGCAGGACCCCAAGGAGCTGGGCTCCAGCCCCAGGGGTGCAGGTCCTCCTCTGCCCGAGCCCTGGCGGAGCTCTGCGCTTCCCCACGCACTCAGGCCAGGCATCTCCCCGACCCAGGACTCACAGCTGCATTCCCTTTGTGGTTTTCTCAGCTCTTGGAAATTTGGGGGGACTGGGGTGGGTCTGTCAGTTTACAGACCCTACACCTAGAAGCCAGACTGCAGGGATCCCCCCAGCGACAGCAGAAGACACCCCACTGAAGCTGGGCCGCAGAGGAAGCCAAAGCAGAGCGTTGAAAACACTCACGTGCACACGAGTCCCCAGGGAGATGCTGCTTCAGCTGGTCTGGCTGGGGCACTGCGCCGCAGACCACGCAGAGGAGCAAGGGCTGGAGTGTCGTCCGCTGAGCCCCAGCGATCAGGCTAAGACCCTGGACTTGGCATCAAAAGCTGAGTGACCCTGGGTAAGTTTCCAGCTCCCTGAACCTTCTTTCCTCATCAGTAAAATCACCCCAGCGATGGTGGTATCTGTCCTGAGAACCTCACGAACAGCTGGGGTGGAAACATGGACTGTGGGGTCACAGACACGGGTGCAGGCCCATCCCGGCCGCTCATCGGCTGCAGGAGCTTGGACCACCTCCGCCAACCTCTCTCTTCTTATCCAAGAACTGGGCATAGTGAGTCGTGCCTTAAAGAGCATCGTCATGGTAACAAGTAGTGTGCGGGGGTCAAAGAAGAGGGGTCACATCTGTTTAGGCAGGAGGGGGCCGTAAAGGAGGTGTTCTTTCATTTTCGCTTAGAAAGAGGGTTTCCACTTCAGAGATGGGAAGGGAGGTATTTGGGGCAGAGGAAGCAGCCAGACGGAAGGTGTGAAGGTGGTGGACGGTGGGAATTAGAACACATCTATCACCAAGGACGGGAGTGGGAGCATCCTACCATAAGTGTAGTGATGGTAGCTGCCATCCCTCGGCCTTTGCCCAAGCCCAGCACTGTGCTCAGCCCTCTGCACAAGTGGCCACGTTCAGTCCACCCGGGGACCCTGGGCCCTGGGAGCGTAACTGGTCTGTTCTGCAGATGAGGACACAGGTTCAGAGAGGTGGGTTCGCTTGCATGAGACCACACAGCTCAGAAGTGCCAGAAGCGAGATTTGGCCCTGCGTCTGTGAGACCACGGAGGTCCCCCTTCCACCACTACTAGCACTGCCGCCAAGGGGAACGGTCTGTGCAGGACACCCCATGCCGTGAGGGGCGCTGGAGGTGGCAAAGCCTAGGGGGTGCAAACAGACCCAGGGGGGCTGCAGGGGAGGGGCTTCCAGGGGAGGCCGGGGAGCCTGAAGTTAGAGGCAGAAAGAGACAGCTCGGGGAGACACAGTGACACTTTGTCCTCTTGACAGTTTGGGCTGCTCTGGACACCTATCCCAGACGTCAGGCTCCATGGTCCTTTCGCTTTCCCTCTGGGCCTGGCCCCACTGACTCCCCACCCTGCTTGTGGCCCACCCAGGGACGCTGTCCAGGGAAGGGACCATCACCCAAGTGGGGCAGTGCAGGGCCGCATGGAGTCTGCTGTGCAGCATGGATGGTTTGGTCACCGTTAACAATGGTGCCAGATGGGCCTGGCAGCTGGCAGGTGTCCCAGCCAGGAGCTGGCCCAGGAAGCCATACTGCCAGGGAGTTCAGGCTCATGTCCATTCATCTAACAGATAGCTAGCCAGGACCTACTATGCTCTGGGCTGGGCTCGGTGCTGGAGGTACAGAGAGAAGAATGTGGGCACCACCCTGCCCTGCAGAGCTCGATATGGGGTGGGGGAAGAGGCGTAACTAATCCAAGGAGGACGTGTGTGAGCACATACGGCATCACTTGTCTCCAGCATGGTGCTGCTAGGATGCTCACTTCACAGCTGGGAAAACTGAGGTTCAGAGATGATAAGCCCCTTGTCCGATGTCTCAGCATCAGTAAACGGCAGAGCCAAGGTTTGAACCCAGGTCTGCCACACTGCAGAGCCCTTACCTGGTTTGAGCAGGCAGAAGAGGGCGTGGGAGAGCCTTCTAGCCAAGGGGCCAAGCTTGAGGGAAGCCCCAGGGGCTGTTCTGTCCCTTGTCCAGAGCCCGCTGTGTCTGCTGCTGTCCCCTGTCCCACCTACCCTCTTGGGGGCTGAAGGAAACAGACAAAATTGCACCCACTTTGCAAATAAGGCCCTGCAGCATTTTTAAGGACTTGCTGAGGACCCCAGAGCTCAGTCTCCCTGAGTCCTGGTAAAACCAGGAGAAGTGACAGTTTGCACAGCTGCACAGGTCCCCAGCTAAAGAGCTAAAAGGCAGGGTTGGGTTTGGAAGTGTACCTGATAAGGGGTGCCCTGCCCTGTCGTATTGTCACTCCCCTGGCCCCTCGCACAGGCTGGGGGCTGTGCCTGTCTGACCCTCCAGTGTTCCATTGCAGCTTTAGCCTCACACATTCCTCCCTCCTAATAGAGGTTTATTAAGACACCCCGTCATAGGTGTCTTGAACCTTCCCCAGAGGACCTGACACAAGCCCAAATCCTCTAGGTCCTTTCTAACACCCTGTTCCTGAAACACCCCGCGGCTCTCTGTGTTGTGTGCTCTCTCATTGCAACAGGACAGTCGATCCGACTTTGCTCAACTACGGGCGTGGGTGTGTTCTTAGAGGTCTTTAGCTGGAGATCACTGTAAATTGGAGACCCAAAAATGTCCCCCTGAACAAAGCGTTTGCCTTAACTAAATGTAGCACTGCAGGGAGGGGAGCAGGACCTGGTCCCTAGCACAGCAGGAAACAGCCTTAGAGGGAACTGAGAGGAAAACAGCCCAAGGAAGCGGCTTCCAGAACTATAGCCCTTGCCCCTAGGAGACCCGCTTGCTGGTGAGAGGAGGGATGGATGATGGAGGCAGAGGCTGGAGGTGGGCTGGGGGCGGGAGGTGTCACGCCACTTTTCACTGGCTTTAATCTTAACTTTGCATGTTTTAATGTGAAATGTAATTACAGATTCTAAATTCTGCTGGTGAGCTCATCAGGGCTGACTGATCAATTAGTCAGACTTACAAGTGTTTGGGTCTCAAAGATCTCTGACCCTGGTGTGTCGTCTCAAAGCCCTGAGAAATCCCTGTCCTGCTGGTTTGCTCTCTTGGGGAGCTGTAGGGTTAGGAGAACCCTTAGGCAGCCTGAAGACCCATACCTACCTCTGAGGTCCCCACCCTTTTGAAATCTGTGAGGGATTTGGCCCAGGAATTCAGAAACGTCAAATACACGTTATTTATTGCATTACCTCCGTAGGAAGCCATGGCAGATATCACTAATGGATTACCAAACTCCTTCCTGCTGCATCGGATCCAGCTTCAGCCTCCTTACCACAGCCCTTTAGGCAGCCACTACCAATCAGTTGGAATTGGCATTTCTCGCCCATCCCTGGGATAAGCCCTGTCTCAGCAGAACAGAGTTGGACAAGGAAGCTGGATTCTGATCTAGGAAGCCCGGGTTGAGGGCTGGTTTTTCCACTTGCTGACTACGGCACATAGGATTCAGTACTCTACCCGATGGGGCGCCAGTTTGTCCAGGTAAAGTTAGGGTGATAATCCAGAACAAAAATCCACATAAAATAATTAAATGTGAAAGTCCACTGTCTACTCTCAAATTCTGTACAAGTTAAAGATGCAGCAGCCAACGAAGGACAAAGAAGAATGCCAGCATCCTCAACATCCTGTGAAAAGCTGGTGTGATTACCCGCCGGGGGCACTTCAGTGGGGCTGCGATCATTTTTCTTCCCTCAGCTGTTGTCCTAGAATGGAAGCCAAGCGTCCACATTCAGGCTGCACAGGGGCTGCACTCCAAACAGCCAGCTGTCTCCAATAGAACGAACGCAGGGCACACTCACCAGGCTTCTAGTTTTTGGAGGGGCCCCGTGGCTTTGGCTGCTGGTGGGCGCCCTCCCCTTGGGCTGTTCTCTTGGCTCCAAACATCCCAAGGGAGGTAGATGATTTTTTATAGGCAGGGAAAGCAGTTGTCAAGTTTCTTTACACTTTTTCAATCATGTTTATTATACAAGTATGCCTCTGTCAAATCTAACCCAAATACATTGTAAAAAAAAAAATTAGGAAATCCAAACAAAAATGTAAGTAGAAACCATCCAGTAATCCCACGATTTAGAGATAAGCATTATTAACATATAGAATGAATCCTTGCATCTTTTTTCTATGGTATATTTACACTCATGTTTCTTTTACAGGATTTGGATCATTCTATACCTACCATTTTATAATTTGGGTTTTTTTTTCCCCACTTAATAGATTGTGAACACTTTTGCATAGTAATAAATATATAGGCACCATCATTTTCAGTAGCTTTATGATATTTCCTACAGTCCCTTATTGTTAAATATTTCTTCTTTAATAATAAGCTCCCTATTGTTGGACATTTGTTTCCAGTTTTTCTCTGTAATGAGCAGCATGCACTGAAAAGAAAAAAAACAACCCTATGACTCCACTGATGAATCTATTTCCTTCCAAGAAATTCTCAGACACGGAATTGCTGGGTCAGAAGGACGCACATTTCCAGGACTTGGATAGGCATTGCCAGATTGCCCTCCTGAGAGGTCGTACCTAACTCCACCCACCACAGTGGAGTCAACGTTTCTCTCTCCCCGCTGACACCTGCAGGTGGAGATCCACAGGCTTAGAACTGGCTCCAGCTGCCAGTCCTGCAGCCGGACCCCTGAGGGCTGCAGGAATCAAGTTCCTCCCCTTCCATGCCCCACCCCAAAGCGCCTGAGAGAGCCCGTCTGCCAGGCAAGGCCAGGGTCCCGATGCCACCCGGTGCGGCCAGCCGCAGACCCCGACCTCCTCCCCTTCCACGTAGGCGCCTGATGTCTCTCCTTGAGGCCTGTGGCCCACACCTTGTGACGGGACAGCGAGCTTCTGAGCTATCGGCAGCCTGATTTCCCTCTACAGCTCCTACGGAGTTAACAGATGTACACACGTCTGAGGCAGTCATGCGGCAAGAGACTTTGGGGCCAATCCTTCCCGTTTTGACAGTGTGTAATCGAGGTGAAGCCATAAATTTTATAAACAAGAATAAACGACCCTCAGCAACATATGTCTGCTCGACCCTTTCCAAGGTGATCGTAAATAAAGGCACCTGCTCACTGGGGAGGGACGTGGGCACTGCAGATGGCCGAAGACGAGGGCCAAGGGTTTGTGCCTTGGGAGCAGCTGGTGCAGGGAGGACCCCCAGGTCCTGGGTCAGCTGGACGCCTTTCTGCCATTTATTCAATCCCTTCCCCAGGCTGCCTTTGCCCTGGTGCACGCTGAGCGGGCCTGCTGCTCACCCTTCCTCAGAGAGGTAGCTTGTAGGGGGCTCCTCCCGGGTTTAGGTCCCCTCGTCTCCTCCTCTGCCCCAGTTATTTGTCAATCATGTCCTCTGTCCCAAGAGGGCACCTTGTGGGAATCCGAAGACCAGGTTCTGCTGCTGCCCGCAGGGAGTCCTCGGGCACTGATCCCTTTTGGCTCTCGCTCTTCTGTGACCGGGTCACCCTCCCTTTCACTTCGGCCTGTTGCTCCTGGAGCCACATCCCCCTGGGCTGGCCTGGCCCAGGACCCTCTGGAGGCCCCCATCTCCCACCGGCTCGGGAAGTCTTAACAAACCAGAGGTGCTACTCCCGGTCCTGTGCGCTCCACCTGGGCCTGAGCTATTTGAAAGTGCTTTGAAAAAGGATAAAACCTGATTCAAAAGTAGCTACATTTTATTTTTGTTGAGCTGCTGCCGCGTGCCAGGCCCATGGACATATTTCCTGAACCCTTGGAAGTTGGTATCATTGTCCCCAAAAATAAAAGCTGAAGATTGAGGTTCAGAGTGGTTACAGATTCCCTCAAGGTGACTCAGCTAGGAAGTGACAGAGCTGGAACTTGATTTCAAATAATAATAATAATCAAAATAATAATAGCTAACATGAGACGGGGGAGCATGCTAAGCCTTTTAAACATTGCCTCATTAAACTCTCCCAGTGGTCCTGTGGGGTGGATATGATTTTCATTCCCATTTTACAGTTGAAGAAGCAAGTCCAAGGAAGACGGAACGACTTGCCCGGAGTTGTGATGCTAGGAAGTAACAGAGCTGGTCTTGGACCCAAGTCTGCCTGAAGCTGACGCCCATGCCGAGCGTTTGACTGTTCTCGCACCACAAGCCTGGGGCTCCGCAGAGCCAGCAACGAGGCCGCTGGAGCAGGCAGCCCTGTGCACGGATTCACTCCTGAAGTGGGTGCTGCACTTGAGAACTGAGAGCAGAGGTTCTTCCCCGGGGCTTCCACGGGTTGTACGCAGACTGCTGTATCTACTCAAAGAACTTCTCTTGTCCTTTGCAGATGTTTCACTACGGTGGGAGAGGATGCACAGAGCCTTCATCAGGAGTTTGTGAATCTGTGGAGTGGGAGAGCACCGGGACACCCCCGAAGTTCCTGGGTGTCCCCCAACCTTCCAAATCCCTGTGTACCCAACCAGCTCATCTCCTGCCTCTGCTTGCGCCCAAGCACTGTCTTCCACGATGGACTCCAGAGAAGAAAAGTGACAGGTCAAGGCAAATGAACACTGCACCCTGGCTGGGCTGCAAAGGGGGCCTCAGTCCTCTCCCTAAGCAAGGTGGGACCAGCCTGGGTCCAGTATCGCCAGTGGGCCTGTTCTGAAGGGAGGGGTGAGCCACAAATCCTCCCAAGGCACTGATTTATGTAGCATTCATGTGGAATTTATTACACAAAGGATTTTATTCAATTAAACTTGAAATGTGTCTGGATTCTTAAAGGTTCAGTAATGATAACTGGGACAGAGGGATCATAAAACTGTAGGGGTTGTCGGAGGAAGGTGTGAGGGTGGGGTGAGGGGAGATGAGGGTGACATTGCAGCTGATGGGGGATTTGGTACCGGGGACGTTTGTCATTGGGATGCGTTACAAGTTCGGGTTATGAAAATTACTCGGTGAAAAATGCACATTAACAATAGCCATGAAGTATCAGTTAAGGGAAAGTAGGTTGAGAAATGAGACAGCAGAATCTATTAGTGCCTGACATTGTTCTCAGCGGCCCAGGGCGTGATTAAAATGACTGTCAAGTGGCAGTGGGGGGAGGAGCACTGGGCCGGGAGTCACAGGGCTGCGTCCCTGGCCCACATCTTGGCACTGACTCCCTGACACAAGCTGGTTTGCAAGTCTGTTTCCCCCCTCCTGCCATAGACAGTGCCTCCCTCGGGGTTGCTGTGAGGTTTCAATGCGATGATGTTTGTGGAGCCCCTGGCCTGGGGCCTGGCATGTCAAGCCCTTCGACAATGCTGGCTGGTGGGCTTCTCGCCGCTGGAATATCCAACCACCTCTGACTGTGGCCCTAAATACAATCCTGAGAGCCAGACCTGGACCACGGAGACGCAGGTGGAGCACTTTCTTGGGTGCAAAATGTATGGGAACACCCCCAAATCCAGGAAGCAAGAGAAATAACTTTCATGCAATTTTTTACAGAATTTTTTCCACTGCAGTATTTTTTTTTAAGATTTTTTTTTGATGTGGACCATTTTTAAAATCTTTATTGAATTTGTTACAATATTGCTTCTGTTTTATGTTTTTGGTTTTTTTTGGCCGCAAGGTATTTGGGACCTTAGCTCCCTGACCAGGGATCGAACCCACACCCCCTGCACTGGAAGGTGAAGTCTTAACCACTGGACCACCAGGGAAGTCCCTCACCGCGATATTTTTAAAAATCAAATTTATGCAAAAACAAAATCTATGATCGACAAGGTATCACCATTATAAATAAAAACAGCCTGCCATTTCTCTCCCAACCTGCGTTGCTGTGTGATGCGGATGACCATTTACAAGGGTTGACAGCGGTTGCAGACGGGCTTTATATACAGTCATGTGTTTTGATCACGGAGTTTTCATTAACTTTTCCCACTGGGTTCGAGACCGGGGAGGATGTTTTGCTAAGTGTACGGGAGTGAACACATTTTTCCTTTTGCTTCCAGCTCCCACATGGCTATGTAAGGTACAGCAGAGGAGCGAAAGTTTCAAACTGACCCGACCCCTGGGCGAGCCCTTCCCCAGCAGGCCGCCTCAGTTCTTCCCAGGTCAGTGGCACAGGACATGCCTGCACCTGCATGTTTCTCAGGGGTGTTTGTTTTCGGGGATGTTTGCTGGTGGAAGGGATGATGCAGGGGGTGTGGGACCTGGGAACCCAGAGTTACCATCTGGCCTGCGACAGCCCCTCCCAGCAAGGGCTGCTGGGGAGGGAATATGGCTACAGGAAAAGGCCTTGTTTCAGAGATCATCCCATGAGGACGCTGTATCTACTCAAAGAACTCCTCTTGTCCTTTGCAGATGTTTCACTACAGTGGGGCATGTGGGACTTTTTATTATGTACGTCCTGCTCCTTCCAGGAAGATGCTAAGGTGTGGGCAGGACCTAGTCACTTGATGGATTTGCTGTGGGCTCTTGGAACATAACCCTCCCCGGTGCAGCCTGAGTGCCTGCCCAACAGTGAACCACCTTTAGCCTGTTCTGTAATGTTCTCAGTTCTGTTCACACAGGCCGAGTGCCCACCATGCACCAGACCTGGCACCAGCTGCTGGCCAGGGCCACTTCCTGGAGGGTTTTCACTTTCACTCACGGTCACCTGCACCTCAGCCACTTTGCCCAAGTCCAGGAACAAAAGGACCCAGAAGGGACGAGATAATGATGTTCCTCCAGCAAAATGAGCAGGTAAGGTGGTTAAGAACGAAAGCAAAGCTAGCACAAAACTCATCATTTTAATGTTTCCTAACTGCTGGCAAGGATGGCTGGAGGGACCAGACTTCCGAGCTTCAGGCTAATAAATGATGGCTGGATGGAGTTCACTGGGCGTTTCTGCCCTGACAGTTAGTGAGAGCCTGCCCTTCCCAAGTTGTTTCCTGCAGTTAGTGGTGTGGAGTCTTCAGGTTCTCAGGGCTGCCTCCTCGCCCTTCATAAATATCCCCCTTCCCAAGGACACAGCTGGCACTGGCAGGGTCACTTCCTAGCGGGAGGGAGCAGCAGTGACAACTGAAATAAAATACAGCTGTGGCCCAGATCTCAGAGGCATAAACCAGCCAAGTGCAACGTCAGAGAAGTAGGTCTGGTCTGCGTCAGCCTCGCTGGAAACATAAGAGCTTATAGTCTGAAGCTGAACGCAGTTCACCTCTGACCCTGGATGCCACCTGCCCGGGCAGGACATGCCCTCATTAAAGTGGTGGTGTTCCTCTCCCGGGGATGTCCGTCCCTTGATGGAGGAAGGCTCCCCTTTAGAGAAGATTCTCCGGGCTGCACCCTCGCCACACATGCACTTCAGTCCAAGTGTTTCCGAGGCCTCGCCTGTCAGTCTGCAGCCGTCCTTCCCCCTTGATGAGTGGCTCAGAGGTGACTAAACTCCAAATCCTGTCTGCCTTACTCTTTATAAATGTGACATTTTAAAGCCCCTTTGGCAGAGGTAAATCACAATTACATTTCCAAGGGCCTCTGGTACCATTCCAAATGAGCTGCCAGTGGAGGGCATCTGTCTCTCTCTCTCTCTCACACACACACACACCCACACACACACACCCCACACACACACCCTCAAGCCTTTCCCACTTTTATTCTTTTTTGGAAGGCTGAGGAGAGCCCAGGGGAGGGGGCTAGAATTCTCCACCGGCCTCAGCTCCTGAAGGAAGTGGGGGGCCCTGAAAGGAAGCGGAGTCTGGACAAAAGACCAGCTTCTGGCCCCTCTGGGTGAGATCTTCAGGAATCAGGACACGAGGGCAAAGTCTTCCTTTCCCGTTGTCACTGTGGAGGAGTCTGCAAAGCTCCGTTTTTCCATTATTTCCAAGCGCCTCAGGCATGGACCGACAAGTCATTTTTCTTGTATATTTTTTCTGGATTCCCCTCCTTCATGGCTGTGTATCTGGCTAACGTGAAGAGATAGTCACTGAGTCTGGAGGGGCAGAAGAAGGCAAATGGAATGATCTGAAATGAGAGATCAATGCTAACAGGGTCCTCCCTCTATTAGCCTTCTACGAGGAAATATCAGTCACGTGCCCCAGGAGCATCGGGTGGGACAGCGGGTGCTCAGCTTGATGGATGGATGGCGCTCCAGGCCAGCTTCCTGAGAGCCCAGCGCCCGACTCTGGCGCCAGGGCTGGGGTGGTTCCTGCAGGATGAGGCCACTGCCCTGTCTGACCTCACAGGGCTGGTGACTTTGGGCCACTCCCTGGTTTCTGCACCTTCCAGTGAACAGGACTGGTGCCTCCCAAACTGGGGTGAGCACACAAGTCAACTGGGGATCCTGGTGACATGCAGATCAGATTCTGATTCGGGAGGACTGGCTGGGCCAGGCCCAGGATTTGGCAGGTATAAACTGTGCCCAGGTGATCCTGGTGCTGCTGGTCTACTCTGAGTAGAGGGAGCCTAGAGCAGGCTTCTCAAGCTCGGCACTAGTGACATTCGGGATCATTCCTTGTGGCTGGGTGATTCTTCGTGGCAGGAAGAGGGAGCTGTTGTGTGCATCGTAGGACACTGGGCAGCACCCCAGCCCCCACCCACTTGTCTCCAGACATTGCCAGACATCCCGGTTGAGAAGCACTGGCCTGGAATGTTCTAGTGGGCTAGACCCTAGTGCCCCCCTCCCTTCTTTCTTTGACCTGGCGGCGATGGGGCCTCTGGGCAGGGCTGGGTGGGGAGGGAAACAGGAGCGGCAGCAGCGAGCCTGCCCCTCAGCGGCTGGCAGTTAGCTTGCGAAGCTGCCCTGTGCTCTCCCTTGTTTCCGGGCCGCACTGACTCCACCCTCCTCTTCTCTCCCTGCCCCAACCCTACCCTGAGGCCAGCTCCATGCCAGGTCCTGCTGGAACCTTCCCTGACCCGTGCCCCCTCCTGGAACCATGCCCCCCTCCTCCTGATGCCTGGCTGTCTCTCTGGGAGTGTGGTGGGGGACTGGGCAGTGGAAGAGGCTCCGCTCTGGGTGATCGCCCCCGCCGCAGAGCTGTCATATGCTGGTTCCTCATCTGCACGGTGATGCCTTCCTTGCTAAGAGAACGAACTGGCTCAGCCCACACAACCTACATGGCTGGAAGGCTCCCCAGGATCACTACTGTGACATGAACAGAACGGTCCTCACTCCCCTCCCAGGAGGAAAGGAGCTGGGCAGGACCATCAAAGCCCAGGCCATGTCCTGGGGGAGGAGTGACCACATCAAGGGGCCAGACCCTGGCTGTGAGGTCACCTTCTGGACCGCAGGCAGCTCCTGGGGTCGCTCAGCGCCCAGCCCCGGCCTGGCCCACGCTGGAGCCACACGAGCCAGGGCGGGGGCCGCGAGGCGCCTACCGTTTCAGAAAGGCCCTCCAGCTCCCATCTGAGTACCTGTTTAAGAACTTGGCCACGTCTGCATCCGTCTCACCGGACTGGACAAGAGGCACCACGCTAGGAGGGGAGGAAACACGGCATCACACTACGTTACGGGCTCAACACGCTTGGGGGCAGGGGCTGCGTCCTGACTCAGCATTTCACTCCCGCTGCAGCCTCGCCAGTCTGTGTGCAGACACGCTAGATGGTGCTGCCGCTGAGCGCCAGTGAGCTGGCGGCCCCTCCACGCACGTCGCCTCTGCTACATAACTCCTGCTGGGAGGTGCTCGCCCCAAACCGAGGCCCCAGGTTTGTGTCTCCTGCCCCAGGGGCTTTGTCACCTGGGCACGGGTTTGGTGTCCTCAGGACCCCCCCCCCCCACTCGGCCATTCCCTGATGTTGGGCCTTTGGGTTGTTTCCAATTTTTTGCTACTATGAGCACTGCTGATGTGGACAGCTTTGTACAAATGACTTTTTTCCTTTTGAAGCTGAAGCTCTTTTGTGACTCAGCATCACTTTAGGAACCACTTGGCCCCAAGGGCCTTTCATGAAAAGTGAAATCTTTATGACATGGGGCCATGGACGGAGCTCAGGTATGGAGCAGACACACCTGGGCTCAAATCCAGACTCTGCCATGGACCACCCAGGTGACCCCGGCCACGGTGTCACCTCTGAGCCCCAGCGTCCTGACTCCAGTAGAGTGGGGGCTGCCACCACCTCTCTCCCAAGGTTACCACAAGGAATCAATGAAATAATGGATACAAAGTGCCCAGCACGGTCCTGCCGGTTATATAAAGCAGGGCTTTATTCCCATTTCTCTGTAAAGCCGGCTGGCAGCCTGGCCTATGAGTGGTGTAAATGGAGATGTTGCAATTACTCTTTTTTTTTTTTAATTTAGTTTTTATTTTTTTGCGGTACGCGGGCCTCTCACTGTTGTGGCCTCTCCCGTTGCGGAGCACAGGCTCCGGACGCGCAGGCTCAGCGGCCATGGCTCACGGGCCCAGCCGCTCCGCGGCATGTGGGATCTTCCCGGACCGGGGCACGAACCTGTGTCCCCTGCATCGGCAGGTGGACTCTCAACCACTGCGCCACCAGGGAAGCCCCGCAATTACTCTTTTAAAGTTTCCTTGAAAAGGCAGTCAGGAGCTTCTGGTGGGGGGCGGGGGGTGTGTGTCCCTCCTCTCCTGACTGAGTTGGGGGATTGGGGTAGCAGGTGGCTGGTCTGGGCCCTTCTCCACCCAGCAGCCAGCATGTCATCTCATGGCCTAAAACCCATCAATGGCTCACAGGATAAAGGCTCTCAGGATAAATGCAGAGCTCTCGGGGCACATGAGGCCCTGCCCGGCCTGGCCTCAGCTCAGCCTCTAGCCTCGTCATGCCTCACGCCCCTCACTCTGGACCAGACACTCGGCGTCCTTTGTGTGTGTTCCATGCAGACTGCCGCCTCTGCCCTTGCTGTCCCCTCACCCTGGGCACTCTGTCCACTGTGCCCCCAGTACCCCCCATGCCCAGTCCCAGGCTGGGTCACTCTGGTGCCAAGTACCCTCCCTCATAGCTCTTATCATGGTGTGGAGCTTTTCAATCCTTTCTGCTCAGCTGAGACCACCCCCACCATTTAAATTAACCCCAGGAACAGGGAGTCCTCACTGAATACGCACCTGGATTTCATACCACGTGAGTGTTATTATAATTACAAATAATCGCCTAGACCCGCTGGGCCTCCCCCTCCCCTTTCCTGGAGCTGCCTGCTTCTGCACAAGCTCTGATCCCCACGTGCTGTTCCGCCCCCACCCCACCACCCCCGTCAGGATCACTGTCTCTCTGCCCAGGCCCCGCTCCCTCGGTCCCGCACCCCTGTACCGTCTCTCAGCTCGGCGGCACACGGCCCGACAGAAATGCAGTGCGGAGCTGCTCTTGCCTCCGGACTGAAAGGAGAAAGCGGGTGTTGGCTGGAAGGGTGGGGGGAGGGTGCCCACTGCAGGCAGGGAGCCTGGATGGACTGAGGGACACACAGGCCCCGCCCACAACAGGCAGTGTTCTGTCTCCAGGGGCCCTGCCGGGGCACACCCACTGGGTACCCCTCTCCAAAGCAGGCAGGACTGGGGAGGGAGCCGTGACGGTCTGGAGGGGACTTGGGGGCTGGGGGAAAGCTTCTGTCGCTGTTAAAAACTAAAAGGGGGGAGGCTGAATCCCTGCCTGTGTGTTTTGGTCAACACACTGGCCCGCAGCCACCCCCAGGTTGAGGCAGCCCAGTACCTACAGGCAGGATGAAAGCCGTGAGCGGGGGCAGCTGGCTGGAGTATCTGTCGATCCACTGCTCCAGCTCCAGGATGGGCCCTGCCTCGAACGTGGCATGTTCTGTGGAGCCAAGGAGAAGTGGCGGTGAGGCCACTGCCCCAGGATCACAAGGAGTCCACCCCGTCCCTCCCACCTGGGTGCCCACCAACCATTCCCCTGGCTCAGAGGGACCCTCCGTCTCAGGCTGCACAGGCCAGGTTGACAGGGGTCCCAGGCGACACCCAGGACAGAGTCATTCCCCCCACCCACGGGCCCAGGCCCCCCAGGGCCCTCTGAGCACACACAGTGGGTTCAGGGAGAGAATTACTTAAGTGAGCCTCCCTGGCTGAGGAGCGCGGTGTTGCCAGTGCAGAGCCGACGTCCTGCAGGGAGCATTGGATCTGGGGAGGAATGGAAGGCATGGGTGAAGACCCTGTTACGCCGGCCAAGCGGGGCTCTCGTGCGTCCACGTGCAGGGCTGGGCCTGCCGGGAGCTGTCAGACCTCTAAGGAGCTGGCATTTACAAAGGCTAATCAGCAAATTCTGTCTGAACCTGCAGCACAGCACGTCTGCCCTGTTGGGAGGGGCCCTGGGTGACGCAGACGGGGAGTGTCAAGCGCCCAGCGATAGTCAGGAGGAGTCTTCTCACCCCGACCCTCCTCTCCCATGTGCCGGGCCCTTCGAGGTCTTTTTCTTTTCTCTAAACTGACGGCCTTGGTTTTCTAACCTATAACACTTGGGCGGAGAGACCCAAATTGACAGTGCTTTTTAAACTATACAGGACAGGGCTGTGCCCTCTGATGAGACAGCCACCGTGGCAGTGTGCCGGGAGCAGGACACAGTCGGTGAGAGTAGACGGTGCCCACCCGGGAGTGGACTGGAACCTGTTGAGCCACCGAGCAGCAGACGCTGGGTAAGTTCCTTAACCTCGTGGTGTCTCTGTGGCTTCCGATGGAAAGGGGCATCACAGTACTACTCCGCCGCCGGCCACCTGCGGCGTTTACCCCGGGGGCTGGAGAGAGGTGGCCCCAGTCTGGGAATCCGATCCCAGCCCCGCTGATTCCTGGCTGTGCGGCCTTGGGCTGAGCCTCAGTTTTGTCCTCTGTAAAACGTGAGGGCTGGCCTCCACCTCATGGGCTTCTGCAGGGAGAGCCGGGAACAGGCTGCCTGGCCTGCTATAGGCCCGGAGCAGCTCCCGGGGGCCAGGCGGGGAACCCAGCTGAACAAGCCACAGTCTGCACCCTTGGGGCGCCCAGGCCACACTCCTGGTGACGCTTGCCTTTAGAGGCAGAAGCACAGGAGCTGCGGAAGCCTGGGAGAAGCACCGGCTGGAAGCAGGGGTGGCCAGGGAAGGCCCCGGAGGAGGTGATGTTGAAACTGTTACCCAAAGGACGTGGTCTAAAGCAAGGGAGGGGCTCATCACGCCACTGACCCCCTCTTCCCTCTGCAAACCCCGCTCAGAGGTGAGCACGGCAGACAGAAACGACCACTGTAGACGCCAGCAATTCCTCATTCTGAGGCTGAAGACCAGTCTCCCTCATACAGGAGGTGCCTCATTCATAGAATGTTCCAGCAGTTTAGGCCTCCCATCTTTCTGCAGCCCCTCACTACCCTGTGTCTGCTCCCAGGGGCCCCAGTGGGCTCCAGCCTGGCCTGGAGGACTGAAGCAGGCCGAGGGCTGACCCTCCAGGGAGCAGCTGACTCAGGTCAGCACGCAGACTAAAACCCCAGGTACATTCTCCATGTTCTGGGGGTGGTGGCCCTGCCTCTATTTCTGAAGTCCTCTCTGTGGGCCAGAGCCCCCGCTGCCTCTTAAGAACAGAACAGTAATTCTAAGAACCCTACCATCCCCCCCACCGAGGGCTAACCACAGCTGGGCCTTTCAAGTCTCTCAACCTCAGGGCCACTAACACTTTGGCCCAGGTCATCCTCTGTCACAGGGACCATCCTGTGCGTTGTAGGACGTTTAGCCTCATCCCTGCCTCTACACACTAGATCCCAGTAGCACCTCCACCTCCAGTGTGACAACTTAAAACACTTAAGTTGCCCAGACAACTTAAAATATCTCCAGACATTGCCCTGTGTCCCCTGAGGGGCAGAACTGCCCTGGGCTGAGACCACTGCCCTTCACATTTCCCTCTCTGAGGCCAAACCTCACCACTCACCTGTGAGGGAGGGTCATCTCTGTGTGTCCCCATCTTACAGATGAAGAAACTGAGGCTCACAGAGGGTAAGTGGACTAGTCCCAGGTGACACAGAAAGGAACTGATGGTCAGTTGGCAAATCCAGTTATGGCCACTAGGCCTCGGGGTTGGAAAATCCCAGCTCGGGGTGAGACAATGTTACTCACTTTCTGAAGCTCTTCCACAAACGGGTGGCCCTTTTCTGCAATTAATTCCATAGCAAACCTGTGAGGAAGAAGGAAGAAGGATTTGCCTCGAATATAACATCCCCAGGCCCTGTCTTGCTGGAAGGCAATACATTCTCAGGGGATTGGCCATTTTGCTAATTGAGCTGTCACAGGAAGGCCGTTATTTTCTTGCTGACATTGAGGAACATCGTAACCTTCCATGTGGTTGCGGGTATTTGGTTTTCGCCGCTCATCCAGCCAACAACTCCTCTTTCAGCGCCTACTCTGGCCAGGTCCAGGTGATTCAGTATGAACAGAGGTGACACAGGCCCCATTAGGCAGGACAGGGAGATGTGAATCAGATGTCACATGACTAACAGTGAAGTTGCAAACTGAGGTCAGTGCTCTGAAGGAAAGGGTGAGAGTCCTGGGATATTTGGCCTTGATTAGGGTTCAGGGAGGGCTTCCTGGAGGAAGCAATGCTGGAAGTGGGACTCTGAAGGCTTGAGTAGGAGTTCGCTGGTAAGGCTGGGTGGGGCAGGAAAATCAAAGTGCCCCCGATGCAGGTCAGGACTGTGGCCCTGGCCTCCCTCAGAACACTGCACCCTCTTCTGTACCAGTCAGGTTCCTCGCCAGACAGTGGTGTGTTTGAAGGGTTCCTGGAGAAAAGCTTCACGAAGGGACTACTGACAGAGTGGGAAGGCTTATGGGAACTGCAGATGGATGGCAGAGATGAGCAAAAGCAAGAGCCTGAAGGGGCAAGGGAGGATCAAAGGCACTACCAACCCTGGAGAGAGCTGCATTCTGGGCAGAGGCCACCGCCAGGAGCTGGGCAGCTGGGAGAAAGCAGTGGAGAGCCCCACAACTGCCAGAGCCGCACAGGGCTGGGGGCAGGGTCACACATACCCCTACCCCTCTCACCCTCGTCCGATCTCCTGCTGGTGCTGCCCATTGGTTGGACCAACTCTAAAGCCAGAGGACAAGGGAATCGGGGTGAGACCATCTCCAGGCCAGCCTCCCAGGCACAGGAGAATGGCTTTGAAAGGGCAAAAAAAGAACTACTGTGCATCTTCTAGCCCATCGTACAATCAGAACTAAATAAGCACACACGTAAGCTGTCCCGTGTTGGTCTTCCCCTCTGGATGGTGAGGCGGGGGCGTATGCCTCAAGCCTGGCACATTGGAGATGCTTGGGAATATGTGCTCACCGAGGATGTTCCCACGACAGAGGCCAGCGGGAGGCCCCTCCCCATGCTCGCTCCATCCCCGCTCCCACCACTTGTGGCTGCCCCTCCAGCATCTGTCTGCTCCGCCCCGCCCGCTGCACCGCACCCCGCAGACCGCAGGCTCCGTGAAGGCAGGGCTGAGGCTCCCCACTCAGCAGAGCCTGGCACACGCAGATGCTCCGCCAACATCTGAGGACGGAAGAATCCACAACTGAGCTGTGGCCAGTCCCCTGCACCACATCACCTGCGGGATGATGGCCTGCTGATTTGCTAATTCTAAACAGCCGATGCTAGAACCCGCCTTCCTGCCCCTCTGCCCACTTCATCTTGTGTGCACTTCCCCCTCGCCACACCCTTCCCACACACACCAAGGGGTCTGCCCTCTCTCCTCTGCTGGCAGACTAGCTACATTATCCTTCCTGAGAACCTCACTTAGGCCCATCACTGAGAAATGGCCACCATGAACAGGTAAGTTTTAATAATTATGATGATAATAATAGCTAGCATTATGATTGGTGCTAGGTACTGTCCTAAGGGGGAAACATGGAGTTCTCTCATTACATCCTCACAAGAACCCAATGAGATTGGATACTATTACTAGGATCACTTGACAGAATAGGAAACTGAGGCTCAGAGAGGCCAGGTGATTTGCCTGAAGTCACACAGCCAGTCAGCAGTGGGAGAGAATTTGAACCCAGGTCTGTCTGATTACCATGATCTTCACCCACAAGGCCGAGTCAGAACTTGTGAACTAGTACTTATAATACCTGCAGCTCATGCTGCCAATGGCTTCCTGAGCATGGTGGCCTGAACTTTGTTCTCAAATATTTGCGGCCCCTCCCACCCCTGCTGCTGTCACATGTGTCCACGTCCCTGGCTCTGGCCAATGAAATGTGAGCAGAGGTGGCGTGTCACTTCGTGGAAGCTTTAAGAGCCAGCGTGGGCATCACTGTGGTCTTTCTTCCCTCTGCCACAATTACTGGTGTGGTTCTAGACAGAGGCTGTCCCACCAGCCCGGGTCCCAGAGTGAAGGCCAGGCAGAGAAGAAACATACCCAACCCACGATGGGCTTGAAGTGAGAGGATGAAATACGCCTTTGGTGGTTTAAGCCACGAAATGTGGGGGCTGTTTGTTACACCAGCATGGCCCGGCCAATCCTGACTACTTCCCTGAGTCCACCTTCTAAACTCTGGCTGTGTATATGCTTAAAAAATAAGCCTCCCGAAAGGGATCACGTCTGATGCCCTGTGTACTGTGCTCGACTCACCTGTCACTTTGCACGTGCACCTCAATGGCACACACATACGAGCAGAGTGAGGGAGCAGGGATGGAGGGGCGAGGCAGCATCACGTGGTGAGGGATGGAAGCCACAGGCCAAGGAAGGTTTATCGAGGGCTGGCAGCCTCTGGGACTGGCGGGCACTCTGGAGAGCTGCACATCAGTCATGCCCTCTAACAACCAACTCAAGCCCGACCTCAAGGCCAATCCCGTCCCCCTTACCCAATGGCTGAACTTAATTCATCTGTAGTTCCCACGGCTTCAAACACCTGGTCATCTTTCGGTCTCCTTTCTCCGGTGAAGGTGCTGGAAAACCCTGTGAAAATGTTTTGCTGCCCAAATTAAAGAGTTTTTTTTCCTGATATGCTCTTTTAAAGCATTTTTCCACTTGAAGGATAACATACACAGAAAAGTGCTCGAATCATAAGTGTACAAGTTGATGAATTGTTACTAACTGAAACAGACCTCTGTGATCAGCATCTAGATCAAGGAATGAAATAGGAGCCTCACCCTAGAGGCCCCCGTGTCCCCGCTTTCAGTCACTGCCCCCCTCCCCAGGGGTAACCACTGTCCTCACTTCTTCCCTGATATCCTTTATTTATTTATTTATTTATTTTTGGCTGCGCTGCTTGGCTTGTGGGATTTTAGTTCCCCGACCAGGGACTGAACCCAGGTCCTTGGCAGTGAGAGCGTGGAGTCCTAACCACTGGACTGCCAGGGAATTCCGTCCCTGGAGTCTTTGGCTGGAGGGCATCAACACTATCATCCCTTTGCATCTTTTCTTTTCTTATTGTGATAACATAAACATAATGTAAAATTGGCCATTTTAACCATTTTTAAGTGTACAATGGCATTAAGTACATCTATGAATGTTTTTATCTTCTTACTACATAAATATACCCCCAAAGCAATAAATACTGGTAATCTGCGTGGTTTTTTTTTTTGGTGGGGGGGGCCATGCCACGCAGCATGCGGGATCTTAGTTCCCCAACCAGGGATCAGACCCGCGCCCCCTGCAGTGGAAGCGCCAAGTTCTAACCACTGGACCGCCAGGGAAGTCCATGCGTGGTTTAAAACTTTAGAAAATGGTATCATACTGATATGTTCTTCTGCATCTTTTTTTTTCTGTACATCATGTTCTGGCATTTTTTTTAATTATCAAAGCAATATATGCTCATTACAAAATAAATAATAGAATAAAAGTATGTACAGGAAACAATGAAAGCCCGTCTATTTATTCCCCTCTCCCACAATTCAATCTCTCTCCCAGGTAACAGTCCAAGGTATAACCTTTCACAATGTTCTATGTACACCTGAACACACATATAAATATACACACACACTTTTATTCAATGGATTCCAACTATTTGGATTGTTCTGCAACTTGCTTTTATCACTTAATATATCTTGGGCATCTTTCATTTCACATCACATTTGGGTGACGCCTATTGAGATCTGTTACATACTTTTAACGTCTGCAAACAATTTGGAAGAACTTTAAAAAATATATTTTAAAGCTATTATTTATTTAATTCTCATTCCAGAATTTTCCATCAATTTCTAGTGCCGCGTGACATACAGGATCTTAGTTCCCTGACCAAGGATCGAACCCATGCCCCCTGCAGTAGAAGCGTGGAGTCTTAACCACTGGACTGCCAGGGAAGTCCTAGAATTTGGAAGAACTTTAAGATGGAATCTGCCATGTCTTTCTTTGCATTTTTCACCTGTCCCCACCCTACCTTTGTCTCCTGTTTTGGTGTAGATCTTGGGGAGCTTGGGTGTCTTCGAGGAAGGCCTAAGGAGAAATAAACATCAAGAGATGATGAGTGAGGACGGCATATATACTGGGGCACGTCCTTCAGTGGGTCACAGTTTGCTACCCATATCCTCAGAGGCAGCACTTACCCGCTTCTGCTTGGATCTCTTGAAATCTTTCCCCTCCGTTCCTCTTAGTTTTAAGCCCTTTGTGGGCAAGTTCTATGTCTTGCCACACCCGCATCTGCAGAATAGCTGATGTAGTGCATTGCTCAATGCAGACGCTCTATAAATATTGGCTGAAAGAATTTAGCGATCACTTTCCATAGTCTCTGCACTGTGCTAAGTGAATTACAGGCATTATCTCCTTGAATTATCCCTGGAATCTTCCCAAGCACTACCTATGATGTTCATTTTTTTTTTTTTTTGCGGTATACGGGCCTCTCACTGTTGTGGCCTCTCCCATTGCAGAGCACAGGCTCCGGACGTGCAGGCCCAGCGGCCATGGCTCACGGGCCCAGCCTCTCCATGGCATGGGATCTTCCCGGACCGGGGCACGAACCTGCGTTCCCTGCATCGGCAGGCGGACCTTCAACCACTGTGCCACCAGGGAAGCCCGTTCATTTTGTTTTTGAGGAATCTGTAGCTGACGGGATGAGACTCTGCCTCCTAGGTCACCACGGGAAGAAACGGTAGGGCTGGGATTCTTGCCCAAGACTATCGACACCCCAAAACTGTTACCTCTGCTCTACCAAGCCAGGGACTCTTGGAGGGAAAAATCCCTGGGCCATTACCATACTGTAAAGCTTCATGTATACTCCGAAATGGAGAATTGCCAAAACAGGGTTCGAAAACTGGCATTTTCAAATAGCAACACCTTTAATAAAGACGTCAACATTAAAATGTGACATTAAAAGGTTATTCAAAGGTTAAATTACTGGATCTGTGAAATAGATTAATCCATTATTAAGTCAGGGTCTGAGGTCCGGAAACGGGGTGCAAGTTTCAAGGTATATGATGACAGCCATCTTTAGACCGTATTGGTGTATCTCTGTGCCTTAAAGTATAAACTGCTTTGGAGAGAGGTTAATATCCGAATCGAGGCCCCTCCTGATTGTGAGGCCAGGCAAGATGACCCTCTTGGCTCACATGGGATATGCCCTGTCCTGATGGATGCTGGGCTTCGTTTGGACTTGTCTTGCGCCAAGAAACCTTGGTCTCTGGCTTCCACGGAGACCACGTTGCCACGGTGACGTCACGACTAAAGAGGACGTCACCTGGCGATTGCTGCGGTGACCTCCCAGCGGTTTGACGTAACCACGGCGACAACATAACTCAGGGCAGGTGCCTGAGTTACCCTCCCAGCCAGGTACTCACCTGTCCCCGTCTTCCACGCCCTGGGGGCCGCGGCTCTGGAAACGGGGACACAATAGCTTGCGGGCGCCGAGGCACCCGCGCAAGCCAAGGCGACCTCCCAGGCCCCACACAGCCATGGTCCAAGGATCTGGTAGGGGACTGACCCTGCCAGGCTCCCGTCCAGACCCCGGGGTGACTCCACCTACCTCCGGCCGCACCACCCATCAGCCGCCATCTTCCATTGGTCCGTGGCTCTCTCCCCAGGGCGGGACACTCCCAGAGACTTGTTTCTCATTGGTTTACGGAAGGAGTTGGGCGGGGAAACCCGTGAAGACTTAGTTAGCAACAGCTATTGGCCAACTCTCAAGCCAATTGGTAAAGGGGCTCTCGGTTCGCGCGCTCTGATTGGCTGAGCGAAGGAAGGGGCCTCTTCCCCCCGCCGCCCGCGAGCTTGGGGATGGAGTCCCGGAGCGGCTCGAGCTCGGAAGCAGAACCCCCGTGGCGACAGGTGAGAGGTCGGGGTCCCGGGACAGGGTGGCGCGAAGTCCGAGGCCGAGACCCAGGACGACCCTGGACCGGGCTCCCAGCTTCTCTGGCTTAGTTTCCCCAACTCTGAGAATCCGTCCTGACGAGCCGGCAACCTGGAATCTGACAGACCGGATTTGGAGTTTCGGACAAGCGATAGGCCCCCCCACTCCGAGCCTGAGTTTCCCCCGCTAAGAAACAGGAATCACTGTAGTATATACTTAGCGCATAGTGCGGTTCTGGTCTCACGCTATTGAGGTAAACCCTTAAATGGATGGTAGTTTTGCATTATTTATAAAAATCTAAAACGCGCACACGTACGCCCAGCAAGTCACTTTCTAGGACTCTGTCTTGTAGAGAGCCTGACTTAAGTGTGCAAAAAAAAAAAAAAAGTATAACAGCTGTTTTCTGCACCCTGTTTGTAATTGTGAAACGTTAGAAACAGCCTAAATGTCCAGGAAAAGGTTCCTTCCGGTTCATGATTTCATTTAAATTTCTATCTTTAATAGTAGTAATAATAAAAGCTGGAACCAAGAACAGAGCCATTAATAAGTAACTATGAGTATTTGAGTGATTATGGTGTGCCAGACCATAAATGTTTCCCTTGCATTATTTAATTTAATCTTCTCAAAACCCATTGAGGTAAGTACAGTTATTGTCCCCGTGTAACTTTTGAGGTTCATAGCTATTTGAGTGAGTTAGCTAAGATGATATCACTGGGGAGTGGAAGAGCTGGATTTGAACCCAGATCTATTTGATGTGTCTAGCTGACTGCTACCCTGCACTGCTTTTTTGGGCACATAGCAAATGCTGATGGTAGCTGCCTTTTTTATTATAATGGTGAGCTTGAACTAGGCATTTTCTAAGTTCTGGGGACCTTCTATCCTCTTTCTGGCTTTCCTTTTCAGGACTCCCAGGAGCCATGTTGTCAGAAGTCCTGCTAGTGTCTGCTCCAGGGAAAGTCATCCTTCATGGGGAGCATGCCGTGGTCCATGGCAAGGTACAAGGCCCCCTGAGGCTCTGAGGATTAGGAACTGCTTCTCCCTGATGCTAACCTTAAAAGAAGCTGAAAGGAAGCCTTGAGGCATAGCTTGGGAGTACATCAGAGAGGAGGTCAGTTTCTCCCCAGCTGGGCAAAGAAAAGACAGGTCTTAGGCCCTCTGAAGGGCTTCTCTGGCCCACCCAGTAAGAGAGCAAAAAGATGACATGGAAAGCCCTGTGGGTGGAATGAGGCCGCTTAGGAAGTGAGCTTCGGTGGAGAAGAGAAGAGTTTTAAGGACTAAACTCTGGGGAAAACGAGTAGGATTCTGCAAAGGAACCTGAGACATGCATTGTCTCATTTACCTCTTACAACTACCCTCTGATGTTAAACTTTTATTATCCTATTTTGCAGACGTGGAAGCTGGGACTTAGGAGGGGATTGGTAACTTGATCAAGGTCCCGTACACCTCGGTAGAGCTAGGAGTGAACCTAAGTCTGCTTGAACCCAAAGCCATGCTTTTTCCACTCTTTCAAGCTGTCGTTTTTCATATTTTTAACTTATATTTATCTTTGAAAGCATGGTGATTATGGGGAAGCCATTCCTTGGTGTTGAGAACGTGTGAAGTTTTACGTGGGGAGGGCAAATATAAGTAGGTATTAACTCCTGACTGACTGGTAGTGGCTGTGCCTAGGCGCGTGGGAGAGGGTGCCAAGGTTGATTAGCAGTGTCTGCCAAGGGCATAGGTGAGAGTAGCCTGTGTGCTAGTATTTGCCCTCTCTTCTCAGCTCATTGACAAGGGCCCCTTTTTCCTAAGACAGGAGCCATGCTTGTTGCCAACCACCCTCAGGCTAACTGCTTGTGCTCTTCATTCTATAGGTAGCACTGGCTGTGGCCTTGAACTTGAGAACATTCCTCCGGTTTCAGCCCCACAGCAATGGGAAAGTGGGCCTCAACTTACCCAACATTGGCATCCAGCGGGTCTGGGATGTGGCCAAGCTTCAGATGCTGGACACCAGCTTTCTGAGTAAGTGCAGGGAGCAGGAACCAGGTGCGGGAAGAGCCTGGGCCCCGAAGAGAAGGGGAAGGAGGACAGCTGGGCTGTCAGCCCAGGCTGTCCCCAAGGGACCAAAAGCCAGCCACTCTGGGGGTGTTTTCTCTCCTGTCCCCACAAAAATAGCTTCACTTATTTATTAATATTTTTTAAATTTAAAAGCATAAAGTGATGCACTGGGTCTATGTGAGCCGTTGGGACAGGTCATCAGGGCCTACTGTTGAGTGAAAAAACACAAGATGCAAAACAGCACGTATGGATTAAGTATCAGTGAGTATGTAAATGCAGGGAAGAGGCCTGGGAAGATATATATCCACTGACAATGGTGATTAGTTATGTCTTGGAGGGTCCTTCGGTCGGGGAGCGGACGAAGGGAACCTCCCTTCTACAATGTTGTTTTAACAAAGAGAATGTTTTGGTGTTGTGTGTGGTTGAAGATCGTTAAAAATAAAAGTAACTTATGTTACTGGAAAATACGGTCAATGCTGAGATGTTGCCAGAAAAAAAAAATCCCCAATTATCACTGCCTCCCAGTCCACCCCCCCAGGACAACGCTAAGCATTTTGGTGTTCATCCTTCTGGGTAATTTCCTGTAGACTAGTAGTTTGATTGATTGAGATAGGGAGAGAGCTTGTTTTTTACCCAAAATTGGATCAAGCCACATAAACTTTTTTTTTCTTTTCTCTTTTTTTTCCTTCTTTTTCTTTTTGTTTCTTTCTTTTTCTGTTTTCTTTTTCTTCTTTTTTTTTTCCATATAAACTTCTTAGAAGCGTGTGGGATTTTTGCCTTCTTCGATATATTGGGGCTCTCTTCCCATGCCAATAAATAAAGGCCTCCGTGCTCATTTTTGCTAGTGTTGGGACTGTTTTGTCCACTCCTGAGCAGACACAGTTCGTTCATCAGCGGAGTGGCTGTCTGCAGCAAAGCTGCGGTGTGTTCTTTGCTCTCAGTGCCTCCTGTCTGGGCTGACACCTCATCCTTTGGAACAGTGTCTCCCAGCCAGGATGGGGCAAGTGAGACTCCTCCAGGGGCCTTCCTTTTTTTAAAAAAAAATAATTAATTATATTTGGCTGCATTGGGTCTTCGTTGCTGTGCGCGGGCTTTCTCTAGTTGCGGCGAGCGGGGGCTGCTCCTGATTGCGGCGCGTGGGCTTCTCGTTGCGGTGGCTTCTCTTGTTGCGGAGCACGGGCTCTAGGCACTCCGGCTTCAGTAGTTGTGGCTCGCGGGCTCTAGAGCGCAGGCTCAGTAGTTGTGGTACACGGGCTTAGTTGCTCCACAGCATGTGGGATCCTCCCAGACCAGGGCTCGAACCCGTGTCCCCTGCGTCGGCAGGTGGATTCTTAACCACTGTGCCACCAGGGAAGCCCTAGGAGCCTTTTCCAGACGGTTCCCTGTCCCCCATGAGAATCAGTCCACAGCTAGTCACTCAGCCACTCCCAAACCCTGCAGGGAGATGAAGGAAAAGTTGAAAACCCACAATTTCAAGCAAGCCTCAGTTCTGCCTTGAGATCCCCGGGGGAGGTTTTTGTTGTTGTTGTTTTAACAGTACAGATGGCTTCCTGGCCCTGCCCCTCTCCTACTGAGAATCGGTGGTGGTGGTAGGTGACCCGGCGTGTGTATTTGGGTGATTGCAGGGACAGCCTCAATTCAGAGTCACTACTTTGGAGCAACCTGGCCCTTGCTCTCCGTGCTACCCCAGGCCACTCAGCCTGGCCGGAAACGTTCCATGAGAACTGGCTGCTACTTTTGTATGTCAGTAGCACGGATTGAGCAGCCAGGTATAGTGGCACACGTCTCAGACCACCTGTCTGAGACTCGCTGTGTGAGCCTGGGCGGGTTACTTACCTCTCTGAGCCCCTGTGAGCAGAGTCATGATGCCTGGGAGGGTTGCTATGATGATCCCACGGGGTGGGAGGTGGGTGGAGGCTGTGATATGGAGTGTAGTCGTTCGCAAGGGCTCGTTAGGCTACTTCTCCAAGGAGACAAAGGGGATCTGAACTTTTTGGTGTCAGGTTTTCTACTAGGTTGCCAGGGTCTGCCACATTTTTCTTACAGTGTTTTTTGTTCCCTCCTAATAGTCCTAAACATAGTGAACATTCGGGCATTTATGTGTCCTAGTTTTATGTGTGTGTCCTGTTCTCACTAATTATGTTTTGGGAGAGGGAAATAATACTGCCTTTGGTTTTGATTTTGTACTGTGGAGTTCAGTCCTAGGCCTTTGATTGTGTGTGCGTGTGTGTGTGTGCTTGTGTGTATTTGAAAACTACTAGCAGTTAAGCCCTTACTATATGCCAGGAGCAGTGCTAAGGATACCCTGTACCTTATTTAAACAACCCTGGGAGGATGTACTGCTGTTATCTCTGTTTGCCAAGGAGGGAAACTGAGGTGCAAATAGATTAAGTCACCTACTCAAGGTCACAGTAACTGGCACAATCAGGGCCCAAACCCAAGTCTGCCTGCCTCCCAAGCCTGCAGTCCCCTGACACCCTCAGCTGTGGTGCTGGACCCTGAGTCCATGTCCATCCAGATGCTGACTCCCGTGATTGCTCGGCCTTTTGTATTCTGGTGTCTATAAAAGCCCCGAGGTCCTCTCACCCACCCGCTTGCACTTGTTTGCCCATGTGACAGAGCAAGGTGACGTCACAGCACTCACCCCGGAGCAAATGGAGAAGCTGAAGGAGGTGGCGGGCTTCCCCGAGGACTGTGCCGACCACGAGCACCTGGCTGTGCTGTCCTTCCTTTACTTGTACCTGTCCATCTGCCAGAGTCAGAGGTGTGTGCGCGGTCGGGGCAGGGAGTCTGGGTGCAGCCTGCCCCGGAAACTGAGCCAGGGTGGCGGTAGTTTTGGCTGCTGGACGATGCACAGGCTCCTTCCCAGGCTCTGAATAACAGCAGCTGTCCTCGCCGCGTGCCAGGAGCCATGCTAGACCCTATATGTATGGTCTGCTTTCAGGTCTACTTTCAGTATTCATGGCAACCCCACGAGAAGGACACTCTCCTCATTTTGCACAGGGAGAAACTGGGACCCAGAGAGATAGAGACATTCAGGGCCACACAGCTACTTAGTAAGTGGTGAGAGCTGGGAAATCAACTTAGTTCCCTTCAGTGTCGGCGCCTGCCTTTTTAACCCCACACTGCCTCCTCTGGCCTCTTCGATTCAACCAAAGCCAGATTCCATTCTCAGATCCACGGTGTATCTTCTTCAAGCCATGCCCAGAGAGGCACCCTTGTTCCACATCCCACAGGCTCCAGGGGAACTCCATGATTAGCAGAGTGAAGCCTGTGTTATGATAAGATCTGGGTTGTCTCCTCTCTCGGGAAAGCCGGCTCCTAGAGGGGGACATTCCTGCTGAGGTGGTATCACATGGTGACAGAGGGCATGGGCTGAGGGTCAGACGGCGTTGGTTCACACCCCAGCGCGACCATTTACTAGCTTTTGTGAGGTTCTTACCCTTCCTGAGCCTCAGTTTCCTCATCTGTAAGATGGCGGTGGTAATAGCACCTACCTCGTAGGGTTCCTGTGAAGTTAAATGAGTTCATTTACTTAAAGTATTTGATTCAGAGCCTGGCACGTAGCTTGATAAATGTTAGCTATTATCATTATCACCTTCCTCAGAAAAACTATCAGAGGATTAGAAACATTATACATGAAATGGGCCTAGCACTGTAACTGGCACGCAGTGCGGTGGTCCAGAACCTGAAGGGAAAGCCTCAGGGCGCAGCCCTTCACTTGTGCAGCAGACGCTGGCTAAGCGGCCACTGGGCCCGGGCGCTGCGCTGCAGACGCATTCAATCGCGTCTTGACACTTGCAGTCCAATGCCGGGGTTTTCACCTTGAGAGGGGCGTGTCCCTTTCTGGGGTGAGGGCGGGGGACACATTCCAGAATCTGATGTGGGTGGGGTGGGCATGTGCAGTTTGAAGAGGCAGATTCAGTCTTATAATGTTATATTTGGAAAACGGGAAGAGTGCTTAATGGAAATGATAGAACCTGACATCTGACGGTTCTCGCTGGGGGGAAGTAGAGGTAAGGTGCAGCGATTGGGAACTCTGCTGATCCAGAGCAGGCCTGTGTTACACGCGGCTGGGAAACGCTGTCCGGCAGGAGAGGCATCCCATGAACACAGTATCAGCGCCCAGGGGGATCATTTGAGGACGGTGTTGCAGGATGGGTAGGAATTCCCCTGAGGGAGAAAGGGGTGCAGAGCTGTCCTGGGCAGAGGGACCAGCCTATGCTGAGGGCAGGGCATTGAAAGAGCCTTGCTTGTGTGGGGAGCAGGAAGGAGTTTACAGGAATGGTCGGTGGATCGCGAGGCACTTTTAGGAAGAGCTCCGGTTGGACAACAACATAGTAACTTAAACGACCCTCTCCCTATTTTCAAGTTGTCTGATTCACCATGAGTTCCTGCCATCCAACAGGGGTGCCTTTGGGGTTGGGAGATCTCCCCGAGGTCAGAAAACTGGGCCAGACAATTAAGAGTCAGGCCCTGCCCGTGTCCAGTTCTGGGTCTGGGCCGCCGGTTCAGCGCTGGCCCCTCACGGCCCTTCAGGAGAGTCACGCTCTGCTGCCTGCTGTGTTTCAGAGCCCTGCCCAGCCTGGACGTTATCGTGTGGTCAGAGCTGCCCACCGGGGCCGGCCTCGGCTCCAGTGCCGCCTACTCCGTGTGTTTGGCGGCTGCCCTCCTGACTGCGTGCAAGGAGATCCCAAACCCACTGAAGGATGGCGAGGCCACCAGCAGGTAATCAGGCCCTTGCCTCGCTCCTTGTCCTTCCTGGGCTCCGCACCCTGCACCAAGAGGAGAGAGGTGTCCCTTGGCCACGTTTCAGCTGAGGACGCTGGGGGACAGGGCTGCCACACAGCTAGTGATGGCAGAGCTAGATCTGGACCCAGCGGTCTGAATCCAGAGCCTGAGCTCTTTGCCCCCAACCCGCCACCCCTCCTTGCCTCCTTTGGGTTCAGGTGCCCGTGATTTGGTAGAAAGAGCCTGAGCCCAGATGTAGAGGGCAATGGATCAGAGGAGCCATCAGGCCGCCCCTGCCATCGACTCGCTGAGGGACCTTGGCCAGCCTGCTGCCCCCCCACCCCACCCTGGGAACCTCACTCAGTGAGGCTGTAAATGTCGATACGGATACCCGGCGGGTGTTGCCAGCTGGTACCAAATGGTTATGAAAAGCAGTGTAACGTGCTGAGAAATAAACATAGGAGTGTCTGTCAGGTCAGGGCGTCTCCCCTCCCGCGGGTCCTCGACCCACAAGGTCGCAGCGTCTCCTCCGCGGCTTATTGTAAGTCACTGAGGCTTGTCCAGACAGGGCTGCCGGTGGACTGTTTCTGTTACTTGGGGAAACTTGAGAAACCGGCCCTAGCGCAGATAATGCAGTTTGCCCTGGGAGTTGGGGATGAGGCCCCAGCGTCCAGCCTGGCAGCTTCTTGGTGACACCTGCCCTGGGCCCTCATGGCTCCGGGGAGCCCTCCCGCTGGGGGGCCTTACGTACCAGCCATGTGGGCCCAGCTGTGCTGTCGGGGGCTCTGCTGGCTAAGCCCGTGGCCACAGCAGGTGTGTGGGACTGTTGATGTGATTCCCGGTCCAAATTCCCCAGGGCTGCTCTGAAGGGCGTGTGCTGGAGAGAGGCTGGGGCGGGGCTGGGGGGGAGGGGCCCGCAGAGGTGGCCGTGGGAAGCATTCCGCAGGTAATGAGCCCGTAATGATTGCACCTGCGGGGGATGTGAGGCAGCTATTCTCCGGAATGGTTTTCAGGAATCTCAGGTTTGCCGGTTAACTGGCTTCTCTCTGGGGCTCCATTTCCTCATCGGAAAGTGAGGGGCAGCACCTATGATCCCTTGGGTGGGGGGAGCTGCCAGTCTTGACATGTGCTGATCCCGAGATAAGATGGTGACTCAGGAAGGAGGCTTCAAGACAGCCGCTCATTACTGTGTGCTGATCACTGCTTCTAGCCCAGAGCAGTGAAGGCCGTGTTGCCCTGGGTGTCCCGAATAGACACCTGCCCACAGGCCGGCCAACTGGCTCTGCCTTTCAAAGGATATGGGTGGTTTTGTGTGCGTGCGTGCATGTACACGCCTGTGGGTGAGCCAGTGTCCAATGTGCACGTGGGTGTGGTGTTTCTCGTGCTGCTTCCTTCCACCCAGTTCTCCCACCTCCCCTGAAGACCCATCATTCCTTCTCAGAAGCTGTGAAGAGAGCAGACCCACCCGCCCTGCCCCCCAGCATTTCCCAGTTGGAAGGAAGGCTCGAGTTTGCAGAGTGGGCCAGGCCCTGGGCTATGTTCAGCTACCCCTTCCTCACCTTGCTGGCTTGCTCGCTCACTTTTCGGTCCTGGAAAGGGCCAGTTCTTGTCCAGTTCCAGGAGTAACACGGGCTGCACAGCCTCGGGCTGGACTGCTCTCCCGCTATGTCTTGCCTCACTGACCCACCTTGTCCCTCAGCCCCTCCATTCAGAACAGGGTGTGCCCCGTCCAGCCGGCATCGCACTTCCCAGAGGCTGTAGTTAAGTTCTGGTGGCTTCCTGACATCTGCTCTGTATTAGACTCCAAGCTACAAGCAGTTAAGGACCACGTCTGTGTGGGCTTAGTCACAGGTACATAGTAGATGCTCAATAAATATTGGACAAGTGAGTGAGTCTCGTCAGCGCCAAAAAGGTCGGTAGTTAACGAGCTCAGGCAGTGAGTGGTACTGTGATCTGAATCTCGGTGTCCTCTGCTGTAAGAAAGGGGATGGTAATTGTACCTTCCCTTTTGAGTTATTGTGATTGTGAGGATTACAGATGGTCCATTAGAGAAAGCCTTTAGCGCAGTGCTTGGCCCTGGGTAATCAGTAGCTTTGAGCAGTGTTAACTCACTATGAGTCATAGCCTCACAACCACCGTGTGAGTCTCAGGTCCCTAAAATCCTCATCTGACAGATGAGGAAAGAGACTCAGAGGGGGTGATTGACTTGCCCAAGGCTCCACAGCAAAGGAGTGGGTGGACCAGGCTTGGAGTGACTCCAGGTGCTGTGATCCCAGGTGGCCTCTTTTTCCAGAGCACATACTCTCCCCTGGGCATTTTACAAAGCACCTGTGTGTTTTTCCATCCCACAAAATCCTCTGTGAGGTAGACATCTTTATCCCTATTTCCCAGATGAGAACACTGAGGGTCGGAGGTGACGCAGTTGCTCAGGGACGCCCAGTGAGTCAGTGGCGGGATGGGGTTCACCCCAGCTCCCTGCTTGATACCCACCTCAGCTGCACAAGCCCCAGTGGCTTCTGCCATTTCACGGGGCAGGGACTCGACAGAAAGGAAACAAGAGCTGAGAGAGAAGGTGGGGCAGTGGGGCTGAGCACTCGCCCTCGTTCGATACTCACATGTTTTGGGTCTGTTCACTTAAACCGTCATTGAGTCCGCATCCCTTCTGGGGAGGCACTGTGGCCACGGGCTGGGGAGGGATCCAGAGATGACCCCTCTCTGAGGGGTCCACACCCCTGCGCTGAGCCTGTGAGGAGGGAGGAGTTACCATCCTACAGAGAAGAGTGAGGCTCAGAGAGGGCAGGCAAGGGGCCCAGGGTCACTCAGCTCGTAAGAGGCAAAAAGCAGGATCCTGTGAACTCAAAGCCTTGGCTCTTTTCGCTGTACCAGGCGAAAAGGCATGCTTTAGGGCGTGCTCTTTAGCCGGAGAGGTTCAGAATTGTTTATTTTTCTCTTCTTTCTGAGTTCGGGGGCCCAAGCCCCTTTGCCTTTTGGTCTCCAGCAAGCCCAGCCTGTGACCCCTGCCCTCTGCTTCCCTCGGTGACCCCCAGCCCCCTCTTCACCACCATGGACAGTAAAGACAAATCTCTGTGTCTCCTTCAGGTGGACTGGGGAGAGCTTGGAACTGATTAACAAGTGGGCCTTCCAGGGGGAGAGGGTGATTCATGGGAACCCCTCCGGAGTGGACAACGCCGTCAGCACCTGGGGTAGGTGCTGCCTCGGGCCTGTGTTCTTTATTTTTAGTCCTTTAGAAATTCTTATGACAAGCGTAGCTGCCCAGGCTCTGTGGGTTTGGGGTGAGCAGCATCAGTGGATTCTGAGGAAGATGGCATTTTCCTGGTGGGAGGGGAACGGGGGACCTCTCAGGGCCTCACATGTCCTGGATCCAAATCTTGGGAGGTGGGCTGGGGCCTGGGAAGCTACGGTTTCAGTGGGACCCCCAGCCCCAGGGGTCCAGATGGTGAAGCTGTGGAACCATTGCTGTGGGGTCTGCAGACCACACCAGCTGGGCTCCCCTCCGGTGAGAACGCCTGCTGTAGTCCCACCTCCACCCCATCGCCGTGCAGCCCATCGGAGGGAAGCTGGATGCCTGGATGTAAGGGAGGGACCCCAAGTCCTGGGTGCAGAGCGCCTTCGCGCCCTCCTGGGCCTTTGCTGCCTGAAGCTGAGGTGCCTAGTTATGGGGTTGAGTCTAGTTACGGTGACACTCTACCCCTACCCCAAACCCAGCCCCTTTCCCAAGAGGCACAGGTACGGAGCTTTTCCTACGACTCTGACCCACTCTTTCTTCTCTTTAGGAGGAGTGCTCCGATACCAGCAAGGGAAGATTTCATCCTTAAATAGGTAATTCTGGGGGAGCCGCAGCTTCCGCATCTCGCAGGGAAGGGGGGAGCCCCATTTCTTTGGGAAGGAGTGAGGGGCATGTGCCCCTGGGCATCCCCTCCCCTGTGTGGTCCCACAGGGCGTGGGCCGCGAGGAAGCCTGCTCTTTCCTCTCCACTTTAGCTCTTTTTTTTTTTTGGCTGCGCTGCGTGGCTTGTGGGATCTTAGTTCCCTGACCAGGGAGGATTGAACCGTGGCCCACAGCAGCGAGAGTGCAGAGTCCTAACCACCGGACTGCCAGAGAATTCCCCACTTTACCTCTTAAATTGCCGAGAGAGCAGAGGGGGAGGTCATGCGAGGCTGCGCCATTCCACTTCCAGGAAGTGGCTGTTTCCCCAGACCTTCATTCAGTTACCTGTTCATCCGTCCATTTGTTCAGTAAACAAGAAGTGATACCTTCCTGTGTTCCAGATGACACTGCATTAGGGCCTAGGGATATAAAGATGAATCTCGGACATAGTTCTGGGTGGTTAGGGACAGACATACACACACAAGCCACCAGAAGACAACGTGGGAGTTGCTATAGTGAGGGCATGGGAGTCCGAGTGGGAGGGACATTTAGCAACTTTCAGCTTGTTTTATATTTCCTTCCGCCTTCCCGCCGGAAGCCTTGAAATTACAGTCATGCGTATTAAATTCCAACACCCTCTGTTCTGTTTGCACTCAGTGTGGAAACGTCAGCGGCAGGAGTGAAGCTCATGGACAGCAGGAGCAGATGCCTCCTGGCTCTTCCCTGAGCCCTCCATCAAGTTGTGGGGGGGCAGTGGTTGTCCCAGGGTGCTCTGCCGCCTCAGGGCACCTTTCCACACTCTGAGGGTCCCAGGGCTCCCTGTCACCTTCTGCAGCCAGGGTGGTCTTCTTGGCAGCTGGACAGCAGGTCCTGGCCCTCTGCCTCTGCCAGCTGGGCCACTCCATTCGAGGCTCAGTGACCTGGCAGGCCATGGTGCGGACTCCTTCTGCCTGCACCTCTGGCATCTCCCCAC
This sequence comes from Lagenorhynchus albirostris, assembly GCF_949774975.1. Taxonomy (NCBI): domain Eukaryota; kingdom Metazoa; phylum Chordata; class Mammalia; order Artiodactyla; family Delphinidae; genus Lagenorhynchus; species Lagenorhynchus albirostris. Next base: position 71,114,937 of record NC_083108.1, read on the forward strand.
CCCTGCTCTGTCAGCTTCTGGGAGCCAAGCCTGCCTTTCTGAGGCCCCACATCAGCGTTTCTTTAGCCTCAGCACTGCGGACATTTGGGGCTGGAGAATTCCTTGCAGTGGGGGCGGTCCTGTGCAGCGTGGGATGTTTAGTAGCATCCCTGGGCTCTGCCCACCGGATACCCGTAGCACCTCCCCTGTCTCCCAGTGTGACAACCAAAGGTAGCTCCAGACATTGCCACCTGTCCCCTGGAGGGCAAGAGCCCCTGGGTGACAGCCACTGCTCCACACAAAGGAGGGAGCGGAACCATTTAGGAGCTCGGAACAGCTTCCTCCGGCTGCTTGTGGAAGCGATGGCAGGGGGGCCTTGTGCCCAGGTGGCGGCTGGCCCTGCCAGGTGGACCGAATCCACGTGCAGTGAGAGCAGGAGCGAAGGCGGGATGCAGAGGTCTGTGGGCCCGTGCCTGCCCTCAGCCCACGGGCTTTTGGAGGAGGCAGTCATGGCTGTGATCCTCGGCACACAGGTGTCCGCGGGGTTCTGAAGCCGCTGGGGATGACAGTCATAGGCAGGCTGCAGACCTGGGGAGTCCTTCTCAGGGCAGGGGCAGGTCATTCACTCTGTTCCCTGTGAGCCTGTTGTATCCTAAGCCCTGAACTGGGCCCTGGGGACAGAAGATCAATGCAGATGTAGCCAGGCACATGCATGGCCTATGGGGGGAATTAAGAGCTGAGCGCTGGAGAGTTTCCCAGGCATGCGGAGGCGTGGGGAGAGGCCCCAAGGTGTGCACAGTGACTGGTGGTGGTGGCGGGGTGGTGGCAGATTCTCTGGGGTCCACAGGCTCAAGTTTGAGCCCAGCTCTGCCATTTGCCTGCTGGGGGCCCTTAGGTGAGTCACTTCTCCTGAGGCCTCTGTCTTCTCATTTACGTAATAGGGATCCTGGGCATGAAATCAGAAACGGTATTTATCAAGTGCTTATTCACTCCTTCCTGACCAAATGCATTCATCCAGTCTACAAATATCTCTGAAAAACTACTGGGTGCTGGGGCCTCAGCAGGGAACCCAAAGTCCCGCCTTCATGGAACTCCCACTTTGTGGGAGGACAGCCCACAGACAGATGTCTCTGTAAGGGCACGGCAGGCCATCCCCACGGCCTTAGGACACATAAAGCAGAGTGAGGGCTGGAAAGTGAAGGGGGGAGTTGGACAGGCTGATCAAGGGAAGCCTCTAACCAGACGGCATTTGAGCAGAGCTGCCGAGGCCGGGGCAGGTCCCTGGAGGAGGAGACGCACGTGCAAAGGCCCTGAGGCAGGAGTGTTCCTGGCGTGCTTAGCAGCAGCCAGGAGGCCAGCGTGGCTGAGTGGAGTGAGCTCCAAGGGAGGGCAGAGATGAGATGAGGCTGAGGACATAGCCAGGCCCAGATCACTTACAGGGCATAGCCCCAGGTGGTGGTCACTGGATGTCATAGTACCCTGAGTTTTGTGGGGCCCGCAGGGCTAGCATCAGGCCCGTTTGCAGAGGACTTTTTCTGAGAAAGATGAAGATGTGATACCCAAAGTTCTCCCATCCCGATGGATGGTGACAGAGCGGCTGACCTTTGCTGCTGGTTACAGGGCGCTGCGGCGAGCAGATGGCAGATTCTCTGAGAAGCCAGGAGGCCAGACTCCACATTAATCCCGCCAATGGCTTAAAGAGGAGCCCTTGCACCCCAGACCACGCCTGGTGCTTCTCAATAAAAAAATAAAATAAAAGCATTGTTTGCGGAGAGGATCAAGATGCGACCTCCCAGAATGCTGCCCTTTTGAGGAATGGCTTGTCTTTAAAGGGAAGAGAAAAGCCAAATAGAATGTTCACCGTTTGTAAAGTTAAAAAAAAGCCAGTCTCCAAGGCTGAGAATCGATATTAATTTCATGGGCTTATGGGCGGTGAGATCAAGCAGGTTTCTGACAGCCTTTTCCAGCCCTGTTGGATTTTACAATCTTGATCTGTGAAAAGAAAAACGAATAAACGTATCAGGGGCCTGTCCGTCTCCAGCTATCTCTGGCTAGAGCTCATCCAAATTCTCCACGCTCTGTCCCTGGCCTTGGAGCAGTGCTCTGAAAGGCAGGTTGGATTGACAAGAAAGAGTGGCTAAGTCCCCAAAGACAGCCAACCACAAGGACAATTGGGGTTGTGGCTTTAGGAGGGATTAGAAAGCCCAGAGGGCAGATGAGGACGACGGGGTCGTGCTGGAGAGCCGGCTGACCGTGGCCACCCCAGGCCCTCCGTTCTCCCATCTGGGGGTGACTGACTTCCTCTAACCACACCTAGTATCATACCAGGGCCACCGGTCTGGGCACCGTCGAGGCGGGGCAAGAACTGGCTCAGAGCGCTGGGACCCTGACTCTCCCATAAGGCTGCCCTCCCCTCGCGTTCCTGTGCCCACTGGAGCATCCTTCTTCCCCATGCCCCCTCCATGACCCATCCCTGGTCCTGTGGCTTTTTCTTTTTGAATCTCCAGCACCCTCCTCTCCAGTTCCCTGGGGTGGCCCACAGGATAGAACCTCAGCCCCTTCTTGTACCCTTTGAACTTCTAACTCCGTGCATGCCAGGCCCTCCATGTGCATGTTCGCTCGAGGTTGAATGAATGAATGAGTGAGTCACAAGCCAAAGGAAAATGTCCATCCGCTGAAAGGCCAAAGCAGGGAGGCAGCTGTAGGCGGTGGTGGGCACCGCAGGGTGGGCGTCAGGAACGCATGCTCCCTGGACCTGTCTCCAGCCTGCCATTGACGTCGCCTCCCCGGGCCTCTGCTTCCTGCACTGGGTCAGGGTGGGGCAGAGTACAGGCAGGCCCCCAGCCCTGACCCAGCTGCCCTGTCCTGGGCTCACTGTGGACCCTCTTCACCCCACAGGCAGCCAGCTTTGAAGATCCTGCTGACCAACACCAAAGTCCCTCGCAGCACCAAGGCCCTGGTGGCCGGCGTCAGGAGCAGGCTGCTGAAGGTGCCGCTGGCTCCACTCCTGGGCGGGTTCCCGGCAGGGCCACGGCACTCACGTTTGGGTGTCCAAGCCCTCCCTCTGCCTCGTGGGTTAGCGGAGGGGGGTGGGGTGGAGGGGACCTGGGAAGGTGCCGTCTGTCCAAACCCCTGCTGGGAGGCAGAACAGGGATTGTTAGACGTGCTGGCTTTGCAGTGAGAACCCCCGCTTGGGTCAAGCGTGGCTGGACAAGGCGGGGACCAGGCCAGAAGGAGGGGGGTCTCCTTAGATGGTGGGTGTGGGCCCTGGGGACACCTCCTCCCCTTGCCCTGGTGCTGGAGCAGCTGTCCAGTGTCTGCCAGCCCCCAGGCCTCATGGGCCCTCTATCCCTTTCCCTGCAGTTCCCAGAGATCGTGGCCCCCCTCCTGACCTCCATAGACGCCATTTCCCTGGAGTGCGAGCGGTTGCTGGGGGAGATGGCGGCGGCCCCGGCCCCAGAGCACTACCTCGTGCTGGAGGTAAGAGCCCGCCTGCAGGATCGGGGTCCCTCACCCATGGCGCTGTCCCAGGCAGGGGCTCCCCATCTGCGCTCAGAATCCCTGGGAGCTAAAACAGAGTCCGGGCCTGGGCACCCGTGTGTGCACCCGTGAGCAAGCGTGCCTTCTTTTGAAGCCTCTTCCCAGGTGACTCGGAATAGTCAAGTGAACACACAGACAGCACTGAGGGCGGTGCCTGGCATGTGCTAAGTACGACGGGCCAGGTTTGGGATCATGCATGTAAGGACACAGTCCTCCATAGGTCCAGGAGCAATTTCTCCCCTGGCCGCTTCTTTCCCATCATGTTTGCTAAGTGCATCTATTCATGCAGTAACTGTTTCTCACCTGCATGCTGTGGCTCAGATATGGTCTAAAATTCTCTCACTGTCAATACTCCAGCCACCACCCTGTGCCTAATTCTAGTGTAGAGGTTGAGACTTCACGCTTTGGATTTCCTCAGGCCCAAGTCTGAATCGTGGCCTCACTGGAGTGTCTTAAGAGTGCAGTGAGGCCCTGTGGGTAACACACGAGCACAATGCCCGACGAGCCACCAGCTCAGCCAGAGGGCCCAGGCTCATTCCGAGACCTGGTCCATCTGGCCCAGTGAATGGACTGCATTAAAAAGCCATCTGGCTTCCCTGCAAGAATCAGAAGATCCGGCAGCCCCAGCTGACATAGCTGTGTGGCAGTGGTCAGCTGGAGGTGCCCAGGGGACGCCCTTGAGAGTGGCCCTGGGGTCTCCATTTCTCCGTAGTCCCCACCACTCCCTAAGTATTACCCACAGCCACTATACTCTTTGCCTGGTGCCTCCCTGTCCCACTGTAGGCATTTAAGTCTGCAGCCCCTGTAATGAGTGGGAACTGCTACTCTCCCAGGTCTCTTTACAAATGATTCCTCACTTAGTCCTACAACAGCCTACCTGTGAAGTGGATAAGTTGCCACCCTTTTACAGATATAAAAACCAAGACCTAAAGAGAATGACTTTCTCTGAGGTTTTCCAACTAGTGAGTGGCCCTGAGCTAGGGAGTCACTGACTTACTTGTTTATTCCTTTAGTCAACAATTTTTTTTTTGGCCTCGTTGCACAGCTTGCAGGATCTTAGTTCCCTGACCAGGGATTGAACCTGGGCCACGACAGTGAAAGCCTCGAGTCCTAACTGCTGGACCGCCAGGGAATTCCCAACAAATTGTTAATGAGTATCTACTACAGGCCCGGTGTAGGGACTCCATCTAATTCATTTCTGGGCTTTTGCCCTCGTTCCCCCAGCCTTTGCCTGCTCATTCTCAATTCCTTTCACGTAGAAAGGAAGGGAACACAGTCCTCCCGAGTAGGAAATTAATAATAATGGAGTGCTGCCTAAAATACACCCTGTTGAGCCCCTGGAGAATGCCTCAGAACAGCACGTCGATTATACATCGTGTATATTTTTGGCTTCGGCAGCCGCTGAAATGTGCAGTTCGCCTCCCGGACAGCTCTGCGCTCAAGCCAGTGAGCTGTTCTCCTGTGTCACAGCCTGTCATCTGATCCTTGACAGATTTTGGATCAGAATGTGACAGGTGTCTGGAACCTGCCTTGGCAACGTGACACCTGGTGCTCAGGCGCAGAGAGAGGGCCCCAGAAGTTTTCCCTCCCATCCAGCCCTCGGGGCCGGTGAAAGGCACCCGAGGCTGCCACTGGGCCATCACGCCTGTCTGCTCGTTTGTCAAAAGTACTGGGGTGTGTGAGGCGGGCTGCGGGGGGGAGGCAGACCCGACCCTGCCCGACGGCTCCAGGCAGGAGAACCAGGTGGGCCTCGGCAGACAGCCCTGTGATTGGCAACCCTTATGGCACACAGGCGCTCCCAGGACCCCGGGGCAGAGCTGCATGCTGTCAAGCCGCACACGGCAAGAAGTGGGTGGCGGGAGGGATGCCAAGGGTGCTCTCAGAGGCGGGGTAGATGCACGCTTCGCCTCAGGCAGACCCGGCTTCCCGCGCCAGCTCAGTACCTTACTAGCTCAGTGACCTTAGGCAAATCACTTTCTCCTCTGAGCCTCAGTTTTCCCCTTTGAAAAATGGGGATGATAGTAATGCAACCGTAAAGGTACTAACAGCAGCTGACGCTTGCCAAGCACTTACCCCATTCCACACATCATGTGAAAGATACCTCGTTCCATCCTCACAGCAATGAGGCAGATACTCTTACAATCCCTCCTTTACAAGGGGGGAAACGGAGGCTCAGAGTGAAAGACCTCTTCCCAAGACACACGACCAAGAAGTGGCAGAGCTGGGACCCAAACCCAGGCCCCTCTGCCTCCAGATCCCACATTTGTAACTTCCCTGCAGACCGACGCTCATCCTCAGAGCCTCGGCATCTAGCAGGGTGCCAGCAGCGTGTTGAAGGGATTTGCCAGACGCGATGGAGTGAATGAAATGTAAATAGGGGACGCCTGGGCAGTGAGGGTTGTTAGCTGTGTTATTTCATCAGCCTGCATCTTGTTTGATCTGCAGGAGGGCAGGAATTTTATTATGCATAATCAAAGAAACCTGAACAAACATTTAGCAATTTCCCCCACTTGTGACCTTGTTAGAACTACAAACCTGTTCTTATTCTGAAAATCGGTAGCTGAGGGAGCTGTAGGATGGCATATTACTTGAGACTTCTTTTCCTGCAAATGACAGAAATCCATCTCGACTTTAGCAGAAAAGGAATTTGTTGGCTTATAACTGACACGACCAGAGGGGACAGCTTCAGGCATAGCTGGATCCAGGGGCCAAAGATCTAGTGTGAAATCTCCATCTTCTCTGTAATCTCTGACCATGTGCAGGGAAGATAACTGGCGGCCTACCTCTGAAGTCAACCAGTTTTGGCAGCTTCCAAGGAAAGAGGCAGAGTAAACCCTGGGAGGGATCTCATTGGCCCAGCTGGGGTCACAAGCCTGATCAGTCCCCATGGCCGGAGCCTTCTGTGGCCAGGCCTGGGACATGTGCTCACCACCAGCTCCATCCCAGCCCCATGGGACGTCCTGCAGGAAGGAGAGGTTCTTTTATCAGTGGAGAGGGACAGTGTGCTGGGTAGTCAGAGCCATTTGCGTTCCCAAACCAGCAGCTGTCACGTGGACAGGGCGGGCACAGGACCTCGACCTCAGGCAGGCCAAGCAGGAACAGAGACCTCTCTCCCTCAGGAGCTCATCGACATGAACCAGCACCATCTGAATGCCCTTGGTGTGGGCCATGCCTCGCTGGACCGGCTGTGCCAGGTGACCATGGCCCACGGACTGCACAGCAAGCTCACTGGCGCGGGCGGCGGGGGCTGTGGCATCACACTTCTCAGGCCAGGTACCCAGGGGATGGGCAGGGTTCCACCTGGGCAGTTCCCTTGGGAGAAAGAAGAGGCCTCTGAACAGTCTCAGCTCTGCTATATGGCCTTGGTCAAGGGAATTAACCTCTCTGGGCCTCTGTTGCCACATTGGTAAAATAAGGATGCTAACAGTCTAGTTTATGTAAGATTGTTGCCTAGATTCAAGGAGGAAAAATGCATTTAGAGAGGCTGGTGCCGGGCTTGTTCCCACCACCTCCTTACCTGCCAAGCCTCCCACGAGCTTGAGAAGTAACCAGGACATTGTCACCACCAACCCTACCAGCCTTGCATCCCCTGCTGTCACCTCTTGATGGGGCCACGATGCGGACTGACCTTGCTACAAAAGAAAGGGGTCTCTTTCCTTTTAGTCTCTGGGGAAAGAGCAGGGCCGAGGATGAGGAACGGGCCTATAGCAGTCCCTGTGCTGGGGTGGGAGTCACTGCTCCTTTTGGTTTCCTTTCTCTCCGTCTCCCCTTCTTGGCCTCGTCCTCCTTCCTTTTCTTGTCCTGCTTTTCCCCTTTGCTATGAGCCCTCAGTGGCCCACAGAGGCCCCCTCCACCTCAGTGGGACTCCCAGGCCTCAGGGAGTCACCGTGTCCTAACTTCAGGAGACCTTGACTGTGGGGACCTAGTTCAGGCGGCGATGACGATGGCGAGAGAACATTCTTGAGTGTGTGTGGTGTACCAGGCTCTGTGCCAGGCTCTCCACCTGCAGTAGCCCATGCCAGCCTCACTGTGACCCTTGAGGGGTAGGTCTCATTATTATCCCCTTTCCCAGATGAGGAGACTGAGTCTCAGAGAGGGGAAGTCATTTGTCTGAGGCCCCACGACTGAGCCAAGGCCAGGTCCGTGTGACTCGGGATCCACAACCCTCCCGGGGAGGGTGCCAGGCTCGGCATACCAACAGGAAGACCGGCCCCTGGGCCTGTGCCGTGAGCGGAGACAAACATTCTCCAAGGGAGTGGATGGTTGTCAGGGGTGACCTGCTGCCCTTCCTCCCCACAGATCTGGAGCGGCTGGAGGTGGAGGCCATGAAGCAGGCGCTGACCAGCTGTGGGTTTGACTGCTGGGAAACCAGCATCGGTGCCCCTGGTGTCTCCGTCCACACGGCCGCCTCCCTGGACGCCCCTGTCCGGCAAGCCCTGGATGGCCTCTGAGATGAAACCACCCCGCCACGAAGCCCCTTCCCGATTTTCCTGGGCACTGAAGTTGTCCTCTGTGCCGGCCAGTGGGCACCCAGCTCCTGACGCTGACCGGGAGGCCCCCAGCCCCTCTGTGACACCCCTCCCACTGGCCATGCCCCCCAGTCCCCAGAGTGAGTCAGGCGGCCCAGAAGCCATGTGTTCTACAACGTTCTCTGGAGCTGGCGGGCAGTGGGGCCATGTGGAGTCCTCTGAGACTCAAGGGCCTCTTTCCTGTCCTCCCTGAAGCGCCCACAGACCCACAAATTCCCTGGCAGAGCTGCTTGGATCCGAGATGCAGGGGTCTGGTTCCCAGAGCAGCGGGCCTTCTCCCTCCTTCCACCTCTGCTCACCTCCCCCAGGAAGCCTTCCCAGGCTGTTCTCTCCAGTTAGACTGTGGGTTCCCTCAGGCGGTGTCCGGGTGGTGGTCTTTGCCTTCTACCCTGCAGCCCGAGGGTTGGCCAAAGGCAGGGTTGATGTGCAGTTTCTTCCAGTCTGAACCCAAGGGGTTTGCAGAAAAGATGGCAAAGGGGGAATAAAAAGATCTTGAGTAAACAGTGCTTCACTCGTGTCGGGAAAGAAGAGGGAGGGCCTGGTAGTCTCCAGCTGCCCACACCTTCCTCTCCTGTCCTGTCCCTTCTCCAGCCACTTTCTCAGTGGAAAGAAAGGCTTTGGGTCACTTGGTTGTGTGTCTCGGGGGATGGGGCGGGGTTTGCCCAGATGGCCCTGGCCAGACAGGGACGGATGCCCGGACATCAAGCTCTCAGCCCCTCAGCAGAGCTCCAGCCCACTTTTCCAAAAAGGGGAATTTTAAGCTTCCTTCCTTCTCAAATCGTGAGTACCCACTAATCCGCAGACTTTTTTAAGAAATGGAAACAAACCTGCTGTAGGTCATGGAATATTCCTTTCTTTCTAAAATTGACTGGATTGACTGGGGGTGGGAAAGAGACGAGCACTGGTAGCCAGTGCCTGGCACCTGCTGGCCCTGTTTGAATTTTATATTGCAAGTCAAGGCTCTGTGAAATGGCAGAATCCATACAAAAGCTCTGGTAGCTAACACGTTGCCACCGGAAGCTCTGGAAGCCCTGGGTCTGCAAGAGGCCGGCCGAGAAGTTTGGGGGGGCTGGGGCAGGGAGTGCAGAATTTGGTTAAAATGGCTCTGTGCTTCTGCCCTTGACCACTAGGGGGCAGCTGGCTTCTTTCCCAGCATCTTCACGGGGAGGGCGAGTAGGAGCCAGCCTTAGAGCACAGTCTCTCTGCCCCCCACACCAGGGTTCTCTCTCCAGGTTCCGCCTGGGGTCACTGCCAGGAATCTGAGGGCGATAGGAAGAACATCTGCCCCAGCTTAACATGTGAAAATGACCCTAGCATCACTGATGGGGGGTTGCCTGCCTCTGCCCTTCAAAACAAATAATGCATAAAATGATAATACTGAGGGCTTACCATGTGTGGGGCACCGTTCTAAGCACTGTCCCTCAGTCATCGCTTTTCATCTACCCCAATCTTGGAGAATAATTGCCAATCTCAGTCCCATTTTACAGATCGGGAAACTGAAGCTCAGAGAAGTTGAGTAACTCATCCAAGGCCACACAGCGAATCAGCATCCAAGGCAGGATTCCAACTCAAATGGTCTGACTCCAGCCTCTGCCCTCAGCCCCTATGTGCTTTCTGCCTGGACACAGGTTTGTTGTGATTCTTGCTGTTTTCCACGCTCGGGCTCCTGATTTCCTCCGGACTCTGATGTACGTGGTCAGAGTGGGGCTTGGGCCTGGGTGTTTTTTGAAAGTTCCCCATATGGTTCGAATGAGCACTCAGGGTTGCAAGATGCTTTCTCAGGGATGAGGCTAGTTGGCAGCATTTCTACACTGCAGGAGGCGGGCCTGAGAGGAGGGTGTCCAGAGGCTGAGGCCCCAGAACCTACCTGCTCCTTGAGACACTCCCTCTTCCTCGCTCCCTGGGGACCAGGTGTCACTCCTGGAGCAGAAGCCAACCCGTTACTCTTGCCCCGCTGAAGCAGCCACCTGGCGTGCCTTGGCCTGCAGGCTCTCACCTCAGCCACTGTCACCGGCCACCATATGGGCCTAGTGGGCCCCACTCCTGGCCACCTGTCTTTGATATAACATTTGTACACGATTTGCATTTGTAGCCTCGCCTTTCTCATTGCCTAGCATGGTGGTTCTCACTCCCAGCTGCGCCTGGAAACCACCCCTGAATGCCTCACCCCACCCCCAGCTGTTCTGATTTAACAGATCACGGCGGGACTCAATCATGGGTAGTTTGTCCAAGCTCCTAGGTGACTCGAATGTGCGGCCAGGCTGAGGACACTGAACTAGATGACACCTAAGGTCATTTCTGCAGCCTTCACGGCACTGAGAGCTCGCCTGGGCCCCCAGTCGGCTCTGCCAGCCACTAGCCACGTGACCTCGGGCAAGCCAGTCCACTCTCGGGGCCGTGGGCTCCTCATCGGGAAGATAGAAGTAATAGTAATGCCCACCTTATAGAGTTTCATGAAGATTGAATGAGAAAATGCACGTAACACCCTTGGCACGGTGCCTGGCACAGTGTAAGCGCTCAGTAAACGCTCATTTTAACGGTCCTGAGCTGAGAGATGGTGTCTCTCAGAGCCCAGAAATGGTGCACAGAGCTGGTTGGACGCACACAGCCCCGTCTGTTCAAAGCCCATAGGTGGAGAGCCCCGGGGTCGCAGTTCGAGAAACACAGCGAATGCCAACTGGCTTTCCAGCCTCCTGGCTTCCTCCCCAAAGAGGCGGTGACGTAGTCCCAAGCCCTCCCCGACTGCCGGAGGACAGCAGTTTCTCAAGTCAGCATCTGGAGCGGCTCCCAGCCTCTCCGGCCAGTTTAACACTCACCCCCCGCCCCCCACCAGCCAGAAGTCGCAGGACATTTGCCCGCTCTGGCAGAGGTCTCGCTTTGGGAGACAGGCAGCAGACGTTGTGATCCACAGCAGACAGAGGAGCCGCTACAGTCACACCCATGTTCTTTCTGTCGGTGGGGATCTTTTTCTCCCTGAGACCGGCTCCCATGGACGGCTGGCAGCCTGTTGAGTCAGGTGCTGGCTGCAGGTCAGCAGGTTGGTAGGGCCCGCCCTGCCATACCAGTGTGCTTGGGCCCATCCCTTTGCCTCTCGAGGTCCCCATTTTCATTCTTATTCTCCTGCGAAAGCTTTTTGTTAAACAAAATAAAACTAGCAGGTGCCCCCTTCCCCCGCCCTCCTGCCTTGCAGCTCGTTTGGACCAGCTCCTTGGCTGTGTTTAGCACTTACTGCGTGCCAGTCTCAATCGTCAGCTTCCGTGAGGAAGGCGAGGCCTAGCGAGGTTAAGCAGCGTGCCTACAGTACGCTTTCATCTCCAGGGCCCAGGCCATAGTCACATTTCCTCCCAGTTGTTCCCCAAATGTCCAAAATCCTGTCCAGGACCACACATCTGGCTGTTATATCTAGATGTGCCTCAGTTTCGTCACATGAAAAATGCCAGGCAGTGTGCTAAACCCCGCAGGCATTGTCACATTTAATTCCCACAGCGACTCTGCGGTGTCTGTAGGACAGGACCACGGTGCCTTATCTGAAACCCTGGGACCAGATGTGATTTGGAATTCAGAATTTTGCAGCTTTAGGGATAGACACCCTATGTTCCAGCCTTTGTGGCATCTGGGGCAGCGCCACTCCAGACTGCAGCGACAGGTGTGAAGGGTAAAGGTCATACATACTGTGTCAGCCCGTGTTGCATCTGCCGACAAGTGAGTTTTGGTGCCAAGCTTCTGGGTTTCAAAGTGTCTTGGACCATCGGCCTGAATGGCCTTCCCATTTTGCAGAGGAGCAGACAGATGCTCCCTGAGAGAGTTCAGTGACTCACCCAAGGCCACAGATCTAAGCGGGTGGAGCCCAGGCTTGAACCCCATCTGTCAGACTGGACACGACATCCCTCACTGCAGGGTCTGACCAGGGCCCATCTTTGGCCACCAGGGTGAGAGGGCTGGGGTGTCAGTACAGACTGAGGGTGAGGGGCGCTGGGCTCCAGCTGGTAAGTCAAACTGGAGTCCTCTACCGTATTTGTTTCTTTCCCACGGTAAAGCTTGTAATGTGACAAATGCGACCGCAGGGAATGGCCCAGTCCACCTGCTGGGCCCTCTTGAGGGGTCTGCTTCTTCCTGAAGACTGGGGGCAGAAGTGAGGGGCCATAGCCTGAGGGGGAGGGAAGGGGCCTCCCTCTCCTCCTGGGCTGCCCCTCCTCCCTCCAAGGCAGCGGGAAGGGGTGGGGAGGCCGAACGCATCCATTCTCACCACACTCATGGGCTAACGGGGGAGGCCACCTAACTGCACACGTAGGGGAAGAGACGGGGGAGTTGGGCCTCTTTCGCAGGCTGCTCTGCCAAAACCCCCCACCCCCGCACAGAAGATGAGCTGGGTGTGTTCTCACTGTTTTAAATCTGATAAGGAAAACATCCATTTCAATGTATTTACATAATGCATTGGCTGAGGCTGAGGTGTCCCCCATGAATGCTGATGGGGGCACACCGAGGCTTTCCTGGGATGCACCTGGCCTCCCCCCGGGCATCCTCCCTGCCCGGAGAGAAAGGGGTTGCCCTCCTCCCCACAACTGCCAAGGGCTGTAGGCAGATCCTGGCCCCTGAGCTCATGGACAGTATTCATTCAGCAGACATTAAATCGGCACCTATGCATGCCAGGGACTGGGCTGGGCCCTGGGGAAGCTAGGTGACTGATGGAGCTGCTCCTACCCTTGTAGGCCTGACGGCCTGTGGCTCTGGATGCTCTCATGATCATTCTCTCCACCTGTACCCACAGCAAGCCTGTGAGGAAAGTGTGGCGAGCCCCATTTTACAGATGAAGAAACTGAGGCCCAGAGGGAGTCCCTGCTCCAAGCCACAAAGTCAACAGGTGCAGGAGCTAAGCCCTGAGATGGGTCTCTAGACGCCAGTACAGTGCTCTTCCTAAGATGCTCTGGCTGTGAAGAGGAAACCAAAAGGCAGCTTGCTGTGTGACCTTAGGCAAGTCTCTTGCCCTCTCTGGACCTTGGTTGCCCCATCCATAGAAACCACGGGGCCCATTCACCGTGCCAGGAGCTTGCCCTTGTGCCCTCGTTTCATCTTCCCAGTGATTCCTATTTTGTGGTCTCTGAGGTCAGACAGGTCTGGCCTTGTTCTGTAGCCTGATCACCTCCAGCTGTGGGGCTTGGGGTGGCCACATCACCTCCCTGAGCATCAGGTTCCTCGTCTGTAAAGTGGGAATACTAGGTAACAATGCACATCAAACACTTAGCCTGGAGCCTGGTATGTGGAGTGAGTGTCCAATAAGCAGGAGCTCTTGTTATTATCAGAGATGGGGAAACTGAGGCTCAGAGAGGTGACGGGACAGCTTGGAGGTGGCCGAGCGGGGATTGGAATGTAGCAGTGTCTGACGGCAAAGCCCGGGGCTTCCTCCGTTTTCCTTGCCGGTCGAGGCTGGGTTTTGCCATTGCGACGTCCTGCCCTAGGAGAGAGAAGATTGGATGCTAGTACCTCCCCTGACACCCTTAGGGAGCTTCGACCAGAGCCTGCTTCCAGCAGGGGTGATGTGATAGCGCACAGATGCAGGAGTCTTCGTGGCTTTGATGGGGAGTGGGGAGGGGAGGTATGGTGGGACCAGAGTCACGACCCCCCATCTCCCCACCAGCCTCATGTGGTTGAGGAGAGCACTACCCACGAATTGGGAGATTTCTAAAATGCTGTGTGACTTACACTTGAGGCCTTCCCTCTCTGGGCCTTGGTTGATTGTTCCTGAGGATATTATTTTCAGCTCCATGAAAAGTACCCTGGGGTGTTCCAGCTGCCCCTTAGCCCTGCTCTGAGGAACCCTACCCACCCAGAAGTCTCACATGCACAAGCCCCCAGGGGCCAGCCAGGCGACACAGAAAAGCCAGGCCTGGGGGAGGGTGCAGCACCTCCACCCCCAGCTCCGGACAGGTGTTTCCTTGCGGGGTGGTAGGTCCTCTATCGCCCAACATTTCTATTTAGTTTTTAAGGAGAATTCAGACATCTGGGTTTTGGGGGTAAAATAACCTGGTTTTTAAATGCTGTCAACCAGTTTTTAAAAACCCCGAATGGTCAAATTAAGCTCTTCTGCAGATGGAAAACCGACAGGGGTTGAGACCTCTTTCAGAACCCATCTCCCTGGGGCTCTGGAGAGTGAGCCGGGGAGCAGGGGCACCACCTGTGGGAGGGCACCCCGCCCCCAGCGGAATCTGATTACCCCCGGCGCCCCAGCCAATGGCAGGCGGCGGGAGGCAGGGGCGGGCCGGGGCGCCAGAGGTTGGGTTGAGAGCGCTTCCCCGTCAGGCACAGATGGTATTTTTTTTTTATCAGTGTCAGCATTGGCTTCTTTCTGCTCTGATGAATAGATTCTAAAGAGGCAGTGACATTATTCGAGATAACAGAGGGAACAGAGAAAGGGTCAGCGACGGAGAGAAAATGGCAGAGCCAGCAGATAAAGGGGAGGCCGGAGGGGGCGGAGTGCCGCGGCTGGGGCGCCCCCCGGCCCCCATTACTGCGATGCCCAGCCCCCCAAGCCTGGCTTCCTGCAGCGGGGGCTGCGGTGCCTGCCCGGCCCAGGGCAGGGGAGGCCCAGGCAGCTGCGCGCGCGCGCGCCTGCTCCCTCCCGGCGTCCCGGCCGCCCATTCCGCCTTTTCAATTCGATTCAATTAGGCCTCCCCGCTCGGAAGCTTGTCTCCTCTGATATCCAGTTTAACTGACAGGGGATTAGAGCTGTTTGTATTACACACACACTCTCTCGGTCTGCTAAACCACAGGCAGGGCCCGGGGACCGGGTTATTTATGGAACGTGCATCACTGTTTCTCTCGACCTGCTTCCTTCTGGGGGGAGCTAGGGGGCCTGTTGTCTGCTACAGCCCCACGCCTCCCTCACCCCCACTCCAGGCCTGGGCAGTAGAGCAAAAGAGCTCAGGGAGAACTGAATCTCAATTCCAGCTCTGCCACTTGCTGGCTGTATGGCTGCGGGCAAGCCTCAGTTTCTTCATCTGGAAAATGGAGACAGCCAACTCCATCGCCTCCATTAAGGCAGGTGTAGGGACGACCTGCAGGAACAGGTGTAGGGCATTTAACACGGTGCCTGTGCATTCACTTGGCATATCACTCAACAAATATGATTGAGGGACAGCCCTGTTCCAGGCGCTGGTCTGCGTCACTGAGGAAGTAAGGCCCCCTGTGCCTGCCTTCAGGAAGCTTACATTCCAGTGCAAGAGTTGGAAAATAAACATGGACTCCCTCCCGGTGCTACATGGGGAGGACCAGGCAGGTGAGAGTGAGGATGGCGGTGATGGTGATGGAAACGAGTACCACAGCACACCCCCACCCCACCCCACCTGTCTCTTTGTTTTATTTCCAGAGTGCCGTCATTTGCTCTTACATCACCTGTCTCCCCAGTCAATTGCCAGGTCTCTGAGGGCAGGCGCCAAGGCTGTCTTCTCACTGCTGCCCCCTCCCCAGGTTAGCACAGTGCCTAGCGCATGATAAGAGTGAAGAGTGAATGAGTGAATGAATGGATGGATGGATGGATGGATGGATGAGAAGGTAGGGAGACAGAAAGTGGCCACTCTTGCCTGCGACGTGGCTACCCTGCTCAGCTCAGGAAACCTGGCCATCCCCAAGCCCACCTCTCCAGACCACCTCTCTAAAGGGGTTTTGCTGGGTTTAGGAATGGGTGGGGGTCAGGGTCTTGGTCAGAGGGCAGGGGGCTCTTCCCTTCTTATCCTATTTTCACTCAGAGGGAAAGAAGGGCCTCCACAGACCCTCCCTCTCCCAGCAACCAGGGGCTGGGGAACAAATAGTATTTCTAAAGTCTGGGGGTGGGGAGGAGGAGGAAGTGTCCTCATTGTTGGGGGAGGGGTGATGCTGCCAGCAGCCATCTGCACCCTTTCCTCACTCCACTTACCAGACCTGGAGGGGGCCCTGGCCCTAGGGGAGTGCAGGTCTGGACGCTCATAACATTCGGTGCAAGAGAATAACAGCCACCAGTAAATGCACACATTCCCCGTGTCAGTCTTGACACGCAGGACCGAATTATTTCCCACAACGGTTCTCAGTGGTGGGAGTTGTCTCCATTCTCCAGAAGAGGAAACTGAGGCTCAGAGTGGTGGGAGGGCAAACCCAACATCACCCAGCCAGGAAGGAGTGGCACTGGGATGGAACCCAGGACTCTGAGGTTCAATACCTCCTCGTTCATCTAATGTCTGCTGTGTGCCAGGCACCTTCATGTCTCCAGACATCCTGAGAAGTGGGTATTCTGTCCCTCATTTTGCAGAAGGGAAAACCGAAGCTCAGCAGAGAGGTGAAAGGGCTGGCCCTCAGTCTCACAGCCTGTTAGAGGCAGGCAGAGCCAAGTGGAAACACAGGTCTGCCTGATTCCAAATCCACTCTGCAGTCTCTACCCTGCAGTTTGCTCCTCAGCTCAAGTGTCCAGGTTGTTTCAGATTTGTATTAGGCCCTGGGTAGTGAAGGGTCAGATCAATCAACCAGCAGTTGTTGGGTCCCTCAAAAGCCCCTGAAGTATGGCACTGTCCCTACAGGTAAGGAAGATGTCATCCAGTTGGGAGGGTGGCATATTAATATGTAAAGAGTTATAAGAGCTAAATGACAAACAGAAACTTTGGGCACTCTCACAAGGGCATGTGTATGATCCACAATTCTGAGGAATTGGTCAGGGAATGTGGCCTTGAAAGATTTTTTAGAGACAGAAGTCCACATGATACGCATTACAATTACAATGAATTGATCATCATTATAATGACAAAACCCGTTAATAATCACTATAATTAGGCCCCATTGCTGTTCCCATTTCACAGATGAGGATGCTGAAGCTCAGAAAGAGAAAGCGACATCCCCAAGGCCGGCCAGCTGGTAAGTGAGACTCAAGCCCAGGTCCTCTGACCCCAAAGCCAGTTTCTCTCCCCCTACCCTGGGCAATCTGAGTGTCACAGCAGGAAAGTAACTGGCCCAGGTGTAGGTGGCTGAGCTAACATTTGTTCCCAGAGCCAGCTTCTTGGCCAAGGCCTGAGTTTGGCTGGGGCCAAGGGATCAAGTAGACATACTACCTGACCTCGAACAATGTGCTGGGTGCTAGGGTCTCAGGGGTGAATGAGACCCGTCCCTGCCCTCCAGGGCTCACAGGCAGAGCCAGCTAAGCAAAATGACAATGAGAGTAAAGAGCGGCAGGTTCCGAGTTACCATGGAGCCCAGGGAGGCGTGGTACATGTCCCAGCTAGAGTGTGGGAAGGGAATCAGGGAGGGCTACCTGGAGGAGGAGGTGCCTTTGCAGAATTTTGGCTGAGCTGGGAAGTGAGCGAGGGCATTCTAGGCAGCAAAGGCACTGAGGGGAGCAGTGCTGGAGTAGGTGCAGAGAAGGCACACATGGTTCGGTGTTCAGATGGCACCTGTTGTATGAAGCAGGGTCTGGGCCAACACGAAGCAGGGGCCCTGGGGAGCCATGGTGGGTGTTAGACACGGGAGGGCAGGTCACAGTTGTGCTTTGGTGAGTCCTCTGGCTGTGGTGTTACAGAGGCAGGGGGATAAGGGGAGGTGAGAGATGGCAGTGGCTGGAAGGGAGTGGCGGCAACGGGAACAGACGGACTGGAGGTGACAGATGGAAGGATTACCCAGGTGCCTAGAGGGGCCTTTCAGGTTTGGAGTCCCACTACACTCCCCCATTCAGGGAGCAAGTCTCCCCTTTTCAGATAGTCTCCTGCCTGGGGTGGGGCCTCTTCGCTACTTCTTTAGTTGGCATGCAAGCCCCTCGTATTAGCGTCCAAGGGCTGCTGGAACACAGTACCACACACTGAGAGGCTGAAAACAACAGAACTTTCTTGTCTCACAGTTCTGGGGGCCAGATGTCTGAAGTCAAGATGTCAGCAGGGCCCCGCTCCCTCTGAGACCCTAGGTGGAATCCTTCCCCGCCTCTTCCCTAACTTCTGGTGGTGGCCGGCAATCCTTGGCATTCCTGGGCTCGCAGCTGCCTCCCTCCCATCTCTGCTTCTGTCGTCACGTGGCCATCTCCTCTCTGTGTCTCTGTCTTCACACGACATTTCCTCTTCTTATAAGGGCACTAGTCACATTGGATTCGGGCCCACCCTCGTGACCCCATCTTAACTTGATGACACCTGCGAAGATCCCATTTGCAAATAAGGTCATGTTCACAGGTAGCACGGGTTAGGCCCTCACCATCTCTTTTGCGGGGGATGCAACTGAAATCATAACACTCTTCAGAGCAGGGGTTTTCCTGGTTCGTTTCTGCATCTGCGGTCCCTGGCACAGAGCCTGGTGTATGTCAGAGCTCAGAGGGAGTCGTGGGATGAACAAATGAGCGGACTGAGTCCGGGCGTCCAGCCTCTCCTCCGTGGCTGACCCTAGCTCCTCTTGCGACTGCAGCCTCCCCAGCCCGAATGGCATCCAGGCCAGGCAGGTCTCGGGGGCGGCCTCTCCCGCGGGTTGTTCTCCAAAAGAAGTGCTGTCGATGTCAGCAGATGCCTATCACTTTCCTTCCCCAGCAGAGTCTCAGCTGTCAGAGGAAGTGAAATAGTCATTGCCTATCCTTGCGTTTGAGATTTTATTGACAGTTTCATTGTCACCCAAAAAACCCTCCTTTTCTCCAGTGGCATTTTCATCAGGAGAGCCTGGGGGCAAGAGGGGAGGCAGGGCTGGTTCCTGAAAACTGGTTTTGGCAGGCAGTGAGCACGGTTCCTCCCGCCTGGGGTCAGTCGGGGTAGAAGCCGCCTGCCACCAGCCTTGTCTCCAGCCCTGCTCAGCACCCCCCTCCAGGGGACAAGAGGGAATGAGAGGTAGGAGAGGAAGGCACCCCGAGGGGCCCTGGAAATAGCCACGGTGGCCAGATGGGGCAGCCCAGACCCCACAGGGGGTCCTCACACCTTTCTCCAGCCCTCCACGGTGGGCATTCGGTGGCATCAGGGGGCTGGGTGAGAGCACGGACTGTGCGATCAGGCCCACCGGGGTGCAGTTCTCAGCTCGGTGATGCACCTCAGGGCAAGTCCTTAACCCTGCGGAGCCTCAACGGCCCCATCTGTCCAATGGGGTAGTAACTCGTAGCTTCAGTGGCCGAGGTTCCATCTGAGCCAAGCACCCATTATCCTATTCAGTTCTCCCCAGAACCCAGAGAGCTGGTGCCGTCAGGATCCTCACTTTAACGATGTGGAACCGAGGCTCAGAAGGTGGGGCAGCCTGGCCAAGACCTCCATGGCTAGAAGGTGACAGAGGCTGTGTCTGAACCCAGGTCGTGATACGCCAAGTCTGGCTGTGAACCACCTCATGGTGTCAGTGGGAGGGTGCAGGCATGAAAGTATCACGGCGCCTGCGTGTGGGAAAAGCCATCTGCTATTATTATTGTTATTGTTTTTGTGGGGTGGAACCGGGCCCCTCGACAGCCACTCTGCCCCGAGGACTCTCTGGATGTCACTGGGAGGTGTTGGCCACACAGCCAGGTGAGCTCAGGGGCTGAAGTCCCTATCAGCGGGTCCTATCCTGCTCCATGCTGCAGCCCCTTCTGCACTCCCCTTCCCTGGCCCCCAGCAGGGCTCCAGGCAGAGCTGTCAGTTACCAAGTGGGCAAGGGCAAGGCCAGCTGACCACAGCATCAGCCTGAGACCTTGCAAAGCTGCTTCACCATGTCCAAGCCACCCAATGGGAAATGAGGGCTGGACAGCTGCCCCTGCTCGGGGCCGCCGAGCGAGGGAGGTGGATACTGTAGTTAAAACAGATCGTGGAGTCCACGAGTTTGAGTTCTGGTGTGGCCACCTGCTGGCCGGCGGAAGTTGCCAAATATCACTGAGTCTAAGT
The DNA here is from genome assembly GCF_949774975.1 of Lagenorhynchus albirostris. Classification (NCBI taxonomy): domain Eukaryota; kingdom Metazoa; phylum Chordata; class Mammalia; order Artiodactyla; family Delphinidae; genus Lagenorhynchus; species Lagenorhynchus albirostris. The sequence continues at coordinate 71,134,804 of NC_083108.1, forward strand.
TTCATCTTCTGGATGATGAGATAATAAAAGGTCCCCCTCGTAAGGTCCAGGGGCTAAATAACACTGCACAGAAAACACTTAGCACAGGGTATGGCACAAAAAGAAGACAGAATTTTAGCACCTAAAAGCTTCTTAAAGGATCTCGGGCTGCCAACCCCTCCACGGTGCACAGGAGGAAACAGAGGCCCAAGAGAGGGGAAGAGTTTCCTCTTAGCCAGTCCCCAGAGCGGGGCTCGCACCTTGGCCTCTGGACCCCCAGTCCAGTGCTCCGCCACCTCTCTGCCCAGCTTGTCAGCCGAGTCCCTCCGGCCCTTGCCCATCCTTTTCCCCGTGTCTCCGGCCCCCGTGGCTTCGAGAGCCCGAGCCGCAGGCCCCGCAGCGAGGCCTGCCATTCTCCCTCTCTCCGGCACACCGAAGGTTTTGAAAGTTAAAGTATTACCGTCGGCTTTGTTGTTGCCTAACTACGACAGACAAATTGAAAACCAGTTGTCAAAATGTCAGTGCACAACAAATCAACATGCAGAACGAGTGGCGGCCCTCTGCGGTGTATAATTAAACAAAAAATCCCTTTTAGAAATTTCAGCGAGCGTTGGTTCCACTTTATATTTGTCTGTGTGATTAATAAAGGCAGCTAATTTTCAGACTTTAAAAACAGCTAGAAAATAGCTCCTAATTACATATTAGGTTCCTAGCGGCCCCCGCTGAGCTGCACCGGCATTGGTGGGCCAAAGAATTTGGCAGAAGCTTAATTGCATTCTGAGCATCATCTAATTTTAGTTAAATGTAATGTAATCAGCAGCAGATGTCTGAAATAAAATATGAATTATGAATATGATGAAATTTCATTCTTGAATAAAAAAGTAATTTGCTATTTAGTTCATTAAAGTCTTAGAGTTTTATTAGGAGCAGGTATATACAGCCTGGCGAGGTGATATATTAAATGATATCTGGGGGAACGAGAGAAACCCCGAAGGGATGGGAAACTTTATCCAGAGTGTCCAGTTATGATTAATTACTGTGGGGCCTGGGGAAGCCCCTGGGGACCCCGATGAATCTCTCAGGCTCCTTGAGGTAGAGCCTGAATTTTAGGGCAAGGGGCTTGGAGTGGGAAGCCATGGGTGCCTCTGAGGCCTGTGCCACCCCTGGCATCCCACCCCTATCTCCCTCCCACCCACAGCTGGCGTCCCCTGGCTTCTGAGATGAGTATGTGGAGGGCTTGCTCCTGGTGACACTGCTGCATGGCGGGCCCCGCGCTGGGCTTGGTGACACCATGTGGGACGGCCGTGGGCATCCCAGGCAGGGATTCAGTCTCTGCCTCTCACTGTCTGTGTGACCTCAGTTCAGGGCCTCAGTTTCCTCTTCCATAAAATGGGCATTAAAAAAGCGCCTATCAGACACTCAGAACAGTAGCCGGCATGTGGCAAAGCCCCTGCTTCATGTTTACTATTGTTGGAGTTGTTATTACTATTCATAGAGGTCACAGTAAATCAGTATTAAAATGCCTTCTTTGGTTTCGTCTCTCGGAGCAGCCCGTGATGCAGATTGTAAAGTCTATCTTGTTTTTCAGCTGAAGCTCAGAGAAGTCAGACAACTTGCCTGTTGCACAGCTAGTAGTTGCCAAAGTCAGGATTTGAACCTGGGAACATCCCTGCTTCCAGTGTTTCCCACGGCATCCCAGGAGAGCTGTCCTGGTGGGAGGCCTGGGCTGAGGATTCTGGAACGGGACTGGGCAGGGTGCAGGAGGGAGCAGGGTTCATCTGCCCCAGATTCAAGGCGTAGAGAAGAGGGTCAAGGCGGGAGGCTGGGCAGAGGGTCTAGGCTGGTATCCTGGGCTCTGCCAGGAGCTGCTCTGGGCAGGTGGGGGGACAGAGGCCACCTCTCCACCCTCACTTCACACCAACCAATAATTTCCTGCAATTATCTGGAAAAGATTCATTAGCAAAGTGCACCGTATTGAGTGGAGGCTGCCCTGGCAATCGATAAACTTGGGACAGGCTCCCGGGTGCTTGGAGAAAAGGACCAGAACTTGAAAGCGGGGGAGGAAGGCCAGCTCTGGCAGGTCTGAGCCTTGTTTTCCAGCCCTGGGGAGGGCTGGTCAGCTTCCTGGGTGGGGCTCAGCTCTGCGTGACCTCCTGGTGGCTTTGAGCAAGCCCCTTTGCCTCTCCGAGCCTCAGTTTCCCCACCTGTAAGGTGGGAGTCCGGGCTGCCCCCAGTCAGGAATCTTCCTTCTTCTCTTATAAGTTCTGGGAGGTGTAGGGGAAAAGGGGGTACGGGGGCCAGTAGGGAAGCAGCTGTGGAGGGAGCCCCTCTTCTCATGGCCTCAGCTTCCCTTTGCTGACTTGGGAGCCTGCTGGGGACTGAGGAAGCAGAAAGGGTTCACCGAGACTGCCTTTTAAGGACAAAATTGAACATCTGGTCCTTCTGAGGAATCATCGGTGTACAGCCCCAGGAGCCCACCGCTGTCCCAGGTTCTGGTCAGCCTAAGAGCTGAGCACACGCAGCCTGGCGGGGAATGTGACAGAGCTAGAGGTCAGGCGAAGGATGGCTCAGGTCCCGACTCCCCCACCTCCCCACTGGGCGCCCAGCCAGTCTCCAGGCCTCCTGGGGCCCCAGTGCTCCCCTCTGGAAATCACACACCCCATTGAGCAGTTGGGAGTTTCCAATGGGCCAGGGGATGCCGGTGGCCCAGCCTGGTGCTGGCACAGAGCAGCTGTGGGGAGGATGGAAGCTGCTGTCCATGCAGATCCCCACCCCGGCCCCGCCCGCACCCGGCAGTCCAGCCGCACCCAGCGTCCCACTCGGACGGTACAAGTGAAGAGAGTTCCGTGGAGGGATTCTGTACACAGAGGTGCAAGCCAGCCGGGGACACTGAGGCCCCCGCACTGCCAGGAATGCCACACCGAGGCAGGCATACCCCAAACTCACCCTCTCCCTCGACCCCCAGCCTCCGATCAGGTGATCCTTCCTGGAAGCCAGAGGGTGGGAAGCCCGTGGAGGTCAGCTTCCCAGGGCACACAGCCGGGCCAGGAGAGTTGGGAACAGACACGTAGTAAAAGGGAAGAACCCACCACCACCCCTCTTCCCAGGACTTTGGATAAGTATTGGGGGGAGGGCAGGCTTTGGGTGGGAGTGGGGACGAGGGGGTCCTAAGCAGGCATGGTGTTCACCCCATGTTGCTGATGCTGAGTCCCATGTGACCTCTGCCCGTGGCTCCTCCCTCCCCCCCGGGGCCTCATCCCACCCATCAGAGTCTCATTTGGCACTAGTGCTCCCAAAACAGTGCTCTCTGGGGAGTCAGAGAGGATTCCAGACAGGCTGGGTTCTCCAGTTCCCAACTCGCTTGTGCCCTAGGCTTAGGGGCTCCACCTCCCTGAGATTAATTGAGGCCACATCAGCCAAGCACTTCGCACAGTGCCTGACACACAGTAGGTGGTCCACAAAGCATCCCCTTCCCCCCCTCGCCACCCTCTTCCCAATCAGCCCCTGGGGCATCAGCCATTCATCTGATAGTGATTGGGCTCCTGCCACGTGGCAGGCCTGCGTGGGCCCCGACCCAAGCTGCAGGGAAGCTGGAGTCATTTGTCCTGCGGTGAAAACTGACAGGGCTTCTCCTACGAGCTGGACTCTGGGGACACGGCAGTGAGAGGACAGTGCTGGACTCTGCTCCTGTGAGGTCCACGGGGTCTTATGGAGGCAGACTTGGAGTGGGAGTTTCCAAAGTTTGAGGTGCTGTAGCAGGGGGTGACCCAGAGGGCTGTGGGGTGAGGCCCCTGATGTCAGTCGGCAACACGCTTCCAGGAAAGAGCCCCTTCCTCTGTCCTGTCCTTAGATGCAGGGGGTGCTCGTGTGCAGAGCCCTCCTAGGTGGGTCCAAACAGCCCTAAGTCCTGTGCCTGGAGGGGACCAGGAAGGCTGGATGGCTCCGGTGTCCCACCTCCACTCACCTCCCAGGTCCCCCCTCACCACCTCACCTCCCGCCAGGCCCTGAGGCCACCTGCCTGCCTGCCACCCCCTGGCCACTCCCCAGCCCAGGTCAGCCGCCTGTCCCTGCTCTATTCATCAAGGGCATGACAGCTAAAATTCATTTGAAGATGAAGAAAGTGCCCGCTAATCCGTTCTGGAAGACATTGATAGACTAGCAGCTCAGGGAGAATTGCACAGCAGTAATGAAATTAGGCTAAAACTGCTGGCGGATTGCAGATAATTGCCCTTGTCTGTCACTAGGAATAACATCTCCCAAATCCAACACAAGGATTGTTCAACTTGCAGGAATTTCTTTTCTTTTTTTTTTTGAGAGCGAAAGCCAGTCAGGGCTTGGAATCTTTGTCTGGGCAACAGCCTCAGGAGGGTTGGGGAGCAGACATCACTGTGGTGACTGCCTTCCCTGCCCCTAGAGGCCCCCAGGAGCCCCAGCTGCAGCCAGAGAGATGAGGGGGCTGAGCCACGGTCCCGGGACCGTTCCTCCACGGCCCTTTGTGGGTCCCACCCTCAGCCTTGGTTTCTCCTTGATGCCCACCAGCATGGCCCAGCTGGCAAGGCTCTGGGTAGAAATCAGGGAGGAGGGAAATCTTAGGGAACTGCACCTACAACAATGATGGCTCTGGGTTCTGGGGGGACAGAATCTGGTTGGAAGAGGGCCATAGGACCTTGTATGGAAGTTACCTTTGCATTATGTTGAGATAAAATCAATCCTTCATATAAGAGGATGGACTGTGGGAGATGGGGACAGATAAGGTCTCCTGAAGCCACTCTCTGGTGCTACCATGGGGGTCTAGATTCCTGGAAAGGAAAGTTCTGAGAAGGGACAGTTTATGGACTCACAGTTTTCCCCTGGCTGTTGGCGTGACCAGCACACACCTGGCACTCAATTCACACTGATGTCATAGAGCGTTCAGTGTCAGCCACAATCCCTGTGACTGTCAGCATAATGTCTTTTCACGTGTTAGCATTATAGACTGTTTGATGTCGATATCACTGGATGATGTCACAGAACATTTGAATGTCAACGCCATGCTACGTTCAAATGTCGGTGGTCCGGAAAGCTTGAATCTCCCTCTCACAGGAGGTCAGAGTGTCAGTCAACGTCAAGGACCATTAGTACATGAGAATCATTGACTCAGAGAATTTGGGAGCTGTAAGGAGTCTTAGAGATTGATTTAAACTCTTCATTTGACAGATGCAGAAACCGTGGCCCAGAGAGGTTAAGCGATTCGCCAAAGGTCACACAGCGAGAAGGACCGCCCCCCCCAGATGTAAGTTTCATCAAGGTCACGGTTTTCTCTGGGTCAGCCGTCAGAAAACGTGTAACTCCTCCCTGTCCTCCAAGCCCCACCTGTCCCAGTCCCCACAGGGTGCTGGTCCCTTGTGCTCAATTCTTGGGGATATGCCCATGTTCTGGGATTCATAGCAGGATCTCCCAGGATCCTCTGGTCTGCTACCCACGGTTAGCCAGTGTCACTAATCAGCCCCAGCCATTGGCCGAGTCACACTTTCCATCTCCTCATTCCTTTGGATCAATGTGGTTCTGTTGAGGACTTATTATGTCTGATGAGGGTGCTGAGAGTGAGGTGAGGCTGGAAGAGAGATGCCGAGTGGACAGGAGGTTCAGAGGAGGGAGACATGATCCTCACTGAGGGCTTGTGTTCAGGAAGAACTTGACTTTGAACAGGATCTCGAAAGAGCCAACAGGTTTCCATTAGTAGCTTCACTTACGGTTGGGATCGAGGGAGGAGCTGCACGTGGGGATGGAGGACACTTGCCCCCAGAATGCAGAGGCGGCCTAATGATAGGGGCAGGGACGGTGGTATCCGATGATGGACAGCAACTCGTTAAGGACCGTTTGCCCATCAGACTTCATCCTCGTCTTCCAACACCTCTAGCGGCACCAGGGATCATCACCCTGGATCAGTGGTTCTCAAAGTGTGCTCCGCAGACCTCCTTGGACACCTTTCAGGGAGCCTGTGAGATCAAGACCATTTTCATAATAATCCTAAATCCCTACTTGCCCTTTTTCACTGTGTTGATGGTGTAAAAGTAATGGGTGGATAAAACCTGCTGGCCTCATAGCATGAATCACGGCATTGGCACCAACATGGAATAGAGATGTTTGCAGTTTTTACCCTGAACACTCCCTTGGTTAAAAATTTGACAGCTAGTTTCACTGAAGAATGTTCTTGATGAAAAATAAAAATTTTAATTTTTAAAAATCTCAACTTTTGAGTACACATCTTTTAAATACTCCATGTGACAAAATAGGAAGCACACCCAGAAAGGCCCAGAAAAGTGCCACGTGACTGTTTGAGTTGCGAGCTGCGCTAGCCACTTTTTTCATGGAGCATCATTTTCACTCTAAATAATGACACACAGACAAACTATAGCCTTGCCGGCTCGGCGATTTGGTAGGTATTTTCTCGAAAATGCACAAAGTTGCCTGTCAGCTGACAGTATTTGTTGCCAATGATAAAATTTGACTTTCAAGCAAAAATTTGAATTTTGGAGAACTTGTACCTGCCGCTCTGGGTTTGACAGCTTCCTACGGAAAGGCTTACCAAAGAGCTGGGTGGTAATAGTGAATGTGACTTTTTTTTTTGGATATTGTATCATGAAATATGTCAACATTCGGAAGAGCTACATAACTCAGTATACCAGTACGTTCCCAATGACTAATGCAGAGTGTTACAAAATGAGTAAAAGAGCCATTCAAAGTGCAAAATAGACCAATGGGTTTTAATTTAACAGAATCTGAGAGTTAATGGATGTGGTTTCAGGTGCCACAGTGCAGCTAACCTTTAGCGAACTGCCGCAGAAGAACTTTTGGTTTAATATCAAAGTAGAATATCCATTATCATCTGAGAAGGCTATTAGAATATTCTTCCCTTTTCTAGCACACATCTGTGCCAGGTCAGATATTCTTCCTATGCTTCAACCGAAACAAAACATAGCAACAGATTGAAATGCAGAGGCAAATGTGGGAATCCAGCTGTCTCGGTAGGCCATATGTTTTAAAGAGATTTGTAAAACTGTGAAACAATGAATGAACCGCTCCATTTTACAGATGCAGAAACTGAGGCTCAGAAGGCGACAGAGGTAAGCCTTGGACCAAATCCCTTTCCCCATCTGGGCCTCCATCTCATCTGGTTGCCGACCTCCAAGAATCCCCTGGCCAAGCATCTTCTCACGGCTCCTGCCCAGGCATCCGGGAGGCGGAGCGGCGCAAAGCCAGGCCTCGCCTCCCTGGCCCCTGCCAGCCCGCTTCTTACCCTGCTGCCCAGGGTGGGCGGGGTCCAGGCCAGGGCAGCTGGCAGCTGGCCCCACGTCCCTCCGGCTGGTGAGGAGGTGACCAGGGCCATTTGCGGTAATGGATTGCGGGCGGGTGGTGGCTGGGTGAAGGAGTACATTGGCCGCGGCCCTTAATGCCTCACAAGCCAGCTCTGGCATGGGTAATTTACTGCTGCCGACAATAACATATTTCACTTCCCGTCGCCCCGATGAAGATTAGTTGTGTTTGAAAGTGGCTGAGTACACAGTCAATTCCGCTTAAACGTTTACAGTCAACTGAGCACAGATAATGCCCCCTCCAACATGTGTCTGTGCCTCCTGTGGCTAGAGGAGGGGCCCGGAGTGGGGGCAGGGGGTCGCAGCCCAGGGAAGGGGCTGCGGCTGCACGGAGGGAGGGATTCGGGAGCTGGGGGCTGGGCAGAGGTCTACGGCTTCCTTCGGCCCCACTTTTCAGATTGTCTTTTAAAATCATCCGTGCAAAAAATGCTTCCCTGGGACTGGCCAAGGACATCTGTGTAGATGGGTATGGGGAGGATTCAAAGCCATGATTACATTTCATCCAGTCAACATCCCTGGGAGGCAGGTCTTATCTCCAGTTTCCAAAAGAACAGAAACTAAGGCTCAGAGAGGCTCATTAGCTTTCTGGATGTCACACAGCTGGTACCAGACGGGGCCATGATTTGAACCCAAGCCTGATGGAGTTTCTGAGTCTTGAGCTGTTCCTAGTGACGTGGATTCTACCAGCTTAAGCCCTGGGCTGGGCAGGGTTGTCTGCCCAGGGCTCCCGGGTAAACTGTAGACTTGCATCCTCTATGCACCCATGTTTGGGTCGACTACCAGGCTCCAAGGCTCAGACTTAGAATCCCTGGGTCATATGGAGGGTCCTGTGGGTGCCATGAGTCTGATGGGATTGGAGGCTGGACAGAGTCCCAGGCACAGAACTTCACTTGTTGGGGAGGGAAGTTTCCCCTGATAAGCAGGCTTCTTGCCGTCTTTGGGAGCAGAGTGGTTTGAGGATTGGGTGCAGCTCCCGCCAGGCCTGCCGGTGACACTCTCAAGGCTCTGGACCGGGTACAAATGGAGGCCCTAGTACCAGCCCCTGAGCCTTCTCTTCCCATCATGGGCCATGTCCAGAACTGGCGGGGCCTCACTCCCACACAGGGGGACACCAGCTTGCTAGGGTCACACCACCCCCTTCAAACATCCACCCCTTGACCTTGGGCTTGGGGGTGTTCATATCTGTGACAGGTTTGTCGTGGGAGGATGGACCTCGGAAGAGGACTTCCAGCCCTTGGAAGTGGGCTCAGGGCTCTTAGAGAAGGGGATTCCAGGATGCCGTCTTCCTGAGTATGGTCAGCAGAGGCACAGGCTCCTGGTGGGCACGTCTCCTGGGCCCGTAGATACTTCACCCTGTGGGAAGGGGTGTGGTCAGCCCTGTAAGACACAGGTGGCGCCCATCCAAGGTGGTGCAGCCGCCCAGCCAGACTTGCTCACAAGGCGGGGGGAGAGGGGGTGAGTGGGTGGCCTGGGCTTCTCCCCTCCTCACCGCTCCCCGCCTTGAGCCAGCCCCGAAATTCCTCCGAGGGGCATCCACGCCCAGGGACGCTGCAGGCACTGCACCCAAGGCCTGCAGGGAAGAACCAGAGGCTTGCCTGTCTGGCCTGAGGCTGGGCCTTCCACAGCCAGAACCACGCTGTAAGCAGCAGCCTTTATTAAGCACCTACAGTATGCCAGCTGTCCTCCAGGCCCCTCCAGCATTGTTCCACGCAAGCTGCATGGTATCCTGGCTGGTGGCTGTTCCCTCTCCCTTTCTCAGAGGAGAATGAGACTCAGAGCGGGGAGGAGGACACACAGAAGGGGGGATGGAGCCAGGATTCAACCCTGGGCCTCTGCTCCTATGGGGGGGCCTGGCCTCTGTGCTCGGGACATGTGGTGTGAGACAGAATGTGCTTGTGCGCGTGGGTGGCCACTCATGTCCCTGTGTGACAGATGGGGAGTAGCCCATGCTGAGTGTGATACCGTGTCTGGTAAGTCATGCCCGTGGATGCCATGGGCACTGCGTCTCCCAGGGTGACACTGTCCCAGTTACGCTATGTTTTTCCATGTCTTTAGGACATGGCCATGTGACCCTAAGTTGTTTGTGTGATATCGGTGTCAGTGTCTATCCGTGCCTGATGACACCATCCGGGTGACCTGTGTCTGTGTGACCCCCATCTATCCGTGTCTCATGACATTGTTGGGTGACCTTGTTGTGTACGGGTAGTGCTGTCCCCACTGAGGAGCTGTAACTGGGTAATTTGCAGGGTCGAGAGGCCGTGCTGGACACTGGGTGCTGGCAGAGCTTGGTGGCTGCTGGACCCATCTCTGCAGTCCCGGTCACCCTGTCCACCTACCTGGCCATGCAGGCACCCTGAGGCCTGGGCCCCCGAGTGGAGGAAGTGGCCACAGAGGCTGCGGTCCTCGGCCACACTGACCAGAGTGCCTGCCACTGGGCAGGGCTGACCCCATGTCATCCTGTCATCCCTCCACCCCAGGGGGCACCTCTCACCATCAACTCTCTGTCCTCAGCAGCAGCAGTGGCAGAGCCCTCCGTCCGGGGCTGCACCCCATCCCAGCCATGTCCAAGTCTGGCCCCTCTGCGGGGCCCCCAGGACCCTCCCCCACATCCACTTATCAAGCTCCACGAGCCAAGCCTATTCCAGGCACTGGGGATTCAGTCCATTCCCTGCCCTCACCAAGCACAATGAACAGATGTGCTCAGGCCAGGAGCGCCCCCATTACACCACCCTTGGATGCTGAGCCCCTGCCTAGCTCCTGCCCCCATGGTGCCCCCAGCACAGCTGAAGCCTCCTGAATTGGAGGATAAGGAACTCGGGATGGGAATTGTGAGCCTGCCCGACGTCCCCTTGCTGTGTGACCTTAGATATATTGCTTAACTTCTCTGGTCTGAGACACGAGATGACCTAAGAAAGGGCTTGACCGTTTGGAAGGGCAGCAGAAACAGCAGACTGCCCTGCGTGGCACAGAGCTCTGCGGTGTTCAGAGGGCTGCTGCCCCCACCACCGATGATGACAGAAATGGCAACTTCTGTCTCTTAGCACAGGCCTGGGGCCAAGCTCTTTGTGTGTTGTAGCTCCTCGGAGACAGGCCCTCTTTTATTTTCACTCTGCAGATGTGGAAACAGGTTCAGAGAGGGCAAATGACTTGCTCAAGGCAACCACCGCAGGAAGCGAACAGGCTTAAACCAAACCTGTATTCAGGACAACTCCCGCGTCCCCTACCATCGTCTCCAGTATGCATGGGGCATGGCAGAAATGACTATCCCTTTTACAGCTGGGGAAACTGAGGCTTAGAGAGGGGATGTGATGTTTTGGGGTGTCTGGACTCCCAAGCCACTGCTCTCTCCCACCCCTCCCTAATCTCTCTACCCTCCTGAGTTCAAACCACCGTGGTGGGGTTGGGGAGGGCTGGGAGGCAGAGAGAAAGGCTGTCAGAGACAAAGAGCTGCTGTGGCCGCACAATGGTGACAATCCCAGCCAGATGACAGGCACTGGGCTTCAGGAGCAGCTTGGAGCCCACCTGCAGCTTCTTCCAGACAATGCGAAGCCTATGCTCCTGGGGGGTGGGGCACAATAGGCACCCTGTGTTCAGGGGCCTGCCTCTCCCTGCACCACTCTGGGGACGAGAGATGATGGCCCAGACAGCCACTGCCTGGCCTAGGAACAAGGGGCGAGGGGCTGGTGAGCTCACACATGGTGGTGGTGGGAGGGGGAAGGGGCAGCCCACCCACATGGCGGGATTTGGAAGGTCTCTCTTTCCTGACCCAAACACCCCACCATAAGTGGCCTCTTACCTTGCCTGAAAATGTCGAAGTAGCTCTCCAGTTCCCTCTGGGCAAGCAACTTAAGTTTATCTCCAAACTTCTGGTTCTCCATCTGTAAGATGAAGATGATAGATTTTGCTTGGCAGAGGTGCTGTTGGGATTAGATGAGGGAGACACATTGAATGACATGTAGTAATGGCTTGAGATGTGTTAGTTCCTTTTCATGATGGGTGAAAGGATGGCTGGGTGGGTGGGTGGGGTGATGCGTGGATGGATGTATGGATGGAGGGGAGATTAGATGAGTGGAAGGACTGGTGGATGGAAGGATGGGTGGGTGGATGGGTGAATATCACATTAGGGTCTAGGTAGCAGGTGGATGGAGGAATGGCAGATGGAAGGAGGGATGATGGCTGGGGAAGTCTGAGAAGGCTTCCAGGAGGAAGTAAGCTGCAGATGAACAGAGAGAAGGGTATTGTGTGTTCCTCAAGGGCAGGCAGTGTGCATCTCCAAGCTTTGAATCCCCATCTTCCGGCCTGAACCTCCAGGCAGAACAGGTGCTCAGAGATCCCCTCTCCCTGGATCTCAGGTCTGTGCCGATCAAGGTCCTAGTGTGTCCCATCTCTCACCAGGCCCTTCCAGTGGGTGGGATGAGGACTGCAGTCCCTCTCCATCCTTGGCAGAGGTGGAAATGCAGGAGACTTGGAGTCAGGTGGCCCTGGACCCGAGTTCCAGCTCTACCTCCTACTTGCTGTGTGACTTTAGGCCCGTCCCTTCCCCTCTCTGAGACTCAGCTTCCTCTGCTCGTACACTAGGCACCCTCATCCCGACCTCACTGGTATTGTGGGTAGCAAGAGAGATGATGGAGATAGAAGCTCTCGGCACACAGTAGGGGCTGAGACTTAGGGCAGAGTAGAAGCGGACGGCAATGAAGACTCAGAACCCCTGCCAGGCCCGAGCTGTCCCCTCCTGAATCCTAATAGTCCCCTGTCTCCTGTCCTCTGACCCCTGAAACTAGAAGCAGCCAACGGGACATTTCATAATTTAAAGAGAACAAGCAAGAGACTCTCGAACCACAGCCACCTCTTAATGGAATTACCAAAAAGGGCTTCTTAATTAAAAACAAGAAGCTGGGGACAGGTTCATATCCATGATTCAGGGCCCGGTGCTGCGGCCGCCCATGGTTTCATTTCCCTTTATTTGTGTCTCACTCTCGGCATGATCTATATTGTTAAAATCCTGCGTGAAAAGTGGGCCTGGCTTTTCAGGTGGAGCTGTAAATATTTACCCTGCCTAATACGGGTCCCCCTGTCGTGGGAAGCTTGGGGGCTTTTCAATGCAGCTTAAGACATCCCGGCAATGTCTCATTAAAATTAAGTCTTGCCTTTTCCGTCTGCTCTGATTAACACTCAGGGCATGGGAGAGGCAGCTGCGGCAGGGGTGGGGACATAGAAGTTGAGTGGGGAGCGGGTTAGGGAATCCTAGCTGTACGGAGCTGATGCCCTCCCTTTTGGGGTCACAGGCACCCCAGCCCGGAAAAGCAGACAAGGCAGGGGACATGGCCGGGAGCTGATTCTGCCTCTGGGAAGGGGCTGCTCAGGGCCGACCTGTGGGCTGCTCCAACTCTACCCTCCCAGCCCCTTCCTCACAGAGCCAGGGGTCCTTCCTCGTCCCTCCCAGCCCCTTGTCCCTCCCTTTCTTTTTCTGAATACACCATGCTCTCTTGAGCCTCTAGGGCTTCACATCTCCCTTTCACCCTGCCTGGCTACTTTTCCACCCCTGAGCTCCTTCCCATCTCTGCCTACATGCCCGTTCCTTGGGAGATGGTCCGGGTCCCAGGCTGGGTTAGAAGCCCTCCTCTCTGTGCTTGCCGGGATTGTAGCAATGTCACACTGGGCTGTCATTTCTGCCTACTTGTCAGCCCCACTCCATCTGTCTGTCGACTTCCTGGAGGTAGGGAGTGTTTCTTGCTCCCCACCAAGTCCCCAGCTCCAGGACTGAGCCTGGAATGGGGAATAAAGGTTGAACGGCCGCGCGGGTTCAGGGACGGGCCCAGAGCAACTCGTATGGCGATTCCCTGTGTCACCCCCTGGGCTGTGCCACGAGGCCCTGCCCAGGTTTGGTGGGGAGTCTGAAGGCCTGGGGGTGCCCCAGCTGGGCTCTCCCCTCAGCTCAGGTGCAGGGCCTGAATCGCAGAGACACTGGGCAGGGGTCTACTCGCCGGGGTTTTGGGAACAGCTTCAGTGAGTTATAATTCACACATTCGAAGTGTATCATTCAATGGTTTGTAGTATCTGCACAGAGTACAGATATTGCAACCAGCACCACAGTTCTACAACGTTTCACCATTTCCCCCAGAAGGGAACTCCCTGCTCATTAGCGCGTGCGCACGCGCACACACACACATGCAGCCCTGGCAACCACTAGTCGTTCTGTCGCGTGGACTTGCCTATTCTGGGCATTTCATATAAATGGAATCATACAACACGTGGTTTTTGCGACTGGCTGCTTTCACTTGGCATCCTGTTTTCAGGGTTCATCCACCCTGTAGCATGTGTCAGCGTTTCATTCCTTTTTAAGGCTGAATACTATTCCATTGTCTCAATGGGCCACATTTTGTTTATCCCTTCCTCAGCTGCTGGACATCTGAGTCGTTTCTGCCTTTTGTCTTTTATGAATAATGCAGCTTTGCACATTTGTGCACAAGGTCTTGGTGTGGACACATGTTTTCATTTCTCGGGGGTGGAAACTCAGGAGAGGGAGTTCCCTGGCGGTCCAGCGGTTAGGAGTTGGCACTTTCCCTGCCGTGGCCCCGGGTTCAATCCCTGGTCGGGGAACTGAGATTCTGCAAACTGCGTGGTGTGGCCAAAAGAAAAAAGAACCCGAGGAGGAGGATATGCTTGGGTTTCGTGGTGGCGTTTTGGCAGCTCTGAAGCTTTTTGGCAGCCTTCTAGGTGGCAAGAGAGGGACTGTGCTGAGACGTGGTGGGAGGGGTGGGAGCTCCAGCAAGAGGGGAGCACAGCAGTCCCCGTCTACCTGCCGGGAACTCAAGAGTCGCTCTGTCTCTGAGCCTTGGGCTCACCATCTGCCCAACGGGGACAACCAAGGCGCCTCCCAGTGTTGGTGGGGGCCACAGGAAACGACAAGGCTGCAGGAAGAAGGCTCACAGGAAACATTCTCCTTTGCTGGGTGTGGGAAGGGCCCTGGAGATGCCGTGCCAACTGTCCAGTACTGCCACCCCTGCCAGCAGGGGATGGGGTGGAAGAGCCAGGCTTGATGGCATTGACTATATCGCCCTGAGAGGGAGGTGTCATTACGGCCCCCATTTTGCAGATGAGAACACGGAGGCCTCAGGAAGCGAAGTCACTTGCCAGGTCACAGTTGCAGTCCCCACATCTGCCGGATGAAGTCTTTCCCTCAACCCGCTCCCAGCCTGGTCCTGCCTCCTCCTGGCTGCCGTGAGAAGCAACAAGAAGCCAGGTTCCTTTTGTGGGTGCGAGTCCCCAGAGGGCTGGGACGATCTGTCTTGTCCCCTGATGTGGTCCCAGTGCCCAGAACAGTCCTTGGCACAAAGCGGGCGCTAGGCAATTTTGCCAGGATGCATGATTTGGAGACTCTGTTTCCCCATCTGTGAAATGGGCATAACATCCAGCCCCTGCATTTGTGAAAGCACCGGGCACAGAGCCTGAGCTTTTCAGATGGCGTTCCCGCCTCTCCCTCCTCCCTCACCTGGGGGCGGGTCCCCTGGGAGGCGAATGGGACGACAGCCGGAGTCCATGGCTGGTCCTGCCCTAGAGCTTGTGGGGGCACCTGGCGGCTCTCCTGCTGCCCGCTCCCTCTTCCCAGGCTGGTCCCCATCAGTCAGCTCCCGCACACTTCCCTGGGGTCCCGACCTCAAGTTCTGCCCATCCTGGGGTGCCAAATGGGTATGTCTTCTGCGCAGAGATGCCCTCGCTCCTTTTCCAGCTAGTGGAGCCAATTAGTGATGTTGGAGGCCTCTCCCCTGTGATTCCACTACAGCAGCCAGATTTTTAAAGTCCAGATTATCAGATGCCCAGCCCTGCCCCTTGCCCACCCAGAAGTGGTAGCAGAGGGAGGGGTGTCCCCAAGGTGGAGGTGGTCAGAGGCCTGGCTTCGAGGGGGCCCTAGCTTCCCTCCCCCCATTTGCAGGCACCCTTCTGCCAGGGAATCGGCCCCTGGCCCCTGTGGGCTGTGGGCTGGTGGGAAGGGGAGTGGGACCAAGGCCTCCCCGCTTCCCAATGGCCGGCCTTTCCCTGAACCAGCTCACAAAGGTGGCACCATTGATTGCAGAGCTGAAATTCCCCTGGGGTTGCAAGACCCAGAGCCCGTGCTTTGTCAACCTCAGCGACAGGTCGGTGCTGCTATTGCGTTATTATTATTGTCAACATTCTCCACAGATACACTTGGCAAATTGCTGCCCTGGTGGAAAAAATTGTGGGGTGGGATTGAGGGGCCTGGGTCCTGGCCCCTATCTGCTATGGCCCAAGTGATCTTGGGAAATCCCACCCCTCTGAGCCAGGAGCCACCCTCCGTACAGTGGCAGTGTCTTGCGGTGGCCGAGGCCCAGGCTGGACGCCAGGTTGCCTGCTCTGCTCTGCATAAGCAGGTGAGCTGGGAGAGGTGACTTAAACACTCAAGACCTCCGTTTCCTCACCTGTAAAATGGGAGCATAATAGTCCTCACTCAGCTGGGTTGTGGTGAGGATATCTGTTGGGGTTACGTGTGCAACGCCCGACTCAGCAGATTGCTGAGCAGTGGACCGAATCGGGGTTATAGGATCAAGACCACAGGGAGACACCTGACCCCTTGCCTGTGGCAACCACGCAGGTAGATGTTTGAGGGGGCCTGTCCGCCCGCATCACCCAGGGGCTGCGGTTGGAGGAGAGCCATCGTTTGTGTCATTTTCCAATCTGCCACAGGGAATCAAGGGCTCTGAGGGGCCTGTTAGCACCCATTCTCTGCGGATCACTCAGACAATTTCCACAGTGCTCCACGACAATGGGCCATAATTAAGGTGTCAGCATATCATTTAGCCCTTTCAGTGCAAAGCCCAGAGACAGGCCGGGCAGTCTTCAGCCCCTTTAATGAGAGATGCTTAGAAGGAGTGGGAGGGTGGGAGGTGTGCATGCGCGAGTGGGGGGCGGTGCACGTCCCCCAGAAGCCTTCGCTGACCCAGGGGGACCGACCAGATGGGTGTCTGAGCAGTGGAGTTGGGAGGAAGATGAGATAGGCCTGGAGGTGAGGAGGGGCACAGAGGACCAAGGACAGGCTGGCTGGGTGCATCAGCTGTGCCCTCAGCCCCCTGAGTCCCTGTCAAAGCCCTCTTGAGGCTGTGTGGCCAGTGGCCTGTGCAACCTCACTCTCCTTTCTAGACAGTGAGCTCCTTGAAGACAGGCACCACGGGTGCCACCTCTGTCTCTGTGCCTCCAGTTCCTTGACCAAGAGCGGCTTAAAGGTTGTAAGAAAGAATGGAGAAAGGGAGGGAAAGACAGGAAGACAGACAAGGTAAGAGGAACCAAAGGCAAAGGTTTGATAGTACGAGGGATGGGGTATGAAAATGATAGAAGCCTGAGAGAAAGGTGCAGAGAAGTGTGTGTGTGTGTGTATGTGTGTACGTGTGTGCACACGCATGTGTGTGTTGTGGGTTGAATTATGTCCCCCACCAAAAAAAGATATGTGAAGTCCTAACCCCCAACACCTGTGAATGTGACCTTTTGGGAAATGGAGTCTTTGCAGATATAATCAAGTTAAGGTGAGACCAGGGAATTCCCTGGTGTCCAGTGGTTAGGACTCAGCGCTTTCACTGCTGGGGCCCCGGATTCAG
This sequence comes from Lagenorhynchus albirostris, assembly GCF_949774975.1. Lineage (NCBI taxonomy): Eukaryota > Metazoa > Chordata > Mammalia > Artiodactyla > Delphinidae > Lagenorhynchus > Lagenorhynchus albirostris. Next base: position 71,151,746 of record NC_083108.1, read on the forward strand.
TCCTTGGTTGGGGAGTTAAGATCCTGCAGGCTGCACAGCATGGCCAAAAAAAAAAAAAAAAAAGTTAAGGTGAGGTCATTAGGGTGGGCCGTAAGCCAATACGACTGGTGTCCTTTTAAGAAGAGGAGAAAAGACACAGACACACAAGGGAAATGCCTTGTGATGACAGAGGCAGAGATTGGAGTGATGCAGCTGCAAGTCAAGGATTTAGGGCCACCACCAGAAAGTAGGAAGGGACGAGGGAGGATTCCGCCCAGCGTCTTACAGGGAGAACGGCTCTGCTGACAGCTTGCTTTTGGACATTTGGCTTCTAGAGCTGTGAGAATGCATTTCTGTCATTTTAAGACTTCCAGCTTGTGATGCTTTGTTATAGCAGCCCTAGAAAATTAAAGTAGTGTGTATACACATGTGTGTGTGTGTAAGAAATGGAGGAAAGACGCGCGCGCGAGAGATGAAGATGCAAAAACACTGTGCGTTAGTGCCTGTGAAAACGAAGTCTTCAACACAGCCTGGCCTAGTGCACTTTCTGTGTTGAAAGACTCTCTTAACAACAGCACCACTATCCCCATAACTACGTCCACCCCCATCATCACCACCATCGCCATTACGACCACCGCCGTCATCACCATCAACCACCATCATGACCACTATCACCATCACCACTACCACCATTATCTCAACCACCGTCATCACCATCATGACCATCATGACCACCACTATCATCACCATCATTACCACCAACATCTCCCGTCATCCCCACTATCACTATCATGACGACCGCTATCACCATCACCATGACCACTACCATCACCATCACCATCATGACCACCACCACCAAGTGTGGGAGGAGAAGCAAAGAGGGAGAAGGCAGAGCCCTGGGGAGCACCTGCATTCAGAGGCAGGCAGGAAAGGAGGCAGCTAGCTGCACAGGCAGACAGCCAGGCAGTCACATCTGGGGAGGCAGGAGGAGAACGAGAAAGAAGGAATCTCAGACTCGCAGGGAGGAGGGAGTTAGAACAGTGTCTGGTTTCCCAGAGAGGCCTGTGAGGTGGGGCTGGTGCACATCCCAGGGTAGAGGAGAGCATTCTCAGGGGATGGGGGCCCAGAGCAGATGGCAGTGGGTGGAGGAGTGAATGGAAGGTGGGAGTGGATGAAGACACCAGGCTGGGAGTTGGAAAGATTCTCCTGGTGTCTGGGTGGAGAATGGATGGAGGGGACAAGCCTGAGATTCCCAAGGAGACTGGGGAGGGGCTGGGCTGGTCCTCCAGGTTGGGGACAGGGGCAGCCCCACCTGGGACAGAGGCCTGTGGGAGGGGCCTCGGGAGCCTGGAAGGAAGCAGCCTTGGCTGGGCTGCCTCACTGGGCAACTCATCCTCATCCCCTCTGTCTTAGTGTCCTAGGGCGGCTGTAACCAAGTACCATGAAGTGAGTGGCTTAAAACAGCAGAAGTGTATTCTCTCGGAGGTTTGGAGACCAGAAGTCTGAAATCAAGGTGTCAACGGTGTTGGCTGCTTCTTGGAGCTCTGCGGTCAAAACCATTCCACGCCTTTGTCCTAATTTCTGGTGGTTGCCGGTAACCCTTGGTGTCCCTTGGAGTCTAGCTGCATCACTCCAGCCTCTACCTCTATCATGACGTGGCGTTCTCCTCTCTGTGTCTGTGTGCCAACTTAGAACACCAATTATTGGATTTAGGGCCCACCCCAATTCAGTATGAGCACATCTTAACTTGATGACACTTGCAAAGGCCCTATTTCCAAATATAGTCACATTCACAGGTCCTAGGGGTTTTGTATTTTGAGGGTGGGGGCACCATTCTACCCACTACAGCCACTGGCACACTGGCAGCTCTTTTTCTTTTCTTTCGGCCGTGCCACGCGGCGTGTAGGATCCTAGTTCCTCGACCAGGGATCGAACCTGCATCCCCTGCAGTGGAAGCGTGGAGTCTTAACCACTGGACCGCCAGGGAAGTCCCCCTTTTTTTTAGCAGCTCATTACTAGAGACATTTAATAAGCACCTCATGGGCACTGGGGCCAGCCCAGGCATGGGGCTCCTAGTCTCACAAAGCTTACAGTCTATGACCAAAGCATGTGGCAGAAGCTTTGGGGGACAGGGCTGGGGCTCAGCAGGGGGTGTGAGTGCCCAGGGGCCACGTGTTGGAATGCTGCCCTCAGAGTTGGACTAGGAAAGCCGGCAGGCTGGGGGGAAGGGGCTGCAGCCTCGGCCCCCAGCCCTTCCCTACCTTCCCTGGCATTTGGATAAACCCACAGAGGAGCTTGTGACATCTGGAGCCCATGTAAACGGAGCATAAATTAGCTCTAACAATCACATCTGCAGCCGCCATGCTGCAGTCTGTTTCCTGCCGAACGCTGGGTGGGCTTGGCGTGGGCAGGAGGGCAGAAGCTGGTCCCATATGTGCCTGAAACCCTCACTGATAGCATCGCCGTGTTTAGAAGCTTCTGCTAAAATGTGTTCGTGTTCGGGACACATGGGACCCAGGATTCTCTTCATAGATGGTGGAATTGGGGTGTTAAGAGATGTGGACATAGACAGGAGAAAATTTGAAGGGTGGAGAAGGAGGGATGGGGCACCTCCGGGGGTGAAGGAAGGTAAGGGCAAGACCAAGTGGCTAAGGGGCCATGGGCGGGTGCACAAGCAAGAGCCGGTGTGGCCTCACACCCTTCTCCATGCTCCCTCCCTCCCACCCCACGCTGGGGGTCCCAGAGCCAGCCAGGGGTGGGGGTGGGGAGCAAGGGGCCACCGTGGACCAGACCTTTACATAAATTAAGTCATTGTCCTTCATCTAACCTTGACCATGTCCTTGTGAGGGTGGTTTGTATCATGCGCATTTTACAGATGAACAAACTGAGGGGCTGAGATAGTACCATTAAGAGGCATCTATACCAGGACCCGAACCAGGTGCTTCGACTCTTCCTCATCTTCACTGTGTCACCCTGCACCTGATCAAGAAAGGGTGTTGCACATGTGTGTGCATGAGTGTGAATACGTGTGTGCAGAGTGTCAGCGTGTGAGTGTGTGTGTGAAAGTGAGGGGAGGCAGCCACAACCCAAGATCAAAGTGTAGGAACCAGAACCTCCTTTCCCCCTCCTGCCCCAATCAGCAGGGCCACCATGGGTAGTCATCCTCCAGTCTTAAGCACCTACTGTATACAGGGACCAGCGCTTTGACGCGCACAGCCGCTCACCCACCTACTCATTCATTCAATTTCACAAGCCATTTCATGAGCACCTACTACAATCCAGTCTCTGCACCAGGCACTGGGGACACGAGATGAGTGGGGCAGTCCCTGACCCTAAGGTGCTCGCTCTCCAGTGCAGAGGGGGGCAGCCGTGGAACAGCTGAACTTGGTAGCAAACTAAGAGATTACTTGGACGCCAACTTGGTTGGTTCCAGAGGGTGGCGTTTGGAAATTTGCTTCCCGAGCACAGGGACCATGTCTGTCTGGTTCATGCTGAATCCCAGCTCCCAGTGCAGTGCCAGGCACACCACAATTGCTTGTGCCTGTACGTGTTTGTTGAATGACTATTGATTGAAAGATGGGCAGGTTCTCAGCACGCAGAGTTGGGGTAGCTGGTCATCCTGGCTGAGGACCCTGCGGTGCAGAGGTGGGGAAGCACTGAGATGTCTGGAGGAACAGCTTTTTGGGGAGGCTCGACTAGGAAAAGCATGTCCCCGAGAATGAAATAGACCTGAGGGAGTCCTGGCCCCAGCGCTTATGCACTGGCTGGGTGAGTCTAGGCAGGTTTCTTAACCTCTCGGATCCTCTGCGTTATCATCTCCAAAGCAGAGCCTCCGATATTTGCACGGTTATTATTATTTGGGGGGAAGTGTTGTCCTTTTTATTGTGGAAGCCTTTAAACACATAATGAAGGGGAAAGAATAGAATAATGAACTCCTACGACCCCATCCTCCAACCTCAACACTTACCAACATTTTGCCATCCTGGTTTGAAGATACTTAGATGGTGATTAAATCCAGTAGATGAGTGACAACAATAGCAGTGGCTCTGGCGGGGTTAGGACACGCGGGCAATGACAATTCCACCGTCACTGCTGCCTGGCAGCAGGGGGTAGGGGGTTGAAGGGAGTGGGACTGGAGGCCACAGCTACTGCAAGGTGCACCCGGATTTCAGAGACGTTCAAAGGTGAAGAAACGCGCATCCTAGCATTGATGAAAAGCAGCAGTGAGACCAGGCTGCATTTTAGTTGTGAGACATAGAGTTCGTACCTAAGGTGGGGAAGAGGTCAAGATTTTCCTCACTTGATGTTTTGTGAGTTTCCCTGTTAGTTAGTTTGTTTGTTTCAGAGAAGAGCCCCTTGCAAGGTTATTAGGATTAGAAGTGATCATGGGGTGTAGGGAGGTGGCTGCTTGCTGTGTGGTTGGGTGTGGAGGATAGGACCGGGAGAGGTGACCCTTGGGCTGAAACCTAATTAACACGGAAGAACATTCCAGGCAGAGGGACAGGCTAGAGCTGACCTTTAGGTTTAGAAATCTGCATGAAGTTAAGTGAGCTGTTGCCTGCACAGTGATGGGGGGCGGGAAGCAGGAAACGAGGCTGGGGCAGCAGTAAGATCACTCTCGGCCTTGGGGGCCAACCTGTGACATTTTCTATCTTTATTTGCTCCATGTCTGCCTGTCCCCTCTGGAGTGTCAGCAACTTGGGGGCAGGGACTTTCTCACTGTATTAAGGTTCTCCAGAGAAACAGAATCAATAGGAGATGTGTGTGTGTGTGTGTGTGTGTGTGTGTGTAGATGTGTGTGTGTGTGGGTGTGTGTGGGTGTGTGTGGTATTGGCTCATGCAGTTATGGAGGCTGACAAGTCCTAAGACCTACAGTCAGCAAACTGGAGACCCGGGAGAGCTGATGGGGTAAGTTCCAGTCCGAGTCTGAGTTGGAAGGTAGGAGAAGATGGATGTCCCAGCTCAAAGACAGTCGGGCAGAGAGAGAGACAAATCTTTTTCACTCAGTTTTTTGTTCTATTCGGGCCCGCAGTGGATTGGTTGGGGTCCACCCACATTAGGGAGGGCAGTTGGCTGTCCTCAGATCACAATTCAAATGTTAAGCTCATCCGGAAACACCTTCACAGATACACCCAGAATAATATTTGACCAAATGTCTGGGTACCCTTGGTCCCAGGCAAGTGGACACATAAAAATAACCCTCATACTCCCAGTACCCAAGACAGCCTGACACAGAGTAGGAGCTCAATCCACATTTATTGAATGAATGAATGAATGACTGATGGGGTTGGAGAGGCTTGACTTTGACATGGGATCCCCCCTGTATGGCTGAAGCCACTCTTGCTTCAAATCCACACAAACCCCACCTCCTTCTCTGGGGCATCTTCTCTGCATCTCCCCCTCCTGGTGTACCTGACCTCTCTGACCTTGGGCCTCCCAGAGCCCTGGGTCATGTTGTCTCTGTTGGGACCCTCCAGGTTGTCCCCAGGGATGGCATCCCAGGGGAGGACCCCTCCCCCCGTGGTAGATGTCCTCGGGGGCAGCATCTGGATTCCATTCACCTCCACATCCTGAACGTGCAAATGACAGATGCCCCCTCCCTGCCCCACTCAACATAAAGGATTCATGAAGTAGATGCTTTTTTTTTTGCAGTACGCGGGCCTCTCACTGCTGTGGCCTCTCCCCTTGCGGAGCACAGGCTCCAGACGCGCAGGCTCAGCGGCCATGGCTCATGGGCCCAGCCGCTCCGCGGCATGTGGGATCTTCCTGGACCGGGGCACGAACCTGCGTCCCCTGCATCGGCAGGCGGACTCTCAACCACTGCGCCACCAGGGAAGCCCCTGAGTAGATGCTTTGAAGGATCTTCTAACCCTCAAAAGGGCTCCCCATTCCTCATAGGGTGCCTGGGATCCCCTGGAGCATCAGTCTGAACATACGTGTGGTGTCCTCAGAAGACCCCCAGGGAAGATGTAGAGGGTCCACGTTGCCAGCCCCTGGGAATCGTGAGTATGTGGACGGAGCACAGGCAAGGTGTGTCCCCTTGAGCCCTGGGAGGTAGCCACGGTGGGTATCGCCTCTGTGCCCACGTTACAGATTGGGAAACTGAGGCTTATTTGTCGAGGGGAGTCGCGGCACTGAGAGCCTGAGTGACCTGCCTAAGATTTCCCTGCTGCTTCTCAGAGGAGCCCAGACTCAAATCCAGGGGTTTCTGACTTTAAACTCCATTCGCTTCATCCCAGACCATTTTGTAGACCACGTCTGGGCCCTGGCCCATCTGTATTAGATTCACTGAGGGAACTGGTTTGCAAAGGCAGGATCCCAGGCCTCACTCTGGAGATTCTGTTTCAATGGATCTGAGTTGAGACCCAGGACTCTGCCTTTTTAGTCAGCTCCCAAGCCAATTCTGATGCTTTCTGAAGTGTGAGACCCACGGGCTACACTCTGCTGCTTGTAAGGGGGTAAGACGTGCATCTCAGGACCTACAATTTTTTTTTTTTTTGCTGTACGCGGGCCTCTCACTGTTGTGGCCTCTCCCACTGCGGAGCACAGGCTCTGGACGCACAGGCTCAGTGGCCATGGCTCACGGGCCCAGCCGCTCCGCGGCATGTGGGATCTTCCCGGACCGGGGCACGAACCCGTGTCCCCTGCATTGGCAGGCGGACTCTCAACAACTGCGCCACCAAGGAAGCCCCAGGACCCAGAATTTTGAAAGCAAGAGTGACCTGGTCTCTGCCTCCCTGAAGGGGGCTGGTCCCCCGGAGCCCTGCTTGATGGGGGCTTCTGCCTCTGCCCCCCTACCTCCACAGGGGCTGCTGCCAGCAAGTGCAGCTCTGCTGGTAAAGTCTTTATCGGGAATGTCGCCTAATGCATTCATATCAAACAATAGCGCCTCATACATCATCCCTGCCAGAGGCCACCTCCGCTAGGACAAGCACAGTCCATTACCCTGACGGGCGCAGGCCGTGCGCAAAACAGATAACGGGTCCCAGCTGTGGGGGGCAGCCATGGGAGGGGAGTTGTCACTGCCCCAGCCATCATCAAGGGGACCCTGGGCACCTGGCCATTCTGTGCAGTTGGGACAGAGGTCCCAGTCTTACAGCGCAGTTGATAGAGTATTGGTTGAGAACCTGGCTCTGCATCTTCAGGGAAGTAACTCAACTTCTCTGAGCGTTGTTTTCCCATCTGTAAGAGGGGCTAAGCGTAGTATTTGCTTCACATAGAACTGTAGGTGGGGCTTAAGAAGAGGAGGTCAGTAAAGTGCTGGGCACAATGCCTGGGGAAGAGGAAGCAACCTATAAACAGTGGGTGTAACTATTGCTTTATCAGCAGGACCCCATTCACGCTGGCCTGCCCCTTTCCAGGGATGGTTGTCAACAGTCCTCACGACCCCCAAGCTCCCGTGGATGCAAAGGGACCAGTCACCCTTCCCAACTGCTGGCTCCCCAGACCCTGAGACAGGGATTTGCAAGCCTGCAAGTCGTTTATTTTGGAAATGAAGCTCACACCACGAGGAGAGTGGCGAAGTGAGGCAGGGCAGGAGGCCGCCAATAAAAGGCGTGTTATAAAGCCCAGCTGTCACTGTGGCGAGTGGGGCGTAAACTTGCGAGGGAGCTCTGGGATGCAGCTGGGAACACGCCAGCTCAAGAAGCTGGGAGCTGGGGTATGTACAGATCAACTCCCATCACCACTGGGGTTGCTCCAGAGGACATGAATCCCCCGGTTTGGCCTACAGGTGACAAAGCAGGCTTCACACACTGGTAGCTAGAGGCTGGATTAAGGTGCACCCAGGTGGTAAGGGTGAGGGGATATGGTGGGGCACTGCTATGGGCTGAATTGTGTCCCCCTAAAAATTCGTACGTTCAAGTGCTAACCCCCAGTACCTCAGAATGTGAGTACATTTGGAGATAGACCCTTTACATAGGGAGCTAAGGTAAAATGAGGTCATATGGGTCACAGCCACTCCAATATGACTGGTGTCCTTATAAGAAGCTATCAGGACACAGATACACACAAGGGGGAAGCCCATGTGAAGACACAGGGAGGAGAAGATGGCTGTCTCCAAACCAAGGAGAGAGGCTCTGAAAAATCAAACCTGCCCACACCTTGACCTTGGACTTCCAGTCTCCAGAATCTTGAGAGTAAATTTCTGCTGTTTGGCGCTAGTCCTCTGGTTAACATCACACGTGACTTTGAACTGTGTGCAATTGAATGCTTTGGCCCCTACTTTTAAATATTATGGCAGGGGGTTAACAGCCTAGAAAGCATTTAAACGGTACTGTGTAAGTGTTAGCTATTATTATTAATCCCATTTTATAGATGACAAACCTGGTGCCAGAGCTGGCAGCTGGCAGAAGGCCAAGGGCAGGAGAGGGCATTTTGGTGCCCCCTGACATGTGAGGACAGAGTGGCTTCACATACCTCCATCCTCCCCAAGGGGCAAGGGGCAAGGGTCCCAAGGGGCAGCAACTTCATTACATGCCCCAGTTTCTCCACATCATCTGAGTCAAGTGAAGGGATCATAAACCAGGGTTTTATTAGCTGCCCTATTGGTGGGTGAGCTGGGCTGGGCTGGGTCTCCTCCCTGAGCCCCTGAATAATCCAGGAGGGTATACCTAGGGCAGACAGGAATGGAGGTTGGGTTTGGGGTTGCATAGCAGCCCAGAGAGTAGGGGAGTGCACCAGGGTCTTAACAGCATGTGATTAAAGACCCTAGTAATTGTGTCTGACAGGGGACTCATCCCCAGGGCTGGAGAGGAGGGGGATACCAAAGCCCAGATGTAGCCTGGGGTTGGAGGCTGATGGGGATAGGGGAGAACCCCACTCGGAGCTCCTGAGCAGTGAGTCCTGTGCCATACATCACCCGACACGCCTTTCCGTGGGACCGGCCTGGCTGACAGCAGCCATTTATCTGAATGTCATTGGCAGTAAACTGGCGAGGGGGAGGGCAGCGAGGAAGGAGGCAGCCAGGGGGCGGGGTCTCCTTGGGAATTTCCCAGAGGCCAGTTCGCAGCCCCAGCCTCGGAGGGGAGCTGTTATAAGCAGGGAGGTGCTATCCGTGGTGCTGAATCCCACCTGCCCCTTTCTCTTTCTCCCTGGGGACAAAGAGGGCAGAGGTGGGGAAGTCCTGTGAACTCAGTGCTACCCTGTAATCAGATGGGAGCTGGGGGCAGCCCCAGTGGTGAGACACTTACAGGGGAGGAAGGTGACAGTCATATACTTCCATGGTTATGGACATGAAATTTGGAGCCATAGTCCTAGTGTGTTCGTTCATTTAAAGGATATTTATTTATCAAGAACAGGTTCCCCAGGACATAGTCCCTGAAGATGTCAATCAGTCATACAACCTAAAAAATGTCGACACTAACTGTGTGACCTTGGGCAAGTTACTTAACCTCTCTGTGCCTCAATGACCTCATCTGTAAAATGAGGGTAAATAATCATAGCCACTTCAGAGGGTTGTGAGAGGATTGTGATTATGTAATTAAAGTGCTTAGAACAGAGACTGGCTCATGGAAAGTGCTCAATAAGCCTTAGCTCGAGTTACTGTCATTATTTATATTATGAAGTGTACAGGGAGCTCTCAGAGGCAATAACAGGGGGAGCCAGTCTTTGTTCAGAGAATCAGGGAAGACCTGAAGGATGATGAAAGCTTGCATGGGGGAGGTTGGAAGGCATTCCAGGCAAAGGGGACAGCATGGGCAAAGGCCCTTAGGCAGGAAAGGTGCAGGACACCATCCAAGAGCTAAAAAGAAGCCAGAGGGGCTGGACCACTGAGAGTGATGGAAGAGCCTCAGTTTCTTAATCTGTTAAATGGGTATAATAGTAGAACCTACCTCCTGCAAAGCTGTGAGGGTTAAATGAGATGGTGTGTTTCAAGTTCCTAGCACAGAGCCTGAGCACTCATGCTGATTGGTTAGCTTCCTGGTTCCAAGCCCAGGGAAGCCACATTCAGTTTGCCACACCCCACATCAAAGCTGGAAAGGACTTCAGAGGCCATTCATTGTACAGATAGGAGCACAGAGGACTTTAGAGAGATCCACTGGAAAGGGAGGCTGCTGGGGCTGCTTGTTCCAGCCTCCTTAGATGGGAGAGAGTGTGGGGCAGTGAAAACAGTAGAGGCTTGGGGGGTCGAGGGGTGGGGTGAAGTCCTGACCCCAGTGCTAACCTGTTGTGGGACTTGGTGGGATGGATGCCTTGAGGCACTCAATTTCTTCATCTGTAATATGGGGATAATAACACCCAGAAGGCATTTATGGTTATAAGAGTGGGTCAGACACTTGGAAACCCACAGGCACCAGGCAGACGATGTAAAGGAGACTTCCCAAACTAGTCTTACTTCTCAAGAGAACCCTAAATCCCGACTTTATATAGGATATCCCTATTTGTAAGTGTTAGAAACTAATTTAAGCTTTTTTAAAACACAAGGTGGGTCAAAGCTACCATGTTTGTGGCTTGAATTTGATCTGTGGACTGCCAGGGTGTAGCCTCTGGCAGAAGGTGATGTACTTAGCAGGTGCTCGATAAGTGTGGTCCCTTTCTCTTGGGGAGCCTCTCCTTCATCCACCTCTATGCTGACACCTGCCTTCTAGGAGTTCAGACCTTCCTCTAGAACCCTCGAGTTCAGGAAGGGGCTGAGTCCTACCCAGATCTAAGCCTCTGGCCATTCTCACCCCTCCTCTGTCCCCATCCCGGGAGATCCTGTCTTACCAGGAAGGCGCTGCCTGCCTGGGGACCCAGGATCACAGAGCACACAGGTGGCTGGTGTGGGAGGTACGTGTCACAGCCTCGTCATCAGCATGGCGGCCCCCTCCTCCTGTCTGTGGCATCAAGAAACCCTGAGAACCAGTTGACACAACTCCCCAGGGAGTGTACCTGCCTCGGGGAGTGGTGGCTGTGACTCAGAGGTGCAACTGGGCTCGGATGTTGGTGGAGGCACCAGTAAAACAGGCAGAAAAGGAGTGATAGCAAGTCAGAGCTACATGGGGCCTTTTAGGGCAGCCCAACAGTGTTCCGTGGAGAAACAGAGGCCTGGAGAGAGGAAGGTCACATGTCTACTGATTCGTAATTGAGTGCTTTTTCCGTGACATCTTCCTGCCAGACCAAGATCTAGAGCAGGGATGTCAGAGTCTGGGGAGGAACCACATTTCTTGGTCTTCATATCCCCTAAGTCATGGGAAGAAGAGGCCTACGGACTTTGTTTCCATCCTGGTTCTGCCGCTTACTGTGTGTCCTTGGGCAACTCACATAGCCTCTCTGGTCCTCAGTTTCATCATCTGTAAAGTGAGAATAAACGCTTTGCCAAGGTTAAAATGAGAGCTTGTGTAAAATGCCTGGTTCATAACGGATGCTTAAAAGTCTTTTTCTAAAGGCACTTATATCTGGCCTCATTTCAAAAAAGGCTTAGAAGTGGCTTACAAATACACGCTGCAATGCCAATGCAGGAAAGACCTAGATGAGAGGACGGGATGACAAGATGGGGGGTAAAGTCTTGTATGGTGGTGAGCAGGGGGCCACACATCTGGATCAGAGTTTCCTGGCAGCCACAGCAAAGGGAGAAATACAACCATTATGTGACTCCTGGTATCCATAAGCTGAGAAACTACTGCTTGCTTAGGGAAAAAAATTAACTTTTCTTGGTAATGGGATATGAGTCATTTCTCACGTGAGTCTTCAAAAACAGGGCCTGTGGCAAGAGTAATTCTCTTTCCTTTCCACTCCCTCGCTTCCTTCTCTAGCTATTCCTTGGGGTCACCCAAACCCTACAACCATAGCTGATGGCATAATGGTTAAGAGGCCCAGCCCTGAAGACAAAACCAGTCTCCACCTCTGCGTAGCCTTGGGCTCGAGACCGCCCCTCTCTGAGCCTCAGTTTCCTCATCTGTAAAATGGATGGTTATAGAAATAACTACCTCTAGGTTCTCGAAAATTAGAGGTGGTGAAACAGCGTGTAAAACACTGACCAGCTTAAACTGGTTTTGCTTCCTTAAAAATGGGTTGTTGATTAATCTAACCTGGAGTTATTTTTACAGACAGCATTGCGCATGTGCAAAATGGGAACGCATGCCTCCAGGATGACCCCGGAACCAGGAATCTTCAGCTGACGGAACTTAAAGAACAGAAATGTTGCCAGCGGAGCCCTTTACGAAACGAGAAGTCCTTCAATCAGGAGACTCTGGCTTCCAGCAGTAGCTTATTTGGACTGATTCGAGACTAGCCAATCAGCTTCCAAGTCTGAAGTTCCCTTAACCCGTTAAATTTCACCCAGAAGCCTGGATTGAGGGGAGAGATTTGAGTCCTGCTTCCTGTTTCCTTGCAGGTCGACCTCGCAGTGAAGCTCTTTCTTTCCTCAAAAGCTGGTGCCATAGTGTCAGCTCCTACGTGCATCAGGCAGCCAGCACTTGCTGGGTAACAGAGGTATCTTCTATAAAGACCTTCAAGTGACATCTTGCATACAGTAAGTGTTCCATAAATGGTGGCTGCTCTTATAGCAGGAACTCAATAAATGGTCACTGAATGAGTATCATAGGGCAGCAAAAGCATTTTCTCTTCCAAACCGTCTTTTCAGTGCTTCTCAGCAGCAGGCGTTCTCCCCAAACCAAATTGAAACTGCGTGTGTGTTTTAATCAATTCCATGGTTTGTGGGAGCCAAAGAGCCCAGGTTAATGGAACACAGCCAAATCCCCCGTGAATTTCTAACCCTCCTTGAAAGGCCTCTGCTTTTTCCTGCTCAGCCACTGGGAAGCTGTTGCCTCCACTCGGGGAGGAGAAATTGAATAATTGATGCAATTTGAATAACACTAGGATTTATAATGATATTGAAATGTAAAGATAAAAGGGGGCGTGAACGGGAGGGGGGCTCATAGCGGAAGAGGCAAGTTGTTAATAGGCACTTAGGGGCTCTGTGGGGTGGGGGGAGCTCCCCTTGGAAACATGTGCTGAAAAGTCATTTGAGAGAGGAGGCGCTGGGAGGGGGGTGGGCTGGGAAATCTCCACCCGGAGAGGGAGAAAAGCCATATTCATAAATAAGATTCGGAAATTTCTCCCGACTCAGCACCACTAACAGGGAGTGGATAATTATTTAAATGCCAAATCATTCCGCTCATTAGAATCCCAAATCATATCTGAAGAAACTGATTGCCCAGGGCAGGAATGAAAGGGGGCGGAGGAGGAAATGGGGTGGCTAGGAAAGCGGGAAATGGGAGGGTCTCCCCGACTTCTGGTCCAGGCCAAGGGGAAGATGGAGTGGAAAGGACGGCAGGATGGTAGGGAGGGTAGGAACATGGGGTGGAAGGAAGTCAGAGAGTCGTGGGTTCAAGGCCAGGATCTGATACTTCCTTATTGTGGGTCTCCTTTGTTACCTTACCTCTCTGAGCCTCAGTTTGCCCAGCTGGAAAATGGGGTTGATGCTAAGATCTACTTTGCAAGCAGTGAATGTTAGCTGCTGTGATTAGGGAGGCAGGACAGAGAGGGGCTCAGGACGGGGCACGGGCTAGGGCTGGGGGAGGAGCCTCGCATAAGCCCCAAGCCAGGCTCCTTTCCCTCCCAAACCTACCCTGTCTCTGACCCCAGTCACAGACAGGAGCTGACTTGAGAGGTGGAGACTGAGTCTCAGAGAGGGTAAGGGATAAGGGACTTGGCTAAGATGACACAGAGCCAGGGACCCCAAGTACACACACATCCTATCACCCCCACGAGTCCACAACTCCCAGCCTCATCTGGCCGCCCTCCCAGGTGCCGGGAGGTCTCCAAGATGGGAGTCGGCTCAGCCCCCGGGAGCGTTATCCTGTCTGTGGACCGGAGTCACAAGGGCAAGTCGGTAACAATCCAATTATGCCGAGAGATTCCGGGCTGGCTGGTGCCCCCTCCCATGGTGGATGACCATGCCACCCCTCAGAGACGAGCAAGCAAGCGGGGGCCCTGGAGCAGGGGGGCCACAAGGAGCGCTGGCTGGGCTCAGCAGGGACAGGGAAACCCCAAAATAGGGAAGCAGCGTGCACTCACGTGCTCTCAATATAACACTATGAGTAGTAGTAATAAGGCAGCCGCACACCTGTTGTGCAATAGCATGTCGGCTTTTATTCTGTGTCAGACCCTGTGCTCAGCATTTTATATCATTTAACTCTCATTAGAACCCTGTGAGCAGAGGCGATGGGGAAGCCGAAGCCTGGAGAGGTGAGGCGACTTGTTCATGCAGCTCAAAAGCTGTGAGCCTAAGGTTTGAACCTGTTGGCCTGAAACCCAAGCCTCTTGGTAGCTCTGGGCTGCCCCCCAGACTCAGTCCACAGCCAGCGCCTGGCTTTCTCCTCACCATGGCTCTGGGAGATCCCTTAGGTGCTGTTTGCAGGCGAGACCCTCCATAGCCCCACAGAGAGATCGAGAAGGAGCTGGGATTCAGACATGGGTTGTTCCAATCTCAGTCTCACACAGCCCTCTGTCTGCCCCCTCTGGAGCCTCCGGCCCACCTTGCTGACCTCTCTCCACTCTCCCCCACCCCCGTGGCCTCCTGGTCAACGCAGAGAGCAGCCCAGCTGCCACTCCCCCCATCCCCTTCAAATAAGACTTGTAGTAGCCACTTGCCTGTCCCCAGAAGCCTGGGGAACCAGGTGGGGCCCCCCACCCGCTTGCTTAAGGTCACCCTGGCGTTCACATTCAGTAGAGGTTGGGGGCCAGGCCTTCCAAGGTTTCCCAAGTAGTAACTGAAACATTAGCTCAATTAATATTTCAGTGGCCCAGTCCTGGCTGGTGATTGCTGCAGCTGGGAAGCTGGGTCCTTTCTCTTCCCAAGAGGCCAAGCGGAGACAGCTGGGAAGCCTTGGGGCCAGGGGCAGTCAGAGGATCTGGGTTGGAGCCTGTCTGCTTGGCTGTGTGGCCTTGATCAAAACCCTTCCCCTCTCTGGGCCGTGTCTGTCAAATGGTGACATCACTCTTTCCTGCTTATAGTGTTATTGGGATTAGCCTGGGGCCTGGCATATGGTCGGTACTCAGTAAACGATAGTATTCGCAATACCTGTGTTTTCCAAGGTGAGCTGCCCATTCTACCTGCTCCAAAATTCCATGGGGTGCTTGTTACAAATACCGTCTCCTGGGCCCCGCCTGGACCGGCAGAGCCTGGATGCTGGGGCCCTGGAGTCTGCACTTGTGCCAAGCGTGCCCAGTGACTCCCCAGCACCCCTGCTTCCTAGTGAGGGAGTAGGAGCCTAGGCTCTGAGACAAGCACTTGCACGTCGGTTTCCTTGTATGTAAATGGCAACAGAGACATTGACCTCTCAGGGCTTCTGGGAGGAAAGAATGAGATTAGGGGCTGGCACATAATAGGTACTCAATAAATGATTTCCCCCCTCCCACCACCCACTCCCCTTCAGTGGAAGACCAAGCATCAGCCCCCTAAAGAGGGGACGAGGGGGGTGTCCTGCCCCTCAGGAGCCTTGTCAGCAGGGCCCGCTCCAAATCGATCTTTTCCCCCCGTTTTCACTCACAGCGTCAGCATCTCTTGGGGCGGGAGAAAATGCCAGCATCAGCACACTGCGTGCCCCAGCCAGACACGGCTGCTCTTTATTAATTAACCACCAGATGTTAGTTTTGCATCTTTTATCAGAGGGAGGTTTATCACCAGGACCCTGTATGTCAGGCCATTAGGGAGAGGCAGGAAAACATCCCTTGGGGGGCCCTGGAGTTGGCAGGGAGCGGGGAGGGGGACAAGAAGCATGGTCGCCAGCCCAGAGCACCCCTCCGCCCTGGCCACCCTCCGCCCAGTGCCTCCATGGTCACGTCCACAGTGGCCATTTGGCCCATTTGAAGTGGCTACTTGTACATCAGCTCACAGGCCCAGTGTCTGTTCTCCATGATGAGCAAACAAGGCCCAGTGTCTGTTCTCCAAAGCTCACAGTCAGTTGGTGAGATAGCCACATTCCAGTAAACCCAAATAGATAAAACTATGACAAATTGTAAGCGGTGTCATGAAGGAAACTGACAAGGTTTTCAGAGCAGGCGAATAGCTGGCAGGGGACCTAATTAACGGAGCGGTTTCCCTGGGGAGGTGACATTTAAGTGGCCTCACGGAAAAGGAGCCGGGGCAGAAGATTCCAGGCAAAGGGCACAACAAGGGCAAAGGCCCTGGGGCAGGAACCGGCTCAGCGTGTTTAAGGATCTGAAAAAAGATCCGAGAGGCTGGAGCGTGATGAAGGAGGAGGCCACCAGGATGCTGAGGTCAGCTGGGCCGGGACCAGGGGTCCTCGTGGGGCATACGGAGGAGCATGGATTTCTCGTGTTGAGGGCACCAAGGGGCCACAGCAGGCTGTTGAGCAGGGGAGCGATGTGATGATGGGATTTTGACATGAGAAAGAACCCTCTCTCTGCCCTGGAGGGTGAGGGACGGGTTAGAGGGGAGGGAGGGAAGCCCGCCAGGTGGTCAGTCTGGGAGAGATGGTGAGCCCTTAGCATTGACTGGGCACTAACAGGGTGTCGGGCAGTGTTCACATGCAAGAAATATTATGAAGCAGAAACGGGGGGCGAGGGTGAAAGAAGGGTGTAAGGTGACTCCGGGTGCCTTGCTCCAGACACACCCGAGTCCTCTCACGCCCCCAGCACCCAAGAGACTGGAATTAGGATCATCTTCATTTCACAGATGAAGAAATGGGGGACCAGTGAAGTGTAGCAGCTTGTTCAAGGTCACACAGCGAGGAGCAGCAGATCCCACACTTGAACTTGGTCTGCCTGCCGCGCTGTCTTTCCTGCAAACAGCTGCCCAAGCTCACGCAGGCTGCAGGTAACTGCTGTCTTCCTCCTGCTGTTTCATGAATGCTGTGCTACCCTCCACCAGTTACTCAGTGAAGTCCACTGGGCGGAGCAGAGGGGGCCCGGCTGACCCGAGCAGGTAAGGGGCAGTGGGTCCCAGATCCAGCCCTTAACTTGACCAAGGCACAGCAAATCCAGACACGAGTCTATGTTACCTCCTTTCAAATTGATGTGACACCGTTACCCAGGGTGATTATTTTCTGCCTGATCCACTCACCATCCGATAAACAGGTGATTACTTCTCCCAGTTCAGTTTCTGATTTGCATACAATAAATATCACCCCCTGGAAGTGTGTGTGTGTGTGTGTGTGTGTGTGTGTGTGTGTGTGTGTGTTGGGGGTGGAATACAGGTCTCATGTCTTATTTATGAGAAATAAACAGGAGCACGAGCTCGCATAATCAACACATATTTAATCTAGCTCTTTTCGCCCTTTTGACTCTAATCAGGCCAGGTCTGTGCATGGCTCTGTGTGTGTGTGTGTGCGCACCCGCACACTCACAGGCTGCAGGGGACACCCCTGCCAAGATCTTCATCCCAGCCTGTTTGGGGCTGATGGTTGGGGCACAGGCTGCCTAAGAGGTCTCCTGAACCCCAGCACACTTAGTTTGAGGATGCAGGCTCAAGGTATGGGAGGGGGGCAATTGCATCCCCCCAACAACTTCGCAGAGGTTAATTATTTTAAAATTGTCAAAACATCTTTGAACCGTCAAAAGTACCAGCAATATAATTGGGCGACATTAGCCACAGTTCTGTTGGCAGTGACACCCAACATCACATATATATATATATATATATATATATTTTAAATTTATTTATTTAATTTATTTATTTTTGGCTGCATTTGGTCTTCGTTGCCGTGCACGGGCCTTCTCTAGTTGTGGCGAGCGGGGGTTTCTCTTCGTTGCGGTGCGCGGACTTCTCATTGTAGTGCCTTCTCTTGTGGCGGAGCACGGGCTCTGGGTGTGCAGGCTTCAGTAGTTGTGGCACATGGGCTCAGTAGTTGTGGCTCGCGGGCTCTAGAGTGCAGGCTCAGTAGTTGTGGCGCACGGGCTTACTTGTTCTGCGGCATGTGGGATCTTCCTGGACCAGGGCTTGAACCTGTGTCCCCTGCATCGGCAGGCAGATTCTTAACCACTGGGCCACGAGGGAAGTCCCTCAACATCACATATTTTTCATCAAGATAGAAAAGCCAAACAGAAAATTTTTTTTAAAAGCTAAGCATTGCATGGAGAATCAAGGTCACGTGCTCATAAATGCCAGAGCCAAGGCTTGAACCTGGGACTCTGACTGCAAAGCCCAAGTTAGTAGCACCCCGTGATGCTGCCTTCCTGACATGATGAGTAAGAGATCTGGGAGAAACCAGCAGTGTGATCACCTACTGCCATCCAGCTCCTGTTCCACTGATAGAGAAACTAAGACCATAAAAGTAAGGGGACTTGCCCATGGTCATATCCAAACCATGTCAGAGCTGGAATTCAAATCCAGGTCTTAATTGTGTGCGTGTATGTTTAAAAAATAACTGTTTTGGTATGTTGACCTAGGCAGAGCACAGAAGGGATAGCTGTGTTTGCTCACCAATGACTGGGTCCTAATTTGGAGTGGTTTGAAAGACTAGAAATATGTCTGGGGTGGCAGTTCTGGCTGCCAAATGGGCTCCTTGGTTCTTCTCCAAGTTGCATGTGCTGGGACTGAAATGTCCAACATGGCTCGCTCACTTGCATATCTGATGCCTGGGCTCAATGGCTGGGACAGCTGGAGCTTCTTCAATATCTCCCTCCTTTCTACACAGCCTCTCCACTCAGCTAGCTTGGGCTTCCTCACAGCATGGCGGTCTCAGAGTAGTCAGGCTTCTTTCATGGCGGCTGACTTCCACCAGAGAAAGAAATGTGAAATCTTGGGTGTGTTTTCTATTTTGGTATGCTTGTTTATTTTTATGAATGTATCATTTTTATGCAAACACATATGATGGATGTGTGGTGTAAAAATTCAAACACTATGGAAAAGTGCAAAGATTAGAGGGGAAAAAAAACACTCAAGATTCCACTACCCAGAAATTAGCATTTGGTGAACTTTAATCAAGGAAACTTTTTCTTTCAATTTTTATTTATTTATGTGGCTGTGCTGGGTCTTAGTTGCAGCAGGCGGGGTCTTTAGTTGCTGCATGTGGGATCTTTTAGTTGAGGTATGCGGGATCTAGTTCCCTGACCAGGGATCGAACCAGGGCCCCTTGCATTAGGAATGCAGAATCTTAACCACTGGACCACTAGGGAAGTCCCAAATCAAGGAAACTTTTTACAACAAAAAATAAAAAGAGCAGAATGGGGAATTCCCTGGCTGTCCAGTGGTTAGGACTCGGCACTTTCGCTGTCGTGGCCCAGGGTTTGATCCCTGGTTGGGGAATTAAGATCCTGCAAGCCGTGTGGCGAGGCCAAAAAAAAAAAATCGGCGAACGGATGGATGGATAGATGAGGGAGAGATGGGTGGATGGATGGATGGGTGGGTGGTTGATGAGTAAATGGAGAAAACAAAAGATAGAGGAAAATTCTGACTGTTGAGGATTCTCAGAGCTGGGAAGAGAGACAATTAAGTTTCTCAGTGTTGGAAAAGTGGTGATGAGAGGCCTGTCACCCCAGACCAATCACTACTATTACTATTATTACTTCCACTATCACTACTCTTATTATAACTACCACCACTATTGCTATTACTACCAGTATTGCTACTATCACCACTATTACCAATATTACTATTACTGTTGCTGCCATGATCACTACTATTGCTACTTCTTCTCCTTCTCCCTTTTTTCCCTTCTGCTGTAATTTTTATTGTTATTTTTAAGTTATTATAAAGGTAACACATGTTCATGATAGAAAAATCAAGAAAGAGGTAATTTCAAAGATAAAACTCACCCTCAAATACCACCATCCAGAGGTGTCAGCCCCTGGCAGGTCCCATTCCTCAGTGGGGTCTGCAAGGCCCTCCATGGCCAGCTGCTGCCCACCTTCCCATCTCATCTCCTCTCTGACCATGCGCTCCGGTCAGACCAAACCTCTGATGCCCCCAGACCCACCTGCCTTCCCTCCCCTTGTCTCTGGGCCTTTGCAGGGGCTGTTCCTTCTGCTTGGCATGGCCTTCCTCCATCAGGCTCACCCCCATGCTCCCTGAACTCTGAGCAGAGACACACATCCTCTAGGGAGCCTCTCTGAGCACCCCACCCCCTAGACTGGGTCAGGGGTCCCCTCTGGGCCCCAACCATCCCTGAGTGTCCCCTGCAGAAGTACACCTCACCCTTCTTTGTTTATCTGTCTTTCTTCTCCACTGTAGAAAGCAGGGACCATGTTGCATCACCTCTGTGTGCCCAGCATGGACCTGCCACATAGTAGGGGCCTCCATACGTGTTTGTTGAATGAATGAGTGAACGCGTCAGTCTGGAAAGGTTTCCTAGAAAAAGTGGCCTATGACCCATGCTCTCCTGGCGGTACTGGGGAAGAAAGCAGTCAGGGTGTAGGGCCAGGCAGCTTCTTCTACACCAAATGACAGCTGTCTGCATTGACTTTTGATCTGGGCTGTCACCTGGGCCCAGGGGCCCCATGTTTGCAAACGCACCAGGCTCCCAGTGGAGTGTTTGAGGAGGGCAGTGTGCTCCCGCCCTCCCGCACCACTGAAGAGGCAGCGTCAGACACGAGAAGCAGGGTTCCTCTGTGCACTATTGATTTGTCATAACTGCCTGCCGACAGACAAGGTGAACAGTTCACTTTTATGAATCCTTATTAACAGTGTGGCAAGAGGTATTTCACTTTAAGTGCCCCCTTTTTGCTGAAAAAGAAAAAGAACAGAAAATGTAAATTATCTCATCACAGAGAGATGCTGAGAGCTCCGAGCTGGGGCCTTCAGAGGAGACAGAACAGAGACTGGCTGGGACACGAGGAGGGGAGGCCCCTTCACGTCCCGTAAGTGGTCAAGGCTGGCTCCGTGGAGGTTCCCAAAGCCGAGGTCGGTGGGGAAGGCAAACTTGGCAGGGGGAGCGTGGCCATGCAGCCGAGGGCTGTGGAGCAGGTGGTTACAGCATGGAAGCCAAGTCTGTGCTTAATGGGCAAAGAGAAAAGCACAGGAATGCTCATGGCAACCTTAAAAAAAGCGTAAAACTGGAAAGTCTACATGTCCTTCAACAAGGGACTAGATACATGTATATTATAATACAGCCATTTGAGTGGAATACTAGACAGCTAAGAAAAAGAATGAGATCATCCTGTGTGGACCAGTAGAGAAGAAAGTATATGAGATATTACTGAGTGGAAAAAGCAAGTTACAGGACAGTTTACAGTGTGCTCTCATTTACATAAAAGTAGGCATATATGTGCTTCATGTGCATGGAAAGTGTGTAGAAAGAGTCACACAAATATCTACTCACAGCAATTTTCTCTGGGAAGTGAGACCAAAGAACCGGGGATGGGGTCAGTTTTTGATTTTCATTTCATCCACTTTTGTACCAGTTTAATTTACGTTTTACTATGTGCAGTAGGACTTGTAGTTTTTTAAAGTTTTAACTCTTTTAAAATGTTCAGCTCCGGGGGGTAATTTAATTGTCTCCTTTATAACCTTCTCCATGGTTTGAGTTTTTTTTACAATAACCAACTAAGATGTCTGTAAGTATAAAAATGTAATACAAAATTTTTGAACAAGAAAACACTGGTTTTGGAGTCAAACCGATCTGGTTCTTGTTCTCAATCTTCCTTCTACCAGCTGAGTGACATTAGGGAAATGACTTAATCTCTTTGAGCATTAATTTCCTCCAGCAATAGTGGATATTAATAGTATATACAGATAATCTGCAAAAAAAACCATAACTGAATCCCTATGCTGTGTACCTGAAACTAACACAATATTGTAAATCCACTATACTTCAATTAAAAAATAGTATATACAGAGCAAGCATACAGTAAATAGTAGCTTTAGCCTTATAATTATCATTATCACATCGAGAGAAATGGCAAACCCTTGCATGCCCTCCCAGTTGGTGATTCATACCCATCCCTGTGACAGACCCTAGGAAGCTATTTTAAATGATCCTCAAACAGTTTTTAGGTATGTAATTCATTTACAAATGGAATCTTAGGTGGAAACCCAATACGTGTAAAACAGGAACAAGAACGTTTTAGTAGCATTCAAACCATGACATTTGTACTCAGGGATGTTTGCAGCCTCCTGGCCATCCTGCATCCTTTTTCCTTTTTTTTTTTTTTTTTTTTTTTGCGGTATGCGGGCCTCTCACTGTTGTGGCCTCTCCCGTTGTGGAGCACAGGCTCCGGTCGCGCAAGCTCAGCTGCCATGGCTCACGGGCCCAGCTGCTCTGCAGCATGTGGGATCTTCCCGGACCAGGGCACGAACCTGTGTCCCCTGCATCTGCAGGCGGACGCTCAACCACTGCGCCACCAGGGAAGCCCCTTTTTCCTTTTGGTGATAACATCCTGACCTTCCTTCGGGGGGATTGTACTTCCCCCTGTCTCAGCTCCCCACCCCCACCGGAGTTGGTATTTACTCAATGCCAAAGACATCCCCTGGCCACAGGGAAAGGTTCAAGGACCAGACTGTGACCAATGTGAGCCAGTCAGGCTTATGATTTCCATGCAAACTGTAGAGGGAAAGAAGGTCCTTTCTCTCCTAGATTTGAGCCTGAGATGGGGGTTGGGTAAGCCTAGAGCTGTCAGAGTTCACCCCTGGAGTCTAAGAATGAAGCCAATACCCTGAAAGGCAGAGCTGAGAGATGACGAATACTTGAACCCTGGTGACATCACGAGAGCCCCTGAATCACGCTGTGCCTGAAAGTAGCACCACCTCTGGAGATTTTTGTTGCAAGAGCCATTTATGCTCTAGCCAGTTGGGTTTTCTATCACTTGTGACCAAAGATAGGCTAAATAAGATAATATATGTATTCATAAAGCCAGTTAGAAAAAACAAGGAAGTTGCTTTGACAGATGTAAACATTTGAAATCAGGCGTTAGGGATGACAGGTGCTGTCTTGTATCAGCCCCACATCTAATTTATTTCCATATTTGTTTCTGTTTTTTTCTTTTGGCCACACTATACGGCATGCAGGATCTTAGTTCCCCAATGAGGTATCGAACCTATGCCCCCTGCAGTGGAAGCGTGGAGTCTTAACCACTGGGCTGCCAGGGAAGAACCCTGTATTTGGTTTTGATTGCCCAGCGTCAAGAAAATTTGGAATCATAGGTAAGTAGAGCAGCAGTTTATGTAGGGCTTTGGTCCCCAGGCTCTGGAATAAGACAGTCTGGGTTCAAATCCCTACCCTGATCCTCAGCAGCTGTGGGACCTGGGGCAAGTCACTTGACCTCTCTGAGTCTCCATTTCCTAACACCTACGTCACTGGAGGGTTGGAAGCAGTAGATGAGTTGCTCCGCGTGAAAGCATTTAAATAGTGCCTGACACCTGGCCTGGGTGAGCTCTTGTTATTATTATTTTTTTAACACCTTTATTGGAGTATAATTGCTTTACAATGGTGTGTTTCTGCTTTATAACCAAGTGAATCAGTTATACATATGTTCCCATATCTCTTCCCTCTTGCACCTCCCTCTCTCCCACCCTCCCTATCCCACCCCTCTAGGTGGTCACAAAGCACCGAGCTGATCTCCCTGTGCTATGCGGCTGCTTCCCACTAGCTATCTATTTTACGTTGGGTAGTGTATATATGTCCATGCCACTCTCTCGTTTTGTCACAGCTTACCCTTCCCCCTCCCCATATCCTCAAGTCCATTCTCTAGTAGGTCTGTGTCTTTATTCCCGTCTTACCCCTAGGTTCTTCATGACCTTTTTTTTCCCTTAGATTCCATATATATGTGTTAGCATACGGTATTTGTCTTTATCTTTCTGACTTACTTCACTCTGTATGACAGACTCTAGGTCCATCCACCTCACTACAAATAGCTCAATTTCATTTCTTTTTATGGCTGAGTAATATTCCATTGTATATATGTGCCACATCTTCTTTATCCGTTCATCCGATGATGGACACTTAGGTTGTTTCCATCTCCTGGCTATTTCATGTACCAAAATGTTCATTGCAGCTCTATTTACAATAGCCAGGAGCTCTTATTATTCTGCCATGTTCCTGCTTGTCGGAGCACCTGTGTGCTGCCTTGAGCTGAGAGCTCTGAACGAAACCTCGCCTGCTGCGTCGGTTTCACTGACAAACCTCCCGAGATGGCCGGGTAAGCTTTTACAAAACGTATCGGCATCTGCTTATCTGCGGCTTACGGTTTTCTGGCGAGTGACCTCGGTGCTGTGCTCCGGGGGAAAGATTCCTAGAGGAGTTGGAGGGACGTGAGCTTGAGCTCAGAGGGGACTATTCCGGTGCCTGACGTTGTCTAGGGATGGACCAGGCTGTCCTCCAGGCAATGAGCTCCCTGCATTGGGAAAGAGTTCACAGTGAGGCTGGGCTGCCGTGCGGTAAACGTGTCGTAGCGAGGATGCCAGCGCCAGACGGAAGGAAGGCTTCATTCATTCATTCATCAAATATTCACTATGACCCAAGCACTCGGCTGAACATCCCCCCCTCACGCTCAGATGAGGTCATTTCGTAAAGAATTTCTTGCTAAGATAGGAGGACTCCCTCCGCCAGCCTTCTAGGGGCCGTTTTCATTTTTAAAGAGGACCCTGTGTCAATGGTAAGAAAGGGGTTTCTAATGGTGGACTCCCGGGCGCTTGGGCAGCTCACCCGGGCATAGAGATGGGAGGAGGCCCACTCATCTCGCCTTGCATCTTGCATGACCAAAGTGGACGGAATAAGGGAGATGGACACGCCCCACACCCCCCAGGTGGGGTTTCAGATCACAGTAGCGGTATTAACGTGACCGGATGAACATGTGACACGTGTGCTACTTCATTTCATCTCAGCTGCCCTGGGCAGCTGTGAGGGTCCCCCAGGCAGGCAGTTTGGCCTCAGGCAGCCCTCCCCTTTCTGCCCACCCCCACCCACCAGAAGTCCTCAACCTCCTCCAGTGCTGGGTGAACAAACAGGCAGGCTGGGGATGACAGGTCTATCAGACTCCCATTTTCAGATAAGGCTCTAGAGGAAAAGGTCTGGCCTGAGGCCTGCCTCCACAACTCCCATAATCCTCCCAAAACCTCCAAGGGTGGTTTTATGCCCATTTCACAGGTGTAGAAATAGAGGCCCAGAGAAGCAAGTCACTTGCCCAAAGTCTCATGTGAGCTGAGCGGAAGCTCAGCCCAGTTCCATCTCATTTCCCATCCTGGGGTTCGCCCTTCCTTGTGGCCTCCCTGAGTAAGACCGTGCAGGAGAAAGAGTGGGTTGCACAGGCCCATTTCTCGCTCAGGGGACAGTGTGTGTAGTTGGGGGGAGTGGGCTGCAGGCCTGTAGTGGGAAACCTTTGACCCGCCTCTTTCTCTGCAGCCTGGGGAATATCTCACCCCCAACAGGGGCTGCAGGTGTAGCAAATACATCTTTATGTTTCTTCCTCTAAATGTAAATGGCAGATGAGTGGGATGTTATGGGATTTGGTAAAATAAAAAAACAACAGAAGAGTAATTTGCATTAGGTGTGTGACGAAATCTCAAGAGACAAGTGTTCCTCCGCTCTCGGTTCAGTCCTGGGTCTCCACCCTGGAGGGTGGTGAGGGTCACGGAGGAATGAGCGGGCCCTTCATGTCCCTCTCTCCCTCTCTTCCTCCCTTCCTCCTCTTCCCTCTCTCTCACCTCTCCTTTTGTCTTTCTGCCTCCCTAACCTCTCCTCCCTTTCCCAGCTCTCTGATTTTCTCTCTCCCCAACCCCCAAGAACCCCTCTGGTGCAGCACTACACCCAGAAGCAATTTATAAAGCAGATGTTTATTGCAAGGTTTCACACAAGCTTGGTGCCTCGCCAAACGTTACAGTAATTGGAGGCTGTGTTTAACTACTGATCGATGTAAAGTTGGGACGAGACAGGCCTGGAAACTGCCTTTGGTCTAGACTCTCTTCTCCGTTTCAGAGAAGGCAGGAGGTCTCGGCCCTCCATCTCTCAGCCTGTCCAGGGCCAAGGCCTGGACAGCAGCAAGGAAGGAGGATGTGGGCTTATAAGTCGCTACTGACCCACTGGCTTCTAGGAAATGGCTTTGGGGAGAGGAGACCCAATTCTGCTATTGTCCTTTACTTGCCATCCCATTACTGTGGAGGCCTAGTCTGTGCCAGGCATTTGGGGTTACAGTGCTTAATCAGTTTCTCCCAGTGCCTGGACTAAGAGCTTTACATACAGTATCATTCAATCTAACATAAGACAGGTGTGGTAGCCAGGCTCCAAGTCAGCCCTCAGTGATCCCTGCCTCCTGGTATTCATCTGCTGTGTAGTCCTCTCCTACATGAAGAGACTGACCTTTGTAACCAACATTGCAGAAATGACAGTTGTGCCTTGCTCTATTGGATCACTTGCTCTAGGGGAAGCCAGTAGCTATATCATAAGGACACTCAAGCAGCTATGGGAAGCTCCACATGGGGAGGAACTGAGGAGCCACTTTGGGGAGTGGAACCTCCAGTCCAAACAAGCCTTCAGATGAGACTGCAGCCCTGGCTGACACGATAGCTGCTCATGCGAGACCCTGAGCCATAAACACCCAGCTAAGTTGCTCCCAAATTCCTGACCTGCAGAAACTATGAGATACTAAGTGGTTATTGTGGTAAGCCACCAAGTTTTGGAGTAATAGATAACTAATATAATAGCCACGGGAAAGAAGGAAACAAAAGGAAGACTGGTAAATAGGAAACAAAACAAATATGGCAAGAAAGAGTGCAACCATATAATCACATAATTATATAATCACTATATATGGATATAGATTTTTAAAATCTACTTATATGTTGATGGCATATATTTTATATATGATAGTATAATCACAATAAATGTGAATGAGTTAAATTCACCAATTAAAAGAAAAAATATTATTTCATTCTTTCCTTCAAATAATCCCATAAGAAGCATTTTACACCCACTTTACAGATGAAGGAGTTAGGCTCAGAGTGGGGGGAGAAACCTGCCCAAGGTCTCCCAACTCAAGACTAATAAGGTTGGGATTCAAACCCAGGTCTTTCTGACTGTAAAACCCAAAGCTCTTACACCGCACTGTATTGTTAGCTCCTTTGGATAGAAGAGGAAACTGAGACTCAGAAGGGGTGGGTGACTTGCCTGGGGTCACACAGCAAGTCGTTTCAAAACTGGAGCCAGAACTGGGGAAGATTTGTTGTCTGGTGTCTGCCTCCGTGAACTTCAGGGCTCTGCCATCAAAGCACAAGGATCTCATGGGTCTTCTATCTTCATAGATGCTTAAGACAGCTGGGGACCTTTGGCTGTGGCCAGAGAGACCCTGTGGGGTCAGGTTGGGAGTGTTTTCAGGGAAGAACACCAGCACAAAGCAACGTGCAGGGGTACAGAGTCGGGGTGGCTCAGGCATCGAGCTGAACTCCAGTAATTACATCAGGACCAGCAGCATAATTTGTATCTGGGTGATGAATGTCTGTGTTTTCGGGCCTGATTGCCCTATTTACATTTGGAATTTGCTGATCTATTATTAATGTCTGCTGGAGGCCAGGGTGACAGGCATGAGCAGCTGGGGAGTCCCCTCCCCCCCGATCCAGGGAGCACTAGCTCCCCAAAGTCCCACCTTAGTCCCCTTTGTGTGACCCTGACTTTCACAGGGCTCTTGGACCAACTGGCAGAAGGGTTGACCTGGGATGAGGTTTCCCAACCTCTTATCTGAGTGTACACACTCAGATATACATATGCATAAACACAGAATGTGCTTACATGCACATACTTGCACATGTATATACATCCACATCCTTATATACCAATAGGCACCTTTATAGAAACACGCACATACATGAAATGCATGCATGGACATGCAAACACACCACACTCGTGTACATGCACACTCATGCATGTACATGTGCACAAGTATATAGCACACATACTGTTATGGATTGAACGTCTGTTTCCCCCTGCCTCCTAAATTTATCTGTTAAAACTCTAACCCTCAAAATGATGATGGTATTTGGAGATGATGTCTTTGGGAAGTAATTAGGGTTAAATGAGGTCATGAGGGCGGAGCCCTCATGATGGGATTAGTGTGCTTATTAGAAGAGATACCAGAAAGAGAAATCTGTCTTTCTCCGTGCACACGAACCAAGGAAAGACCATGTGAGCACACAGCAATAACGCAACTGTCTACAAGCCAGGAAGAGAGCTCTCACTAGGAACTGAATAGGCTAGCACCTTGATCTTAGACTTCTTACGCCTCTAAACTATGAGAAAATACATTTCTGTTGTTTAAATCACCCAGTCTGTAGTATTTTTATGGCAGCCTGAGCTAAGACACACACATGCACACACACACACACACATCCTCATGTGTCTCATCATTCTGGGAGCAGCACAGCAACTTGGCAAGGTCTCCCAACTTGAGAGGGAAGCGTCCATGAACCATGGGCCCAGATAGCCTGGGTTTGAATCCCAGCTCTGCCACTTATCAGCTGTGAGACCTTGAGCCGCTTACTTCGTCTCTCTGTGCTTCTGTTTCCCCATATGTAAAATGGGAATGATAATGTTACCATCTCATAGGGTTGGTGTGAGGATTAAATGAGTTAGTGGAAGTCACTTGCCTGGTGCACCATAAGCAGTAGATACATATTTGCTGTGTTATTATTATTGTTGTTTATGTGCTTGTCACATAATAGGCTCTGAATCATTTTGTTGAAGATGATTAAACACACTCTTCCACACCTACGTATTCACACATAACACACACACACACACACACACACACACACACACACACAACACAAACACAGTTTGTACCCTCCCCCGTCTCTGCTTCCTCAACTCCTCCTGAACCTTCAAGGACTTCATGGCCTCTTCTCCCTGAAGCCCCTCCTGACTGTTCACTCTTCCATGCCCACCTCGAGGCTGTAGGCAGGATGGGACTGGGGAAAGACCACTGGATTTGGAGTCCCCAAACCAAGAATCAGAACTTGGCCCTGCCACTTGCTGGCAGCATGGTCCTGGTCCAGCCATTCTTAGCCTCACTTTCATGATCTACCCAATGGGCGTAATGATAGAAATGACCTCACAGAAATTGAACCTCCAGGGGGTAGCTAGGGTGGAGTTACAGGCACAGTCCCTGGCCAGGCTGGGTCCTGCTAAGGGAGTGGCTACACTGGCATGCAAATGAGCATACAAATTAAAGCTAAGTCCCTAAGACTCAGAATCCAGGCACTCCCCAAGCTGAAAGGCTCCTGTCTCCAATCAGCTCTTTGCAAAAAGGCACTGGGTAGGAATGGAAGAACACTGGACAGGGAGTCGGGAGATGTGCTCCAGGTACAGCACATACATGCTCACTTGTGGGTGGACGCCCACATCCTTATATCGGCACCTCTAGGCAAACATGCACACACACGGGAGGCATGCATATGCATGAACATGCAAACGCTTGTAGCCAAGCAGGAAGGGTCTGGACTTGGAGGCAGATGGTGCTGTGTAGCCGTGCCCGAGACTCTGTACTTCTCTGGGCCTCTGTTTTCCTCCTTTGTAAAAAGGGGTTAGTCATCTCTGGCCCATACTTGGTGTGGTGAGGACTGAATAAGACGATAGAGGGTAAGCTATGACTGTGGTGTGTGGAATACAGTAAGCACTTAAGATATGGCAGCCATGTTTGAGCATCCTCATCTGTGAAGTGTGAGGCTGGAGAGGGTGCTCTCTGAGGCCCCTGCCAGCTCCAAGTTTCTGTGGTTCTTTGCGTTTCACTCACCCTCCAACTCAGAGCCTGTCCGCCATCAAGGCTGGAGGGCCTTGCGCACGTTCAAGTAATTGGCCCCCCAAAAAGTGATTCTGCCACTCCTCGATTATGCTGGAACCTATGGCAGCTCTGAGTACTGTGCTGGAGGTCCTGTGACAAATGAGGAAACTGAGGGAAAGGCAGGAGACACCAAGGCCAGCCCAGAGTTGGAGGTGAGACCGACACTGTGACCAGGCTCCTGGTCACTGAGGCAAGGCTTACATAGCCAGCATTTTCTGCAGCCTTCTCTAGTCAGAGCAGAAGCAGGGCCTGGTGGCTGAGCCTGGTGGCTTTCTACTTGAAGATATGTCCCACCCCTGGGTCCCCAGGCCCCAAGCAGTGGCTGCAAATAAAGAACATATAACTGGATGTGAAAACCCCAAAGCTGCAATAACCACAACCTTATCCTGAGTCTTTACTACACACTAAACATTTCCCATCTGCTTCATCTCATTTCACCCTCATAACCAGGAAGCCGAGGCAGAGACCCACACATACTTAAGGTCACACAGGGAGCAGAGTTGGGACCTGAACCTGAGTCTTCACTGACTCGCTGCCCTTAGCTTAAGCTCCGGCACCTCCCAGAAGCAAAACAGAAAAATGGGTTTGCAAGGTGCAACAGACCAGCCGACCTGAGCACGGCTCCTGGGAGCCATTGCCGGGAGGGGCGGATGCATGGCCCAGCGGCTAAGGCTGCAAGAATCGCCCGCTGCGCCCTCCAGAAAGGGCCCCCAGGTTCCCTGCAATCCCGGGGAAGATTGGGCAGCGAGCACATTAAGGCCATAAATTTGTCATGAAGGCCTGGAAATGAATGGGGCTTATCATTTATGGATGGAATAATTAAGCCACTGAGCTCGGCGGTTCACCAAGGCCTGTGCCCGGACACCAGGCGTCACTAGCTGCTGAACTGGTTTGGGGTGTTCATTATCGCTCTCCCCTTCCCCTCTCCCCCCCACCCCCGCAGCATCTCAAACTTGACCCTTGGGTGTGCAGACTCCACCAGCACCAAGGCAGGTGCCAGCACGCATTTCAGCAGCGATGGCCCCGCCCTCGTGATGTCATACCAGCCCTGGCCAATCCCAGGGAGACCTCTCTCGAAGCTCCGTCCATGGGGGGGCGGTGCCCAGCCCGCTTAGGTGGAGGTGACTGGCCTGGCTTCTCTTTGGGAGATAAACAGACTTCTTCATATGGTAGCGAGAAATTTGGGCTGACTTGCGTTCAGACCTTGACTCACTCTCCAGCTGTGTGCCCCCGGGCTAGTACTTCAACACTCTGAGCCTTAGTTTTCTCCACTCGAAAATGGGCAAAATAATATTTTTATGGGTTATGTGGTGGATCAAATTAGACAATGGCTGTAAAGTACATAGTGAGGGTAGGTCCGGCTTATAGTAAGTGCTTCACAAATCCAGCATTTCATGACTTTCTCCCAACAGAGTGCTCAGGCAGGCAGGAATCAGAGGCTCAGAGAGGCAACGGGACTTGACCAAAGATGCACAGCAAGTGAGAAGAAGGTGGGCACCTACTTCCTTTCCCTGGAGTTCCTGTGACCTGTCACTTGTGGGAGGGTTCAGCCCATTCCTCAACGAAAGGTTGAGGCTCCTTTTCCCTCCCTGCCCCAACTGCCCTAAGTCAGTGGAGAGGAGAGGTGATTGCAAAGGTGATCGCCACCACTAACATTTATAGAACTCTTGCAGTGGCCAGGCACTGTTCTAGATGCTCTGCAGTTATTTCACTTTGTTCTCCAGATAATCCTCAGAGGTAGGCACCATTATTAGTATTCTCATTTTAGAGGTGAGGAAACTGAGGATTGCAATCAGACCCCTGACTTGAGTCGCTCAGCCAAGAAGTGGAATTTGTGTATAATTTCCTATTTCCTGGGTCCCAGCAAAGCCAGGCTTGGGGGGAGGGTGGCAAATTAAACACTATTTGAATTATGAAAGTGACATCACTCAATACATTCCAGAATTCCAGCTTTGATATTCTATATTCTCAAATGGGTTCAAGCCCTCACTTTACAGATGGGAAGACTGAGGCCCAGCCACCAGAGGCAGAACCTTGGGGCTTGCCTACCAGTTCCCCAGGGCCTGTCGCGTCGGTGGTGGACACCAAGACTGGTGCAGAAGAGAAGCCTTTGGTACCTGCCTTGAGGAGGAGCCTGGACCCTCCTTGCCACCCTACCCCACCCACCCTCCATCACCGTGGCAACTATGCAGGTGAGCCTCATCACTGCTAATCCTCTAATTACCAGCCACCTCTTCAATCGGCTGTAATTACTTTGGGGACACAGTTAACCTCTCATTAGGAACGCACGGCCGCTTTCTCCAAAAGCGCAGCGGTGACATGCCTAGTAATTTACCGCCCCGGCTCGCAGGGCCGCTTTGTGTTTAACTCGGGCGCCATCGCATCCCTGTCATTACTCCAGCCTGGTTGTCATGACGATTAATCATTCAATCCTTCATCAGCAACTTTTGCCAAATGTCACCCCGCTCTTGATCAAAATCCATCCTGCAGCCCGACACTGGGGGACTAATGACTTGGAAATAGGCTTCTCCATTCCCGAGAGCTTTTCCCCAGGACTCCTTCTCAGCTCCCTCCAGGAAAGGGAGAGGAGGGCCTGAGTTCACTGTGGTGGTAGAGTGTGATGGGGGCAGAAAAACTGGCATGTATTGGTGGCTTACTCTGTGCTAGGCACCTGAGGGGCATTGATGCATTTAACCTTCATGACAACCGGATTCCTGGAAGAGGAAACAGAGGGTCAGGGATGCCGGTAGCTTGCCAACAAGGAAGTATGGAGAGATTCGAACTCAGATCTGTTTGACTCCAAACAGAGCTCTTTTTATCAGACCTCTAGGAGGATGAGCATTACCTACAAGCAAGGATCCTAGAATGTCAGAGTTTGGGCAGCATTGTAGAAATCAGCTGGCCCATTAAATTCAAGGCAAAATAAAAAAGCCTTAAGAGACAACGCTGGGCACTTTATGATAAGAAGTCCAAGCCAAAGTCAGCAGTTAACTGTCATGAATACCTATGTCCCAATCAACATGGCAGCAACACCCAGCAGAGAGCAACTTCGGAACCCAGGTGGTGGTATCAGCTCAACCATACTGGTAGTAGGTCCATGAAATGATCTAGATTGAGATTCTTGAGCTGGGGTCCTTGGAGCTCTAGGATGGACTTCAGTGGCCCATGAGCCCCCTGAAATGCAGGCTACACTGTGATTAGCTGTGAGTTGGGGCATTTTTCTAGGGAGATGCTCCAGAACATGTTAAGAACTACTGATCCGGTACATTTATCTTTCCCCATATCCTTATTTTATAGAAGGGGATACTGAGGCCCAGAGAGGAGCCATGACTTGTCCAAAGTTCCACAGCAATTCAGGGTGGGAACCACTGGTCCAAGCAGGGCTGACCTCTTTCTTAGGTGCCCAGGGCTGTGCAAGGAATTCTTCCTCCTTCACAATGGCTTTGAAAACCTTAGTCCCCAGCCTCCTGAGAAAGCCCAATCTCCCACCCCACTAAAGGAATCTTTCCAAAGCCCCTCCTAGGGAACGCTCCTGCTGGCTGGGCCGCCAGCATGTGTGAGACATAATTACAGCACGTTGTAAATGGCATTAACAGACTGTCACAGCAGCCACATGGTATTAGCAAACGGCTCTGTCTTCATCATGCAGTCCCCACAGCCCCCGGGCTGGAGCACTTCCCAAGGGGTCTTCTTCCAGGTCCAGGTTGCAGAAATCTCCTGGTGGGGCACAGGGGGTGGGGGCAGTGATTCAGATGGCAGAAGCCTGGAGGTTTCCCCTAAGGCTTTTTTTTTTAATTTATTTATTTATTTTTATATTTATTTTTGGCTGTGTTGGGTCTTCGTTTCTGTGCGAGGGCTTTCTCTAGTTGCGGCAAGCGGGGGCCACTCTTCATCGCGGTGCGCGGGCCTTTCACTATCATGGCCTCTCTTGTTGTGGAGCACAGGCTCCAGACGCGCAGGCTCAGTAGTTGTGGCTCACGGGCCTAGTTGCTCTGTGGCATGTGGGATCTTCCCAGACCAGGGCTCGAACCCGTGTCCCCTGCATTGGCAGGCAGATTCTCAAGCACTGCGCCACCAGGATTCTCAAGCATTGCGCCACTAAGGCTTTCTGAGATCTCAGCAAAGAGCTGAGTAGAAAGTTAGGAAATCTGATTTGTAAACCTGGTTCAGCCTCGAAGAACGAACCTTTATCGGGCAGCGACTTATGAGCCAGATACTCTGCAAGGTAATCTTGTTTCAACCTCATAACCACAACCCAAAAGATTATAGTCTTCACTCTGCTTTATAGATGAGTTCACTGAGGCTCAGAGGGGGAATGTCACTTGCCCAAGTACCTTCATCTAATGAGTGGCAGCTGTAGGATTTGAACCAAGTTCTGATGTTTCTAGAACCTGTGCTTTTTAATATATCATGTTGCCTCCTTGGAAAAGTCTTTGATCAGTTTTCTGCCAAAAGATATTGATACTATAGCCTTGAAGGTAATTCTCTGAAGCTACCAACCCACCAGAAATTTACCAGCCTCTGAGCTCTGCTCACTAGGGCTACTGCAGGAGCAACATAGTAACAACATAGTAATAATCAAGATGGTAACAAATATTGTGAGTTTCCATACAGTTTCTCCTATGATCTTTGTAGCAAATCAATAGGAGGAAGAGGAACAATTCTTAGTTGACAGAGTTGAGAACAAAGGCCCAGAGAGGGAAAGTGACTTGCTTAAGGCCCCACAGCAAGTCCTGTGGTAAAGCTAGAATGAACTCCCCTTATCTCTTGATACCCAGTGCTGGTTCTTCTCCACAAACCACTGAGAACATGTCCATAGGCCTGTGGCTGGGGACTAAGCAGGGGGTCATTCACTCTTCTGGGCGCCTCCTGCCCTCGCCGTATGCACCAGCGGTTTATGCTTTATCCAGGAGGCCTCCGGGCTGCAGGCAGCAGGATGGGCTGCCTCTCCACTGGTAAGCAAATCCCCTGCTGAGCAGGTCATTTTATCCAGGCCACCACCTGCCAGCTCATTTGCTTACAGATACAGGTGCTTCTAGGGAGGAATTAGTGATTACTTAGCCCGGAGACCCTGGCAGACAGAGAGAAAGCTGGGGCCATAGCTGGGGTGGGAAGCCAGGGACATAACTGTGAAGTCTCTACCTCCTCCCAGGCTGCTTAGCCCTGCTCTGGAACCAAAGGGTAGGAGTTAAGGATAGAAGGAGAGACCTCTCCGCTTTGGGGAAAGCTGACACCCCACCTCCCACTGCCAATCCCATCCGTATCCTACCAGTTCTCCAAGGCTTGGTGCCAATAGCCCTATTCCCTGCAGCCTTCCAAGATCCTCCACTTACCCTGCCAAAAATAATAATATAGTAAATCTGATAGTCCCAGAGAATTTATTGGTGCCTAGCACTTTACATACATTGCCTCATTTAATCCAAATCAACTAATAATTGGCATTTTTAAATCCCCATTTTATGGATGAAGAAACTGAAGCTCAGAAATTTCGAGCAACTTGCTGGAGGTCACACAGTAAGGTACAGAACCCAGGCTGCTCTGATTTCAGATGTCCCCTCCTAACCAGGACATATTATTTCCCCCGGGCTGTTCCCCAAACCCTGTACGTTGCTTGTTTGAAGTTTATTTATTTGTTTATTTATTTTCAAAATAATTTTTAGGGGACTTCCCTGGTGGTCCCGTGGTTAAGACTCCACGCTTCCACTGCAGAGGGCATGAGTTCGATTCCTGGTTGGGGAACTAAGATCCCACATGCTATGCAGTGTGGCCAAAAAATAATAATATTAAATCTCAAAACCATTTTAGATTTACAGAAAAATGACGTAGATAGTGCAGAGAGTTCCCATATGCTTCTCACCCACTTTCCCCTATTATTAACATCCTACGTTTGTATGGTCCATTTGTCACAATTAATGAGCCAATATTGATACATTATTATTAACCAAAGTCTATTCTTTATTCAGATTTCTTTCACTTTTACCTAATGTCCTCTTTCTGTATCAGGATCCCACCCAGGAGACCACATTCTATTTTATCATCACTTCTCCTTGGGCTCCTCTCGGCTGTGATAGTTTCTCAGACTTTCCTTGTTTTTGATGACATTGACAGTTTTGAGGAGCACTGGTCAGGTATTCTGCAGATTGTACCTCACTTGGGATTTGTCTGGTATTTTTCTCATAGTTAGACTGAGCTTATGTGTCTGGGGGGGAGGAAGACCACAGATGCCATTCTCATCACGTCCTGTCAAGGGTACATACTATGAGTTTGACACATCGTTTTTGACCTTAACCTTGATCACATGGCTGGGGTAGCATTTGCCAGGCTTCTCCACCGTAAAGTGACTTTCCCTCTGCTTTCCATACTGTCCTCTTTAGAAGGAGGTCATTGTGTGTAGCCCCCACTTAAGGAGTAGGGAGTTAGGCTCCCCCTCCTTGATGACAGAGTACTTACAAAAATTATTTGGAGTTCTTCTGCACAGGAGATATGTATATTCCCTCTTTTGTTTATTTATTCAGTCATATATCACTATGGACTCATGGATATTTATTTTATACTTTGGGTTATAATCCAATACTACTCAGTGCTTTTGAAATGACACTTGGTTCTTTCTTCCTTGGTTTATCTGCGTTTCCCCAAATCTATTCTGAGGCAATCTCATTCCATGGGATTTTAACAGGCAATCCTCTTAAAATAAGTTCTAGAGGCAAGTCATGTGGGGTAATAGTGATTGAAAAGAGATCTTGACTAGAGGACTTGTCAGATATTTTAATGTGCTAATAGTGTGAGCAGTGAATCACCCAGAGGGGGATCTAATAGGCAACATTTCCCAAACATTTCTTTTCCTGATACCCTGGGGTGGGGTGGGTAAGATAGATAAGAGAAAATAATCTAGCTACATATCTTATCTTCCTCTAGAGACCAGAAGTTCTTTTCTCTTCTTTTTTTTTAAAACAGAAAGCTACTTTAAAAAATTTTTTATTTATTTATTTGGTTGTGCTGAGTCTTAGTTAACGGCAGGTGGGCTCCTTAGTTGAGGCAGGCGGGCTCTTAGTTGAGGCATGCATGTGGAATCTAGTTCCCTGACCAGGGATGGAACTGCATTGGGAGCATGGAGTCTTAACCACTGCACCACGAGGGAAGTCCAAAGACCAGAAGTTCTTAAGAGCAAAGTTTATGCTTTATTCTCTTATCTCTGGAAATTAGCCCTTAGAAGGTGCTAAGGAATAATGGGATAGGTGAAAGGATGAATGATGAAAGGATGGACAGATGGATGGATAGGTAGGTGAGATGGATACATGGATAGATGAACAGACAGAAGGATTTGTGGTTGGTGGATGGATTGATGGATGGATGGGCAGGCTGGTGGATGGATGGGTGAATAGGTGTGTTGGTAGTTGGGTGGATGGATGGATGAGCAGATTGGTAGGTGGATGGGTGAATGGGTGGGTTGGTAGTTGGGTGGATGGATAAATGGATAGCTGTTTGAGTTGGTAGGTGGATGGGTAGATGGATGAATGAACAAATGGAGGGATGGACAGACTGGGAAGTGAATGGATTGGTAGATGTTGACTTCTGGTTTCAGTAGTTCCCTTTGTTAGGACCGAAAATACTCTCATCTCTCAGTCACCCACAAACTTCCAGACTTAGGGCTTGAGATAATTGTTCATAGCTGACAGAAGGCAGTGAAAGTAGTGCCCATTTATTATGCCCTGACTGTGTGCCAGGCATTTTACATGCTCTTTCATCCTCATAACAGTCTGTATGATTATTTCTCCTCATTATTCAAAGAAAGAAACTGAGGATCAGAGAAGTCCAGAACTTGGAGCAAGTCCCCTAACAGGAAAAAGTGATGGAGCTGGAATTGGAGCTGAGATCTAAGTATCTTTGCTTCTTGTGTTTCCCATGATGTCCCTGAATTTCCAGGCCCATAATCATCTCTGATTCCCTTTCCTGGGCCCCACCAGGCCAATGAGAAAATGATAGAGATCTTCAGCAACCTGGGGAAGAGAGAAGAGTCACTGCAGGACTTAATCTTTTTATCCAGCACCAGGCTCCAGAATGTTGCAGGTGAGGGAGGGCAGAGCATAGGCAAACCAGAGTCCCAGGAAACAAAGAGTAGGGAGACAGGGAGGCATTCAGACCGGATGTGTATGTGTGTGTCTATGTGCGTTTGTGGTCATGTGTGTACCTGTGCATTTGAAGACAGGTAGTGTTTTGTACAGCTAACTGTGTCACTTCCAAAAAATTATGTAAGGTAGTTGACATTTTTTTAAAACCCTGCCTAATTAAAATTATACCATTAAAACTGGAAATAAAATACAAGAGCCAAGTATAAAGAGGGTTGGGAACAGAGAGGTGGCCAGACCCTAACATCAGAGGGAATGAGCTGTGGGGAGGCCTATGCCATTGAATGGCGGTGCAAGGGAGATGCACAGAAAAAGACTCCATTCTCTGACTACCCTCCCTCTGTTTTCCATAGTCTTGCAAGACAATTATTAGGTCAACATATTCCCTTAGAAATTGTTTAAAAGGCACTTTTTTGGGGAGAATGTGCTTTTTCTCTGACAGTATGTGAGGAAACAAATTACTTCAGAAAACCTAGGGTAAGGTAAACGATGGCAATCAAAATGTAAGCCCTGTCCTGAGCTTCCTAGCAGCCATGGCAAAAAGGCAAACAAGTTTCTTTCCCTAGTTCTCATTGTGTACCAAAAGCCAAGTTTAAGAGAAGTAAAACTATGAGTTTTCCAGAAAAGAGAGACTTCTCTTAGGTCTGGGTCCTGAGAGGGACGTGTCCCCTGGGCCATTCTGGAATCCATGTGACGTAGAACAACCATGGACATTATGGATCAGCTTCTTGACAGTGGTTTTGCACAGAGACATTCCACATATGATTCTTTCTCACATAAACCCTTAGTGACCGCCAAGGGCTCCACCGCTTTGTGGCCCTGGGTGGGTGGTTGTCCCAGGAAAAGATTAATTTGATCTGACTTGATCCAGGGACAAAGCCTGGGTAATCTGGAGGATGGAAGCTGAATGTCTTGTTGCAGCAGCAAATAGGACTCTGGCATCCATGGGAGCAACAGCAGGGTGTGAGGAGAGGGGCACAGAGCAGTTGACATTCCCTAGCACTCAGGGTCAGGCTAGAAAAATCAGGCCTTTGACGTCGTTCTTTCTCCCTGCAAAGGCACAACCAGGGCATCTTCCCTCTAGGAAGAGACCCACCTCTGTCACTAGCTGTGTGATCTTGGACAAGTCTCTTAGCCTGTTTGAGTCTCAGTTTCCTCATCTGTAAAATGGGAATAGTTACTACCCCACAGCATTGCTGAGAGCCTTAGACAAGCTAATACATATAAAGTCAGCTCAGTAGATGCCAGCTTCCTTCCTTCCTTCTTCTCTTCTTGCCCTGTGGAAGAATCTAGTGTCCCAATGGCCCCCCCTGGAGGGGACGGGGAACTGAGCCTGCTGCTTCTAGAGTGGGAGTTCTTTGGGGTCCATGGTTAGGTTTTACTATGTTCATGAACCCTTGAAGCAATATGCAAAACTGTGTGTGCAGATACATTTTTCTGGGTAGAGAGGCCATAGTGTCTATCAAATACCCAGAGGGGCTCATGACCCCCAAAAGCCAAGGACCACTGCTCTGAGGGCTGGATCTTGTCTCCTGGCATGTGCCTCCCCAGCCCTAGATCCCAGCTCCAGTCCTCAGGTTATCTGCCGGCCTCGCTAATCATTGGGGCACAGCTAGATTCTTCCTCTGCTTTGGGGAGGGAGATGGGCAGGCCTGGTTCTTAGGAGGGTACAGCCAGGGATCTGCGCTGGGGCCAGGGAATAAAGGCCCAAGCGTGTATTGAGCACATAGGAAGGACCACACATGGCTGTACATATCATCTCCTCTGTCATCCCTGAGCCCTGGGATGGAAGAGCTGTTATCATCCCCATTCTAGAGATGAGGAAACTGAGGCCCAGAGATGAGACGGGAGGGCACACATAGGGCTAGAGGCAGTGCTGGGATTTGGATCCAGTGCTAGCTGGTTCTGGAGCCCGTGCTCTTTCCATGGTGTCACAGGGGACCAAAGCAGTCCCTAGGGGTCTGAAGATGGGAACAGGCTACAGGATACAGTTTTTCAGGTTGTGCCCCACCCAGGGGCACCTGGTTGAGGGAGTGGGGTTAGGGGTGAAATGCATCTGAAATTCAGTCTGAGG
Organism: Lagenorhynchus albirostris; assembly: GCF_949774975.1. Lineage (NCBI taxonomy): Eukaryota > Metazoa > Chordata > Mammalia > Artiodactyla > Delphinidae > Lagenorhynchus > Lagenorhynchus albirostris. The sequence goes on from NC_083108.1 coordinate 71,191,574, forward strand.
TCCACTAGTTGAGGCTTGTACCAAGGGCCTTCAATAGCCTGGAGAAAGTGTAGCCTTTTGGTAATGATCACACCCAGAGGGGTGCTTTTTCCTCATGGGTCTGCCCAGAGGGGGATACTTCTTTCTAATTCCAACAAAGCCCCCAGATGGGCTGCCTGCAATCCCAGCAGAAACACATTTTAAAAGACAAGCACATCTGCAGGAGCTGAGAAACCCTGCCCAGCTTCTAAGATGACACTTCTGAGGTGGGGTCCCATGGGGCCCCCCTGTCCGGAAGAGCCAGCCCAGACTCAGCAGGTGGGAGACAGTTCCTGACAGTTTCCCAGGCAAGCGGGCTGGCAAGGAAGGGGGTTGGGACCCAACCACTCTACTCAGCTGCCCTAGAGCACCCCCCCCCCCATCCCACCTAGCCCCGTCTCCCATGCCCCTCCTACCTCTGAAATCCAGGCATGGGAGGCAGGGCCCCATCTGTGGTCATTTCCTGAGCCGCCTTGATCTAAAATTCTGTACTGTCTTTCTAGGGAAGGGTGAGCAAGCCCTCCTGGTCCCCCAGAGTATCCACTCCCCTCCCCTCCCTGACCAGTGGCACCTCCCAGAAGCAATGGCTGCTTCTCCCTAGGCCAGCCTGATGGCCACTTGTAAGGACGGATCACCCGGTTCCTTAGGACTCAGCACCCATGCTTCACTCTCCCCCGCTTCTCCTCCGCCCCCTCCCTGCCACCACCTCCGGCCTCATTAATTCCCCCAAATCTGCCATGCCACAAGGACTAATCAGGCCCTTGCCCCACTAATTGGCACTCAGAGACTTGACAAATGCCTCTGCTTATGGGATACAGAGGCTGGGCTGGGTTAACTTCCCAGATCCAAACAACCCCAGGTTTGTCCCTAAGATTCGTGAGCTGGAGCCTTGGAGAGGAGAGGGGAGCAGAGGACCCAAGACAGAAGGGCAGGCCCCACCACGACCCTCTGATTAACTCAGCTCTGACACTTCCTGGCTGTGTGACTTAGAGCAGGTTATCTCCCTCTCTGAGCCTGACATTCAGGCTCCTGGACTATCTGAACTGGGCCTCATCTCCACCTTTAGCCCCTCAGACACCTTGTCCCTTCCACTCCATCCAACCTGCCCTATCATAGTGGCTTAGTCCCAGCTCTTTGGGGGGGAAAAAAAAGTGTATATGTTACACGTGCCTTTGTGCATAGTTGGAACCTTTATTGATATATATTGTATTGATACTGATGTGTGGCACACAACTTAAAAATAATAGTGAGGGCTTCCCTGGTGGCGCAGTGGTTGAGAGTCCGCCTGCCAATGCAGGGGACACGGGTTCGTGCCCCGGTCCGGGAAGATCCCACATGCCGCAGAGCGGCTGGGCCCGTGAGCCATGGCCGCTGACCCTGCGCGTCCGGAGCCTGTGCTCCGCAATGGGAGAGGCCACAACAGTGAGAGGCCCGCGTACGGCAAAAAAAAAAAAAAAAAAAGTGAAACATACAATAGTCTTTCTTGTAAATTCCATAGAGCCAATTGATTCTCCCAAAATGCTTTCACTGAAATTTGCTAAGCTCTGGTATTAATAGCCATCATATGGTTGGACTCGATGAACAAGTGTAGTTCAGGCATGAATACTGGTTGATATTTTCATTTAAGTGTTAATGGGTAAGCTGAGAGTGAAACAGTGGAGATGTATGTTAGAATTTCACCCATTTGTCAGTGATGGGAGCTGCATGATGGTTTTTGAATACTGGAAGAATATTTCTTCAATTTTGTGTGTTAGTCACATTTAAGGGCTATAAACACAGCACACTTTCAAGTTTGATCTGTGTTATTAACATTTTCTCCATCACTTTCTAAGTTTAGATAGTCAACAGCACAATAAGTTAAGCCCTGATCTGTAGCACTTGCCAGTTTCTGTGGTGACAATACTCTGATTTCAAACTCACCAACATTTTAGTGAATGTGGAGTTGGAGAGACATACGGAGATACCAGTTATGTAGTATTTCCACCATATAGACACAATAGATGGAAATAACCTCAATGGCATAGATAATAGCAAAATGTAGTAAAACACTAAGAAATGATGAGTTTTGAGTATTTATTGCTGTTACAATGTGATTTGTTTAGCTGTAAGTTTATACAATTTAAATTTCTTGTATAAGAAAGACTGACTGGCCTTTGTCCCTGGTTCCTGTGAGGGAGGCTCTAAATCCTTGGAATTTCTGGAGTAATAAGAGTGTCTTTGTGGGACTTCCCTGGTGGTCCAGTGGTTAGGACTTGGCACTTCCACTGCAGGGGGCATGGGTTCCATCCCTGGTCAGGGAATTAAGATTCCACATCTTAGTGGAAGCGTGACCCAGGGAAAAAAAAAAAAGATTGTCTTTGTTATTCCTGAACCCCTGGATCACACCTAAGTTTATGCTAACAAATGAGATGACTCAGGATGGGGGCTTGTTACCAGAAAGACCAACCACGTGATTAGAAGGTGGGCCTTTATGCCACCCCCCGCTGACCCCAACCCCCTCCAAGCAGGGGGGACGCCTGGAAATGGAATTCAATCCCATGGCCAGTGATTCAGTCAAGCTCACCTAGGTAATGGAAACTTAGTAGAAACTCTGGACACCAAAGCTCAGTGCAGCTACCTGGTTGGTAAACATATTGATGTGCTAGGAGGTGACGTGCCCAGTTCCACGGGGAGCAGGCATGGAAGCTCTGAATTCTGAACCTTTTCAGACCTGAATTTGTAGCCAGTTGGTCCTAAGTGTCAGGACCCCTGAACTTGCAGCTGTCGTCTGCAGCGAGGGCAGTCTTGTTGGGGTCTGTGCCCCTTAACCTGCCGAGTCCAATGTTGACTGATGGTTAAGTCTGATGGTTAAGCATCAGAACTGGATTGAATGAAAGCACACCAGCGGGGATCAGAATACTATGTTACATAACTGGCTCACGGAATTCCTGAACCTTTGACAACTGGCTCTCGTCAGACGGGTATAAATGCTGAAAAAAATGCACAACGTGAGAGTGGCGAGTTAAGTTTTACTTGGTGCAAAATGAGGACTGTAGCCTGGGAGAGAGCATCTCAGATAGCTCTGAGGAACTGCTCCGAAGAGGTGGTGGCGAAAGTCGGTATTTTATGTGATTTTAGTGAAAGGGGCACGTGCGTCAAGCACACGTTGGCAGAGGCTGGCTGCTTAGTCACGAGGAGCAGACATCACCATTAATAATTTTAGTGCTTTTTTAGATATGAGAAGATGCAAGAGTTTGGGCTCATAAAACCTTCTCCTGAAAATATCTAACTATCTGAAGTGTTGTTCTGCCAGTTTTTCCCGGAGCACAGAGCGCCTCATTCCTGATCTCCGCCCTGAACTCCTCTCAGGGAGTGTTGACAGCCAGCACCAGCAGTGGCTCATGACTTTATCCTTGTAGAGGCAGATGGCGAGTGACAATTTTTAGTTGGCGATGTCTAGTTCTGCTTTTGAGGCTTTGCATATGCCATCGCTTCTGCCGGAATATTGTCTTTACACTCACATTCATTCTTTCCTTCATTCATTGATTCACCAAGTCTTTCTTGAGTGCATGCTTTGTGCCAAGCGCTACGCTGGGTTCTTGGGATAGTGAAGAAAAAAGACCTCATTTGCAGTGGGTACAATCACATGCCACTTATCTCCTGGGGTCCCTTTGACCATTTCTATATGTCCCTCCACCAGCTTTTGTGTGCTTTTTTCCGTGTGTCCACATTTGTGACTCCTTCAAAGAACTATCTTCAGGCCACTGGAGCTACTTTGCAGGCATGTGCCCAGAGCCAGGGAGTTTATATACACCTTCATCCCCATGCTGGGGCAGTTCTTAGCCGATGGCTGACAGTGAGGGTGGAAGCCCAGCTTCCTTGCCTCAGGTCAGGATAACTGCGGTGTAACTTACACTCCCGAGCTCCCGGTCAGGATGAAGCCACCCTCCGTGGGGATTTGCCTGGAATTGCACCCTTCTTGGCTTCCTCCCCTTCCCCATCCTGCTTTCCCCATGCTCTTACTCATCTCTCCTGAGATCAATTCCTTAATCCCTTGCGAACCAATCCTGGTCCCAGGGTCCAACCCAAGTTTCCATCTCTGCCCTGTGGAGCTCACAATCTAGTGGGGAGACAGGCATTGTTCACAGGATCCTAGAAAAACAAATTTCTTTATAAATGGACATCAGTACTCTGAAGGAAAGCAATGGGGTCTCTGAAAGCTGTTAACAGTCAGAGCAATCAGGGAAGACTCCCTGGAGGAGGTAGTGCTTCCTGTAGGATGAACTCTGAAAGGTAAGAGGGCGTTTAACCAGGCAACGGGGACAAGGAGGAGGGAGGAAGCTTTGCAGGCGGATAACATAGCAGGTGCAAAGGCCCTACGGTAGGGCAGAGATCAGTGTGAGCTGGAGCACAGGGTGAGATGAAGCCAAGTGGAACTGGTAGGGGCAGGATGGTGCAGCTTGTCGGTGTGTGTGAAGATTTGGGTTCCCTTTATGAAAAGGGTGGAAACACACCCAAATGTCAAGAAGAGGGCGGACTTGAGAGATTTAAATTTTTTTGAAATTTTGAAAAATATTCTTCAACCCGCAGGAATATACCCTGTAAATAAGCCCAGTTGCAGTCACAAGAATGTTCACTGCACCTCTGTGTGTGATATTCTAAAAATGTAGAGCCAAGTGGGATGTCTGTCAAGAGAGGGCAGGTTAATAAATTTGGTCCATCCGTTCAGTGAACTCCTGGACAGCCTTTAAAAAGCATGGAGGAGGTGTGAACTCACCCCATCTCTCCTTAGGCTGGGCTGTTGGGTGGGTGAAAAATGTGCAAAATAGACTACTGCACGTTCACAATTACCTAAAAACAAAGTGTATCTGGAAACTGTTTCTAGAGAATTACACGCAAACACACGATTGTTAAAAGTAGCTACAGCAGTGTGTAGCACATAGTAGGTAGTCAGTATTAGTTGAGTAAGTGAGTGAATGAAAGTCTGAATGCACACTTGGGTTGTTGCTTCTGGGGAGTTGAAATGAAGGTAGCGAGTTTTACTTCTTTCCTTTTTTTAAAAAATTGATTAATTTGTTTGTTTGTATTTTTGGCTGGGTTGGGTCTTTGTTGCTGCACGCGGGCTTTCTCTAGTTGTGGTGAGCAGGGGCTACTCTTCGTTGCGATGCACGGGCTCTGGGTGCACGGGCTCAGTAGTTGTGGCTCATGGGCTTAGTTGCTCTGCGGCATGTGGGATCTTCCTGGGCCAGGGATCGAACCCGTGTCCTCTGCATTGGCAGGTGGATTCATAACCACTGCACCGCCAGGGAAGCCCCTACTTCTTTACTTTTTTTTTTTCTTGCAGTACGCGGGCCTCTCACTGCACTGTTGTGGCCTCTCCCGTTGCGGAGCACAGGCTCCAGACGCGCAGGCTCAGCGGCCATGGCTCTCGGGCCCAGCCGTGTGGGATCTTCCCGGACTGGGGCACGAACCCATGTCCCCTGCATCGGCAGGCAGACTCTCAACCACTGCGCCACCAGGGAAGCCCACTTCCTTACTTTTTTTTTTTTTTGCGCGGTACGCGGGCCTCTCACTGTTGTGGCCTCTCCCATTGTGGAGCACAGGCTCCGGACGCGCAGGCTCAACAGCCATGGCTCACGGGCCCAGCCGCTCCGCGCAGCATGTGGGATCTTCCCGGACCGGGGCACGAACCCGTGTCCCCTGCATCAGCAGGCAGACTCTCAACCACTGCGCCACCAGGGAAGCCCCCTTACTTTTTAATCTTACATTCTTCCGTAAAGACGAATTGTCTTCTGCTTGCCTGTGGGTTTTTTACTGTAATTTTTTTAGCCTTTGTCCAAGTGTAATTTACATACAACAGAATTCCCTGATGTTAAGTGTGCAGTTTGATGAGTATACAAGTATATACAAACGCATGCAATTAGTATACAAATATATACAATCATGTAAACCACACCAGATTCAGCTATAGGACGTCGCCATCACCCTCCGCATTTCCCTTCTGACCCCTTTGTGGTCAATCCCCACTCCCCACACTTTGGCCCCCCGATCACCACCAGTCTGCTCTCTGCCACTATAGTTCTACCTTTTCTAAAATTTCATACACATGAAATCGTACGGTGTGTAGTCTTCTGAATTTGGCTCTGAAGGATGAGGGGGAGTTTAGCCAGATAAAGAGGTAGGGGAGGCGGCAAGGAGGGAGGAAGCTTTGCGGGCAGATGGCAAAGCAGGTGCAACTATATGGTTTTGTGTTTTTTTTTTTGAGATTCACATATGTTGTTGCTTGTATCAAGAGTTCGTTCCTTTCTATCGCTGAGTAGTACTCCATGGTATGAGCAGACCTGGTTTGTTTATTTGCTCACCATTTCACTCCCTGGCATACCTGTCGGAGTCCCAGGTCACATGGCCCCGCCTCCACCCACCCGTTTTCCCACTGTCCTGGTCCCACCCCCTCACCCTCACACACACAGCCCCCTGCCCTGCACACACCTCCTGCCACTTTATTGCCTTCCCCCATAAAGCCCTGTGAAGGGAAGAGCCGCATCCCTCCTCGGTGACCTTTAAAGGTGCAGGTAAAGGAGGTGGACGCGACGCCAGCGCAGTGGATGATCACAGTGGCCGCCTCCTCCACCAGCTGAGGCCAGGCCTTTCGTCTAGGAGAAAGCTGGGCAAAGGGCCAGGCAGGGGGCCTTGGCCGAGGCGTCTTCCCCCTGGGGCCCTAGCTTTGCCTCCTCTGAGCCTTAAGAAAGGAAGCCGAGTCTGGAGAAGGAGGCAGAAGAGACCATTGCTCCTTGGAGGGTGGCCGAGCACCCCATGTGCTCCCGGGAACGACCTCCTTTGATCCCCACACAGCCTTGCATGGTGTGAGGCTCCCTGTTTTCGAAATAGGGGAAGGGCAGCTCAGAGAAGGCAAGGGCTTGCTTGAGATCACACAGCTCAGAGACCAGGCAAGCTGGGACTTCACCTCCTCACCTGCTATTGGCCACTGAGTTGCTTGGAGGTCCCGCAAGATCCGGAGAGTGAGAGAGAAAACCTCCTAGAAGCAGGCAGGCCCCTGTGAATGTTTGACAGGAGCCAAGCAAGGTCATCCTCTTCTTCCCTCTGGCCTCACTTCACTGCAGAACCAGGCGGGAGCAGGGAACACACTGTTTCTCTGGACTGTCTACTTGGGTCCCTCTCTCCACCACCCCCATGAACTGGCCTAAACCATTCCAGCTGTCACCTGACTGATAAAAAGGAAGAAACACATGAGGGGGTCCCTCCCTACCAGGCAGGGTGGAAGGTTAGACCCCAGGGCTAGGAGGAAAGGGATAGCCACCTGCCTCACTAAGAGCTCTTTCTCCCCTACCTGCCTATTTACATTCCCTGTCCCCCTCCCTCCCAATAAGCCAGTAATAATAATCCATTTTTTAAAACCTCGCAGTCCCTACTGCTGGGCTCAGGGATGTGAGATAGCTGCCTCTGGCTGTCCATAAACAGGAGAGACAGATGTTGCCAACATCTGGAGACCAGGGAGGCCCAGTCCTGCCTGGAACTGGGAAGAGTGCCCGGCTGGGCAGAGTGCTCCAAGGGGAGGGGACCCCTACCTGTCACTCATCTGGGCAGGGGCCACTTCCACCCCAAAGGAGGGCCCCTAGGGCCTGGCCAGGGCTCCCAGGCGTGGAGGCCCTTTGGAAGGGAAGCTGGGTGGATGCTGCCTGGAGGGAGGGGACTTCAAAGGCTCCCCTAATCCCCAGTGACATTTTCAGACACAGGAGTTTGCTTTTTTATGCTGTGGATCAAAGCCCGAAGCTTTATGAATAGCCCTCATAAAAACCAAGGGGCTTGTAAAGTTAACAATAAGTCACAAGCAGTGTGAGCATCTGGGGGCAGGACAGAGGCTGGGGGAGTCCTGATCTGCCCCACCGGCTGGCCACCCACCCCCAACCCTGATGAGACCAAAGATTGAAGTCCCTGCTGGAGGTCAGGAGGCAGGCCTGGAGGGTGGGGTTGGACTTGGCATCTCTTCTCCAGCCCCCTGCCCGCCCCCTGTAGGCATCCTAGAGCTGGCCATTCATTCATTAAATCATTTCTTCTCTCATTCATTTTTTCAATTGGTCAATCAACAAACATTTCCTGAGGTTATCCCTGGGCAAGGGCCCCAGCCAAGGAGCTTTGGCATTACTGGGGTTCAAATCACAGCATTGCTGCTTCCAAGCTGGGCAACTCCTAGAAAATCACCTCACTGCTCTGAGCCTCAGTTTCCTCATCTGTAGAATGGGGAAACATTTCAATCATGTCTTAAAAGAGTCATTGGGAGTCCTAGGTGGCATGGCATTTGGTAAAGGCTCAACATGTGGGTTACTATTATTATTAATCAGGCAATTAATAATAATTATTATTATTAATACAAAAAAGAAGGGGGCTTCTTTTCTTTGTCTGGTTCCCACTCCTCTCAAAATAACTTCCCCGTCTACCCTCATATCTGCGGGGCCTCGGTTGGGGGGTGGGTATTTTCTGTGCAGTTACAGGGGCCATGAGCCATCACCCAGTGAGAGGCTGTTTCTAGAGCTGGGGGCGGGGGAGATGTGAGTTCAAATCCTGTCTCCAGCACTTCCCAGCTGCGTGCCCCTGGGCCCCTGTCCTCCCTCTCTGAGCCTCAATTTCCTTATCTGTAAAATGGGGGCAGAGGGGAGGATCCAGTGAGGGCAAAAGTATCCAGGCCCTGGAACATAGTAGGTGCTCAGTAAATGACAGTGGATCCTTTGGGCCCTTCTCACAGTGGAAATTTCCGGAGGGAGAGCTCAGCATCAGTAGAGAAGGGGAAGGAGAGACAGAATTGGCAGGTGATGAGGGTTCCTAAAACCCAGCACACTGGGAGCTGGAGCCCGGGCCCTCCCTCGGATGAGGAGGCCAGGATGTAGGACAGACTATGCTTGTGTGAAACCCCCTGCCCCATCAAAGGGCCTCCCCTAAGTGCACGTGGCAGCTTCAGGATGGCGGCAAGTCCACTTCATACATGAGAAAACTATGGCCCAGGGTGGAGGCATTTGCCTGTGGTCACCCAGCTAGATTGTGTCAGGACTGGAATTAGAACTCAGGCCTGGCTGATTCCAGATCAGCCTTTTCTGCTGCTCCTGCAGGCACCAAAGGTGGGCAGCCCAGAGCTGGTTTCTCCCGAGCAGCACCCACCTGACCCGGCTGTTCCTGACAAAGAAAATGCGCTCCCAGAACTGGGAACCTGGTTTCACATCTGTGCAGCTCCTGTTATGGGAGATTCAAATTTAGCTGCTGCCACCCAAGCTGCCAGCTTCCGTGTTCTCTGAGAAGAGGGATTAGTGTTGGGGAGCCAGGAGTGGTGGGCACGTGTCTTAGTCTGTTTGGGCTGCTAGATACTAGAGACTGGATGGCTTATGACAGCAGAAATCTATTTCTCACAGTTCTGGAAGCTGGAAGTCTGAGATCAGGGTACCAGCATGGTCAGGCGAGGGTTCTCCTCCAGGCTGCAGACTTCTCAATGTGTCCTCACATGGCTGAACGGGCGAGGGATCTCCTGAGGTCTCTTTTATAAGGGCACTGATTCCATACCTGAGGGCTCCACCCTCATGACCTAATCACCTCCTAAAGCCCCCACCTCCAAATACCATCACTTTGGGCATTAGGGTTTCAACATATGAATTCGGGGAGGACACAAACATTCAAGCCATAGCAGTGTGCTGGTGAATTTCACTCACTGGTTCCATCACTCAGGGAGTGAGTCAGTCATTAAACAAACGTTTATTAGCCCCTGCCACATGCCAGGCCCCATGCTGGACACCAAGTCTGCCATGCACACCAGATAATCAGGGGCCCTGCCCTGCTAAGCTGACAGGGAGGAAGCAGGTACAGTCCAGAGTGATCAGGGACCACAGAAGTGGAACTCAACCTATATGTGGAGGAGGGTCAGTGAGAGATTTCTGGTAGAGGTGACAATTGAACTGGGACACAAACAATGAGTAGAAGTCAGTCTGGGAAAGGGGGCCAGGAAGGACATCTCGGGCAGAGGGAACAGCCTGGGAAATGTGAGAAGGCACAGGATGTAGACACAGAAGGGGCCCTCCCACAAGCCTCCTTTGTTTCAGGATCAGAATCCTCTGAGCGGCAGGTGTGTCCAGCACCATGTGACCCTCACAGCCACCGTGCCCCTCACCCCTATCCCCAGCTAGATATTATTCCCATCATGGCACCTGAGGCAAGGGAGGCTCAGAGAGGTTGAGTAACTCGATTGAGGTCACACAACAAAGACACTTTGGATCTGGACCAGCTCGGTGGTCCAAGGAGCTGTTTATCGGGGGCCCTCCCAGAGTCTCCAGGGTTTACAGCCTGCACCCTCAGCAAGTCACCTCTCCCTGATGAGTCTCAGTTTCCTTACCTGCAAAATGAGACCTAGGTGAAGTGTCCCCTCACACACCTGTTAAAGCCACATCTCTCACTGACTTCATTAGGGCAGTTGGCCTAGAAGCAGTGGTCCCTGGGGGAGGCTCAGCTACAAACCCTGTCCCAACTAGGCCAGGGACAAGGGCATCCCCCTGTAGGCATCTGGCCTAATTGGCAGGAGAACCCCCGGGAGCTGTGCCCGCTTCGCTGTGATCATTTCATGACCCATGAAACATTGGTCTCAAGCGCCTCTGAGCCAACCCCAGGACCCAGCTCCTCTATGGCCGGAGAATGGGCTTCAAACACCAGACGGAGCCCTTCTCCCTGCCAGGCCCACAATGGATACCTCCAATAGATGCCATCACTTGATTCCCAAAGCACCCAGGGAGGTCAGTACCTGTGTCTCCACTTTCCAGAGGAAGATTCAGGGTTGGGGCACCACCCACAGAGCCCTAGCCATGCTGGGGGCAGCCCTTGAGGGCTCCCCGGCTTCCCAAGCCTCGGTTCTCTCATCTAGAAAATGATGATGAGGCCCCTCTTTGGGCAAGGGATGGCCTAAGTCTCCTCATCTGTAAAATGGTGGGAATCTGACTTGCCAGGTTCCCGAAGGATTAATCACCAAATAATAACAATAGTGCACAACTATTGAGCACCTACTGTGTGTCGGGTACTTTTTAGGATCTCTGCAGGTATTAACTCTTTTAATTCTCATAGCCATCTCTGGAGGTAGCTCCTGGTATCATTCCCATCCTACAGTTGAGCAAACAGAGGCACCGAGAGTTTAAAAAAACTCACCCAGGACTTCCCTAATGGCGCAGTGGTTAAGAATCCACCTGCCAATGCAGGGGACACAGGTTCGATCCCAGGTCTGGGAAGATCCCACATGCAGCAGAGCAACTAAGCCCATGTGCCACAACTACTGAGCCTGCATGCCTAGAGCCCGTGCTCAGCAACAAAAGAAGCCACTGCAATGAGAAGCCCGCGCACCGCAACTAAAGAAAGCCCGTGTGCAGAAACGAAGACCCGATGCAGCCAAAAAAAAAAAACCTCACCCAAACTCAGATAAAGGTCTTAACACAGGAGGCCTCAATAAAGGTTAGCTTTCTTTTTTCTGTTCCACTCCCTTCAGTATCCAAAGAACTGCTCCCCACACTCTCCACCCTTCCCATCTCTTCCACCTCCTTCTGAACAGTGACAAAGTGTGTCATTTGTGGGATCACCTAGGGGACAAAGTTGCAAATGCTTTTACCTTGATGAAAGTGAGACAGCAGAAGGAACTTCCCAGCCACGGGAGCTGTGAGCAAAAGAGTGTGTTCGCCAGAGTCAAGGCTGAGAGATGCTGAGATAAAAACTTTCACGAGACAGCAATAGGGGCAGGGGGCAGACAGCCCTTCCAAGTTCCTTCTGGCCTTAGGATTCTAGAAGCAGGACGGCAGTGGGCCCACATGATGCCATCTTGCTTGTATGTTTCTTCCTGGGGCTGGAGAATGCCAGGCTATTGTCTGGCACTGGGGGAGGGGGAGCTCCTCGGCAACAGGATCCTGGGATTGGTGACAACACCCCCTTCGCCACCCCAATGCATGCCAGCCCCCCAGAGCAGCTGGGCAGCATTTCTGCTGTCTGTGGGCTCATTTATCATTCCAAGGGGGGCATCGCTGCCGTGAGGTCCCTGGGGACAGCTCTGCTGGGCCCCATCTGATTGAAATCCAGGCCCAGTGCACACACGGCTCAGGGAAGTGGCTGCCCAGAACCTGAAATAAATAATACCACAGGCAGGAGGCACAAATCTGCCTCTAATTATGGCATATCCTGATTAAATGGGGTGCGTAAATAAATATTTCAGCTTGAAAGATGAATCGGCCTGGAGGACCGCGGTGGCCAGCCCCGCTCTGTGCCTCTGTTGTCCTGCTTCTTCCCCGTAGGGGCAGACAAAGGACAGAGCCTTGGCCTCTCTTGCTGTGTGACTCAGGATCAGCCTCTCTCCCCACTCTTGGTCTCAGTTTCCTCATCCATCAAATGGGTATCAGTGATTACCCTTCAGCCAAGTTCAAAATTCTGGAGTTAGAATCTGAAAGGGCATTTGGGGTGACCAGGTTTCACAGAGCCAAGGAGGAGTGATATTAATAGTAAAGAATAAATAATTGGGGCCCAGGTGGTCATGAGTTTGAATCTCAGCTCTGGGACCATCCCAGTGCCTCAGTTTCCCCTTTTGTATGTTGGGTAGATGCAAAGAGCCAGTGGGTACTCTGAGATGCGCCTGGCACTTAGCACAAACGGTAGCCGCTTTGAGGATAAGCGACACCACACATGTTATTGTCACTGAAGTGGAGGTCCCCAGAAGACCCAGCCCCAGGCAAGGTCCACATTCTCCACACCTGCTCGGAGGCCCCCACCTAGAGACTTCTGTGCCTGGCCTAGCAGATGCCACCTACTGACTTCTGAGAGGTAGAGTAGTAATAGAATCGGGGGCCCAGGGGAGTGGAGGAGGAGGGAGAATCATCCCGGAAAAGTTTAAATCAATTAACTCCCTTCCAGAAAACAGGCTGGGAAATGTAATGGAGAAATAATGACTTTTCTCCACAGGATGAAATGACATAGACCAGGGCTCAGGAAGGAATCGGGGAGGCAGGAGCAAGAGCCCTGTCTGTCACTGCCTGTGTGGCCTTAAGTAAGTCTTGTTTCCCTCTCTGAGCCTTCATTTCCCATCTGTGCAAGGGGAAGGCTTGGGCCAGGAATGGCTAATAGATGGCATGCCTCCTGTCACTCTCCCCTCCCATGCCCATGGCAGGCATTGCTAATCAACCGCAGTACTGTTTTCATTGAACCAGGATGAGGTAGCAAAACTAATCCAAGCCAATGCTCGAGGCATTTCCCCTGGATGAGCCAGAGTTGGCATACAGGCACAGACTGGGTTTAGAGGGTCTGCAAGTCCTCCACTAGCACTAGGTCAATATTCACCAGTACCATTATCACTGGTTTGATAGACTCAGAATCCATCACAGCACTAATAGCAAAGGTTAGCATTCCCCGAGTGTTAGCTCTGGACCAGGCACTGGTCTAAATGCTTTCACATATTAATCTAATCTAATAACCATTAGATCTAATAACCATTAGATAAACCATTCCTATTATTATTATGTTCATTTTAAGACCAAGGCTCAGAAAGGGGAAGTGATTAGCCCACGATCACACAGCGAATAAGTGGGATCAAGATTCAAACCCATGCACCTGTCTTGCCGGAAACAGGCCAGATGGGGTAAGGGAGACCTTCTCTTCTCTTTTAATTGAAAGCCTAGGGAAGAGAACCACCATTTCTCCCGGCCAAGCTCTGTGCCGAATGTGTCACACACATTCTCAGTTTGGAACTACAATTATCCTTATATTCTGGATGGGGAAACTGAAGCTCAGAGGGGTGATGGGACCTGCCCAAAGTCATATGGCTGGTCGTTTGCTAGGGGTGGGGTGAGATGGCACTGTTCTCTATTTTCCACTGGCCCCCACCTGCAGGAATGATGCCCGTTTATCCTGGCACCTCCAGTGCCCTGCCCAGGACCGGGCACCCTGGGGTCATGGAATGAATGAATGATACTAGTACTAGAGGAGTTCCAGGCTTAGGGTACACAGCACCCCTTCCATTACCAGCCCTTGGACCTCTAAGCTGACTCCTTGTCCCTGTCCCTTGCTCACCCACCTGCCCCAGCTGGGTGATCTCTCACCTCTGCTCATGACCCCAGATGACCCTGGAGGCTTCTGGTTGGGGACCAAATCCATCACTCCTGCATGGTCTGTCCCAGCCCTGGCTCCCCCCATCCATCTTCCCACCACAGATAGAGGGAAGGGGAAGGTACTGCTCCAGGAAACACTGTCCAGTGTCCTCCCATCACCTCCCAGACACCCTCTCCCCACCTGCAGAACCATTTGGTCAAATACCTTGGAACCTAATATATGACACTAAAGGCAGAGGGCTGTAGCTGGAGGGTACAGGGTGTGAAGGCACCTGCCTAGTACTCAACCCTCCCTTTTTGCCTCCCAGCAGCCCCCAGGGTGGAGACCCCAGAGACCCTCCAGAAAGCCATGGAGAAAAACTCTGTCCTGGGGACCAGAAGACCCGGGTTTGAATTCCTGCTCAGCCACTGGCTCACTGTGTAATCTGGAGCAAGTCCCTCCCCTTCTCTAGACCTCACTTTCCCCATCTGCAACATGAGAGGATTGAACTCAGTGGTTTTCAAACCTTTTATTGTTGGAACAGTGGAGAGCTTTTTTCAAATTAAATCACGTGCTGAGCTCTGAGAGGAAAAAGAGATGAAATTGAATGTTCTCTGGTTGAAGTTGGCGGGGTGAGGGGTAGAGTGTGGACCTCCGAGCTCTAACTTTTCCAGCTCCATTTGCCCACTCCCACCACTTACTAGTGGTCCCTGAGGCATCTTTCTAAAACTCTAAGGTTCCTAGAAAGACTTTGAAAATATAGGAATAGATATTTTTTCAATCATTTTATTATGAAACATTTCAAACCTACAGCAAAGTCGGAAGACATTTACCATGAACACTCAAATATCCACCATCTAGATTCTACCATCAATATTTTACTGTACTTCCTTTATCAAATAAGGGCACCCTCGAAGCTCTGCAAAATGCCATGACTCAGAGAGGACTGTGCTGGGGGCAAGGGTGGTTCTGAGTCCTTCCTGGGAAGCCCTGCGAATTCATGATGGCAACACCAGCTGCTGTAACAAATAGACCCCAGCATCTTAGTGGCGTATCTCAACAGAGGTTCGTTTCTCACCTAACAGTTCAGAGCCTGTGTTGTTGGTCAACAGGTGGGCAACTTTCCTCAAGTGATTTAGGGACCCAGGCTTCATCCATCTTTGGTCCTGCCTTGACCTAGAAGGGTCGATCACCTGCCTTAGGGCAGAAGAGAAAGCTTATAGAGAAAAGGCACATTCACTTCTCACATCACGCTCGCATTTCGTTGGCCAAAGCTACTCATTCAGCCATGCCTGGAAGTGTCATCCCCAGCTACATATTCTCCCTGGGCTCTGCTTCTCGGCGTCATTTCACCCATGGAACGGGCTATGAATTTCAGCAGGGGGTTGGCTATCTTTGCCATACCCAGCATGGCTGGAAGCCCCACCGGCCACCCTAAGTCATCCTAACTATCCCCTGTCTCCATGCTATCCCATGCCCAGCCAGCTCTCCAGAGGAGTTTAACTTTGCTCAATAAACACGTATTGAGCTCTTACTGTATACCTGGGCTCTGCGCCAACCCTTGACCATACAAAGATGAACAAGACCAGCCCCCTGTCCTTCAGCACCTTCCAGTAAATGAAACAGACAACTCTTTCCCCTCGAACCCTCCCTTTCCTGAGAGAAAGCCCGTGAGATTTTCCACTTAGGAGGGAGGGTATATGTGACGTTGGAACACTAGAGGAAGGATCAGATGCGATAGATCTTTACTAGGCACATTTTGTGTGCCCAGAACATTCACGTGGGTGAGCTCATTTTTCTTTCACTCTGGCAAAGGCACTTTCTCCATTTCATAGAAGGGAATGGTTGCCCAGGCTCAGAGTGGTGAAGGACTTGCCTAAGGTCACACAGCTAGCCGTGGAGAGGGGATTTGAACCCAAATATCACTTTCTAGTTCTCTGCCCTTTTCTGCTCCACCAGGGTGTCTTCTGGAATCTGTGATAGAAGAGAGACACAGAGCATTAGCTTCCTGACATTAGCTTCCCTAGCCCTAAGCTAGGGGCTTCACACATGTCCCCTGATTTCTAAATCCCTACACCCATGAAGTTGGGGCTGTTATTCTTGTCATTTTAGAAGGTAGAGAGCCGAGGCTCAGAGAGGTGAACTGACTTACCCAAGGCTGCACAGCCAGTTTAATTTCATATCCTGGTCTGTTTGACCCCATTAGGTCACATCTTGATGTATGGGTGGTTTTTGTGGCTAAACATAGAGGCAGTGGGACTGTTCCTTGTTACCAGAATGGCTTAAAAGGCAAAGGGATGCTTTCTCCATTAACGATGGCGTGAACATATTTTAAGGAATGGAATGGTGTCTCTGAGCAACAATGGTTTACAAAACAGCTGCAGACAGCTTAGCAGATCCCCTCCCTGCTGGATCCCAGCCAGAAGGGGGCTCTGGGGCAAGGGAGGAGGCACCTTCCTGGAGCTCTCTGGGTCTGAGCCAGGGGCTGGGGCTGCGGGAGGGAGCCCAAGGCGACTGGGCAGGAAGCAGGGACCCAGCCCATCGACAACAAGGGCCCAATCAATGCTATCTCCCCAGGCCATGCCTGGCCAGACATTGATTTCTGCCGCTGTTGTTAACTCCCTGTTTATGTAACGCCTGAACTTTGCACAACTGAACCGTTTCATGTTCAGAAGAGGGCCTGTTGCCATGAAAACCAGGCTGCACATGACAGCCGGGATGCGGCGGTATCCCTGTTTTATTGGCCTGCGCTGAGTGTATTTTAACCTTGATAAGTCAATAACTTTTTGTACAAAAGGAGATCTGCCAGGCGGGCTGGGGAGGGCCTGCTGGCCTTTCCAGGCCAGAGGGGAGGTGGGGCGGGCTGGGTTTAATCCCCTGGAAATCTCACTGTCACTCAGAGCCCAGGAGAACCAGGCCCAGCTGGCCAGAGAGCAGAGATGACCTTGTTGGGGGGGGGGGGTCACCTTTGAGGGGGGGGTTGCCAGGACTACGCCCATCTCCAACCGTTTCTGGTTTGTTAAGGCCTCCAGCGAAGTCAGCAGGCCTTCGTGCAAAGACACCCACCAGGGCTCAGATCCTAGTTCCACCCACTCAAGAGCTCTGTGCCACCCTGATCAAGGCCACTGACCCCACCTCAGGGTCCACACCTGTAACACAGGCCAGTGGGTCCTCTTCATGGCTTGTTGCAAGGTTTACAGATCACGTATGAGAAGCACCTGGGGTAGTGCCTGGTCCATAGCAAGGCCTCAGAAGGTGGATGTTATTACTATTATTGTTGCTATATTTTACAATAATAATCATTGATTATGCTTTTAAAGAGCCCATTAGGCTTTTGAAAATGTTATACATATTTTCTCATCATAGTCCTTGAGTTAGGCAGGGCTATTCCCAATTTTCAAATGAGGAAACTGAGGCCCAGGGAAATTGGCTGGCTTGTCTAGGGGGTCATGTGATAAGATGGTGGTGCTGATTGAAGGAACAAAGCCTCCTGACTCCCAGTCCAGTGCTCTTTCAAACTCCATGCACAGGAATAGCCAACCCTGACTCTGGCAGACATCACTAATCAATGGTAGCACAGTGTTCTTTCCATTCTAATCCTGAGTGAGGCCTCAGAATCCTCCTCAACACAGAGCTGGTATTTGAGATGAGACTCATATGGAACTCTGTGCTCCCAAAACGGCTCCAGGTTCAAGTCCCACCTCTGGCCCAAATGTACTGTACAACTTTGGGTGAATGCCTTCCCCGGGGTTTCCTGATCCCCAGTAGCAAAACAAAGGATGGGGGGCATTTCATGGTTCCTGGATTTTTCCGGGGGGTCTCCCAAGTGGAAGGGACCCCCACCACCTCCTGTTTCCCATCCCAACAACCCAGGCCCCTCGAACCCTCCCCAAACTCCATCTACAAATATTGACAGAGAAGCTGGTATGTGTCTGTGATTACACAAGGTGCTGGGGACACAGCAGTGAAGATGGTGACATTGAGTCCCACCCCTACAGAACTGACAGTCTAGACAGGGAGACAGGAAACAAACAAGTCAACCCACAGTGCTCAGAGAGTTGCCAACAGTGATAAGTTTGGGGAAGGGAAAAGCAAAAGGGAGGTGCTCTGGGGAGAAGAACTTCAGACGGGGGTAGTCAGGGAAGGCTTCTCCGAGGAGGTGACATTTAAGCTAACGAGCCAGCCGGGTGAAGAGCAGAGGAAGAGTGGTCTGGGCAGAGGGAACAGCTCATGCAAAGGCTTCGAGGTGGGAAGCAGTTTGGCACCTTCAAGCAACCAAGAGGAGGCCAAGGTGGCTAGTGGGATGTGAGGGTGGGGTGTGGTCGGGGAGCTTGTGGGTGCCAGTCCCTGCGACTACCTGGGCCTCCTCAGCGCCCCTCTGTTGGCCTCCTTGCCCCATCCCCGCCCAAAGCTTGGCCCAGAGAGAGGCTCCAGGTTCTGGGGATGGGGGGCAGGGCCGGGTGAGTAACAAGGTTACACGTGCTTCTTCTTTCTCCTTTTCTCCAGAAGAAGCATAAAGAGCTCTTTCTTTTCTGCTTATTAATAGCTCTGATTAAATTATCTCTGAAAAACCTACATGGCGTGCACCAATGGGGGCTCGGCTCCCTCCAGGCTCTGGCCTAGATTACAGCAATGAGGGCAGGTGAGGCACCTGGGGGATGGGGAGGGAGGCTGGGCCAGGCCTGCTCCCCCTGCCAGGATAAAGGCTCAGTCTCCACCTCCTCGCCTCCCTGCCCAGCCCCAGCTCAGCCTCTGAGCCACCACCACTCTGGGGACATTCACCTGGGACACTGGGCCTTTGCATTGACAATTCCCTTTGCCAGGAGCACTCTTCCCTCACCTCTCCCCTTGGCTACCTCCTACTCATTTTTCCCAGGACAGCTGATCATTCTTTCCACCACCACTAGCCCACCAGCTGGGTCAGGTGCCTGCTCTGTGCTTTTCCCTTCCCTGTTACCCTAGGTGATAACTGCTAGTCGCCTTGTCTGTCCCCCATGAAACTTGATTTCCACAAGGCCAGGGACTGTGTCTGGGTTACTGCTGAATCCTCAGTGGCTTGCACAGGGCAGGTCCTTAGGAAATGATGAATGAATGAGTAGGGTTAAAGGGGGAATGATCAGGCCTCAGTGAGAGAGGCATGACTAACCTTACATACGTGGGAGAGTGGAAGCAAAAATTCTAGGCTCCAGGCCTCTTGAGCAGTGCCGCTGTGTCAATTAACCCCATTTCACCGATGGGAAAGTGAGGCACAGAGCAGATGAGTCACATGGCTAGTCACCTGAAGAGTTAGGATTCAAATCCAGCCTGTCTGATTGCCCTCCCTCTTCCTCTCCCTGCTCCCCCTCTACAAGAAAACAAAACAGAAACCTGGGCCACATTCATCTATTGATTCAGAGATTAATTCAACAAACCTTTATTGAGCATTGACCGTATGTCAGGCCCATGTTGGGGATAAAGCAGTTTGAATGCAGCCCCTGACCTCACAGAGCCCTCAGGTTGGTGGGGAAGACTGACAAAAGAGTGGGCCATTATAACACAGACTGGGTGCATCTATGAAAGGGGAAGCACTCCAGCCTGGAGAGCAGTAGTCACGGAAGGCTTCCTGGAGGAGGTGGCAGCCTAACTGAAATCTGAAGGCGGAGCAAGCATCAACTACCTACCTGGAAAAGAGGACATTTTAGATGGAGTGGACAACCTGGGCAAAGGCCTGGAGGCCAGAAAGACATCTGGGAGGATGTACAGGTATTTTAACAAGGCTGAAGTGTAAGGGGCATACAGGGCACATGAGGAATGAGATGCTCTCAGTCCCCTTTCCCCCTTGGAGCCTCTTGGACCCCTGGCTGGAGCCAACACAATGTTCAGGGGCCGACCTGCCTGTTGGTTCTACGGACCGTGGCAAATCCATCTTGACATTGTCTCCATTCACATAATGCAGAGTTATTGGACATGACCAAAAGCAAGGAAAGGCTGGGTCAAGGCTGAGAGTTGGGGGGCCAGGGGGCAATGGTACAAGGGTCTGACCTCAGGGATGTGGGCTGTGGGAAATGGTATGGGGCAGTAGCACTGAGCTTGTGTATGGGGCATAAGTGAAGGTCCAAGGCTGAGCATCTGTGAGGACATCCACCTGCCTAGAAGGGTAGAGGGGCACCTGGAAGATGAGTTCCCTATGTAGCTACCTTCGAGCCTGGTGCTGCCTGAAATGCCACCATTTAGCACATCATGGACTCACATACCTTCAGAGATGGAGGGGCCTTTTGAGATCATCTAACCCCTGGGCTGCACTTTGGAATAATGTGGGGACCTTTGGAAACTACGGAGGCAGAGACAGGTTGCCAGCTCCAGGGTCTGATTGGCAGGGCTGGGTTATAAGCCCCAACCTCCATTTTATAGCAGAGGAAACCGAGGTCCAGAGAGGAGAAGGAACTTGCCCTCAAGGTCACACCCAGTCAATGAGAGGCTGGCACACAGCACAATAAATCAAGGTCAGGGGCTCGGGTTGGGACCCCAATCTGTCATCGTGTGACCTTGTGCAAGTCGCATGGCCTTCCTTGGCTGTGAGATGTGGATAATAATGGAATAGACCTCACAGAGTTGCTGTGAGGGTAAAAGGAGGTAGAAATATGTGATATAAATAGCACTGAGCATGCGCTTTGGCACATAGTAGGTGTCAAGTCATGGTAACCTACGACAGAAGAAATCCCAAACTTTGCAAAGGCTCTGGTGTGGCCCCCTGCCGCCATCTTCCCTTCCTGCTCTCTCTTTCTTCCCAGGGTTTTGATTGTCGCTGTCCCTCGCCTTGCACCTGGCCTGGGTCCACCAAGCATTCTCCCCACCTGTTCACGCCCAGGTCCACACAGCAGGTCGCCTGGGCAACCCACCCAGACGTCACTGGCAGCTCTGGCGGCTGGCCCAGGAGCTGAAGCAGCTGGTGGCTGGATCACGTTTCCAGGTGAATCCCCTCCCCCACCACAGCCCCCCTCTCCGGGGGGTTTGGGTGGGGCAGCGGGGAGAAATAGAGTGGGGCACGGAGACAGGGAGATGCTGGGAACGGGGAGCGTGGCGGGCAGCCTGAAACAGGGCCAGCTTCTGTCCTAGATAAGGCAGTGCGTGGCCTACTTGGGCCGGCGCTGGAGCTTCCCTGCCGGTGCCTCTCCCAGGCTCTGGGTAGCTGTGGGTTGGCTCCTGGAAGTAGGCTAGGGCCCAGCTATAATCAGCTCCTCCCACTGGGTACATTCACCAGGGTCTCCAGAGCTCCCCACATCTGAATGACCACAGCTGGCATTTATTGAGCACTTACTGTGTTCTGAGTCCTTTCCAGGCAATAACTCACTCTGCCCTCACACCAACCTGTAAGGTAGGAATTATGATACACAGACAAGAAACTGAGGCACAGAGCCATGAAGATAAATGTCAAGGCCACAAGGCCAGGGCTAGAATCCTGCCCAGGTTTTGTGGGACTGGGGGGTGTGGGGTGGGATGGGGGTGAGGGTCACACAGACATAGCCTGAGTGTGGTGGGAGGAGTTCTGACTGCTGCTTTGCATTTCTTTAGGGATCCTGAGATCTTTCCTGGAAAGCTGCCTCCCCAACTTGCTGTGTGATGCACACATGGCAACTGAGGGAAATGTCCCTCCCAGGGCTCAATTTCTCCAGCTGTAAAATGGGACTGCTAAATGGGCCAACCCGCGGGCTATCAGACAGAACAAATGAGAACCTATTAAGCTGCTTAGAAAGTAAAAGGCAAGGTGCGTATAGTTTGATGGAGTCAAAATTTGGACCCCAAAGAAAAAAGCAGGGCAAATAAACTTCCAATGAAGTATCAAACAAAACAAAATAAAACAACAAAAACAAAAACCCCAGGTGATACTGTGCCTCATTTTCTCCATCCGTTAAGTTGGGGCAGTGGGTACCAGCTCCTACCTCCCACATGTGTGGTGAGGATCTGGTGAGGTGAAACTTACAATGAGCATGGGGCCTGGTTTTATAGTTAGTGCTCCACAGATCTCAGCTGTGATGCCAAAATCAATCACTGCCAACAATATGAATTGAGGCAAAACATTCTGGAGTGTCACTTCACATCTCTTAGCCTCAATTTTCTCTATAAGTTGGGAGTATAATGATAGTACCTGCTATATCAGTTTTCTCATGTGTAAACTGAGGGTGATAATACCTATCTCACAGGGTTGTCTGTGAGGTTTAGGTAAAGTATCAATACTTGGTTACATGTGTTAGCTTCTTTTTTTTTCTTTTTTTATGTTGGGGGTAGGAGTTTATTAATTAATTAATTTATTTTTGCTGTGTTGGGTCTTCGCTTCTGTGCGAGGGCTTTCTCTAGTTGTGGCAAGTGGGCCTCTCACCATCTCTTCATTGCGGTGCGCGGGCCTCTCACCATCGCGGCCTCTCTTGTTGCGGAGCACAGGCTCCAGACGCGCAGGCTCAGTAGTTGTGGCTCACGGGCCTAGTTGCTCCGCGGCATGTGGGATCCTCCCAGACCAGGGCTCGAACCCGTGTCCCCTGCACTAGCAGGCAGACCCTCAACCACTGCGCCATCAGGGAAGCCCTGTTAGCTTCTTTTATTAATTTTATTATTTTTAACAAACTCCTCATTGGGGTGTTTCCAAAATTAAGTGAAACAATGCAGACAATGCACCTAGCTTGTGCTACCAAATACTTGCTCAATAAAATGATACCGATTTTTCCACTCCTCGCTCCCGACAAAGGGACTACAAGTGCCAGCATGCCCTGCGCCCCCAGTTGGGGCCCCTACGACCGGCTCTGGCGCGCTGCATGCCGGGAGTTGCAGTCCTCGCGAGGCAGGCTCCGCCTCGCCCCAGCTTGGGGGAGGAGGTTGGAGAGCCGCCCTGCCGGCCTTTGAATTTTGCCGCGAAAAGCGCGCGTGGCGGCCCCCGGCTCCGCCCCCCGCAGGACGCGGCGCCGCGTCACCCTGGTAACCGCCTCTCGGCCGCCGCTGATTGGGCCAGACCGCAGGGGACGGGCGGGGGGCGAGACGCGGCTGCGGCTGCGGGCGCTAGCGCCTGTCAGTCGGACCGGAGCGAAGCAGCGGGCAGGGCTGCAGGGCTGACGGTTCCGCCGAGAGGCTGCGCGCGGCACCCGGGGGAGGCGAAGAGCCGGGCACGCCGCCTGTGGGGCGCGGCGCGCGGCACCCGGGCCCGAGGCGAGGCGAGGCGCCGGCGCGCGCCAGGCGGCTTGAGGCTGAGGCCCCGGGAGCCCCCACGCGCCGCCCGGGGCCATGGGCGCGTGAGAGCCCGGCGCGCGCCGCCCCTGCTGCAGCTCAAGAGCTCGAACGCCCAGTGCACCATCCTCCGGGCCGTCCTCACATCCGCCCAGCGCCACCCGGACCGGTTATTTCTCGGCGCCGAGGCCCCCGGGGCTGCACCCGAGCCTCCACCGCCCGCTGCCGCCGCCGCGGCTGCCGCTGCTCTCCGGCTTCCCCTCCCCCCACACCCGGGGCTCCGAGCAGGAGGAGGAGGGGCCGGTGCATTCTCGCCGCCTCTCTTTGCAACCTGCGGGGGCCGGTGCATGCCCAGCGAGGAGCCGGGCCGCTGCAGGTGCGTGCAGCCTCGGAGGAGGCGACCCCCCCACCCTCGGGCGAACCGGGGGGCTGCAAGCCACGGGCGGGCGGTCGAGCGAGAGGAAGCAACAAAGACAGGCTGCAGCTGGGGCCGGCGAGAGGAGCCGTGGTCCCCGGGCTCCTGGCGCGGGCAGAGAGGGCGCCCAGGGGAGCTGCAGCCCCGAGCGGGACCCCGAGGGGAGGCGCAGCGCCGCCCGCCGGACGCTGTGAGCACAGGCCTCCGGCGAGGATGCGCCGCCTGAGCGCCCGCGCGGCCCGGATCCCGGGCGGGCACGACCCCCGCTGAGCCGAGAGAACCCCAACCCCCGACTTCGGACGGCGTGGGCCGGCGCCTGGATAGACCACACCGACAGCGTCTCTTCCCACCCGGAGAGAGGCATCGGCCCCCAAAGGGGGCTTCCTCAGGCAGCCGCTGCCGCCTCTGCCACCTCTGCATGGCTGCGACCCGGCGAGCGGAGAGTCGTAGCCGCTGAGACCTGGTGCCCTTCGACGGCCTGGCTGATTAGGTGAGTTCCGCGGGGCGGGGTTCCGGGATGAAGCTGGGGGCACCCTCTGGCGTCGGGGCAGCCAGATTGGAAATAAAGAGGCCCTGGGCTGTTGGCGATCCTGAAGCAGCAGTGGCCCTTGTCTGCCCCTTGCCCCCCGCGCACAACTTGTCTAGACCGGCCTGTCGGCCAGAGTGGACACGGGGGGCTCGTTGTGAGGACTCCGGCAGAGCCCTGGGTGGGGCGTCTGCCGGAGAGGAAAGGTCACCCCACCCCTAAAGCCAACAGACAAAGGTAGCAGCTCAGTCATCCGAAAATTCCCCGGGAGTTCTCGCGTCTTAGAGTGGTTGGGGGAGCACCCAGGATGGGACACCTTGGGCTTCTCCCGAGTAGCCTCTGAAATCTTCAAGGGACATTAGCTCAGAGGGGGACATGGTGTCCCGCCCATGCAGGTGGCTGCGTCGAGGATTGTGCCCTCTGAGGCTGCACTGTAGCAGGGTTCACCTTACCGCCGCGTTCCTACAAAGAGCTCGCAGGGACGATGGTTTCCCCAGTGGGGTCACGGCGTGACGTCACTGCCAGACCTCTGACGTCGCTGCGGTTGCCGTGGCGACGCGACTTGTCCTGACCCAAGGCCGGAGGGGGCGGGGTCGCGGTAACCTGGAGCGAGGCTGGATGCCTTTGAGTAGTGGAGGGGTGAAAGCAGACTTCCCCCACCTCCAACTGCAGTCCTCTGACCTAAATCCCCAGCGCCCCAATGGGGTGGGGGAGGGAGGCAGTGCCAGCTGTCCCTGCTGATGCTCCTCCCCCCAAAGACAGGTGTTTAGCTTTGCCCATATAGCCTGGCAGTGCCTGGGGGCGCAGGACTCCCAAGCAGAGCAACTTTCTGCTTTCAAAAGGGGATGCTACAGAGGAGAGCTCCCTGAACCCCAACCAGCAGGCTGAAGTTCCCAGGGTCCCCAGAGTGATGTGGGCCCCCAGCCTTAAAGCAGGCTACTTCTGCTCAGGGAAACAGGGGTGACCCACCCCCAGCCAGGGAAGGTGCAGAGGAGCTGCTGCTTGCTGCCCCTCCAGTCCAGGGGTTCCCCCTGCTGCTCGACCCCAAGATGGCAGGGCCTTGGCCAAGCCTGAACTCCCGACTGCCCCACTCTCCTCTTGGTGTTTAAGATGATTTGACAAGCACAGTGTGGTGCTCATTAAGTGAATGGAGGATAAGTCAGGCCCATCAGTGCCAAGGTCTGAATAAGCGTGCCCCTGCCAGGGGCCAGCTTTGATGGGGGTCAGGCAGCAGTCCTCTCTTCCCCGCCACACCCCAGCCCTGGCCCTGTTCCTTGTGAAGGCCCAGAGCAGCATTCTGCTGCTGGCTCTTTGATTCCTCTTCTAAGTTCCTTCCAGCAGTTGCTGCCGGTGTCGGATGTGGGTGAAACTGCTGTGATCACATTTCTAGGAAAAGGTTAGAGAACTGTGTCATTGCTTAAGCGGTGCGGGGTGGAGTGACAGCAGAGGGGAGTGTGTGGGGGTCATTATGAGAAGCCAGGCCCCAGTCTCTACGTAGTGAGCTTTTTCTCCCCCGCCCCGTTCTCCTACCAGGCTATCTAGCTAGATTTAACAGGTCGATAAGTATCAGTGGAGCTGCTTTGGGGGGCTTGGCAGGGAGATGATATTTCCAGCTGAAATGGTGTCGTTAAACACACAGGCTTCCAAGGACAGAGCAACGGCAGATGGGGGTAGAAGCGGGAGAGGTGGGCAGAAGGGCTGTTTGCGCTGCCTCTAGAAGCTTCCCAGTTTAGAAACAAACTCGGAGTGCGCGCCAGAGATCCACAAACACAGGCAGTCGGAGGTCCTCCGTGGAGTATTTACACTTCCACAGCCAAGGCGGAGGGAGAGGCTGTCAGAATTGGGCAATTCCTTCTGTTCCCTTCCCTGGGCTTGGCAATAGCACCAGGCAACAAGCAGGAGGGAGTGCCAGCTTACCCGGCGTCTCCTACGTGCCTGGCATTTTACAGGATCTCAGTTACTCTTTGGAGTAGCTTATGTGCTGTGGCCCATTTTACAGATGAGGAAATTGAGGCTCAAACAGAGGAAGCAACAGGCTACAGGTGCTCAGCCAGGCAGCTGCAGAGGCTCAGCTCTGAACTGCCTTGGCTCCTGAGTCCCCAGGTCTTCCCGCCCCCTTCCATGGGTGGAGGGAGGCACCCCCACTTGTTGGACAAGGGTCCCTGTAAGACTCAGGGGCCATCTGCTATGGAGGCACTGTGATGCCTTCCCACACTGAAACCCGGGTTTGAATCCTGCTTCCCCATTACCTACAGGACAGTGTTGAGCAGAGTAGCAACTTGTGTCCTGGCCGTGTGAGCAGCCTGTTCCCCTCACCCCCAGCACCCCTTTC
Organism: Lagenorhynchus albirostris; assembly: GCF_949774975.1. Lineage (NCBI taxonomy): Eukaryota > Metazoa > Chordata > Mammalia > Artiodactyla > Delphinidae > Lagenorhynchus > Lagenorhynchus albirostris. The sequence continues at coordinate 71,218,136 of NC_083108.1, forward strand.
TCCAATACTGGGGTAAGAAAGGTATGGCATGAAACCTGCCTTCCAGGAAGGGTCAAGAGAGCCAGCCCTAGGCTCCTTGTCACCTGCCCCTCTGGGCTTACCTCGGGGAGGGGTGTGAGTCCGCCCTCAGCCATTCTGGGCACCCTCTTGGTTGGCCCTCAGCTGGTGGGGAAGTCAAGGATGTTGATGGGGCAATGACAACTTTGGCTCCCAACCCAGCCTGAGGGTCAGGAAGGGCCCTATAACATGGTACCATGTGAGTCTCAGAAAGGACACATAGAGACCTGCCAGGCAGGGGAGTGGAAAGGTGTTCTGGGCATTAGGAGTGGCCGTGTAGCAAGCCTGAATGCTGGAGTGTGCTGCTGAGGGGAAGAGGTGGCCCTGGGGTGGGTGTGTCCTGGAGGCTGAGGTGATGGGAGAGATTTAAGCAGGGAGAGGATCCAGTGAGGGCTCCCTTGACAGTGACGGAGACCCTGGACATCCCTTCCAGTCCGGGGCAGGTGGAGGGGGGTGTGTGGAAACCTTCTCAACTCTCTGAGCAGTCTCCTCTCTCAAGGTTAGCTCCCTACCTTCCACCCGCAGTAATCCTTATCACAGGTCTAATTCCATATAAGCTCACCCACCCCCTATCCCTTCTGAGCTTCACAGTTGCTCTGGACCGGGGCTGCACTGGGCTGGGTTTCTTAATGCCCAGTGGCTCGTGATTAAGAGCCAGGCTGTGGAGTGGGTCCACCTTGTTGGCTGTGTGACCTTGGGTGAGTAGCTTTGCCTCTCTGAGCCTCAGTTTCCTCATCTGTGAGAAGAAGCAGATAATAGCACCCACTGCCCAGCCTCGTGTTAGGGATTCAGTGAGGGCTGAGCACAGACGATGGCATACCATAAGCACTCCATAAATGCACATTCTCATGGCCACTGGTAGCCTTATCCTCAGAACAGGGCCTTGAATGGCTCTCCCAGTCCCTCTTGGAGCCAAAGATCAAAGACCCTAGGGCAGGTCAGGGACCCCCACCCTTCCAGCTGCCTGTGCTGTGTCTCCCACCCACCTTCCCAGAGCACCCCACGTGGTGAGCACACGTGGCTCCCATGTGAGCCCTTGGGGGCCTGGGGCCTGGCCAGGGGCCCCCCCTGCCCAATCTCCCTTCTGCCCTCTCCGCCTTCCAGTCCCTCACAAACCGGAGGAAGCTAGCGGAGCAGCTCATATTCAAGGACCGTAATTCAATCGGGCGGCGGAGATTCCTCTGGGCTCCGGGGCGGGGGTGAGAACGGGGAGGCGCACACAAAAGGGCCGCCTTATTACCTCCCGCGGGCCGGGGATTGCTGCTCTCCCCCAGCAGCGGCCGGAGCCGCCTTTATTGTGTTAACCCATTTGCGTGTCAAGAGCTATTGTGCGCTTTCTCTGCCTGTGGGGGGCGGGCTGCGGGAGGAGGGCTGCGCGCCGGCCGGTCACCTCTGCGGGCGCCGCCCACCGCCCTGATTGGTTGCTAAGTGATTTGCATCCAAGGTAATCACTTTTATCTCAGAAGGATGTCGACTGTAATTATAAGCTACTGACATCTTTTGAAATCTGCCTAATGACTATTTTAGTCTGCACGGGCTGGGGGTGGGGAGGGGGATTCTGGAGGCTGGAGGGGTGGGGTGAGGGAGGAGGCTGGAAGGGGGAGGGATTCCTTCCACCTGGGCCGTTGGTTGGTTTGTTAGTTGAGAAATATCTGAATGCCTACTGCGTGCCTGGAACAAAAGGCGGGGGGGGGGGGGGGGTGGGCGGGTTGCATTCCTAGGGGCGGAGTTAGTACCATTTTAGAGATGGGAAAAATAGAGGTCCAGGGGATGAGCCACCTGCCCAGAATTATACACCCAATAAGTGGTCAGTCGGGACCTAAGTCTCTCTGACCCTAAATTCACGCGCTGGCCACTGGAGTGGAGTGTAGACAGACATAATAATAGTAATCATTCCTGTCTGATACCTCCCAGGGTTTATGTCATAGCCCTAAGAAATGCAAATGCTATTACTACCCCCATTTGACCAGGGAGGAAACAGGGGCACAGAGAGATTACATTACTACCCAAGGTCACACAGCCAGGGAGGGGCAGAAGTGTGAGATCTGTTGATGGCCAGAAATAGGGGTGCAGCGTGGGCAGTGAGAAGGGTGAAAGGGCAGGCATGGGTTCCAGCTCCCCTCTCCCTCACCCCTTTGTGTTTCCATTTGGTAAACAATGGGCATCAGCCTGGGTTGAGGGCACCCTGCTGGCCACTGTCTGGGTGGCAAAGCTCTAAGGAATCAGATGGCCTGCAGCCTCCATGGGGAGTAAGATGAGTCTGCAACTGACTCGAATTATAGACAGAGCCAGAGCAGGGCTGGAGGAGAGACACTGAGGAGGGGAAGGAGGCTGGTCGTGGAGGGCTTCCTGCAGAGGAGGCTTTTGCTCTGGGCCCTGAGGACTGGGTGGATCTGCCCAGTATGGAGTGAATGGGGATGTCACTAGGAGGGAGTTTGAGAACCCAGGGGCATGACCAAAGGGGCAGGGGGAGCTTATAAGAGGGCGGAGGTAAAAGGGAGTTAAGCTAGGAGGATGTGCAGTTAAGCTAGGAGTGTTGCGCTAAGTACCTGACCTGTCCAGGGGAAGAGCAGCCAGAAGCCAGTGAAGGTGTCTGGCAGGGAGGGGTGCAATACGATCTGGGTGCCCGTAGGCCAGTCTGGCAGCCTCTGTAGGGGCTTGGGCGTTGCAGACTGGGATGAACCTTGGCTCCATTCTCGCTGGCTGTGTGTCCTCAGACAAGTCACTTTGCCTCTCTGGGCCTCACTTGCCTCATCTGTTCAAGGGCGTAATAGCAGTTTTCTCACAGGCTTGTGGGTGGGATGAGCTTGAGTGTGCGGAGTGCTTGGGGGAGCTTGACTGAGCCTTTCAGAGCTAGGTGGGCTCAGGCCCAGGACCCAGCCAGTCATCCTGGCCTCACAACAAACCAGCATCCCGGCCACAGCAGCTGTTTGGGGCCCTGGGAGCCCCTGCCATTGTGCAGAGGGCACAGGGGACAAAGGCCTGGGAGGTCAGGGGGTAAGGCCGAGGCTGGCTGTGAACAGGTTCCTGAGGATGGGGACTTAATGACTCAGAACTTACTGACCTAGAGTCTGTGGGGCAGGGGGCCGAGGAGGGGGAGGAGGAGGGAGGTCCAGCCACCAGCTGTCTGCTCCAGGGTTCGCTGCCAAGGCAGGGGCAGCTGCCCCGCAGGGTCCAGGCCTGAGCTTGGCACTGGGAGAGGCAGAGGTGGCAGAGCCTCCTGGCCTGCGGTCCCCAGGCCTGAACTGGGGGCTCGGCTTTGCCCCTCAGCATCTGCGTGACCTCAGTCTCCTCATCTGTCAGATGGGCCAGAGGTCCACTTTGGAGGGCAGCTGTGAGGTTTGGCAGGAACCAACAGCAAGCGGGCAATAAACAGGAACTGCTATTTTTGCTCTTTATTCATCCGTTCATTCCGGGAGATTCACCGCTCTGTGCTAGGCTCCCTGCCAGAAGCTGGGGATGCAAAGATGAACAAGCCCAGTTGCCTTGAGAGGTGGTGAGGCTTTAGACACACCATCACAGTATAGTGGGTAGGTCGCCACAGTATAGGAATTCAGTGTGCAGGTGCTGTGCCAGAGGCGGGGTGACAGCAATGAACAAGCCAGATATGGCCCCTTCCCTCTGGGGCCCCCAGTCTTTCAAAAGCATGCTGGGAAATCAGAGGTGGAAATGACTACTTCGAGCTGTAGTATTCAGGGAGGGCTCCCTGGAGGAGGAGGCACTTTCTATTGCTAGCTTTGGGGGCTTCTGTCTAAACACCATCACCTATTATGGGAATCACAGGACACGGCTGGTGTCTGCTGTGTACCAGACAGAGCTTTCCGCTTCGGCAACCACATCCTCATGTGGTTCTGGGAAGGGTGTTTTTGTCCCTGTTTGTAAATGGAGAAACTGAGACTCAGCAAGGTTTTGTCCCTGTTGTGTAAATGGTGAAACTGAGGCTCAGCCCAGGGCCACATGGCAGGTCAGCAGAATCCCCTTCGTTATCCACACAAGCTTTTGCCTGTCCTCTGCCTGTGAGGGTGCTGGGCTGGGTGGGGCTGTCACAGGAGGATCCTTGGGCAGGAGCTAAGGGGACCAGTTCTGGGCCAGCTGTTGCTTTCATGAGCTCACGACCTTGAGCAATTCACCCTCCACTCTAGCCTGGCCTCAGCCATGTCCTTTGTAAGATGTCAAGGATAGCAGATCCGTGGCAGGTCTGGCTTGCTTTACACTGCTGTGCCCTTGGCAGACATTGCCAGTCAGTTGCTGCCCTCTTCCCCTGCTGAGTTCTTCCCCTGACCTTGGGTTCTTGCCAGGGAGGGCTCTGGGCAGGTGGCACCAGTCAGTCAGTGGGGCCTACGTGCTGAAGCCTGCTTGCCTGCCTGGCCTCAATAAGCTCAGGGGTCCCTTTAGCCCATCTTTGTACGGTTCAGAGGACCAGGGTACCAGAGCGAGGGATTTCTGGGGAATCTTCTCTGAGGATATGGGTTGTTCTTCAGCCATGAAGACTGTTGAGGTGTGAGAGTCTGTTACCTTCCTCCAACTCCCAGAGTTGCACAGCCCATCAGATGCTCAGCATGGAGTGCTGTAAGCAGATTGCAGATGCTTTCAGTCTGGATAATAATAATAGCATTTACTGAGCTCTTCCTGAGAGCCAGGTCCTTCCTGGGCACCCTCTCATTCATCATTCCCCAGAGCACCTGCAGTGTGCCTCTCAGCACTCCTAGGAAGAAGTCTTAACCCATTTTAGAGATGTGGAAACTGAGGCTAAGAGCCATTAAGCAGAGCAGGGTTACATACTTACTCAGTGGCTGAGCTGGCATTCAAATCCAGGTCTTGAAGTCCACAGCCTGGGACAGACCGGGCAGCCTTCCTGGAGGAGGTGTCATTAAAGGCCAAGGCCTTAAAGGCTGGTGGACTTCTGACAGGCGGAGCTGGGCCTTCTGGGAAAGGGAAGGGGGTCCTTTTAGGTGAAGGGAACAGCATGAGAAGCAGCTCAGAGGCCACAGGCAAGAGTGTTTAGGTTGAGGGACTAGTGTATGGCTGGATGTGGCTGGAATGTTGTGGGGGACGGGGCTGTGGAGGAGACTGTGGTGGTCTTGGCATTTAGACTTTGCCCTCCCGTAGTAGGGAACTATGGCAGATCTTGGAGCACAGGAATGATCCAGTCTTGTCTAAGTGTATTTATTCAGCGCCTCCATGAACCCAGGGTGAGGTCAGCTGGTGCTTGGGGCTACCTCTGGTCTACTGGAGGCTTTAGCCTAGAACCTTGCCTGGCACATAGTAGGTAGGCATCCAAGAAATGTTTGTTGAATGAATCAATGAATGAAAATGCTTACCGGGTTGAAACGCTCCTGGTGTCCCTGTGGGCCCAGCTGCAAGGAGGAGAGAGGCCAGTCTCTCTCTCCAGGAAAAGTTGAACACCAGGCCTGGGGGTGAGGGCTGGGGGAGGGAACCAGGCAGGTACCTGGGGCAGGGACTTCCCGCCTTCCCCAACCCTGCTGCGTGTCCCCAAAGCCCTCCTAGACCTTTCCACAGGGCTGTCCGCCCTCCTCACCACCAGGCGTGGCAGGCAGCCTGGACCCAGCGCTTGGTGGGGATAAAAGATGAAGGTTCGTGACCATTTTTTAACTCAATAAAGGGAGAGACAAGCTGCAGGCTGCAGGCCGGAGATATAATTAGTTCACAGCAGTGGCGCTTTCTTGATTTAGCTTCTAAGAGAACAAGACAAGGATGTTATACCCAATTAGCAGTAACATCCAGTCGGGGCCTCAATAGGTGAGATAACAAGCTATTTTTATGACTTTTCTTTCCCAGCTTGGAGGGGGTGAGGGGAAAGGGGGTATCGGGGCCTTATTTCTTTTCATCGGGGAACAATTATTAGTGAACGCGGGATTTCCCAAAGCCAAATGATGCATTTATTAACCCAAATTAAGCAGGCATGCCAGCGTGGCAGCTGGGGTGGCATTTTGAGGCCAGGACTAGTGGAAGGGGTGCAGGCCCCTCACCTCCACTTTGGAAACCCTTGGAAATGGCTCCAAATGCAGAGGGTCCCTTGGTGTGGCAAGGGGAAGCCCAGGCCCTTGAGATATTCTTAGTGACTGCCTCGATTTCCCTACCTGCTTCGAAGAGGTACAAAGAGGCTTTGCCAGTTCCCCTGGGGATGAGGAAGGAGCCAGTTCTGGCCCGCGGCAGCTCTTCCTGGCACCACCTGATATCCTTTCTGCCAACTGGGCCAGAGGTTCTGGCTCCTCAGCCTTGAACCTGGCATTGCACTCTGCCCGCTGGACCCCCATTATGGCTCGTGCTGCCCGACCACACTCCTGCCTGTCCTGGGTCCCAGCCCCAGTCTCTGGCAGGGGCTGAGTGGTGATTACCTCCCTCCCTCCCCCCTCATTACCCACACAGCCGGGGCACCCAGCACTGGCCAAGTCTCCGCTGGGTAGGGGAGTCCTGCCAAGCCCCACCCCAGCTGCCTGGCCATACTCCGACTCCTGGCGAGGGCTGGGGGATGCCCAGAGAGGGAGCTGGCATGGCTGTCTCAACACACCATCATCTTGGGCCACAAGCCCAGAGCAGGTTCGTGGGCCTGCAACCGTCCTGCAGAATGCGGCCCCGCCCTGCCCCAAGTCCCGTCTCCCCGTCAGCGTGGAGCCCCGCGCTTGTGGCTCACACAACTGACAAATCCAGCCATGCAAAGTGGGAGTTTAATTGCAAACAGTTTTTATGGATCATGGGCCCATCTGTGCCACCATATGCAAAAGGGAAAAAAAAAATTCCCATAAAAAAGAAAAAACGTCTCTCCCTGCCCCATCCCCCCAGACTGACTCCAAAAGAAACATTTGCCAGGGTTTTTCTGGCTGGAGCCAAGCATGGAGCTGGGATCCACCCTGGGGGCTTCCTGTAGTGTGGGCCCGGCAAAGTCAGGGGGCTAGGCGGGGCGGGGTTGAGCAGGCCCCGTGGGGCCTGACTGCTGAGACGAGGCTTTTTTGGCCTCAGCAAACTGCCAGAAGTTCCTGAACCCACTGGGTTTTCTCTGGGCTCCGGGCCTTTGCACATGCCGTGGAGCTGTCCAAGTATCTGCTGTTCTTTCTTGGCATGGAATGGGCATTGCGCAGTATCGATGCAAATGTGGGCACGAGTGGGGCTCCTGGAACGAGGCGCCTCTTCTTCCGTTTCTAGCCCAGGAAATGCAGCCCCAGGAATTCTTTTCCCCCAGGCTGCCCAGGCCTCACAGACTCCGCTCTTCCCATTGGTCCTGGCCACCTGGCATGGTGCCCAGCCCGGCTGGGCAGATGAGCCCTGTCCATGGGGTCAGCGCTCCTTGGGACCTCAGGAAGGGCTGAGTGGGCTGGTCATCTGAGAGCACTCACCTCTGGGGCAGCCTGCTAGGGTTCTCTTGCCGCACCACCTCATCCCAGCTGGGGGATGTCAGACTGTTGTTTTTTTCCCCTCCATGCCTCAGTTTTTTCCTCTGTAAAATGGGGATAAGAACTAGATGCGATACTGCATGTGAAAAGCTTCTGTTATCTGTCTGTCATATCTCTTCCCCAAGTGAAGGTCTTTGTTCACTGATGTCTTCCCAGGTTCCTAATCAGGATACTCGATGTTCATTGAATGAATAAGTCAGCGAGTGAATGAATGCATGCATGAGTGAGTGAAGTATTCGGAGGACTCTCTGGGGAGGGAATGAGACACAGGCTCCAGGCCAGCCAGAAACTCAGGGTTTTTACACCCTTTCTATTGGAGTCTAGAAACCACTCTGCAAACTGTGGGGATTATGAGTTCCATTCTACTGATGGGGAAAACTGAGGCCCAGAGAGAGCCAGGGCCTCTCCCAAGGTCATGCAGCTGGAAAGAGGCCCGAGTTGGGACCGGAACTCTGATCTGACCATGTTCCTCGCCCTCACATTGTAGGTGAGGAAGGTTAGGCCCAGAGTGGGGAAGGGATTCAGCCAAGGTCACACGGCAAGGAAACAGCAGGCCGCGTTTGTGGGGTCCTTCCTAGTCCCTTGTAAACTGAGGAAACAGCCCCTCCAGCCTCAGAGCCAGGCCAGCCAAGTGTGCTGCTCCTCCCTCCTCCCCTGCCCTCCAGCTCCCCCAGGTCTGCACCAGGATCCCTGTGCCAGTGGGTTTCCCCATCAACTTCACCAACTGGCAGCTCCAGGCCGCATGCTGGGGTCCTGGTGCCTGAGGCCCGGTACTTGGGGCAGCCCTCCTGCAACAGGTAGCGGGGAAAAGGGGACCCCTGGGACCCGAGCAAGCACAGGCCAGCCAGGCCCCTGGCAGGAGCCCAGGGCAGACACCAGGCAGCCCATTCCCCACCTGGCAGTGATCACCAGCTCCTGTTGTAATCATTAGAACTATTAGAAGGAAACGTTCGCTTGAAGCAAATGTCAGGCGCCGAGTTGTGCTTTGTAAACGCTCACAATTAATGCCAATCAGGGCCGGAAAAAAGCCGGCCCGGAATCCTGTCTGTTTCATCTCATTTGTCAGCTGGTGCCGCTCCGTGTTGCACATTTTCATACAATTGCTATAAACATAAAAGGGAAACTCCACAGTGTTCCCGGGCGCCCGGATGGTGCACGCCGGCTTAATTACTTGGGATTCTGCTGTTCACTTGGCCGCCCCGCGCCCATGGAAGGGAGAAAGGGGGACTTTGTGTTGGCAGGATGCGGGCTCCTGGGGGTCAGCCAGGGAGATGGGTCAGGCGCCCGGCCCGGGTCTCCAGCCGTACCCTTCACAGGCTGAGGATGACTGTGAAGCAAGAAAAAAAAAAAAAAAAAAAAAAAAACGCCTAAAATAAGTCTGCAAAATCCTCAAGGAGAAAAGAGGGGCTCGGTGTTCACCAGACTTTGGCTTTGAATCCCATCTCCTAGAATGATCCATCAGGTTTATTGCCCTCCCCCTGCATGCCAGGCCCTGTGCCACTTGCCAGCCGGGTCTCAGTTTCCCCACCTGTGAGTTGGGGGTCATAGCCCAGTAGGTCAGGATTTCAGGCTGGCTGGGGCCAAGCTCTGGGCTGCAGGCATGAAATAGGCTTTTTCTCATTTAGTTGTTACATGGACCCTTTGAGGGCGGGCTGCTCTTCTTAGCAACAGGGAGTGTGAGGCCCGGAGTCTCACAGCCAGAAGTGGTGGAGCCAGGATTGCTGGACTCCAGAGCCCACCCTGCTGTGCCCTCCCAGGGTAACTGTAGTGTCAGAAGGAGATGATGGAGCTAAAAGTCCCAGCACACAGTAGGTGTTTTCATAAACAGTAGCTGCTGTCATCCCACTGCCTGCAGATGGGCCAGGGGTAGTAAGGGGCTCAGGCCCAGGCCTGAGGGACAGCACCAAAAGACGTAGACCTTGCTGGATGGAGGTAGTGAGGGGAGTGGTCTATAGGGGGATGCTGCCTGCCGCCCCCTCCCGCAGTTGCCTCTGACCTGCCTCGGAGGTGCTGGGTGCTAACTGCATGCCAGGCCTGTATACCTAACCAAACCCTCCACTGCCCAGAAAGCTGGGCAGGTTGTCATCATTGCCTCCATTGTACAGATGAGAAAACTGAGGTCCAAACTGATCTAGGGCTGCAGAGCTAGGAGGTGGGGAAGCTGGAGCCAGATTCAGGTTTAGCCACTCCAAAGCCCTTCTCATGCCTTTCCAGCCTGGATGTGAGGCCTGGCCAACTCTACGAACCCTCCCCAGGACCCTTTTGAGCTCTCTAGCTCTCTGTGGATGGGGTCTTCTGAGGCCAGGCTGGCTCAGCAGGGACACACCGGCCTTTGTGTAGGCTTGGGCCAGGCGGGGCAGCCAGTGGAGTGGGGAGAGGCGGTGCAGCCCAGCCGGCCAGGGACAAATGCTCAGAGCAGGAATAGAGGCTCCTTTGTGTGGTGCTCAGTGGGGGAGGGGGTGCTGCCAGCTGCCACCCTGTGTGACCGGGGAGGCCTGAATCCTCCACAGAGGCCTGCCGCCATCCCCAAGGGACTGGCCAGGGAGCCTGTCATCTTCTCCCTGCCACCTCCTTCCACCATTATTTGCCTGCCTCTTGTTTTCTGGGGGCCCCGGCTGCTAGAGGAGCCAAGGGCAGCCATTAACCTGGTTTGCCGTGGGCCTACTGTGCGCCAGCACTGGGCCAGACACTCCACCATCCCTGCAGGTCAAGGGCAATAGTCCCACTTACAGGTGAAGACACTGAGGCTCAGGACAGGCCACTTGTCATAGTCACACAGCTGGTCCTGGGGCCAGGATTTGGCCGACTTCAAAGCCTTTTCTTCCCATGGAGTTGCCTTTTGGGCCTAGACCCAGAGCTGCAATTTGAGGTGCCGCCTCAGTTGCCGGGGTGGCCTGAGGAAGGCTGCTGGCTGTCTCTGTTGCCTGGGCAACAGGGTACCAGGCGTCCATTCCATCCCCATCCTGGCCAGGCTCTGGGCTAGCAGCTGCAGCTTTAGTGGAGACCAAGCTCGGGACCTGTTGAGGGCTGCCCTACCCATTAAACCTTCTCTGAGCTTTGATCCCCTTGGCTTAAAAATGAGAATGAAATAGAATCCACCCCTGGGAGCATCAGGGTTGCTGGGCCAGGGGGCAGGTAATGTGCCAAGCTCAGTGCCTGCACGTACTCAGGCTGCACAAACGTGGCCTGGGGTTTCCCGGCACCCCTACCACCTCCTGGGAGAGGTGAGAGGACAAGGCAGTGGGTGGGTGGCAGGGATGTGAGGGTAACTCTTAGGAGCACAAGCACATGGCAGGGATTGGCTCACTGTGTCCCTGCCGTAGCCCCATTTTGCAGGTAAGCAGACTGAGGCTCAGATAGCTGAAGTGGCTTGTCCAGGGTCCCAGGGCCCTAAGGAGCCCAGGAACACAGGGAAGGTAGCTTCCCAGAAAGCCCAGCTCTTAGTGTTTTTCTGACCCCCACCTGGCCTGCAGCCACTGACCAAGTCCCGTCTGTGATACCAGCCCTGTGGGAGGCCCAGAACCACCCACAAGAAGCCCCCAAAGGCCACTTGGCTTCCCACGGCGTAGTCCAGCAACCTGGGACCAGCTTGCATCCACCAGGTCATTCCCTGCTCTGTGCCTTTGCTCAGGCCGGGGCTCCCACCGGGAGCGCCTTCCCCACCCCACGCTCATGCGGGCACACTCCTGCCTTCTCTTCAGGGGTGACTCCAACTCTCCTCTTCCCTAAAGGGCTCCAAGTCCCTCCTCTGGGCCTGTACCCTGCTCACCAATGCCACAGCCCCAAGCCTCTTTCTCCAAACTCTTCGTCCACAGTGTGGCATGTAGTAGGCCTTCAGTGAAGTCTAAACAAAGATGCAGCCCTGGCCATCAGGACCAGGTCCCTGCCTAGCCTAGTGGAAGAAACAGATACAAACAGATCAGTGACGAGGCTGCATGTCTGGGGATGGGGTCAAGTGCAGGACATCCGAGGAGCAGGCAGGTCCCACCCCAGCTCTCCCTCCTCTACCCAAGGGAGCCAACACTTCCAAGCCCTTACTATGCTCCTGAAAGCTCGGCCATCTCGGTTTAATCCTCCCAGGGCGAGGCAGGGGTTTACGGATGAGACAGGAGGCTCAGGAAGACAGATGCCGGCTGAGGTCACACAGCTTCTGTGGGCGGAGCCTCTGTTGGAGGCTTGGACCATCCGATCCCAAAGCCCGTGCCCTGCTCCCGGGTGGAAAACTCAGGTACCCACGTTGGCCAACCAGGTGACACAGTGAACAAAGCAGCTGCCACTGGGCCTCGTGGGGACGTGGGCTCCAGAGCTGCCAGCTCTAGTTTGTTTTCAAGAGAAACCAGACAATGAGAATTTTAGATGGAATTTTAGTTCTTTCCTTTTCAATACTGGCAACCATGTCACAATTTCTTTTTACTTCAACAAACAGAGCACAGAAAAGATGTTTGTGGGCAGGATTTGTACCCTTCACTGATGTGGTGTTGTCTGGGTGGCGGGAATGATGGGGCTCCCAGGATGTCTTGCCTTCCCCATCCCCGGCCAACAAGAGTCCCCAGAACCCAGTGGCAGCTCCACGCATCCCTGAAGGCACCCCCCGCCACCGCCTTCACTGCCGGAGGCAGGAGGCAGGGCCCGAGCCCCACGAGGGCACCATCCAAACAGCTATAATCAGCGCCTCGCCAAGACTTCAAACTCACCCAATTATCCTGCGAGAGAAAAAAAACCACAAAATGAAAACAAATTAACATGTTTGCATAGAAACCGCTGCAGCAACACACACAGCCACGCACACGCACGTGCTGGCGCATGCCCCGGCGAGGCTGGGAGACACCACTGCCACCCCTCCCCAGGCCTGGCACCCACCTGGCAGGGCTGGGCCGGGCCAGGCTGAGCCCACGGCCCGGGGCCAAAATGTGCCCTAGGCCCAGCGACCTGACTGTCCCCACACCTGGCTGGGCACTGTCTTAAGTCCACTGGCTTTCACGTTCTTCACTTTTTTGTTTTCTTTTCCAATTTAATAAAGGCATGAAATGCATCGTATGCCAAAATTCAGCCTCACTGATCTGAACCCCTTTCCTCAGATGGGGAAGCTGAAGCACGTGGAGGTTAGTTGACCTGCCCAAGGCTGCACAGCTGGAGAGGAAGAGCTGGGGTTTGAACCTAGAGGGATCAGCCCTGGAGTCCTTGCCCACCCCTGCCCGGCGCGCTGTCTCGTTCCGAGGGCTGTGTGGGTGTGGTGGTCAGGATCGCAGAGCCACGTGGAGATGAGTTCAGATCCCTGATCCGTCAGTCCCTCACTGGATGGCTTTGGGCAAGTGACTTGGCCCTCTCTGTGCCTCAGTTTCCCCTCCTGGAAGACTGGGATAATAATGGTCCCTTCCTCAGGGAGGTTAGGAGATTCGGTAGGTGAATGACTGCAAAGTACTACCTCTGGCACCTGCCCACGGGGTGGGGTCCTTCCCAGCCCCACACCGTTCAGTTGGCCCTCCAAGGCCTGGCTTGTCAGAGGAGCCCCTGTTGGGGGCCTTTGGGCTCCGAGCCAGGCGCTGCCCTTGCCCCCGGAACACACAGTCAAGGGGCTCAGGGGCCCTCCCTGCTGGGAAGCTGCTCGTCCTGGGAATGAGCCCTCTCCTGCGGGCTCCCTCAAAGCTCCGTCTGACCCAGGGTTGGGATTGCAGGGCGTGCGCCTGATCCTCCCTGCTGTGTCTGATTCTTCTTCAGGTCCTCGCAGCCTGGCGCACAGCTGGTGCTCAGGCAAGGCTCTGTGACTGGAGCCATCCCCTCGCTCCCACCCCCACCTGGTCATCTCTGGGGCTTGGCCCTGGGAGTTGAAGGAGAAACTGTGCTGGAAGGACTTGGGGCTTAAGATCTTGGGGCTCAAGGGTCCCCAGGCCAGGGCTGCGGACGCCTCCCCAGCCCCCTCCCCCTGCCCTGCAGGACCCCAGACAAATCCCTTCACCTCCGCAAGCCCCTTCCGTTCATCTCTGGTCCATGATGGTGAAAGCTGAGGGTGGACATCGCCAGCACGGTGGGCACCTAGTGGGCAGTGGATTTGAAGTTGCTAAGAGGGCAACAGAGTAGCCTCTGCCCCCGATCGAGTGACAGTACTTGATCACCCGGCTTAGTCCTCACCACGACTGGGTGAGGGAGGGGAGGTTTCTAGCCCCGTTTTTCAGATGGAGAAACTGAGGCCCCAAGGAACTCAGACTCAAGAGAGTCCCACTGGTAAGTGGCAGGGCTGGGGTACAAACACAGCAGTCCTGGGTTTGCGCTTTAGCCGCGGTGCTGTTTGGCCCTTCCTGGATGCCACCGGTCCGGGGTGCAGGGGGCAGTGTCTGGCAGGTCTGGACAGTGAGGACCAGCAGGCCGCCGTCCTGGTGGTGGTGGTGGAGGGTTAACTTCATTGGCCTCAGGTTATGTGGCATCAGCCTCGGCCTACAGTCACGCCCACCACTCAGGGCCATGGTGGCCCCCTGAGGGTGGTGGCCCCCTGAGGGCGGTGACCCAGTGCCCCCCCCCAGGGGTGGCTGGTGGGACATTGGGTGCCCACTTGGAATCCCAGCCCTCCCTTGGCATGGCCCTGCCACAGGCCTGAGGGTCCAGCAGACGCAGCTTCATGCCCCCACCCCACCAGCTGGCCTCAGACAAACCCTTGTCCTGTGTCCCCCGGGGGCGTGGGAGGCATGGCTGTGCCCGCACCTCTCAGGATGGGCTCAAGCTTGGGACGTGGCTTCAGCATGTGGTCGCTGCCGGCTGAAGCAGCCCCTTGCTCAGACCTGTGAGGAAGCAGCCCTACCCCTCTTCCAGAGGATTCCCAGCCCTTGCGCCTCCAGGACACAGCTTGGGATGGGGCTTGCGTGGCCTCCCATCCAACGTGCCGCTCACCCACCTGCGTTGACAAACACTCACTCGGTTCTCTGGGGTCCCGGGTGTTCCAGACGTGCAGAGGGGTGTGTTGGATTGAAATGGTAAACTGTGCAGTGAAACAAGGAGGGGAGAGACCCCAGGGGCCAGGGCAGATGACCAGAGAGGAGAGCTGTGAGCCCCGGGCATGCAGGGAGTGTTCGGGAAAGAAAGGCCCCAGTGTATCCTCTGTTCAGTGCGGATTTATTGAGCATCTGCTTTGTGCCTGGCCTCAGAGTGGGAAGACTAGAGCTGGGTCTGTGAGGCCCCAGGCTCGGCCGCCTCCCGGCTGTGCACCCCTGGGCAAGCCAGGCAGTCTCTCTGGACCCAGCCTCCTGCCAGGGGGCTGTGGAGAGGGTCAAGGTGGGACGACATTCAGTACGAGGTGGTTGAGAGCCAGGGAGTTCCACCCTCAGAGGTTCAAACCCCTGCCCTGCCCCACCCCTTGGGGGTAGGTGGGAGCCGCTTCGGTGGCTGTGTGTGGAGGGGGCATGGCCCCTGGCTCTGAGAGCAGAAGCTGGGGGCCGGTGGGGTACAAGAAGCAGGGAGAAAGTTCTTTTTCCTCCCCTATGACAAAAGTAATATTTCTCTTTTAGTGTTTGGAAATGACAAGTCTGATCAAGAAAAATTTGGCCATTATCCAGCTGCCCAGAGCTGGGGACTTGGTCTCACGCTGGGGCCATCCTTCCCAGGTGTAGGGTACCTGGGGAGGGTCTGGTCTTGCGTGGCATGAACGGCCGTCCTGGTCAATCAGACCTCACGTGAGTCGGTGCAGGGACACGGCCAAGGCTCGCCTGGGCCCCGCCCCGATCGGCACGTTCCGGCCTGGGCTCTGGGGCCACCTGCCCGCTCGCCTGCCCACCCGGCAGCCCATTGTCTGGCGTGTAGGGGCCGGAGCAGACGTTGTTCTGCACACATCTGATCCCGTCTTTTCCACATCAGATCATTTGTAACCGTCACCAGGCGATCGGCCCCGTCGCTGATTCAATCTCGGCTTTGTGCTGTCACAGCCGTTTTTCTGCGCCGGGCTGATTTTGAAAGGAGGCCCATCTTCTGGGCCCGCTTTTCAGAAGCGGGGGGGGGGCCTTTATGTGTGCGTGTGTGTGTGCACGTCCCCCCCACATGTGCGCGCACACACACACACAGGCCTCTGCCTCTCGTCACTGAGAGTAGAATTTGGAATGAGGCAGGCAGACGAGGGCCCCAGGCTGCCACCTCCACCCCCTACCACCTGCTCACCCTGAGTACCTACTGTGTGCCCCAGTGTGCAAACACAGCAGAGTCTGTGCTCCCGTACAGGAGGTAGATGCTAAACCATTCCTCAATAAGATCATTTCAGAGTGGTAATGACAGTGAAGGAGCTACAGTGGTGACAGGATAGTGGCCGGGGCAGAGGGTTGCCAGCTTAGACAGAGTGATCAAGGAGGGCCTCTTGGCGGAGGTGATGTTTGAGTTGAGGTGTGAACGAGGGGACGGAGCTGGCACAGAGAGTGCCGCCCCATCTGAACTGAGATGTCTTCTACGTGTGAAATCCACCCCAGATTTCAAAAACTTACTATGGAAAGAAGGTCATAAAATACCGCATTAGTAATTTTTGAATACTGCTTCCATGTTGAAGTAATACTATTCTGGATATATGGGATTAAATAAACTATATTATGCAACATAATTCCCCCTGTGGGTACTAGAAAATTTATAATGACATTATATTTCTATAGGAGAGCACTGGATCTAGAGTATTTAGGTAGAGACAAAACTGTAATTGCAGAAGCCCTGGGGTGAGACCAGGGTCGGCCTGTGAGAGGACCAGGTGCACCAGGGGAGAGTGACAGAGTGGGCAAGGAGTGAGGAAGGGGTACGTGCAGGGCCGCAGAGGATATTGCTCGAAATGCCTTGGAGGCCAGCGGGGGAGTTTTGAGTGGGGAAGGCAGTGAGTTCCATATAGGAAAGCTCAGCCTGGCCCCTGCAGGGTGGAGTGTGGAGTGAAGGGGCCCGAGTGGAGGCCTGTAGGTGATGGGGCGCATGGTGGCACCAGGGGCCTGTTGTAGAAGAGTGGTCCACAGGACCTGCTGGAAGCTGGGCTAGACCCGATATGCTTCCATCTGTCTGTCTCTCCACTCCTGGATTTCGATGCCTTCCCCTCCTCCTGTCTCTCTCCCCACCCACCTCTACCCTCCTTGGCCGCTGTCTCCCTGTCAAGTCAGTGAATTTACAGCACCCCAGCTTTGTGTCCAGGGGGTCAGTGGTTGAAATCCCTTCCGAAAAGTTATTTTTAAGAAAACAGAAATGATGACATTTACCATAGAAAAATTATAAATGCAGAGAAGCACAAAGAGGAAAAATCAACCTCCCCAGAGGCAGGGGAGGCTCTGGCCCAGCTGGGGTTTGAACCCAGGTGGTCTGGCCCCTGCACCCCAGCACTAAAATCATGGCGCCCTGTGGCCAGATGACACGGAGGGAGCTCCCCTACCAGAGAAGGGCTTAGGGACACTGCATCCCCAGCCTCGCTCATAGCAAGGGCAGAATGGGGAGACCTGGCCCACACAGAAGTGGGGTTTGCCTCTCAGGGGTTAATACTTTTATGTTCGTGCTCTTATTGGTCCCAAGTGCCCTGCCCTGTTCCCCCACCCCTGCCTGGAAGGCTCTACTGATTTCTGCCCCAGCCTGACCCCCAGAAGCATCTGTTGATCCTTGATTTAAAAACTAGCCCTCATCGGCCGCCCCCACCTAGGCTTTTCTCTCCTAAGCACTCCTGGCCGTTCCTGCCAGGGCCCAATCTTCCATCGTTCTTCCCCTCCCCCCAGGGTCTAAACCTCATGCCCGTCTGGCCCAGGCCCACCTCTACCAGCCCCTCCCCCTCCTGAGGCCTCTGTTTCCTCACGGGTACACACACCATGGTAATCATCTCTCTCCTTCTCCCAGGCCTGGGGTGGGTTAAATGAGGTGATGTCTGTAAAGTGCTGAGCCCATGGGGAACACTAAAAATAAAAACGAGCTCCCATTATTGCTCTGAGTATTAGATTTTCTCCTTCTCCGTTGCTGGGTTAACCCTGAACTGTGGATGTAGGGACCTGGATAGGTGGGAGGATGGCTGGGCGCATCCAGCCCTTCCTGGCTCTACAGTGGACCTTACCTGTGCCCTTTGCACACAATGTTTCTTCTTCCAGACCCCTTATCCCTAGAGTCATCGGGTAACGTGTTGCTCCTCTTGGAAGGGTCCATGCCCTCCTCCAAAAATACTGGGTTGGGCCTTTCTGCTGGGTTCCCCCCCCCCCCCCGGCCCCCATTGTAGCAGCATCACAGCGCTGATGACGTCTGGTATTGATTACGGCTTCACCGCACGCCCCGCCCCCACCCCCGCCCCACCCCTTTGCTGGAAGGTGACTGCCACTTTGTCATTGAAGAGCCAAGGCCAGAACCAGGAGAGGAACACATGACTTGTAGGATGGGACCCCGCCCCAGACTTCCCCCCTTGGGAGCTGGCTCTCAGAGAAGAAGGCTCTCAGGGAAACTGGCCGGGGGTTCTGAGACTTGGGGGCTTTGCTCTCCAGCCAGGGCTTCCCGAAGGTTCATTTTCATGCGAACGAGCCCCACATTCACTCCCTAGGTACTGTGGTGGGGGCCTCTGGGATAGAGCCAGCCAGGCCTGCTGCTGGTGGCAGTGACTGCCCATCTCACCCCATCACTGATGGGGCGGCTTTTGAGCCTTTGTGAGCCCCCCACCTACCCATGCACCCAGCACCTGCTCTTAGCCTCTCCTTGCCCTGACCCAGCACGTGTCCACGGAAAGCGGCTCTCCCCACCTCGAGGTTTGGGGGACCCTGCCGCTGTCCCCTCTGTCCTGGTGACCCTGCCAGGCCAGGACAGGATGCTCTTGGTCTTCTCCAGCAACCCAGAGCTGCTTCAGGTTCTCCATACTCACTGATTTCTTTCAGGTCTCCAAAAGCTTGTCTGTGTAGCTCTCTGCTTGGGACCCCCTCCCCCTTGCCTTGTTCACTTGGCTGTTTCCTACTTACCTGTTGATAATCATCATAAATGATACTAGTAATGGCTACCACTTAGGGAGTTACTGCTGTGACCCTGGCACTTTCTTCGTACTAAGCTGTGGTAAGGAATTAACTCCTTTTTCAGACGAGGAAACTGAGGCTCAGAGAGATGGAGGCATTTGCCCAAGGCCAGACTTAATGGATAAAGCTGGGATTTAGTTAAGAGACAAAGCTCAGGCATCTGGCTCTGAAGCCTGGGACACAATACTGTCACCCTCCTTATGAGGCAGTGGGGCTGCCCCTTTGTCTTGACAGCCCCCAAGCTAGGTAGGACGGCTCCATCAAGGGTACACTTGTCACCCTGCCTTGTAATCGCCCCTCTGACGCGCACACCCCTCTCCTGGCATCTGCCTCAGCATCTAGCACAGGACCTGGCACATAGTAGGTGCTTAATTTGTCCCGTGGTCATCTCTGTAGGTTGGAGTGCTGCCCGGGGCAGATCACGTCAAGGTAGTTCCCATGGCGACCGACAGCTAGGCTCCCAGGCTCCGCCCCGCCCCTTTTTCCAGGGTGCCTGAGCTGGGAGCTGGCCATGGTGCTGAACGGCCTGGGGACCGCCTCCCACCCCAGCCCGCAGCCCTGTGTCCCAGTCGGATACGTCCTGAGCCCCGCCTTGCCCTAGCTCCCTGGGCCAGCCTCTCGCTCATCCTCCCTTCATGAGAGGGTTTCCTGAGGGCCTACTGTTCACAAGCACTGGTCATGGCACCGTGAACCCATGGAGAAGGGATCGGGGAGAGCCGCTCGGGGCACTCCAGTTATTCATCAAACATTTATCGGGCATCTCGTGTGTCTCCAAGAAGCCTTTGAGGAACCTGGGCTTCACGTGAACGCTGAGTAGAATTTCAAGGGCTTCACGCAGAAGGGGCTGCATGGGCAAAGGCCTGCAAGTGTGCAGGTGAGAGGCATGTCTTGAGGGATGCCTGCCTCTGGACTCTGCTGCCCGCCATCCAGAACTCATGGCTGGTGGTTCACTCTTTGGCCTCCCCTGCAGCCCAGAGCCACCAGCATCTGTGGCTCCAGTGGTCTGCCCAGGGTAGGGCCCAGACAAGGTGCTAGAAACTATGAGTGAGGATTAAATGGAGGGGTGCTGTCCCCCAGGCAGGAGGCTGGCATCTCTGTCCTAGGAACAGAGGGAGCCAGGTTTTGCTCAGTGGCCAGATTCGCATTTTAGAGAGACCTCGGGCCTCTGGGGGTGGGGATCGATGCAGTGGTAATACTTGGCAGTAGATGAGGCCTCCTCTGGAAGGGGCCAGTGCCCTCCCCCTCCCCCAACCTTAAAAAAAAGAAAGTGAAACTCCCCTTTCTGGTGCTGCAGCCCACATGGCAGTGGGAAATAATCACTTTTCACAGGCCCCTTTATCCACAGCCAAGCCAGTTTAATCAGCAGTGCCAGTGTGACCTGGAGGTTCCCGGGCTAGAGAGATCAGGAGAGGGGTTAAAGAAAATTACCCTGCCTCCTCCATGCTAATGCAATCTCTAACCGGATCTGCCTAGCCGCAGCTCAAATTGCTTTTTAGATTAACATTTAATTATTAACAGGGTCCCCTGGAAGGCCTGGGGCTCGGGCTTGGAACAGGAATGGGGGAGGGAGCAGCAGGAGGGGGTGGGGGAGGGCTTCTACTCTGGCTGCCTTGCGGAGAGAGTTGGGGCGGGTTGGAGGGGGAAGGGGTAGGGGAGAGTGGGGTCAGGAAGGGAGTGAGAAAGGAGACAGCAGGGAGGAAGAAGGGAAGCGTCAGGATAGGAAGGCAGATGGAGTGAGCGACAGCCACAGAGACAGGAGTGAAGGACAGACAGTGGATCCACCCATCGTGGGGGAAGGGTTGGGCACCCAGGTTCCCTATGGCACTCTCGGGCAAGGGCCCCTCCACCCTCCTCTCCTGGCCAAGGGCAGGCAAACCCTGCCCCTTGTGGTTTAGGGGGCCCTGAGCTTTCTGAGTATTTGTGCTGGCCTGGCTCATGGTGGTGGGGACCCATCCAGAGAAGGATGCTGGTACTCAGGGCCACACAGCCAGGATCCGACCCAGCTCTTCCAGGCTCTCAATCCAATGCTCATTCCCCTCCCCAGGCCCTCGGCCTTCTGCCTCTACTTCAAATTCTTCCCTGCATTTGGGGGCAGGCTCTGGGGCCAGGACAGGGTGAAGGAGAGCAAGGCTTCAAGTGCAGCCCTGGGGATGGAGGTGAGAACTGGGGGGCGGGGGGGGGGAACTCCTGCCCCCTCCCCGTGAAGGTTGTGAGGCCCTGGGAATAGCACGCTTCTCCTTCGCCTGTTTTTAGGGAACTCAGAGTCCCGACTGTCCACTCAGCACTTAACCAGCTTCCTGACTCAACATTCCAAATCCCTCAAGAGCAGACTACATCTAGAACCCACCCTATGTGGACTCAGCCCTGTGTCTTGCATACAGGTAGTGCACTGGATTGTGTTTGAAAACCACATGGTAACATCCCCTCAAAGGCCCTCCTACGATCGGCTGGGCCACTGCCCGTCAGGTTTCAGCAAGGGAAACTGAGACTCAGAGAAGGGCTGTCGCTTCCTAAAGGTCACTCAGCCAATCAGAACCCCGGTGCTTGTCCCCTGCCCGGCAGGTGCGACCCTAAGGCCTCCGGGGCTGGCCCTCTACTGTGAACTTCTAGTCCCGTTGGATGCAGGGAAGGCCTCACATGACCTTCTCCTCCAAGCCACAGCGGGTCTTTGGCCTTGAGTGGAGCCACAGAGGCCAGAGTAGGGAGCTCCAGGGAGGAGGGAAGGACGGGGGCTGGCAGCGGCACCGCTCATGGCCTTCACAGGGTCACAGCCTCCTCCTGCTGTGCAGCCCAAGTACGTCCCTGCATTCCACGTGCTCCAGGGCCAGCCCACTCTGGTGAGGGGCAGACTGCTGACCTGCAGGATACATGGGGGAAAGTCCTGCCCACCTGCCACTTCAGAGCAATATTGGAGGCCGGAGGGAGAGGCCAGGGAAGTCCACTTTGAACAGGCTGGCCTTGGGAGTAGGCAGTCACTTCCGGTTGGATATTCTGTTTTGGCAGGATGTTCTCACCGATTTCCATACTCCCAGCGTATGGCATGGGGCTGGCCCCCAAAAGATGCTCAGGGAGTGTTTGCTGCCTGAATGAATGAATGAGTGAATGAATGGCTGGGTAAATGACAGCTGCCTTGAAACAGTTCCCTCCTGGAGGCAGGGCCTTGCTTTCGCCACCTCTGTACTGTTCTGCTCACGCAAGCCTCTCGCGTTGTCCTCCATGAGTGTTTATGGGATGAGTAGGTGGATTCCTGAGAGTCCCTCTTCCTCCTCTCCCCGCTCTCTTCTCCCTCTCTGTGACCCCAGCCCCTCCTGGAGTAGAACCAAAGACTTGCGCACCGGGGAGAAGCAGGACTTTGCTTCTGGAGCCAGGGCTGGAGGCCGTACAGTGTGGAGCCGTGTTGACACCCCCGGGCTCTGCCAGCCAAAAGCTGTGTGACCTTGGGCAGATTACTTCTGCTCTCTGTGACCATTTCCTAATCTGTGAAATGGGGCTAAAAACAGAACCCACCACAGCAGCTGCTAGGAGGATGCTGTGAGATACAACAGACAGGATGCACACGGGGCGTGGCACAGAGGAAGCATTCAATCAATGTGCACTGCTACTATTAGCAGTAACATGCGTATTGTAATTTTCAAGCTCCCTGTTCCCACTGGCAGCGTGGGGGGTGGCTCCCCAACACCCTCTGCAGCCGGACAGGCTGGGAGAGACGACAAAAGGCGGGCAGGGCCAAAGGCCCCAATTCCCTGTTCTCTTAATAAAAATAAAGACAGCCTTTAGACATCCTTCTGCTATGCATTGTTCTGCCAAGGCGAGCAGCACAGACTCAGTTCCTCCTCGGACTTGGAAAGTTCCTTCCTTTCTTTCCCCTCCCCTGTCACATTTTCTTTATCTAAAGCCTCAGCTATGAAAGGGCATATCGACAGCTGGGGGCGTTATCTGGTGGAGGGGACCTTTTCCTAGGGGTGCTTCCGAGATAAGGCGTCTTATCAGCCCCCACGTCAGGGACGGTGCCGAAGCATTCTAATCATTGAGGCTTGCGACATTTCCCCCCTCCCCCCTTTTTTATTATTAAAGTCACAAAAGACCTTGGGCTTATAAACAGCCCGATTTACTGATAGGGTTTCAGAATGAGCAGCGCTCCCAGGATGGTCCCTGGCTGGGGGAGTAATGAGCTGGGGCGGGGGCTCTGAGGGGCCGGCTTTCTGCAGATGGGATGATGCCAAGCGGGGGGCGGGGGGTGGGTCATGGGAAGATCATGAGTGTTTTAGGCACCTGCTCCAGTCCTGTCTCCAAGCTTGCTGTGTGACCTTGTGCAGGACGCTTGGCTTCTCTGGGCCTCCATCACTTCATCTGACAATAACTGATTCATTAATTTAGCCATTCATTCAACACCTATTTATAAAGTGATTACTCTTTGCCAGGCACTGGGGAGAAAGAGACAAATAAGACATGGTCCTTGCCCCTGAGAAACTCACAGTCCAGTGGAGAAAGACAGACATGAAAATTGGCAATTACAACTCTGTGTGATTAGGGCTGTGAGGGGGGATGCCCAGAGGAGGGGAGCCAGAGTCTGAGTTAAAATGGATCATGTGGCGGTGCTGTAGGCAGAGTGACCAGCACAGGCAAAGGTTTGGAGGTGGGAGGCTGCCAGGCTGGAGGGAGCGCTAGGAGGGAGCTAGGAGAGATGGGGGTGGGAGGCGGGGAGGACAGGTCATAGCGGCCTTGAGGGCCAGGTAAAGGAGGTTAGGCTCTACTCTGGGACCAGAGAGAATTTTTATGGCCAAAAACAGGGCTCTGTTTTGTTTGTCTCGTTTGTAGATGATGTGGATGATACCGAACTGGCCCCTGCCCACGTCCCACGCTGGAGCCGCCCACCTGCCCCAGCAGCAGGCGCAGGGCTCCTGGGAGGATGGGCAGTGGGTTGGGGGGATTGGGGGTGTAGAGAGAGAAATCGCTCCTCTCCAAGTGAAGACAGCCTCTGAGGCTGCTGATCCTCCAGTGGCGAGGGATGAAATGATCCAGGTGGCTGCACCAGAAAAGCTGAGCTGAGGCCTTCACGTGGATACCGTCTCCTCTGGGGGATCCTCTGTGGTCCCCTGGGCTGGGCCACGTGGCCGCTCAGCTCCCAGAGCTGCCCGGTCGTCCACCATCCGAGCACTCGGAAACCAGAGCCCTGCTGGGAGGGCAGCTGATGGGGTCTAGAGAGGCCCCAGAACAGGCAGCCTACCCCTCACCCGATTAGCACTGCAGTCCCAGCCTGCCCTTTTCAGCTGAAAAGCATGCTGGGGTGCGTGGCCCCTGGGGAGGGGGGGCGCTGGAGAGGGGCTGGGCTTCTGGGCCCCCAGCACCTGGTGAAAGGCCAGAGGTGGGGAGGACCTCCCAAAGTGGGGCTGGGCTTGGCCAGGACCCTGGAGAAAAATGACCTGGGAAGGATCATGGAAGCGCCATTACAAGGCCAGAGAGGGGCAGTAGCTCCCCTGGGGTCACACAGCAGGCACTGGGGCGGGGGAGGTCCCAGGCTTCCAGCCCAGGTTTCCTCGGTGTGCCAGGTGGCTGGCCTCCCTCCTTCCTGGCCCAGCGCTGCCCCAGCCTGTGGGGAGCAGTGTAGCCCAGTGGAGAGGGGGCAGGTTCACCCTGTCACTGTCTGCTGGGTGGCCCCGGGGAGGGTGCTGCCTCCCTCCGGCCTGGGTTTCCCCATCTGTGGAGGGAGAGTGGCTGCTGCTCTGGGCTGGAGCAGGGGGAGGGGCCGGGCTGCCAGGGTCAGCACAGGCCTCTTACCTTCCAGGTGGGCACATGATTGTGCGTGTCCGTGCGCTTCCCGCGTATGCTGAGAGGTGCCAGAGGAGCGTGTCATTCGGGGTGGGCGAGGGTATGACGGTGTGCCCACCTTCAGGAAAACGCACGCAGCGAGCATGTCCGGGATGCATGTCCACGTGTCCCCAGGTGTCCAGGGGGGCCAGCTGCCCCCACGTGTACGGGTGTGTCCCAAAGGGCCCCAGCATGGCCCGCTCCCGCTGTCCGCGTCCCCAGGGAGCGGCGCCTCGTTCCCGCAGTCAAGGGCTTTCATCCCTGCAATAGCCCTACTTCATTCCCTTTTTAAACTGTATAATTTCTGCCTGATTGTAATGGCATATTTTAAAATTACCAGAAATCAAAGCCAGGAAGTGGATACCAGATCTTTCATTGCATCGCTGCATTAAGGCTGGCGACTGGGCGCGTGGCGCGTGAGAACCACCGACCCTCCCCCATCCACCCCCACTTTCTCTCTCTTTTTTTTTTTTTTCTGAGACAGTAATAGGAGAAAATTGGTTTTGAAACTGAATAAAAGTCCCTTTCAGAGTAAATCATTTCTTTCAGGCTACCTTTGCTGAAAGTAAAATAGAGCATAATGAAAGGTGGGTACGTGATTGTCTTTCATTTACCGGGAGTCCAGGACAGACAGGAGGCTGCACCCGTCTCGGGGAAATACAAGATTGGAATAATTGCGCCGTAACAAGGAGCTTGTTGTGAAATTAGTATCTTAAGAAAGTAGTGAAAAAGGGCTTTTCCTCATGAATACTTCATTATTAGAAGAAAGCGGCAGAATTTAGGGCTCCAGACACCTGTTTAGTATTAAATAACTTCTCTTTCTTCCCCTTCAACACACCCTCCCCTCCGCTTTCTTCTTTTTTCAACCCAGCCCAGCTTGGTGGCTCAGGCCTTGGCAGTGGTGGTGGTGTGGGAGCAGGACAGGGTGGGCATGGGGCGCCCAGGCTGGGTGGACATCAGTAGTGTCCAGGGTTGAGCCCGCCTTCTCCTTACCCTGACCCTGGCAGGAGACCTCCCACCCTCTCCCCATCCATCCAGGGCAGGCTGTGTCACCCTGCCCCTCGGGGGCTCTGGGTTCTCGGAAAAGTGGGTTCTGTGAAGATAAAGATGCTCGTTTCTGTGTGAATCTGGGTGAATGAGCACAGGTGGACCTGTGTGGAGCCACATCTGAGCTGCTGCCCATGGGGGACCTCGCCCCAGCCTGGCAGAGCTGCCCTGGGTGGCCCTGCCCTTTCCGTTCGGAGTAGGGCACTCGGTCAGGGGGCCCTGATGGCCCTCGGGGCCTGGGCTCAGGGCTCAGCACAGGTCACCTCTGGTTCTCCCGGGGACACCATCCCGGGCATCTCCCCTCCAGGGGCGCTGTGAGAAGTCTCCAGGCCGGGGATGAGGGCAGACCATCACCTGAATAAGTGGGGACACCCATTCGCCCACTGGCCATTCCCGGGCACCCTTCCATGTTGGTTCCCAAAATGACCAGATGGGGTCTTTGCCCTTGATGAGCTCAAGGCTGAAGGTTGGGGGCGGGGAGGTTGGTACGGATTTGCTGGCAGGCGGTTACAAGAGAGCTGGAGGCCACCACTCTTGGAAGGATGGCCTGCTGGGGGAACACGAAGGGGGAGAGGGTCTGAGCAGGCCTGGGGGCGTCGGGAAGCCCCCTGGAGGAGGTGGCCCACACAGTGAGCAGGGCTGGGCGGGGAGTGGGGAGGTGGGCACAGAGCAGCCCCGGTGACCAGCGCCTCCTCTCCCTCCTCACAGGGCCCCTGCCGCAGAGCGCGTCCCCCCCGCCGCGGGCCCCCAGCTCAGCCATGCTGGCCTGCCTGCAGAGGACCCAGAACGCCCCCGGCCAACACCTGGCCTGCCCGACAAAGAGCCTGGAGCTGCGCAAGTGTGAGTGACACGCCCTCCTTATGGCCCTAGCCCCACCCCTTCCTCTGCCCACCCCGCAGTCCACGGGGCTGCCTCTCTCCTGGACACACCAAGCTTTCCCCACCTCGGGCCCTCGCAGGGCAGCTCCCAGGCGGGGAAAGCCGTCCACGCTCCGGCACATCTGCCCGCCACCACCCTGCTTTGGACCGTCCGTGTTCTCCCAGGCCTTTGCCCAGGCTGTGCTGCCTCCCTGGGGCCCCTCCCCACTCCCTTGGTCTGGCTGACTCCCACTGGGTGTGACCTCCTCCCCAGGAGCCTTCTCTGACCACTACCAGCACCATGGCCCCGACCCCAGCACTTCTTCTGCGACCTGACTGTGTGTCCTGTCTCCCTCTGCATCAGCAGAGAGGATGACGGGGAAGCAAACACAGCCAGCCCTCGAACAATGTAGGTTTGAACTGTGCAGGTCCACTTACAGGTGGATCTCTTTCAGTAGTAAATAGTACAGTACTACAGGGTCCGTGGTTGGTTGAATCCGCAGATATGGAGGAATCGAGGATATGCGGGGGCCAACTGTAAGTTATGCCTGAATTAACCACCACGTTGTTCAAAAGTTCACTGTAGTCCTGAATGGGATCCCAGCTTGCGGCCTGAATTGCTGGGTGATCTTGGGCATGTCTTTTCCCTCTCTGGGCCATTAGGGAGCTGGACTTGGTAACCTCCAAGGGTCTGTCCTCCTTTACCATCCAGGAC
The DNA here is from genome assembly GCF_949774975.1 of Lagenorhynchus albirostris. Lineage (NCBI taxonomy): Eukaryota > Metazoa > Chordata > Mammalia > Artiodactyla > Delphinidae > Lagenorhynchus > Lagenorhynchus albirostris. The sequence continues at coordinate 71,244,999 of NC_083108.1, forward strand.
AGGGCTCCCAAACCCTCTGATCTGATTATTTTTAACCACCATAGGTTGTTTGTTTGTTTTTTTTCCCCAAGTATTTAGACACATTTAAAAACGGAGAGGTTTGTATAAAAATCTGGATGTAGTGTGTCTCGAACACAAATCAGAGGATCTGGTAACATAAGCCTGTGTTCCTGTCCTGTAGCTATTGGTTAGAATGTAACTATTGCCTCTTTAAAGGGGACACCCATCTCCAGTTCACCACAGTCCCCACCCTTTCCTATTGCCTCTGTCCTATAGTGCAGGAGTGGTTGCCATTTACAGTGTTTACGTTGTTGCTTTTTGCTTTTTTAATATGTATTTTATCTTCAGACATGGTAATATACTCACGTGGTCCAGTATTCAAAAGGAATAAAGGGGTGTAGAGATAAAACTCCTCCTCTCCCCGCTGTTGTGTGTCCTCTCAGAAGACGTTTTATGCACATCCGAGCAAATGTGTGTATATACATATTTTATCCACTGTCCTACCCCTCACTTTTTCACTTAGCAGTATATCCTATATGTCAGCCTCTAAAGAGCTTCCTCATTCTTTTGCCATATAGTTTTTCATAGCACGGATGATCCATAATTTATTTGACCAGTCCCCTAAGAAGAACATACCCAACCTGTTGCCATTACAAGCAATGCAGCAACAAACTCTGTCACTGGGTATGTCACAAAGGTGTGAATAAAACTACAGCATAAATTTCTACAAGAAGAAATACTGGGTCGAAGGTATGTGCTTTTGTAATTTTGATGGATGTGGTTTGACTGACTTATCTCTTCATCTTCTTGATCTATTTTTCTCATTGGGTTTTGTCCTTATTAATTTATAGGAGCTCTTTGTATATGATGGAATTAGACTTCTGTCTGCCATATGAATTGCAGATGTTTCCCCCAAATTGTCATTTGTCTTTGATTCTGCCATGGACGAGTTTTTTGAAGTATGGCCTTTGGATTTTGTGTCATACTTAGAATGTCCTTTCTCATGCTGAGATTATTTTTAAAAATAAAAAAAAAGGTGTCCCCAGGGATTCTTCTAGTTCTTCTCTGGTTTAATTTTTAAAATATACGATCTTTGATTATTTGATAATTTATCTGGTGCAAAGTGTGGGGTATGGATGCAAGTGTATTCAAATATCAGTGCAATACTGTTTTCATTGTTGTAGCATTATAACACATTTAAACATTTTTAATGGCTTTATTGAGATATTATTCACGTACCATACAATCCACCCATTTGAAGTGTACCGTTCAGTGGTTTTAGTGTATTTACAGAACTTTGCATCCATCACCACAGTTCATTTTAGAGCATTTTAATCACCTCAGAAGAAATCCCTTACCCACTCCCTCATCCCCCTGGCTCCTCCCTTCTCTATAGATTCCCCTGTTTCGGACTTTGCTAGGAAGGGACTCATACAGTATGTGGCCTTTTGTGACTGGCTTCTTTCTCTCTGCATAGTGTTCCAAGGTTCATCCATGCTGTAAGCATGTGTATAAAACATTTTAATATTTGCTGGTGCTTCTTATTCACCATCCTCTTATGCAGAAATTCCTTGGCTGTTCCATTAGTTTTCTGTCTGGACTGTAGAATCAACTTATCTAGGTAAGAACAAAATCCTGTTTGGGTTTTTACTGGGATTGCATGCAATTTATAAATTAGGAAGAAATGACATTTTTATGATGTCTTTCCCTCCAATAACATGATCTATACCTTTCTGTTTGTTCAGACTTTCTTTTATGTCCCTCAGGAATGTTTTAGTATTTTCTTCATTTAGATCTTACACATTTTTAAAGTTTCCTTCCTCTGGAAAGTTAATTTTTTTTGTTGTTGATAAATTTATTTATTTTTATTTTTGGCTGCCTTGGGTCTTCGTTGCTGCACGTGGGCTCTCTCTAGTTGCGGCGAGCAGGGGCTACTCTTCATTACGGTACGCGGGCTTCCCATTGCGATGGCTTCTCCCATTGTGGAGCACGGGCTCTAGGCGCACGAGCTTCAGTAGTTGTGGCACACGGGCTCAGCAGTTGTGGCTCACGGGCTCTAGAGTGCAGGCTCAGTAGTTGTGGCGCACGGGCTTAGTTGCTCCGCGGCATGTGGGATCTTCCTGGACCAGGGCTCGAACCTGTGTCCCCTACATTGGCAGGCAGATTCTTAACCACTGCACCACGAGGGAAGCCCCTTGCAAGTTTTTTTTTTTTTTTTTTTTTTTTTTGCGGTACGCGGGCCTCTCACTGTTGTGGCCTCTCCCATTGCGGAGCACAGGCTCCGGATGCGCAGGCTCAGCGGCCATGGCTCACGGGCCCAGCCGCTCCGCGGCATGTGGGATCCTCCCGGACCGGGGCACAAACCCGTGTCCCCTGCATTGGCAAGCGGACTCTCAACCACTGCGCCACCAGGGAAGCCCCCCTTGCAAGTTTTATACCTTGATTTCTTTGTCTTATTTATTAGTGTTGTCTACTATCCCTGGCACAGTGAAAAATAATAGTGGTGACAGTAGACATTCTTGCTTTGTCTTTGCCCTTGAGAAGCTTCTAGGATTTCCTCATTACACAGAATGCTGGTTTAGGGGCAGATATTTTATCAGGTTAAGTAAGTGTCCATCTATTCCTATTTTATTGAGAACTTTAAAAATCAAGAATGGAGTCTGAACTTTACCAAATGACTTTTCAATGTCTGTGAAACTGATCATATGGGTTTTTTCTTTGTTCTGTTAATATGAATAATGATACAGATTTCTTTATATTGAACCATCCTTGCATTCCTGGTTGGTTCCCACGTGGTCACGATAAATATTACATTATAACATACCATAGAATTGGATTTTATATTTTGTTTAGGAGTTTTGCCTCAATTTCATCAGTGAGAATAGTCTTTAGTTTTCTTTTTTTGGAACAGTTTTTGTTGGGTTTTGCTATCAGTGTTACATTTGCTTCATAAAGACGATGGAAGCTTTCCTTCTTCCTCTGTGCTTTATAACAGCTTAAGTAGAAATGGATTATCTGTTCTTTAAAGATTGTTTGATCCTTCATGAAGCAGTCTGGGTTAGTGTATTTATTTGGGAGATGGAGGGCTGGGTAACTCTGAGATAATGTTCTCTATTTCTTCTGTAATGATCGATCTAATTGTTCTTGAATGAGTTTGATAAATGATGTTTCTCTAGAAAAGTACCCATTTTGAATTTATTTGCATGAGGTTGCACAAAATAAATTCTTTTAAGTGATTACTTCACCCTTCTTTCTTATATTGTATATTTTGTGTGTGCTCCCCTCCGCATTTTCTTGATTAGGTTAGTTAGCTAATGAGGTTATCTACCCCCCTTTCCCAAAGAACCATCTTTAGGATCCATTTATTAGTAATTACCCTTTTCTGGTTCCTAATGCATTAATTTATGCATTTATCTTTATTAAAATCTTCTTCCTGCTTTCCTTTTTAAAAAATGTCTTGAGAGGCTTAAGTCTTTATACTGCTAAACAAGAAAAAAAGGAAAATAAAGGCTGTGAATTCTCTCAGCACTGCTTTAGCTGTATCCTGTAGGTTCTAGCATGTATTTTTATTATCAGTATTTTCTAGATAACTTTACAACTTTGGCTTTGATTTCTTCTTCTTTGGCTTCAGGCTCATTTGAGTTCCATCTGTCCACCCAGGTAGTAGGTGCCTTTGTATTTTGTTATTTCCCGTTCTGTTGCATTATAATCAGAGAATGATTTATACTTTTTTGGACTTTAGTGAAGTTTTCTTTGTGATATAATCTCCGGTGATTTTTGTGACTTTTTATGGGAATTTGAAAAGATGTGGCTTTGTTTCCGGGATTCAGAGTTTGGTGTTAACCAGTTATATCTACCCTGTTAATTACATTAGTTAGGTCTTGTGTATCCAAGATGCAATGGAATTTAATGCACAGGTATTAGTACCTTAAATCTCCATAGTGAACTGCATCCTTCTTGGCTGTATTTAATACTTTTTGGCCTGGATTCAATCTTATCTATTAAGATGGTAACTGCCTATTAAGATGCTTTTCTAATTCACATTTTTCTTGAAACCTTTGCCAGTCCTTTTATTTCAACCTTTCTGAATTACTTTGTTTAGATGTGACTCATATAATATAGAGTTGAATTAAGCTTTGTGATCCAATCTGAATGCCTTTTAAAAAATTTTTAATAGCGTTTAGGCCATTTACATTTATTGATATAACAGATGTCTGGTATTAGTTCAGTCATGCTGTGCTTTGTTTTAATTGCTTTGAAAAGTCTTTCCCTGTGTGATCTAAGTTCTCTGCTTTGTGTACCTACTACTCATAGGGAAGGCTGGTGTTCTTGTTCTAGTGGTGTAGCATTAAATAATCCCCTAATTTTTTTATCTCTTTGTAACAGCATCTATTCCATCTACCCTAAAATGAACAAAATGATGAAATTAGTGTATTTCCTTTTTCTCCCTACAGCACTTTCTCGGCATTCACTTCACCCTTTTAAACCTCTATTAACTGACATCAGCTTTAAATATCTTTTGATCCCAGCTATTAAAAATGAGGACACCTGTGTACTTATACTACTGTTCCCCTCTTTCCCCATGCCCTCTCTTCTTAGTGATACCATTACTTTACTCCTAGGGCTTGTGATGTTAACATCTGGTTACATCACCACACTCCCACAGTTCTATCCATCTCAGTCTCCTAGATAAACAGGGTCCATGCTCATCACCAGTTCTTTTGCCTTATTTTTCCACCATCTGAAGTTGCCCTTTAATCTATGGCTTAAGGCCTCCTGTGAACAACACTCCTGGAATTCCCGCACATTCAGAATGGTCTGTCGACTTTCTACTTGAATGAGCAAAAAAATAATTCCTGGGTCACTTTGTTTCCTTGAGGATTTTTGTAGACCTTGTTCTGTTCTTTTCTTATGTTGAATGTTGCCACGGAGAAGTTGAAGCCTGAGCCCTCCTCCTTTATATTTCATTTTGATCTTTCCACATCTTTCATGCCATTGCTTTACTAGCCTGTGTCTTGAGATTGACCCTTCAGAGTCTGTTTCTCCTGGAACAGTCTGTGCCTTTCGACAGGCAGTTCCAAGGCTTGTATTATTTCACTTTCCTTCTTTTGGGGACTCTAGTTAAGCACAGATTGGCTGTCTTTTGCCCATCTTCCCTATGTACCCTCTTCTAATTACGCCTCTCTGACTCCCTATTTCCCTTTCATTTTGATCACTTTTCATCCTGTTTTCTATGACTTTTTTTCTCCCTGTGCTCATTCCATTTCTCCTTTTATAGTAAGTTTTTTCCTCCTACTCTTTGCATTTCTGCGTTATGGAAACAGTTGCTTTTACTACATTGTTTCCTTCACAATGAAATATTTGGCCATAATCTTCATCTCGTCTGTGGCCACATTTTTCTGATGGGAAGTGTTTATTTGCCAACCATTACTTATAATTGCCTTTCCTTCCCTTTTCTTATATATTTCGATTAGGTCCTGTGCTGGTTCAATTTTGATTACTTGCCTCTGGAGGGTATTTCCAGAAAGACAAGGGGGACCTAAGATGTTATATCAACATCCTCAGAACTGAAGGTCCTCTGAGGGTGTTCTTTCAGAGATAGGGGTTTACAGAATACATGTCTGCCTCATCAAAAATAGAACAATGACAGATAATCTGGAAGGGCCTTCGGTTCCAAGGAAAAATGTTTTTCATGCACAGCCCCCTTCCCTCCTTTACATGGCCTCCAGGGAGAACACGTTCTCTTTTATAAAATTAGATACTTCACTGAATAGATTGTCCGTGGCACATAATTCAGAAGGCATGAGAATTTACAGTGAAAAATAACTCTCCTTCCCAGAGGAAACCAGCATTAGCAGTTTCTTAAATACCCTCCTGAAAAATGCATGCACGTAGGAGGGGCAGTGAATACCTTTCATGTAAACATTTGCACCCCGACATACTTCTCAGATCCTTGCCTTTTTTCTTACCGATGTGTCTTGGAGATTATTCCTCACCTGACAGAGTACCCTCGTATTCCACTGTACAGATGAATATAACATTTTAACCATCTCCCTGTTGATGGACATTTAGGTTGTTTCTAGTCTCCTGCTATTCTGAATGGTGCTGTAATGAACATCAACTTCGTACACGTACGTATATCTGTGCAAAAAATTCTTCCAGGATGGGCTTGCTGGCTTAAAGGATCTGTGCATTTTAACCTCTGATTGCCACTGTCCAGGTGCCAGTGTTTCCTGCCTTGCCCTCTGCTGCCAACTGGCTGGAGATAAGGGCTGGGCACAATGACCTGGGCCAGTCCTTCCTTCCTGCCTCAAGGCCGGAACTAGAGAATGTGGAGGGCCACCAAGGATGTCCTGCTTCCCCTGCCCACTCAGACCCTTTGACATCTTTGCACTTATTGGAAAAGACACTGACTCTGCCTGTAACTGAAGAGCACAGGAGAGAGGGCGGCAAGAAGGGAGATAAGCAAATTGAATTGGGTGCCCTGCTGCCTGGTCAAGGCCTGGAAAGACTCCCGGGCATTCAGGCCTAGGCTGACCCTCTTGTCCCTGTGGCCCCCAGGCAGAACCGAGACAGGAAGGGCTGGCCCTGAGCTTTGTGACCAGACCTGGGGCTATGCTGTTTCTCACTAAGGGAGAAAGGTCTCGACTGGGCCACATGTAGCGTGACCTTGGATGAGTCAGTTGGCCTCCTGGGGCCTGCATTCTCCCTTCTGTAAAGCAAGGGGTCAGATCAGATGGACTTAAGAAGCCATCCAGCTCTGACCATCTGTGATAATAATGTCAAAAAACCGGTGGGGAGAAGACGTGGCCTGGTCTGAGCCCCCCCTCCCTCTTCTTCCTGTGAAATGGGATCAGAGCTGCCTGACTACACTGGGCTGCACGAGGACTGACCTCCACAAGCGCCCAGAACATAGTCAGTGAACCAGAAATGGCTGTTTACCTCTCTAGGACCTGAGGTCAGGCAGGTGGCCGAGCCGGGGGCACGGGCAGCCACGTGTCCAGGAGCCCAGGTGGCTGGCTGTTGTAGCCTGTTCCAGCTAACCGGAGAAAGTGACCTGGAGAAAAAGAAAGGGAAAAAGATGGCGGGAGGCAAAGTCCATCCCCCTTCCCTACCTCAGGCCTAAGATCTTGGGCTACTCCCAGCTGGGTAGAGTCCCTGGGTCCCAAACAGGACCCACCCATCCCTGGGACAGAAGCCTGTTCTCAGCTGCTCAGGACCATGCCCCTAATAAATATTTGACTTTCTCATCATGGTTTTGATACACAAACTTTGAGTCACACGCCGCTAAAAGTATGGGCCAGGCAGAGAGGCACCATGGGGGCTTGGCTGGTGCAGGGGTAGACTCAGGGACCTGTCATCCAGGGAGGGAGGGGACGTGGCAGCTACCCTAGGAGACTGGTGTGAGCGTCCAGCCTCGCTCTGCCGGACCCTGGGTGAGGGACGCAGCCTCTCTGTGCCTCAGGCTGGTCCTCTGAAGATGAGGATTGAGTGACTGTCCTGCTCTCTTCCCCAGGAGCCCCCAGGACACAGGCTTTGAGACCAGATGGCCTGGGGGTCAAATCCTGGCTGTGCCCTGAATGGGATGTATGTGTGGTCTTGGGCAAATGACGAACTGGCCCTCTCTAGGCCTTAGTTTCCTCCGCTGTGATGTGGGAATAAGAAGAAAAGGAGAGAATCCCCAGGGCCTGGCAGCAGACTCAAACCCTTTACCTGCCCCCATCTCCCCCAGAGGGCAGGACCCCTTTCCCCACACCCATACCCACAAAGGGATAAGAGGTTCCCCAGCCCATCCCTCGCATCTTCACAGATGAAGCTTCTCCCCAACGCCCACCCCTCCTCACCTGACTCCTGCGCAACGCCCCCAACCCCAAAGGCTGGCGCCATTGCCCCTGTGGGCCGTAGCCCCACAAGCATTCCTGCAGGTGCAGCTGCTTCCACTAACACTAATAAAATAAGGAAGAAACAAAGCAATTTAAAATTCCAATAAAATTAAAAACCCACTGCTGGCCGCACCGCAGATTCAATTACAGAGCTGTTGCTGAGCACAGCCCCGGGGATGGAGGGATGGTCCAGGGCCACCCCCGCCTCGGAACCGAGCCCAGGAGAGGAGAGACGCTCAGAGGTGACAGCCAGGACAGGCCCGGATGGAGTTAGCCTCCTTTTACGATTGAATGAATAAAAATAAGCTCTTAGCAAACTAGGACGACAGGCAACTTCCTTCTTCTATTACGGAGGATACAACCACAGTCCACCACAATCCAACCCAAGGGTTGATAAAATCAGAGGAGGACAGAGACCCAAATCACTGCCTTCCCACACTGTACAGAGGTCCTGGCCATCTCAGTAAGACAGGGGATAATAAATAACAAGTTTTAAGGATTAGAAAGAAGTCAGACTGTCTGCATAGAAACCTCAAGAGAACAAGAATTCAGCAAGATTTGCAGACAGAACATCAACACACAATACATGAAGTAGATAACCAACAAGGAGCTACTGTACAGCACAGGGAACTATACTCAATATCTTGTAATAACCTATGATAGAAAAGAATCTAAAAGAGAATATATATGTATATATGTACACACACGCATAACTGAATCACTTTGCTGTACACCTGAAACTAACCCAACATTGTAAATCAACTACATTTCAACAAAGTTTTTAAAAAATAAAAGTGGAATAATAGAAAAAAATTTAAAAAAAAAGAATATCAACATACAAGTGCAGTTTCCTTCCTCTACAGCAGAAGTGGGCAAACTTCTGTAAAGAGCCGATATTCGGCCTCGCAGGCCACACAGTGTCTATTGTAACTACTCAGCTCTGCGGCATCATGGTGCGAAAACTGCCACAGACGCACAGAAATGAGTGTGCATGGCTGGGTTCCAATAAAATTTTATTTACAAAAGCAGGTTGCACACCACATTTGGCCTGCAGATGGTAGTCTGCCAGCTCTGTATCTATAACAAAGAGTTGGAAAATGTGTATTACAAAAAGATACTATTTCACTTGGGGGTGGGGACAGTTTTACATGTATGGTAACAGGGACTATACAACTCACCCATTAAAAGTATACTAGTGAATTCTTTTTAGCATAAATTCACAGTTGTCTAACCATCACCAATTATGAACTTCCAGACCATGTTCTCCTCACCCCCAAAAGAAACCCCATAGCCAATAGCAGTCACTGCCCAGCTACCCCTCAGCCCCCTCACAGCCCTAGGCAACCACTAAACTACTTTGTCTCTCTAGATTTACCGACTTTGGATATTTCATATAAATGAAATCATGTCATACGTGGGCTTTTATGTATGGCTTTTTTAACTTAATGTTTTCAAGGTTCGTGTTGTAGCATGCATCAGTACTTCATCCTTATTAGTGCCGAATAATATCCCATTGTATGGACATGCCACGTTTTGTTTACCTACGTATCAACTGATGGACATTTGGGTCATCTCCACATTTTTGGCAATTATGAATAATGCTATGAACATTTGTATATAATTTTCAGTGTGGGCGTATGTTTGCATTTCTCTTGCATATGCACCTAGGAGTGGAATTGCTGGGTCACATGGTAATTGTTTGCTTACGTTTTTGAGGACCTGCCAAATTGGTTTCCAAAGCAGCTGCGCCATTTGACATTCCCACCAGCAGTGTATGAGGGTTCCAGTGTCTCCACATCTTACCAAAACTTGTCATCTTTTTGATTCCAGCCATCCTAGTGCAGATGAAGTGGTACCACTGTAGTTTTGATTTGCATTTCCCTAATGGCTAAGGATGTTGAGCATTTTTTTATGTGCACATAGGCCTTTGTATATCTTCTTTGAAGAAATGTCTATTCTGCTCTTTTGCCCATTTTTAAATTGGGCTGTCTTTTTACTAAGTTGTAAATGTTCTTTATATATTCTAGATACAAGTTCCTTATCAGATTCATGATTCACAAATATTTTCTCCCATTCTAGGGTTGCCTTTATCACTTTCTTCATGGTGTCCTTTGAAGTACAAAAGGTTTTAACTTTGATGAAGTAAAAATTTCTTTTTCCAAAAAAAAAAAAATTTTTTTTCACTTGTGCTTTCGGTGTTGTATCTAAAAAGGCTTTGCTAACCCTACATTAAGGAAGAAAATTTACTCCTGTTTTTGCCTAAGAGTTTTCTAATTTTAGCTCTTACTTTTAGGTCTGTGATCCATTTTGAGTTAACTTTTGTGTATGGTGTGAAGAAAGGTCCAGCTTCATTCTTTCGCGTGTGGCTTATTCCAGCACCATTTGTTGAAGAAACCAATCTTTCCCTATTGAATTGTTTGGCTCCCTCGGCAAAAATCAGTTTACCATAAACGTGAGGGCTTATTTCTGGATTCTCAATTCTTTGGATCTACATGTTTTTCCTTATCCCAGTGCCACACTGTCATGATTACTGTAGCTTTGTAGTAAGTCAGGAAATCAGAAATTGTGAATCCTCCAACTTTGTTGTTTTTCGAGATTGTATTGGGTCTTCTGGGTCCCGTGAATTTTAGGATCAGCTTGTGAATTTCTGCAAAGAAGCCATCTGGGATTTTGATAGGGACTGTGTTGGATCTGTACAGCAGTGTAGGGAATATTATCATCTTGATATTAAGTCTTCTAATCCATGAATGTCTGATGTCTTTCCATTTATTTAAATCTTCTTTAATTTCTTTGAAAAAAATTTTTTTCAGATTGTAACTTTTGCTCTTTTGTTAAATTTACTTCTAAGTTTTACTTTTTGATGCTCTTGTATATGCAATCATTTTCTTAATTTTGTTTTGGACCGTTCATTGTGCATGTATAGAAATACAGTTGATTTCTTACACTGATCCTGCAAACTTGCTGAACTTGTTTATTCTAATAGTTTTTTTACTGAATTTCATAGGATTTTCTTTTTTTTTTGTAAGCTAATTTATTTATTTACTTTTGGCTGCATTGGGTCTTCATTGCGGTGCACGGGCTTCTCGTTGCAGTGACTTCTCTTGCTGAGGAGCACAGACTGTAGGCACGCGGGCTTCAGTAGTTGTGCCACATGGGCTCAGTAGTTGGCACGTGGGCTCCGTAGTTGTGGCTTGCAGGCTCTAGTGCGCAGGCTCAGTAGTTGTGGCACACAGGCTTAGTTGCTCCGCAGCATGTGGGATCTTCCTGGACCAGGGCTTGAACCCGTTTCCCCTGCATTGGCAGGCGGATTCTTAACCACTGAGCCATCAGGGAAGCCCTCATATGATTTTCTATGTGCAAGATTATGTCATCTATGAAAAGAGACAGTTTTATTTCTTGCTTTTTAATGTGAATGACTTTTTCTTGTCTAATCACCCTGGCTAGAATCTCTAGTACAATGTTGAATAGAAGTGGCAATCTTATTCCTAATTTTTGAGGGAAAGCATTTGGTCTTTTACCATTAAATGTGACATAATCTGTGGATTTTTCCTAAATACTCTTTCTCAAGTTGAGGAAGGTCCCTTCTATCCTAGTTTGTTGAATGTTTTATCATGAAGGTACCTTAGGTTACATCAGATGCTTTTTTGCATCCACTGAGATGACCATGTGGTAGTTGTCCTTTATTCTATCTATATGGTGTATTTCATTGAGTTTTGGATGTTAAGTCAACTTTATATTCCTGGGATAAGTCCCACTTGGTCATGGTGTATAATGCTTTTTATATATTACTGGATTAAGTTTGCTAGTATTTTGTTGATTTTTGCATGTACAGTCATGGTATCCATGGGAGATTGGCTCCAAGACTCCCCCCTGCCCCCCGGCGATGGATACAAAAATCCACAGATATTCAAATCTCTTATATTGATACATAAAATGGCATAGTATTTGTGTATAATCTATGCATATCGTTTTTTCTTATTTTGGCCACACCGCGTAGCCTGTGGGATCTTAGCTCCCCGACCAGGGACTGAACCCCGGCCCTCAGCAGTGAAAGCGTGGGGTTCTAACCACTGGACCACCAGGGAATTCCCCTGAATATACTTTAGATCATCTCTAGATTACTTACCTAGTACAATGTAAATACTATGTAAATACTTGTAAATATAATGTAAATGATATGTAGATAGTTGTAAATATGATGTAAATGCTGTGAAAATAGTTGCTGGTGCACAGCAAATTCAAGTTTTGCTTTTTGGAATTTTTGGTCCTCGGTTGAATCCATGGATGCAGAACCTGTGGATACGGAGGACCAAGTACATATTCATAAGTGATATTAGTCTATAGTTATTTTGTGGTGTCTTTGTCTGGTTTTGACATTAGGGTAATACTGGTCTCACAGAATTAGTTTGCAAGTGTTCCCTCCTAGTCTCTTTTTTAGAAGAGTTTGTGGAATAATTGGCATTAATTCTTCTTTAAATGTTCTATAGAATTCAACAGTGAAGGCTTCTAGGCCTGGGCTTTTCTTTGTGGGTAAATGTTTTGATCACTAATTTAATATCTTTATTTGTTATAGGTCTATTCAGATTTTCTATTTCTTCTTAAGTCAGTTTTGGTAGTTTGTGTCTATGTAGGAATTGTCCATTTTATCTAAGTTATGATACTATTACAATTTATTAAGGGACCTAAAATAAATTGATAAAAGAGGTAAATGACCTCTATGGAGAAAAATTTAAGTTTATATAATGACAGTTTTTAAAGACCAGAACAAACTTAGACATATGTCCTGTGCATGGACAGAGATTCAATATGGAAAAAAATCAATCCAATCCCTACATCCTGGCCATCCTGTGTATAACTTGAAAACCTGGTGTGGAAGTTGATAAGGGAAGAACAAAGGGCCAAGAATGGCCAAGGTGCTTTTGACGAAAAAGTATAAGGACCAGGGACTTCTCTGGTGGTCCAGTGGCTAAGAATCTGCCTTCCAATGCAGGGGACGATCCCTGGTCGGGCAACTAAGATCCCACGTGCCGCCGGACGGCTAAGCCCACACACCACAACCACTGAGCCCACGTGCTGCAACGAAAGATCCCATGTGCCGCAACTAAGACCCAACTCAGCCAAATAAATAATAATTTAAAAAAAAAAAAGAAGTATAAGGGCCAGTACTGCCATGGCTTAAGGCTGAAACCATGGGACTAACAAAGGGAAAGAGGGGACCAGGGGATGGAGCAGAGCATCTAGAAATAGATCCACACACTACCAGCTCCATCTAGGATGAATTGGGTCTTGCAGATCACTGGGGATGAATATGCAGTGCTGGGACAACTGGTTATACATATGGAGTAAATGACATTGGAGCCTTACCCAACACCATACATCAACAGGAATTCTAGGAAAAAGTCAAGATGAGCCCCCAAACTGAGAGAGGATGTCTTCAGCACTTAAAACAGACCAGTATCCTAAATAGAGAGCCACGATGTGGTGGCACAAAGACAGCAACGGGGAGGGGCAGGGAGCCAGTGGTGGGTGGGAGGGGGTGAGACTAAGGACTGGAGACAGAGACTGGAGGGGGGAGGGAAGGGATGGGGGGGTCAGACCAGCATGGATGTGGACGGAGACAGACAGGAGTAGGAAAATGGCCAAAAGGAGGGAGAGATGAGGCAGCAGTTCCAAAGGGCAAAGACAGCTGCCACGAAGACAGAGGGACAGGGACTTCCCTGGTGGTCCGGTGGTTAAGACTCCGAGCTTCCACAGCAGGGGGCGCAGGTTCAATCCCTGGTCGGGGAACTAAGATCCCACATGCATCATGGCCAATGCAGCAGGGTGAGATGGGAACACAGGCAAAGCCCAGGGCGAGGGATGGACATTGCTGGGTCCTGGGAGAGAGTGAGGGGTGGGCTCCCAGAGACGGAGCCCAGTCAGGGAGAAGGCCAGGGAAACCGAGGTGCAGGAAAGTCAGACTGGGGAGGGACTGAAGTACTCCCAGACCTGCCGACGGGGAGGGACACCTTGGCCGCCGCAGGGCTCTAGCTGGGGCTCCAGTGGGGAAGGAGGATGTAGACACGGGTACGTGTGCCTGCGAACACCTGCCGGTCTCTGCATGTACAGGATGTCCCTGAATATCTGGGCACACGTGGCTCACACGTGTGACCCTAGGCATCTGAGCATGTGTGTGAGCTTGGACATGTGTACACACACATGCCTAGAGAATGAGAGGACCCTTTGTGCGGCGCCCAATGACCACCACTACCTTGTACTGCCTGCTGTGGCACAGAAAGAGCTAGAAGGCAGGCAGCCAGCCTTCTCTGAGCACCACTAGGTACCAGGCCTTCTGACACGCGTCCTCGTTTAATCCTCACTCCGTCCCCTTAGGAGAAGTGGCGGCCAGGGAGCTGGGGCCACTCCCCTACCCCCAGCTGGTAGCTGGGGCACCTGGAGTGACACCCGGGCCTGACCTCCAAGGCCCTGGGGCTGCCACCGGGGCAGCGGGCTGGAGGCAGGTCAGGGTGGCTGGCCGCCGCCCTTCCCCTCCCTGCCTCCCTCCCAGCAGAGGCCAGAGAACAGCTGCGTCTGCCCGGCCCAGCGCCTTCCCCTGCCCCCCTCCGGGACAGCCTCATTAGGGAGTCTGCTGGTGCCGCCAGCTGATTAGTGTCACGTTAATTGAGCATTCAGAAGGCTGCCACCTCCAAGGGCAATGTCGGCAGCAAAGGGGAATGCGGATACGGGCTGCTCCTCCCGGGGGGCTGGGGCCAGGCCCCAGGCCCAGGGACCCCTCCTGTCCTGGACACCCCACCCCAGCCCCGTTTCAACACAGATCATGTCCAGTTCCTGAGCCTTAGGGAGGAGGTGATAGGCAAAATCTGTGGCAACATAACAAGGAAAAAAACCTCACCAAACGCCTGCTGTGCTCCGGTGCCTGGCACACCTTTCATTCTCCCACCCCTCCTCTAGGAAAGCTACAGTTATCAATGGCCCCATTTTACAGTCAGAAGGTCTGAGGTCCACCAAGGGAACAACTTCGCCGGGGGCAGGGTGGTGGGGATGTGCAGTGGCTCAGCAGGAAGCCGCACTCAGCCGCACAGGGACTGGCGTCTGGCTGGTAGGTGCCTGGGGGCACCTGGGGCTGCCACCGGGGCAGCACAGAGAAGCCCGGAGCGTGGGAGCAGGAATCCTGGGCTGGGGTCCTGCCCTGGCCACCCCTCCCACCTCCACCTGCCCCCTGATGGGCAGGTACCACGTGCCTGCCCGTACAGAGTATCACGCTGACTTCGGCAACCCCTGATGCGCCCGCCCCTTCAGCCCCTTACAGACGAGAAACTGAGGCTCACGTCCAGCGGCTGCCCCAGGTCACCCCCAGCAAGTGGCTGAGCTGGGCGTCAAAAGGCCATGGCCTGCCTCCAGTCGGAATCCGAGCTGCTCACCTCTCCCCAGTCTCACCCCTCCAGCTTCCGGAAGGCAGGGTGCCACTGAGGCCCACTCTTCTGTCTCCCTGTAGCAACATTAAATCCCACTCAAAGGGCTGCTTTTAATTGGCTTAATGTACTTGTTAATAACTGCGTCTATTTAACACACCTGTAAAAGGCCCATAACATTAACTTAACGACAGCGATGGCTCGCCTGCACCGCCAGCCAGCCAGGCAGTCTTTCGCATTTCCCGACAAGGCTTTCACAGGGGCCATGGCGGGGGGGGGGGGGGGGGGAGGCAGGGGCAGCCCAGTTCATGGGGGGAGATTCGCTAGACCCCGCACCATCATTCACGCAACGCTCCCGGGCACCTGCCACGGTTCCACACATTCTCTTAGGCATCAGGGTGCTGAGAAGGAGCAAGGCCTGCCCTCAGACAATTCCAAATCCAGCCCAGGAGACAAGCCAACAGCTACAGCAGGGGAGTGCTGGGGGGCAGGCAGGGAAGGCTGCCTGGATGGGGGCCGGGGCCATGTCTCAGCTGAGACCAGGGGGTGTAGGCAACACCTCTTCTTCATCCTCTCGGCACATAATTCAGGCACCTACTGCGTGCTGGGCACTGCATGGACAATTCCACCCCTCCCCAGGTTCACCCTTCCAGATCAGGTACTGGAGGGGACCCAGAGATGGGGCAGTTCTCCTCGGGGTGTGGGGCGGGGGAGACAGACGGACACAGACTAGACGAGCAGGGTGTCCAGGCCATCGGCATCAACCTGAGAGAACCGGTCCAGCCATGGTGTCCACGGTGCCCAGTGATTGAGAGCAGGGTCCCGGGGCACAGATGCCCGGGGCTCACATCCTGGCTCACAGATTGTTTCTCTGCCACCAGAGGTCCCAAACTGGCAGCCCACGAGCCACAGCCTGCCCACCAGGTGTGTGGTGTGTCCTGCTGGTGTCTGAACACTGTTTCAAAAGAGAACACCTCTGGGGACTTCCCTGGGGGTCCAGTGGTTAAGACTTTGTGCTTCTAATGCAGAGGGGGCGCCGGTTCAGTCCCTGGTCAGGGAAGTAAGATCCCACATGCCGCGCAGCCAAAAAATATAAAACAAAAAACCAAAAGAGAACACCTCAGGGCAGGGCACGCCTTCCCCGCCCACCTCCGTCCTTGCCCCACCTGGGCTCTGGCTCCTTGGCAACCCATCTGTCTGCCAGCAGTCAGCAGACCACGCAGGGATTTGCGTCTGCAACCCTCACCGATGTCCTGTCCCTTGAATGCCTATCCTTCTCTTCTGGAACCCAGGGCCCACCTCCCAGGGCCTCCACGGGGCTGGCAGAGGGGCGAGGCCCGGGTGTTTGGGGCGATGCCGGACCCAGAGGTGGCACTCAACAGAGGGGGGCGGTCAGCGTGTACAGGAGGCCCGGGGACACCGTGCAGGCATCCAGGGGCCTGTGGGGGGGCGCTGCAGAGGGAGGTCAAGGCCAGGTGGCCTGAATGCCACCCTGAGCAGCTAAGACTTCATGCAAATGGGGGGCTCACGGGAGGGTTTTACAGAGAAAAGCAAGGCAGCTGGGGGCCTGGAGGCAGTGAAGGGGCTTCAGTGAATTCATCACCAACAACCTTGGCACCCACTGAAGGCAGGCACCCTCTCCAGTGCTCACAAAAACTCTCGAACGTCAGCAACAGCAGTATCATCCCCATTTTACACAAGAGAAAACCGAGGCTCAGAGAGGGCAGCAGCCTGCCTAGGGCCACACAGCCAGTGTGTGGCAGAGCTGGGATTTGACCGTGATTCCTTCTCAAAAGGCTGCCGACCACCCTCTGTGCTCTGCCCAGGAGCAGACGCTGCCCTATGACATGGGGAGCCGGGGAGCCTCAGGCTGCTCAAGGCCAAGGGCAGTGGAGGATGCTTTGAAGCAGACATCAAAGGCAGCACCCTGGGAGGAATGGGAGCCTGTGCCTGTCCCCCACCCTAAAGCAATACTCAGGTGTAGCTGGCCACCGGCAATTACAGAAAAGCACAGAGAAGAAAGAAAATATGCCTCCTTCCCAGGCCAGCCCCTGTTGGCATCCAGAGCTTTTTTCCTTCAAGTGTTAGTTCGAGAGGGAAGGAGGAAGACACAGCCCCCTTTGTGACCTCTTCCCGCATCCCTGTACTGTATCCGCTTCCCGGCATCATCAGAGCCTTCCAACACCCTAAGCGTTAGTGCCCAGCGAGGTGTGTTTCTGCCAGGGGCCTCCTGGGTGCTCTGTCTCATAGGGACAGTCAGGCTGCTCCCGGGATGATTTCTTCCTGTTTCCCACCCAGTAGCCTTAGGGGTCCCATTAAAACCCACATCAGGTCATGTCCCTCCTCTGCTCCCAACCCTCCCCTGTGGAGCAAAGCCCAGGTCCTCTCAATGGCCCCAAGGCCCAGCCTGTTTGCTCTGTGCGCCCCCTGCCTCTCCGGTCCATCTCCTGTGACCTTCCCCCACCGGCCCCGCTGTGCCCGGCGCACCCATCCACTCCCCTCAGCCTCTGCTGCCAGGATCACTCTCCCATCAGACGTCCACGCGGCTCACTCCCACACCGCAACCTCCTTCCGCGGTCCTGAAGAGCTGCTTTATCAGAGAAGCCTCTGCGCTGACTGCCGTGTCCGAACGAGGCGCCCTTCCATCCCATCCCTCTCCGTCCCCCACGCCCTGCTGTCCCGATGACTACGGCTGCGTAACAAATCACCCCAAAGCTCAGCGGCCTCACACAGCTCTGTCGTAAGCTCAGGACTATGGACAGGGCACCATGGGGTTGGTGTCTCTGCTCCGTGATGTCGCTGGGAACGGGGCTGGGGTAGGGGGCCTTGCGGGAAGACCCGGGCTGGGGCTGGAATCTTCCGAAGGCCTGCTCCCTCACACATCGGGTGGTGGGTGCCGGCCGTCGGCTGAAACACCCACACATGGCCTCTCCACGTGGCCTGGGCTTCCCAGAACATGATGGTGGGGATGGACATGACTCCAGGGATGGATCTCCTGAGAGACAGATCCACCTGGAGCTCCGGGAGGCAGCCATACGCCCTCAGGACTGAGCCACGACAGTCACCAGTGCCACTTAGTGATAACCATGATAGTCACTCAGCGCCACTGAGCCACGATAGTCACCAGTCACCACGCGTTCTATTCAGTAGAATCGAGTCGCTTAGTTAGTTCATGTTTAAAGGAAAATTAGCCTCCGCTGTTTGTGGGAGGAACGCCAAAGAATTGTGGACATAAACTACGACACCTGCTCTCTCCTTGTTCGCGGGGCCTATCGCTGCCGGACGCATTACACGT
This sequence comes from Lagenorhynchus albirostris, assembly GCF_949774975.1. Classification (NCBI taxonomy): domain Eukaryota; kingdom Metazoa; phylum Chordata; class Mammalia; order Artiodactyla; family Delphinidae; genus Lagenorhynchus; species Lagenorhynchus albirostris. The sequence goes on from NC_083108.1 coordinate 71,263,589, forward strand.
TATTGTCTGTCTCCCCCGACTAGATGTCAACTCGGAGAGGGCGGGGACTTTGGTTTGCTTTGACCGCTGCTCGTCTCCAAGCCCAGGACAGTGCCTGCACATGGGAGGGCTCAGGAGACACCCAGGGGATGTGGGCTTGGGGGGAGGCGTCTCTCCATGGGGCTGTCTCTGGTTTAGTTCCTCCCAGGACCAACTCTCCCAAGTGTCGTGACTGGCGGTGAACAGGGGCTCCCAGACTGCACGGGTCCTTTTAGCCACAGCCTCGTCATTCCTTCAACGCAACATTCCTGAGTTCCTACTCCATGTCCTGTGGGCAGTGGGGACAGCACTGAACAAGCCAGCTCAGGGAGCCCAGTCTGCTGGGGCAGCAGGACAAGCCCAGGGCAGTCAGAATCTGCCGTGGTGCCTGTGGCGATGCACCAGGCGCCGATGGAACCTTCGCTGGGGCGCCCTGGCCAACTCGGGGAACCAGGCAAGGTGGGCCCTGGGGCTCCCCAGGGGGCCCACAGGGCCATGGGTCCCCTCCTTTGCCCATTAACCCCGTGAGCGCTGCCCCCCACCCTTGCCACTGCATAGAAGCCTGCCACAGACAGCTGGCTGGCTGCTTCCTTCACGTGAGGCCTTTTTTGTGTCATGACGTTTGCCAAAATGGGGCTGTGCAATTGCACTGAACACTGGTGGTGGCGCCCACCTCCGGGGGAGGGTCAGGAGCCTTCGCCCAGCGGGACTCGGGGGCCCAGCCTGGCCCGGGTGGCCAGAGGACCCCCCCCGCCCAAGCCAGGGCTACTGTATGCTGGTGGACAAGGCTGGGGTTGAGGCCCCCTGGGTGGCTCAGCAGAAAGCCCTTCAGGAACAAGGGAGACAGTAGAGGCCGCAGATGCAAAGACTCACAGGGGTGCAGCGATCGAGCCAGGTTTGGAACAGGGCGACCCTGGTACACGCCCACCCAGAGACAAGCACGTCCAGGGGAGGCCTGCCGAGGGCCGCCGGCCGGCAGTCTCCGGGAGCCGAGCGCAGCCATGAGAGCTGCCCGGCCGTGTGCCCTCTGATGGGTCACTTCCTGCCTCTCTGAGCCTCCGGGCTGACTCTATAGTCCCTCCTCAGGACTGTCCGCCTCCTAATTCTAAGGAGGAAGAGGGGGAGCCTCCTGAGTCTCCTGGCTTCAGCTGGGGCCTGCCTTGGGGTGCAGGTGAGGGGATGATGACATGGAAGGCAAATCGCAGCTCAGCCCCTCCCCGGCTGTGTTCTCGGGAAGCTTCCGTCTCCTCCTCTGTAAGATGGGGGCCTGGATTAGTTAGCTACTGCTGGGTAGCAAGTTGCTCCCGAACTCAGTGGCTTAGAGCATCAGTGATCACGTACCATCTCTCACGGTTTCCGTGGGTCAGGAGGTCAGGGGCCACCTAGCCAGTGGCTCCGCTCCGTGTCTCTCGTGAGGCTGCAGTCCTCTGGAGGCTTGGCCAGGGCTGGAAGACCTGCCCCCGAGAAGGCGCACGTGGCCCTCTATGGGGGCCTCCCCCTCGGCTGCTCCGGCATCCTCACAGGCGGCCGCTTCCCCAGAGCAGGTGATCCACGAGGGGAGGAGGCCACAGAGCCTTCCGCGACCCTGCCCTGGAAGTCACACTCCTTCACTTCCAGGGTATCTTACAGGTCACACAGGTCAGCCCCATGTGGAGTGGAAGGGCGTGAATACCAGGAGGTGAGAAACACTGGGGTCGGGGACAGATCTTGGAGGCTGCCTGCCAAGTGCCACAACTTGTCTGCTTCCTTATCTGTAAAATGGGACCACCTCCCACCTCTCGGAGCTGTCAGGTGCTCCAAACAAGAGGCATGGAGAAAAGCTGTAGGCAGGGGGCCTCACATATGCTAAGCGCTCACCAAAGGACGGCCTCTGTGTCACGGCACCACGGTCGGCTCCAACAAAGTGGAGGGACCAACCCACCCTGGCCGAGCCCTGGTGACCAGCAGAGGGGCCAGATGGGCCCCTTCTTTCAATGAATGGAAACTAGTAACAGGCATTGCTCTTTTTTCTTCTTCTTCTTCTTAAGGTTTTAAGCACCTAATTTATTCCATCCATTAGATGGATTTTGTAGATTTAATCATTTTCACAGTTGGTGGCTCATTGGCTACTCAAGATAAACTCCAAATGAAAGTATACGGGCGAGGACAAATGAGTTTTCACACCACAATGGCAGAAACTTGCTTGGGAAGAGAGTTTAAGAGGAACAAAAATACATACAGATATAATTTTTTTCCCCCGGCAGCCGCTTTTGCTGACTATAGTAGGTTACCACAGTTAATTTCACCAGTTTTGTTCATCTGTAAAATTGCATAAAAGTGACATTTTTGTGCTCATTATAGCAACTGCTGATTTATGGCTGGTAAATGAAGAGCTGGTCCCTTTTTTGCGGGACTCTCCGAGCGGCGCTAAGTGCCCATGAAATTGCTTGTATAATGTAGTTTAAATCCAATCTCGGAGAAAGATTCCCCCGTTGGCCAAAGTGACATTTCCATTCTCCACACCGAGTTTATTTTAGGCCACTTAGGAGTGGGGGCTGCCCCAGGCAGGGTCAGGATGGGGGGCCTGGGGTCAGCTCCACCCACCTGGCCCAGGTTAGGCCACACGGATGGAGGGGCACTGCCCCAGTCTCCTTGGGGTACTCGGTGCCGCCACCCTCTTCCCTCCCCACTGTCCTGCCCAGGTCAGACCACATCCCTGCGCCTCAGGGCAGAGAAGAACGGTCTTCCTAACGCAGGCCTGCCCTGCCCCTCACCTGCTTAGAACCTTCCACAGCTGCCGATGCCTTGGGCGAGGGCTCCCAGCACAGCAGTGCAGACACCAGGGGCCTGACAGGTCTTTGTCCTGCGCATCGCAGGGCGTTTAGCAGCATCCCTGACCCGTACCCGCTAGCTGCCATAGAACCCTCTCTGCAAGCTATGACAACCGAACTCGTCTGCGGATGTCAACAGTGTGCCCTGGGGACAGAACCATTGAGAACACTGCCCCACAGCGAAGAGGCCCTGCTCTGGCCCGACACCCTCCTGAGCTGCCTGTCGTGGTCTTTCCTCCCCTGCATGCCTGCTCTGGGCTTCTGCTTTTATTCTGGTTTATAGTTCCCACTGGGACAGGCTTCCTCACCTCTGGACCTTTGCCTGTGCAGTTTCTTCTGCTGGAATATGTTTCTCTCCTCCCTCCTCGCTCTTTTTGCCATTGCCTTTAGCAGGGATGCCCTTTCTTCCAGAAAGCTACCTCTGAAGCCCTGGGGGTGAGGCTCCCCCATCACGGCATGCATTTTGCTCAGACTGGCTCTAAGTCCACAAGGGAGTCGGGTGAGGCTTGGGAAGGAGGGGATGTGGTGGGAAGGCCTAAGGAAGGCGGTGGGGTCTGCACTATGTCCTAGCCACAGTGCCAGGCCCAGCCATGCACAAGCCCTACCCCTTCCTCTCCCAGGAAGACCCCTGTGCCAGGCAGGTGGGAGGCAGTGTTAGCAGAGAGACCCACTTAGCACACTAAGAGACCCACTTAGCACACTTAGCACACTTAGAGAGACCCACTTCTGCTAACGCTCCCCCGCACGACTCATGAAAGCCTCACAGCCCTCCTGGGAGGCAGTGTTAGCAGCGGTGTAACCCCATTTTAGATGAGGAAACTGAGGCTCGGAGTGGTGAACACCCCCCACACCCCTGCAGGAGTCACTGTTGGGTCCCAGGGGTGCCCACAGGGCCGAGAGGAGGCCAGTGCACTGTGAGACCTTGTAGGGTCCTCCTCACCCAAGGGCCCAGGCAGGTCACGATCTCCCATCACCTACTGTTTGTCTCACCCCCTGCTCGGCCCCTTGGCACAGACATTCCTTGAGGCCGCCCTGCAGATCTGCCACAGTCCTTATCCCCATTCCATAGGTGGGAAAACTGAGGCTCGGCCCCGCCAACAACTTGCCCAGGGCCACACAGCCCTGCAACCAGACAGGACTCCACCTAGACAGCCAGCTCCAAAGCCCAGGGTCTCTCCATCTGCCTCACGCAGGCCTCCTGCTCCACTCCCCACCCCAGAGGGGGTCCTGGGCGGCACTGAGGAATGTCTTAGGACCAGGGAGGGGCTTTGGATGGGAGAAGGGGGTCTACCCACCGGCAACCCGCCTCCCCCACAGCAGGGCCCAGTTGTGCCCACAGATGGTGGGGACAGTCAGCCTGTCACACAGAGTACACCCTTCAGGGAGTTTCTCGGCGGTCCAGTGGTTAGGACTCCACGCTTTCACTGCCGAGGGCCCAGGTTCAATCCCTGGTCAGGGAACTAAGATGTCACAAGCTGTGCGGCGTGGCCCAAAAAATAAATAAATAAAGTACACCCTTCAGCTGACGTGCTGACAGCTCACAAAAAAGGCAGTGGCCACCACACAGGTCTTGCAGGTGACAGGCAGACCTGGGGAGGGGAGGGGAGGGGCAGCCAGCGGGGGCAAAACCCCTCCTTCCCGGCTGCCTGTTGGTTGAACGAGGGTCGGTGAGCACCAGGATGAAAGCCACCTGCAGCAACTTGCCCCACGCCAGGCCATGTAGCAACTCACTGAGCCATCCATGGGCCATCATCACCCCATTCTACAGATGAGGCGCCGAGAGGACAAGTAAAGGGGCGGAATGAACACCCACCAGAGTGGTGGTGTTGGCGTTGGCCAAAAAGTTCGTTCCGGTTTTCCATAAGATGGCACGGGAAACCTGAACGAACTTTTTGGCCAACCTAATACAATGGACGACGGTACCAGACAGGTGGAGTGGAGGGTTTAGAGCCCCCGTAACTCCCGTGCTGGGGCGGCGGTGTGCGGGGAGCGTAGCCGGCACAGTCTCTTCGGCAAGCTGTTGGGCATTCTTTCCTGAAGCTGGACATTCTCGTCTCTCCTTTGTCCCAGCAGTTCTGCTCCTGGGCCTATTCCCAGCAGGACTCACTGAATACGTGCCCCAGGGGCTGTCACACTATTTGTATCAGCTCCAAACCAGAAATGACCCAAATGCCATCAGCAGTGGGAAGGATGAGTAAACTGTGAGGTAGTCACACTCAAACATCACACGACCATGAGAATGAACAGACCGCCACGCCCACGGCCACCCGGATGAACCTCGAAACATAACCTTAAGTGGCGGAGACCCGACAGTGCAAACGAGCATGCACTGCAGGATCCCAGCTCACCTGTGCCAGGCCCAGGCACCGTGAGTCCGCGCCGTCAGGAGCCAGGAGAGCCGTTCCCTTGGTGTGGGTACTGACTAGGAGGGGGCGCAGGGGCCCTCTGGGGACTGGCACAGGCCTCTCCCTTGACCTAGGTGTCACACGAGTGTGTGCTGTTTGTGAAAGTGCAGCCAGCTTGTGATGTATGCAGTTTCCTTTAACGCACTTTACACTTTGATCCGAAGCTTAACGATTTAGAAAGAAGGAATGAAGGAGCAAGTGACTGGACGGAAAAAGCGAGGGAGGGGTGGCTGGCGAGTCCTTCCGCGGACAGTGGCGGGGTGCGGCCTCCGGGCCTCGCCGGGTCGCAGGGTCGGCTCTCACCTGTGCTTCCTCCCCTCCTGTGTCCCCACAGGCGAGACGGTGGCCAGCTCCATGCATTCCTCCCGCTACCCGAGCCCGGCCGAGCTGGACGCCTACGCCGAGAAGGTGGCCAACAGCCCGCTCTCCATCAAGATCTTCCCCAGCAACATCCGCGTGCCCCAGCACAAGCACCTCAGCCGCACCGTCAACGGCTACGACACCAGTGGCCAGCGCTACAGCCCCTACCCGCCGCATACGGCCGGCTACCAGGGCCTGCTCGCCGTCGTCAAGGCCGCCGTCACCTCCTCCGGCGTGGCTGCGCCCCCCGGGCTCACCAAAAGCGTGCTCAAGAGCGCCGAGGGCAAGCGGACCAAGCTGTCGCCGGCCGCCGTGCAGGTGGGCATCGCGCCCTACCCGGCGCCCAGCACTCTGGGGTCCCTGGCCTACCCCAAGCCGCCCGAGGCTCCCGCCCCGCCACCTGGCCTGCCCGCGGCCGCGGCCACCGCCGCCTCCGTCATCCCCCTGCCCGGCCGCGGCCTGCCCCTGCCGCCTTCCAACCTGCCCTCCATCCACAGCATCCTCTACCAGCTCAACCAGCAGTGCCAGGCCCCAGGCACTGCGCCCGCCGCCTGCCAGGCCGTGGCCGTTCCCCACCCCAGCCCAGCCAAGCACGGCCCGGTGCCCAGCTTCCCCAGCCTGGCCTACCCGGCCACTGCCGGCCCACCCGACTGCCGGAAGGGCGCCGAGCTGGGCCAGGGAAGCACGCCGGCCTTGACGTTGGCTGGGGCCACCAAGCCCACAGGGTACGCAGACGGAGGCCTGGATTACCTGCTGTGGCCGCAGAAGCCGCCGCCGCCACCCCCGCCCCAGCCGCTGCGGGCCTACAGCGGCGGCACGGTGGCCAGCAAGTCCCCCGAGGCCTGTGGGGGGCGGGTATACGAGCGGGCCGGCGGGTCGCCCGTCAACTGCGGCGTGGGGCTGCCCACCAGCTTCACCGTGGGCCAGTACTTCGCCGCCCCCTGGAACAGCGTGCTGGTGACCCCCACCAGCGACTGCTACAATCCGGCAGCCGCGGCAGTGGCCGTGACCGAGCTGGGGCCGGGGGCGGCCCGGGAGCTGGCGGGGCCCCCGGCGGAGACCCTCTCAGGCCTGCCCAGCAAGAGCGTGTGCAACACGGCCGTGCTGAGCAGCAGCCTGCAGTCACTGGAGTATCTCATCAACGACATCCGGCCCCCGTGCATCAAGGAGCAGATGCTGGGCAAGGGCTACGAGACGGTGGCTGTGCCCCGGCTGCTCGACCACCAGCACGCCCACATCCGCTTGCCCGTCTACAGATAAGGCCTGCCTGGCAGATGCACAGACGGACAGGGCGCCCAGGGGGGAGGCAGGCCGCAGAACAGGGTGGGCAGCACGCGGAGCGGGGGCGCCAGCCCCACCCTGTGTCCGAGTGCCCATTTATACCCACAGGGAAGCCAGGCCGGCTGCTGCCGGCTGCTGCTGACATGGAGTGGCAAGGTGACCTCACTCGCCAAGGCCCCTCCCCACCATCAGCTGCCCCAGGACACGCGGACGGCCGGGGGTTGGGGGGGGGCAGCTGCCGACATCCATACCTTCCTCCATCCAAGCTGGCAGAGGCAGGGAGAGAGAAACCACTTAAAACAGAAGCGGTTCTTTCCGGCTCTCCGGGGGAGGGGGTCAGACCACAGTGGGATGCAGAAGGAAATGTTAGGGTCTAGAGTCGGGGTGGGATCAGAGCGGCCCCCGGGGCTTAGACAGTTCTTCCCTCCACAAGCTCCCCAGTCTCCTGGAAAAAGAGCAGAGGGGGCCTAGAGGAAGTCATCGAGCCCACAGCGCCCTCACTGCCCTCTCCAGGCGAAGACCACTCGAATACAGGCTCCGGGGACTACAGGTCCCCCTGCTCCTCCTCTTCTAGACTCTCTTCCCCTCCTCACCATTCCTTCCCAACACAGAATCCCATCTCCATTCTCCAAACCCTGGACTACCACCTTCTCCCTTCCCTTCAGTACATCTTACAGGGCTTCTGGGCACAGTTGTGCAGGCTGTGTACTGCACAAGGCAACTCATCTGAGGAGACACCATTTGCATCCTAGACTTGTATATTTATTACGGCAATTTCCTGAATCTTGAGGAAGGGGCACCATTCACCCATGTGCACAAAGGCGCCATAGGGGCTAACAATGTCAGAGGGACCAGACCCCGCCTCCTTCAGGGGTTCTCCTAGGAGCCAGTTCTGGGGGCAACCTGCTGGTTTTAATTGGGAGATCCAATCCAACTCTTTTCCTGCAAGCCACCCTCCAAGGCCTGCCCCACACCATTCCGGGGGATAAGGCAGGCAGGGGGTCCCCCCATTAAGTCTCCAAGGCCCGATTTCCCCAAGTCCCGGCCCCTCTGGCACTCCAGAAGCGGTACTGTATCTCTCTCCAAGGCCTGTTCAAGCACTAAGTGCATTTACAAATCTCTGAGAATGTTTTTTTTTTATACTAAAATTGACCATTATATTCTACTGTGAGAAGTGCGGTCTGCACTATATTGTTTTAAAAACGAAGAGAAAGAAAAAAAAAAAGGAAAACACAGATGGTGTCTCAGCTGTGGGATGTTTTGCAGCTCTTGTTTTTGTTCGTTCTTCCTTCCTCCCCTTAGGAGTAAAAGGGGCTGTCTCCTCCCCTGCTGACTGGGCTTGGAGCCCTCGGAAGCAGGCCAGGAGCCTCCTGGCCCCTCCTCTGCTGGGCCACTTCGTATGCAATGTTTCATTTACTTCTCCAGCTCTTTCGAAGTGGACACTGTCATTTACCCTGTTTACGTGTCAGCCACTCAGTTGGGTCAGTGATCGGTCCTAGAGCAGCCGAGACAGAACTGAGCCCGGGCCGCTCTGGCTCATTCCCTGAGGGGTACAGAGGTGGTCTGGGGCTGGTGTTCCCCTGCATCACTAAATTCCTTCCCAGCTCTTCCTCTGTGCCTGGCACCATCCCTGCTTCCCTGGAGGCAGAGTGGCTGGGGACAGGCCAAAGTGGCTGAGCAGTGGCCATCTCCCTGGCCAGCCCCAGCACACACCCACCCCGTGCCCTGGTGCCTGGGGATGTCCAGGAGACCATCCCTGCTCCAGGATGCTCAGCATTTATCAGGCACTTACTGTGTGCTGCCCATTTTCCTATACACGGAAGCTCTTTGGAGCCTCACCACTGCTTGCAAGGTACGGGGTGTTCTAGAGGAAGAAGCGGCTCAGAGATGTGAAGCGACCTGCCTGAGGTCACACAGCAAGTCTGTGGAAAGTTGTAGTTCAAGCAGCAAAGCACAGACTCTTCCTCACGTCCTGTCCCCACCTTCTCCCCTGGCTTGTTGGCCCAATGTCTGAACAGGGGGAGTCCCCAGTCTGATTCAGGCCTCCCCTCTCATGCATGGAGCCCTGTCTGGATGCCTGGCATGGTAGGTTCAGGGCAGAAGAGGGACAGAGGGGACACCGTGGATGTGACCTTGCAGTGCAGACACCCACCTCCCTAAGGCCAGACCCCTGAGCCTGGCAGCACACGGAGGCTCCGAGAGGAAGAGGCTGTGTCCAGGGCGGGACCCGGGCCCTTCTGAGCTGGGTCAATGAACCAAACACACCACCCAGGCCCTGGAGAGCAGGAGCAGGGGTCCTGCTGGGTGACAAGCTAGGGAAGTCAGCGCTGCGTGAAAGGCCCCTGGGAGTTATCACAAATAGGATGTAAACGGCAGCTGACACAGTGCTTTTCTGACCACACATAATTGAGTCTCATGACAGCCTTCTCAGGTATGTAATAAAAGCATCCCCACTTTACAGATGAGGACGCAGAGAATCTGAGAAACGGCCACAAGGATGGTAAGAGGGAGCCAGGTTCCGGCATCAAGCCCCACACCCTGGGCCAGGCTGCCTCGACGCTCCACCCTCATCCATCAGTGAAGTACGCCTGGGGGCATCGCAACTCCCAGGGCAACCCAGCCCCTGGAGTGAGCTAGCCCGGGGTGCAAATCCTACCAATGGTACTTTGAGTGACCCGGAACAGGTCCATCCCCAAAGGGGGCAGCACCAGAACCAGAGATGGGATTCAAGGAGACCACAGCACAGGGCGGGTACTTGGGAGAGGGACAGAGCAGCAGGGTCTACAGCCAGGTTTACGGCTGCTCGGCAGCCTGTGGCTCAGCTGTCCTAAGGGGCTACCAGCACCAATTCCAGGTAGCCCAGGCCCCCACGTCCTGGGCCCACCACCAGGCCCGACCACACTGGGGCATCAGGAGAGAGCACAGAGATGGGAGCCACCCTCCAGGTCAGGTCCCTCACACCGGGGGTGAGGACCCACCCCCTATCCTGGGAAGAATCTTACCCTCTGCAGGGCAGGTCTGCAAGCAGGGCAGGTGCAGGCACGGAGCACAGCCAGTCGGGGCATGGCCCCAGGACCCAGCTGGGGTTCTAGCTCTGGCCTAGCACTGGCTTCCTGGGTGCCTTGGCCAGTTTTCTTCTCCCTGGGAGCTGAGCTAGCTGATCTCAAAGGGCCCTCCAGCCTCGTCATTCTGGCACGAGGCACCCCTGCCCTTTATACCACATTGGAGGAGCAGCGCAGGTGATAACGATGTTATCGTTACTACAATTACAGACAGCCCAGTTACTGTAGGCAGACTGGCTACCAGGCTCAGCACTAGATGGTATTTAGTCCTCACAACTGTTCAGGTGCGCGTGATATGGGCCCAGAGAAGAGCAATCACTTTGCCTAAAGTCACACAGCTGAGGATGGAGATCAGCGAAGCAGCTCGGGTAGAACACCAGCCCTCTGATTCAGTCTAAGCTCTTAACTGTTGTGCTATGCGGTGACTAAAACTACCACCGACCCCCAAATATGGCCTGCTTGGCTCCAGAACGCAGGTCCGGCCTCAGTTGCCACACCCCGCGCCGCTGGGACTTCATGTTGGGTGAACGAGGGAGAGGGGAGCCGCGGCCAGCCGATCCAGCCCCTCCCCCCACCCGAGGTGCAAGCCTGTCTCTTCACAAGGACGCTAGGAGCCTCTTCTCCGTGTAGCTGTCTTGGGTTCACCCCCAGTTAGAGCTGAGCTGTCCAATACGGTAACCGCGTGTGGCTGGCCCAGAACCGCGTCTATTACTACCACTTCAGGTCATAACAGCAATTAGAACATCACCCCATCTTCCAGAGGCATCAGACTGGAGGGAGGGCTTCGACAAACATTTGAGTGGAGGGAATCCACGTGGGGAACACTCACCTTTTCAGGGTGGCTCCGTGTTTTCCTGACTCATCCCATCCTTTAGATCCCGCTCCCATTTCGAGCCCTGCCTTGCCTCCAAGCAGCGAATTCGAACCCGCACCGCTCAGCTCTGAGCTGCATCTGAGACTCCACGTGCGCCTGGGATTCCCCCTGCGCTGTATTGCGCCTGCGCGTCCCGGGTGCTCTTAAAGGGCCCACACGGCCGCCACAGGGCCCCCTTCGCTGGCCATTGGAAGGGGGCCCAGCCAGGGGGGCGGGCAAACCCGGTGGACAAAAGGTTTTGTGTTTAAATCATCACCATCACCAGCTCACTAAAGAGTGGCAGGAGGAGGGGAGAAGTCAGGAAAAACTGGCCTCAGTGTCCTCATAGACTCCATGTGTGACCCTGGGTGACTTGTATGGCCTCTCTGAGCCTTGGTTCCAGTTCTCTGAGCCTCTGTCAAAGGGAGTGGAGGCATTTGAAGGACTGGGATGGCATCAGGTGATGTGTGATCAGGATGACAGGGCAAATTAGTCCTGTGAGTGGGACCCACCCCCAGAGCAGTGGGGCCCAAAGGTTCCAGTCCTGAGGCTACCGCCCACCAGCATGTGGCCTTTGGCAAGTGACTGCCCCTCTTTGAGCCACCTATGTCTCAAATGTAAAGTGAAACTAATATTACAATGCACGTACCATGTGGTGTTGAACAGAGGAGACAGGTAGTCAGATCCACGAGGCAGCACAGATCCTGTTCTGTAGATGTATTATTTCTGTCTTCACCTAGTCTGGCTGATTTTCACCTTGGAAAGTGGGTTTCTAGGTTAAAAGAGTTTGAGAAATAGATGCCTATGTCCCCCTCCCCCCACCACCTTGGAGATGCACAAATCACATTAGCATATTAAAGGCTCTGAAAAGTCCTGCAGGCAAGATACCCTTCCAGCTTTAACCCAGCATTTCCCTAACTTTTTCCGATCACCTAAGTTTTTGTTCCTATCTGTTAGCATCCCAAGGAACAAACGGGACTTAAGGAAATACTGAGTCCTTACTCTTGTGTTGCAATTGGGGAAACTAAGTCCTTTCTCCTCACTGGGCCTCAGTTTCCCCAATTGCAACACAAAGACTCCTAATGAGTTTGCTGCAGAGCCAGAACTGGAATCCAACCCTGACCTGAGTTGTTGGGCCTCACATCCTAATTGGCCTTTGTCCACTGTGTAGAGCTAGGCCCCAAAGAAGGGAAAGACCACCAGGGAGAGAAAGGAAGCCCTCACTTGAGAACTGGGGATGATCCTCCATTTTGAAAATGAAAAAAGGTTCAGAGAAGGGAGGCAACTTGCCTGAGAGCACACAGCAACTAGGTCCTAGACTTTCCAGAGGCAGATATAGACTCCTTTTTCTCCTTGTGGGAGTGGCAGTGGCAGGGTTTCCCCAGTCTTGTAACGTCAGCCTCACTTAATGGGGAGCTCACTCTAGGGGCTCCCGACCACGTCCCCAGGTTCCAAGTTTCCCTAAGGCCTCCTCCGAGGAGACTCCCGGGTGTGATTACAGCAGCCCCTGGTGGCCAGTCTCCACGACCAGCCACCCCACCCTGTAGTGGCCAAAGGCAGATCTGTGGGATCCAGTGGGTATATCCCAAACTGAGGGGGGAGTCTCTGATGACGCTGAGAAGACTCTGAGCTGGGATATGGGGATCTGGGTTTGAGTCCCATCTCCACCCAACCTGTCCCATCTTCACCTGTTAGAAGCCATCACAGCCTGTTGCTATAGAAAAGCAGAATGCCCCCGTGCTGTGGAAATGCCAAATCGCTAAAAAAAAAAAAAAAAGAAAGAAAGAAAGAAAGAAGGAAAAAAAATCCTGCCACCCCCCAGCAGGGGTCTCCTTCTAAGCCAGAGGATTCAAATCCTGAGTCCACCACATCCAGGCTGTGTGTGCTTAAGCAAATGCCTTTACTTAAGCACACACAGCCTGTGGGTCTCACTTTCTTCATCTGCAAAACAGGCAGAAAAGTTTGTTCTTATATCTTCATGATTTTGGCAGGGTAATAGGAAATCCTGACTCATTGGTATAAATGAGGGAAAAAAACTGATTATCTCAAACAATCATAAGAAACCCTATGGTAGGGTAGCTCCAGGGTTCGTTAATTCAATAGCACAATGGTGTCATCAAGGACCCATGTCCTTTTCATCTGTCTGTCCCACCAAGCCCTTTCATGGTCACAAAATGGCTGCTGCAGTTCTGGGCATCACATCCAGACCTGACAGTGCCCAGCAAAAGAGAAGACAGTGTTTTTTACATTTCTCTTTTTCCCCCCAGAATTCTTCCTCCTTTGGCAGACTTTCCCTTCTGTCTCATGGTCCAGAACCGGTTCACATGGCTATTCCTATACCAATACCTAGTAAGGAAGATAGAGTCACAGTGGTTGGCTCGGCGAAAGCCCATGACTGTAGAGCAGAGTGGAGAACTCTGAACAAAATGAGGTGCTGTGAATAAGGAAGAGAGTCATGACTTTTGGAGAGGCATCCACACCAGTCCATGAGGTCCCACACATGGTTCCTGAAATATGAATGCCAAGCACTGAGCACAGCGCCTAACACATGGCAGGTGCCTTATGTGTGTTCATTTGTTCTCTCCTTTTTGGGCTTCCCTCCAAAAACACAAGACTCCCAGCCTGGCCTCTCCTGACCCAGTCTCCCGCCCTCCATCCCTCGGGCTGGGGTCTCCACTGCCCAATGCCCCTTCTACCCTGTCCTCTGGTTCCATCACCACCACCTCCTTTTGTTTCTGTCTCAAAAGCTTGGGATGAACAAGGATCTCCCCATTGTCCCCCATGACTTCAGATTCCTAAAAAATAAAAGTCGGGACGTGCTCGATTCTCATGCAAATGCTTTTGCCAGGGAGTCAAAAATTAATAACAGTATAAACAGAGGGCTGGAGTATTTAACCACCCCGTCCAAGCAACCAGAGTGATCAGAATACACCGTTATCCGGGCAAGGTGTGGAGACTGACTGCCAACTACATTATTACATTCGGAAATGTCAGAAGCGTGCGAACGCCGGGAGGAGATGAACAGTATGGTTGAAAATGACTTTTGATTAAAAAAAAAAAATCCCCAGCATTCATCTAAAACAATAATAACAGCCAATAATAACAGTGCATGTAATAATGAACTATTCACAGGCATAAGAGGTAATTGTTCAATTAAGATCCAAGAGTTTCCGAGACTGTCTTTTCTGATGGGGTCCCGTTGTTTTTGACTCTGGTAGCACTAATTATTTCCCAGTAGCGCTTTAAAGTTGGGATGAAAAAAACCCTGCTGTCACACATGACATACAAGTGCTTTAACATTATTAAATACACATACACGCACATAATAAGAAATCCTTGTTGGAATAAAGTTAAGCGTATGTTCAAACTGACAGTCTCCAGGGTTCAGCGGAAGTGGCAGGCAACAGCCAGGGTCTTACCCCACTGCAGAAGCGATCTGGCCTCACCACCTCTCACCCCTCAGGGGTCAGAGTGTTTTCTCTCCAAGATGGGGTCTGAGGGCAGAATGCCTGGGTTCAAATCCCACCTCCACCACTTACCAGCCAGCTGCCCTGGGCAAGTGTCTTCCCCTCTCTGATCCTCCGTTTCCCCATTTATAACATGGAGTGCAGTGGACATTCAGTTTTTTGGGTTTTGTTTTTTGTTTCTTTTTGGCCTCACCAGATTCTAGTTACTCTTTCTTCTATTGTCCGTATTCATTAGCTATTGCCACAAAATTGATGCCTGCACTTGAAAAAAATCACAAAACTCAATGACATACAAAAAAAAATGTTTTTGGTCCTGCATCTGTGGGGTCCCTCTGATCTCTGCGAGGCTTGCCTGGGATGACATAGCTCTATTCCACGTTCTCTCACCCTCCTCCCGGGTGCTGGCGCCAGCATGTCTGCTAACATCCCACTGGTTAAAACAAGTCACATGGTTAAACCCAGGGATGCAAACTTATGCTTTGCCCACAGTCGAAAGACAAAGTTGTACTGCAAAGGAATGGCTAAAGGGAAGAGTCAGGGCCACTGAAGCAGTCTAGCACAGGTATCAACACTCCACCTTTCCTCGGGAACTTCCCCTCCCCACGCTCAGTCCCTGTAGTCCGGGAGAAGTTAACATCACCCCTGGTGCTAGCTCTACCTTTCAGAGATCCTGATCCTCAGGTTTTTCTCCATTAAAGAGAGATTAGTGAGTGTCAGGGAGGTCATCAAAAGCCCAGAAACATCAAACTGAGACCATGTCCTAATCAGGAGGGACGTTTTCCTCTAAGTGATTCTATGTCTAATGTGTCCCCTGAAAATATTTTGACATACCGCCAGTACCTGCCCTATATTTTGAAGGACATTGGGAAAGGTCATCTTTCAGATCTTACAGGAACAAACAAAATCTCAATGGCCTGAAAATATTTTAAGTTCCCCCTAAACAGCTTTTGAGTTATAGAATATCAACACCCAAACCACCAAATATTTAGAAAATCACAGTTGAAAAAGTTACTATGTATTTAGCTGAAAATGTTCTCAGAGGAAAATTCATAGCCTACAATTCTTTCGTTATTTTTTTAAAAATGAATGAATTAAACATTCACCTCACTAATTTATGGAGTCTCTTTGAGCTGAGAGGGTGTTTTGATTTTGTGGGCCAGCCCATCATAAAACCCCCTAGAGAAATGACCTCTTTATAGCCCCAGAATAAGTCATAGCCGTTTTCCATGACAATGTTGCCCAGATTGGGTAGAGGGTGGGCATCTGGGAGAAGGCTGGTCGCAGATGTTACTGGCTGCCTAGGCAACATTGGTTTCCCCATCCTCCTTTCCCACAGAACCGAGACCTGGCTGGGGAAACTACCTTTCTCCATATTGCCTTCTGCTGCTTTGAGACAACTGCTGCTTCCAGCCTGCTGATTGGCTGAAGCATGGGACACATGACACAATTCTGGCCAATAATACAAGAGGAGAGGTTGGCTGGGGGACTTCAGGGAAAGGTTTCCTCCCTCATAAAAAGAGACACAGGAAGAACTATTTCTCCTCCTTCTTCTGGATGCTGCCGAACCTGGATGTGATTCCTGAAACAGTGGCGCCGTCTTGTTTCTTTGATGGAGGCCTGTGTGAGGAAAAAGCCAGCACATCTGCTGGGCAGTGCCTAGCACAGTGCCTGATAAATGTTTGAAGGGATAAACGAGCTGGCAGAACCCTTAATGAATCACAGAGACTGAATGAACCAGCCTTACTGCCCTTCCTAACTTGGGACTTCCTGCCGAGACAATAAATATTCTTTTCTTCAAGCCAGTGTAAGTTTTCTGACTTGCTGCCCCAAACACATAACTGTTGGAACACCACAACCACAATCCTCTCTTCTTTGACAGGCCCAGGGAATCATCTGACCTTCACAAAAGCTGTGCCCCATTTTACAGTTGAGGACACTGAGAATCAGAGTTTAGGCCCCACCCACGGTTACCCAGAAGGCTTGGCTCAGCCAGGGAGGGCATCCCAGCCCCCAGCACAGGATTGGCTCAGGCATGACATGTGACCCGAGTCCGCCCAATCAGAATGGCTCTTCGGACCTCCATTGAGAATGGTGGAATGAGGAAGCAAGTAGCCCTGGGAGAAGCGGGGTCATCCCTGGATCACGAGGACAGCCCGTCAGCCCCTGCCCATCAGCAACATAGAGGGAGATGGAAAGAATGCGTCTGTGGGAAGGTTGGCGCCCCTCAGCCACCCTCAGCGGTAATACAATGAGTCTCCCCTTCATTCTCATATAGCTGAACAGACTATACGCCATCCTTCTGACCGACGGGGACATGGAGGCCCAGAGTAAAGGGACCCATTGCCACAGTTTGGGCAGAGGGTGTGAACTCGGGTCTCAGACCCCACGCCCTGTGCGTCTCCCACTGCAGCTGCCCTTGGCCAGGTCCTCAGAGACCCAAGCTCTTCTCAACTGAAGCTTCAGAGAGGAAGTAAGGCCTAGTCCAAGCCGGGACCAGGAACCTGGGAGGTCGGAGGGAAACCAGCTGGCTGCAGATTCCTCCACTTCAAGGTGGTGCAGCAGGATGGGGTATTTTGGGGGCCTCTCCTCATGCCCAGAGGCTTGATCAGCAGCGGGGTGGGACCCTGGGAAGAATGGCTGCCCTCAGCAGGGAAGCAGGTCGGCCTTCAACTCCAGCTCACATTCACAGCCCCGACGGCAGGCGGTCCCGTCCACAAGCACTCTCACGGCTCCAGTCACCACCGCTGTCCTTACTAAGGCCATCATCCTCAACATCACCCCGCTGCTGACACCGGATGGCTCACCCATCTCTGTGCCTGTCAACTCCGCCTCTGCTCTGCCCTCTCCCAGCAGCCTTCCTACCCACCAGCACATCACTGTCCCCCCACCAGCATCACTATCCCACGATGGGCTTTACGATCTCCCCACTGGCATTACTCTCCCCCACCAGTGTCATTACGCGCTCCCAGCATTTCGACAGATTTACTATCTCCCCCCAGCATCACTAGCCCTCCGCCAGCACTCCTCCTCTCCTCACTCCCTTTGTCTCTACCTTCCCATCACACTCCACTCTCACCTCCATCTCTCAGGCCACCACCCCTCATCCAGCCCCCACCAACCATCACCCTAAACGTCACCTTGGTCGTTACTACTAACCCTCGTTCTGTTCTCATCCCCACCGCCCCATCCCCCGACACAGGCATCTCTTAGCTCGTCCATCTCTGTGCTGTCACCCCCGTGCCTATTACCATCTTCCCCACCGTCTCCACCATCAGTGAACATTTATTGAGCACCAACAATCCCCTACAGAACACACAGAAGGCGCAGCCCCACCCCGAGTGCCCGGCCGTTCAGCAAAGCCACCTACTTCAGCCCAGGGTGGCCTGTGGGGCCACAGCGTGGGGCGGGGCCGGGGGCTTAGCCGGCGGCAGTGCACCTGGGACGGCGGCCTGAGGCCTCTGCCAGGCTCCGGTTGGGGGTGGAGGTTGTGCCACTTTCCTGAGAACAGAGCAAATAAATAATGGAGAGGCCAGGGTCTGAGCCCTGGTGGGCGGAGAAACTGGTGTTGCTTATGTGACTCCATGGGAGTGAGACAGGCGGCCAGGAGCCTCGTGCCCGGGTGGGGAGGTGGGGCTGGAGGCAGGAGCCTGGGGACCAGAGGGTCCTGGGACCTCCCCGGCATCTCCACCTGGCCCTCACCTCTGGGGGTCGAACAAGGGTGCGGGGGACACCCCAGGAGGCGCCGCTGAAATGCGGGTGGACTAGAAATGGGCGGTGGAAGGGACCCTACTCCTGCCTGCAGCCCCTAGAGGGGGGCGTCGTCAGTCCTCCACCTGGGGGGATAACTCTGCTGGTGGCCGTCACAGCTGGGGTTACCCACGTTGTCCAGAGGCACCACCACCTCGTCCGGGTTCGAGTTCTTGTTCAGCTCCACCACGCGGGGCACCACCGAGGACCAGCGATCTGTAGTGAGCGTGGCGGAGGGAAGGGTGAGGGTTGGCGGAGAGTGCACATGCATATATTGAGCACCTTCTGTGTACCTGGCACTCCACAGTGCTCTAAAGGGGGAGGTATATTATCCCTGTTTTATAGAGGTGGAAAGTGGGGCTCAGAGAGGTCACAGAGTCCGCCCAGGAACACACAGGAGTAAATGAAAGAATAAGAATTCAAGCCTGGGTCAGGACGCCTGAGTGCCCAGGACCTCTCCACTGCATGTCATGCACTCAGCTGAGTGGAACGGAGGGGCCCCAGGCCTTCACAAGCAGCGGAGGAAGCTCAGTGGCCAGCCCATCAGACCCTTCCATTCTACAGATGAGAACACTGAGTCCCAGAAAAGGGACAGGACTGCTCAAAACAAATCAGTGAGGAGCAGGACCAGGGCTCCCCCTCTGCACCCCTGAATGTCCCCCACCCCTCCACTCCACCCTCTACTCACCCCTTCGGAGGCGGCCCACGGTGTGCGAGAAGCCGTAATACTGGTAGTTCTCGTTCTTGCCGGGGTCCTCGTTAATGATGCCCAAGTTCTGGTTCCAGTGAGACCAGTTTACCTCATCCACCCTGGTGGGGCCACAGCAGAGGGAGGGTCAAGGGGAGCTCCCCAGAGATAGCACCCCTTCCCCACCCCCAGGCAGCATCCCTGTTCCAGCCTCCCAGCATACCCTCCTACTTTTTTTTATTCTGATAAAATATATATAACATAAAATTTGCCATTTTAACCACTTTTTTTTTTTGGCTGCACCACGCAGCTTGCAGAATTTTAGTTTCCCTGCCAGGTGTCTGTCCTGGCGGTAAAAGCATGGAGTCTTATCCACTGGGCCGCCGGGGAACTCCCCCTCAACCACTTTTGAGTGTACAATTCAATGGCATTAAATACATTCCTAAGATTGTGCAACCATCACCCCTATCTATTTCCAAAACATTTTCATCACCCCAAACAGAAATTCTGTCCCCATTAAGCAATAACTCCCCATTCCCCTTCCCACCAGCCCCTGGCAACCTCTGTTCTACTTTCTTTCTCTATGAATTTAACTATTCCGGACATTTCATGGAAGTAGAATCATTCAGCACGTGGCCTTTGTGTCTGGCTGCTTTCACTTAGCATCATGTTTTCAAGTTTTATCCACAATGTAGCCTGGATCCGTACTGCATTCCTTTTCATGGCTGAATAATATTCCATTGTGTGGAAAGACCTTATTTGTACGGCTATATATCCATTCACCTGTAGATGGACACCCTCCTTCTTTTTTTTTTTTTTTTTAACATCTTTATTGGGGTATAATTGCTTTACAATGGTGTGTTAGCTTCTGCTTTATAACAAAGCGAATCAGTCATACATAAACATATGTTCCCATATGTCTTCCCTGTTGCGTCTCCCTCCCTCCCACCCTCCCTATCCCACCCCACCCTCCTTCTTGATATTCTCACTCTTATTATTGAGACGCCCTCCTAAAGTCAGGTTATACCCTTTGGGGCCCAAATGGGCTCAAGATCATTTTTCCTTTCTAAAATTATTTTTAAGTTATTTTCATTCAGTTTCCATTTTTTGAGCATTTTTTCCTGTGGGTCAGGACCCAGCAAGGAAGATACGTTCTCTGTTGCCATTTTACAGATGAGGAAACTGAGGCTTGAACTATTCATCCAAGGTTACAGAGCTGATAAATCACAGTCGGGGCTTGAACTTCAAATTCACATTGAACAGGACTGACTCGCTGGCCTGTGAGGTGGGGGCTACCGTAGCAGAAACTGACTTTGCCTGACTCCAAACATGATGTTTTTGCTCTGTGCCGGCAACCACATTACAAAGACTGAGTCCCCGTAAAAGAAAAGACTCACCCAGGGGTTCCCCTAAGAAGCTGGCAGTCCCTGTGCATCTGGGTAACGTCCCAAGCCCTGGAAGCTGCAGATAGCTCAGATTCCCCCTTTCAGCCGGAGACCTGAAACCCACCCCATTGGTTCGCCCACAGAGGGCAGTGCCCTGTGATGAGAAGCCGCCTCTGAGTCCGCTTCCTCCACCAAAGGACAGAGCAGTAACACCTGTTGCCATGGGGGCGGGGGGGGGGGGTCTGTCCCAACGTGCATCAGGTGCTGGCCATGCACATCTCACGTGCCAACCCGTCTAATCCACACAGATGGCCGAGGGAGTGATGCTATCATTGTCCCCACTTCACAGATGAAGAAACCAAGGCTGAGAACTAAACCAACTGGCCCAAGATCAGCCGGTGGAACTGAGTTCTGGTTGGGCCCACGGGGGCCTCAGTGGCTCGGGAAGTGGCAATAGGTAGAAAATGTAAGGAGGCCCGACGGTCCTGTCCTGCCCACTAACCCGGCCTCACCTGAAGCACCACCTGCGGTCTGGAGTGCCGTCTGAGCTCTTGCCCACGGTCACCATCTCGCCGGAGCGGAAGGCCTTCCTCAGGAACACAGGGAAGGAGCGCTCAATGTCCAGAATGGTGGTGGCCCACTGCGGGGAGGGAGGGAGGGCGGGCAGGCGTGGGTGTGCCGCCCCCAGCCTCGCCTAACTGCTCTCAAGGCAGGAATGATTCAGTGGGCCAGTCTGGGCAAAGAACTAGGCTTCCCTGCTCCCACTGCCTCTGGATTAAAAACTCAAACACCCACAGGGGCCTGGCAGAAGAAAATGAATGAAGAAGGATCAGCAGCCTGTGCCCCAGGACACCCTGTGTCCCCTCGGTGCTGGGCATCCCCAGGGAGGGGTGGGGACTGGGGCAGACCAGGGGGTGCAGGTCCCCCACCCCACGTAAAGGGGGCAGCCACCTCTCATCTATCTGAGCGCCACCAGGCAGGAATGTGAGCTCACCTTGCCAGCCTTCCAACCTTTCAAGAAAGGCCAGAAATCTGGATTTTTCTACGAAATCTCTTAATTTAAAAGTTTTGCATTAATTTAAAGAAAATATGGTGATGCAGGAAAAAAATAAATCTGGGCTGGTCAAATCCAGTCCATAGGCTGCCAGTGGCATCTTATGAGTTATACCCAGTGGGGAAACTGAGGCCCAGGGAAGTAAGCGGTATGGATAAAGGTTAAGAGCAAGTCCAGATGGTTCCCTGAGACCCAGACCTGCGAGGAGGACCTTGAAGTTTTTTCTCACTGCGCCTTTTCCTGGAAATGCACCAAGCGATGGTAAATGTGGATGCTGGTTCCCGGGCCTTACAGCGACAGTGAATTTATTGGGAACCCCAGTTATTGAACTGCATGCACCCAGGCGGGCTGTGACCCCCACCCCCAGGGCCTCTGCTGTCTAGGACTGCACAGCAACCTGTGGGAAGCAAAGGCAGCAGCTCCCCAGCACCCACGAGGCCTGCATCTACATCCAACCACATCTGCTTGGCGGGGGGCAGGTGGGGAACCTGGAAGCTACCCCTGGGCTGGGAGAAGCCCCTCTGATGAGAATGCCGACACTTCCTGGTTCTGGGGTGGCCTGTACGCATGCCAGCCTTGTCTCTTGGGCCAGGGTGGGGCACGGAAGCTGCCCCCCTCCGCCGTGCTCACTGCAGAACCCTCACTGAAATGTGATGCTCTTTGAGCATTGCCTGTGCCGACCGAGCTCGCTCGCCGACAGAGCTCGCCCAGTGGAGCCGGGCGAAGCTGACTGTATACCACACACTGGACCACAAGGGAATCTGAGCCCACTGTTGGTGGTCAGGCAAGAAGCCACCTGGAAGTGTGTTAGGCGGCTCTGGGAAACAGACGGCAGTCCTCGGTGCCCACTTTACAGACAGGGCAGTGGAGGCAGAATGAGATGGTGCGGCTCGCCCAGAGCATGAGGCCGAGGGCTTGAGGCGGGTCAGGTGGGCCCATCTTAGAAGGAGAAGAGTGGCCGGCAGGGTGGGGCTGGGAGTCCTGGGGCCTCACCTGCAGCTTCCAGATGTGCTTGCTCTCCTTGGACACCTGGCCCACCGTCTCCCCCATGAGGGCAATGAGCATGTTGAGGAGCAGCACAAACGTGAGGATGATGTAGGTGACGAGCAGGGTGATGAAGACCGCAGGGTATTTGGTGCTGCTCAGCATCTCCAGGTCGCCCATGCCGATGGTCAGCTTGAAGAGGTCCAGGAGGAAGGTGCTGAAGGTCTCGCTGTCACGGCACGAGGGGTACGTGGGCACGGTGCAGTTGGTGTGGTCCTCGCTGCACATCTTCACATTGGCACACGGGTTCAGGAGGGAGACCAGGGCTGTGGGAGGGACGGCGGTGATGTTCACCGAGGGTGAGGACGCCGGCTGAGGAGTGGGGAGGACCCTTCCCATTTGATGGAGGGGAACGCTGAGGCCCGGTTAGGGGATAGCGCTGGCCCAAGGTTACTAAGCGAGGAAGCCACGCCAGCAGTCACATCTGGGCCCTCCTGCATGCAAAGCCTTTGCTCTGTCCACAAACTCTTGTTAACAAGGAAGAGGTTCCCAGGACCTAGTCCAGTGGTTCTCAACCAGGAGTAATTTTTCCCCCAGGGCACCTCTGGTAGGTCTAGAGACATTTTTGGTTGTCACAACTGGAGGAGGGAGCACTACTGGCACCTAGTGGGTAAAGATTAGGGATGCTGGGACTTCCCTGGTGGTCCAGTGGTTAAGACTCCGCACATCCACTGCAGGGGGCGTGGGTTCAATCCCTGGTCAGGGAACTAAGATCCCGCATGCCATGCGGCATGGCCAAAAAAATTAAAAAAAAAAAAAGACCGGCAATGCTGCTCAACGTCCCACCATGCACTGGGCAGTTCCCACCACAGAGAATTATCTGATCCCAAATGTCAGCAGTGCCAAGGCTAAGAAAAACCTCATCGTGCCTATTGTTCTTAGACATCTTGGGAGCCTGAAATGCCAGCATTCTGGGGGCAGACTCTCTCGCATGCTCCTGTTTCCCAGCTCACAGCAGCCCAGAGAGGAAGGGTGGAAGAAGCTGTTCTCACTAAGACCCTCACCCCCTCCAGACATCTCAAACTGATCGTGGTGCTCATCCCTTCCCACTAAACCCAGAATAAGCTTCAGAGTCCTTCTCAACACAGTTTAGCACCAACGTGCATCTGCTCCTACACCATTCACAGCAGGGAGCGTGAGGGGGCTGAGCCCCTTCAGTCAGTGGGGCATAGACTGTCACCATGCCTTCAACCTGGGATTACAGTAAGCAGGTTCCAACTCATATACTAATGCTATTCAATTCTGTAGCGACTGCTGAAATACATGTTGAGAAGGATTCTGTGATCCATTAGCAATGTCTGTCATGGGCACAATAGTGGAAAACAGCAGCACATGTACCATGTTTGGGATATGTTAGCCTCAGAATGAAGATCTAGTGTTCCCTAGCAGGAGAAGCCCTGGGACCAAGCTGACCACTAAGTTGCTACTTTAACCCCTAGGTTTCTGCCTCAGTTTCTATATTTAGGACTGTGGTACGGCTGGACTCTTGATATGACTTTCAAACCATTGGAGAACCCTTGACAATCTGTCTAGTTCTTTCCAGTCCTACTCCTGGTAGGGGCAGTTGGCCCCTGTCCCTCTCTCCCCAGCTAAGCTAAGGCCACAGTTCTCCTTCTCCAAAATAATCCACACAGAGCCTTGGCACCATCTGGGTTAAAATATCACCATCATCAGATTTCCTGCTGCCAGTGCTGGTTCCTAGACCAACCTCCTCAGATGTGAATGTGGCCTGGTGAAGCCTGAGTTGGCCACTCCCGTTTGGATACTGGGCATTGGATGGCAGATCACCCACCCCTTGGGAACCAGCCCAACAGCTTGATTAGTTTCCCCATCCCTGGTCCTTCCCCCATGGTCTGTGCCACTGAAGTCCCACAGCATCAGGTCATCAAGGAGAAAGCCTATTAGAGGGAGCCAGTGCTGAGCCTTAAGAAAGACCTGGGCTGGGGCTTCCCTGGTGGCGCAGTGGTTAAGAATCTGCCTGCCAATGCAGGGGACACGGGTTCGAGCCCTGGTCTGGGAGGATCCCACATGCCGCGGAGCAACTAAGCCCACACGCCACAACTACTGAAGCCTGCACACCTAGAGACCATGCTCCGCAACAAGAGAGGCCACCACAATGAGAAGCCCGCGCACCACAGCGAAGAGCGGCCCGCGCTCGCTGCAACTAGAGAAAGCCCACATGCAGCAACGAAGACCCAACGCAGCCAAAAAATAAAATAAATAAATTTATATATAAAAAAAAGAAAGACCTGGGCTGGTAGACGAATGATTAAAATGCACCCTCCCCTGTAACCAAACCCCTTCAATGTGGGGTAGAGACTCTACCCAAGAGGGTAGAGTCTATTTCCCACTCCTTGAATCAAGGCTGGCTTTAAGACTTGCTTTGGTCAATAGGGTGAAGCAGAAGTGATGCTGTGCCAGGCAGTGACCTTGAACACTTCCGCTCACATTCTGGGAACCCTCAGACCACCATGTGACCAAGTCCAAGCTAGCCGGCTGGAGATGAGTGACCCCAGGGAAGACAGCGAAGTCACCCCCAACTGAGGCCACCCCCTAGCTACACCAGTCAGCTGGCAGCCAACCCACCAGCTGAGCACAGACACAGGAGCCCATCAAGATTAGCCAAACCTGGCCCAGGTCGGCACAACCACCCAGCTGGGCCACAGACTTGAATGTAATCATCAGTGGTGGTTGTTTTAAGCCACTAAGTTTTGGGTGGCTTCTTTTGCAACAATAGCTAAGACACCAGTCTTACCATTCCCTAGCTTTTGAACTTGGGCACATTATTTAACCTTTCTAAGCCTCGGTTTCCTTATCTGTAAAAGGTGATAAGAAAGGCACTTCCCTTACAGACTTGTTGGGAGGATTAAATGAGGCAGGAATGGGAAAGGACTTAGCCCAGTGCCAGGCACACAATGAGAACTCTACAAACGCTGGTTATTTTCCTCCACACATTGTGGTGGCCGTTCCAGTCCCAGTACCACCCCCGCCAGGCCCACCTGGGCACCCGGAGCTCACCTGAAGCGTAGCCAATCATGAAGAGCAAGTAGACCAGCAGGAAGCGGAAAAGATCTTTGAAGAGGATCTAAAGACCCCGGCGGGAATATGGAGGCAAAGATGAGACACGTGGTTTCTCGCTTTCCCAACACCTCATCCCGAATCTTCTCTCCAGCTCCACCCTGTCCCTCTCCGATGTCCAGACCCTGCCCACTGCCCCCACAGCACCCCACAGCCTCAAGGCCGCCAGCACTGTCTGTACATATGTGGTGTGTGTGGCTTCCTCCAAGGACACACAAGTCCAGAGGGAACCCCCCGACCCCATACCTTCTGGATCATGATGCTATAGGTCCCCGTCAGCTTCAGCCCACGGGTGAAGTAAAGGGCGTTCATCCAGCCCAGGACCAAGGCAAAGACCATGACGGCCAGGTAGGCCTCAATCCCTGCCAGGTAGAGGGCCGCCGAGACAATCACCAGCACAGAGTAGATGAAGCTACAGGGCAGCAGAGATCACAAGAGGGGCCAGAGGGGAGAGGGGAGAATGAGGCCCTGGAGGGGGAGGCATGCCCTCAAGCCCTCTAGGTAGTAGGTCAGTCCAATGACACCCAGAAGAGAAACCATGTGGATTCACTGGGTTCCCCAGCATCCTGTTAACCAGAACGCTCAATTAATTGGCAACTGATACGTGTGTGTAATGGCCCTGAGGCCCTACCAGAACCCAAAGTGATGTCCTTTGGAACTGGTAGAGAAAGATTCAGTGGTGTTCAGTGGCGATTTTGTGGCTAAGTGAATATTCATTGTTCTCTAACTCTAAGGAAAAGGGAAAAGCAGTAACACACACGTAACAACACATCCTGTGCCCTAGGCAGACATCATTAATCAATCCCAGCTCTCTTTCCCACTAAACACAGACACAGCCTCAAGATTCTTAACATGGGCACTCCTGGCAGACTTTAGCAATTAATCACAAGCATAAGAGGTTAAATTATTTCTATCCATGGTGTATATGGTGATAACTCTTTAGCAACCAGAATCTTGCTTTAACCAGAAGACCCTTTTGCTTGACACTGGCCTTGTCCTGATCAGGCTGGGTGAATTCACTCCTAACAGAGTCAGCCCCTATCCCACCACCAAACCTGGATGATGTCCCTCCCAACCCCACCTTCCTCACCCAGAAGCTGCCACCCCAGGGACCTCTACTCACTAGAGTAGTTGGAAGGAGCCATCGATGAAGAGAGAATTCACTCCAGGGCATTTCTTCATGAACAAGTCTTTGATCTGGAGGACGGGAGGGGACGTGTGAGAGAGGTGGAGCCAACAGAAGTGTGGAGGGGAGGAGAACGGAGCTAAAAGAGGTGGAGGGAGAGGAGGGGGACGGGCAGGGTGGGCGGGGGGATGAGGGGGGAGGCCAAGCACTCACGTTGGTGAAAAAGAACAGGACCCCGGTGAAGAGCGTGATGATCTCGCCGGCCAGCCTCAGGTAGTCCACCGTGGTGAGGTAAGGGTATGGCGGCTGGGGGGCAAGGGGCATGCAAGTCCTCCTCCAGCCCCACCAACATTGGGTCCCAGATCCATATGTTCCCCAATGCCCCGAACATCTATGTCCTGTGGAGCCTCCTCCCTCACCCTCTTCCCTCTGTGTGTGGGGTAGGCACCTCCCCATCCATTTCTTTTTTTTTTTTTTTTTTTGGCTGCACCACACAGCTTGTGGGATCTTAGTTCCCCCGACCAGGGATTTACTGAACCCAGGCCCTCAGCAGTGAGAGCACGGAGTCTTAACCACGGGACCACCAGGGAATTCTCCCTATCCATCCCTAAGCCTTCTCCAGTCCCTCCCACGGGGGAACCCGCTGTGCCCCAGCTTCTGCCTGGTTCGCGGTCACTCACAGTGCCCTCCAGCGGCTGGTAGTAGGCGGTGAGGGTAAAGATGACCATGGCGCACAGATAGGAGGCCACGTTGATGTAGAAGGAAACGGCCCCAAACTTTCGCCACTTGTCCCGAAGTAGTTCATTGATGGGTTCCACGGCCAGCATCTCGTGGCGATTCTGTGGAAGGCGGGGTGGTCAGGGGGCTAGACAGGCTGACTCCAGTACACCTTCCCCCACCCTCTGCCCTGGGAGCACTTTTTCCTCCTAATTTATTCTTCAACGACACCCAAACTTCTGGGCTCAGCATTCGAGGCTCTGCCCAATTCTGCCCCAACTTACCTTTCCAGCCTGTTCTAGACTCATAGAACCCAGAGCTAGAAAGATCCTAAAGAATATCTATTCTTGTGGTCCCCAAACTCCAATCTGTGAATGGTGCCAAGCCACTGGCAGCAAAATCACCTATGGAGCTTGTTAAAAATATAAATCCCTGGGTTTCAACCTCACAAATTCTGATAGGAAGTGGGACTTGGAAATTTAGCCCAAGGGTAATAAATACTTGACTCACCACAATTTTCCAACTCTGAACCCAGGACAGACATCAATAATTGAGTTCCACAAAATAGTTCTCTACACAGTTCCCTGGGCAGACACTACCAATCAATCAGAGTTTGCAGCAGAGATGCTAAACTTCCCACCATCCCCAATCTAAATCAAGTTGGTCACTAATTTCAAAGATGAGGGAAGTGAGCTCTGGTAGGGGAAAGGCATCTGTCCAAGCTCACAGAGCCAGGGCTAGAAGGGAGACCTTCTGCACCCAGGACCCAGCACTTTCTGCCCCATTTGTACAGCATCCTGTCCCTTTAACGACTTGAGTTTCTTTATCATCAAGGATTTGTGCAATTATGTAGTCACGAAGATGCCACTGCAGTGTTATTCCTGATAGTTAAGTGCAGAAACAAACCCAAATGACCAAGAATAGAGGAATGGTTCATTAGAATGTGGTACATTTCCACACAGCAATGATATTGCAGAAGAATATTTAATGGTGCAGAACGATGTTCATAAAATACTCCTAAGTTAAAAAAAAAAGAGCTTTTAAAAACTTCATATAACAAATGCTAATGATAATAGCTGACACATAATGTTTACCCTGCGCCAGGCTGTTCATTTGGTCCTCCCAGCAACCCAATGAGAAATGCTCTATCTTTATCCACATGGTACAAAAGAGGAAGCTGCAACTCAGAGAGGTTGGGTAGTTTGTCCTGAGTCATACAGCACGTAAGTTACAGAGCCAGGATTCTGAACCAGTCCTGCTTGCCCCTGAAGGCCGACCCTTACAACCTCTCATTTCCCCCCAGTGCCAGATGCTGTTCTGGGCACTTAGTTGGCCTCTTCTTCTGCATCCAGTTCACAGACCCACCACTTTGGGCCCCTCCTTCACTGGGCCCCATCTCCTGCCCTGATGCCTACCTCGATCTTGCTGTTGTACACCAGGATCTCCAGCACAGAGGCCTCTTCCCCACACGTGTCCAGGGAGGAGAGGTCATAGAGTGAGGAATACACTGGCCCATAGGCCCAGTCCTTGAACTTGCGGGACAGATGCCTGGTGTCCTCGTCTGTCACCTCCCGACGGATGATGTGCTGAAAGATCTGCATGGGAGGAGGGAGGGTCAGGGGGTCCTCTGGGGGGCGGGGAGCATTGCTGCTGGGCCACACACATTGGAGGGACCCTGGGAGCTTGGTCAGCCCATCAGATAGCACCTTCCCAGAGAGCAGGATGGAGGGAAGGGTAAAATATTTACTGAGCACCTGCTGTATGCCGGACCCTTTCCTCACATCATCTTGTTTATTTCCTACCCTTACCATCCTGGTTGACAGATGAGCAAACAGAGGCTCAGAGAAAAGAAGGATGTTCCCTGAGGCCACACAGCCCACTGAATCCAGACTGAACCCAGGTCAGCCTTAAAAATCTGAGTTGTCATGAGTATCTTCCTTACATAATTAAAACAGCAATTAATCAATCTTACTGATCAGTTAAATCTAGTAACAATTATCCTATTCGGTCCTTCTTATTGCTACTACCACTATCTCTGGCTTACACACAGGGGAACTGGGCAACAGATCCAGGTGGGAGTCCCCCCAGGCCACAGAGTTCAATAGGCAAAGCCAGATTTTAAACCCAGGCCTTTTCTACCGTCTCAGGACTCTGGCATAATTGTGATCTTAGTAATTTTTTGCTATGTTTTTAATAGAGGAATAATAACTCTTACCGATTATTGAGCACTTATTACCCATCCCAGGATCTTTATTAAGAGCTTTAAGTGGATCACCTCATTGAGTTGTCAGAACACCATACCACAGGGCACTATTGTTATCCCCATTTTACAGATGAGGAAACTGAGGCACAGAGCGGTGAGATGCCTGAGGTGACATGCTGGGAAGTGGCAGAGCCTGGCCTTGGACCCAGGTGCTCCTGACTCTAGAGAACCCCAGATTTGGTTCTCAATCAGGTCGATGGGTGCCCCACCCAGGGGACAATTTGGCAATGTCTGGAGACATTTGGGGTTGTCACAATCGGTGGGGGGTACTACTGGCACCTAGTGGGTCGAGGCCAGGGATGCAGCTAAACATCCCACAATGACACAGAGCAGCCCCACACCCCAGAACATCCAGACCCAAATGGCACTAGTGCCCAAGCTGAGAAATCCTGCTCTAGGCCCTGTGCTGTGAGGCCAGAGAGGGAAGCAACTGGCACACAGCCACTCAGCAGGTTAGAGGCTGAGCCAGGACCCCTGCCATGGAGTAGAGGGGAGTACTGCAGGGCTGCAGCTCTGGGACTCAGTTCTCTATCAGTGGCTTGCCCTGGCTGGTGGGAATGGGGCAGTGAGCATCCAATGGGGTGGGAAGAGCAGAGAGGCTCTGGGATGAGGTTGAATAGCTTGGCTGGACAATAGGGAGCCACAGCAGGTTCTTGAGCTGGGACATCTGCACACTGGGGTTGGCAGGATGGGAGGTGGGTGTGCACATTAATAATAATGCATGCCAGCAGCAGTCCCTCCCCTGTGTGTGTGTGTGTGTGCGTGTGTATGGAGGGGCAAGAATGGGTGTGTGCCCCCGGCCCTGCACTCA
This sequence comes from Lagenorhynchus albirostris, assembly GCF_949774975.1. Lineage (NCBI taxonomy): Eukaryota > Metazoa > Chordata > Mammalia > Artiodactyla > Delphinidae > Lagenorhynchus > Lagenorhynchus albirostris. The sequence continues at coordinate 71,293,758 of NC_083108.1, forward strand.
CCCCAATCTTGCCCGTCTTGGCGGCCATCATGAGGGGCGAGAGGCCGTCGTTGTTGAGCACGGCCTCCAGGTTGCTGTCGGGGAAGAGGCGGGCACACTTGAGCAGCAGCAGGTCGTACATCTTGGTGACGAACTTGGTGTTCTCGCGAGTGTTGTCAGCGATGGCCACCAGTGCGTGCAGCACTGTGTTGCCACGGGAGTCCTGGCGCCGCATGTCCGCCTTCTTGTGCGGGTTCTCTGTCAGGTAGTTGACGATGTGGGGCTGGTTGGTGCAGGCCGCCAGCGACAGGGGCAGCTCACCTGTAGGTGAGGGGGTGGTCAGTGACGGGGCCCCGGGGGCGGACACTCAGGGGCAGACACCGTGACAATGGACGCAGTGCCCACGGTCAACGTGGACGAGCCCCGGCTGACTGCACGTGTCTGGAGGCGATGCCCCCGGGTAGACAGGGGCCGGGGGGTGGGGGGAGCGTCATGTGACTTGGAGGCTGTGAGGGATTCTTTAAGGGACTTTGTGCCTGAACCCCAAATAACATGTGACTTTGAGCAGGGGTGAAATTTAAAATCTTTCATGGGTCCAACTGGGACATGGCGGTGATGGAATTTGGGCCCTGCAACCCGACCATCAGTCCCAGCTTAAGTCAGACTGGAGGATGCGAGTGTTAAGGGGCAGGGACACCCCATCACAACCCTCTGATCCCATCACGATCCCCACCGTAGAGACGGGGAAACTGAGGCTCAGGGCAGTGTGGTGATGCTCTACTCCTCAAAGACAAGACCTCAGTGACCAAGACCAGTAAGGTGGCCCGTGTACCGGGTGCTGTCTGGGCCCGTGGCCAGCGCAGCCCTGGCTGTTTGGGGAGGGGTCAGGGCTGCCAGCACCACCATAGGCCCCCAGCCCCCAGCCTCTCCCCCGTGGGCCCCAGGCCCCACCGGGCCCCTCCTCACCAAAGTAGAAGTAGCCTCCCTCATCCTTGGGCTGGAAGAAGCGGCCCCGGGCCTGGGCGTGAACATCGGCACCTTGGGCCACCAGAAGCTCCACGTAGTGTTTGCAGCGGCGCTCGATGGCGATGTGCAGGGCGGTCTGGCCTGGGATGGGGTGGGGGACAGTCACCGGGGGCAGAGACCCGACCAGTCGTGGGAGGCGCTGGGGTGCAAAAGGGAGAAATCCACCCGAGGGCAGCAAATAGACCTTCAGACATTCCCAGACGCGGAGTCTCTGACACCCGAGGTCCCAGATCTGCTGCGTCACGCAAGCAGAATCCTAGGCTCAAGGGATATCCAACTTGGAGGGTCCCAAATGTGGGAACTTTTCAGACTCATAAGAGGCTTTCATCCTACAGGAAACAACGGCATCATGGTCTCACAGAATTTGGGATATAAAATTCACAGCCTTTGAATCTGCATATCCAGGAATCTGGAAGGTCAAGTTGGATTCACAGATCTCAGAATTTAGACCCAGGGAGCTGGCCCCGGTGACACCTGTGCCTCTCTGAGCTGGTGGCTCATAGAACTATTGCAACAAAGCCTCAGAGTATCCAGAACCAGAGCATCTTGGGTCCAGATTTCCAGGTTCACGGCCCCTTTGCCTCACTGCATCTGGGAACCTTGGAACCTTTGATTGTGAAACTCAGAATATCCAAGTTGGAAGGGGTAGTTATTGTCCTTTCGTCCGTTCATTCATTCATTCAACAACTGGTTCCTGGGGACGTGCTGGCACTTGGGGCCCAGACTGAAGCTCTCAGCTGGGGGGATGGTTGGACAAGTGAAGACGGTGCCCCCCTCCCGCCCAGCCCAGGGCCTCACCTCGGTAGTAGATGTCCCGGAAGGGCGAGTTGATGAATTCGCGCATGTTGCCCGTGCGCTCAGCGATGTCCAGAAGCACAGGGATTGTGTCGTTGCGGCCGTTGCTCAGATTCAGCAGGGCTTTGGGCAGGCAGGTCTTCCCCGTGGATGGCTCTGTGAGTAGAGACGTGCGGGAGAAGGGGCGCTCGGCCCGTGGCCCAAACTGCTGGGCAGCTGTGGACAGGGCACTGGGCAGGGAGCCAGAGGTCCTGGCCGTGTCGGTCCTCCTCTCCGAGCCTGTTCCCTATCTGCGCCCCATGGTACTGAGAAGGTCAAATAAACTCAGAGGAGCAGAAGTTTTGTTTGTTTGTTTTGCGTACGCAGGCCTCTCACTGTTGTGGCCTCTCCCGTTGCGGAGCACAGGCTCCGGACGCGCAGGCTCAGCGGCCATGGCTCACGGGCCCAGCCGCTCCGCGGCATGTGGGATCTTCCCGGACCGGGGCACGAACCCATGTCCCCTGCATCGGCAGGCGGACTCTCAACCACTGCGCCACCAGGGAAGCCCAGGAGCAGAAGTTTCTTAAAATGTGGGAAGCTGCAGCCTGTAGAGAGGTTGGTGTTTACCAAAGCATATCTGGAGAGAATTTTAAAAAATCAAATAAAAAGGGGGAACGCTGGGTTAAACAAAGCCAACCGTATTTCTTCACTACAGGACTTCTCAGAACCTTTAATCTGTTAATGAGGACTGTGAACCTCTAAAAGCAGACCCAGGAGGCAGTCTTTGCCTGCCTATTTGCACATAGATCCTTTTCCCATGAAGCGATTACACTAGTGCCCCTAGAGGGGAGCAGAGGGAGTGCAGCATTCCCCAAAGTGGAGGCTGTGAGCCATAGCGAACGTGAAATTACCTTCGAGGATTTGGGGGCTTCTGCAGATGCAGCAATAATAACATTAAAAACCCGAGTGTGCAAGGTTTCATCCGCTTGACAAATCCCTCCTGTGAAGTCAGTCTTTGTTTTGTCCTAATGGGTCCTTAACATCTCCCACTAACGCTTACTGTCCCTTTGCAATTTTCTTTCCCTTGTATTAATTTTTATGGTGACAGGAGTTGATTTATATCTTTAAAAGAGCGAGTCAATGAAAAGAGAACTTACCTGTGAATCAGGCAGAGGGCAAAATGGCCAGATGCAGGAAGGGGATCAGGAAAGGGATGAGGAATGCGAAAGGCAGGTGTGGGCTGAGGGGCCCGCTCTGGAGCCAGGTCTTTGGGGGCTCAAATTGGGCTTTGCTCCTGATTTCTGTGTGACCTTTTCTGCTTCAGTTTCTTGTCTAGCTAAATTGAGGCTACAAAGGGAAATTGTGGGACTTCCCTGGTGGCACAGTGGTTAAGAATCTGCTTGCCAATGCTGGGGACATGGGTTCGATTCCTGGTCCAGGAAGATCCCACATGTCACGGAGCAACTAAGCCCGTGCGCCACAACTACTGATCCTGCGCTCTAGAGCAGGTGAGCCACAACTGTTGAGCCCACGAGCCACAACTACTTAAGTCCACGCGCCTAGAGCCCGTGCTCTGCAACAAGAGAAGCCACCGCAATGAGAAGCCTGCGCACCACAACAAAGAATAGCCCCTGCTCGCCGCAACTAGAGAAAGCCCGCGCACGGCAACAAAGACCCAACGCAGCCATAAATAAATAAACATATATATATAAAAGGGAAATCATGAGCTAATAGGTATTTGTTGATGAGCCCAGAGCCAGGCAGATAGGAGTCTTCAATAAGTAATACTGCTGCCTTTATTACGCCACGAGAAATGCTTTAGAGCCTCTCCTTAGGTGCTGGGAAGTGGTGAAAACGCAGAGACCTGAATTTCTGTCCCACGCTCCTAGGAGTGAGGTTGCTCGGACAAGCCTTGTTCTGTTTACTTTTTGCTACACCCCTGGCGCCCAGCCCAGAGTCAACACCAGGTAACTATGTACCGAATGATAATGGACTCCAGTTCCCCATCTTCATAAGGTGGAGGGGACCCCAAATGCTGGCCGAGGCCCCTGGGGATTCTGTCCAGACACACCCGCACTCAGGGGAACCTCAATCAGTCCGTTTTCTAATTGTCAGGCAACTCATGATTCTCCACGCTGACCTCATCATCTTTCCCTCCCCAAAGCCCAACCCGGTCTGCATGTGTCCCCTCCGTAGATGATGGTGTCCCCAGCCAGCCAAAACTTGTGTGTCACTCTTATCTTTGTCCTCCCTTCTCCCCACATCCAGCAAGTCCCACAGATTTTACCTATTTCTCCAACCCCTCCACCACGCTCCATCTCCACTGCCACCAACCTGGCCCAGCCACCATCTCTCTCACATGCCTGGTTTCCACCAGCCTCTCTGGACGTCCTTTAATCCACTTTCCACATAGCAACTGAGTCCAACTCTGGTCATGTTTAGCCACAGGGCCTTTGCACATGCTGTTCTTTCACCTCCTCTCTAATCCTTCCTCCACCTCTTTTTACCTGGCTAACTGCAATTCATTCAGACTTAGCTCAAGTGTCACCTCCTCCCAGAAATTCTCCCAGATCTTCCTGATTAGGTCAAATTGTCCAATACAGCCTCTTGTGGACACAAATTACAGTTTGTAATTGTGTATTTATTTCTGTGATTGCTTGATCAAGTTGGTCTCACCCTCGAGACTGAAAGCAACTTGAGGACAGGGTCATGTCTGCTTCACTCACCACTTCCGCCCCACACCAGCACAGAGCCTGACACTTGGTAGGTGCCCAATAACCACTTGTTGAATTAATACACATTCAGCGAAGGGGCAAGCTGGGCACTGCAGGGAATTCCAAACCACAGGAGCTCAAGTGGTTTGTGTGGGATGTGGAACTAGACCCTGGATTTGGACTTCCACACTCCCAGGCCCAGGCTGTAGCAGGGTCCGGGGCTGCCAGCCTGGGTCCTGGTGTAAGACACGAAGAACGGCGGCTACCCAGAAATGGGGAGGGGTTGCAGTTACGGACTCCACCAGCAGGTGGCGAAGTAGCTCTGCCCATGAGGGGATGAGGGGAGGCTGGAGCTAAGGGCCCTAAGTTAACTGCCAAGTTGGAGGTTGTGTGTGGGCGGAGGGGCGGGCCGGTCACTGACTCCCCTAAGAATCAATGAGCCTCTGGCTCACGAGCCTCTGGCTAGAAAAACACGCAGGGGCAAATCCAGGTTTTGGGGAGCCTGAGACTTACACAATTTGGGGATCCTGTTAATGAAAGCGAACACACAATTACAAGTTCCAGATTAGGTCCAGGGCTACAAGGGGCCAGAGCAAGCAAGGGGCCTGAAGCCTAATTAATGGGCCTGTAGAGGGGCATTACTCTGTACAATTTCAGGGCCCTCTCCCAGCCTATCTTAGGGTCCCCCACCCACCCTCATGCAGACACACTGGTCTGGGGGTTCCCAGCCTAGGCTTAGCGCCCCCTTTCAGCTCAGTCCTGAACTCAGAAGCCAGAAGGCTTGGCAAGCCCAGCCTGACACTGCTCTGACCGCCGAAGCACAGGCACCATGATCCCCATCTCACGGGGGTTCACTCCACACCAAAGCTCCCCACTTTTGCCTGGTGAACTTGGGGGGCCAGGTGGGGCCATTTGGTCGGGGCTTAAATGTGGGTTATCGCCAAATGAGATTCACACCATCACGGAGACCCTCTCCACAACTCTAAGCTCGTGCCCCAAACGAGGCCACAGCACCTGGCTGGGTACCATGAATGAATATTTTTTATAAGTCCGGTAATTCTCTTCTGATGGACACAATAATACAGCATCGTAACGTTTTGGTGTTCAAAGAATCTGGTTGATAAAGGTATATGTGAAAAATATACTGCAGACCCGGTCAGCCTACTTTCACACCTAATTTACTTGAAGTACCTAAAGTCTCCAAAAATGGCCCCTGATCTCCCTGAAGCTTCGTCAGACCCGAGCTGCCACAATTCTCGACATTTTATATGGATTTGTGGGGTCACTCGGCCAGTTAATTACAGCTCACCTGGCACCCGGCACTTAGCAGGTGGCTGACTTGGGTGGAGAGGCTCACAGGCCACCTTCCCCAATTTGCAGGGAAGCCCTGGGGTAGCGGAGGGAGCTAGTGCCCCGAGGTGGGTGTTCTGAGCCTGGACGAGGCTGGAGAGTGAGCTGTCTGGGCTGAGTAAGTCCCAGGGCAATGGTGACATGACTCCATGGGCTCCAGCCTATAGCGGGGAGCCAGAAAGCTGGGCGGGGAGGGGGCCAGAGCCTCAGAAGCAGAAGCAGGAATGCCCTGCTCCCCACTCCAGAGCTCCCCTCAGAGGGGGCAGGAGCTCCTGGGACCCCAGCTGCCTTGTGCTTGGCACTGTGGAATTCTCTGTCCTCAGAGGCCAGGACTACGCTATTATTATTCCCCAGGGTACAGACGAGGAAACTGAGACCCAGAGAGGCCACACGTCCCTTAAGTGGTAATGGTGGGATTTGAATCCAGGTGGGTAAACTCTGCTCACCTATGACACTAATCTTTTCATAAATGAAGGCTGAATGAATGAACAAAGAAAGGCAGCAAAGGCCCAGAGAGGTTAAGTAATATGGTAAAGGACACACAGGACCAGACTCCCTGTCCAGTGCTCTTCCCGGCTAGCGCAGCCCACTAACCCAAGGGAAAATGCTGAGGGGAAAGGGGGCCCCCAATGCCAGGCCTCCCCCAACCCCCAGCTGGCCCACCTGCTATTCCTGGGTGGCTTACCCCGGAACTCCTCGTCAGTCAGCCGCTTCTTGTGGGTCAGCAAGAAGGGGAGCAACCCGTCCAGGTCAGCGGTGGAGCCCCGAGACACGATGTCAAAGAGGATAGGCCGGTTGAAGACTTTGAGTATGGGAGGCGGCTGGGGCGGGGGAGCTTTGGAGCTCTGTGGCTGCTTCCTGAAGGGGGAGGAAGCCGGGTGATAGGAGGGCTCATCCTCTGCCCATCCCACAGTCTCTAGCCTTAGGGGCCCAGGGATTGGGGGGTAGGGGCAGCTGGAGCCCTAGGGAGGGACCAGACTGAGAGGAGAAAGACATCGGGAGACACAAAGGAATGTTTTATCCCAATAGACTCTACCTGGTACCTGTGTGTTGGCTGGAGACAGACAAAGAACACACAGCCCACCCATCCACCCACCCACCCATCCATCCATCCATCCATCCATCCACCCACCCACCCACCCATCCATCCATCCATCCATCCATCCATCCACCCACCCATCCATTCACCCATCAATCCACTCATCCATCCGTCTACCTATCCATCCATCCATCCATCCATCCATCTATCTATCCATCCATCCACGCACACACACACCCATCCACCCATCCACTCTTCCATCCATCCATCCACCCATCCACACACCCACCCATCCACCCACCCACCATCCATCCATTTGTCATTTACTAAGTACTTAAGAATCCAGAGATTGGAAGAGACAAAGATAGTAAGAAAATAAAGGAGGAACACCAGACTAAAAGATAAAGCAACTCTATCTTTTATTCAATCATTCGCTCCTTGATTTATTCATTCAACAAACATTTGAGACAACTGAGGCCACGCACATAGGTGCTTAGTCCAGGCCCCACCAAAGTAAACACCCAATAAATGTTAGCTGATATTCCTGTTATTATTTAGCGCCTACTGTGTGTCCAGAGTCTGTATGTGTGGGAGAAATGCCGAGCTACAGAGGCAGGTGGAGACAGAACAAGATGGAGAGGGCTGGGGGAGAGGAAGCGATGGAGAAAGAAAAAAGGGGAAAAAACACATTCATTCAGTCATTCAATAAACACTCATTGGGCACCTACTGTGTGCTAGGTTTTGAGAGCCAAAGAGCTGGAGCAGCAGCAGCCCAGGGGCACCATGAGGGCAGGGAAGCCCTGTGTCATGTCCTCACGCACCCAGTGCCCGGAACATACAAGGGCGAAGAACAATCTGTGAAATGAAGACAGGATGGAGAAGAGAAAGAGGTGGAGATGGGGAGGGAGAAGAGGGGGTGTAGGGGAGCAGAGAGTGAACCACGACAGAGGTGGCAGGGCCAGAGGGGGAAGGGACACTGAGGCAGGGGCTTCAGGGCAGAGAAGGCCAGCGGCTCACCAGGGGGAGTGGACAGCCGCTCTCCCTCCTTCCTCTGCCCGGGCCCCAGATCTTACACCCCAGGGCAGGGCCTCCAGTGATGGGGGGCCAGGGAAGGGGAAAGAGGTGCTTCCTGACGACGGGGGCACACAGGCTAGGGCAGCCCCCATTTTATCTGCTCCTGAACTGTGACCTTTGAGCCAAAAAATGAGATGAAGTAACACCCTCGCCCTCAGTCTTCACCGAGGCAGCCTTCGGGGTCTCTGAAGACCTCAGCCGCTTAGCCACGTCCCAACTCCTCTGCGGCCCCCGCAAAGCCGTTAGTCCTGGCTGTCTGGGGTAATGGTGGGGATGAGGGCTTGAAGGAGGGGATCTGAGGGAGGGGAAAGGGAGACAGGGAGTCCACCAGCTTCCAATGGGACCTTGGAGGGATGGGACACCAGGGCACTTTGCTGCCCTGGGCCTGTGTCCACCTCTGAGTGGAGGTTATGCAATTTGTCCAGTACAGCATGTGGACTGCGAGGCCCCATTTCTTGGACACATTGAGCCCCTCTAGCCTTGGGCCCCTGTACATGCACTTCCCTCCACCTGGAACACCTTCCTCCCACCACCCCCGCTGTGTGGCTGCCCTTTTTCACCCCTTAGCGTTGGGCTTAAATGTCAGCTGCTCCAGGAAGCCCTCCTGGACTACCTTTTCTGTATCAGCTCCCCTCTCCCACCTCAGCACCTCCCCAAAAGTGAATTGTCTAATCACTTGCTTATTACCTGTCTTGTCCTCCAAACTGAAGGTACCAGTGACAGCTACTCAGTGTCTGAGCTGATAGGAGTAACGTCTGTTCTGACTCACCCCTGGAGCCCCGGGGCCAACCGCCCTACCTGGCATGTGGCGGGTGCTCCAGAAACGGTCACCGAACAAATTGGTGGCTCAGTGAATAAATAAAGGAAACAAAGCAAGGGCTGAGGAGGTGAGTGGGCTTCATCCAAGGGCATAAATGAGTCTGTGATCATCAAGGGGGAACAGAGGAGGACCAGGTGACAACAGAGCATCTGCAGACTTCAAGACTCTCCTCCAGACACACACACAGGCCTGAGAGAGGTTTTCATGGGCGGATGGCTGGGCAGAGAGACAGCAGATGAATAGATGGGTCGATAGATATTTGAATGAGTGATGATGGATGGATGGACGGACTGGACAAGTGGATGGGCAGATGGAAGGGTGGGTAGCTGATGACAGAGAAAGAGAGAACAAAAGAAAGACATGGAAATGAAATGAATGAATGAATGATGAATAGTTTGATAGCTGACTGGCTGGATGAACAGAAACAGTGAGTAGGTGGGAGAATGGATGGATTTTGGCTAAGTATATGGTGGATAAATGGAAGGTTTGTTGTATGAGTGGATGACTGGCCAGATAAGATGGGACAGATGGATAGATGGGTAGATAGATATTCGAATGAGTAGATGATGGATGGATGGACGGACTGGACAAGTGGATGGCTAGGTGGAAAGATAGGTAGCTGGATGAATGAATGAGTAGATAATGGATGGATACACAGATGGATGGATATACAGATGGATGGATAAGTGGACAGACAGATGAATGAATAGACAAGTATACAGAAAGGTGGACAGATAGGTGGATGGATGGATGAGTGAATAGGTAGACAAATGAATGAATGGATAGAAGGATGGATGGATGGGTGAATGGATGGATGGATGGATGGATGGATGGATGGATGGATGGATTCAATACAGAGGCGGAGACCCTCGGCCAGGCAGCCAGCAATACTCACTCTATGACCTTCCTCCTCCACCGCTTGTCACTGGGGTGCTGGCGATAGGTGCCATAGTCAAAGAGCGAGTCCATGGGCGCCTTCTTGGGCCCAGGCACCACTGAGGACTCATACAAGGTGGACTCCAGCAGGTCGATGGGGTTGGGCACCCCCTTGCGGAAGGCGCCCTGGAACTTCATGCGCAGGTTTGGTCGCCCATCGCCTGGGCCGGCGGGGCGACCACTGTCAGCCGGAGAGGGCGACGGGGAGCCGTCCTCCCCCTCGAACAGGTTGGCCAGCGAAGAGAGGGGGAAGGCCTCCCCACCGGGGATGCCACTCTCATCCCCGGGGGGCTCAGCTACCTCCCCAGGCCCCGCGCGGGGGCCTTCGCTGGGATCCGCCATGCTGCCCCTGGACCTGTCTGCACTGCTCTGCCTGTAAGGGAACAGGAGGGGAGTCAGGCCGGCTCCAGGAAGCCCCCTCCCACGTGGGCAAACAGCACTGCTGCCAGCTTCTTCAAAGCCACCGTTGTAATGACAGGGGTTCAGGGTGGCCACTCCCAGATGTGGTTGGCCGCCAGCCCCCGGCAAGAGCTGCAACAGAGCCTCTTTCAGGGACCTGGAAACATGAGTCTGCCTCAGGTCCAGCTACCCTGGATGTTAGCTGGAGGAGAAAGGGCATCAGAGTCACACTGGGTCCCCAGATCTGGAGCCTGGGGCCTACTCCTGGCCAACCAAGCCAGCTTCGGGGCCCCCAGAGCAGGGTTCAAGTTCCAAGCTCCACATTTAGCAACCGCGTGACACGAAAGCGGATGGTTCACAGCCTCGGTTTCCTCGCCTGTGAAATGGGGATGCTGAAGCAGAGAGCACGTGTTCCAGCGGCCAGTGCCGCGCCTGCCACACCGTAAGCACCTACTAAAACAACCACCACATCTATGCTTCAGGGACACTAGGTGCTCAGAAACACTCACGAACCCACTGTGGGAGTCAGTGGCCCTCAATTTCCCAGCACCGTCATTATGACCCCATTTCACAGAACAGGAAACCCAGGTTCCGAGAATTTAGTTAACTGCCCACAGTGCACAAACGCTGCTCCCCGGTGCCAAGCGCTGACCCCTTCCCTCCCCTCTTTGCCTGGTTAACTCCTGCCCACCTGCGATCCCAGCTCATGTCCATTCCTCTGGGAAGCCCTCCCTGACCATTTGTTCATGAGATTCGTTAATTCCTGAGCTGTGAGCACCAGAAGATAGGGAATGCCTCTGTTTCGTTCACTCCTGTGTCCCTGACACCTAGAAGGGTGCCACATGGACAAACGACCTGATGACAAAGGTATTATTTGTTCCCATTTGTCAGATGAGGAAAATGGAGCTTTAAGAGGGGGAAGTCATGGGCTTCCCTGGTGGCACAGTGGTTGGGAGTCCGCCTGCCGATGCAGGGGACGTGGGTTCGTGCCCTGGTCCGGGAGGATCCCACATGCCGCGGAGCGGCTGGGCCCGTGAGCCATGGCCGCTGGGCCTGCGCGTCCGGAGCCTGTGCTCCGCAACGGGAGAGGCCACAGCAGTGAGAGGCCCGCGTATAGCAAAAAATAAATAAATAAATAAAAAGAGGGGAAGTCACATAGCTTGTAAGAAGAGTTGGACTTCAACCCAGTTCTCTCTGGCTCCCAGGCCCAACTTTTAGCCAGGAGAAGGGCAAGGGAGGGACAAGGCCCTGCTGGCTGTCAGCCCCCTGCCCTCTGCAGCACGCCACTGGGAGGGCTAGACACCAAGGGCAAGTTTCCTGGAACTCCTACCATCCCACCCGGGCTGCAGGAAAACGTCTGGAAAGCCCTCTTTTCTATATCTCTCCATCCCCACACATTAGCAGAAAAACAAATAAAGATTGGTCTCCACCTTGTTTGTTTTGTGGCTGCCCGGAGGGAAGGCTAGGGCACTGCAAGAGGCCTCTCTCGGCAGGTGCAGCAGGGCACACAGAGGGTCAGAGCTCCTGCCAGGGACAGACCCCCTTCTAGGCACCAGAGGGTAGGGAGAGCCTAGATTTTAGAGTCTTCCACGCCTGGGTTCTAACCCCAGCTCTGCTATTTATGTGCAGCATGACCTTGAGAAAGTGACCCTAGCTACCTGAGCCTCAGTTTCCTCATTTGTAAAATGGGTACAATATAGTAGCTTTTTTCATACGTTTGCAGGAAGAAGTAAATGAGATCAGGCATGTCCAGTGTCAACCCTGGGATTAAACTGGGAGCTGTCAATGATTATAATCAAAGGAGTAAGTAAGGGTTAGGAGCACAGTTGCTGAAATCAGATATACCCAGTTCCCATCTTGGCCCTGGTTAATTAGCAGCTGCGTGATCCTGGGCAAATCACTTCCTCTCTCTGGGCCTCAGCTTCCCCACCTGTAAAGCCAGGATCACCACACCTCCTCCTAAAGCTCTTGGGAAGTGCCAGTGCCCTCAGGAATTTGAAGCACCCACTTGATGCCAGCACTTAGTAGGACTTCAGGAGACATTAGTTCCTATCCACCTGCCAGGTGGGAAAGGGAGACCCCTAGTGGCTGCCACATGAGTCTGGGCTGAGTAATGCAGGAATGCGGGTATGTGGAGGCAGAGAGGGTGTCCACTGGGGTGCAGGCATTGCGGGGGAAGATTAGACTTCCCCCGGCCCAGTCCTGTTCACCTCAATGGGGACCCAGGGTCAAGGGAAGAGGAGGCATTGGGCACGTGCTTCTGCTGTTAACACCCTCCTTATTACTGCACCCCTGTCCCACGGGGGCAGGACAGTCCCTGCCTTGGGGGGGGGCAGAGGAGGCAGCCGCTCAAACCCCCACCATGCCTGCACCCCCTGCCCTAAGAAATCTCAACTCAGATGGCATCCAGGGTTTCTGGGGACTCCACAACAAGGGGTCTGGAGTCAGCCAGCCCGAGGTTCAAATGCCCCCTCAGCCACTCACACACTGCTCGTAGCCTTGACAAGACACATAGAGATCAGTATGAACATATTAATTATGGTGAAGTAGCAATTTTGAACTAAACCCCCATCTTCATCGTGATTATGTGGCTCTGATGGGCCCAAGTGCTTCATACACGCACCCTCATCTAGTCCTCACTGCAACCTTAGACCAGCAGTTCTCAGCTGGGGGCCCTTCTGCTCCCCAGGGACACTCGGCAATGTCTGAAGACATGTTTGGTTGTCACACTGCGCAGAGGAGAGAGGGCTACTGGCATCTAGGGGGTCAAGGCAGACCAGGGATAGTGCCAGACATCCTACAATGTACAGGACAGTCCCCACCACAAGGAACGACCCAGCCCAAAAAGTCAATGGTGCTGAGGTTGAGAAATCCTGCCCTGGAGGTAGGTACTGCTATAATTCCCCTTTCACAGAGAAGGAAACTGAGGCTCAGAGAGGTTAAGTGACTTGCCTGAGGCCACCCAGCAGGTTAGTGACAGAACCAGGATTCAAATCCTGGCAGTTGGCTGTGGAGCCTGGGCTACCCTAACCCCTCAGTTGAAGGCGTGGCCTGGGAGCCAGGCGCCACACCAGACCCTTAGAATATCTTGTTCAAGGTGCACAACAGCCCCGGGAGGTAAGGGTTATTATTCTCAGCTCATGCTAATCTCTCTGAGCCTTGGTTTCCCTACAATAAAATGAGGGTTGCAAAACAGCTTCCATCCCATAGGGCTGCTGTAATGGGCAAGTCAGGTGTCTCTTGGGCACCTAATAAGCACTTGACAAATACTTTAATCATGGTCGCCATTATGATACGGTCCCAGTTTACCTGTCCTCCTCACCACCCCGCCTGCCGGGCACACACATGTGGTAGGACTACAGCCTGGCATTCACGGCCCAGGTTAACATTCACCAAGCCCTCCCAGCCTCTCCCTTGGTTAACCGGCCAGAGCCTCCCATTTTACAGCTGAGGAAACTGACTCTGAGATGCCACACGGAGAGTGAACGAACGGCCTTGAAGAAGGCCTCTGGACTCCGAACCTTGGACTCCTTCCACACCACACAACCCAAGTGCGTACAGACACCACTATGCACATCCACACACACATACACGTGTACACACATGTGCGTGCGTGCACACACACACATACACACACAGTCTGCTCTGTGGCCATCCCCTCCCCAAACACTGCCCTGTTCTCTGTGGTTGGGGATAGAGTTCACTCCCTGTTCTAATTTGCCCTGTAGGCTGTTATTACACATTCCAAACCCATGCCAGATTTAGAGGGAAGGAGGGGTACAGGGCAGGAGAGAGGCTGAGAGTCCTCCTTCATCTCCTCTGTGTGTAAATATCGTGTATGTTTCTTCCTGTCTCTCCCCATGTGATCGGGCATGTGAATGCCGGCTTGCCTGCTGTGAGCCCCTGGGAATGCCTTTGCAGCAGGTAGCACCCAGATGGCACCAGGAGCATGTCTGGGGCTCAGCGAAGGACATTTAGGCAGAGCGTGGACATCCCCACACACTGTGTGACCGCTGTGTTCACTTAACGCAGCAGATTTCAAATGTTTTTGTTTTAGCATCAAGCAGCAGGACTGGAAACCATTCACCTATGTATTTACTCAACAAATGTTTATTGAGCACCTATTGTGTGCCAGGTCTTGGGGACACAGACGTCAGCAAGACAAAGAACTCCTGCCCTGCTGGGGCTGACCTGGTGGGAAAACAGAAGAAACCGCTATAGACAAAGCAAGAAGCTGAGGCATGTCTGGTGGCAAGAGCTGGTTAGACCAGAAGCGCTCGGGAGTGGCCGAGGTCAGGGGTGCAGGGGTCCCGGGCGGGGTGAGGAGATACAGTGCTGAGCCAGGGTCCCCAAGCCTTCCTCTCTGCCTGGGTCAGACTCCAGGCTCTCCAGAAACATGGCTGAAGGTCATGCACTCTGCTCTGATGGCCCTGCGGACTCAGTCAGAGCAGCCAAACCCACAATCCCTCCCCCCTAAGGAGGGGGCACCTGGCAGGAGCTAAGGGGGCATGAAAAGAACTTGCATTTTGATGTCAGACCAGCAGGTTGGCTCCCAGACTCACCACTCATCAGCTGCAGGAGCCTGAGAGACTGACTTAGCCTCTCCGAGGCTCGCCTGCCTCACCTTTCCTTGAGGAACTTAACTGGGTCACCGTGAGGATTATATGCATTGAGTCAAGCACCCGGCACAGAGTGAGCCCTCAGTAAACAGCAAAGCGCAAGACTACGTGAGCGGCAGGTGCCTTCTGAGAATCCCGGCCTCAGCAGGGGTGGGGTGGAAGTCTCTTGCTCCATCCCCCTGTCCCCACGCAGACGGTAGAAGAAGGGACCCATCCTCACCGTTACCCCGTGGCTTTGCCTGATCTCGTGGAAACCCTGGCACGTAATGTCAAATCCCATCCTCCTGATTACGTGACCAAGGAAAGCTGCTTAAATCTGGGGGCAAGTTTAGGCGTGCAGGGGCTGCTCTACCCCAGGGGGAGGAATTCCAGGGAGCTGGGATCAGTGCACTCCGTCTGCTGAGTGCCACCTGCTTGCAGGGCAAACAGGAGTGGAAGCTCAGGGAATTCACAGTCTAGGAGGGAAGGCAGATGGCTTTCCCCCTGCAGGCCTTTGCCTGGGCTGTTCCCTCTGCCTGGGATGTACTTCCTCCACTAACCCTTTCTTTGAGTATCATCTCAACCAGCACTTCCTCTGAAAAGCCCTCCTGCCCCCCCCCCCACAGTCTAAACCGGCTCCCTTGTGTTCACTCTTAGAGCAAATTGTGCCTCTCTTTATAGCGCTTCTCATGATTAGACTTTGACCTTTACTTATATCATTCTTTTATTCATCTTCTCTCTTCTCCTCTAGTTTTGAGTTCCATGAAGGAGGGACTCTTTTGTGTCTGCTGTCTCCCCAGCAATCAGCATCGTGCCAAGGCATCAGTAAGTTCTTACACTGCAAGGCAAGGTCCTCTGAAGTTCTGGAAGGAGGAAGGTGGGAGGAGGCAGCACTAAACCTGACGGGCACAGGGAGGGGCTGCAAGGAGGAGGGCTTGAAAAGTGGAATGGGATACAAGAGCAGAGGAGACAGCGAGGTCAAGGGTACGGAGCTGGGAAAGAGCAGGGGGCACTGAGGGACGGTGCAGCCTGAGGCATCAGAGAAGAAAGGTGGGAAGGAAGAAAAGATGGGTGAGTGGGTGGGCGGATGGGGAGGTGGGGAGGAAGATGAGGATGGATCCCAAGGTTTGCTGGTGCCGAGAGAGAAAACACCGGCTCTGTCCAACCCCCCTCCCTCCAGGTGAGGAAACTGAGGCTCAGAGAGGTGGAGTCACTCTTACAGGGTTGCCCAGCTCCTTAGAGGCAGAAGCAGGTCTAGGATCCAAGTGGCCCCAGGACCTATGCCTTCAGTGGATACTTTACAAGGACCAGGAGACTCGAGAAGAAAAGGGTGGAAGATGGGGGTGGAAGAAGAGTGGTTTAGGGTGAGTGGTGGGAACCAGGGGCCCCAGAGGCAAACTGCCCACTCACCAGTTGTGTGACCCTGGGCAAGTCACTGGCCTTTCTGTGCCTCTGTTTTCTCACCTGTAAGTGGTGATGATCATAGCACCTATCTCCGGATTGTTGAGAGGGTTAAAGAAGGTAGCACCCAGCAGAGAGCACACACCCAGTAAATGATGGCCGTTGCCAGCACCATCGGTATCATTACATCATCATTATTAGAAGATGAACTGACAGACTGAGGACCAAGGAAGGTATGATAGCCAGGGAGGGCGGAGTGGCTGGGCCCAGAGCCTGCGACTCTGGCAGCCACCTCAGAGCAGCTGCTACTGGGAGCTCAGCCCCTTGGCCAGGCAAAACCCACTGCCTGCCAAGCTGCCCGAGGCTCCCTGGGCCCTGGCGGGCGGCAGCAACAGGGGGCATCACGCCATGCTGGGCACCTTCCCCAGACAGCCTGTATTTACCTAGCAGGTCTCAGCCCAGCCCGCTTCCTGTTTGCTGCACAGTGGCTGCCTGACCAGGCCTGACGGAGCCCCAGTGTCCTGTCGGGTCCCCCCACCCAGGAGGGTGCCCAGGCGGGGAAGGGCTGGGGTGACTCACTGGGCCCCACAGAGGGCAAGGCCAATGTGACCACGGCAGTTACGTGGTCGTTCTGCAAGTCCTTGGCCAGAGGGATTCCAACAGTGCACACAAATACCCCTCTGAGCTCTCACGGGCACGCGTTTGCTTCCAAGGTCCCTGGCCCCAGGGTGGGAGCCACCAGGAGGCAGTGTGGCCGAATGGGTTAAGAGCACACGCTGAACAACACTGAAGGCCACATGTGATAGGATCCCATGTACACGAAATTGTCCAGAATAGGCACGTCCATAGCAACAGAAATCAGATTAGTGGTTGCCAGGGGCTGGGGGAGGGGGGGAGACAGGGACTGCTAGCGGGTACGCGGTTCATTTTGGGGGTGATGAACAGGCACGGAAACTAGACAGTGGTGATGTCTGTATAACTCTGAACACTCTACAAAGCCACTAAACTGTACACGTTGAAAGGGTGAGATGCATGTGAATTCCATCTCAATAACACTTCCCAGCTTGGTGACCTCAGACAAGTCACTTCCCCTCCCGGAGCTTCAGTTTCCTCGGTGCAACAAGGGAACGTCGTGAGGTTAGACGCTCATAAAGGGTCCAGCACAGGGGCTGGCACAGAGCAGGGGCTCAAGGACATGAAGTCCCTGTCCCAGGAGGCTCCGGCTCCTTCTTCCCTTGCCTCGCCCCCTCCCATCAGAGCACAGCCCTGGATTCCACCCTCTAACTCAGCCCTGCTCAGAGCGTGATGCTACCCAGATCCAGCTAGGAAGACGGAGGCCCCTTCTGCCTAGCCCAGCCCCTCTCCTGGAGGACAGTCACAGCCACAGAGCCCCCCCAGAGAGGATTCTGTGGCCTCAGAAACTACCCAACCTATGTCCTCTTCCCCACCTGCCACTTCCTGGCAGGGCGACTGGGAGCGAGTCATCTCTCTCTGGGCCTCAGTTTCCTCATCTGTACAATGGGGGAAACAATTACTGCCACCTGGGAGGGGTGAACCCATATTTGCTTTATAGTTATTGGTTGGACTCTACATTCACGCTTTGAATTAAAAAATAAAATGGTAGCTCTTACACCAAAAGGCTGTTGTGAGGATTGAATGATAATGGAAGATAATTGATTGAGTTGATAATTCAAGAGTTTAAGACAGCACCTGGTGCGTAGTAAATGTTAACAAAAGGCAGCTGCCTTTTCATCGTTAATATGCCCTCAATTTACAGCTGGGGAGACATGACCCAGGACTTGTGACTCTACATGAAGCCCTGGCCTTCTGAAAAGGTTTTCTCCCCTCCTCATTTCCATCTCTCTTCCATCACGGCCCCGTTTCCTAGCTGGGAGACTGAGGCCCAGAGGAGACAGGATACCCACCCACCCATACCTACACACACCCCTCCACCTCACACCCACGTGCAAAACTCTCGAGGTGACCAAGTCAGAGAAGAGAGCAGACACCGTGGAATGAATGGGTCGGGCAGGAGCCGGGAAGGGAGCCCCAGGCAGCAGAAAACCAGTTTGAGATCCTGTCTCTGCCCCAGCCAGCCTCACCAGCCTATGCCAACAGTAGGCTGCGTCTCTGGCTAACTGCTTGGAATTATGGCTGAGAGTAAGGCCTGAAATCCCACATCAGCAGTGCCTATCCTCCCATTGGTACATGTCACACAGCATCTTCTATCTCTTTTAATCCAAAAAATAACTCTAGAAGTTAGATATCATCGTCTCCATTGTCAGATGAATACACCACGTCTGGGGAGAATGGAGGGGAGGGGCTGACATTTATCCAACACCCATCATGTGCTGAGCGCTCTCGCGTTTACTTCTCATCCCCATTTCACAGATGAGCAAACTGAGGCTCGGAGAGACCAAGAGACCCAGCCAAGGTCACAACTCAACAGGAAGGGAATGTGGCTAGGATTCCAACCACCTGCTTTTAAGCTCATTTGAGTTCATCCCTTCAGGGTCTATGAAGCCCTCTCCCTGGGGTCATCTTTCTAGATGCCACACCCCTTGGAAGTCACGGGGCAAGCAGGCACGGCACAAAAAGACTTAGAGTTTCGATCGTGGCTTTGCCACTTAGTAGCTGTGTGACCCCAGGCAGATTATGTCAGCTCTCTGAGCCTCAGTTTCCTCATTTCTAAAAGCAAACTAATCACAGCACCTACTGCTGGGTTGCATGGTCACTGTGGGTGTCAGGGCCTCATAAAGTGCAGCCCCCAATGATGGGAACGCGGACACGAGCTCCAGGAGGGCAGGGACCTCTTCTGTTCCAGTCACCACTGAGTCCCCAGTGCCTAGGACAGGGCCTGGCACATAGTATCTATCCAAGATATACTTGCTGAATGAATGAACAAACGAATGAATGAACTCATGTATATAAGTGAAAGGAATCACAAACAGCTAAGTCATTCTCCACAGGGCAGACAGATCTCCACAGCTGAACCTCTACCCAGCTAGCTAACTTCCTCCCTCCCATCCTTTAACATAATTTATTGAGCACCTACTGCATGCTGGGCTCTCTGACCTATGAGGTTCAATGTCCCCCCATGAGGTGGCAGCTATCATGAGTCCATTTTGCAGATGAGGAAACTGAGGCTCAGAAATGCCAGGACACTTGCCCAAACCCAAGTCTGAATCTGAGCAGGCGGGTTCTCCTGATGCCCCCGCCTTGCTGATTCATCTGTTCAATCACTCATTCCTTCCTTCCTTCACCATTCACTCTGTCCACAGGTACTCCTCAGCCCCTCCTCTCTGCCAAGGGACACAGGGACAGGAGTGAACGGGCAAACCGGTCCCTGTCTGAGGTCAGTTGGCCCCTTGCCCACCGGGGTCCCCCTGAGCCTGTGGAGCCCATCGGGGACACACGTTGGAAGTAGCCCCGCCCATATATACCCTTGACGAGCTGTCCCAGAAGGTGGTCAGCCCTCCAGGTCAGCCGGGTGGAAGCCAGGCCACTCCACCCTCAGGGAAAAACAGGCGTCCAGTGAGACTGAGGACCCTTTGTGCGGCGGCAGCAAGGGCGGGGGCAGGAGGGGCGGCCGTTACTCACCACCCGAAGAAAAATAAGCATGTTCCCGTTTGGTCAATGGCCCTCCTGTCTGCCCCGCCACACCACCACCTCCTTCCGTAGCCTCTCCCACCCTCTGACCTCACCTGGAGCAGACCTGTGAGCGCCTCCTATGCCCCTGGCGTGCCGCCTGTGACCATCCCTCACAATTGAGGGAACATGCTCAGAGACGTGGGGTGACTTGCTTGAGGTCACACAGCCTGCAGTGGGCAGGGCTCGGAGCAGAAAGGGGAAGCCGATGACCAGGAAGGGGCTCAGAGGTGGGAAGGAAGTCAGAGTCACAGTGAAGGCGAGGGCCTGGCCTCCCTTCCTCATTCCTGCTCGGCCAGGGTGACAACTCAGGGGCACCCAAGGCAGGGGGAGTCCAGGCCGGGGCAGGAGTGGCAGTCAGAATAACCCAGATCTCCCCAACTGGCAGAGCTCTGACCTCCAGCAAACCCCAGGTGGCAGCCCCTGGAACACCGCAGCAAGTGGCCAAGCTGGGACGCGAACAGAGGTGGGTCAGACTCCAAGAGGGGAGAGTCCAGTGGCCTTCCAGGAAGGAAGCTGAGCCACCCACTGGGTTTCCAGGGACCCAAGGTATCCAGTCACTGGGATCTGGCTTTCAGGTCCAGCTCTCCCATGAGCCAGCGGGGCATCCCTAGGCAAATTACTTCTCTCTCTGAGCCTCTCTGAGCAAATTACTTCTTTCCTCTGCTGTAAAATGGGACTCAGTATTCCTGCCCTGCCCACCGCCAGTGGGGGTGATGCCGTGACACCATCAAGGGGACTGTCAGGCAATAGACACTGGTTACACACTGAACAGTCCGTGTTGCTCTGGAGACTGTCCACAACCACCCCACGAAGCAGGCACTAACATTATCCCATTTTACAGATGAGGAAACTGAGGCCCAAGAAGAAGTAAGGGGACTTACTGAGAGCCGGGATCTGAACCAGGTAGCACTACATTAGGAAAGCAGGAAACTCTGGCGGTCCTGGCGCTCAGTCAATGCCCGTAAATATTTTGTAGCTGAAAAGGCAGCACCCCTTTCCCTAAACGCAAGTCTAGCTCTGCCCCTGCTACCTTCCACCTGCTTTCCTGCCACAGAGGGGCTCTCAGAGAGATGAGCTGGAGGAAAAGGCACCCTGGCACAGGCCGGGGGACAGGATGAGGAGGTCGATAATGCTCAGAGCCCCATCTGTGTGCCCTGGACTTTCCTCGCAAAGAGGGGGTTGACAGCCTCAGTTGACAGATGAGGAAACCGAGGCTCAGAAAGATGAGGTGATTTGCCCGAGCTCCCCTGGTGAGAAGGCAGCAGGCCTCGGATTTAAACCCAGGCCTGTCTGAACAATTCAGGTTCTTATCTCTAAAGTGCAGACTAACTTCCCATGACCCCAGATCCAGACAAATGCGGACAGGCCACTTTGGAACTTAAGGGCATGGAGTTTAGAATCAGATAAATGGAGTTCAGATCCCAGCTCCGGCCCTTCCCAGCTGGGCAAGCAACTTCACCACCTTGACCTCAGTTCCTCCCTCTCAAAAATGGGTATAATCCCAGCCTTGCATCCAATGTACTGAGTGTTGGGCTCAGTGCCTGGCACACAGTAAGTGCTCAATAAATGTTCGCAACCATCATAATGACCACTGATGCAGCCCACGCTTGGCTAAAACCAGAAAGAACCTTGCACCCAGAGTTCAGAGCGGTAGCTGCGGGGCCCAGGACCACAAGCATCTCAAGAGATCTGAATTAATCTTTAACAGGTGAATTCCACCCCAACTTGGTGACACACAGCATTCCAGAGGGCTTGCTAGCATGAAATGTTCCCTTGGCTCCCCAGATCGTGTGTGTGACAAGAAGAGGAGCTAGTCCCTGGGTCCCCATGAATTGGGGAGGGGCCTGGAGTGTCTTTCCCGGAGTCCAATGGGAGAAACTGAGGCAGACAGCAGGCCGCGGGCCTGGGAGGGGTAGAGCCGCCTGCTCCATGTGGCCCCCTCCCTCCTGGGAACACACGAAGGACCTCAAAGGACTCTGGCCCTCTCAAAACGATGTTTTCAGTCACTCAACCGTGCAACAGTGATTTACTGAGCACCACGTGCCAGGTGCAGTGAGGCCAAGGCTTGCGTGGTTCTCTCCCTCCTACACCTTCCAGCCGCCCCTGCCAGTCCCTACCTGGGGCCTCACACCTCTGGCCTGGATGGCTTCCCCTGCCTGGGGACCGGCCTCCCCGCCTGGCCCCCACTCTGCGGACCTTTCAAGACCACACATCCGGCATGTCCCTCCCAGCCTGGACCCCGGTAGGGTTTCTGGGTCTGACCCAGTCCCTGCCTGTCTGATCCCCTGTCCTTCCTGTTCATGTCACACACTCCAGACAAACAGGAGGATGTCTCAGCTCTCCAAACCCTAGTCTTACCACCTGGTGACAGGCAGAAGTCAGGTCTTTACCTAAAACCCCTTTTGCCCAATATCTGCATTGATTCCTCCAGGTGAGCTCAAGTGCCACCTCGATCGAGCCGTCCCGGGTACTGGATCGCCACAGTGCCACCCCCAGAGCGCTCTCCTGGCCCCCACTCGCGGCATCCAGCACAGTGATCCCTTGCTGGGCGCCCTCAGGTCAGGTGTGGGGGCTCCTGCTGGAAGCCACAGCTGGCCCGAGGGGCAACCCCAGGGTCAGGGAGGCAGCCGTGCGAGAGAGGCAGCCCTTTCTCCCATCTCACCGGCTCTCTTGGACGGCTCAGTTCACGCCCCTCGGGCTGGGGCTAGTCTGGGTCTGAGGTGCCTCAGTGCCCAGCCCAGGGCTGGCACAGGATGGCTTTCCCGGAGGGTTCGATGGACAAAGGAAATGGCTGAGGCCCAGCTCACACCTGAGGAGGTGGCGGCGGTGTCCACAGCCGCGGCCCGGATGTAAGGCATCTGGTCTGGATTTAACTTGGGGAATCCCAGACATCTCCACTGGGGCTCTCTTGCACGCTTCTTCCTCAGGTGCCCATTCCCTAAACCTCGGAAAACTCCACTTCAGAATGACCCCACCCTGCTTTCACAAACGTGAGCCTGACTGGCCCATGACCGCCATTTGCCATGTGTCTTGGGAGCCCCTCCCCGCTCCGATTGATCAATGAAGGTGGGAAAAGGGGCCCCCAGCCTTTCTGGTTCCCACTGTCACTCAAACAGAATGATGCAGAGAAATGCGGAAATGGCCAATAACCTTTCTCACCCCCTTCCATTAAGAAGACGTTACAACAACAGCACAAGCATAGTAACAGCTGGGGCTCCAGGCACGGCGTGGGTCCCCTCACAGGTCCGCTGTCCTCACCCCGGCCCCGGGGTTCACCTTCAGCCGACCCCATTTTCCAGATGAGCCCTCTGTCCCTCAGGCAGCTGAGGGAGCAGCCCAGGGTCACACAGTAGTGGGGTGGCAGAGTGAGGGTTCGGGCCCACACAAGCCCCACTTTTAACCTCACAGATGACCTGGGCCGACCCTAGTACCTGACCTCTCAGAAGAGGCCACCTCTTCACCCCGCTGTCCCCGCCCCAGAGATAAAGTGGCAAAGCTTAAACCCTCCAGTGGGTCTTAGCGTCCCAGATCAAAGCTCACACACGACATCAGGCCCCTACCCCTGCTCCCAGCAGAAGCCCTTGTTGCAGACACTCGGCAGCCATAAGCCCACCCCCTCCTGGGTAACTTCCAAGACACCCCCTGGGCACCAGGCAGGGAGGACGTTGGAGCCGGACAGCCCTGGGTGTAAATTCCACTTGGCTACATCCCCGACCTGAGAGCCTCAGTTTCCTCATCTGCAAAATGGGGAAGACAGATGGAGAAACCCTCTGGGGCTGGGCCAGGCAGGGGTGCCTGTGGCTGGAACGGCCAGCCATGCGGGGAGGATGGGAGGTCTCTCCCTGTCTTCAGAGACCTCCCAGGAGTCTCCAGGGCATAGCTGGAGGGGAGGTTAAAGATTTTCCTGCCTCTTGCGGGGAAAGAGCCATCTCTCTGGGGCTCAGTAACTAAGAAGTGGCCTTTGGAAGTTCCAGGCTCCCAATTCCCTCCCAGAGGTGGGGGGCAAACCTCAGGACCCCAACTCCCTCTTCCAAGCTCTCCAAAAAGGAGGTGACTCCGGGGTGGGCTGCAGGGCCTTCTGTGTTTGCTTCCTGGGCTTGGATATTGGGGGACCTGGGCCTGCATCCCCGGAGCCCACGTTGGCGCCCTCTTCGCAGGTAACAAAACCCAAGCCCAGAGAGGTGGTGCCCGGCCCAAGGGCCCCCCGCGGGTCCCGCGCCTCCCGCGCTCCAGGCCACCACTCCGCAGCTTCCAAGACGTGCCCGGAGGAGCGCGAGGTCCTCGGCTGGGCCGTCCCTCCCGGGGTCCCCGCCCCGAAGTTCCAGGCCCCACTCACCTCCGGGAGGGCTCCGCGCCGGCGGCCGGGAGCACAGCGCTTCCTGAATCCCGGCAGCCGGCCCCGCTCCCTCCCGCCCGCCGCCGCCGCCGCCGCCGCGTCCCTCCTCCCCGAGCTCAGGTTCCACCTCGCGCGCCGCCCGCGGACTGCACCCCGCCCACGCCGCCCGCCCTGCAGCTGTGGCACCGAGCCTACCCCGCACCCGGGATCGGCTCCCCTGCGGGGAACAGAGGCGGGCCCTCAGTTTTCTCACCTGGAAAGTGGGCTTCATGATCCCTGGTAGAGGGCAGGCGCTCCGTGGAGGGGGCTCTGGCTGGAATCCTGAGATCATGGACTCCTGACCTCTCCAGCCTGGGACTCCTTCCTTATCTGTTAATGGGCATCTCGCTGCTCGTTCATTCATTCAGCAGACAATTCAGAGACAGGTCTGCGGTAGGTCCCGGGCCTCAGGTAGCTCCACGTCCAGGAGGAGAGACACCTGTGTTACAGACAGTGCAGGTCCAGGACTAAATCAATGTGAGCTCCTCTTAACTTCACCTCTACCCAGCGCCTAGCACGGAGCCTGGCACTGAGTAGGAGATCAATGAGTGCTTTTTCTTTTATCAAATGGCGAAGGTAAGCCCCACCACCCAGACACACCTTCTACCCCAGACACTTGAATACCTCCATGGGATGGGCAGCTCACTTCTGCCAGGACTGGTTGGAAGCCTCGAGCCAGACTCCCTGAGCCCAAGCCCTAGCTCTGTGACTCACTAACTGAACAGCTGGTCCCTTCTCTGTGCTCTAGTGTCCCCTCTGTAGAGCGCAGTGTAGATATGTCCCCACCTCACATCACAGTGAAGATGCTGGGAGCACCAGGTCTGTGCAGAGCCCAAGGAGTATTCTTAGCCCTTTTTATCGTTATTGTTTTTACTAAACTGAGCTAAATCTCCCACTGGGAAGACAGTGGGGTACGTCCTTCCTCCTGAGCTTGCAAGTAGAAATAGTTCCCATGGGGTGTCGGTTCGGCAGCTAGAAAGTGGAATTTGAGAATCGCTGGAGATAGAGAACCTTAATGGAAGTGATGTGTTCAAACCACCAGTTTGAGGACTCCCCTCGTGGTCCAGCGGTTAAGACCCCGTGCTTCCACTGCAGGGGGCATGGTTTCGGTCCCTGGTCGGGGAACTAAAATCCTGCATGCCTTGCGGCCAAAACGAACAGACAAAAAATTAAAATAAAATTCAAACCACCAGTGTGAAACATTTACCAAAAAGAAACCTTAATAATGAACTCGCTAAGCAAGGGGTGGGGTGGGGTGGGGTGTCATGTAAACCTTCCTCCCACCAGGCTATGAGGTAGGGATTGCTGTGCCCATTTTACAGATGGGAAACTGAGGCTTGGAAGGTAGTGTGGCCTCTCCAAAGCTCCCTCCATGAGGGGATGGGGAAGAGAAACTTTTTACTCTGGGTTTCCAGGATCTTAAACAGAGCAGACAGGCAGCTATCTGGCAGTGAGGAATGTAAACAGGGGCCCCTCATACTTCCCTGATGGAAAGCCCATCTGTTGGGGGCCTTCTGGGCTGGGGCTGGGCCAGGTTGGGAAGCAGAGGAGTCATGGGCATAACTAGTCTGGAGCCCATTTCTGCAGAAAGACCCTTCTCAAATGAAAAGAAAATGACAGGGATAATTCAGGTTAGTAGGAAGGTGATGGAGGGGATGAGAGAAGATAGGGTCGGGGAGGGTGTCCGCTCTTCTCCAAAATTAGGGGGAAGAGGTATGAGCCCTCAGCATCTGTATGGTTAACCCAACTCCCTCCTGAACCCAATTTTATGGACGGGGCAACTGAGGCCCCATGCAAAAAAGTGACTCATCTTGGGCCAAGAAGCTGGGTCTTGGCCCCATGCCAGCCATGGGTTTAAACTCTGTTTTGCCACTGATGAGGTGGGAGCCGTGAGCAAGAGCCTCTCCCTCTCAGTGCCTCAGTCTTCTCATCTGAAAAATGGGTATCAGTTCCTACAAGACAAGGACCACGTCTGTCTCATTTACAGCCACAGGACCAGCCCCTTGGCACTTAGTAGGTGCTTTTAAAATACTGTTTGATTGAGACTTCCCTGGTGGTCCAGTGGTTAAGACTCTGTGCTCCCAATGCAGGGGTCCCAGGTTCAATCCCTGGTCAGGTAACTAGATCCCACATGCATGCCGCAACTAAAGATACCACACGCTGCAACTACAAGATCCTGCATGCCGCAACTAAAGATCCTGCATGCCGCAACAAAGATCTTGCGTGCCACAACTAAGACCTGGCGCAGCCAAATACGTTATAAAAAAAAATACTGTTTGATTGAGCTGGAGGAAGGGGGGAATAGAGTTACAGTTTAATAGGTACAAACTTTCAGTTTTGCAAGATGACAAGAGTTCTGGAGATGGATGGTGGTGATGGTTGCACAACAATGTGAGTGTTCTTTGAGCCACTGAACTGTACACTTACAAATGGCTTAAGATGGCAAATTTTGTTATGTGTATTTTACCACAATAAAAGAAAAATTAGGGAAAAAATACTGGCTGATTGAAAGCATGCAGGCCTGCCTTGCAGGAAAGTGGCGAGTGGGAAGAGAAAGTGAGGTGCTCGGGGCACCCAGCAAACACTCGGTGGTTTGACTAAATATGAACAAGGGCCACTGCTAGGATGTGACTGCCATTATTTCACTGTTTTTTGTCTCTGGTGGAACCCTCCAGCTCTGCCTTGGAAGAACAAGAGACTCTCAACAAAAGGAACTTTTCCTCTTAGGGAAGGAAAAATTTTCAAAGCCCTTAAAACGGGCAGAGAGTCCTGTAGAGGCTATAGGCAGGCCCAGCACCTTGTCCCACATGGGTCCCAGAGTCCCTAGCAGGGGCACGGCCACTTCCACTAAGGGAGGTTCCTGGGCAGCATCGAGGGTCTACACTTAGCAAGCACCTACTGTATGCCAGAATCAGTGCCAGGCACTGGGGAGAGATCGGGAGCCAGATGGGTCCACATCTCAGGGACTTTATACCTGGTACATCTACCCCAACCCCCGGTTATAAAAACATATATAAAAACATATAAAGACATATGCACCTCACTTTACAGTTAGCATAGCCCTGATGCTGCCAGTTCACCTCCTGACAACGAGGAAGGGAGAGATTCCTATGCCATCTTCTATAAAAGGACACAGAGAGCCCACGTGCCTGAGATCCTACAGCTGGTAGCATTTGAACCCAAGCTGGGCAGACTCTAGTATAGCAAAGTCAATGAGAATATGGTCTCAAAAAGACAGATCATAGGGCTTCCCTGGTGGCGCAGTGGTTGAGAGTCCGCCTGCCGATGCAGGGAACGCGGGTTCGTGCCCCGGTCCGGGAAGATCCCACATGCCGCGGAGTGGCTGGGCCCGTGAGCCATGGCCGCTGAGCCTGCGCGTCCGGAGCCTGTGCTCCGCAACGGGAGAGGCCACAACAGTGAGAGGCCCGCGTACCACAAAAAAAAAAAAAAAAGTTGAGTCCTTGGTAGCAACCTCAAGGACTTGATTTAAAAAAAAAAAAGACACACGTGTCAGTAAAGATGTGGAGAAGCTGGGACCCTCATACACCACTGGTCGGAATGTAAAATGGTGCAGCCACTGTGGAAAAGTTTGGCAGTTCCTCAAAAAGTTAAATACAGAGTTACCATATGACCCAGCAATTCCACTCCTAGGGATACAGCCAAGAGAAATGAAAACATATGAATACCAAAAAAACTCGTATACAAGTGTTCACAGCAGCACTATTCATACCAGCCAAAATAGAAACGACTCAAATGATGAACGGATAAATGAAATGTAGTATATCTATACTGTGGAATATCATTTGACAATAAAAAGAATGAAGTAATTCCCTGGCGGTGCAGTGGTTAGGACTCTGCACTTCCACTGCCGAGGGCCCAGGTTCGATCCCTGGTCGGGGAACTAAGATCCCACAAGCCACATGGTGCCGCCAAAAAAAAAAAAAAAAAAAAGAAGAATGAAGTGTTCATGCCTGATACGAAGTGGATGGACCTTGAAGACATTATACTGAGTGAAAAAAGCCAGACATCAAAGACCATATACTGTATGATTCCATTTATATGAAATGTCCAGGAGAGGCAAATCCATAGAGACAGAGAGTAGACTAGGGACTTCCCTGGTGGCACAGGGGTTGAGAATCCGCCAGCCGATGTAGGGGACATGGGTTCGAGCCCTGGTCTGGGAAGATCCCACATGCCGCGGAGCAACTAAGCCAACGTGTTGCAACTACTGAGCCTGGCTCTAGAGCCTAAGTACCGCAACTACTGAAGCCCACACAGCTAGAGCCCGCACACCTCAACGAAGACCCAACGCATCCCAAAAAAACAGAAAAAAGAAAGAACGTAGACTAGTGTTTGCAAGGGGCTGGAGGGGCTTGGAGCGGTGATGGCTAAAGGGTATGGGGTTTCTTTTTAGGATGATGAAAATGTTCTAAAATTGACTGTGGTAAGAATTGCATCTATCTGTGAATATACTAAAAACCATTGAATAGTTCAAGTGAGTGCATTGCATGGTATGTGAATTGTATTTCAATAGAGCTGTTACAAAAGATTAAAAAAAAAAGAAGAAGAATGTGGTCTCTGGAGTCCAAAGTATCTGGGAGTGGCTGTACCATATTTCTAAGCTGTGTGACCTCAGGCAGGTGACCTTGCTTCTCTGAGCTTTACTTCTTTGTCTATAACATGGGAATAGCAACTGCCCCTACCCCTTCCCCTACCTGGGAAGATTAAACACGATCATGTTCGTGAGGGCCGGCAATGCCGGGACATAGTAACGCTCAGTAACTAGTCCTGTGAGGGCACCGTGCTTCCCCCACCAAGACCAACATCCCCTTCTGAGCACTCTTATGTTTACCCTACACTCTCCCTTACACATCTTCCTTCCCGCATCTTGTGAGGTTGGCATTAGTGTCTCCATTTTACAGATGAGAACTGCTGAGTCCAGCAGGCAGCAGGCATCCCTGGCATGGCTCTCCCCTACACTCCCAGGCAGAAACTTCCTTCCTCTCTGTTCCCACACCCCATGCTGTTCTGCCTCTGCCCTCTCCCCTCCTTCTCTCCCCTGGGCACCCCCTTAGCCCTGCTGGTGTCCTCACAGCTCCAGAGCTTGGTTTAGGCCAAGAGTTGGTATCTAGGTTCCTGGGGGCCTGAAGCTCTCCTCAGAGTTAGGGATGCAGCCAAAACCACCACGTGGGGCTAGATTCCTGCAGACCCTGGCCATCTCATCCCAGTGAGATGGGTGGGTTTCTCCAGCCCTTTTCACAGATGGACAAACTGAGCCTCCATACAGTGCGAGCCCTTTGCCTGAGGTACCTGCTGGTGATGCAGTCAGGATCTGAACCCAGGACCGTCTGAATTCAGACGACACTCTCCAGCCCCTCTAGCAGCCACTTGGCACTGGCCCCTGCGCCTTAGTGCCCTCAACTCTGACATGGGAAGCCCTGCTCACATCCACCTGGGTGAGATCGGGGAACATGGGGTTGTAGGCGTGAGAATTCTGGTTGGCCTTTTGGCTTTTTCTCTGAGTGCCAGGGAAGGGCTCAAGTCATGATGTGGAGAAGAAACAATTGGGGACGAGGGTGGGGGAGAACCAGGGCCGGCCTGTGTGCATTTATGCAGCACCTGCTGTGTGCCAGGCACTGCGTAGGGCTTGATCCTCACCAATCCCTCCCAGCTACAGGACAGGAACATACTCAGAGAGGTGAAGGAACCTGCCCAAGGTCACAGAGCCAGGAGGGTGTGGGGTCTGATGGTCTTCCTCTGGGGGGCTGCCCCAATGGACAGCAGGCCCCCCATGAGATCACATCTCCCCACATTTACCTAGAAGCCGCAGAGACAGGATACCAAGAGGCTGGGGACACTCAGCTGGTTTGTCCACCTCGGTCCTACAAAGAGCGGGCTTTGTCCCAGAGACCATGAGGCTCTTCTGGAATTCTCCCTGGGGCAGAAACCTG
Organism: Lagenorhynchus albirostris; assembly: GCF_949774975.1. NCBI lineage: Eukaryota > Metazoa > Chordata > Mammalia > Artiodactyla > Delphinidae > Lagenorhynchus > Lagenorhynchus albirostris. The sequence continues at coordinate 71,323,845 of NC_083108.1, forward strand.
AGGCCAGGTCGGGAGGAAGCCCTTCCCCTCAGACATCCGTTGCCATGGGAACAGCCACCCTCAGCCCTCAGCCACTGGCTGTGATTCCAGTCCGCTGCTGGGCAGCAGGCCTGGTGGCCTGTGGGTGTGGCCGAGCCACAGCTGGCCACGGGCATTTTGGAATTAGCCTTCATCTGGAGCTATGGCCTAGAGAGGGCGGGGAGCCTTGGCGCCAGTGGGGTTTGAGTAATTCCAGGCTTTCCAGCTGGGGCCCCTGGGTGGGCTACTAGGGATGCATGGAGGCCCTTGGGATGGTGACCAGAATTGTGAGGGGGGGTGAATGAACATGTTTCTGAGAGGTCCATGACTTTCACAGAGGCCTGGGAGCCCCTCCCCCGCCACTCCTCCACCCCTGCCCCCTGGCACATAGGTGATGAAGAGCTCAATTCTCCCAGCCAGGAAGGGGCAGAAGTTGGGGCAGCGGAGGGAGCAGCCGGGACGGTTAAGATCCTAGCTAACAGCTTTCTTTTTGTTTTCTTTCTTTGTTTTTTGGCTAACAGCTTTTTCAACTGAGAATTGTCTTTGTCACCCTGTACTCACAGAGGCTTATGACTTCCCTTGCTCTAAAATAAAAACCAAACTCACACTAGCCTCAGCATCGCTAGCTTTCCTCCCTCACTCTCCTCCCCGCTTGATCACCAGGCTCCAGACACTTTGGCCTCTCTCTGTCCTTAGAACGTGGTGCTTTCTCTCCTGCCTCAAGGCCTTTGCATCAGCTGTAGCGGCTTCTTTTCTTGGTCTGTTCTTTCTCCCTCTTCAGATCTTAGCTCAAATGTCACCTCCTCAGAGGGGCTCTCCCTGCCCTCCTCCATCTAAATGTCTTCCCGTGGACCTTGAGCCCCTTGGAGGGTGCAGCCTTATCTGACTTGGGGCTCCCATATAGTAGGTGTTCAGCAAACAGGAGTTGAATGACTTGCCTTCCAGACACTCCTCTCTGGGCTAGGTGGACAGCTGATTGCTATCAGCATCATCATAGCTGCCCTTTATCAAGCACCCTCTAGGTGCCAGGCCCTGTGCTAAGTGCTTTGCACATGTGGTCCCATTAGATGTCACAAGGAGAAACCGAAGTGCCCACTTGTGGATGGAGTGTTGATTTCCCTGGAATTACGAATACAAACCAGGGACTGGATGCAGTGACAGTCCACTGTAGATTGACAGAGCTAGAAAGGAGCTTTGAACTGTCCAATCTCCTGACTTTATAGATGAGGAAACTGAGGCCCAGAGGGGAGAAGGCACTTGCTCAGAGTCACACAGCAGATTAGGGCAGAGCGAGGAATCCCAGCCATATTGCACGATGTTTTCTGGGGTGTTCCTGTGGATGTGTTGCCGTGCACCCTGCCATATCTTTCAAACCAAGAAGTGAACATGCTACGGTTTAACTGCATTAGGGGTCGGGTTGCCCCTCAGGAGCCCCTGGCAGGCCATAGAATCATAATAAAAATATTAATAAATGCCAATTATTGAACATTTTCTGTGGCAGGCATTTTACACACATTATCTTATGTAATCCTGCAAGGTAGAGGTGTTCCTGTCCCATTTTAGAGATGCAGAAACTGAGGCCCAGAGGGGTGAATTGACTTCCCTGGATCACACAGCTACAAAGATATAGAACCTGGACTTGAACCCAAAAATTGTGAGGTGATGATGGTGATGGTGCTAGTGGTAGTGGTAGCAGCAGCAGTAGTAGCAGTAGTACTAGTAGGAGTAGCAGAAGTAATAGGACATACCTTCGACCCAGCGGCTGACATGAAGTCAGAATCCCAAAGCACCCACTTAAGAGGCTTCAAACTTTTCCAACAGTGTTCAAATAGGGCTCCTCACGTAGCCCTTGGAAACCACCCCGAACACGTTAGCGAGGCAAGGCACACACCCTGGGCTCGGGCTGCAGATCCGGGAGGTGCGGACAGGCGGGGACTCCCAGCTCTGTCTCAGCGCCGCGGTGCTAACAGCGCCACCTACCGGAACCCGTGGGACCTGCAGGAGGTCAGCGCGCAGGCCCAAGGGCGGTGGGGCGCGCAACCCGAAGATGCAACGGCATGAACCAAAGGAACCCATCAACCAGACAACTAAACCCAGGGAATGGAATCCTCCTCCGTTCTCCTATTAAGCTTCTGTAAATGATGATCATTGGGTCAACACTGAACGATTAGCAGCCAAGCGCCTGCCTGGGAAGTTTCACTGACTCTCAGTGAGCTAGGAACTGTTAGTATCCCCATTGTACGGATGAGGAAACTGAGACTCAGAGAGGTGAAGCGATTTGTCCAAGGTCACTCAGCTGATAAATAACAGAGCCAGGACTCCAACACTCGATACATTGCCATACGCCCTTCATCACACACCAAAAATATCCATGCAGTTTTATTTAACACTTACGAAGACAGCTTACTACGTTGCAGACACTTCTAATTGCTTTACAAATAGTAACTTTTTTCCTTTTTTTCTTTCTTTTTTTTTTTTTTTTTTGGCCATGCCACACAGCTTGTAGCATCTTAGTTCCCGGACCAGGATTGAACCTGGGTCCTCGGCAGTGAGAGCTTAGAGTCCTAAACACTGGACCACCAGGAAATTCCCTACAAATAGTAACATTTAATATAAGCCTCACAACCTGTGAGATGGGTGTTAGCAAGACCCCCATGGTACAGAAAAGGAAACGGAGGCTTTTTTATGGAGAAGTGAGCTTCAGTTCCTTGTCTGTAATAGAGATGTATTAAGACGGATTTGAACTATTGCTCATGAGGCTTAACTGAATGCAGCAACAAGTGAGTAAAGAGTCAGCCGTTGTCAAACTTTGGGGCTTGCTCAGGTTTCCGTGCACCATCATGTTAACCTGGGTCACATCCGGGGCTTCCCACGGTGGGAGTGTCCTGGCAGGATGTGTGCTGGAAGGCGGGCTCACTCTGTCCACTGGCACCAGAGTGGGCATGGCTGGGGGGAGATATGGAGTCAGATGTGAACTCCCAGTGCCCCCAGTCCTGGCAGGATCACCCTAGCCGAGTCCTCTTGAACCCCTGGGGGGTTCAGTTTCTTCATCTGATAAATGGTGCTCCTGATGCCCACATGTCAGGGTGCTTGTGAAATGATGCACATGAAGCGCTTGTGCAGGGCCTGGTATACAGCTGGTGCTCAATGTGTTCCTTCCTCCCTGCCCCGGGCAGAACTCAGTCCCACTGTGACAAGGATGAAATGAGAAGGCATACATGCACTGCTGGCTTTGTCTCTGGGGTCAAAAACCCAAAGGGCTCCAGGGGCCAGGCAGGTACCAGGACTGAAGGAGGCTCTCCTGAGAATATTCTGACCCTCCACAAAGAAACTGCCTTCCCGGTCTCACTGTATTATGTTGAAAACATGAAGAAAAGCTCTTGTTTTAAAAGGAATACACAGAATTTTACAATTTTGTTGGCAGAATTTTATATCCAAAGGAAAAATCCTAAAAAGCAGTTCGAGTTTAGAAAGATCAGTGGCATTCTTACTATCAGCAAACTTAGAAAATATAATAAAATCAGAGACAGCAAAAAACTTAGTTCAGGCATCCAACCTTTGGCCACATCAGAGGTAGCCTTCCGAACTGGATATCCAACTGACTGTGCACAAGACCCTTGAAGGCGTTCCATAATTTTCAGGGTCAAATTCAAATCCCTCAGTGGCATGATGTCTCATATACACGCAGCCTGCTCTGGGTCAAGCCACCAGGACATTGCCGATGATTTGCAGTGTCCCCTCCTTCTCCTCCTCTACCGGGATCTTCCCAACCCCAACCCTTCCATCGAGGTTTAGCGTCATCCCAGGATGCGCCCCCCCACACACACCTGTAGCCCCAGGCTCCCTCTGGGCACTGACCACTCTATATCATCACTGGTGATTTACTGGTCCATCTTTTCCACTAGACTATCAGTTCTGTAGGAGCAGGAATGAAGTAAAACATTTCCTTCTACATTTGACCCTAGGAACAGAAAAAGCATCAGCCCACGATAAACTCCGATAACCAATGGTCACAGGGTTGGGGAGGCAACAGGGATTGGTGGGGACTGAGGCAAAGTGGAAAATTTATCCACCCACTCCCCGCATCCAGCCAAGGGGGCAGTCATCTCTCAGCTCCTGACAGGCAGTCTGATTTTTCAAAAGAAGCTAGAAATCAAGATTTTTCTGTGACATGTCCCCAGTTTCTCGATGTGGCAACCAGTTCTATTTTTTTAAACCAGAAATAGGACCTGGAGGCCAGAAAACAGGTCCTTGGCTTATCCCCAGTTGTAACCTCTGATTCAGAAAGGACAGAAAAAAAAAAAAAATCAAGAACCAAAAGCACACACCAATGTGATTCCAAAATAGAGATTTATTTATTAAGGATTATTTAGTTTCCACATAAAAATCACCAATTGTTCCTCACTGGGTTTTTAACACATATCAGTTCTTTGGGGATTGCTCTGTTCGCCCCAACACTTTCAAAGATACAGCTCTTTTTAGCGCCAGGAAGGACAGTTAAGGCAGCAAGGCGTGTTCTTGGGTTCATCCTCTCCCCCTTGAAAGAATACACATGGTAGGTAGTTTCTTAGGTTGGAAAAGCCGTCCCTGAAGAAGATAATTATGGAGAAGAATGCAAATACAGTCATCTATGGTCAATTATTTGTGCCTGATAGCTTTAAAATAACCCTCCCCTTGGTCATCAAAGGCTTGCTGGTTGGTTTTAGCTATAAAAACACTGTCTAGCAAAAGACAGTAAGAAAGAGCAGGCTCTAATGACAGTGCTGTGAGGTTGGGCTGTGCAAACCACTGAGAACACACACCAGTCTGCTTTAAAAAAAATCCCACAACAGGGGCCCTGTATAATTTCAGATCAAACCCCCTCGTGGTCCTTAAAATACCCCAAACGTCATTCAGCCAGATCCTCAGAAGGACACATGCCTATTTTTAAAGTGAGGAGTCTGACACCAGTTCCCCCAGAGTCACGCTCCGCATGGGGTGGTGGTGGGAAACCAAAAAAACCCTAGGACTTGATTTATTAGAAACATTAATCAATTTTTATCACACTGAAATGAAGGCATAAAGTCAGTCTGTGCTGTCATGAAATTCAGAAGTGAGATCGTTATTTATTGCTCCAGGAGGATAGACCCCAAAAGTGACTTTTAAAAGAGCAGGGCCGGTCCCCTGCAGACCCTGGTCCATCTCTGGGCTGCTCTGGGGGGCGCCTCAGGCTGGGGGTGGCCGGCCGGCTGGATTCACAGTGATTCGGGTTTGCCTGTTCCTGCGGGGGGCTGTGGTCAGGGGCATGTGGCCCGGGGTGCCCGCTGAGGGTCTGGCCTACACCTTGTAGTTGAGCTCAGCGTTCATCTTGGTGTACATCTCGTAGATGACGTCGATGGTGGCCGTGTAGTTGACCAGGAAGAGGCGGATCTTCTCCAGGCATTCCTCTTCCGTCACGTTCTGGCCCTTGGAGAGTGCTTTGAGGAGGTCGGACTTATAGGGGGCCGCGTACAGTGCTGCCTTGAGACGGGTGAGAGGGGGGTGCTCAGTGTTAGCGGAGGGGGAGACCCTGAGCCACCGGGCCAGGCCCGTCGGGGTTCTGGGAGGGGACTCCCCAGAGGTCCGTGCTGGGCAGGGGTCTGTGCTATTCGTGGTGCTGGCAGGGAAAGGCCAAGGGGGATGTGTGTCCCCTTCTACTCCGGTGAGAGACAGCAGGAAGTTTTGGGGACAGACAGACCTGGGTTCAAATTCCAGCTTGTGCCGCTGACTAGCGGTGACCCTTGAGCAAGTTACTTAGCCTCTCTGAGCCTCAGTTTCCTTATCTGTAAAATGGGGATAATAATGACACCCACCCAATCGGGCTGCCTTTGTGAGGATTAATGAGGTCATGCCAAGTGCTCAGCACAGCCCCAGGCACATAGCAGGTGCTCGGCGTGGACGAGCCTCTTCCCCCGGGGCTCCCTGCCCTGGAGAAAGTGAACCGCTTCCTCCTGAGACCCCACCTTTCTGAGCCGGGGAGAGGATGGCTGATCTGTGCTGTTCCTCTTTTGTCCTTCAGGGGGTGATACTTCCCTAAATTTCAGGGCTTCCCTGACAACTTGAAAAGTCCAGAGAACCGGACATACACAGAATTTCAGAGCCAGAAGGAAAAGGAGGCAACCGGATAAAAAGCTTAGGCTACAAGCCTTTTGAGAAGGTGAGGAAATTACAAATAATAACGTTATCATTAGGAATCAAAATAGAAATAGCTTCAATTTGCTGAGTGTAAACCACACGCCAAGAACTTTATACAGAGTAACACGCTGACTCTTCACAATGAGACTGTGAGGCAGGGCCTATTTTATACCCATCTGCAAGATGAGGATACTGAGGCTCAGGACGTAGAATCCCAGCTGCCCGTTCTTCTTACTGTGTGACCTCTAGCAAGATCCTAAACGTCTCTGGGCGTCAGTTTCCTCATCTGTGAAATGGAGGCAAGGACAGTACCTCTCCGTGCATTTGTGAGGATCACCCTCCGCCGGCAGCCCGCCAGGCCAGGCATCCAGCACACATGGTTATTACTGAGGGGGTGGTCGTGAGGCCTTCAAGGGGGAGGGGGTCTGCCGGGGATGGCGGGGGACAGGGCTCTTGCGGTGCCCACCCAGGATGAGCACTGTCCCCAGCCCTGCCAGGGCAGATGGCCCAGATGTGGCCCTATTTCCTGCCTGGATCCAGCAGATTCCCGACCCAGCCTACCCTCGACCTGTGCCACGTGGGACAGAGACCAGCCCTCAGATGCCGGTTCTCACGGGAGTGAGGAAGAGCGGGTGGTGGGGGCTTCAGGAGGGAGGGCAGCCACGACAGTGTGCAGGGCACCCTGAGGGCTCTCCACACGTCCCCAGTGGACCTCTCCCAAAGCCGGGCTGGTGCTGAAGGCCAGTGGTCATCATCACCCCAACACAAGTCACCAAGAGCCTCGTGGGCCAATGTTCTTTCAGCAGACGCCCCCGTGGGCACAGGGGCCCTTCCTCCCCTCCCCACCCCACCCCAGTGCGAGGGTCCCAGCTGAATCCAAGGGGCCAGTGAGGCCAGCCCACCATCAACCCGACAGCCTCAGTCTCTGCCCTGCTTCCTCCCATGGCCTCCCAATCAGGCCCCTTATCAGAATCACCACGGAGCATCTAGGAAAATGCCCACCACTTGGCAGGGGTCCCTCGGAGCACCAGCCTCACCCCAGATGGACAGGGGAGCCCTTCCTGAGCCGGGGTGGGAGGGGGGGCAGGGCCCGCAGCCACAGGGCGCGGGGCAGAGGGCGGGCCCCGCGAGCCGGTGGTCCTTCCAGGCCTGCGGCGCGGCTCACCTGGAAGATCTTCTGCACGATCCAGCCGTGGTACTTCTTGAGGGCCATCTCGTAGGCCTTGGTGGCGTTGACGCGGACGAGGCTGGGGTGGTTCTCATCGCGCTCGCCGTCGCAGATGCTCTGGAGGAACACCTGGATGAAGCGCAGGCCTCTGCAGCCGGAAGGGAGACTGCGCTTCAGGGCCCTGTACGCCCCCGTCGGCATCACCCGCCAGCGCCGCACGCGGAGACCCGGATGCGCTCTGTATTAACCTCCTACAGTGAGCCGGGGGCACGGACACCCCAAAGGGAGTGACGATTCCTCCGCTGTCATGCGTCTACAACAGCTTCCGTGTAACGTGACTCCCCGGCTCACATCACATGTCCCAAGCACCTCGTCTATACCAGGCCTGGGGCCAGTCCCTGTTGGGCTGTAAGGTCTATGAGGGCAGGGTCTGGGCCTGTCTTGCCTATTTCCATGGCCACATGGCCATCAGTGCTTGAGGAATGAAGCCAGTCAGTGCAGGGTTGAAGCTACAGCTCTGGTCCTCAAAGGGCTCAGGGACCATAGACCAGGGACATGCTGAGAACACAGGCGAGTTTGACCCTGTGGGTTCCCCGCCTCCATCACTGCCTGAGCCACGGTCCGCATCCTCCAATGGCCACTTGAGCCCTTCCTCTGGGGTAGGATGATGCTTCAAGAGCCAGAAGAAGGGTGTGGGTCACGGCAGGGTGACCAAGTTGAAAATCAGATCAGTACTAGCCCTTTAATCCACCTCATTTCATCTGCTCCCCTCAGCCCTGTGAGACTAAGTTCAGCATGACCTGCCCACTTCACAGAAGGGAACACAGAGGTACCCCAAAAGCTCAATCAAAGGCCGGGATGTGAACCCAGCCTGTCTCACTCCCCAGCTGGGGTCCTCTGCTCCCTCCCTGCAGGGCGGTAGGATTCAGGTTGGGGGGTTCTTAGGGGCAAGTGTTCTGGGCCCGAGGACTAAAGGAATAAAAGTTAAGCTTTATCACCTATGAGGTGAAGGGAAATACTCCATGCTTGGATCACAACCCTCAACCATTGGGGATCAGCCTGGGGTGTGGAAGCGAGCTTGGGGTCCAGTCCCAGCCCTGCCCTGGCTGACCACCTCTCCTGAGCCCCTGCCTCTCCCAGCCCAAATGATCCCCCTCTAACCAGCAGCTGGGACGATTCCTTCTCAAGCCCCATCTTACCCTGTTGCCAATGGACTTCATGCCCCTCAGTGGCTCCCTAGCACCCCTGAGGAGGCTGGAACTCATCCTTGTCCAATCCCATCTCATCTTTCCCTGCTCCTGCCTTGCATCCCGGGCCCTGGCTAGACCAGATCTTCCTGGAGGGGCAGATATGCTGTGCCTCTCCTGCCCTCCCAAGGCCTCTGCAAGGCCTCTTCCTCTTGGAACCCTCCTGTTCCCTGCTTGGCGATTCTCCTCCGGGAAGCCCTCCCTGATTTCTCTCTGCTCCAGGGTCTGATAACCAGCTGTCAGGATCTGCCCACCAGCCTGACCCCTTGCCCAGGCTGTAATACCCTAAGAGGGACCACGCCTCTCCAAGCAACATCCCATGCACCCGGCACCATGCACAGCACACAGCAGGTGCTTATTATGTGCTCGATTTGTTGACATCCACCGGCACGTGCTCTCCCAGTCACCTGGCTCTGCCCACGTCTGATCTGGACACAAACCATCTAACTGATCTGAACGTCACTCTCTGGCTTGCTCTTCCTGAAAAACCTATGGAAGCTGCCAATGGATAGACCCAGGGGCGTTCCTTATTCCAGGTCTGTGAGTCTCTTGTTGACAGATAAGAGTAGGTAGCTCAGTGGGGGCGAGTCATAAAATAGGCCATAAGGTTGTTAATTATAGCCCACTTACCCCCTGATGCCCACACAGGCCACACCCTCCAGGGAGCAGATTCTTCCTGTTCTGTTTCACCAAAGAAGTGCGTGGGGGTGGGGTAGCTTCAGGGAATGGAGAGAGAGACAGGGGAAGAGCGCCTTTCCTGGCTCCTGACTCCAGGCCCCAGAGAAAGGGCAACATTGGGAACATCCGTGGGGCAGAGAATGGGTCCCTGGCTTCACAGTTGTTGCCAGGGACTGTGGAGTTTGCACAGCTAAAGGAGAATTCTGGAGCTGGTAGAGAGCAGGGTGATCTCAGCAAGCAAGCTGCCTGGCCTCTCTGAGCCTCAATGGCTTCATCTGTAAGATGGAACAATTGTATGCGGCTCCAAATATGTGCTATGAGGACAATATGTATCACGGTTACAAGCACTGTCAACTCTGGGGTAAGACTGTCTGAGTTCATATCCCATATCGGGGTACCCTGCCCCCAGGCCACAGGACGAATTTGTGCAAATTAGAGTTCTTTGTCCTCAAGATGCTGTATTTCTGTCAAGAAGCTGTCATAATATACAAATCTACCATGTGTGTGATGTGACCGGCCCTAGACGGAACATCTTTGTGCAGTGTACAACCTGCACAGCTGTGCTCAGCCACTCACTCCCAGCACTGCCACTGTGCCCTGGGCATGTGATTTGGCCTCCAGAAGCCCCAGCGGCCTCCTCTGGGAGATGGGGATAACCACACCTAACTCACAGCACATGAAATGTGATTGGGTGTCTAAACAGCTTAGCACAAGGGCCAGAGTACCCGCCGGCTTGCTATGCCTCTGGTGGGGCTGGAACAAGCAAGGAAGCGTCACCATCAGGCTGGCCTTGGCCCCCAGGGTGCTTTTTCTCTGTCACTAACTAGCTTTGCACAAGAAGAGCGCCTATGTGAAAGACAGGAAGTGCCCGTCCTGCCCCCCTGGGGCAGTGGCGGGGGTTGGCTGTCCCTCCTCTGAAGAGCAGGACTCCGGGCCCACCAGCCACACACACCCAGCCACCTGAGCCCATCACCTCTTCAGCCACATCAGCGCCAGCGTGGCCCCCACTTTGGGCCACTCTGCTCCATACATTTCCTTCTCCACCTCCAGGATGTTCTGCAGGGTCCGGAACTTGGCCGGGTCGGTGTCATACACAGCTTTGATTTTCTGAAACAGAGCACACAGGGTTTCCCCCTTAGGAAGGCTGCCCCCATAGACGGCTGCCCGCGTGCTGGGTGGAGGGGCACCCCGCCAGAGCCTCGCTCTCCTGCCCCCCAGTGCCAGGACCTGCAGCGGGGCTTGTCATAACAATAACCATGACTGTTCGCATTTGCAGGACTTGCGAAGTACTTTATGGGCACAGCCTCATTTGATCCTCACGGCAACCCTGATGCTGCTGTCATAATTCCAATTTGCAGATGAGGAAACTGAGGCTCAGAGAGGGGAAATGACGTGCACAAGGTCACATAGCTGGTGCAGGTGCGAGCGGGTTCCAGCACTGGCCAGGCCCCAGAGTCCACATTCTCCAACCACTACTGACAGCGCCTCAAACCCCAAGCATCTGAAGTTTCGCTTTTGTGGACAAATGGAAATAGGTTCTTAGGATTCTGAGATGTCCAGGAAGAAGGCTCCTGAGTTGGAGGCAGGCAGTTTGGATGTGAATTCCACCTCTGCCACTTCCGTGCTATGAGCCCCTCAACAGCTCTGAGCCTCAGCTTCCTCATCTATAAAATGGGGATAATGACACACAACCAGCCTCAGAGTGGATCCTCATGGGGGGAGGGTCAGTGGCTAGGGGATGCCATCCGGAACTCTCAGAATTGGGGAAGGGAAGGGCAGGGTCAGTGCACCTGTGGACCTTGGAGTTTATTTTTTGTTTGGTAGAGTGAATACAAGAACCAGCAGGTTCCTTCTCAGGTCAACCCTCCAGACTGTGGTCCTAGTTTGGCTATGACTGGATGGCATGACCGCAAAGAGGACCAAGAACCTGGAGCTCCAAGTCAGAGAAGCTGGGGCCCAGGCCCATTTCCACATCTCCTTCCTGTTCCTCAGCCTGGGGAACTTGCGGCAGGGAGCAGGGCACTGGTGACCAGACGGGATTATAGAGTCCTGATCTGGGTACTGGGGCTGTAGGGCCAAGTACGTACTGTGATGTTGCCACTTATGTCCACCTTGATGGGAGTAAACACTGGGGAGCCGAGGCAATCTGGGGACAACACAAGAAGAGAGATTTAGATTCCCAATGAGGGTGATATTCAGGACCTCCATGGGCCATGGGGACAGGAGGGGAGGTCACCTGGTGTGTTTAAGGAAAGGCAGAGCTGTTTGTTAAGTACTAAAATGGTTCATGGGCAATCTGGAGTGCTGGGCTCTGAGTGAGACCAGTTTCTTACTGCAGGACTTGTCAGAGCCTTTAAAATACACCTGGACTAGGACTTCCCTGGTGATCCAGTGGTTAAGACTCCGCACTCCCAATGCAGGGGGCCCGGGTTTGATCCCTGGTCGGGGAACTAGATCCCGCATGCTGCAACTAAGAACCCACATGCCGCAACTAAAAGAGGCCGCATGCCACAACTAAGACCTGGCGCAGCCAAATAAATAAATAAATACTAAAAAAAAAAATACAACTGGACTATCTAGGGGGCAAACCGTTTTGTCCACAGCACCCTCTCTCCCTAAGACAAAATGTTCTATATTTGCACCGTCTAACATGGGCCACATGTAGCCTTTGAGCACTTGAAATGTGGTGAGTGTGATCGAGGGACCGAATTTGTAATTTGATTTAACTTCCATTCATTTAAATTTAAATAGCCACACGTGGCCAGTGGCTACCTAATTGGACAGCACACTGCAGAGTATCTTGCAAAACTAACACTCTAAGAAACCATCTTGGCTGACATGGCGGAGGCCACGAATGAACCAGCTGGCCAGGAGGCAGCTCGAGGAATCTTACGAGCTGGAAGAAGAGCTCGTTCACCAGCTTCTTCTTTTTTTTTTTTTTAATTTTTATTGGAGTATAGCTGCTTTACAATGTTGTGTTAGTTTCTACTGTACAGCAAAGTGAATCAGCTATATGTATACACATATCCCCTCTTTTTCGGATTTCCTTCCCATTTAGGTCAGCACAGAGCATTGAGTAGAGTTCCCTGTGCTATACACTAGGTTCTCATTAGTTATCTATTTGTATATAGTAGTGTATATATGTCAATTCCAATCTCCCAATTCATCCTACCTGACTCATTCACCAGCTTCTAAGGAGGAAGTGAGCTGGCAACCCAGAGGCCCCACCGCTCTGAGACTCTGCATAAGAGCCCAGGAGAACCCACCAGGAGTGGGACTCTGGTCACTTAGCAGAGCTCGATGAACTGGGGCTCCATACCCGCTCTGCACACCCTGGCAGTGTGGGCTTGGTCATGTCCCTTCTGCTCTCTGAGCCTCAGCTTTCCCATCTAGCAAATGGGCCAACAGAACCGATCAGAGCTGCTGTGAGGATGATGTGAAACAACCCACTTCCAAGACACAAATTTTGTTCACCTCTGGAATTGGAATGTTCTTAACTGGAGGCGTTTTTCCTGTCTTGGTGGTTCATAAAACAACAGAGCATTTTAAAATAGGTGGCACCTTTGAGTTGATCAAATGTGGACCTAGAAACTGGCAGTGCCTGGAACTCAGGGCTCCATGGGAAATGTGAGCTGCCTGTGGACTGTCCCTCCTCCTTTCCCTCCTCTGTGATCCCCCAGCAGGCTGTCACAGGGACCAGAGACAGCCCACAGGTCAGAGCCCCCTGCTAAGGGCTGGGCACGGAGGAAACACATGGGGAAGGGCCAGTCCTGTCCTGAGCAGACTCAACAAGGACTTCACCTCAGAGCCTAAAGACAGCTGTGCTTCCCCAACGCCTCTCACCATCCTCAATACAGAGCCCAGGGGGCAAAGATGCCCAAGCAGGACGCAAGTGGGTACGAAACCCACGGCGGGGAAACACCAGCGCCAGCTTCCCCTTGTCCGCTGGCCAGGCTGGGGCCTCGGTGTGCGTGCCAACTGACTGCATGGGGCGGAGGACTGGGGGAGGGACACCTGTGGGCTGAATTCCACCCAAGGTGACCCAGCACACCTGGCCGGCCATCTGGAACATTCTAATCGCAGCTGTTACAAAAAAGGTGCATTGGGGAAACAGCATTGGACGTTATAAATGAAATACCCCAAAACCCAATGGAAAGAAGGTCGGGTAGATATCCAGACACCCTGGGTTTGAATCCAGTTAAGCAAGTCTCCTGTGCCTCAGTTTCCTCACATGTCAAATGGGGCAGCAGTGGTACTTATTTCATAGGGTTGACGTGGGGATTAAAATGCATGCACTGAACGCATTTAGCAGAGTGGCCAGCACAGGAACCCTCAGTACACGAACTGTGACCATCTTTACGACTTTGTAGCATGATCAGGGCCAGGCTCCACGGTCCAGCAAATGTCACCCAGGCTCGGAAGGCACCAGGTCCGTCAGGACCTCTGCTGAGTGGGAACACTGGGCCTGTGCCCCCTGCCACCTCTACTCTCCTACCTCCCGACTGAGGCCCTCATGGGGCCCGGGGTGGCTGCCTTGCCCCACTGCAGGCTCCTGGGCACAGAATCCTCGGGCCGAGAGGTGAGCCCACTGCTCTCAGCTACCGGCCTCTCTCTCACGCCCGTGGGAGCACAACTCCATCCACGGGGTTATGCTGGACCTCCCCCGGGGTGGCCACAGGAGCTGCTCCGAGGTGCTGGGTGGGGGGATGCAGGCTGCCTGTCCCACCTGATCTTGGGCGCTCTGGACTCCCAGGTGGACCTGCCAAGGGCATTAATGAGGTAATGATTCCACCCATCCTTTCATCTTCCCTGATGTATCGCTGACCTCATCCTGCAAGGCCAACCTGGGAATCTGTGAAATTTGCTAGCCCTGTAACGTGTTCTCTCCCGGGACATTTACCACCGACTCCCCCAAAGGACAACGCATTCCAGACTTAAAATAAGAATGCAGGGGGCTTCCCTGGTGGCGCAGTGGTTGAGAGTCCGCCTGCCGATGCAGGGGACGCGGGTTCGTGCCCCGGCCCGGGAGGATCCCACATGCCACGGAGCAGCTGGGCCCGTGAGCCATGGCCGCTGGGCCTGCACGTTCGGAGCCCGTGCTCCGCAGCGGGAGAGACCACAGCAGTGAGAGGCCCACGTACCGCAAAAAAAAAAAAAAAAAAAAAAAAAAAAAAGAATGCAGGGAATTCCTGGCGGTCCAGTGGTTAGGACTCAGCGCTTTCACTGCTCAGGGTAAGGGTTCAATCCCTGGTCAGGGAACAAAGATCCCACATGCCGAGCGGCATGGCCAAAAAATAAATAAATAAAAAGAAACCTCCTTTAAAAAAATAATAATAATGCAAGACAGCCAGGACTCTCCACCACTGGAGACTCTTCCCCTCTTGACTATACAACCAAGGGTCACCAATTCCGAGCCTCACAGGAGCCGGGCAGGTGCCATGGATGGGCAGCATAGGGACTGGCGAAACCCTTCCAAAGGGGGACTTCTTTGGTGGCACAGTGGTTAAGAATCCACCTGCCAATGCAAGGGACACGGGTTTGATCCCTGGCCTGGGAAGATCCCAGATGCCGCAGAGCAGCTAAGTCCATGCACCACAACTACTGAGGCTGCACTCTACAGCCCTCGAGTCACAACTACTGAGCCCACATGCCACAACTACTAAAGCCAGCGTGCCTAGAGCCCGTGCTGCGCAACAAGAGAAGCCACCACAATGAGAAGCCCGCACACCGCAACGAAGAGTAGCCCCTGCTCGCCGCAGCTAGAGAAAGCCTGCGCACAGCAACGAAGACCCAACACAGCCCAAAAAAAAAAAAAAAAAACCCTTCCAAAGGGATGGCCAATGGCTTCACCTCCACATCTTTCAAAATGTACGTTGTCCAAAGACATGAGGTGGATTGATGGATGGATGGAGAGGTGGATAGAGAGGTATGGTCAGGTATTAATGGTAGAATCTACGTGACAGATTCATGAATATTCACTGTAAAATTCTTTCAATTTTGCTGTACATTTTATTTTTTTTATGGGTATACTATTTTATTAACATTTAAATTTCACCAAGAGTTCACTAGTCATTTGTTCAGATTTTTAAAGACAAAATGGGCAAACAGCTTTAAGGCTGCGATGTATTTAACACTGCACCATATATTCACCAACTAGTCACTCGAAGGGGTATGACTATACCCTTAGGAGCACCAAGTATAGGAACAAGCCCTGGAATTGGAAGACAAACTTGCCCCGCCATTCAGGACTGAACAGAGGTCTTTGGTTGCTGACAGAATCTCCCCTTGACTTCAGACTTGAGACAAACCGAGGGAGTCTGTCAGTATACACAAACCACTGCCTTCAGTAACAGGATGGACTGGCCAGAACCAGTTCAGATTGTGGAGGCCAGTCTGAAGTGAGCAGGGTTGGCTGGAGGCTGGAAATGTCGCAGCTGAAAGCCAGCATCGGCAGATGACAGCAGCCATCTTCTAAAAATCGCTGATTCGTACACAAGTTCCTAAGATGCTTTTCCCAAACAGGGTTGCTGTATGTATTAAATTTTTCATATATAAAGTTGGAAAAGAATGTCAGACTTGGGACTTCCCTGGTGGTCCAGCAGTTAAGATTCTGTGCTTCCACTGCAGGGGCACGGGTTCAATCCCTGGTGGGGGAACTAAAATCCCACATGCTGTGCGGTACAGCCAAAAAAAAAAAGAACAAGAATGTCAGACACTTTTTTCTGCTCATAAAAGTCATACTTCTTCCTTCCACTTTTTCTCCAAGTCCACTGCACTGCTACCATGATTGTGGCTCCACGTGTAACTCTGTTTTCCACCCATCCCTGCCATGGACTTGAGCTCAGAGAGGGCAGAGACCAGGGGGCCTCAGTCCGCCTCTGTGCCCCCAGCACCTGGCATGGAGCTGGACCCCAGCATGAATGGGGGGGCAGATCATAGGAAACTGAATCTAGAGGCACATTTCCTGCCAGGTTCTTTTTCTAGCCACTTTCTTATAGTGAAGATTGACCCAGTGCACCGGGTCTAAGGACCCACGTGACTAACACGGCAGAGGCTATGAGAAGGGGCTTTGGCCTCAGTTTCCCCGCCTGGAAAGGGACCACCCCTGTAGAGTTGCTGCGATGGGGCAGGCGCCATATGTGCCACGTGAGGGCCCTGAGCCTGGCCGTGATTTGATTCCCGCCACCGGCTGATGTTCGAGTAAAGCCATCCCACGTTGGAGATGCGGAAACAGAGCTTGGTGACAGATCATCACCAACCATGCGTGGGTGGCTTCCTAGCTTTTCCCAGCGACAGGTCACTGGGTGTGCATTTTAGCCATGCACAGAATGTTATTCAGCTTCCCTGGCTCTAGAAATGGCTCTTGTGTGGTTCTGAGCGCCCGCCCCACCCTGCGATGGCGGGGAGAAAGGCTTTTTGTTTCGCCTTCTCCCGAGAGCGTGTCACTCGGGTCATGAGACTGCATGGTTGGCAGGAGCCGGGCCCCAAGGCAGCTGTTCTTGTGCGTCGTGGCTACCATGCAGGCCCAGAGCTTCTGCTCTACTGTAGGGTAGGATGTGGGGTCTGCATGGACTTCTGGAGCCAATTGTAGAGCAGAAGCAAGAGAGGGGAGAGTCGAGGGCTGCGAGATGGACCCCAGCAGAGGGAGGTGGTGAGGCCGACCGACCCCAGAATCCACTTCCCCGCTGCATGGGGCCGGGGCGAGGGGGCAATTGCTGGTAGGAAAGGCATCACTGTGTACACGTAGATGGGCACAGAGGAGTCGGGCTGGCAGCATCTGGGGGTGGGCCGCCTGTGATCAGGGGAGGAGCACGGTTGTGCCCCAGAGCCCCGGTCCTGGGTTCGGCTCTCAGCTCTGGTGTCTGGACAAGTGCCTGAACCACGCTGGGCTCAGGCCCCTCCCTTTCCAGAGCCCTGAAGTGCTGGGCAAACAGGAGGCGCTCCAGGTAAGCTGAAGCCAGCTTCAACACGCCTCACGGAAGGCTCTGGGTTTATGTTTGCTTTGGCGCAGCCCGAGGCCACCAGGCCCAGAAGAGCCAAGTGACTGGCCCAGGGTCACATAGCGAGAGTCAGGCACGCAGACACAATTAGCCAAGGCTGGTGCCACGACTTCCTCTAGCCTTTCTTTCTAGGACATTTCTATCTGTGTGTGTGAACTCAACAAAAGTGAAAGGACTCTGACGGGAAAACCCTGAAATGATTTTAACCCCCAAGCACACCGTGGCCTAAGCCTTGAAACGCAAACTGGCCGCTGCTCTGGATACGACACGACACAACATCCTTCTGGAGGGTTATCCAGCTTTACCTTCCCTACAGAATGCAGCCCTGCCTCAAAATTATTACCTTTCTTGTTTTACCTGTTTTGCAGTTAACTGAAACTTGTTTTTCATTGTTGTCAGCCAACAGGGTCTTTAGAATGACACCCAGAACCTGCCAGAAGGGAAGGGCAGGGGGTGGGGGGGCAGGGGGGCGCTCAGATGCTTTTCTCATTCATCAAAGGAAGTTGTCTCAAAAACAAAAGAAAAATCAGGTACAATTTCACCATCTCACTGCATGGAACCAACTCTAATAAGCACGTATTCCAAACACAGTCAAGCCTTGGTTACCTGGAACGTGTTGGCAAATGGCCCCTTCTGTTTAGAAGACTTTTCTAAGCATGCTACTCAACCCAAAAGGCATAAGGAAAAGACCAGTAAGTCTGATTACAAAACCCAGAAACCTTCTATATGGGATGGGGTCGGGGTAGGGGGAAATCCCATCACCAAACTAAGCCAAAGAGCAAACTGATTGGGGGAGGGGATGACCTGTGTAACAAATATCATAGACCAAAGACTATCATCCCTAATATGTAAAGAGCTCGAACAAATCAATAAGAAAAAAACAACAACCACCTTACAGAAAAATGGACAATTAAAAGAAGAAAGGAAAAGACATTTAATCTCAATAATAAAAAGAAAATAAAGCAGTGAAATATTTTCCATCTACCAAATTTTATGAATGTACCAACTTTCACATTCAGCCATTCTGGATGGAACTTCTCAAAATGTAACTCAAACGTCCCTGCCTTTGTACAGCAAGCCATTTGCAGTTCTCTAAACAGGGCCATCATCAAAAACAGGAATTATGATAAAGGTGTGGCCCACTGACGTCACAGGCTCCCTCAACTCTTCTCTAAATGGCCCTACATGGTATGTTTTCAGGGACTTAGGACAGTTTTGTGTAGTTTTTTTAAACTCCTCTTGTTTTCTCTGCAGTGCTTTGATTCTGCTAGATACTTGGAAAACAAATAGCTAACTTTGTCACCATTGCCTGCAAAATAAGAGGAAACAGGCACCAAGCAAGCATTCTGTGCATGACCTCTGTGACAGTTCTGCCCGGGCCTCTGTCATAGCTCAGATGATTGAGATTGCCCAGACAGCAGAATTCCCCGTAAGCCAGCAGTCACCATATGCCACACAGAATCACATTCACTTCCTCTTTTTCTGGCCTCAACGTAGTTGGAAAGCACCTGCCATCATGCTCTGAGCAAGCCCCCAGCACATATCTGGAAATTTCCATCCAAGCTGCCCCTCAACACCTGCCTCTTCAGACAACCATATCTTCCAACAGGTGATGTTCCCAACATTAGGCAAGAAGGTGAGAGAACCGCCCCCGCCCTGGCCCGCCCTCTCATTTCATCTCAGGAATAATTTTCCTTCAAGAACAAAAAGCATTCCATTTTTAAGACGCACAGCTTCACTTTCAGCCTGTGTGATTCAGTGTGGGAACACCAGACCCAACCCATATATACTTATTTGAAAAAGGATGAAGAGTGTACCTGTGTCATGACTCTAGGAGCCTGGTTTGGGGAGGTTCTATTTCAAATTCAATTTTTTTTTTTCAATAGCTGGATAATAAGGTTTCGTTGTTAAACACATGGGGCAGATTAACTTTACAGATCCTGGGTTACAAGGATCATAATGGGAGGCACTCAAATTACAGCTGATGGAGATGAATCATTTATTAATCCACGGGTATGTGGTGTGTGTGTGTGTGTGTGTGGGGAGATGGCTCAGTCTGCAATAAGGCCTATTTTGAAGCATAAGAGCCCTGAGAATGCCCACCTTCCTAAAACTAGTTCCCATTCTAAATTCTACTATCCTAATATCTAAGAGAAAAGAATGTTTACAAAATGATGCTTTTAAAAATTACCCCCATGACATGCCAACTCTCTTTATCCAAAATTGACCCCTTTGTCAAAAACCAGCCTTCAATCGGGAATGCAGATGGGAAAATGATTTCTCTTACTTGCTGTGTGGCCTGGGAGAATTTAATTAAACTCTCTGAGCCTCAGTTTCCGCATTTGTAAAATGAGGCTAATAACAGGCCTCACCTCATAGTTTCTGGCTAAATTTTTTTTAAAGTATTCTTTATGATTATGATTATAATAACTATTATTATACATTATATCATCATTCTTTACAGAAGAAATCCAGAAAAGAGTGATTCCAATGATTAAGAAATCAAAAGAGAAAGAGAGGAAGGGAGGGAGGAGAGAGAGGTAGGGAAAGAAGGTGTTATCAGTTGATTGATATGGGTAAAATTAACAGGAGCCCTTCAATTATAAAATAAGGACCATGTATTCCTGACCATTAATGTCTGAGATCAGAAGGGAGTGGACAAAGGAACTTGGGGGGACAGCAGTGCAGAAAAGGAATCATTTCTGAGCCAGGGGAAGTGTGAGCTGACTGCGGAACTGCAGGGACAGAAAGCAGAGGTTTTACAGGACTCTGGAGAGGGCTGATCCGTTGTAATGACTTTTTTTTTTAATTTATTTATTTATTCATTTATTTAATTTTTGGTTGCATTGGGTCTTCGCTGCTGCACGTGGGCTTTCTCTAGTTGCAGCGAGCGGGGGCTACTCTTTGTTGCGGGGCGCAGGCTTCTCACTGTGGTGGCTTCTCTTGTTGCAGAGCACAGGCTCTAGGCACACGGGCTTCAGTAGTTGTGGCTCACGGGCTCTAGAGCGCAGGCTCAGTAGTTGTGGTGCACACGGCATGTGGTAATCTTCCCGGACCAGGGTTCGAACCCATCTCCCCTGCATTGGCAGGCGGACTCTTAACCACTGCGCCACCAGGGAAGCCCCCATTGTAATGACTTTTAAAAGCTCAGATACAGTTAACACTGTAACAATTAAAAAAAAAAAAAAAAAACCCTGTTACAAGTAACTCTGTAAGAATGTAACACAAGGAGTTAACATCCATCCAGGCCATTTTAAAACTGAAACAATGCAACCTACATTTCCATTCTAATAAGCTCATTGAAATAAGCACACTGCCAGATGGGAACTTACTTCCTATCATTTCCCCTCCCCGACAAACAGCTCAAAAAGGCCCTTTCTGCTCTGGAAGACTTGTGGCAGGGCTGGCCCCCTACAAAGCCCTTACTAGCTGTGTGACCTGGTTAAATCCCTTCACCACTCTGAACCTTGGTCTCCTCTTCTGTAAAATGACACCAATGCCTCCTAATTCATAAGGTCACGATAAGGACTGGAAATGAGATATCGGCTAGTTCGATGCTTGGCACATGGGAGTCACTCAAAACAGGGGTTATGCTAGCTATGATGGGGTCATGCATTATATTTTCCATGCTGGCTATGATGGGGTCATGCCTTATACTTTACAAAGCCCTTTGTCACGCATTCTTTCCATTCCCTTTCAAGTCCCATGTTGGCTGGGCACCTACGCTCTGCCAGGCACATTGCTGGGGCCTGGGAGGCGATTCACAATGGGGCACTGTTCCTCCAAGAAGCCCTATGCGACAGACACCCCACAGATGAGGAATGAAACGGGGGCTGGATGAGCCAGCAGGTGACAGAGTGGACGTTCGGGTCTTTTCCCTCTTTCTTCTCCATCCTCTTCCCTCCAGGAGCAGAGGCCAGACCTCAGTCCCTGACCTCAGGGCTGGACTTTTCTGAACCCAGAGGATCAAGAGGATTTCATCCTTATCACTGGGGGAACAGAGCAGGTGGGCACCATTTGTCCATGCTCTGCACTGGTCTTTGGATGTTGTAAGTGAGAATTGCTTCAGTAGCCAGGCAGCTCAGCTGGCCCCAAACCCTGGCAGCTGGTCACCAAGAGCCAGAGGCAGCTTGTTTTTGCAAGAACCTTGTTTCCCAAGGGCTGTGTGGCAAGAAGTGCAGAGTCTAAAGGTCTGAGGATGTCTGTCCCACCTGTGCAAAAAGATGGAGTGATTCTGGGCATTGGGTGCCACCATCATCTGGGGGAGGCCGCCTCCTTCGGCCCTCCTGGGAGGCCCAGCTTCTGCCTTGTACAGTTGGGGCTGCAGACTCAGAGAGGGGAACCACTAGGGCATGGACACACAGCTGGGGCACCAGGGAAGCAGCACTCAAGCTCAGGCTGGCTGTTTGATGCCAATATCCATCTATCTAGAGACTTCGATTCATGGACTTCAGTGGACAATAGACCCAGGTTCAAAGCAACTTCTTCCCTCCAAGCCTCCAAAGCAGCCAGCTCATGGGCTGTTACACAGACGGATGGGATAAGACAACAGGGCCAGCGGCAGTCCTCTATACAGGTGTTACTTGGCTCTAACTTGGGCCAGGTGAGCTCATGAGCATGTCCCACCAGCACGCAGTAGGTGTTCCTCGAGGCTAATGAATCCTCACTCACTACTTGCAAACACACTTCCAATGGATAAGAGGAGTCTGCAGGCTGGTTCAAACTTGCAAAACCCATTGCTGAAAGTGACTTATCCACCGCCCTCCGCAAAGTACCTTGTTTCTTCCTCCTAGAAGCGGTCTACTTCCGGTTCCTACAGCATCCAGCTCTCAACAGACACTCAACCAAAATGATAACTAACCTGCTATTGGACGAGGGTTAATACAGTTTCTTGTTTCTCTTTCTTGGGATATTCTATACAAAACCAAAAATAAACATATATTTGTATCAACTTAAAAAACAAAAACCAAAAAAATTGTGGTCCCAAGTCCTGAAAGGTGCTTGTTGCAATGGTAGGAACAACTTCTTAGAGGCCAAGCGGGTGTGGGTGGGGCTGGTCCCCAGGCAGTTAACTCAATGTCCCAATTAAAGGAAAAACTGAGCTGTCTGGGGCCTCCCCACTGGATGACTTCCATGCCCCAGCTATCAAATCTGCGTTCAATTAGGCAAGAGATATGGTCCCAGCATGGCAAGATGATTATGAGGCACGCAGCTCCAAGGAAACCTGCATAGCTGGTCTGGGGTTCCCAGTGTCTTGGATAAGCCACAGTGGAGCCAGCAGAGCTCCTGGACTTCGGTGGCCAAACAGGCTGGCTCCACTGACCAGACAGGAAGCCAGGAAAGCAGGCAGGCACAACAGCAAAAGCACTGCATAAGCAGTCCAGAGGCCTGAGTTCTAGTCTGGCTCTGTGGTCAATTGCTGGCTGTGTGACCTTGGGCAAGTCACCTAACCTTTCTGGCCTTGGTTTCTTTGGCTGTAAAACAAGATAATTCTGTGCCTCTGGGCCTGCCATTCCCCCACCGCCCCCCATCCCCGCCAAATAGAGCTAGCATTGAACCAAAGTGACGTAAAACCACTCTTTCTGGGGCTACTCTAGGACTGTTTCGTGAGTATCAGATATCTGTAAGGCTCGATTCTATGCACATCCATTTAATTACGCTAAGAAGCCTGAAGGAAGTAAAATCACCCCTGGAATCTGGATCTCAAGAACCAAGAGGTAGAAATCATTACTTTCAGCTCCTGCATCTTTGGTTGCTCCCTAAACAGTGAGAGCAAACAGGTGTCACCTCATGCATCAATTCTAATGGACCTTGGAGTGGCCGAGGCTGTGTTTAGACTTAAAGGGGAAAAAAACAGTATCATGATTGATTATTAACGTCTGCCATGGGTACAGGATATGAATTATGTATCTTAATTTGATTCTATATTTTAACTTAGAAAGAGAGAAGAAAGCAAAACACTTTTAGAAGAACCCAGAAAAATGGGAATGGAACCAAAAGCATTCACTCGACAAACATCACTAGCTCACCAAGTGCACTGAAATAACTCCAAGTGTCAGAATGGGGTAGATTCCATGGGAGTCAGGAAAGATTTTCCAGATGAGGTGACCCCTAAGCTGATTCCTTAAGGATAAGTGGAACCCAGCCAGGTGAAAGGAAGGTGGTGGGCCAGAGAGGAGTGGTACCCGAGGCAGAGAAATTGACGCGGGTAAAGTGCCAGAGGCAGATGATGGCATGGTACCCTCTGTGGGGCTGCAAGCCATTCAGAAAGGTTACAGCACAGATATCAAGGTGGGGTAACAGGGAGCCACTGAGGCTTCTAGGCAGGGAGTGACAAGACTAAATGACTAAGCCTCTCCCTCATCCTCCCTCCACCCCCCCCATCCTCCAATTGCAAATGCTCTAGAACAGCTGCATAACTGACCATAAAAGTTTAGAGAGCAGGGCTTCACAGAAGTCAGCTGCAAACTGATCAGTCAGAGGTGAGATCCAATTACTGGGTCAAGGTAAAGAAAGAAGATGGACAAAGGGCTGACCTCTAAGTGGACACAGCAAAACCTATACAGCTCGGGAGACTCAGGCTGGAGATATGGAAGAGTTAGCCCAGGATACAGATGTTCTGAGCTACATCTGACCTGCAGCCCAACCAATTAGTATTCATCAAGCCCAACCAATTCTGTCCCAAACCACCACCGATGATGGTTTAAGAAATGGGGTTGTGCTAACAGGTTAAAAGCCTTCACACCCTTCGACCCAGCAATTTCCCTTCTAAACGTGAGAAATCACCAAAGAAGTATGCAAAGAAATATATACAAGAATGTTCACTGTAGCACAGTTTACAAGCAAAAAAACAAAAAGGAAGCAATGTAAATGTCCAACAGCAGGGGATTGGTTAAATAAATTATGGCCACATTCAAACAACGAAGTTCTAGGCAGCTACGAAAAATGCTGATTGATGGGTAAAGGTGGTTATGCTATATTGTTGGGTGTAAAAAAGCAGCTTATACATTTCCCCTTAAATATAGATAAAGATATAAATGGGTCTGGAATGAAAATACTCTGAAATGTCAGCATTGATTCTCTCAAATAACAATAACAACAACAACAAACTCTGCCTCAAAAGGTTGTGAGAGGATTAAGTGAATTAATCTACATAGAATGCTTGGCACACAGTAAATGCTCAATAAATGGCAGCGAGAGTTTTAATTTACCATTTCTTCTGGTTCCATTTTCCTTTGAGAAACAGATCTTCCTTGCAGAATTAAAATACTTTTAAAAATCACAGCTTTCAAAAAAAAACCAAAAACCAAAAAAAAAACACAGGTTTCAGCCCTCTGGCCTATTTATATCAAGAGCGGTAGCTCTCAACCAAGGGTAACTCGGTCTCCCTGCAGATATTTTTGGTTGTTACAACTTGGGGAGATGGGGTGCTACTGGCATCTGGTAGAGAGAGGCCAGAGATGCCACTAAACGTCTTACAAAGCACAGGACAGACCCCCACCCCAAAGAATGGCCCAGCCCCAAATGTCAGCAGTGTCACGGTGGAGAAACCCTGATTTGGAGGAAACTGGCACCGAATGCCTTTCAGACCTCTTGTGTCCATAATCCCAGGCCTGCTCCATTCCAGAAACACACCACCCAGATCATCCAGGGGACCAGACGTCCCCAAGACCTAGACGAAGCCCGTGTGTCAGAGCTGACGGCGGATCTCCACCGACCCCTGAGTGCCAGAGAAAAGCCACTGGTGGGAGCATCCTCCTGAAGCTTAGACCCTCAGGAGGAACTCTCCCCCAAGAAGAGCCTAAGGCTTCAAAATGGATCGTCACGTTTTTTTAAATAGTGCTAAGAATTATCCTCTGTGGGCCAACCCACTGAGGCCTCTGTATAAATGGTGGTTCTGTCAACAGATGTGACGGCCCACAGCACCCGGCTCGCAGCAAAGACAAGGGTCTTTTGAGATCAGGGAAAGGAGGAGGGGGTGCTCTCCAGCAGGGGCACCAGATCACCGCCAGCTCCAGCCGCCACCACCCCCCTTTCCTCTAAAACCGGCACGATAATCGCATCAAATGAGGGAGCCCCCAGATGCAGAACTGATGGGCAACCTTGCTGAAGGTGAGGGAGGAAAGGGCCACAGAGCTTAACTCGGGGTTTCTCCACCTTGAGATCCAGCTAGCATTTGGGGTTGGATCAGTTCTTTGTGGTGAGGGCTGTGTGTGCACTGGAGGATGTTTTGCAGCATCCCTGGCTTCTACCCACTAGGTGCCAGTAGCATCTCCCCGTGCCCCTCACCACCCCGCCCCCCTCCC
The DNA here is from genome assembly GCF_949774975.1 of Lagenorhynchus albirostris. Classification (NCBI taxonomy): domain Eukaryota; kingdom Metazoa; phylum Chordata; class Mammalia; order Artiodactyla; family Delphinidae; genus Lagenorhynchus; species Lagenorhynchus albirostris. The sequence continues at coordinate 71,349,415 of NC_083108.1, forward strand.
AGGTTGTGACAACCAAAAATGTCTCTAGATATTGCCAGATGTCCCCTGAGGAGGCGAAACCGCCCTCAGTTGAGAACGACTAGCTTAAACAGATTCTGAATCCTTGTTCAGGGCAAATGCTCATAGAACCAAGGAGGGGGGAAAAACCTGTCACAAAAATCAACAACTCCTCAATGCTCAAACCAGATAGCTCCCAAGCTCCTGCCTGGAGAGTCAGTGTTATCTCAACACTGAGATACAGAAAATAAGAATGTTTTATACATTTAACAAGTTCTGACTGAGCACCTACTGTGTGCCAGGCACTGTTCTGGGTACCAGGGATGTAACAGTGGACGTAAAAGAGCCAGTCTGAGAATCGTACAAACCAGTCAATGGCACTCACTCAAATACTACTCATTAATCAATTATCCACTCTATGAAGGAACCAAAACTGAATCCAGGAACTTGTATAACAACCACACATCTCCCCTTGCCAACAGCTAAGACCTGTTTGGCACTTAAGGCCTCAGAACTTTACACACACCACCTCATTTACTCTTTGCCGCTAGCCTAGGAGATCAGCATGCCCATTTCACAGATGGGGATGCTGAGGCTCAAGAGGTGGAGGAGGAGAGCTGGCACACGACTCCACGTAGTCACAACCACCCCAGAGCCCACGGCACTTCAGGGACTACTGCCCACCATGAGCCCTGGTCACCCACTAGGGGGGAAAGGGAGTGACTGCCCCAGGTGCCACTTCCCTTCAGTTCAAGTCAGTGTCAAGGTTCTGTCAGTTTGCGGGTTTCAGCTAGACTCTGCCCTCCAGACTGGTCTCTTCCTGCAAGGCCACCAAATGAAACAGCAGGGCGGGGCGCTGGGCAAGCCCACATAGAAGAGGAAAAAACAGAGCTCAGGTTTCAGCCTTTACTCAGGACCAGCAAAGCAAAGGGCAGGGGCCGATGGTACTGTCTTCAGTTTCCCATTTTCCATCCAGGGTGTGGGCTGGGCTGAGGGATAGGAGAAAGGAAGGTCTGCAACCAGCTCAGTGCTCCTATGACCTCCCAGGGCATGACATATGGAGGAGGGGTCTTTCCCTTTTGGACCCCATCCCAAGCACTCCATGTCTGATGTCACCCCACATAGCAGCCCCCCTGTCCTGAACCCTGTTCTAAATGGAGGGAAAGCTTTAGGTGGTTCTCCCTAGGAACAGGCCCCAGTTTTGTGACTCCCTCCAAAAGGCCCCTCCTCACCCTGCCAGGCTTCCTGCCCTTGGAGTGGGTGTAGTGGGTGGTGTCTCTGATCTGAAATGAGGGAATTCTAAGGAAAGAAGTGTTCACAAAGTCCCATGAGGGAGAGGCTGGGAGAATTTACAGAAAAGAGGGGGTTTATGAAATGGGGGGGATTCATTTTAAGGGGAGGGAGTTGAGAGCCACTCTGAAAGGGAAGAGGGGGATGATAGGGTGAGAGATGTTTTCTTCGGGGAGATGGGGGATTGGAGGATTGGGGATTTGGAAGAGTAGGGGTGTCTGTGGGGAGAGGACGACTGGGGTGCACCAGGAGGCGGAGAACTGCCAGCATCTGAAGGACATGTTGGCATGTGAGGTGTCTGGGGAGACAAAAGGGTTGGGAGAGTCTGAGGGAGATGGAGGATATGGGGATGTCTGGGAAGAGATGAAGGATGTGACATGTTCGGGGGAAAGAGGATTTGGGAGCGGGCAGGGATAGGGAAAATTTGGGGTGCTTGGAGAAAAAGGGCATCTTGGGTGCGTGGGGAATTAGGATTTGCGGTGTCTAGTTGAGGGATGGTTGGGGGATGCTCAGGAGAAGAAGGATGCGGGTGCGCTCTGGGTCAGGGCTGCGGGCCAGCTCCCCTCTTCACCCCGGCTCACCGAAGAAGGGCGGCAGGTGGGACACCGCCTCCAAGAAGGGCCCCGTCTCGATCTGCTTGTCCGCGGGCAGCGGCTTCAGCAGGTGCTCCGCCAGCAGCGCCATTTCGGGGTCGAGGCCCTTGGGGATGCCCCAGCCGGCGCCGCGGGCGTCCACACCGCCCCCCGGGCCGCCGCCGTCAGCTCCGGGGCCGTCACTGCCGCCCGCAGCAGGATCAAGGGACGCCAGCGTCGCCACTTCCGCCCGCTCCGCGCCCGCGTAGACGAGCGCTCAGCGCCGCCCGCCGGCAGAGCGCCTAAGCTGCCGGACGCCCCGCCCCGCCCGTCCGCCCGTCCGCCCGCGCCCAATCCTCGCCCACGGCCGCGGACCTCCGCGTCACCATTGGCCGAGGGGCGGGGCTAGCCCGCCCGGCGCGAAAGCGCTCCGACTCGTGGATCCAGGTACGCCCAGGTGAGCCGCTCCCAGGTGACCCGTCCTCAGGTGTATTACCTGCCGCCCCTGGCGTGGCACACCCCCAACCAGGTGGGCTTGCTTGGGCCGAGTCCTCGCCTGATGGACCAGGTCACAACTCACAACCCATCCACCAGCCCAGGTTACAGCCCAATCCAGCCAGCGTCCCTTAGGACATCTGTTTCCCCGCAAACAGAGCCTGTCTTCCAACAGCCCCCAGTGATGTTTTGGACACTGCTGTGGTCACAGTTCTCTTTGGCTACAACCACTGGGGACGCATAATTCTTCTCCGTGAGTGATCCTATGCCTGTTGGACACTGCTCAAGTCACAAGTTAACTCAGCCATGCCTAACTAGGACTCCTGTTACCTGAAATCTGGGGTCGAGTCTGACTTCAACAGTCTGATATTACCTGATGGATTCAGCCCAGTTTACAATCCAACTCAATCAACACCTGACTGGTGCTTGTTTCCTCAAACCTGACCTCAGCCCACTAGCTCAGAGTACACGCCTGTCACAACCTGGAGCACAGCTCACCTCAGCCAAAACCCACCTGGATGCTTGTGTCCCAAAATCTAGCACACAATTGTTGAGAGCTCATTCATTCCAGAATAAATAATTAACTGTGCCCCCACTATGTGCCATGCACTGTGCTAGGCATTGAGGATAAAGTGATGAAAAGTACAGCAAAATATCTGCTCCTGTGAGGCTGACATTCTAGTTGGGGAGACAATACAACCCAACACAATACAATACATTATAACACAATACACAAATAAGACAACTTCAAATACTAAGTGTAAACAAAGAAACTAAAACAAGGTGGAGTGCCAGGGGATGACTGAGGACATGACTGGGGTAGGATGTAGAGAGTTAGGGGCAGTGAGTACCTATGAAGTGGTGACATTTGATCCAAGACCTGAGGGAGAAGTAGGAGACAGCCAGAGTGGCTGGGACATGTGCAAAAGCCTTAAGGTGGCAAAAAACTTGGTGTGTACAAACAGCCAGGGGGAACGGGGGAGGGAATGGGAGTGGAGCATGTGCGAGGAAGAGGCAGAGGAGTGGAGGGATAGGAATTGAGCTCAGGGAGGTGAGCAGGGGCTTGTTGGGTTAGGTAGAGGGTGGTATAGTTTGGATTTTATCCTAAGGGCAATGAGAAATCACCGGTGTCAGAAAAATAATTGCCAGACCTTATTCAATATTTTCAATTTAATCTTTCAGGGGGCAAATGGGAGAAGAGGCTGTTCCAAACCAAGGACACGACCCACGTACAGTCAGGAAATGAGAGGGTCTGGGGGAGACAAGGCTATCATCACTTTTCACCCATGACCCAAACCGTGACATGTCCCATAAAGTCAGCTCACCCACTAATAGGAAGCCCAAGCCATCAACTTTGGCTTGTTCCCACCCCACCCAACCTCACCCCCTCAGGCATCCTAAGATACCATCTCCTTGAAGCCTCCCTCACCAGCCCTCCCAGCACTTTGACCCAGTGCCAGAACCCCACCTACATTTCAGACACTGCCATTAATTCCACAGAAAGATCACAACCCACATGGGGACCTCCAGCCTCAGACAATGCCCTGATTTCTCAACTTGCTCCATTGCAGCCAAACCACCAGAGATTATGGCTGATATAAAAAATTCAAGTCTGGAAGAATTGTCTTGCCATGGAACATGGGTTTAAGATGCTGCGATAGGTTGTTGCTCTGGGTTAATGCGATGTCTTGAAAGTTCGTCCATCCATCCGTCTACCCACCCATCCATCCAACAAATGTTTTAAGTGCCTGCTCTGTGGATTCCCATAGCTTATGACAGGGGTTGGGCTGGTCCTAGGGGCCAGGCTGGAAGCATAGATGGATGCTGTGGGCTGAGGGTTACACAATAAGGAGTGGAGGGGACTGTGGAGAACTGGGGATCGCACAGACCATCTAAAGGGCATTGTGGCACAACTCATTCCCGGAGTTGCTAGCTTTTCAGATTTCTCAAGGGAAGTCAGAAACCTAGAGTTGAGGGCAAAATCTCTTGATTTTTAGATGTTGGCAACTAATTTTAAAAAACTTTTTTAATGCTATGTAAGCAACACAAAACACTTTTTTTTTCTTTTGACATATCTCAAACTTACATAGAAGTTAGGTGTGCAATTCAAATAGTTTTTTGTTCCTGAATCATTTGAGCCTAAGTTGCTGACAAAATGCCCCATCACCCTAAATACTTTAATGTGTATTTCCTCCAAACAAGGATGTTCTCCTACAGAATCGCAATACATCCATCAATGCAGAAAATTAACACTGATGCATTTTTAATGTGTCTAATACTCAGAGCTCTAATACTCAAAGCTCATCAACTTTTGCCATTTGTCCAAAGGATGTCCTTTGTAGCAAAAGGGTCCAGTTCAGGATCTCATGTTGCATGTAATGGTCCTGTCTCTTGAGTCTCCTTCAGTCTGGAACATTCCCCAGTCTTTGTTTGGCTCTCGTGACCTGGACTCTTTTGAAGAGGCAGGGCAGGCGCTTTGGGGAATGTCCCTCAGTTTAGGTTTGTCTGATGTTTCCTCTCAATTAGGTTCAGACCATGCATCATAGATTAGATGCAAGTTGTGGATTCTGTATATCATGAAATATCACAGAAGTGATGCTGTGTCCTTATTGCATCATAACAGGTGGAATAAGATGGTGTCTTCCAGGCTTCTCACTCTGAATTTCTTCTTTTCCTCTTTGAAATTAATAAATATTTCATAGGGAGGTACTCTGAGACTAGGTAAATATTCCATCTCTCATCAAACTTTCCATTTATTTATTTCCATCAGTACAGGCTCTTGATTCCATGGGTTACAATCCATTACTGTTATTATTTATTTGGGTGCCCAGTGTATCCTAGATTTGGTCCATGATAGCCCCTTTAATCTGGCTTCTGTGTCCTTTTGACATGTCTCCATCATTCTTTAAACACTTCATTACTGTTTGACACAAGATATTCCAGGCTCATCTTGTACTTTCTCTGCCCTAGCTCTGAAATCAGCCGTTTCTCCGTAGAACCCAGGTTTCTTTTAGTAGAGAATGGTATTTAGAAACCAAGATCTAGATGTGCTTATGGTTTGGGGGGTGTCACTGCCCCTAGATCCTATCAGTGGACTGAGTTATACACACACACGTGCGCACACACATTTATATCTATATTTATATCTATAGTCTTTTATCGATATTGAAAACCATGAGTTCTCCCTAATAGATCCAGTTCCAGCCTAACTCCACAGGGTTAATTCTAATCTTTCCATACTGGTAACTCCCTGCTCAGACAGTGAGAAACCTAGTATTCTCACTGTTTTCATTGTGTTCACTTATTTGACCAACTCCCCGTATGTAACAATTTCTTATTGTTGATGATGCCCTCCCCCCAACAAGGATACCCTCTACACCCCACTCAAGTTCTGACACCACATACCAAGCTGCCTTTCCATGAGGATGACCTTCTCACTCACGCAAGCTCTGGCCCCCTGTGCTGGGCCACCCTCACCCCATGCAGACACTCTTCTTATCCCTTTTGAACTATGACACCCCTCTTTGGACCGGCATGTACCCTCTCCCCCTCCCTCCATCGCTGATGTTTACCTTGGTGGGACCCACCTAGGGGATCAAATTGTTAAAGAACAGAAGGGAGGGCTTCCCTGGTGGCGCAGTGGTTGAGAGTCTGCCTGCCGATGCAGGGGACGCGGGTTCGTGCCCTGGTCCGGGAAGATCCCACATGCCACGGAGCGGCTGGGCCCGTGAGCCATGGCTGCTGAGCCTGCGCGTCCGGAGCCTGGGCTCCACAACGGGAGAGGCCACAACAGTGAGAGGCACGCGTACCGCAAAAAAAAAAAAAAAAAAAAAAAAAAAGAACAGAAGGGAGGGGAAGGGAAGAGAAGGGAAGGGAAGGGAAGGGGAGGGGAAGGGAGGGGAGGGGAGGAAAAGGGGAGGAGCCACATAGACCTTTAGCCAGCTGGCTTTAGCTATAGACCATCAATCCCTACCTTTAGCTTACTGTAATGGGGCAGACTTCACACACTCAGTACATATGTGTTGAGTGTTTACTCTGAACCAAAGAGGACAGAGGTTGTAATCAACAACAAATAAAGTGTCCTGGGGGAAATGCTGCCAGACACAGAGGAGCCACCTCTGTGGGCCATCGCACTTGCTCCACTGGCTGCACACCTGCTCTGAAATCGATTTGTGGGACCAGCTTGGCCAGTGGAGTTAATCCTAGTGCTTGACATTGACTCAGTGGGAGTGAGGTGTTCATGCTACAAAGTTGCATCATTTTCCTGAACCCACTCCACCCAGTGTTAATAGCTTCTTCCCAAACTGAATCAGCAATCCGGGTTACTCAGACTGACCCTTCCCAACAGAGTCTGTTGGGATGGATAAAGTAGACCATGTTGGTGGTCTTTTGGACATTTCATCCTATAAATCACCCTCCCCACGTGCACCTGGTCATAATAATAATAACAGGTAACATTTATTGAGCACTTACTATGTTTCAAGCCCAACACCTCCACTTTATAGCTATTTGGCCGTGGACAAGTCATTTTCTGTATGAGTTTCCTGTGGCTGCTGTAACAAATGATCACAAACCTCGTGGTTTAAAACAACCTAAATTTATGCTCCCACAGTCTGGAGGCTGAAACCTGTATCACTGGGGCAAAATCAAGGTGTCGGCAGCACTGCACCCCCTTGGAGGGCTCTAGAGGAGAATCTGTCTCTGGCCTTTTCCAGCTTCTGGTGCCTCCAGGTTCCCTTGGCTTGTGGCTGCATCACTCCAGTCTCTGCCTCTAGCTTCACATGGCCTTCTCCTCTGTGTGAAGTCTCTCTCTGTCTCTCTCTCTTTTTTTCCTTTTCTTTCTTTTTTTTTCCTTTAGCCGCGCCACAAGGCTTGCGGGATCTTAGTTCCCTGACCAGGGATTGAACCCATGCCCCCTGCAGTGGAAGTGCGGAGTCTTAACCTCTGAACCGCCAGGGAAGTCCCCCGTCTCTCTCTTATGACACCTGTGATGGCATTTAGGGCCCACTCAGATAATCCAGGATGATCTCTCCATCTCAAGGTCCTTAATCACATCTGCAAAGACCCCTCTTCCAAATCAGGTCACATTGAGGGCCTTCAGGGATTAGCGCCTGATCTCTTTGAGGGCCATTACTGAGCCTACCACACTTCCCGTCTCTGAGCCTCAGTTATCTCACCTGTAAAATGAGGATAGTAATAATGGTAACTACCTCTCAGGGCTCACGTGAGGTTTAACGGGTTAATGTAAATCAGGCAGTTGGTGACTTGGCAGACAGGCAGCCCTCAATGAATGGTGTGGTTATTACGAGTCGATTTCTTGAGTTATTTCTACCCAGGACTGGCAATTGTGGGGGTAATTGATTCCAGTGATGTCACATCCCCAACTGCCAGGTTTTCAGCAGGATTAAATGTGCCAAATTGGCTTTGTTGAGCCAACTCCCCTGGGTGTGAAGAGCTGCCATGCCAACCCGCCTTGCTGTTTCGCGGGGCCCGTCTGCCGCTTCTCCCTAATTAACGCAAAGGCGACACACACCAGCAGGCCCACTCCCTGCCATCCCAGGAAAACAGCACCGCATACTACAGCTAAATATTTGAACTTTTTTTTCAGTTGCTGCATGAACATAGTATTTGGGGCATGTAAACAGCACAGAGTAAAGGGAGAAATGCCACCTCATCTTCTACCTATAGGGGCAGCCTCAGGGGAAAAAATGCTATAAGGAAACCCAACCATGTCACTGACAAAAGACAGCGTCACAACAAAGTACCATTGCTATTAGTAGCTCTACCACTTCCAGCTGTGTGACCTTGGGCAAAGAACATAATCTCTCTGAGCCTTGGTTTCCTCATCTGTGAAATGGGTATCCTAATAGCCCCTCCTTCAAAGTACTGAGCATATTCAAGGAGATGGCACCTAAGAATTTAAGGATCCACCTGGGACACAGGTTGGCACTCGGTATATGTCACATGGGGATGCTGAAGGTGAGGACGTTGATGGTTCTAGAAATGCCCTCCCCAGCTCTCAGTAATTCTGGGTGGAAGTAGAGTGAAAGCACCCAGGCCCACCTCTCAGGGTACCCAGGATCTGGTCCTGACTCTTGTTGACTGGTTTCCAGACTCTACTTCCCTTTGTGAGCCTCAGTTTCCCCATGTGTTGAGTGAATGGGTCCAGCATGATGATTTCAAAAGCCCCCTTTGGTCGGGGGGAGGGATAAATTGGAAGATTGGGATTGACATACACACACTGCTATATATAAAATAGATAACTAATAAGAACCTGCTGTATAGCACAGGGAACTCTACTCAGTACTCTGTAATGGCCTATATGGGAATAGAATCTAAAAAAGAGTGGATATATCTATATGTATAACTGATTCACTTTGCTGTACACCTGAAACTAACACAACGTTGTAAATCAACTATACTCCAATAAAAAAATTTTAAAAATAAAATAAATAAGCTAAGCTGAGGCCATTAAAAAAAAGTCCCTTCTACCTCCTAATTCCACTAGTGGCTCTCGGGGTGTGTCCCTCACTCCTACTGCCCCCTGGCAGCTGGCTTTGCTGCAGGACCCAGGCCAGTAACTTTACTGTCCCAATGAGTGTGCAGTGGAGGCACACCTCGGTGGACAGGACGAGTGGCAAAGCTTTTCTCGGTGACAAAGGCTCCTGAAACTCAATAGAGGAGTCTGGGAACATCCCAGGTGCCTGCTCAACAGAGGTCGCACTGAATTTTTAGGAACCTGTAGTGCACACTGTCCAGGTTCCGCGGGAAACCTCTCCAGCAGAGGTGTGGCCCTCTAGCCCATGTCCCCACTCCCCCCCGACTATGAGGACATAGTGCCCCACTTGCCATAGTTTCATTCACCCACTCTCTAGGTATTTATTAAGCACCCACTGTGTACCAAGCAGTAGAGCAGAGGCTGGGACACACAGCAGGAACCAGATAGCCAGGTTCCTGGCTTTCATGAAGTTCACGGTCTAGTGTGGGCAGGATGTTAATTTTTAAAATTATTTCTTTAACACTGCAGTGAACACTATGGAGGAAAAATCCAGTGTGTTCTGAGGCCAGGTAACCTGATCCAGTCAGCGGGGCTGGGGGAGGGCTTCTCAGAGGAAGGGGCATTTACACCAAGACCTGAAGGATGAGGAGAAGTTAGAAGGGGAAACAGCCTTCTAGGCAGAGGGAACAGCACAGCAGAAACACTGGCCATGAGACTTAAAGAAAAGGCTAGTGTGCTTGGTGGAACTGGCCAGGGCCCAGACCGTGCCAGGTCCAGCGGCTTGTTCATGGTGTGGCTTCACGTGGAAGGAGAGGGGGAGCTGAGGAAGCCTCAAGGTTAAGCACAGAAGGGAGCTGCCCGACACCATCCACCAGTCACCTTGAACTTAGGAACTTAGGAAGTGGAGGCTCTCTGCCATCCAGGCATGGCCAGTGGGTGCCCATGTTTGGGAAAGGCATGGAAAACACAGGACTGGCTTGAGGCCCCATCTCAGTGGACTGTGCCCAGATCTGACAGCCCAGCAGGATGGAACCGGCATGGGCTCTGGGGTGGTGAGATCTGACTTACACCATACAGGCCAACCACACTAAGCTTCAGTTTCCCCATCTGAAAAGTGGAGTTGTGATAACCCATAATTCCTAGAGACACTGAGGACAAGGGGAAGTCACACAGGACAGTAGATGTTCAGTAAGTGCTAAGCAGGTGCTGGCCAAGTCTTCTCTTCTTTGCCGCTTCTGTTTCCACCTCCACATGCTGAGGCCACCAGCTGCTCTCACTAGAGACACTGGCTCTGCCACTTACCTCATTTGGGCATGACCTCTCCATCTCTGGGCCTCAGCCCCCCATGTAAACAGAGGAATTTGGATGGGGTGAACTCCACCACACTGGCCCAGGTGGTTTTCCAGCTGTGGTGACGTCAGATCCAGCAGGGGGAACTTGTCACAGAGATGTGTTTTGGGGCCTGAGCCCCCAGAGGGAGCTAGGGAAGAACCTCTGACATCCCTTCCCCAGCTGTTGTCATGGTCCAAGAATTACACTTGGATCCTAAAAGCGAGGGTCTCATACACCACCTGTTTTCTAGAAAGTGTGCCATTTGCACGTCGTGAGGCCTGTCTTCAGAAGTTCAGCCGTGGGAAACCAGCCCGAGCGCTGAAAGATCAGAGTTAAAACAACCACGTTAATCCATGCCCCTGACATACCGCCCAGAACAGCATTCTTTTGGAATTCTCTTGTGAATGTGGGCCACAGCTGACTGCCAACCTGCCTGGGGAAAGGAGTGTTTGAAGAGTTATTTTGTTTTCTTGTGGTTTCTCTTGCCAATAACACATGGAAATATCCATACCCGCAGTGTGATGTGTGCTGTAGAATGACGATGATGATGATTTATATTCCATGACCTGACTTTTTACATTAAAAAGTTGAAACAGAAAAAAAAAATCACACGTTGAGATGGTTGCACAATATTATGAATATACTTAATGCCACTGAATTGTACACTTAAAAATGGTTAAAATGTTGATTTTTATGTGTATTTTACCCCCAAAAAAGTCATGTATTAAAACAAAAAGAATTGTACTTTGAGCAATGCTGCTCTAGACAGGTCTGTGTATGGGAGTACTTCCTGCTGACTGAAAAATTATTTAAGCAACAAGACTCTATTTTACCTTCTAAAAAGGAATCCCATTGTATGTATAGATCACGTTTTCTGTATCCATTAACAACTCTGTACTGTACACGTAAAGACGTTTTAAGAGGGTAGATCTCAGGTTGTATGCCATAAAAAATAGGAAAAAGAAAAATCTTAAAAGAAAAAAAAAAGGAATCCCAAGCTATGGGGTGGGGTCCCACTTGGTGGGTTAATTCCATATTTGACATCACCATCAAGGACCAGATTCTTCTGTTCCTGCCCTGCGAAGGTCACGGTCAGCTGTGTCAGGGGCTTCCTCCCGGAGAGGAGGGCCGCAGCAGTACCACAGGTCTCCCACAGACCCAGTAAAACCACCCCTACCCCCAGGAGATGTGCCCTTAAATGTCATTGGGCAGGACTGGGCCCCAAGCCCACCGCCAGCCCAGTCAAGGGCATGGCTCCATCATAGCTGACTTAGACAAATCAGGATTTACTCCTGAACCACACGCAGAGAGGAGTAGACACCCCACCCCAATCAGTGTGCAGCTCAAGCAGGGAAACTGGGAGAATGGCTATGTGTTTATCAACTGGTGGTGAGCAAATTAGTACAGGCAGATCTCACTCTATTGCGCTTCATAGATTCTGTGTTCTATACAAATGGAAGGTTTGTGGCAACCCTGTGTCAAGCGAGTCTGTCGGTGTCATTTTTCCAACAGACTTTGCTCATTTCATGTCTCTGTGTCACCAAGACACTGGTAATTCTCACAATATTTCAAACTTTTCCATTATTATTATATTTGTTATGGTCATCTGTGACCGGTGATCTGTTTTTTGTTTCTCGGGGTTTCTTTTTTAGGCCGCACTTCGGCGAAACATGTGGGATCTTAGTTCCCAACTAGGGATCAAACTCGCGCCCCCAGCATTGGAAGTGCAGTCTTAACCACTGGACTGCCAGGGAAGTCCCTGATCGGTGATCTTTGACGTGCGTATTGCAAAAAGATCATGATATGCTGAGGCTCAGATGATGGTTGGCATTTTTTATCAATAAAGTATTTATTTTATTTTATTTTATTTATTTATTTTTTGGCTGTGTTGGGTTTCTTTGCTGCGCACCGGCTTTAGTTATGGCGAGCAGGGGCTACACTTCATCACAGTGTGTGGGCTTCTCATGGCGGTGGCTTCTCTTGTTGCGGAGCACGGGCTCTAGGCGTGTGGGCTTCAGTAGTTGTGACTCGTTGGCTCAGCAGTTGTGGCTCTCGGGCTCTAGAGCACAGGCTCAGTAGTTGTGGCACACGGGCTTAGTTGCTCCGTGGCACATGGGATCTTCCCGGACCAGGGCTCGAACCCGTGTCCCCTGCATTGGCAGGCAGATTCTTAACCACTGCGCCACCACGGAAGTCCCAATAAAGTTTTTTTGGGTTTTTTTGCGGTATGCGGACCTCTCACCGTTGTGGCCGCTCCTGTTGCGGAGCACAGGCTCCGGATGCGCAGGCTCAGCGGCCATGGCTCACGGGCCCAGCCGCTCCGCGGCATGTGGGATCTTCCCATACCGGGGCACGAACCCGCGTCCGCTGAATCGGCAGGCGGACTCTCAACCACTGCGCCACCAGGGAAGCCCCAATAAAGTATTTTTTAATTAAGATGTGTGTATTGTTTGTTTAAACATAATGCTGTTGCACAATTAATAGACTACAGTATAGTGTAAATGTAACTTACATATGCACGGAAACTAAGAAATCTGTGTGACTCATTTTATTGTGGTATTTGCTTTATTGTGGGGGTCTGGAACTGAACCTGCAATATCTCCAAGGTCTGCCTGTAACAGTTTCTCAGCTCCTTCCCTTAGGAGAAAGGGAACTAAACCCAGCACTTGAGCAGGCGCTATGCAGAAAACTGTCGGCATTAAGGCAATTATAACACGAACAGGTATCACTTGTCAAGTGCTAATCATGTGTCCAGCACTGGGTTGAGGCAGCTGTTAAACAAACCAGCACTACTATCCCCATTTTACAGGTGAGAAAATTGAAGCTCAGAGATACGAAATAATTCAGTGCTAGTCAAACAATTGAGTGCTAATAAAACACAAAACTGGGGCTCTGAGAGGCAGCCCCATAGCCCCAGGGTCTTTGAGCTCACCTGTCTGCTTCTGCATCCTTGTCTTAGGGAGGGTAGGGAGCCCAGCTCAGCAGAGAAACCAGGGTGGTTGATGTGGAAACGCTGTGAAAACCCAGCGTAGGTAAATGTGCCTTGGCATCGCCACCTGCTGATTAAGTGAGGGCATTGCATGGCCTCCAGCACTGTCACGTTTCAGCTAATAGGGAGCTGCTCCCGTGTCATCATGCCACCTCCCCATTCCTGTTTTCTCCTCCCATGCCAGGACACCCAAAGACAAGTCCAAGAACAGCCCCAAGGAATGGTGCGCTGGCCCAGGGCCCAGTGTGTGCAGCGTCCACCTCGATGGTTGCCTGCCAAGGCTTTCTCTCCTAGTCCCCTGTGGGCCGTAGTCACCAAACTGTCACTAAATATTGAATATTGCTGAACTCTTTATATGGCCCAGCTGGCCCACATCTGCTGGCCTCTTTTAAGAGCTACATCTACAAGTCACAAGCTGCTGGAAAAGCAGACTGAAAAGAGATTTACAAGCTCTGGAGGTTGGGTGTAAATCCTGACTCTTGTCGTCCTTGCCGTGTGACCTCAAGAGAGCTGCTTGAGATCTCAGTCTCAGTTTCCTCATCTGCAAAATGCAGGCAGGAACCTCACATGTTAGAGGGAAGCTTAAACAAGAAACTACATCTAAAAGCATCTGACACATGGTAGGTATTCAAACAATGTTAGTCCCTTTATGTCTTTCTTTTTGTTGTCTTTCAATACCATCTTTCCCTTTTTCTTTTGGAGAAAAAGAAGGGACTCAAGCTGGGGGGAATCTACTCATTCATTCTCGACGAATGTTTATTAAGTGCCTACATTGTGCCAGGCACTGGAGCCACAGCAGGGAAGGTAATGATCCCTGCCCTCTCGGTGCTTCAGAGAGTGTTCAGGACCTGGAATCAGACAGAGCTGGGTTCAAGTCCTGGCTCTACCACCTACAAGCTGTGGTTCCTTGGGCAAGTGCCATCCCAGAAGAAGAGGCCCAGAGGCTATGGCCTGGGGCCTCAGGCTTCCAGGACCAGGCCAGTCAAGCCCTAGGCCCTTGATCCCAGTAGTGGAGCTTGTTTGGTCCTTTAAGGCCATTATACAGATGAGGCAACTGAGGCCCAGAGAGTGGAAGGCCCTTGCCCAAGAGGCACAAAATCAGGACCTGAAGGCAAGTCTCCCACAACACAATTCACATGTTTCTAAAGTTCCTACCACACTCAAGGAGGCCCATCAACAAGTATTTATTTATTTATTTATTTTATTTTTTTTTGCGGTACGCGGGCCTCTCACTGTTGTGGCCTCTCCCGTTGCGGAGCACAGGCTCCGGATGCGCAGGCTCAGCGGCCATGGCTCACGGGCCCAGCCGCTCCGCGGCACGTGGGATCTTCCCAGACCGGGGCACAATCCCGCGTCCCCTGCATCGGCAGGCGGACTCTCAACCACTGCGCCACCAGGGAAGCCCAACAAGTATTTATTTATTGGGCTCTTTTGTTGTGTGGGCAGCTCTGGCTGGGTTGATCAGAGTGGGTGGCTGCTTCCCTTCTCCACTGGGGACACAATATGTAAGAGTGGCCATGACCTTGGCCAAAGGGGTTGGGACCAATCGGAGGCTGACCCTAGGGAATCTCACGCATGAGGCAGGGCAGATGCTGAGTAAACATGTGTCAGGTAAAGGGGGATGTAAGAGACAGTGCTCACCTGAGTAAAGGGGGATGTGAGAGACAGTGCTCACCTGAGATGCTCACCTGAGCTCACCTGAGGTGCTCTGCTGTTGGGCCCTCTCCATTTAAACCTTCATTTCCTCTCACAAGGGCAACCCTAGAAAGCAGCCCCGATGGTATTCTTTTTAAAAGCTAAACTGAGGCACAGTAAAATTTTCAAGACTTACTGATTTGAGTCAGGCAGCACCAAAGAAAAGGTGGTCGGGAGCGCTCCACCGACAGAATCTAGGAGAGAGGTTTTTAGAAAGAAGATGTGAAAGCAAGGAAATCATTTGATTGGCTATTGCTTAAGGGGTTGCCTTGTTTGGGAACGCCTAGCTGGCTGTTGGTGATTGGTAAGTTTCATTTTCTCGGATTCAAGTGCATTGGCTCCGGCCTCGGTTTAGGTTGGCTTGCATAGGCTACGGAGGCATCAAGGGCCTCCCCAGTCTCACGGCCTCCTTTTTCAATTACTTTAACATTCTCATTTCACAGACGAGGGCACTGAGGCACAGAGTGATGAAATGACCTGTCCAAGACCACATGACTAGCGTGGTGGAGGTTGCAGCAGAGGCCACTGTTCAACCGGACATTATGCTGCATCCAGGAAAACAGAGAATGGAATAAAGGGAGGAAGGAATGAAGGAGAGAGTAAATGAAGACAAGAATGGGAAAATGAAAAGAGCATGAATCAAAGAGCGGATGTTTTCATTTTTTTAACGGAATAGTTGATACATAAGATAATACACGTAACACCTGCGAATTATAAAACACACTAAGAGAATGAACAGACTTGAACCCACCACTATCCTAAGACAATAGAAAGTTACCAATAACTCGTCCCTACTGACGCCAGCGGTTCTGCGAGCTGGCTGCACGTCGAAAGCACCTGGGGGGCTTAGACAACCACTGATACCCTCAGGGAGCTTGATGGGATTTGTCTGGAGTTTGGTTTGGACATCTGGATTTTTAAGAGCTCCCGAGATGATTCTCATGCGCAGCCAGGTTTGAGAACCACTGGCTTATAATCACCTCCCCTATCATATCCCTCTGATTTCCCCCCATCCTCACCTTTATCCTGAATTTGGTGTAGTGAATGGATTCTTTTCCTCTTTCCTTGCCTGTTTCCAGGACTAGCGACGTTTGCGATTGAGCTCCCGCCCATCACGCGGGGGCACCAGAGAAAAACACAGCCTTCTTTTTGCTCTCTGCGCGTCTAGTAATCGCGCTGCAGGAGGCTTGGCCCTCGCGGCGCTCCGTCGCCGACCCGTTGCCCCGGCAACGAGCGGGATAACGGCCGGCGTAGGTGCAGCTCTGCCCGGAAGGGTTGCGGCGGGCCGGGCCGGGCTCGGTTGGGACATGCTGCAGCTCAGGCCGGGACAGCCTTCGAAAATTCCGGGGCGCAGAGAAACGTAAGTCGGGGGTTTGGGCTCGGCCGGAGGCCGGCTTTGAGGCCGGGACCCTCAGAGCCCCGCTGCAGTCGGCCCCGCGCTGGCGGGAAGCGCGCCCGCCGTCGCGGGACGCGATCGCAGGGAGCCCGGGGGTTCGGCTTCCCGTTCTCACTCTGCTTCCCGCGCGCTCTGGGTCCGACACTTTCCTCTGTAACCGCTTTTGTTACAGAGGGATGCGACTTTTTCAGGGAGCAGCCCAGCTTGTTGGTGGCAGATCCGGGACCGGAATCTTAAGTTTTCTGACTCCTGGTGCAAAGATCTATCCGCGGGCGGCTCACAGGGCAAGGAAAACAGTTTGTCAAGCCTGCCACAGTCTGAAGACAGATCATAAACTGGCAGCCTCAGGCTAAACTCGGCCCATAGACGCAGATCATTTTCCTTCGGGATCGGAGGACTCTGAGTTTGCTTATTCAACAGAAGCTCCTTAAGCATTGTCACAGCCAAGCACTGTGTAGACCTTGCACATAGGGCAGCTTTTGGACCAGGGGAAAAGGTGTCCGGAGTGAGACTGGTTCTGCTTTCAAGTTTCCAGCTGTGTCCCCAGATTACTCCTTGACCCATGCAAATTGATTCCTCTCTCTGGGTGGTGGTTTCTCCATCCGTAAGATGACGGATCTCCCTCCATGCTAATCCAGAACACTTCCAGATGTGACACCTGGATTGGGCCACTCTCTGCGGGTTGCCGAAGCCAGGGCATGTTGGTCCCAACAGGCAGCCTCTTGCAGTCTACAGAGCCCGGGCACTCATCTCAGACTAACATGAATTAGGATCCCAGCTCTTTTATAAATTTCCTCCACTTCCTGGTTTTGTGATCTTGAGCAAGTCATTTTACCTCTTTGAACTTAAGTTTTCTCACCTGCCAAAAAATGGGCCGATAGTAACAATGAAAAAGATCGTATATGTCAAGGGCTTGGCACACACAAGTATTCCTTAAATTATTATCTATGTTACCTTAGGCAGAGCATAGAAGTCCCCAGTGTGCTTGTACAGCGTTGCCAGGACTGGTTCTCTGTCTCTGTCTGCAGTGCCCTTCATGATGTCTGGCTCACAGCCCAGTGCAGTCCACGCTTATTTAAGTAGATGATTTGCAGTCCTGATGACAAGTCATTTTTAAAATACTGGTGCCTGGGGGCCTACACTAAGACTTTTTGATTTAACTAGTCTGGCGTGGGGCCCAGGCTCTACCAGGCGATTCCAGTGTTCAGCCAAGGGGTGAGGATCATGCATTAAAGGGATGAGGGGTTGCAGCAGGCTCATTCTCTTACCACTGCTGTTCTCCTCAGATGGCACTCCCCACACTGCCCTCCTCCTGGTGCAGCCGGAGGCTCCCGGATCAGCAGGCTGCACGACAGCAACGCCGGGAGCAGGAGGCCCAGCTTCGGCAGCAGTGGGATCAGAACAGCCGCTACTTCAAGGTGTCTGACATCTGCAGCTCCAAACAGGCAGAATGGAGCTCCAAGGCCTCCTACCAGAGGAGGTAATTGTGTGGTGACCGCCATCAGTTAGGGTTGAGGGCCACTTGCTGTCAGGAGATGTGACCTTAAGGACCTGGGGGAGTGTGGCTGGACAGCATGGATTACCTGCACAGTGATGTCTTTCCAACTGGAAATTGAAAGAAAGATCATCAGTGAAGTAACGAATTCGCACTGAAAAAGATAAAATGAGAAATGTATGTAGAATGTGGAAGTCTCCTTCGTAACCCCATACCCCCAGGAGAGAACCACAATGAACTGTCTGGTGCATATCCTCCCATACTCTTCTCCATTTGTGTTTGTGTGTAAATATATATAAACATATACACCCATTTTCTGTAGAAATGCATGTAAAAACATTGAAGTTAAAAGCATAGGTTTTAGGGGCTTCCCTGGTGGCGCAGTTGTTGAGAGTCCTCCTGCTGATGCAGGGGACACGGGTTCGTGCCCTGGTCCAGGAAGATCCCACATGCCGCGGAGCGGCTGGGCCCGTAAGCCATGGCCGCTGAGCCTGCGCGTCCGGAGCCTGTGTTCCGCGACGGGAGAGGCCACAACAGTGAGAGGCCCGCGTACCGCAAAAAAAAAAAGCATAGGTTTTGGAGTCAGACAGACCTAGATAGAAACCCTGACTGTGTCACTTGCTGTATGAATGAGCTCAGTTTCCTCATCAGTGAAGTGGGGCTAAAACAGAACCTACTTTATAGGATTTATGTGATGATTAATATAAAACCGTCCGGGTATGTAGTACCTGGTACACGGTAACTGCTCAAATAATATTAGCTGGTACCGTTAGCACGCGCATATATAAGCCCATTATACATTTTCTTCTTGCAAAAACAAGATTCTATTATGCGTAGTGGTTCTGTCACCTCTGTTCACTTTGGCTGGAAGAAACCTTCCCGGGTCACCACATTCTGTCTGCCTCAGCCTCTGTCACCCACACAACCAGCCACATGTTCCCTGTGCGGCTGTAGCACATCTGGTTGATGGTGGCTCCTTCTTACCCAGCATGTACGCCTACCAGCGGGAGAAGATGAAGGAGGAGGGGAGGAAGCGTCTGGAGGCCCGACGGCAGAGACTCAGGCAGCTTCTGGCGGAGGAGCAGGACCTGCTGGCCAGAGAACTGGAGGAGCTGAGGCTGAGCATGAACTTGAGGGAAAGAAGAATCCGGGAGCAGCACAGGAATCTGAAGTCAGCCCGAGAGGAGCAAAGGAAACTGGTAAGTAGCTTTTTAGGAGGCTGCAGAGCGGGAGTCCCCAGCCTGTCAGTGATGCCACGTGGGGTCCCCTCGGGGGCTCTGACCTGTTAAGACCACACTTCACTCCAGAGCCAGTTGGGAAAAGTGCTTACTCTGAGTTGTTCTTTATGTGTGTTTTCCATGAGTCATCTCTATTCTCTTTGGCCCCTTAATCATTACATCTGAGTCCTTTTTCTTTATTCTAGTTCTCTGGTCCCACAAAGGGCTGGGAGTGGTATATTTTATCTTCCAAAGTAGTCGTGTGCGATGGTGAGCCCCAGAACTCTGTTTTTAAGCCTGTTGTATATTTTGAAACAGATCTTTAGTATCTAGGACCCATCTGTAGCATCAGATTTGGGCCCCCTTTTGTCACCATTATAAGAGTCATTTGTCAGCACTGTGTGCTTCCAATCAGGTGTCTGGCTCCCAGCGCCGTGGGTGTGAGGCATGTGGGAGGTCTGAAGGGCAGGCACAGTGCCAGGTGCTAGTGGAGGAGCTCTTAGCCTGAGCTGACTTCTATTGTGGGTTATCCAAAATGTGGACAGATTGGAAAAGTGACATCAGGCTTCCCTCTTTGTGTTTTCTTGACAGATTGCTGAACAGCTTTTGCATGAACACTGGAAAAAGAACAACCCCAAACTTCGAGAGGTGAAAACCAAGGAGATCCTTCTGTTGATTTGCCTAAGTAGATGAAGTCATGTTTCCCGTCTTGTTTCTAAGCTTGCATCTTGTGCTGGGGTGAAACAGAGATCACTCCAGCCACCTTGAAAAGAAGCCCCACACAGAAGATCTGGGTCATTCGGTTAACAGCTACAAGTGGCTGTGAGGTTGGGACGTCTGATAGGGAGGGGGGACCCCAAGGGCAGAGGCTGTGTAGGCAGAAGGGGCCACCTTGGACGGCCTCATACGGTCTTCCCCTGGAAGTGCTGGGGAGCGCCTGCGTGATTTTAAGCAGGGGTGCAACAGGGTCCCAGCTGCATTTTGGGGAGCAGCAGCTTTGGCAGTAATGTCGAGGTGGGGGGGAAGGGGTGATGTCAATTGAGGGGTTGCTGCCGCAGCCCAGGCAAGTAATGGTAAAGGTCAGAACTGGGGTGGCAGGAGAAAGGGGGACAAATCCACAGGCTTCGGGGCAAGGAGAGAGCGGGGCGTCTTGGCTGGGGTGACATCACTCAGCAGAGATTGGGCTAGAGGGAGAGAATCCCATGAAGGATATAATTAATTAGTTTCAGTGTATAGTTTGTGTATCCACTTGGTGTGTTCACTTGTGTGCTCGTAACTTCATGTAGAAATTGCCAGTCACAAGTACTAGAGCGTCTGGCTGCTCTGCAGTGCTGTGCGGTTAGCGCTAAACCCGGGAGGACTCCTCTCCCCAGCCATTTGTAGATTTCAGTGGCTCCTCCAAAGTCATGTACTCAGATGTTTATTCAGAACATTCAAGTTAGTTGCAAAGGTTTACATGTGTGAGCTGAGGAAGAAATTTAAAACTTTTATAAACAATTTCCCAAACAAAAGCTTTTGGACAGTGGTACAATTCATTTTCTGATCCAAAAGATTGTTTAAACCCAAATCTCTTATTAATTACCCTAAATTTGTTGCATCTATTGATACAGGTAGTGCTTGTTTTTACAGCTGCTCTTTTGCAGAGGGAGTACTGGGGAGCCAGGCCAAAGGTTGAGTCTGTTCCTCATCCAGCTTCTGCCCTGGGGCCTGGCAGGCTTTAGACCTACCAGGGTGGCCTTTGAGATTAGATTTCCATTTCAGTGTCTGCTGACCTGTTCCGGCTCAGCCCCAAGGGTACTGGAAGAAAAGTTTGTTACTTTTTTCCAATTCTTGGCATGGTTTAGAATTGACTGGTCCTTTGGTTTTCTAATTGACTTGTAATCAGACTGTATATGTTGGGGTCACCATGCACTTACTTATAAGACACCTGGCCACGTTCCAGGCCATGACACTGTACTCGGCAGTGAATATGTGTCCAATGAATCAGTTAGGAAGTTTATTCTCTGTCTTCTCGTCCTCAGATTGAATTGGAACTTCACAAGAAACATGTGATAAACTCTTGGGAAACACAGAAAGAGGAAAAAAAACAGGTGTGGTATGTGTTGGGAGACTGTCTCCATGTCTTTTTTTTTTTTTTTTTGTGGTACGTGGGCCTCTCACTGTTGTGGCCTCTCCTGTGGCGGAGCACAGGCTCAGCGGCCATGGCTCACGGGCCCAGCCGCTCCGCGGCATGTGGGATCTTGCCGGGCCAGGGCACGAACCCGTGTCCCCTGCATCGGCAGGCGGACTCTCAACCACTGCGCCATCAGGGAAGCCCCGTGTCCATGTCTTTGAATTTGTTTCTTGTTTTCAATGTTAATGACTCCAATACAGGAATAGACTTTTTCTCGGTTTACTTAACACATGTTAAAACTGAATGTTTGCTGCTCTTATGCAGACAAGAATCCTACGTGATCACTCCCAGGGGCAGAGTAAGACAAGGCGTCCAGGGCTGGTTGATGGTAGACGCAACATGCATCCTTAAAGGTTGTTTCTGTTGCAGCACCCTCTTTTGATGTAATTTACGTCATAAGTCTCAACCTATAGCAGCAACTATAGGTTGCAGCAACTCTGGGGATAAAAGTCCACACCTCCGTGGACCCATTGCTTCACCTCTGGGTTCATTTTGGAAAGTGTTTTGTTGACTTGTGGAAGGGAAGGAACCCTGGTGTTCTTGAGCCCCTCCTCTGTACCAGGCACTGTGCTGAGAGCCTCCCCAGCTTCGTCTCTGAGGGCAGCACCACTCCCGTGGTTCCCACAGTGAGAATCGAGCCCAGGAAGATGCACCTTTGCGCGGGCCACACAGCTGATAAGTGCGTGGCCTCCTCGGGTACAGATGTGTTGGAATGAGGAACGGGCCCTGAGGCCTGCTGACCGGTGGTGGGGAGCTGGGTCTTTGCCAGCTCCATGCTACAGATACTCACCCCCAGGTCCCTTTGGCTCCATGCAGCAAGAAGCCGCCGAAGAGGAAAAGGAAAAACGGTATGAAAATGAATATGAAACGGCCCGACGGGAAGCGCTGGAACGGATGAAAGCAGAAGAGGAGAGGAGGCAACTGGAGGGTAAACTGCAGGCAGACGCGCTGCGCCAGCAGATGGAGGAGCTGAAGGTGAAGGAGATGGAGGTGAGGGCGAGCCCCGGCGCCAGGGCCTCCTCGCTCGCAGCTCCTTCTTGTTAGGAAACGGGCGTTTAAAAAGCTGCGCTAAACAGAGACCATATCCAGGGGGGCGATTCTAAGAAGGGAAACAACGCTGGGCTCTCCTTCTGACATGTGCTCCCACCTGTGGTTCTTTCTGTGCCCAGATTCTAGAGTGTCAACCGTCAGGAGATAACACGCGTCCCCTCCGACGTGTGTAGAGAGGCCTGCTGTCTGAGAGCCTCCCGAGTACTTGGATTTCAAGTGCTCTTAGTAGACTTGACTTAGTCTGATGATCCAGCACACAGCTCTCGCGGGAGACTAGCAGTTCGGGGGTCTCAAGGCATAAACCATGAGGATCTTTGGTCCTGGAAGCTGTTTTGAGAATACTGTGCACAGTTGCTCTGAGGGGCTAGATCTTCTCATGCAGGCGAGGGGAGCACTCCCCCCTTCCCCAGGCCAGAATGATTCAAGAACTAGATCCTTTGTGCCCACTATGTATTCTAAGTGCCGAGCACTGGGCTGGCTGCTAGGGATACAGCTGGGAGCTGTATCGGGTCAGGGAGACAGATGTTTAGTTACAATAGGCTTGGAAAGTGCAGGGCCCTGTGGGAGCACGGGGCAGGGGTTCATCCTTGTTGGCAGGGTTGGGAAGGCCCAGCAAGATGAATGAGTGAGCTGGGCCAAGGGGCTCAGAGCCCCGGAGGTGGAAGGGGATCCTGGCACCAGGTGGCCAGGCCACCCTTGTTGCGTCGTGTCTGCTGAGGGATGAAGGAACTCTGATTCTCATGCACTTACATGGGCTTACCATCTTGTACCCATAGGCCACCAAACTAAAGAAGGAGCAGGAGAATCTGCTGAAGCAGCGCTGGGAGCTGGAGAGGCTGGAGGAAGAGCGGAAGCAGATGGCAGCCTTGTGGCAGAAGGCGGAGCTGGGGTGCGTGTGAGAAGGACCCCCAACCGCTTGCCTGCCTTCCCGAAGCGGGCGAGCCTCTCACTTTCTCAGACGTGCAGTGGTAACCCTGAAACCGAACGGGATACAATCTGCAGAAAGCAGCTGTCTAACCTCTGCTTAATTCTTTAGGAAACACTGAAGGCAACCCATATTTTCTCATTTCTAGACGCTTTTTGAGACATCAGTATAACGTGCAGCTCAACAGACGTACACAGCAGATCCAAGAGGAACTGGTAAATCTGAAGGGACAGCCTGGCGTTTCTTTCACTTTCTTTTGAAAAGCATGTTTTCCATTGCTTAGTAATGGGTGCGTTCTCATAAGAAAACACCAAGTGAGATTCCCCCCTTGACCAGCAGCCCCCGCAATCCCTGCCCCTCCCAGAGGTGTCTGTTTGGGTGTACATCTTTCTAGATATGCAGTTGACCCCTGAACCACGTGGGGGTTAGGGGTGCTGACCCCCACGGAGTTGAAAACCCACGTACTGCTCTCTCTGCCTCAAAAACGAATTGATAAATGACCCACTGAAGGGCAAGAAGCTAAAACAGTTTGGTTAGAATCAGGACTCAAACCCTACCTAGTTCATTTCAGTCTACCTACGGTACTCTCTAGTCAAACACTTTTCCCACACTTAGTTAATTTAAAGATCTGTAAAATAAAAATACTAGTATATTTATTGAAAAAAATCTGTAAGTGGACTCACACAGTTCAAACCCATGTTGTTCAGGAATCAACTGTATTTACATACACACACATACAGGGAAGTGGTGAGTTTGGGGGGTTTTCAGTTTCATTTTTAAATGTACTTGAAGTGGCATTGCACAGCATAGTACCTAAGAGTACACCTCAGGCTTCCAGACCAGTGTTCTTAGACTGAGCTTGTTCTTTTTGACTAGCTGCTCGGTATTCCTTGCAAGTATTTTGATGGGCTCCCTCACTGAGACCAGACAGGAGAGTTGCTTTCCCACCCCAGTCGCTTTCCTCTTACGGAACAGCTGCAGTGAGCACTTTGTGCATATATCTCTGTGCATTTGTGTCTCTGTAGCTTATATCCTGTGAAGTGGAATTGCTGGCAAATTGTGTTCTAAAAAGCTGTGCTACCAGATGTGTCCGAGGGCAGAGATGAGCGTGTGGTGGCAGAGGGTCTCTCCCTGTGGGCAGAGAAAAGCTCCTGGGCCTCTGTGGCGTCTAAATCATCCCTACGTGATCACACCCTGCCTGCTCTGGAAACAGCCCATGTCTTCCCAGAACGCCTGCTTTCAGTGCCGAGGGGCTGGCAGAGCTGAGGCTGTTGCTACTGCAGGGCTGGGCACCGTGCCCACTGCGCTTCCTCGTCCTTCCTCTAGGAGGCAGACAGGCGCATCCTGCAGGCGCTGCTGAAGGAGGAGGATGAGACCCAGCGTGTGCACCTGGCCCGGAGGGAGCAGGCCCAGGCCGATGTGGCCTGGATGAAGCGGGTCATCGAGGAGCAGCTGCAACTGGAGAGGGCGCGGGAGGCGGAGCTGCAGATGCTGTTGAGGTGAGAGGTGGCATCCCGGCCTCTACTTGCACCTCGATCCCCGCAGGTCAGCAGGTCGCTGTGAGGGTTGTCTGCTGTTGATGAAACTCCCATCCTTGTTCCTCTGTCCATCATTCGTGAGGAGCACATCTTTGCTAGTGGACCTGGCTTGTGGGGTGTTTCCCTCGGGTTATTTAAGGTGGAAGCCGTTAGGGTTTAGAGTAAGGATCTGTTCATCTGAGATCTTAGAAACTTGAAAGGAAATGGTTATAAATTATGGAGACATTGAATGCTTCTTAGGTCTATATGAATGGGTCTGGATCCTAAAACTTAATCTGGTAGATTGAAGTACTGGAATAACAGGTAACACTTACTGAGCACTTACCGTGTGCCAGACACCGTGCTAAGTGCTTTACGGTCCTCCTCCTGTTTAATCCTGACATCCAGCCCAGTGCTGGGGTCACAGAGTACTTGGGTCACGGGGAGTCGAGGCAGTCACTCACTTGCCCCAGGCCACAGGGCGAGCTAGAGTGACCGCAGGAACATGGTGACAGAGCTCAGGCACTGGCGTGCCCCTCCTCTTCTCCAGCCCCAATGGTTTCATTCACTTCAGTGTTTAAATGTCCTGGATGCATGTCTTCACCAGTGCTTTTTGTAAGGAGATGGAGTGTTAAAAAAGGGAACTTAAAGTGCTTACGATAGTAATACTTTCTGTGAAGTTGTCCTTCCCTGTAATCTGCTGGAAGTTTATTTGGAGGTCGGCTGCACAGAAGGTGTGTGCTACCTGGTGCCTTGGAGCCCTGTTGGTTCTCTTCTACCACCGGTGGTGGTAAGGATCCAGCTGTCATCCTCTCTGTGTCTCCCTAGGGAGGAGGCTAAGGAAATGTGGGAAAAGAGAGAGGCAGAGTGGGCCCGCGAGAGGAGTGCTCGAGACCGGCTGATGAGCGAGGTAATCCGGGAGTGGGCGCAGGTGGCTGGGCGGGTGTCGGGTTGGTGACCACGTGCTGACCCTGCCAAATGTTCTGGGAACAGAGTCCCCTCTGGGCATTTTCAGTGGACTTTCAATATCATTATAAAAGTAATATACGCTTACTAGGAAAAAATTCAGTACAGAAAAGTAAAAAGTAAAAAAACAGTCACCATCTACATCATCTACACAGCCACTATTTATTTCCTTCTATGCTTCTGTTTCTATGGATAATGTTTTTTCTACATACTATACTGAGCTATTTGATTTCAATCATTTTATTATACTATTATATCTTCTTTGTAAATGTCATTTTGATGGCTGTGTAATATATCTTGTGGGGATACAGTAGTTTGTTTTTCCGTTTCCTTTTGTGGATCCATTTTTTTTCTGATTTTGAGCTGTTATATATTACTGCAGTGAACATCTTGGTGCAGAAGCCTTTTCCACATTTAGGATTTTTTTCTTGGAGTGCAAAACCAGAAGTAGACTAAGGAACATGACTGTTTTATTTGTCATATATAACTAGTGCATTATAAGACACACCCCAATTCAAAGGAAATCTTTTGGGGGAAAAAAGGTCTTTATTATCCATGTATTGGAAGTTATCTTAAAGTGGTTTAAAATGGAAATTATATTCTGTGCATGCCAGCATGCTACATTTTAGAACCCATGGGAAATCCGGTCTCAACTGGTGCTTTTTCACTTTTGTGAATACCAGATACTCTCCAGCATCTTTTTATTTTTTTTCCCCCATTTAAAATGTTCCTCCTCTTTGTGGCCACTTTACATGTCCCCCCCCAGAGAGCATGACTGTTGGGTATGGCAGGTGGCTTCCTGCTGTTCCTGGTTCCCAAGTCCTGACCATCATGTGGACATAATCCTGCTCTCGCCAAGAATCAAACACAGCAGGTTTCTGCTGCTTTGAGCAGTAAATTTAAATCCACAAGGTTGGTGGGATGACCCAGACTCTGCCTCTGGCCATCTACGTGGCTTGTGATTTCTTACTTTTTCTAGAACTCACTGATAGGGAGTGAGAGTCACCTTGTTGCTATGTGTCTGTGCCCTGGGGACGGAGCTCCATCGCTGCCTGCTTTGATCTCTTTGGTGCTCGGCTGTCTCCATGCGCACAGTCCACGTGCACTCTGTGTGCGATGGGGACGCGTGGGAAACGTGGCCGATTGTTTGGACCGATCCCGTAGTCTGGGCTTGCCTTCATCTTGGTGTATTTGGGCCTGAGGCTGAGGATTAGGCTGGGTCTGGTCTCCATGTAGCTGCAGCTGCAGACTGTCCATGGCTGGTAGAACAGGCATCTGTTAAAGTCTAACCAAAATCTTCCCTCTTCCTTTCCGCTGAGGATAGGTTCTGACAGGAAGACAAAAACAAATACAGGAAAAGATTGAACAAAACCGACGGGAGCAAGAGGAATCCCTGAGACACAGAGAGCAACTTATTCGAGATCTTGAGGAGGCCAGAGAGTCAGCTCATCGTGAGAAAAAGGAGAGCGAAGAACTGAAATCGGCCAGGAAGCAGGAGCTGGAAGCCCAGGTGGGGCTGAGCCCTGGGATGAACGCACGGGCAGCAGGCCCTGCTGAGGTTCCTGCACCATCATGGCACAGGGTTCAGGGACCCTTGACTTATTTCCACAGCCTGGCCTGGACCTTGTCCAGGAAGCCCACGTTTGGGAACTCAAAGCATCCCTTTTCATTTCCCACTGGAACCCTGACCCTCCTGGTTGTAGCTCCAGCCCCGCTCCGGGTCCTCTGTCTCCTGTGGGAACAAGGCTGCTGTTACCGTTCCTTGCCTCTTTCCTGGCTGCATCTGCAAGCACCTGGCTCACTGGCCACAAGTCTCTTTTTATTCAATTCAGTACCTAATAGTTAACACAGAAGGATCTTCCCAACACGTGGCTACGTCCAGAGCTTTTTACAAGGTGCATTTTACCACACACATAACCTCTCCAGTACCATGGTACCATTCAGTACCATGAATGTCCTTCCCATGAGGGCACTGCCACCACTAGCGCTGAGCGCTGATGCTCCAGCGGGGGGACCTGAGCCTCTCCCTCTGGATCAGAGGCAGGGTTCTGCCCTGTGGCCCGTCCCGGGTGACTTTGCTCTCGGTGGCCAGGTTGCAGAGCGCCAGCTGCAGGCGTGGGAAGCGGACCAGCAGGAGGAGGAGGAGGAAGAAGAGGCGAGGCAGGCAGAGCAGCTCACAGACGCCCTGCTGCAGCAGGAGGCGAAGATGATGGCCGAGCAGGGCTACCGGCCCAAGGTAGGGAGCGCAGCGGACAGCGCTACTGCTGTGCTACTCAGCCTGGCCCTGCTCTCCCAGGCTGGCTTACAGCCCGGGGCACAGGGCTGCTTCCCAGCAGCTCAGATTCTTCCTTGCTCCTCTTCTTGTGTGTTTCTTCCTTTCTCGACTGGTAGGGAACCTTGACACAGCATCTGTTTCAGTCCTTCATTGGGCCTCAAACAGCCCTTGTGGCAACTTTGCTCTGGCTTGGGCCGCTGCCCAAGGACTGAGGTCCTGACTGCTAAGCTGCGTGCCTGGCCACCCTGTTCGGGATAGAGAACAATCCAAGAAGAGCTTTGCCGTGGCTGGTGAGAGGTGAAGGCGCAGTGGTGCTGGGTCCTAACTGTCCAGACAGCAGAGCCCAGCTGACCGGGGTGACCAGGGGCTTGTTTCCCTTCCTCTCCTGCCCTCGGCACCTGTGGTTACCCATCCCTGTCATCTGATCCTCTCCTTCCTTCTTTCCCTGCCTCACGAACTACTTGAGTGACCCCCGATGCGGGGCATTGGGGGATCACAGACAAGCAGAGGCCGTCACCCCTGCTTCAAGGGAGCTGATGACTAAAGCACCCAGGAACTGACTGAGGGCTCAGCAGGCGTGTCGCCTTTGTCCCTCCTTTAACAGGGCCACTCTGGCGTTCTAACAGAGAGGCCAGCTCCTCTGTGGTCAGAAACTCTGGGAAGCTGATGAAACAGAGCAGGTACCACACCTGCTGCAGAACATCAGTGTCCTAACTGGCCGGGGATCTCAAGGCGCAGGGAACAGCATTTTCTAAACTTACTCCATCATGGATCAGTGAGTGTCTCAGATCGAGGTCTCAAAGAGCCACGTGAAGTGTTACTTAGGGCTGGTACTTAAAAAAAAAAGAGGGCCTCATTTAGGGCCTAGGGTTAAAGACTTTTCAGCTCTAAATGAAAATAGCCATTTATACTGTGCTTGTAGCTCTTTCTTAAAATGAGATTAATTTCCAGCGCTCCAAAGACTGCTGACCTAATCAGTCTTATGTTTTCTTTCTCTTCTCAGCCTTATGGACATCCCAGAATCGCTTGGAACTGACTCTGTTGATACTGTAAGCACAGAGAGCAAGGTTGGTGAGGCCTCTGACATGCAGCCGCCAGACCGTTTTACGTGTTCTGTTCCAGCGTTTGGGTCACTGTAAAATAGTTCAGCGAGCCTGTTCAGTTCCACAATTAAACAGAGAGAGGGTCTGGCCAGACTTGAAGCTGTGACGGATTTGCAGCATGCAGCAGGAGGCCCTTTCCTGCCTTTCTTATCCTAGAAAGGGGCTTCATAGTTAACACATTGACAGTGCTGTCACAGTCTTGTAATATGTTGATAAATAATGTAGATTGTAAGTCAATGCTCGGAGTTACACGTTGTGTTCCACGACAGGATACATGGTTTCCTGTTGTCTCACCCCTAATTGTCAACCTCCAGTGAGGACCCCAGCTAGAGATAGAGAAATTTTTCAGTTTTTAAAATTGCCATTTAAATTTAACTCTTCTATTGAAAACAAATTTGTGGGTCTTGGTACAGTTTATTAATTTCAGGATTTATTAATTTAGTTGTCCCAAAAGGATCACATCTTGTTTTATGGAAGAAAAGAACTATGAACCCTGAGATAGTCTGATGTCATCCATGGATGCTTTCTAAAAAGGTGGTGATAAATGAGTCTTTCCTCCTTAAAGAAGCATTTTGGTAGAATTTCCATAGAGCATTGCGTGGGGGCAGGGGGCGATGATCCCAATGTGTATGTAACTGAGCCTCAAAAAGGGACCTCAGAGGGGCTTCCCTGGTGGCGCAGTGGTTGAGAGTCCGCCTGCCGATGCAGGGGACAGGGGTTCATGCCCTGGTCCGGGAAGATCCCACATGCCGCGGAGCGGCTAGGCCCGTGAGCCATGGCCGCAGAGCCTGTGCGTCCGGAGCCTGTGCTCCGCAACGGGAGAGGCCACAACAGTGAGAGGCCCGCGTACCGCAAAAAAAAGAGAAAAAGAAAAAAGGGACCTCAGAAGGTCACCTGGTTGGCTAACCTTTTGGCATGACACCTTGGACCTCTAATGTCTTGGGAAGGGCTCAGCTATATGCAGGCTTCTGGGATTTATGTGCCCAGAGGAAGGGGCACTGAACCTGAAAGAACGAAATCAGACTCAACCACAGATCGGCCAAAAATCTGTCTTCCCACTGTTCTATCAATGTGACATAGTCCTAGATTTATCTCTATAAATAGCTGTAAATTCCTTGCAGCAATAATCGTATTTTTATGACTTGTATTTTTTTCATGTTCCTCCTCTGAGGTTTCAGTTTTCATTACATTGTGTTCAAGATTCCATATCTCAGTAAATTACAGCTAATTACAGGGCTGGGTTCCAGGTTATTAAAACAGAGTTTATTAAAACATCCCGAGTCTAAGGGCTGCATTGCCTTTCACTTCCATTGTGCTGTAAAAACAAATTGAGCTGCGAACTGCATCCTTAATCTGTTTTTCACTTTCTTGTCTTACATTTCTTTGGATATGATCCCCTGAGCACACTTTCATTATGTGTGCTCATATTTACTTCCCTTCTTTCAGGTGTTCATTAGTTGTGAAATAAAGTTCTGGTTTGACAGCATTGCTTCCAAGCTTTGTCATTGTTGCTTTTATTAATTGCTGCAAAGTGGGTTGTATAGAATGATAGGTTTTTTTTGTTTTTGTTTTTTTGTTTGTTTTTTTGTGGTACGCGGGCCTCTCACCGTTGTGGCCTCTCCTGCTGCGGAGCACAGGCTCCGGACGCGCAGGCTCAGCGGCCATGGCTCACGGGCCCAGCCGCTCCGCGGCATGTGGGATCTTCCCGGACCGGGGCACGAACCCGTGTCCCCTGCATCGGCAGGCGGACTCTCAACCACTGCGCCACCAGGGAAGCCCAGAATGATAGGTTTTTACTGATTTAATCCATGTCTCTTACAGGTTTGAATATTTTCTATGGTCACATTTTCTAGGTTATATTCATTTTTCTTGTGAAAGTGGTATTGTCGCTCATTTCCATTGGAGCCTCTCCTAAGTAGACTACAGGGAATTATTAGCAGTCATACATTGTCCAAGCTCCAAGACAGAATCGATGTGGACAGAATTTTTTTTTTTCCGCCACGCCACGCGGCTTGTGGGATCTTAGTTCCCTGACCAGGGATTGAACCTGGGCCCTCAGTGAAAGCGCAGAATCCTAATCACTGGACCACCAGGGAATTCCCCCAGATTATCTGTCTTTTTGTTTTTTTGGCCACGCTGCATGGCTTGTAGGTTTACTGAATATTTCTTATTTCTTTGAGTTTTTTGTTTTTGAAGCCTGGCAGGAATCTTATTAGCATTAAAGATTACATTATACTGGTTCTACACACTAATATATTTAACTGTTTCCATTCTAAACTGGGCCTCAATCTTTGTTTCCAGATTTAGAGATTCCACTGTCTTACTGTTTCTGGCATAGCACATACTCTTCTTAGCTCTTATCTATTGATTGTGTTGTAGTTATATATGTACACATATGTTGGTTTTATTGTTTTAAGCACCTTTTTCTACTGACTGTAAAATTAATAATTTATAGATCATTCTATAGCAGATTCTTCTACAAGGTTCAATTCCTTTAGAACAGATGGTGTTGAAGCCATTACTCACATGTTCTGTGTGTAAACGATTCTCACTCTTTTTGCTCCCTCAGCACATATCCTGTTTAGGGTGGATGCTCTGTGAGGCCTGGGGAAGTTAAAAAGCTGAACAAGAACAGGCACAGGAATCAAACAAGTGCATGGATAAGCAGGAGTCACTGGCGGGCACAGAGCCAGTTGTAACTCGTGGGACTGAAGGAACCATGTGTGCCATAAATATATTCAGTATATCCACATTTCCTTATGAATATAATGAATATTTTTTCACAATCTGGGTTTTTAGGTAGTTTTCAGTCTTCATAAAATATAAAGCATCATTATAATGCCTTCAAAAGCATTAACGTCAGCAGTGCCTGCTGACCTTGCCGAACTTCAGCCGTGAAGCCACCTGGAATTTTATTTTATGGAGTTTGACATTGTCATGTCTTCATTTTAGAGGGTTTTTTACTTTCTGACTTAATGTTATGATCACTCAGAAGTTCTAAAAGGTAGAAAAAAAAAATCTACCTCAAAGGATATAAGCATGTGATTTTTTTTTTTTTTTTGCGGTACACGGGCCTCTCACTGTTGTGGCCTCTCCCGTTGCGGAGCACAGGCTCCGGACGCGCAGGCTCAGCAGCCATGGCTCACGGGCCCAGCCGCTCCGCGGCATGTGGGATCTTCCCGGACCGGGGCACAAACCCATGTCCCCTGCATCGGCAGGCGGACTCTCAACCACTGCGCCACCAGGGAAGCCCAGCATGTGATTTTTTAAGTTAATTTTTTATTAAGACTTTATACATAAGTATTTCATTTTTGGGGTGCTAATATAAATGGTATTAATGATGGTATTATTATTTAATCATTCTCATTTGGCTTCTAATTTTTTTCTTTTAAAAATGGTGTTTCTTGGACTTCCCTGGCAGTCCAGTGGCTAAGACTCAGTGCTTCCAGTGCAGGGGGCACAGGTTCACTCCCTGGTCGGGGAACTAAGATCCCACATGCCGTGTGGCAAGGCCAGAAAGTAAATAAATAAAAATAGTGTTTCTATAAACATATGGACACATAACTTATGTTGCACACATTCAAGATTATCTCTGGCTAGATAGCTAGAAGAACTATTTCAGCCTTACAGTGATGATGATGGGAAAGCCTTGTTTTATGTTGTGACACTGTCCTTGTAGGGCTTTGGCACTCTTTTTCTCATTTTGGTTATTAGCTGACCTAAAAGACTTCTCTTTTGCTCATTTTTTTCCCCCTAAACACCCAATCCTCCATTTCTATGCAGAAACAATTATGGTAGAGAACATTGCCGTGTTGAGAGTTCCCCATGTGTGCGATTAACCAAGCCGTGTGGCACTGTCATTCATGCTGCTGACTTGTCACTCCTGAGACAAACTGAACAGCCTGGCTTACAGTTACCATACACATTCTTGACGATACAAGCGGGGTTCTTTGGGCACCTGTGCAGAGTTACTTTGGCCTCTGCCAGCCTTTCAGGCCCAGGCACCACACAGGCCCTTCCTACATGATGTGAGCCAGGTCCCTGGCATCCAGTGCCATGTACACATCGATAACTCCTGGATCTGTATCTCTGGTCCTGACTCCTACATCTGCTAGCGCTCTGACATCTCCACTATATGTCCCAAAGATGCCTCAAACTCAGCACAAGAATAATCAAAAGATCTCTCCTAAACTCCCATCATTAAACGAAACAACAGCAACAGCCATCTGGCCCTCCTGCGGCGTTCTCAGATAAGTGAATGGCATCACCATCCACCTGCCCGCTGCAGGAGCCATACCCCAGGGCACTGAGTCCTGCTACTTTGACCTGAAATCGCTGAGTCCATCCACTTTGCTCCCTCTCACCACCATCTATCTTTCATCCCTACCACTGACTTCTGCCTGAAGTCACCCATCCACCTCACTTTTCCCTCCATCCTGCAGATCTTTTACAAACACACACCTGAAATGAAAATCTTCCACTGTCTTCAATGGTGTCCCTCTGCATTTAGGACCAAGACCCAAATCCTCCCCTGGCCTACCAGGCCCCATAGTGGCTAAGCCCTCCAGGAGCCCTCCCTAAATGCACCAAGCTGCCCCCTGGCCCAGGAACATAAGTAACAATCAGACTGGAACAAAGATGTTCCTCACAGCATTAGTTAGAATAGCAAAAACTGATAACCTATATGTCCAACACGAGGAGGCTGTTTGAGTTTGGGGTATTATACAGTGAATTAAAATGAAATGGAATGCTTAAAATTTTCTGAAAATTCTGGAGAAATGTTCATGCTGTGTTAAAAAGCTGATCAAAAGCAATAGCTACGTAACTTCATTTTTAAGGAAACATAATATTACTTTGTGGGTATTTCTCAAAGTTGGGATAATGGGTATTTCTCATTTTGGGTGCTTTTCTATATTTTCCACAGAGAACATTTATAACCTTTGAAATGAGGGGAAAATGTTATTAAAAAAACAAAGAAAAAGGCAAATACTAGATAATTAACAAAACTACAAGATAAACCCAAACTAAATAACCCAGCCTCTATTCCTTAAGGAGGTATTTCCTACCCTCTGGCAGGAAAAATTAAGGACCCATTTCCAAATATGGGTGTGGAAGGTTTCTGGTCAGGACACAGTCCTACGGTGGGTTCTGGGGCCCCTCCCCATGACCTCGGTCTCTGAACAACTTGGATGGGTATTACGCTGAGTGAAAAAGCCAATCTCAAAAGGTCACATGCTATATGGTTCCACATATATAACATTTTTGAAAGGAGAAAATGAGGGAGAACAGATTCATGGTTGCCAGGAGACAGGTATGACTCAAGGGGCAGCAGGAGGGAGGTGTCTGGTGATGCAGCAGGTCTGTATCCTCATGTGGTGACAGGAACCTACCTGCGTGGTAAAATGGCAAGAACTACACACACACAAATGTGTCTAAAATCTATGATATCTGAATGAGGTCTGTGATTGCACCAAAAGCAGTGTCCTGATTTTGATATTGTACTATAGTTATGTAAGATGTCACCACTGGGGGAAGCTGAGTGAAGGGCACAGGGTACAGTTTTTGCAATTATTTTGTGGGTCTACGATTATATCAAAATAAAACATAATAGTAATCTAGTGTAGGGAAGGTTTCTTAAGACCCAAGGCACACCAACCATAAGGAAAGGACTGATAAATCTGACTACATTAAAAAAGCTTATCTTCAAAAGACACCTGAGAGGGAGGCATGCCCACAGAATGGGCAAGGATGTTTGCAACACAGATAGCAACAAAATGTTCAGAACATTAAAAAAAAAGAAAACCCTCCTATGAATAATTTAAAAAGAAAAAAAACAGCACCTAATGAAAAATAGGTAAACACTCAAACAGGCACTTCACCAAACAGGAAATCTAAATGGCTATGATAAACATGGAAAAGCACGCAGCTGAATTATAGATCAGGAAATGCGAATTAAAACCACTAGATACAAGCCCACTGGATTGGCAACATTAAAACTGCTTATTACACCACTGTTGATGAAGATGTAGAACAAGGGGAAATCTCATCTTCTGCTGGTACAACCCTTTGGAAGACAGCATGGAAACATGTTACAGTTTGGAGATGCACATCTCTATGACCCAGAAGTCCCACGCCTAGGTATAAATATACCCTACAGAAACATACAATACAGGTACCAGAAGATATATTTTTCAAAGCAGTATTTTTCATAAGAGCCAAAAACTAAACTCAAACGTCCATCCATAAAATACTAGATAGATAAATCATGGTGTATACGTTCAGTGAAGACCGCACAACATGGGGAATGTACTAAATAGAGCTACACACGCACGTTGACCTAGATGAATCTCAATGTGAAGGAAGAAAAGCATACATCAGTGGCTCCGGTTACAAGTTTGAAAACAGGCAAAAGAAAGCTCTTACTTAAAAAGGGGTACACACAGGTGTTCAACCAAAAGCAAGGAAGCAATTAGCACTAAAGTCTGGGGAAGGAAGGACCCATGGTGCCTTCTAATGCAAAGGCAATGCTCTGTTTCTTGACCTGGTGGCGGAGACACAGGGGGCCACATTATAATTCTGCATGGATGCGTTAGACATATTTCTGTACATAAGAGTCCAGATTGGGGGAGGTAGGGTGAACAGAATGGAGGGGGAAGGGCAGAGGCTGTGGCCCAGGCTGGCCCGGGGTCCTGTCCTGATGCCCCACCACTTAGGGGCCAGGTGACCCCTCTTTGGGCCAGTTCTTCTTCATCCATGAAAAGTGGAGAATGGGGATGTGAGGATGGGTAAGATAGATACCGAAACCACCAAGCTCAAATGGACCTATTTTTCCTGCCAAGAGGATCCCCGCCTCCTCCCCTGCCCAGTAAACAACCTGCCAGTGGTGGAAGCACCCTCATCTCTGCTGCTGGACTCTGGCAGGATTTCCATCTTGCTTGAATAGGAAGAAGCAGGCCGGATAGGCTGCGCTCCTCCACTGAGCCAGCTTCCTCCCCCCCTCCCTGAGTGCAGGGAGTCCCATCCAGTCCCCTGGAGGGAGCCCCCCTGGCTTCCAGCAGCAGGCACAGGGCTGCTCCTTCCAGAAGGACCGACCTGGGTGCCTCTACCATGCCCTGTGGGATCTGTGAGGCCCTGAACTGTTGAAACAGCTGAATTGGGCAACATCCTCCACTCACAGATCAGAGTCTGACTTTGAGTAGTGGTTACCAAATGTCTCAATTTGAAACAGACAGAAAAGACAAGAAATACTGTGGTAAACACGGAATTGGAAGACAAAACAAAAACTTGGTGTTCAACATTCCTTTAAATTCCCCCGGCACCCAGGGTGGGCAGAAGACCACACAGAGACCAGCATCCTGGCCTTCCTCTCTGATGCTCCCAGGCAAGAGGATTGCCGCTGAGTCTGCCCCACACCTCCCTCCCACCTTACCTCTATCCAGGTCGTGGCCATTCCTCACCCTCTTCTGCTTCCAGAAGGTCTGCTATCTGCCACATTCCTGCAGCCCTCATCCTGGAGGGTCCACTGTGCCAGGAACAGCCCCATGGTTGAGCACAGGCCCTGTGCTCTGACTTGCTCCACCACCACTAACTGGGCCTCAGTTTCCTCATCTGCAAAATGGGGGGTTGTTTCAGTTGCTACGTAGAAAATTGCACTTAGCCCAGTGACCGCACACAACGAGTGCCAGTATGAACTCAGCCCTTCTGGTCTGAAAGGAACGGGGTGGGGTAAGGCGGGGAAGTATTGAAAGAGGGAGAGGTCCTGAGAGGGGAGGGCTGGGAGAGGGAAGCAGATAGATAGCAAGGTGTGGGGCGAGGGGGGCTAAGAGCCACTCTTAGGCTATCGTGTGGGTGGGGATGTGTGTGCAAATTTTAAGACCAGACTTCCTGTCCGTAATGTATCCTGGGCTCCTGAGGAAAGTAGGACCTGGGAGAAAGATGGAGCTTACAGGACTAAGGCAAGAGAAGAGGCCAAGGCTGGGTGAGAGGTAATTACCTGGGGATCTGAAAGGGAAAGGAGGTGGAGAGAAGGCTGAGGGCAGGGGCAGGACACAGAGGGTGGTGCTACAAGGGCTGGAGAGGAAGGGAGGGGAGTGAGGGGCCTGAGAGGGAAGAGAGGGGAAGGTGTTGGGAAGGGGTGAGGGGTGAAAAGGGATTTGGGGGAGAAGATGCACTGGGGTGAGAAATGGGCTGGGAAGTTTGGGGAGCGTGGTCAGGGAAGCTGTGCTTGTGAACAAGGACCTGGGTGTGGGGGAGGGAGGATGGTATGTTTGGGGGGGCAGGATGAAGCAGGGCTTCACTGTGCCTTTCCTTGTCCCAAGAGGCCCCTCCCCGGGGACCTGCTCTGTAGTGAGCTGCCACATGCCCCCGTAAAGCTATGAAGGAATCCGTCCCATCCGGTGTGGCTCTGGTTTCTGGTTTGGTGGCCACCTCTGCCCGGCATCCGTGGGCCATGGGGGCCGGCTCCTGGACAGCCTCGCAGAGTGTCAACCTCAGATGGCCCCCAAGCTGTCCCTGTGGTGAGGCCGCCTCTGTGAAGCCCCACGGTTGGGAAAGCAATGCCCATGGTGCTTGGGAGCCAGTGGACAGTCCTGCCAGTCGGTCACTCAACAAATGCTGGAGGGGTCCTGGTGCCTGGGGCTCAAGGGTGAGACACGTCTTATGGGCACAAGAAGACTGTGCCCTGGTTACTTACTAACGCCCTTTATTCACATAATCTCACATCACCTCTTACGCAGACGTTCAGGGATGCAGCCTCCCCGGGCTTCACCTCCGCACAGAGGCCATGTTCTCTGAGCTCCTTAGTCACAGACCCCTCTAGGGTCATGAAAACCCACCTTGGCTGATTACGAGGAAGACACACCGGACTGACAGTAACTCACATGCTCTCCCTCATCTCTGGATGCAGGACGTAACCTCAAGTGTAACTTCCTCATCTGTAAAATGGGAACAACTCCTCCTGCTTCATAGGGCTGCAGATAGGATTCAACAAGTTAATATACATAAGGAACCCAGCACAGTGCCTGGCACAGAGTAAATAGTTGATAAATGTGAGCTTTAATTATAATTATTACAAAAACATGGCTAAAAGTGATACCGACCAGGGTTCTTGGCCTTCCCCAATCAAGAGAAATTGACTGGAGGCCAGACATGAAATTCAGGCAAGACTTTATTGGGGCCCCTGCTGCAGCCAGGGGGAGCGAGAACAAACAAGAGTTTCCCTGGCTTGCTCGCTAGCTGGCAGGTGGGGCAAGCCTGTTCCTTATATGGGGTGAGGGTAGGGATGTGTCCAGAGGTCTAGCTGGAGGGGTGGCTTAGGTATTTTACCTCCCCCTTAGGTGGTGTTGAGTGCAGGGAGCATGCTCAGTACCCTACTTTTGCTCCCAACACGCTGTTTTTGCTCCTGGCTCTTCAGAAATGGCAGTTTTTTGTTTTTTTTTTTTTTTGTCTTTTTGTATCTTTTGGGTCCAGAATTTGCCCCAACTGCCCATGCACACAGTGATTTTTAGTCAAATATAGTTTCTCTGTATTTTGTAGCTTGAGGCGAGGTGGGTCCAGGTGCAAGCTTTGCAACACTGCAGTAAAGGGTCCTAGGTCCCAGGCATGTCTCGAAAGCAGAAGGCAAGGAGCTGTGTGGTGTTGGTGACGGGGCCTAAAAATGGCCTACAGTGGTGCTTCTCAGAGTGTGGTCCCTGGACCACCAGCAGCAGCAGCCCTGGGACCCTGTTAGAAACGCAGATTCTTGGGTCCCTGCCCCAGAGCTGCTGAATCAGAGATGAACAGGAGACTTTCACAAGCCCTCCAGGGGCTCTGATGCTGTCTCACTGGAGAACCCCTGCCCTAGGAGCTGCCTCTGGGAGTGAGCTGATGGGTCTGAACTGCGAGGTCCTCGGACGAGCTGGATCACACAGAGAGGGTGCTCCATCTTCCCCGGACTTCTCGCTTAGAAAGGCACCCGTGCTGCCCCACCCCTTCTTCCGTTTGGGAGAAGTGCCCCAAGTCACCCGTCGGGAGGACAGTTGTTGGGGACTGTGGGTATCCTTGTTGAACCCAGTGTGAATCTATCCCACAGCTCTCCCATGTGAACCCGCACAACAGCCCGGCTCTGAAAGTAAAAGACTGGGGGCCTCGAGAGACCGAACTGACTTCGCCACCCGATCACCTGCCCAGGAGAAGTGAGGGCACCTGTGCTCGGCTGGCTTTCGCTGAATTTACAAAATTTAACGTGAGGAGTAAATGCATCATGATAAGATACATGGAACTGATTCCCTGATGCAGGACTTCTCGTAAGAAAGCTATCTGCTGAGCACAGAGGAGGAAAAGGTCATCCTTTCTGAAAACGGACAGAGCCCCCCCAGGGTGGAGGCGCATTTGATACCATCTCTCATCAAAGATGAGGTTCTGTGGGAAGAACTTTCTAGGAACGTTGACCTAGTATCTGGAAACATCAACTTATTGATGGGAAGCACAGAATTACCACAAGGACACTTACAGAGCCTGTTTATTGCATAACTAGCAGGCACAAATTCCAAAACGATTTTACAACGCTTAAAGGGATGAACAATAATTACAGGAATAGAATGTACAACAAACAGGAAAAATAAGTACAGAATAATGGGTGACATGGATAAAACACATTGGAATAAAAGGCATTTCATTTTTCCTATGCAGCATTTTCTTTTGTAAAATCAAGGTGACCTTCAACCGGGACAAGGAAAGAAGGAAAACTCTCTGCTTTGGGAGCTCAGGGTGGCTGCGGAGGACACTCATGCCGGTCTCACTCTGGTTCCGCAGCTTAAACCGCTGGAGGAATTGGAGGACAGCTCCTGAGTTGTGCGTTTATAGTTCCAATTGATGAGATGCTGTATTTGGTCTTTGGGCCCGATTCATTGTTCTTTGGCAATAAGAACTATTTGCATGCCGAGGCAGAAGATGACTTCAGTTGAAGGAGCTCAGGGGTGGAGCCGTCTCCCCCAGCAAGTGGCAAATGCCGGTTTCCTACCTCCGACCTCTCAGCTCCGAGGGGCTTTTGAGGGGGCGGGGATTTGAGAATCAAGGGTAAGAGAATGACATTACAGAACGCAGACACTAGTGCAAGGCTGTGGAACCCATGTGCAAAAGACGGTGAACGACTGTTCAGACAAGGTGCGAGTTGTCCGCAGGCCCCGGGGACCTCTAACCCCGGCCTCTCAGGGCCGAGGAAACGGGCAGGGCACTTTGATGAGAAGGACGAGCTGTGGCCCTCCTGTCACTCCACCTGGGAACTTCCTTCCCGGGTTTTGGCACTGTGGGTTAACAGAGCAACCTCCTGTGGTGTTCTCACAATGGGAAATGCTTTGGTGGTCCCCACGTTCCTTGACTTTCTCCAGGGGCACGAAACAGCGTCCTCCACTGCAGGTCCTGAGTGTTGGAGTGAAGACACCACTTCACCCACCGCAGGCGACTCATTATGCAGAAGCCCGTCCTCCCCGGGAGGCCAAGGGCACTGACTCTGAACTGCTGCTGGGCCTTTCCCGAGGAGCCCATGTAGGCCTGGCAGGAGGGCACGTGTTTGCAAGGAAGAGGAGGGACAGCCCGGTACATGCAGCATGCAGAAAAGGTTCTCAGACAGTGCTTGAACTTAAGGTAGAAGACATTCCTCGAGAAGGCGTCCCCTCAG
Organism: Lagenorhynchus albirostris; assembly: GCF_949774975.1. Taxonomy (NCBI): domain Eukaryota; kingdom Metazoa; phylum Chordata; class Mammalia; order Artiodactyla; family Delphinidae; genus Lagenorhynchus; species Lagenorhynchus albirostris. The sequence continues at coordinate 71,390,057 of NC_083108.1, forward strand.
CATCCAATAAGAGCACGGCACTTAGGTTTGTGCAGACAAGTCTTGGAGATGTGGACCCTTTCCCCACACTACTCAGTGCAGCAAAAGCCGGCGAAAGCACCCATTCACAGTGACTTAGTAAACCAAACACCATTGCGGTTCTCCTCTCCGACAGCATTCGGTCACACTACAAAGGTGTTTGTGAATCAAATAGTTCTGTGAAAATACAGGCTTATTGAGAATGTTTTTAGGCAACTTTGATTATTTTGACTTTTTCACGTGTGTGAACGAGCGCTATGGGACAGAAAAGATGGGTGAAACAAGGACTAACAGCAACTGATCACAGGGTACAGTGGCCACGCTACAGGTAAGGTTCAGAGGCTAAACCGGGGGAGACCAGGGAAGCCAGGCCCTCACACTACACAGCAGAGCTGTGAGCTGGCAGCCTAGAGGCCTAAGCTCACCCACACGTGTGCCGTGAACACTTTTAGATGAGTTGAGAACATTTACAAATGGAGAGACGGCACAAAAAATATCTGGTGTCTCCTGACAAATCAAAGCTCCAGCAACCCCAGGCCCACTTTTCCACGTGGCAGCCTGAGTGGAGCCAGGGAGATGCTGTGACCACTGATGTGCCACGGGCTCCCCCACTGTCCCCTGCCCTGGGCACCTGGCTCGCTTCACTCACCAATGTCAGTACCACCTGGCCCCTCTGGTCTAGGTCAGGGTCTGAGCCACACCCACACAAAACTGCGGGAACAAGCAGGAAGGAATATGCTTTAGCTTTTAGAACAACAAAGCTCTTTTTAGTAACTTGCTCCCCAACCAGAGATCGAACCCACACCCCCTGCATTGGAAGTCCCTTGAAAGGTGATGTCTAATTGTGAAGTACCAGTGAGATAATGGAAGAGAAGCGAACTCAGGTGATTGTACACATCTTACCTCATAAGAAGTCCTTAAAGGTGGCGAGATATGCGAAGCAGATCGTGTGGGAAGGCTTTAGGCGGCTAGAGGAGTAAGGGGAGCAGATCACTGCTCCTGTCACCGTTTATGGCAGTGCTATCTGAATGGGGAGGGACAAAATTAGTTACGGCTCGTGGGACTGAGGCTCCACAGAGTGTGCGTGATAACACGGCCAAGGGACACACGACAGGGAGCATGAGTGCTTATCGGATGCCATGGAGACTTGAGGATGATAGTAAAATAGAAATAGAAGATAGGATCAAAAAATTAGATGAGAGAACACCTCATATGATAGAACAGTTAAAAGAAATTGAACACTTCATTGTTTCCTTCCAAGAGAGATTGTTACACTATTTTTAGAAAGTGGCAAAGTCCTTTCTCTAACATGCCTGCTTGGAGATACCCCAAACTTAAGAGATTCTGCAGTGGAGGCTGGAAAATCTGCTTATTGCACAATACTTGAGAGGGAACAGACAATGCTGACTTTTTTTTTTTTAACCCAACTCTCTCCAGAGAATGTTTCAGTAAAACTCTCTCTTATAGTTTTAGCCATAGGCAAGGAGTCTGAAGGGATGGAAAAGTTCTAAAATACTCTAAACAATGAAGATCTGCTTTTGGATATCTATGATCATTAACTCGACGGTCACGGACAGCACAACAGCACGTCAGAAGGTAAACTGGCAAACAGGCACAAGTAAGGCAAGTGGGTTAAATTAATAGTTGAAAATTTGTTAGAAAACATGCAAAAATAATACTGAATTTTCTTTTAAAAAGTTTTAAATTTTCATTAAACGTTTGTTTCTGTAAAAATTGGAAGAGTTCCATGTCTAAATTGGAAACCGGACTTAGAAAAGCCTCAAAAACAGAAGGGCCGGGCCAGCCCTGCCATTCAGTTGTTGTTCTCTTTGGTGGTGATGGTGACCAGCTGTTTGGCGGCCTTGGCGATGTCGTACGCACACTGGATGACCTGCTGCGTGACCAGCTGGATGTCCGTGGGTGGGCCCGGGTCGCCTGGGAGGGTCTTCTTGCACTCCGACTGGAGTCTGTAGGCACTGGATGTCAGTAAACGGAGGGAAGTCCTCACCATGTCGGACCTGGGTTTCTAAACAGAAAAACATAGGCATTCGCCATGAACTGCAGGGTGGATGTATCCGAGAGCACGGACAAGCATTCCTCAGAAAACAACTCAAACTATTCCACAGTGAACAGCAGTTCTGTCCAGCACTTTTTCACTGAGGGTGCTCGGAACATTGCAAGCTTGGCAACCCACAGTGTGGCGGATGCTGAAGGGCTCTGTCTCAAAGGTCAAAGTGCGTGCAGTGTATTTAATAGTATGCATTTAGTAGTGCTATACTGAAGTGGTTTTTGAAAAATATTAATCCACTTGGGTGAAATATTCCAGATAAAATTTCATTCTATTAATGCTTTACCTTTCAGCATTTGGCTTGTACATTCTTGTCTTATTAAACCCAAATCAATACTCATGTAGCACAAAAAGTATTTCAAAGCTCTATATGGCTATTTGCATATTCAAAACTTCCTGTGCTACAAAAAGATTAATATAATGTAAAGGTCATAAAGAAATTTCTTATGGTTCATTAAAAGGGATCTGAACCAAGTTAGTAGGGAGTGACTTACTTTGGGGAATAATGCTGCCATTTCTGTAACAGCTACATGTATCCTCTCTGAGCAGGGAATATAACTGCAAGAATATTGAAAAGGTTATTCAAAGACAGTGAAAATAATTCAGAGACAGAGAATACTCGGCTAAGAATAGGTCCCATTTACATTCCTGTAACAAAGGGGTCGAGGCCACGGCCAACCTGCTGTGGATCCCACATCAACAGGAGGTGCTCTGTGATAAAGCAGGGGCCCCATCCTTTCTTGAAAGTTCATTCAATCAGACAAAAACAGTCTCCAGGTATGAATGTAGGCAATGTCCACTACCAGCCAGGTGGAACCACAGAACAGTTAGTCTGTAAAGGTATCTACACCTCCTCAAGGTGTTCATTTAAATTAATACTGCCTACATTTTAATTAAATCATTGCATCTCAAGAAACTGGTTTGAATTATACCAAAATGCCTTCCAACTGGGAATCCCCGACTTTTACCTTTATGAGCAGTTAGAACCATACACCATGTAATAACAAAAACACCAATGCATAGGAGTTACTTAACTTGCAAATGTGAAGGGGCAACAACCCATCTGGTGACAAAGACCCTCAAAAAAAGGCAATGTCCACAGCAACCACTGTATCAGCCACAAATGTTTCTTGAGCATTAACTGAGATCCACACCTAAGAGTTTTTTATGTTTTGCTGGTTATGGTTTTCATTTTGACCCAGAAATATAATTCACCCTTTCCTCCTGCTACATAGAGGAGACATTTTTCCTAAGGACATCTCTCAAAAACTCACATTATGACATATTTTAGGAAGTCCTCAATAAGCCACGAAAGAAAGCACATGCAGATTAATGACAAAGTCCTCCTCCTTCTCTACCGCAGGGAGTCCATGTTCACAACTTGTTATCTTTCCTTGAAAAGGCTTTTGTGCATAATATGCAGTAATCCCTGGACTGTGTAATTGTGTGTAAGAGAGAGAGACAGAAACAGAGACAGGCAGGGAGTGAGGCTGGAGGCTGAGGGGATGGGACCAGGCTGAGGGAAGGTCAGGGGCTGTGGGGAGCTTGCTCAGCCCAGGGGACCAGGACTAAGCCTGACCGTGTCTGCATGGGCTACTGGTCCACTTAGGACGAGCATAAGCAATGGATATTGAGAGGAGAAAACAAGAGAAAAAGGCATGGGTTTAATTCATATAATGCAAGATTATAAATGAAAGTGTCGGGACTTCCCTCGTGGCGCAGTGGTTAAGAATCCATCTGCCAATGCGGGGGACACGGGTTCGAGCCCTGGTCCAGGAAGATCCCACATGCTGTGGACCAACTAAGCCTGTGTGCCACAACTACTGAGCCTGTGCTCTAGAGCCCGTGCGCCACAACTACTGAAGCCCGTGCACTCTAGGGCCTGCGTGCCGCAACTACTGAGCCCACGTGCTACAACTACTGAAGCCCGTGCACTCTAGGGCCCGTGCTCCGCAACAGGAGAAGCCACTGCAATGAGAGGCCCGCGCACCTCAACAAAGAGTAGCCCCCGCTCACCACAACTAGAGAAAGCCCGCGCGCAGCAACGAAGACCCAATGCAGCCAAAAAAAAGAGAAAGTGTCTCAGATACACAAGGAACCAGAGATTTTAAGAGAACACTGAACAATTTATAAAATATAAATTCTCTAGACCAATTCTAGTTTAAACCAAAGAAGTGAGTTGATGATTAAAAATCTCTGCATCATTCTCTCATGGTTCTTACAGAAAACAGATCATGACATATATTGAATGGATTTGTACATCTTAAAAAAAAAAAAAAAAAAAAACTTCCCAAACTGTACCAAGCACCACATATTGTGATATTTGAAGCCAGAAACAGCTCCAGGGCAGATATTTATATTTTTGATAACCATCAAAGAGAGAAACTTAATGTAAGCATAGTTTTTGGCTGCTGTTTGAAATATGAGCAAGGCACTTCTGAGCTGGGGGAAATGAGAAGTGAAGCATGCTGTTCAATGGTGGGAGAGCCCCAGGGAAAGAGTTCACCCTGTTTTCACGGTGCCTTGATATGTTTGAGGTGTGAAACGTTTTGCTTTATGTAATGTGATAATGAAGTTGCCTGTTGCCAAGGCTGGGTGAGGAGCAGAGGAACTCCACACCTGTAGCATGTGAGGCAGGAAGGGCATGTGATAAAGAGGATGTCCGGGGGAGGGGAGCAATAAACAGCTATATAATTTTCGTGGAAGGAGGCTGAGAAATTATGCAGGTTCCTCTTTTTCTCTGAGGAGCCTCCAGCAGTCCATCCATGAAGACTAGCTCTGCTCCTTCAATAAACACTGACCATTCCTCTCCTACTGAGTGGGAAATAATGACACTGGGAGAAGTCTGAACTGTACAGCAAAACGGAAGAGGGTAGAAAATGGGGAGGTGAGCATGGCAGTGCGAGGGACACGGAGAATGCAAAAGACACTGGTGCATCTTTTCATGGAAGAGAACAGGAAAAAGAAGAAGCAGTACTGTGTTCCTTGAACAACTTTTGTTCGTGCAAAGGCATGGAGAGAAGTTCTTCACTGAAGCCCTAAACTTTGCTGACTTAATGAAAACAATGAGATTGTTCTTGGGTTTTGATCAAATTTTGCCGCTTTCATAAACTCAGTGGGATGATGTTAAACGTGTCATGATTGTGTCTGGAGCAGGCCAGCCGCGTGAGACTAGGATACCACCTGCAACAGCTAACAACTTACCAGAGGACAGAGGGGTGAGTTAGAACGAGAGCTGGACCCTTCTCTGCAGTAAGAAATAACTCTGCAAGATATGGTTCTGCCCAGAGTGAGCAGACTCTTCATTCAGGAGCAGAGAATGATTTGCGTGACAATTAGATCAACTTTTCTAAAAACCACTTGCTTCTTAGACGTGCACATGCATGAGGGAAAAAGGTAAGAAATCAGGTTCATTTCAGGATACCTTTTATGGCAGTAGATTTCTCCCCAGCTAAGGAGACCACAGACAGCAGTGTGGCCGGGAGAATGTGTTGCTAGTTTTGAGGTAGCTTCTTTCACCTCAAGAACTGGGAATGTCACTACCCCAAATATGCTGCAGTTCTATCTCTAGAGGCAGCTATATTCAGAGCACTTCATAAGAAGATGAAAGATTAAAAATACTACATAAAAAAAAGACAAATTTGTTTTTAAGCCTGTTACATAAACCTGAAATTTTCAACAACTTTTTTTTTTTTTTTGCCGTACGCGGGCCTCTCACTGTTTTGGCCTCTCCCGTTGCAGAGCACAGGCTCCGGACGTGCAGGCTCAGCGGCCATGGCTCACGGGCCCAGCTGCTCCGCGGCATGTGGGATCTTCCCGGACTGGGGCACGAACCCGCGTCCCCTGCATCAGTAGGCGGACTCTCAACCACTGCGCCACCAGGGAAGCCCTTCAACAACTTTTGAAGTGAGCATATTAAAAAAAAAATCCCCATCTGTAAGGGAGCAGCAGCATCTCTTCCAGAGCATGTGCACACGTCCTGCCAGGCCGGATATTCAAGCCTCCTTACCTGTCGTGTTTATTTTCTTGGGCTGCTCTTAAGAGCTCCTGTATGTTTTTAGTGATCTGTTCAGTCTTCCGGATGACGTCTTCGGTGCTGGGGAAGACGGGGCTCGGGGCCTTGTGGGGCTCTGCCACATCTGGGCCTGAGCCATCACCTTGCCACACTGTACTTCTTTGCCTTCCCTTCCTGCTTGACCTGTGAGCATTGAAGAAGTGGTTAAATGTGACAGGTAGTTATCAGCTGCCTCTCTGCTTCTAGGAGCCACAGCATGTGCATGTGCCAAAGGCGCGAGTGGGCTGCTTTTGTGGTTTCCTTTATCCTGTCTGACAGGAGACTCAGGGTAAGGCTGGTTCATCAGCAGGCAGCCACAGCTCATAGAGAGGCTGTTTCACTCTACCATGGGGGTGGACATGATGACCCTAGTAGGAAGGCTAAAGATGGGGAAAGGGAGGGAACAACCGGAGCAGGGAGGGTGTGTGGTTATGAAGCCACCCTAATCGAGCCAATTCCTCGGGATGTAAATGCAGGATGTAACCTAACGTTGACTCAAAAATGAAATGGAGTACTGACTTTAAGCGCATTACAGACTCAGAGATGAGTCTAACCTGCTGGTAAAAGAACAAAAGGCCCCTGTGGCAATAATGGGAGATGGGAAGAGGTGTGAACTATGAACTTATGCCTTAATATCTGAGGACGTTATGGGTCTGAAAACAGAGAAGCGGGTGCAGGTGGTGAAGTGTGCCTCCTGACCACGCTGCTCAGTCTCTGGTTGAAGAGCCCAGCCCCAGGGCATTCTTCCTGCACATGTACCCCAAGTCATCCAGGTCCCTGTCATTGGGAGTGTTGTCATAGTCACTTTCAGGTGTGCTGTTCTGCTTCTCCAGCCTGGATGCCTACAAGAGAAAAGGCGACCCCATTAGTTGAGAGCACCAGACACTTCTTGGGTGCCTTCTCAGGAATTGTTACCTGTCAGGCTACGTGGCCATCATGCCCCAGATCTCATCTGGGACGGGGGCCGATGCTTTATTAAAAATTTAGGAACAGGGAATTCCCTGGTGGTCCAGTGGTTAGGAGATGGTGCTTTCACTGTCCGGGGCCCGGGTTTGATCTCTGGTCAGGGAACTATGATCCTGCAAGCCGCGTGGCGTGGCCAGAAAATTAAAAAAAAATTTTTTTTTAAATTTAGTAACAGATGAATAGTGGATCCAGAAACGGTTTCTTTCCTTCTCTGCCCCATTTTCTTCTTTGCTTCTTAGCTGCTCCATACACAGACCCCCGGTACAAACTAACAGACGCGCAAGGCAACGCTCATGTTTAGCTCTCTGAGGAGTACGGAGTTTAACTATAATATAATGGGGCCCATTTAAGAAGCAAATGGGTCCGCACATATATCCACAGATGTGAGCACTGGGAGTCGCCTGCAGATCAGCTAGTCTAATACCAGATGAGAAAAGGAAGGGCCAAAAGAGCTGGCGGTCACCCCCAAGGCCAAAGAGTCAGCAGAAAACCTGGACTAAGAACCTGGGCTTCCTGTCTCCTGCTACCTCCAATACCCCACACACCTGGGGCCCTGAGGACCACCACTGCTCACAACACAGCTCTCCAAGAACTATCCTCAGAGACGGCTCGTGTGAGCCACACAAGGAAACCAGAAACCATTCATTCATTGCCACACGTTGTTTGTGAACCAAAATGGAGTAACCTGGTGTGACATTTGGTTTCCAACCCCTTTCATCTGTCTCCCCAAACATCTATCCCTTAAAACATAAAGATATGGTGCAACAAAAATGGGACACAGGAAGCCTACAACTGTTTTGAGCAAATGGCAGCACTGCTAAGTACAGGGCCTTCTGGGGTGACAACATTTGAAGGGGACCACATTCCTTTGAAGGGGACTATGTTAGTTCTGGAGCATTTAATACAAAGGATTTCCCCTCAGTATTTATTTTACCCACAGTGCTTGGGAATTTCTTCATTTGAACAGAAATCAGTGGAAGCTGATTTAAAACCTAAATTGATTACCAATAGCAAAAGAGAAATATGAGCTATTTCTAGCTCTGTAACTTGAATTTAATCCAAGTTAATCAAAACATGTGCCTAAGGAATTTTATGGTTGCTGCAATGAAATGTGGCTAAAGATAAAGCGCCTGTAAATTCAGAGCCCTGTTTAAACACACGGAGACCCTGTAGCTCCACTCAAATGAATGGCTCCCTTAGAGTGAGTCAGTTAAGTAAGTCTCCATAAAGTTTAATTATTTGTTCCTGATAATGCTGCTTGGCCCTCTGAAGGCCCTATGCGGGAGGGTAGGCAGGCAGGCAGCCAGCCCTGAGATGGGGAAAGGCTCCTTATTCATACTACGTGTTGCTTACTATCCCCATGACCCCTCTCTGTCCTCTCCCAGGGAGAACACTCTTTCTCTGTCTGCTGAGGTCTTTCATGTTTCCCCCAAATGCTCTATTTGGTCCCAGCCACTTAACGTAAGACACTTGCACTGGGCTCCTAAGTTCAATACGAGTTCGTACTGAAACCACTCAAATACAACTGGCAAATGACTGAAAATGTTGGCCTGCAGCTATAAAGAGAGTCTGTAAAGCTAAGTTCTGTAAAAACTACTATAACATTTAAGATCCCTTTGTTTACATCTCCTACCAGCAAGCAGTTCTGCTTCACTAGCTGCTTTTGGTTTGGCTTTATGGATCAATCAGTGAGTTACTGGCTAGTGGCTATCTACATGGAAGAACAAAGGCAGGCAGGGAACAGTGAAACCAGGCTCTTGCAGAGATGATCTCAAAAAACAAAACAAAACAAAAAACAAAAGACAAAACAAAACAAAAAAATCTCTTCTTACCTTTCACAGTGAATGTCTGACTAATACATTTCTTTTCCTTTAGTTTTTATATATACATACACACACAGAGATGAGTGTGTATTTGTGTGTGTACATGCACATACACAGCCTAAAATGGAATGTAAAAAATGTGTATTTAAATAATTATTCTGGGACATTTGTCCAGAGCTGCTCCGGTGGAAAAAGCTAGAAAATGGAATTAAACCCAGAAAAACCCCACCTTTTTATAATGGATCTTTTTGCCTTCCTTGATGTAAATTTGACAATTACAAATCAAATGCATTATCTCCACAATGATCAAAAGTACCAAGTTTCATTGAAACATTTTAGAAGAGTAATGACTCATATATCTAATAAAAGTACTCAGGAAATGTTTCTCAAATACAGAAAACAACGTACAACAATAACCACCCAGGAAATCCGTTACTTACATTAAATCCTTCATCGTTATCAACAAAAGCATATTTCAGGATTTCAAATTAGTCAGCATTAATTTTATGAAAATTATTGTAAACATGCAGAACTAAGGTCTACTAGTTAAAAGTGCTGCTCTCTCAAAGCTGTTAATAGAAAAGTTACCTTATAGCTGGTGCTGGTTCAGTTTATTTAATAGATTGGTAGTTTTCTCTGCGTACAGACATGCCATAAAAGCCTAACCTCACGATGAAGCTGTCAGGAGCAATGAGGATTACCCGTTTAAATGGCCAGTATAAAACACTGTCTCAGTAAGCAGTCCTTGCAATAATTCTCAAAACTACCAAAAAATTTTTAAAAACTTTCACAGTGGACAAAAAGAGGTTTACTTGACTCTTAGCAACAACATTTCAAATAAGATATTCATTTCTATTTAACTGCCCCTTACTTTAACTGAAATACTGTAATATAAACAGTGCAGTTCAATTTCAGAACTGCTCAGAAGATAGTAGCATATGTCAAGAGGTTTTTTTTTAAAGATTACCTCAAAAGTGCAGAAAAGAACCCCCAAAGGGCCTCCACGTGCCATAAGGCACTGGCAGTGGGCAAGATTCTCCATCGTTCCTGCCGATGTGGAGGGAACGGACAAAGGGCAGTGCAAATCCCCCTGGTCTGTAAAGGTGGTCCCTCACCCACACCCACCCTCCCTCCTCTCACTTTAGCCACACTGCCCTTCCAGTAAAAAACAAAAGAGCCAGGACCTGAACGCAGGTCTGCAAAGCCTGTGCTCTGTCATGACTTTCCCAGCTTGCTGCCATATACTCTTCATGCATGAAACTGTTTTTTAAACTGACAGTGCCTTTGGGAGCAGGGAGGTCACCTAAGTCCCCAGGACCCTTTAACTGACTTTCCAAAAGGCTGGGTGTGGACAAGGTGCTTGATAAATACTTGCTGCCTGGCTACTCTAAAAGGAGCTTACCTGTATCATGTGCTGTTACTGGGAATGTAAATTATACGTCGGCAAGCTGGACTTGACCAAAGAACAAAGTGAACAGCTTCATACTAACAGGTGCCTACACCTCCAGTGCTGCCATGTGTTGCAATCTGGATGCAGAATGCAGGGACTGCAAAACCTTGGTTTGTCAAGTAAGGTGCTGAGGTAAAATATGTCAAGAGGTAAAAAACAATAAAAAATAAAGAGCACGATGTCTTAGTGTTTCCGTTAGTCCAAATACGCTAGTTCTCTGAACAAATTTGGACAGATTTGCCCTATTATAATATTTAGCCAGCAGCCAGCTAATTTTCTGATTGTTTAAAAAGACAGAATGCTCAGAATCAGTGTTACAGGGTGAACTGCAGACTGTGTTAAATGTCACGTGAGACTGAGCAATGTGGAGTTCGAGGAGACGGGGGCCGCCTCCTGCAGACATGCATGCGTGTGTGAGTGCTGAGAGCTGAGACACCAGGAGGGAAGCGCTGCCTCATGCAGGACAGAGAGCAGTTAGCGGAGGGAGGGAGGGCTGGGAGAAGCACAGAGTGCCAGGAGCACTGCCCCTCCTCCAGAGAGCAGAGCATTCAGAGTGTACTTAACCCTTCGGGCGCTCTCGTCCCTCGACCAGGAAAGTGTGGAGGGGAAGGAAGGCAGAGACGAAGAGGAGGTCACAAGCGCACTCCTCCCAATCTGGAAGGGGAAAAAGAAACACACTCGGGAAAACACAAAACAAACAAAAAACCCCACCTCCTACCCTGGCTTCCGCGCAGGTTTCCCAGAAAAGAATCCTAAAAAGCAACTCACTACACACATGAGATCAGTGCTGAAACTTCCACGCTAGCCAATGACAGATCCCTAGAGATGTTTAATCCCTTAGTGAAATGCCTCTCGGAAATTACTTGGAATTTATAAGGCTACTTTTCTATGAGGGAAAGACAATACCTAGCATAATTTGTCAAATTTGCCAATGTTTCTTTTTTTTTTAATAGACAGCCTTAAACAAATATTTGTTTTTTAACCAGGACAGATGATATGAAATGAAAAACTATACAAATGATTTAAAGTTGGTATACGCTATCAATCTGCTCCTTAGTACAGATATAGAACTTTTACAATAATAAGACGTTCTTACATTTTAAATGTTTCTAAAATTAAAAAGTACACTGTGAAAACTAACAAAGTGGCTTTTCCTAAATTTTGTTTTCAGTTATACAAAAATAAGATTCTTAACTTAGTTCAATGGCATTCCCATTACACCCAATGTATCAAATCAATTGCTTTAGAATGTTCAGCCCAAACAACTTAAAAAGTTGAAGTAGTAGACTCCCAATTACAATATAACAACACTGTAATTTTATCACATTAAAGCTTGACAAAATTAAACTAGGGCTTAATTTCCTAGATCATATCCTTTACTTTCTATTTACTCTGAGAATTTTTTGGAAATTCCTATAAGAGTGGACTGAAGAATAACTCTGACATTCAAAAAGATAAATATTACTCTTTGAGAAAACATCACATAGGTTCAAAGTGCCTGCAACATTTTGTCAAAACATAGGTTTTTTAAAACAAATTAATCCCCAAGAAATATAATATTTGAAACCCTCACAACACAATAGTTATTCCACTGTAGAATAGGAGCATTAGTAGCCTGTTACAGAATACAATCTTTGGAATGTAATGCTTGTAAGGTCGATATAGAATTCTTACATCTCATTCTTATGAAGTGAAAAAGCAACACTTTCTCCACGCAGGGAGGAGGATGCAGCTAAGCAGGCACACTGACCACAGGTGCAGGGGCTGCGGAGGCCCAGAGGCTTCCAGACCTGGCCTGCATGCCCAGGCCACAGACGCCACCCGCTCCACTGGGAGGAGCAGAGGAAGCGCCTTGAATTCTCAGGGCTCCTGTGCGTAAGGGGGCACATGCCCGTCTACCTCGAAGAAGACGGTACTTACTGCTGCCAGTAACCTTTATAATTTGCTTTTGTTTTTGGAAATAGGGAAGGAAGCTTGTTACCAAAAAAGTTCCAATAGTGGCTGGCGGGGAAAGTTATTATGGATACGGGGGAGAAAAAGGGGAGAGGGGCTGAGCAAGAGCCAGAATCCCCAGGGTCGTTGGAAAACTTTCGGCCAGTGGCCCTGAGTGCTTGTGGGAACACTGCAAGCACCTGTCGACATGTTAATACAGCAAACACAAGGACGACTCTTGTAGCCCAATTTGGCAAAGCAGAGACTGGGGATCTGCAGGTTCAGAAGAGGGAAGGCAGGAGTCAGGCTGGACAGAGAGTGAAAAGCAGAAGCGCCAGTGGTGTTACTTACGTGCGCGGGGAAGGGCTGGAGTCTCGTCCTGCTCTCTTCGGGGTGGTTCACTTCTCCCATTGGGAGATAGGGTTTCTGACCTGATCCCGTCTCGTACATGGACATGGGCCTACTGCCCCGGGCAGATGGACGTCTCTTTAAAGAAGAGTGGTTGGAAGTGTCTGTGTACTCAGAATCAGTTTGCACCTGATATATATTGGTTGTGGCCTGTTTCCTGAGGTTCGAATTTTCACTCTGGAGTGTTTGAAGCTGAAAGACATGTTTGGCAGTGGGACTGTGTTTTTCTATAGCAAGCAGAAAAAGCAAACACCAAGTAAACGCATACAACTACCAGCTTTAACAACAAGAACAGTTAACAGCTCGCTGGGTTGAAAGTCAAAGGCAACTACAAACCAAAACTCTTTCTTCTAGAATAAGTGAAACGCAATCAACTCACTTTGTCACTTAAGCAAATTAAATAGCTAATTTCTGAATGTGAAAAGGTTGCAGTTTGGACTTTTTAAAAGCGAACTGTCTAACCACGTAAAAATTGGTCACAGTGGGCCTGGGAAACGTTTGCAGGCAAGCTGCACTCTGGATTATTCTAAGGCTGTTTCAAGCAAGAGCTTGAGATCATTAAGACATCACTTAGGTAACTTGCTTTTCAAATGAGCCCTGAGCAATTTGCAAATGCCAAAAATGTCAGCAGACACCATGGAAGCAGCACAAAGATAACTAGAGTTGCTTTGCAAAGCAAGAAAGACAGTGAAATTCAGCTTACGAAAAATCAGATGAGCTACTGCTTCCCAAAAAGCCAACAAGAAAAAATAAGATCAACAAGTTTTTATTACATAATACTCTTTAAAATTCCAAACAATTTAGCACTTTTTTAAAAAGAGAGGGAACCAGATCTTGGTTAAGTTTGCTATATTAACATATCACGAAGAAAACCGGAGACCTATTGAACTATCAACATCTTCATCTGAACGCTCCACGTAGCGCGTGCTGCCCTCTGGTGATCGGTCATCTTTCAGCCAGGGCCGGAATACCTGGCCTCTCTCTCCTTTGGCTCTGCCGCCAAAAATGCGACCGTCGTGGTGTCAGCTTTAGACACTCTAATCTGCCTGGCACCACCCCGTTTTAGTTAGAGGCTGTCACTTGGAGACCCTGAACGCTCCTTCCATTCCTTACATGCAGGCTGCTTCATGGCGCTGGATGAATTAGAGTTAAGGGATCAGCAAGGAACCGAGTTACTCTTTAGCATCTGGCATTTTAAACACAATTAACTGAGTCCAGGCTGCACAACGTCCTTCCCCTCTGGTGCTCCTCCATCTTCCAGGACATTTTATAAGCTGGGTGTGGTGTGAGTTCAGCTGTCTACTCTTTGACAGAGATTGTAAAATGTGACCAAATTCCCCACCAGGGCCAAGGCTTAAGTCCACAAGCAACTGTGTTTGCACCAGGAGATCATTACTTTTTCAATAGCAAGCCCATTCAGTGTTAGGAGTTACTTTCAATTTCTATTTAAGAAAGCACCGATCTGTGAAAAATATACCAATAGTGGCTGCTCCTCTTCATTAATTAGCATCTTTTCCAAGCAACTGTTAAATGTGAAAGATCAGACACAAATCATGCTACTTCGTCAACTATATATATATTAAAAAACTTTACCTAACTTTGAAATAAAATCAATGCATCTTCGCTAAACAAATTCCACATACTTTATATTAGTAGTGCCAAACTTTTGTGAAAGTCTGATTTACTGTCTTTGCAACAGAAATACTCTCATTCTCAGTTTTCTCAAAGTGTGATCCCTAAGAAAGGATAGATTGCTTCTACACCAGAAAGGCTTTCAGGGCATAACTTATATCTGCAACTCCCTTTCCAAAGAAAGAACAGCTGCAAAGTGACAAGCAGCTACTGAAAATTCCTACATTCTAGGAAACAGACAGGCATAAAGTGCCTGTCAAAACTACTTATTAGGGAACCCATGTTCTACAATGAAATGGTCAAGGTCCAACCAGTGAGGAGCATAACTGACACATGGTCCTCAGTGTAGGACTGGGGGATCTGGTCACATGCTTGTGTGTCTATGTGAAAACCTCTTAGAGTATTTTAGACAAGGTCTTGAAATCTTAAACTTTATCTTCACACTTTTCACTCTAAAACATCCAGCCTGGATTTTGCTTTAATGTGCTTTGATGACCACTAGTTCCTGGTCTCAATTGTTTTTAAATTTTAGTACTCTGTACTTAGCGAGATATCCTCAGATAAATCTGAATGGTGCTTATAAGAACCAGACTACACTTATTTTGTCTGGAAGGAGTATAACAGGACATGAAAAGTTATAGATAATAGGTTCATAAATCAAAAGCATTTCTAAGAATTGAGGAGAAAATCTATGAACAATGGCAAATAATTCCACTCTGCATTTCTTAAAGAAGCTTGAGACATTTGCTTTCAGAGATTCGAGGTTATCTCTGGTGATTTCTACAAATACTAAAAGGAGAATAATAAGAATAAAAATGGTGATGCTTAACAGACTGATTTGCAGTGGCAAAGTCAGCATGTTTCAGAAAAAGTCACCTCAAAAAAATGCATTAGTTCAATTAATGAGACAAACTGTAATTCATTAAACAAAAGATATTTCAGAAAAGACAGAAAAAGTGCAAGCCCTGTATGCTATGGCAAAAAGGCACTTTGTCTGTCTTGTTCATGGCTGCACACCAGCCGGTGACAGGGCCAGGGTGGCACAGGACAAGTGTTTGATTAAAATCTGATCGATCTTCAGGCATTCTTGTCCCCTTCTATTATAGGTATTGAGGCCATCTATCTCAAAACGTCTCCAAAAATGATCTAGAACTCAAAAGAATCCTGGACCAAGCCGCAGGCAAGGGTGCACTGCAGTGTTCTTCCCTGACAAGCAGAGGGGCACAGACCTCTTCTTAGATCTTCAGCCTTCCTTTAGGAAGCACCACTGAAAAGGGCCCAGCCACAAATGAGGTGCACCACGTCCTCTGTTCTTGATAATGATTCTGAAGCATCACTCTTCAAATGATAGTAGGAAGACACAGATATATACTTTGTTTTGTTTCTGTTTAAGGAAGTGTACAGAATCTCATTTATAGAGCACTGAATGATGGGAGCAGTACCTACAAAGTCTCGGGCAGAATTTAGAATCTTTCCACTTCTTTTTCTTAGCATTCTTATAAAGAGTTATATACGTAATCCCCTCTGAAACATATTCCTTGCTACTATTAGCCATACTTTTTTTACAGATAGAGATTAATATATTTATATATTTCTAACTCTCTCAAAAGGCGGCAAACAAGGAAATGCCGAGCAAATGGGATTGTTTCTTACCAGCGTACGGTTCTCGCTGGTGCAAACACAATGTTTTCTTACATTTACTGAGTACCTATTTTGTGGCTCTGAGGACATCATAAATTAGTGGTAATTACTGGTGGAAAAAAAGCAGGGCTGTGGGACTGGGCTGCCAGGGCAGGGGTGGGTAATATCTTAGACTACAGTGAACAGGGACAGTACCCCTTGTGTGGCATGGGGTTTGGAATGCGGATAAACACATACACCTGTCCTGGGCTTTCGTCTGCCCTGTCTTCATGGCGTGCTTATTCTTTAGAACAAGCAATAAATTGGAAGAATCACATCCATGGAGTGGTGTCTAGCTTCCCAGGAAGCACAGGATAGTGCAAGGGTTTCTACAACTGACACAAACACTTAATAGGCTGTAATGTTTTCCTACCTGGGAAACTTACACTGGATTTATTTCTAATCAAAGATACTTCATTTAAAATACCCAAAATACATACTGCTTCCAAAAAGACAGCTTGGCCCAAAGATTTTTAGATCTGTGTTTCTTCCCTCTGACCACAAGCATCATGCCTGGGATTCTTCCTTATACTATGGGGTTAAAGAGCAACCGTCCTGGCATTTATTGACATGTTACCTTTTTCTGCATAATTCTCAGCTCGTCACTCAAGTTGTTATTCACCTTCATTAGCTGTTGTATCTTGGCCTCAGAAGCCACTAGAGCGTTTTTGACCTCCATAAATTCCTGCACAGTGACTGGTCCATCTGATAAATCTGAATCTAGGCTCTAAAAATAAATTGGGGAAAATGTTCACAATCTGAGACAATGATAACATTCAAGACTAACTGCTAAAGAATTTCAAATTCTGACCATGCCAGCTGGATCGCAAAGTTAATCAAACCAAATCAAAGCTTCTAAGCGTAATGCAAAAATAAAACATAAAGGTAGGGCTACGAAAGTATTTGAAAAATTTTAAAGTCAATATTTTCTAATAGATCAGACAGTGGGGCTACAAATCCTTTCTGACAATGACTATGCACATCTGTCTTGTCTGCCTTTCTCTTGCTCATTCATTTTTTTTTATTCATTATTTCATTAATTCACTCATTCCAACTTTTCTGATGCTTTTTTACTAAGCATCAGGCAGTGTTCTAGGAGCTTGGGATACATAAGAAAAGAAAATAGACAAAGATTCCTGCTTCCATGGTGTTTACATCCCAACAGAGTGAGAAAGGGAAAAAATAAAAAACTATATAGTACAGTGAAAGGTGATAAGTGAGATGGAAAATAAATAGAATGGATCAGAGTGAGGGGCTGGGGAGCTGAAGCTGGGGTGAAGGCGGGTGCATTTTAACCTGAGACGTGGGTAGGTGGGATATGAGCAACAGGCTGCAGGAGGGGAGGTCATTAGTCAGATGGCTGTCTGGAGGAAGGGTGTTACAGCCAGTGGCAGAGCTCAGCTGGAGGGAATGGGTGTGCAAGGCGGAGAGGAGGCGGAGGCCGGCCAGTCTAGGGACCCCGTCGTGTAGGGTCCTGTCATGACCCGGCTTTCACTCGAGTGAACCCAGCGCTTCTGTGGAGAGCGGGCAGAGATGTTTCAGATGGAACAGGTGACTCCTGCTATCCCCTCCACATTCCCTGCATCTGCCAGTGGCACCACTGGTTCTCACAGCTGTGTAAGCTGGAAAACTCTGGACAGAACTCCAGTAAGTCTACCTTCCCACTTCAAATATCCAACTTATTGCCAAGCCCTGCCTTTTTTATCCTCCTCCTGTTCATCCATTCTCAAATGTTTGCTGGGCTCCTCTGTGGGCCAGGTCTGGGACACTCAGCAGTGGGTAGACCAGCCAGGCCCCTGCTGCCCTGTCCTCGGGCTCACACTTTGCTACAGTAACTGTTCTTCCATCCAGACCCTCCCAGCCAAGGCCCTGAGGTAAACCTGTGTCACCTCTTGTTTGGACCTCGTCAGCACCTCCTACTTGGGTTCCCTTCCTCCACTCCCTGGTCCACCGGAACAGTCCTCCCAAAGCAGAGGACCCAACATGGCTGACATCACCCTCCTGCCCTGCCTACAAGCTTCCTGGGCTCTGCACTGTTGGCCAAGGTCCAGGCTCTTTGGTCTGGCGTCACGCTCCTGCATATGGTGTGACCCCTGCCCTCTGCTGCAGCTCTGACTCCCACTCCTTTCAGGCTGACTCCACACATGACCAGATTCTCCCACCCCCCCCACGCTGCTGTCTCACTTCCTCTCTGTCTAGCCCACCCTCCCCAGCCTCTCCACACGCCCACATCCCAGGCATTCTTTTTTTTTTCCCAGGCATTCTTCAAGGCACGCGTTAAAGCCTCCCCTGATACTCCTCCTCAGTGACAGGTTGTGTCTCTGTTGACCGCCCCACCCCCCTCTTGTGTCTGTGTTTATGACCCTTGTACTGCAGTTCTCTCTCCTCCTGGGCGGGCGGTGACGGCCTCGTAGAGGAAAGGGACTAGGCCTCACTCAGGATAATATTATCCAGGGAAGTGTGGATAACTACCCAACGAAAGTAAACATTCGTTGAAAGAATAAAACCCACCAGTCCTTCCTCACAGGTTTTATAAAGTCAAAACTGCAGAAGGGCTGTGAGTCAACAACTGACTCAGGGACGACAGACCCCCTATTTTAAAACTATTTACACCTCATTGACCTTTGCTTGGCCCAAGCTAGTAGAAAACCTGACTCTACTTCCAGAGCACTTTTCACAAGCCTAGCCCTCAAGTGATTTACAAAGCAGGCAAATTTTCAGGGGGAAAGATCTGAAAAGAAAACACAGTCTCTTTCTGTGTGCGGTGTGCCACCTCACCTTCTGCCTGTGTGCCTTGCTCGCAGTGGCGTCCAGATCCGTGTCTTCATCTGATGCCACACTGTCATAGTCCGGCTGGTCATTGTCCTGACTCTCACCACTGTGCTGGTTACTAATTGTTTTCAGTATGAGCTCCACATTGTCTATCAATAGAAGCAAAAAACTTTACTTCAGGCTTGCAAAAAACTTTTTTTTTTTTTGTGGTACGCGGGCCTCTCACTGTTGTGGCCTCTCCCGTTGCGGAGCACAGGCTCCGGACGTGCAGGCTCACGCGGCATGTGGGATCTTCCCGGACCGGGGCACGAACCCGTGTCCCCTGCATCGGCAGGCGGACTCTCAACCACTGCGCCACCAGGGAAGCCCCAAAAAACTTTTTTCCTAAAAAACTAGCCATTTAAAAGACTGGAAGAAAATGACAGAAATAGCAAG
Source organism: Lagenorhynchus albirostris (assembly GCF_949774975.1). Taxonomy (NCBI): domain Eukaryota; kingdom Metazoa; phylum Chordata; class Mammalia; order Artiodactyla; family Delphinidae; genus Lagenorhynchus; species Lagenorhynchus albirostris. The sequence continues at coordinate 71,409,295 of NC_083108.1, forward strand.
GTTATATTCACACCAAAAAGGGATAACAGCAAGTTATCAGCTGGACAGAGAGTCTACTAAAAACTGCAGAGACAGATTTAAGCATTCCTCTGAGCGACCTGCCAAATGTGGGCAAATTAATTAGATGGTTTAGGAAAAAGCTGCTCAGATAAGGGGACAGGTTCCCAAATTTGTAATCATTCAAGGAAACAGGGTGTAGCTCGAAATCATGAAAATAAAGCTGTAACTAATGTAAGATTAACTGCAATTCAGTTATAATTGTACCTTGTTTACAAGGTAATGTCAAGTCAAAACAGAAAGGAAATTGTTAAAGTGGAGCCTAGAAACTAGGTGATCAAAGAGTAGGCACATCGGCCTTTCGTTAGCTGAATGCCAGTGAGAGAGAGAGAAAGAGGAGAATGATCCATTGGACACACATGGGCACACCAGGAAGGTGTGGTCTATAGGGAAGCAGGGATGACTCCATTGGCTCCAAGACATTTTGAATGAAAGATTTCACAAATTATCCAAGTCTCTCCACTTTCTTTCAGGCAACTCAAGCAAACCTCTAATTTCCAATATTGTTTCTGGATATTTCGATGGATAATATCTTGGTGATAAATTATGTTTACTTAAAAGGAATTTTAATTCTTAAAATTAATATTTAAAATATACATGTCGGGGCTTCCCTGGTGGTACAGTGGTTAAGAATCCGCCTGCCAATGCAGGGGACACGGGTTTGAGCCCTGCTCCAGGAAGATCCCACAAGCAACTAAGCAACTAAGCCTGTGCACCACAACTACTGAGCCTGTGCTCTAGATCCCGCGAGCCACAACTACTGAAGCCCACGTGCCACAACTACTGAGCCCGTGCGCCTAGAGCCCGTGCTCCACAACAAGAGAAGCCACTGCAATAAGAAGCCCGCGCACCCCAACGAAGAGCAGCCCCTGCTCGCTGCAACCAGAGAAAGACTGTGCGCAGCAACGAAGACACAATGCAGCCAAAAATAATTAAACAAAATAAATAAATTAAAATATATATATATATATGTGCCATCAGATTATAGAAGTGATAAAGATTCAATATAGAAAAATTGAAACTGATAGGGTAATCATTCATAGCTATTGATACATGTGATTCTATTTCCTTCCAGTCTTTTTCCTAAGCATATACACATACATACAGTCAATTTCATTATTTGTAGCAGTTACGGTCTATAAAGTTGCTGTGAAGAACGAATTAGCAAATACTAAACCATTGTTCTGACTGGAAACACAGGGTTAGGTTCCTGCAAACCTCTGATCACATTTTTGTCAACTGATAAATATATAACCTCGTTTTACATGTGATTCTGTTTAAAGACATCTTTAATATATGTTGTTGATCCATTAACATTGAACTCACGGCCAACAGCACTATAACTCACGCCTGAACGAAGCTAGTCTAACACATGTATTTTCTCCACAAGGCACAACACCTTCTTGCATTTAGGAATCCTACACAGCTCTTCAGCACTCTACTTGGGGACCACTTCAAATAGTGAAATCACCAACAAAAAGGATAAAAATGTGAAAACTGTGGCACTAAATAAATCTCAAAAAGGACACCTGTTTACAGTATAAGAGTTGCAATAAGGCAGAGCATGGCCTTGTTCAATCTCAGCTGGGAACGTGCATTTTGGGTGACTCAAATTTCTCAGCATGTTGCATACAGCCACAAATTACCATCAACGTGCTGTCAGTATGATTTTGAGGCAACAAATTTTAATGAATAGGTGAATTGGCAAATAGGAGATCCGTGAGTAATGGGGATTAGTGGTATATTTATATTTACATGTGATATATTCACTTGTACATATGTGTATATATAAATGTTTTCCTTACAAAATTTGGATTATACTAAAGCTTTTAAAAAAATTAATTTATTACTTTATATTATGTCATTACATAGTCTCTGAAAAAAAGTGTGCACTATTCAAATATGTAACTAATAATTGCTCTATTATTGCTTATTTGTTTCTAATGTTTCCAGTGCTATATATAATATACATGTAACATCTCTATTTCCTCTCAATTAACACCTAGAAATGGAAACACCAAATCAAAGAATTTGTACATTTTGAGACTTTAAAGGACCCTTATCACTGCACCTTCACCAAAATTTAATAAAGTTTCTTAGAACTTGTTTATGTCTGGTTGAATAAGTAAAATCAAGAAGAACAAATCGCTGTCAGTTAACGATTACTATCTCTGGGGAATGTGATGCTGACTGAAAACTGAATCTTTACGGTATGTATTTTTCCTGTTTACATGTTTTTCAATTTAAAAATGTATTATTTCTACAATTAGAAAAAAACAAAAAAGATACAGCATCAGGGCTGGGGAGGAAGTATGTTCCCAAGCATGGAGACAGCACCCTGAGCTACTGAACAAGACTCAAACGGCACCTCGGAAATAGGTGCTTGGTGCTCTCTTCACAATTTTAAACCCCAATAACTCTTGCTGTATACATCTAAAGTTTATAGCGACAAATTCTAATTATGGAGAACTCAGTCTTGTAGGTAAACAACAGCAGGTGAGCTGGAATTTCAGTCAAGAGGGTTTAGTTTCTCATGTCCTTTAACAAGATCTAAGTCAGACTTTTGAGTTAATTTCAGAATGCAATTTTTTAGGGAAGACAGGTGACCCAAGAGGTAAAAAATCATATATAAGATAAATTAGAATCACAGTTAATAACGCTGAAATATTTATAATTCACCAGGACTCAAAGAGAGAAACTTGTCGTCACAACATAGCACCAATAAAACTTACAGGGCTTTAACTAAGCTGTGGTGTCAATGACTGCTTTAATTATTTTTATAACTTTAACACTCGTGTGAAGTTTTAAGGCCAAAGAAGCGAACATTTAGAGGTCTGAAACAGTTACCTTTTGAACTAGAGAGAGGACTACCTTGCTGTCTCCTCTTGGCATCACTGAGAATGTCGATAACCAGAGTGGCAAACTCATGGGCGTTAAACCGAGCTAGTTTCTGTCTGCCCTGAGGGTGAGAAAATAATTGGAAATATTCCCAGATGTAAAAATACACACATATTCACATAAAACTAGTCAGACTACTGTTAGACTTCGGCAAAGACCTCCCAGCATGCTCAAAGTATCATCAATCACAGCCATAACTGAATCAAATTTAACATTTTCCTTGTGAACAGTTTAAAACCATTTACATAATAGAACAATATAACATTTAAGTTCTCACCATGCATATCTATTTTTGTGAACCAAAACAAAATGGCTCTCTTAATGCTTTCTTTCTAATATCAATTCAGTTCTGAAGTAGGCCTACTAATCAAAAATTAATTTGAAGGGACAAATTTTAAAATTTCAACATAAAATTATAGTCTAGATGCTGGGACTCTATCATTATATATAACCAGTAATCAATGAAAATGAAAAGAGCTTCATAATTTACTCAGCTTCACTGCTCTTGGTGGATGGTTAGGCTTTTTTCAGTGCTCTGTTATTACACACAGTGCTTTGATGAAAATGTGCATAAAGCTTTGTATTTTTAGTTGATTAGAACATATTCCCAGATGAGGAATTCCTATGTGGAAGGATGCAGGTAATTCTGAGGCCTCTGAAACCAGTTAACAGATTGCTTTTCTGAGGTCTGCAGCAATTTAAACTCTTATCTGTAGCATGAGAAAGCCCATCTTGCCACATCCTTACCAGTCTGGAGTATCCTTTAGTATGTATTGATACTTTATTAAGTTGATTGATAAAACTTTCATTAATGCCTTCAGGTTGCTTTCTTTGATTACTAATGAGATTAAACATTTCTTCACATTTGAAAGCCATTTATTCTTTCTTTCTTTCTTTTTTTGCCCTTGCACTTGTGGAATCTTAGTTCCCCAACCAGGGATTGAACCCGTGCCATCAGCAGTGAAAGTGCGGAGTCCTAACCACTGGGCCGTGAGGGAATTCCAGCCATTTATATTTCTTTTGTGAATTGTTTTATATTCTTTCCCAGTCATCTATTAACTTCTATTGCTTTTCTTATCAACTTGTGAGGGTGTGTGTGTGTGTGTGTGTGTGTGTGTGTGTGTGTGTAAAGGATATTAACATTTTAATCAATCAAAAAATCTTACATACCTGTCCTGGGAAAATAAAATACCATGATATCAGCCATTCCCCAAATATCACTACTAGTGAGTTTTTGGACTTGGCCACTTGCCTGGTTCCGTGTCGATGAATACTCGGGATTGACTGGAAGGAAGGGGACGACGGTTGTCTCGGTCACCAGGGTGCTGTGATTTTGCGTGGCAAGCCAGACTAGCCAGAGGAAAGAGCCAGAGATAGAATCTCATCACCACGGGCGCCACTGCTCCTCTAAGAGCCGTGGCTCTCGCATTACTAGGTAGACTAGGGGCAGCACACTCCGAAGCCAGCATACACAAGAGTCAATGTTGACACACGTGTTATCAGGACAGTAAAAACTGGGCAAAACACTGAGGCTGGCAGCTTGTTGCTGCCTACTGATAACAGAAGCTTAGTAGATAAAGCCACATGTTAAGTCACCTGCATCAGTCTCTCGCCTGTCAACTTCATCGTACACATCCATGGCAAGTTCTTCAAACAAATGATTACTTAGCTGAAAGTAAAAAAATATCAGGAACACAAGGGACAAGGATTAACACTAGGAAAATGAGTGGGGACTGCGACTTATTCACCCTTCTACCTCCAACGTCTTATCCAAAGCCAGTGCTTACTTAGTAAATGCCCACCATTATTAAACAGACAGTAACATTTCCAAAATAGTACAGATCCTCTAGAAATACCTGCCACCCACAGCAGCCTCCCTCCTGATATGCAGATAGGGCTGTGCCATAAGGGAAGCAAGAGGCATCTAAAGTGCCTATCTCAAAGGCAGGGTCCAGTTCTCCGCTCTTCGTGTGACATCACCTCTTTAAAGTCTCTTCTGCTCTTTTGAGAATGTTTGCCAGTACCCGCTCTGCCCCCAGTATATGGGATCTGAAACCCTTGGTAGGATAAAGAAGCCAAAACACACCATTTCGAGAGGATAAAACGTGCCACTGAAGGAAAATAGCACCCAGACCTCGGTTAAGTCTCTCTGCTGTCTTCCTCAGTAGGGGTCCCCCAAACTCCTACAAAACTACCTGAGCGTCCCCTACCAAGGACAGCCCGTCTAATCAGTACATTGTGCAGTGTCCCAACAAAACAATCCCCACAGACTGGGGTGCCCTCCTGGCAGCAACTGGGTCTTCCTCAACCCAGAGGAGGCTAAGCCCCTACCAGGCTGGCTCCAGCTCTTTCTGTACTTTTTGCCTCATGAAACCCTGCCGCTCGGTGGCTGTTACTTCTGAGTTGACTGCTTCCCCACTCTGTGAGGGAAGATGCTGAATTTGTTCCATCCTCTACTGTTCCCTACATCCCCACACAGTACCCGGCACCAAGATGGGACCCAGTAAATATCCATTCATACACTGACCAGAAGGTATTTCATGCAGAATTTAAAGCTGGCTGCACACACCTCATTAAACTCATTAAAATGGGTACAATACATTGTTAGGTGACAAAAGCAGGATATAAAATTCTATAATTACGCTTCAGTTAAAAAAAAAAAGGTAGGCATCGGAAACAAGAATTAGAAAAAATATACCAAAATATTGAGCGTGAACCCATTAAGAATATAGTAAATGAGGATGATTCCCCTTCTCTATTTTCCAAATTTTATCTAGTGTGGTTACATTACATTTATATTTAAAAATAAACTCTGAGAGCCTTTTGCTGGATAAGGTGATGAAGGATTGGGAAACTGAACTTGTACCATAAACACCCAATCTGTTTCCTCTAAGGGGCTACAAGCTAATGTTATTATTACTAACAATAACTACAGCAGCAACACTGTTGCGGGCTTACATCCCAGGAGCCTTGCTAATACCATCATCATTGTAAATACAACACCTCTCTGAAGACAGGAACTACTATTATACCACTTTACAGAGAAGGATACCAAGGCACAGAAGTTAGCTTACCTAAAGTCCCAAAGCCAAGAAGTGATGGACCTGGGATGCAAGTTTCTCTTAAAATGTTAATATTTACTAATTCAAGGAATACATTAGTGGTCTTATATTTCTCCCAGCTTTTCACTAGGGAGGGAGGAAGGAAAGAGGGAGAGAGGGAGGGAGGGAGGGAGAGAGGGAGATATTGTGGGATAAACACTGAATTGGCACTGATAGGAGGTGGAGACCACAGCGTGGGGGCAGCTCACACTCACTGGGCAGCTCTGACTTGCTGCCTCTGCTGGATCACCATCTCCCTTTCTAGGAGAGAACACCGAGGTACAGAGAGGTGAAGGAGCTCGTCAGAGCCGAGATCCACACCTGACCAGTCTGACCCAGAGCCCAAGTTCTTGAGAACTATGCTCAATTTTGTCCCAGATGTTTATCTAGTGCCTGCCACACGCTAGAGATATTACAGACATAACCCCAGCTTTCAGCCTAGCAAATGTAGAATAGGATAGTCAAGGGGAGCTTGGATTTTATCCATGTTTGAATTATTTAAAATAAAAATTGGCTTACATACTGTTAAGTAATTAAAAGGAAATCACAGAATATTCACTGCTGACTCCAAAGCTTATCATCCTAATCATCTTACTATATGACCTCCTTAATTTAAGAAAGGCAATAAAAACACATACACACAAAACTGCAGATAGAGAACACAGAGACACCAAATTGCATAAAATACATTTATTTCATATTACAGTTAAATGCTAGTAATGAGAAATTCATTTAATATAATATTTAGTACTTAATATTATATGAAATTCTAGTAAAGAGTCTTCTATGAAAAGGGGAATGAAGAGTAAGACATAAATTAGGGGAGTTGCAAGTTCAGAGTTAGGCTTTGGGAAAACTCCTACCTACACTGTGAAGGGGATCAGATTTCAGCTACTTGAATGATGAAAGGGAGGGTAGCTGGGAAAGCACAGCAGGCAAAAGAGGATTCCTGAAAGAGGACTTGAAGGTGGCCTCCGAGGGTGCTAACCCTTGAAGAAATATTTAAATGCACGCACCCACCCACACCCACACCCACACCCACACCCACACCGTGGGAACCAGATGGGAAGCAGGGCAAGAACTGAAGGGTGAGAGTGGGATGACGCCCATAAAGGCTACGAAAAGAAGTTAAGAATCTTGGTTCTGATCTTGAGAGCAATGAGAACACCTGAGGCGGGTAATCGGGTGGTTAGAATGGCTGGGGAAGCACCGGGCGAGGCTTCATTTGTGGGGACTAAACAGAGAGAAACTGTTCCCAGAGGAGTAGATTTCTCGGGGTCCTGACTAAGGCTGAAATGGGCAGGCTGAAGAGAAACACAGAGACTAAAATGAGCTTGTGACCTGCAGAACTGGTCAAACTCTGAGCACATAGCTGAGGCAGAACCAGCAGTTAAAAGCCTACATTTACAAAACTCTGATGAATGGCGTGGGACACGCACGACAGTTACCGGTGGCTGGATCCCAAATAGCAGCTAGTCAATCTGCAGTACTCACCATTCCAGCTTCAGCTCTTATCATTCTCTAGCATCCTGTGAGGCTACAGGAAGTAATCCCAAGAAGTGTGTCCCACTTATTCATGTCATTGAGAGAAACTAGGGAACTCTTACGGGGAGAAACAACTTCCTAATGTCAAAAGCACAGTCTTCGCTTTTAAAATGACAGAGAAAAATGTCATTATTTGAAGCCAAGCCAATAAACTGGATATACTAAACTTACTAGTACTTTCATTCTTCTTTGCTACATACTCGATGGTCTGCTTCTGATTTAACATCTGAGAGCATGAAACAAAGTCATCTGATGTACTAGGTAATGGGCTAAGAACAGATATTAAGCAGGACACATGGTTTTCCATACTGGAGTTCACTAGGAAAGAGAGATACTCACAGACTGAAGTTTCTTCTTAGCAGCTTTTGCCAATTCAGACAAATCCAGGCTGCTAAGAAAGTGCACAAAACTAATAAGCAAATAAATAAAACCATTTTCATGAGCTCTGTAGAAGATTAAGATAGCCAAGGGATTAAGATATTAATTACAGTTCATGGACAAGGTCAGAGGCCAAAATTCTACAGCCCAATCGTCAGTGAGGAAACTGAACAGAACTTAGTGCAAGTATCTCCTAGAAATACCATAATCATGCAAAGTGGTAAACCGAAAAATAATCACCTACTAACCAAAAGGCAAAATTATTGCCAGGTTAGTCCCCAGGCCCTTTATGTGAGAAGTCGTAATTTTTAAAGTATTAAAAAAAGCATGCAGAGGAAAATACAAAAAGGGCAGAATGTTAAAAAACAGAATGGCAAGATTACATATGGAATAGCAATTAACCATTTCATAAACTCTTGACAGTACTTATGCAAAGTTTATTGGCTAAATCAGGGTTTAAAGTTCATTTCTGCAGCCGTGAACTCATCTGACCTTATAGACCAGGGGCAACAGATTATAACCCACTTTTTGTTCGGCCTATGAGCTAAGCATAGTTTTTACATTTTTAAGTGGTTGGAAAAAGAACCCCAACAAATGATACTTCATAATATGTGAAAATTATATGAAATTCAAATTTTAGTATCCAGAAATAAAATTTTATTGGAACAGACATGCCCTTCATTTACATAGTGTCCATGGATGCTTTCATTTACAACTGGTAGAGTTGAGTAGTTGTGGCAGAGGCTGTATGGCCCAAAAAGCCTAAAATATTTACTATCTAGCCCTTAACAACAACAAAAATTGCTGATCCCTGTCATAGACAAAGGCTACACTCTTATAACACAGAAATATTCTGTGATATATCCAGAGACACAATATACTGTCACAACTAGCTAAAACTGTGACAGTATCTCTAACTCCAATTGGATTAGCAAATTTCTTACTTGTGCTTTTTCAAACTTAAGTTTTATACGGTGGTTTACTTACAGCCATCTTATTTCCAAATTGCATAGCCATAAAAGAGAAAAATGTATGGGCTTTGTTAAACACAAAATATAATACACTTAAACACTATACAACCAAGGAAATACTAGTGACAGATAATATTGATTGGTATTTCAATGGCCTTACCTGTCTGCCATTTGAGGTATTATAAAGTGCTGTCCATTTTTGTGATCTGAAACAGAAACCAAGTCAAAGTTTTGTTCACATAAATATTGATAAGATCTGTAAAGGAATACCATCATTATTTTCTCAATTTATGTTTTGCAATTAGTATCTTCCCATAATTATGATCTATAATGGGAGAAACAGAAGTTGCCAGATTGACTACAACTTCTCAAAATCTGGCCAGTAGCAAGGATCATTTCCTTATTTTCTTCTGGTACAAAGGTCCCAACGTCATTAAGTGGAAAGCCTATGCTCACCCTAATCCTTACGCTGTTTGTCCCCAGTATAACTAATGATCTTCAGCCATGGAAAGGACATTTAGGGAGCTGAAGTAGCTTGGAGCAGGCTTCCATCTGCTCTCCCATGTGGGATGGTGGGGCTTCCTTGAGCTTTGGTGGCTTACCTTCAAATTAATCAATGAGCATAAAAGAGTCAGGGCTGGCCCAGGTGGTCTGGGCAGGTGCAGGCACGGGCTCTGTCTCCTATAATGCTGACTGAGTCCTAATCAAGCTTGTGGAGGACACCGATCATGTGTCAATGAGTAAAGCCACTATGAGCATTCACATACAGGTTTTTGTGTAAACGTTAAGTCTTTGCTTCTCTTGCGTAAATACCTAGGACTTCTGGGTTATAGGTTAAATGTTAAGTTAAGTTTAAATGCATGTTTAACTTGGTAAGAAACTGCTAGACTTTTTTCCAGGGTAGCTCTATCACTTTTCTAACTGCAACGTATGAGAGTTACCATTGTTCCACACCTTCCCCAGCACTTGTGTTGTTTTTTTGAGTTTTATTTTGGTCATTCTAATAGGTACTTAGTGGTATCACACTGGGCTTTTTTTTTTTTTTTTTTTTTTTTTGCAGTATGTGGGCCTCTCACTGTTGTGGCCTCTCCCATTGAGGAACACAGGTTCCGGATGCGCAGGCTCAGCGGCCATGGCTCACGGGCCCAGCCGCTCCGCAGCACGTGGGATCTCCCCGGACCGTGGCACGAACCCGTGTCCCCTGCATCGGCAGGCGGACTCTCAACCACTGCGCCACCAGGAAAGCCCTTAACTATAGTTTTTGCAGAGCAAAAGCTTAAAATTTTGACAAAGGCCAGCTTATCAATATTTTCTTCTAAGGATTGTGCTTTTGGTGTTACATTTAAGTATTTTATATAATCCAAGACCACTAAGATTTTCTCCTATGTTTTCTTCTAGAAGTTTTAAAGTTTTAGGTTTTACATTTACATCTATGATCCATTTTCAGTTAGTTTTTTAAAAAATATTTTACTTATTTATTTGTTTGTTTATTTATTTATTGGCTGCATCGAGTCTTAGTTGCGGCACACAGGATCTTTGTTTAGGCATGCGGGATCTTTTGTTGCAGCACGTGGGCTTCTCTCTAGTTGTGGCGTGCGGGTTTTCTCTTCTCTAGTTGTGGCGCACAGGCTCCAGGGCACATGGGCTCTGTAGTTGTGGCGGGGGGTTCCAGAGCGTGTGGGCTCTGTAGTTTGTGGCACACGAGCTCTCTAGTTGAGGCGTGCGAGCTCAGTAGTTGTGCCATGCGGGCTTAGCTGCCCTGGCATGTAGGAACCTAGTTCCCTGACCAGGGATCGAACCCATGTCCCCTGCACTGGAAGGCGGATTCTTTACCACTGGACTATCAGGAAAGTCCCCTCAGTTTTTATACAAGGTGTGAGGTTTAGGTTGAAGCTCATTTTTCTGCACATGGATATTCAGTTGTTCCAACACCATATATTGTACTGTCCTTTCTTCATTGAACTGCCTTTGCGACTTTTGTCAAAAGTCAATTGAATGGGGCTTCCCTGGTGGCGCAGCGGTTGAGAGTCTGCTTGCCGATGCAGGGAACACGGGTTCGTGCCCCGGTTCGGGAAGATCCCACATGCTGCGGAGTGGCTGGGCCCATAAGCCATGGCCGCTAAGGCTGTGTGTCCAGAGCCTGTGCTCTGGAACAGGAGAGGCCACAGCAGTGAGAGGCCCGTGTACCGCAAAAAAAAAAAAAAAGAAAAAAAAAAGTCAGTTGAATGTATTTGTGTGCGTCTATTTCTGGATTCTCTATACAGTTTCATTGATCTGTATGTCCACCTCTTCACCATAACCACTGTCTTGAGTACAGCAGAGCTTTACAGCAAGTCTTAAAATTGGGTGGTGTGATTCCTCCTATGTTACTACTGTTCTTTTGCAAAACTGTCTTGGCTATTCTAGTTCCTTTGTTTTTCCATGCAAATTTAGAACCAGGATGTCCATGTCAATAAGCAAATCCTTTAATTGCATTAAATTTACAAATTAATTTGTGGAGAATTGTCATGTTAACTATATTGAGTATTTCAATCCATAAACATAGTAGAAACCCTTTTTCAGGCTTTCCTTGATTTCCTTCATCAGCATTCTGTAATTTTTGGCATATAGATTCCACATATATTTTGTTAGATTTATACCTAAGTATTTACTTTGGAGCTATTATAAATGTTATTATTTTTCTAGTTTCAGGTTCTAATTGTCCACTGTTAGTCTACAGAAATATGATTGATTTGGGGTTGTTCATCTTGCATTCTGCAACCTTGCTAAACTCATTCATTAGTTCTAGAAACTTTATTATAGATTCCTTGGGATTTTCTACATGGAAATCATTCCATTATGAATACAGGCAGTTGTATTTCTTCCTTTTTAATCAGTGTGCCTTTTATTTGGTTTTCTTGCCTTATGGCACTGATTAGGATTTCCAGTGCAATGTTGAATAGAAGTGGTGACAGTGGACATCCTAGCCTTGTTTCTGATTTTCAGGCAAAAGCATTCAATCTCTCATCATTAAGGATGATGTTAACTGTGGCTTTTCAATAGATACTCTTTATCGGATTAAGGAAGTCCCTTCTATTCCTAGTTTGCTAAGGTTTTTCTTTTTTCTTTAATCACAAAGGGATGCTGAATTTTATAAATGCTTTTTCTGCATCAACAGGTAAGATTGTACAGCTTTCTTTTTTAGTCTGTTAATGTGATGAATCACATTAACTGATTTTCAAATATTTTCAAATATCAGTCATATATCTGGAAACCCCACTTGGTATATTACATTTTCCTTTTTACATATTGTTGGATTCAATCTGCTTATAATTTGTGGAGAATTTTGGTGTCCCTGTTAGTGAGGGATATTTTTTGGTGCCATCTTTGCTGGGTTTGGTATTGGGGTAATGCTGGCCTCATAAAATTACTCGAGAAGCATTTCCCCCCACCTTTTTTTTTTTTTACTTTTTTTTTTTTAAACATCTTTACTGGAGTATAATTGCTTTACATGGTGCGCTAGTTTCTGCTTTATAACAAAGTGAATCAGTTATACATATACATATATCCCCGTATCTCCTCCCTCTTGCGTTTCCTCCCACCCTCCCTATCTCACCCCTCTAGGTGGTCACAAAGCACCGAGCTGATCTCCCTGTGCTATATGGCTGCTTCCCACTAGCTATCTATTTTACATTTGCCTCTCTCTCACTTTGTCCCAGCTTACCCTTCCCCCTCCCCATGTGCTCAAGTCCCCCCTACCTTTCTATTTTCTAAAAAATATCACATAAAACGGATGTTATTTCTTCTTCGAATGTTTGGTAGGATAGTCTCATTTTATGTGCAAAAATTGAAATGTGAATTCCGAATACTTAAAAATATCTGTAAAGAATTATAACTGCAAAGCTAGCAAGCCATGTGAGTCATAAGCCACACTGATTGTATTGCTGTATGGCAATACCACTTCAGCTGGTTCACAGTATTTACTAGTGCCATCATCTGGGCTAGGGTTTTCTTTAATGGAATGTTTTTAAGTACAAATTCAAGTTCTTTAAAATGCAGGATTATATATTTACATTATCTCTTTCTTCTTGGATAGGTGTTGGTAGTTTGTGGCTTTCAAAGAATTGGTTCATTTTATCTAAGTTGTCCAATTTATATGTACAGTTATTTATATTTTGCATTACCCTTTAATGTCTGTTTGTTTTTTAGTGACATCTTCCTATGTGTATTCTTTCCTTCTTTCTTTGTCAGTATGTCTAGACATTTACCAATTTCATTAATCTCTACAAAGAATCAGCTTTTGGTTTCATTGATTTCTCTCTACTGTTCTCCTTTCTCAATTTCATTGATTTCTACTCTTTATTATTTCTTAACTTCTGCTTGCTTTGGGTTTATTTTGCTCATCTTTTTCTAGTTTCTTGAGGGTTGGGAAGCTTAAATTAGGATTTGAGACCTTTCTTCTTTTCTAACATAATAATTTAATGCTATAAAATTTCCTGTAAGCCTTGCTTTAGCTCCGTCCCACAAATTTTGATTTGCTGTCTTTTCATTTTTGTTCATCTGAAAATATTTTCTAATTTCCCTTAAGACTTCCTCTTAGACCCATGGATTATTTAGAAGTATGCTGTTTAATTTCCAAGCATTTGGGTATTTTCCACTTATATTTTGATTATTTATTTCTAGCTTAATTCCATTACGGTCAGAGAATATACTTTCTAGGATTTTAATTATTTTAGAGTTGCTAAGGTTTGTTTTATGACCCAGAATATGGTCTATCTTGGAATGTTTGACTGTGTACTCGAAAGGAACATATGTTCTGATGTTGTTAGGGAGAGGATGCTATAAATGTCAACCGGATGCAGTTGGTTGATGGTTTCAGTTCAATATCCTTGCTGATTTTCTACCTCTAGTTCTATCTATTAACTAAATGAAGACTGTTGAGTCTCCAACAATAATTGTGGATTTGACCTTTTCTCCTTTCAGTTCTATCAAAGTTTGCATCCTATATTTTGCAGCTCTATTGCTGGGTGTGTACCCATTTAGAATTGTTATGTTTTTTTAGTGAGTTGACCCTTTTATCATGTTGTGTCCCTCTCTATCCCTGCTAATTTCCTTTGCTCTGAAGTCTACTTTGCTTGATATTAATATAGCCACTCTAGCTTGCTTTTTGTGTGTGTGTGTGTGTGTGTTACGTGGGCCTCTCACTGTCGTGGCCTCTCCCGTTGCGGAGCACAGGCTCCGGACGCGCAGGCTCAGCGGCCATGGCTCACGGGCCCAGCCGCTCTGCGGCATGTGGGATCTTCCCGGACCGGGGCAAGAACTCGTGTCCCCTGCATCGGCAGGCGGACTCTCAACCACTGCGCCACCAGGGAAGCCCCACTCTAGCTTTCTTTTACTTAGTGTTGGCATGGTATATCTTTTTACCCCTTTTTGCTTTTTAACTTACCTATACCATTATATTTAAAGGGGGTTTCTTGGACACAGCATACAGTTAGGGCTTGTTTTCTTTTTTTTATCCATTCTGACAATCTCTGCTTTTAATTGGTGTGTTTAGATCATTAACATTTAATGTAATTATCGTTACATTTGGATTTAAGTCTATGATTTATTATTTAGTTTCTATTTGGACCTCAGTTTTTTGTTCCTCTCTCTCCCCTTTCCTCTCTTTTTTTGAATATTTTGAATCAAAACAACTTTTGATTATTTGGGTAATTTTTAACATTCCATTTTACTTTATCTCTAGAGTTTCTGACCATATATCACTGTATAGTCTTTTTTCAGTGCTAGGGATTAAACTATACATAACTTTTTACAATCTACTTAGAAATAGTATTTTACCATTTTAAGAAGAATGCAAAAATTTACCTCCATATTTCTTTTACCCTCTCCCTTTTATGTTATAATTGTCAAATGCATTACACTGACATATGCTGAAAACGCCACCATACAATACTATAACTTTTGCTTTAAACTGTCATACATATTTTAGAAAACTTAAGAAGAAAACACAGCCTATTGTATTTATCCAGATACTTATTATTTCTGTTCTTCTTTCATTTCTAAAGCTCCAAGATTCCCTCTGGTATCAATTCCCTTCCACCCAAAGAACTTTCTTTAGTATTTCTGTTAGAGAAACTAATTCTCTTATTTTCTTTCATCTTAAAATGTCTTTAGGGGCTTCCCTGGTGGCGCAGTGGTTGAGAGTCTGCCTGCCAATGCAGGGGACACGAGTTCGAGCCCTGGTCTGGGAGGATCCCACATGCTGCAGAGCAACTAGGCCCGTGAGCCACAACTACTGAGCCTGCGCGTCTGGAGCCTACGCTACGCAACAAGAGAGGCCACGATAGTGAGAGGCCCGCGCACCACGATGAAGAGTGGCCCCCACTTGCTGCAACTAGAGAAAGCCCTCACGCAGAAACGAAGACCCAACACACCCAAAGATAAATAAATAAATAAATAAATAAATAAAAGCTGAGCTGATGTCCAAAAAAAAAAAAGTCTTTATTTTTTCGGGAATTTCCTGGTGGCACAGTGGTTAAGAATCCGCCTGCCAATGCAGGGGACACGGGTTCAAGCTCTGGTCTGGGAAGATCCCACATGCCGTGGAACAACTAAGCCCGTGCGCCACAACTACTGAGCCTATGCTCTAGAGCCCACGAGCCACAACTACTGAGCCCGTGTGCCACAACTACTGAAGCCCGTGCACCTAGAGCCCATGCTCCGCAACAAGAGGAGCCACTGCAACGAGAAGTCCGCACACCACAACAAAGAGTAGCCCCCGCTCGCTGCAACTACAGAAAAGCCTGTGTGCAGCAACAAAGACCCAATGCAGCCAAAAATAAAAAATATAAATAAATAAAATAAATTTATAAAATAAGAAAGTCTTTATTTTTTCTTCATTCCTGAAGGTTATTTTCACTGGAAATGGAGTTGTAGGTTGACAGTTCTTTTCTTTCAGCACTTAAAAAGTATTGTTCTGCTGGGGCTTCCCTAGTGGTCCAGTGCTTAAGACTCCCACTTCCACTGCAGGGGGTGCACATTTGATCCCTGGTCGGGGAAGTTCCGCATGCCCCGTGGTGTGGCCAAAAAAAAAAAAATTGTTCTACTTCCTTTTCATCTCCATGGTTTCTGATGAGAAATCCACAATCATACAAATAATTGTTCCTTTGCACGGTATGTCATTTTTTTCCTCAGCTGCTTTCAAGACATTTTCTTTCTTCGGTTTTTAGCAGTTCGATTTTGATGTGTCTGAGTGATAATTTCTTTTGAGTTTATTCTGTTTGGAGTTCTCGGAGACTCTTGAATTGTAAGCTTACGTCTTCTGCCAAATTTAGAGTTTTTAGCCATATTTCTTCAAGTATTTTTTTCTGCATCTCATTTTTTTTTTTTCCGCGGTACACGGGCCTCTCCCATTGCGGAGCACAGGCTCCGGACGCGCAGGCTCAGCAGCCGTGGTTCACGGGCGCAGCCGCTCCACGGCACGTGGGATCTTCCCGGACCGGGGCACGAACCCGGGTCCCCTGCATCGGCAGGCGGACTCTCAACCACTGCGCCACCAGGGAAGCCCCTGCATCACATTCTTTATGATCTCTTTCTGGGAGTGTGATGATACAAATGTTTTGATTTTGTCCCATAGGTCCCTAAGGCTCTGCTCGGTTTCTTTTCCTCCTACTCTTTTTTCTCTCTGTTGCTCAAACTGGATTATTTCTAGTGATCTATTTTCAGTGCACTCTTTTCTTTGCCATCTCCATCTGCTATTAAGCCCAACCAGTGAGTTTCAAAATTTTAGTTATTGGATTTTTTAATTCTAATATTTCTGTTCTGTTCTTTTCTATATCTTCTATTTCTCTGCGGAGACTGTCTATATTAGATTTGTTTCAAGAACGTTCACACTTACTTCTTAGAGCATGATGTTACTATCTGTTTTAAAATCTTTATCTGATAATTCCAACATCTGAGTCATCTAGGGTTGGCATCTGTTAACTACCTTTTTCCATGCAAGTCTTTGGGATTTTCCTGGTTCTTCACATGTGGAGTAATTAGGGTGGTATCCCTGATATTTTGCATATTATGTTGTGGAGACTCTGAATATTCCTTAAACTCTATGGAGAATGTTAATATTTTGTTCTAGCAGGTACCTGACCAGGTGAGGTTCTGTCTCCAGGGCCAAGTGGTGAGAGAATAAAGAGAAAAACAAAAGCAATCAGGATTCCCTTCAGGCTCTTGGTCAGAGATTTAGGCACCTGTGCTGCCACTGCTGGTGCCACTACTGAAGCCATAGGATTGCCTAGGGACTAGGGTGGGGAAAAAAGGAAGAGGAAAAAAAACCCAGGGGAATTCCCCTATTCTTTGTCCTGTAGGAATCCCATTTCCTGCTCCTCAGACCACACAGAGAAGGCTTCTTTGCACCTGTTATGCAGTTCCAGGTTTTAGGCTCCTGGATGCCGTATCAGAAGCAAAATAAAGGGGACACTCACCACCAGCTTGATGGTACTTTGAGTTCCCTAATCTACCTGCTACAGTCCTCAGATAGCTACTCCACGTATTTGGTCCATAGTTTATAATTGTGTTCAGCAGAAGAGACAGGGTGGGGGTGTGCTTATTCCATCTCACTGGGAACTGGAACCACACCAAGGGCTCTTAACTCTGTTGTACAACCAGGGTGGAGAACCACTGTATACATGTATGTGGATATTCTATATCAAGGGTTGGCAAACTTTTTCTGCAAAGGGCCTGATTGTAAATATTCTGGGCTTTGTGGCCGTACGGTCTCTGTTGCAACTACTCAACCTACTTAACTCTGCTGCTGTAGTGTGAAAGCAGCCGTAGATAATATGTAAATGAATGGGCATGGGTATCTTGCAATAAAACTTTATTTGAAAAAAAACAGGTGATAGGCTTATCTGGCCCATGGACCACAGTTTGCTGACCCCAGTTCTACCTCATGAGCAAAGCTGGTTAATGGTAAAGTTCATTTTTTTACTTTTTCCCATTCCTTAGATAGCAGAATTCTGCAAATAACTACAAAAGTTAATCCTTTGCTCTTCCATTCCTACTCCCATTAATCACAAGAACCGTTGCGCACGTTCAGTTTGAGTTCAATTATGCTCTTTGATTCCTGAAACAGTCACTACTGTAGAGCTAAAATTTTAAAAACTAAAATTCAAGATTTGACCGATGTTACATATTTCACATATAACAAAAAATGCTGTAGCTATCATTGCAAACAGAAATCCTTATTTGCAATTTTCTCAAGGACACGTTAAAGCAGAGATCATACATGATGGTGTCCCAATTTGTTTTTCCAGAGACTGACTGGCTGGAGGTGTGGAGAGGCTGCTGTCCTTTCAACTCACCTGGTTTCCTGCCACACAGATAGAAGGCTAGTCTGTCAGTCAGCTCATACTGTATTTCTACGAGGCGTTCTGCCAGCTCATGGTGCCCTCCTTGCCTACCAAGAGAAAACAAAGTACCATTTATATTGCTCACTGGCCACTGGAGCTAGAATAGAAAAGTACAGAGACGTCCCCTGAGATACCTGAGTCATTTATCAAACGTGACTTTTTAGAATAATCAACCTTTTTGTGTGAGGTAAACTGTCAAGGTCTACTTCGATTCCCACCTTTATAAAAACTGTTTTCACAATCTCAACTATCGCCTTTCCTTTATTAATTTATAAGACAGAGTACTTAATAAGGAATTCAAGGACTTATGAGAGGGACAAAGAATAACTTCATCTAATGAGGTAGAAAATAAAATTAATAAATGGTCAAGGGTAGAGGTTCTCAAAAATTAACTAGCATGCTTAAAAAAATATACAGATGTCCAGGACCCACCCTTGGAAATTCTGAATCAATAAAAACAGGAGCAGTGTGGACATTAATATTTTGAAAAAGGTCCTTCCCCTAGATGCTTCTCATGCAGCCAGCCTGACTTCAGGATTAGAGTTCAGTAACCACTTCAAGGTCTTTGATTCAGGGAGAGACAGACCAACCTAATGCACAGCTCACATCTCCTTGTCTTTAATTTCCATCACAGAAAATATTAATTTTGCCTTTGAAACAAATATTTAAGCTGCTTGAAATCCTTTAAGTAACAAGGCATATAAATAAATCATTACCCTGAGAGACTATTATGTGCAAGGTACAAGAGGAAATTCCAAGATAAGTGATAAGTATCATTTACTGAGGGCTCTGTTCCCCTTAAAAGATGAAGTCTAGTTTCTGCCAGTTTCTCTTCCCACATACAACGTACTACAAAAATATTCTCCAGCCTACCCACACATCTTTGATTTCTGTGATGCACATCTTTTTTTCTCATTTTTTAACATCTGTGAAATCAGGAAGTTGATAGTACAGTTGATAGTACATCATCATTTAATTGGTTGAGTCTTTTCCTTTTTAATGGTATATGAAATAATGATGACCCATATAAACAGTAGAGTGTTAGACCTGATGAAATACTGTATTCCTCAGTACCTTAGCTCTTATTCCCAGACACACTCTGCTCTATCCAATTAGGTCTCCTGCTGTGCCGAACATCCCTGTCCATCCCTCCTTCCTGAACTTGACCCACGCCCTTCTTCTCACCTGGAACACCTTAGCTCATCTTCACACACCCAAATCCAATCTACTCTTCAAAGACCAACTAAAGACATTTCTTAATGATCTGGGCCACAGTGAAGAAATCCTACATATGTATCAATTTTGGTAATGAGTTCTACATTATCTTGCCTCATTTAACTCTTACATGCATTTATGAACCTCCTCCTCCCTGAGAGAGTAAATTCTAGGAGGGCAGAGTTCATTTCACTTGCCATTTTCAAGTTGTCACTTGTCATTTTATCCTCTGCAGAGTATAATTCTTTGCAGTTAATTTGGAAAAAGTTAATTTGGAAAAAGAAGGAAAGATGATCCATCTTCTATCATTTAAATGATATTCAAGCCTAATCTATGGATGTATTTATTTATTTTCCAGCACTTCACAGCCAAAATTTTGAAACAAAAAGTTAAAGAATTTTATAGCAAGCACCCAGATATCCACTACCTAAATCCTGCAATTAACATTTTACTATACTTGTTTAACCACATATCTATCCATATAGATTTGTTTCTAAGTTCAAGCAATGAACAAAACTATTAAAAAACTGAGGAGTGGGTTCTGCAATTCTTCATACTTGATCTGTACTCCAACTATGGCTCAAATACCACTGCGTTTAAAGGATAAAAAGAAATGAAAGACCGGAAGCTAAGCACAATGGTTAATGGTTCTACCCTCCCTGACTTTAGCTGGCTCTAAGATCATATGCGCATGAAATACCTTCATCTGCAAAATAACAGCATGCAAACCTCTGAAGGGGTTAAATGTTAATCATACACAATTTAGCCACTTAACAATGAATCATACACAACAGAAATAATCCCAAACAGAGAGAGGTGACAAGAATCTAGTCTCTTACCTTGCATAATCAACAGGAGTTTTCCCACTCGCATCTTGTGTGCCTGGGTCTGCTCCATATACTGCCAATAATTCCGCCTGTAAAATCTGCCCTGCTTTAGAGGCAACATGGAGTGGGGTGTTTCCTTTCTCCTAAGAATCATTAATAAAAAGTATACAAAAAGAAGCAAAATTAAATAAACGAAAGGCTACACGAATGCAACCCATTTAGTTTCAATTTAATGTCTGAATCAATTCATGCTTTCTTACAGGGTGAAAAAAGTTGGCTTGTGCTCCTAATGATAATAGCCTCAAACAGGTTTCAAGATTCCCTGTTCTCACGCTTGAATGGAGTTGCTGAAAAATACACACACAAGAAAGAATATTTGTTAAAAATGTAAAGAATGACGTAGCAGAGCAGCTGGCAGACTATTTTAATACACATTATAGTAGTACTACATCATCTTTATTTAGCTCAGTAAGGTGGATGAAGCAGTCTCTCCCTTGCTGGTCACAACCATCCCCGGGCTCTAAGGCAGGGTCAGGCCCATTTTCCTGACAGGAAACTAGGGCTGGGAAGGCTGACCTGCCCAAATGCATGATCTAAGTGGCACAACCAGACCTTGAGTGAGAGGGAGTGTGAAGAGGTGGCTGAGCATGGCTCTGAAGTCTGAATTTCAAACCATACACCCCTCAAGCTGTGTGAACTTGAGGAAGTTCTTTAGCAATCTGAACCTCAGTTTCCTTATCTCTAAAATGGTGATAATAATGCCACCTATTCACAGGGTTACTATAAGGAGTCAATGATATAACAAAGCATGGAGCCTGGTACATAGGAAATGCTCAAAGAATACAGCTGCTATTATTATTGTTGATGTTGTTATTTGTTATTATTATTGAACCTAGGGCTTTAGAGCTTCATATCCTATACCGTGCAAGTCACAGGATTCTGCCTTATATCACACCCTCTCCTCAACACTATTATTGGTCTTGTATACAATGATTTAATGAAGGCTTTCAGGGTGGGAAATAGGCCTGTGCTATACCAAATTCTGTACCACTACAGAAATGCCCTTATACATTCAGAAGAGCTGCCTTCCTTCAAGTCTAACCTAGAATTGTCCAAAATGCAATAACTCTTATCATAGCAATGGAGAAATCTACACTAACATCTGTATCCAAGTCTTATTTTTTAATTATATTTTTAAAAATTGTGGTAAAAAACACATACCAAGTCTTATTAATAAATGGAAGTAACAATCATATACATTTCCATGCAAAGTTTAAAATTCTGAATTATGAGTGCCTACGATCTGTGTGAGCATTTGCCGAAAGCAGTGCTTTGAAAATAAGGATATGTATTTTCGTGGCATCTCTCAAAAACATGTAAAGGCCCACATAAAGAAAACCATCTACTCATTTTGCAAGTTTACTAAACCATCCTGTGTACTACAGCTTCGAGTCACACCCTGCTTCCTGAAGATCCCACTCAGCATGCAACCTAGAAGCCTGCAGAAGTCCCACAAACCTTCTAGTCCCTCCTAGAAACAAACTCTGAGATGGCTCTTATTTCAAAGCTAAACAAAAACTTACAGAAATACAATTTTAGAACCATATCTGAAAAACACAAATAGTTTTCTGGATACTTATTTGTTCCTCTGCTCCTTATACCTCCACTAACATGAATGCTTGCCATTTGAAGTAAGATGAAAGAAGAAACCAACTGCAAAAAAAGCTGTTACTAATTATTTAGTGTACAGAAAGGAGTTTTTGTTTTTCTTTTCTTTCTAAGTTTTTTTCAAATCAGCCGATATGCTGCTTCATCCAGCAATTTCAGGGATTTTAAAAGGTGTGACCCACCTTACTAAGATCTTTGGCAGTCACACTATCGTCATCCCGGCAGGGCAAGCGGTGGACAAATGCTAACATCTGATACTTTGCTCTGATGAATTCTGCTTTATTAGGACTGGTTCGAAAAAAAAAAAGAAAACAGTTCACTTGCAGTTCAGATATGACATTCCCCATTCTTCAGACTGTAAAAAGAAGAGGAAGTGACCCACATCCCCCACTCAAGAACAGAATGAACGATACTGAAGTAAGTTTCAGCAGTGTGTTGTCAGGCCTGAAGTCTGAAAACATACATTAGTCATTATAATGGCCAGGACTGCAGAATACCTGCTTTTTATAGCATTTTTCTGCTCTGTGTAATTTTCTTAATTGACCTAGCAACCTTGCGAGGAAGCAGCTCTTCATCCCATCTTATAAGTGAGGCATCAGGCAGACTGGAGCCCAGAACCAAGATTTCTGGTCTGACTGCCTACTGTTTGAGTGCCAAAGCTCAAATGTGATTACATCAAAAGCCACCAAGCCTTAGTCTTAAACCGGAGAAACCACTGAATTGTGCTGGGTAACCATGCAAAAGAGATGGTCCCATGCCTGGCTTTGTTCTGCATTCCTAATAGCAAAGAGGTCAATGCAAAACTGGGTGACCACCTCCCGTACTGCCCCTGTAGGGGCTGGTCAAAAACAGCTGCACTCCTTTCAGCGGGCCCCAGGGGTTACGAAGAAATAAGAGTATTTATAAACATTTCACTCACTGTACTTTATCCTGTGGATTAGCTTTGCGTCTTCCACTGATAAGAGAGGCAGGGTCCAGCAAAGAATGCTCCCATATAGAATTAGCACCATTATTATACAAGGTTTCAACCATCTAAAACCAAGCAGCATAAAATCATATTTAAATTTCTTTCTGCAAACATCCAGTGGGAATCAGTGACTGAACTGGGAAAACAAAGCCCTATTACAAACACTAGCATGACTGGGATATCACACACATCATTATCTTCTGTTTTAGAATGAGAAAGATGAACCTGTACGCAGGATTCAGGTTTGACTAGCAGGTACTTAAATGGGTTTGATTACATTTTCTCATAGATGATGAAGAAAGAGTACTTTGACACTTTAGGACAGTATTTCCCAAGCCTGAGCATCCAAATTCTGTTTTCAAGGTTCTTAATATTTTTCTTTAAATCCACTTACTTTCTAAAAGTTTCACTAGCAATTATAATTTGATGTGCTAGTTACAGTTTTAGGCAACCATTTAAATAAATATTTGAGTATTACCTACATCTACCTTGAGTACCACTGGTGGTTCACGTGCCATACTCTGGGAATTGCTTTAGGGTCAAATCTGGCATTTTAAACTACTCATCTCTGAACTTTATTCAGATCCTATAATATAATGAGTACTCTGTATAATCTGACAGCAGTAAACATCCATGTTCACATGAGAATGAGCTGTTAGAAACTTCTGAGCAAAAGTTATTAATAAACCATGTCTCCCAATTTCATTTCAAAGCATGACTCCTGACATGGCCCCATCTGTTTTTTACATCAGTGAAGATACTGTCACATCAAAGATCCACACTCACTTGCTCTGATCCTTTGGCACACATAGGCAAGTTCTAAGGACATGTTGTGCAGCTGGCACAGATTTAGTAAAATATGTGCTCAAAACAAATGAAGGCGAAACACATGCGTAAGTCTGAGTTCCAGCAGAACTCGAAGAATGTGTACCCTGAAATAGAAGTACCGGTGACATGACAATGGACCCCCAAATAAAACAAAGGGCCCCCTGAACACTTAGCAGGGTGTTAGGCATTCAATCAAAACAGAACTTAATTGTCTCTAACAGGTTACAAGAACTTTAAGAGAACTTAAATCAGATGTTTCAGAAATTTCTGAGGAATCCCAGTCCATGCTTCTATCAAAGCGGACAACTTCATGAAAAGTTTCTAAGGCAGTCACTTTCAGAAACATTCATCACGGTATGTGGGAAAGACAGACGGTTTAAAAACAATTTCTGGTAACATCTAGAAAGTCAGCAGTGAAACATGAGCAGGAAATTCTAATGACTGTCTACCTATAGTTCAGATTTTGGGACAAGATTTACGTTAGGAGGGAAAAAAATCTTAAATGATGAATTCAGTAATTATATATAGCATCAATAAGCATGGCACCTCTGCTCAATTATGAGTCAAACATTTCTGTAAGATTTAAGAAGTATAATTTTAGTGCTAAAACAGAGAGCCCTAAAAACTTAAATTACAAACCATGAGCAGAATTCTTATTCTTTACCTGAAGCAATGTTGGAGGCCATGGTGTGTGTTTAAGATGCCTTACTTGAGAGATATGGCGCCCTAGACTCCGATGGACACTGCAGCACTCGTCACATATAAAAGTTCCCCTATTTACTGATGCCCAGGAAGGATCTGGAAAGGAGAATGAAATCAGCGGCAAGGATACCAGGTGGTTGCTATTCCGCCAGATGGCAAAAGATGACTGCGGTTTGGTTTTTCAGAAAAACAAGACATTTCTGTTGTTTTAGTATGCTAGTCAACATATCAAGCTGGCGAGTTTGTCTGATACCCTAATGAGATCTACCATCTCAGATGTGTGCTCTTTCAATCAACGTAAGAGAAGCAAACTGAGAGGATTCACCTGAATCATTTTGAATCCATCTCCACAAGTAGCAAGATAACATAACTGTGTCAGTGAACAATCCACACAGCATTATGTGAAGTGAGTGGTGAAAAGACAGCTACCCTACAACTGCTACACATCTACGTGCCACTGGGCTTAGCAGAAAGCTGCAAGTGACACAACTATACAACTGCTCAGCTGCTATGGTTCTGAACACAGACTGGGAAACCTGACCTCCTGTGCTATCATACCCATTAGGTATTTTAAATAAACTGTTGAGTCCGATCTCGCCACTGATCTGAAAGGACAGAAGCTGTAAAAACAGCGGCTTCACAGAAGCAAAGATGTAAAATACAAGGGAGTAATACTTTTGGTGTGTGCACAATACTTTTTTTCCTGTGAAGTCCCACAGAGCTTCATTAGACATCCTTTGAAACAAGGAATAATTCACACTTGGTAAGCAGTAAGAATAACTCACACTGGGAAAGTAAACTGAATATTTAGAAACTCAAAATAAAGACAGACCTTCTACATTTCATCAGACTCACAATGGGGTGACAATAGGTGCCGCTCAAGCTGCCTGGCTTAAGGGGTATATTTAAAAATTCTTCAATGCCCACAAAAATCTCTAAAATGCATGTACACCATCTTTACCATTTTTAAGTTTATTCAAACCCCTTCCAACCATATAATGAAAAGTTATGGGATTTCAATCAAAGACAAACTGGGAGTCAAAGAGTGTAGTGGTTAAGAGGGTTGGCTCTGGAGATAAGCAGTCCAGGGTTTGAACCTCAACTCTGCCACTTCTTGCATAATGATCTCAGGCAAGTTATTTCTCTGAGGGTCCTCATCATGGATCAGATGGGAAGAACAACACATCTCAGGGTGGTGAGGATATAAAAAGTAAGTGAAGTTCCTTGCATATAGTAATATTTCCAAATTATTTTAAGTACCATTCAAATATTTTCAAGAGCCCACTGAAATTCATGGCCACTAGAGAAAGTTTTTGTTGGCTAATACATGAAACATTGAATGTTTCACATGAACACTGTCTTACTACAGTGAAAAATCTCAGTGGAGTTTTCAGGTAGTTGAACTCAGAGTAGGATATGAACTAGATTCACTTTAAAAAAAAAAGGTAAACTATTTATTGAATACTAAGATTTGATCATTGTTAGTCAAATGTTTGCCATGAAATAAAACAGAAACAAAATTATTCAATGAAGTACAACTATGTCAGCACTACTAAGCCATTCTAAAAAATAAAGTTTGGAAACACCAAGATGAAGGATCTCTGCAAAGATACATAACAACTTTGCTTTTTGCAGTATGGTACTACAACTAATGACACACATACAAAAAGACTGTTCGTTTTGAAGATTACCTTTGCTTTTCACGTATCATTCAGAGGATTCACAATCTTCTTGGAGGAAATTAAACAGGAACAAGACAACAAGGATTTAACACACACTAAGCAAGGCTCTGTATTATTCACCTTAACATCGTGAATCAGAATCCCATGGAGAGAACATCAGAATGTTAACAACACAGTAAAATCCAAATCGAGTTTGTACGACTGAGAGCGGGTGAACCCCTTCCAGTTTATCTGAACGTTTTATTCCAGGGTTTCTTAACCTGGGTTCTAGGAACACAACCAATGGGCTTCAGAAATGTCTATAACTCCTCTGAGAAATCTTAACATAAATTCTGTATGAAAGAGTTAAGCACGTGTGCATTTTCTGGGAAGAAGGCCTGAGCATTCATCAGAATCTCAAAAGGGTCACTTCCCTGGTGGCACAGTGGTTAAGAATCCACCTGTCAATGCAGGGGACACAGGTTCGATCCCTGGTCTGGGAAGATCCCACATGCCACGGAGCAACTAAGCCTGTGCGCCACAACTACTGAGCCTGCGCTCTAGAGCCCACGAACCACAACTACTGAGCCCACGTGCCGCAACTACTGAAGCCCGCGCCCCTAGGGTCCATGCTCCGCACAAGAGAAGCCACCGCAATGAGAAGCCCGAGCACCGCAAGGAAGAGTAGCCCCCGCTCACTGCAACTAGAGAAAGCCCGCATGCAGTAACGAAGACCCAATACAGCCAAAAATAAATTAATTAAAAAAAAAAAAAAGAATCTCAAAGGGATCCCCAACCCTAAAGGTAACTCTTTTACTAGGGCTTTGCAGAAAAGGCAGCACAAATTCCCAGCTGCTCAAGTTCAGAACATTTCAAGGTAGCCTAATTATATTCAAAACAGGAAGGAAGTGACTCAAGTTTCTGTAGATGAGGCATGAGACAACTAAAAAGATAACAATGGAAGAGAAAATGTTCTGAAATGCACAAAACGCCGGAGAAGTGCAAGACTGTATTTATTATTTAGTTGAGTATTTAGTGTGGCAATGGAGATGCAGTTTTCCTTTGCCCCATACCATCCACTGAGAAGCAAAGAAAATGCATTTCAACAGGAAGTTTGAATCTAAATTCATGTGAATCAAACATCACAGAAAGTTCAACTGAAAACAGGCAAGAAAATAAGGAAGTGGAACAAATAACATTTTTAGAGAATACAATGGAGCTCGTATAACACACTAACTTGGTTTCTGAAACACTTCTTTTTAAACTCCTCCACCCATCTCCCTATCTTCAAAGGAAACTGGTAACCCCACTTACAGTATACAGGCCGTAAAATAACCACATGAGGTTTGAGTTATCACAATACTATTTAAAATCAGTCTCCACTTCCATATGACAAGATGAAGTTCCGAACAGTTGCAAAAACACTGGTGCTCATTTCGTTAAGATCGTTTATTGGATGCTATTGTGCCAAAGAAGCCATCTTACAACTTCAAATTCAAAGCAGATAAATCCAAACACTGAAAACAGCATAGAGACCTGTCAACCCAGTACCAACCGCTAAGATGGATCTGAACTCTAAATCTGAAAACTATGCATGGGAGGAATGGTTTTGGCCTTTCAATGCTCCCATATGCCTATACTGCCTGAATGCACAAATGGGTATACTTGCCCGTGATTTGGTGTGCGGTTGTTTTGTAAGGTGTAATTAATGTATGATTTAGAAATTCAACTATAGCTTTAAGGGGCTGTAAAGGTTCTGTACACAGTACAAAAAAGAAAAAAAGGAAAAAAACCGCCTTAAATGAGATGATTCTAAGAATATTCATTGAATCTTCCCTACTCCTGAGCACTGTACTCCCAATTATCCTCATCGGAAAAATGAGGAAATCAAGACTCGGCCAAATGAAGTCACTAGCCCAAGGTCACCGAGAGGCAAAATCTAGTTTGAACTCTGCTCGTTCAGATCTCAGAACTTGAAACCGGCATTGCGTCCTAAGTGCTGGTCGCATTTGCAAGACCCCGACATCCTGGAGATTCTCCGCGGTGGAGTGGGAGTAGGGATGTCAGGAGCGGGGAACTCATCCATGGGGGTCCTCTGGCGAGTCTCAGTGGAGGGAAGCGGCGAGTGTCACCCACTCCGGGCAGGGCCCCAGGGCCCCCTCCTGGGGCGGGAGTCTGGGTAGCTGTGGGGAGGGGGCTGACACCTGCAGCCTCTGGGGGCCGCAGCCGGGAGGACGCTCGGATTTCACTTCTGTAACTGGCCTTCCTGTAGATTGCCCAAGCCCCTTCCTGTTGGGAAAGCGGGCCCGACCCCGCCGTTTCACCGCCCGGCCTGGGACAGAAGGGACGAGAGGGAAGGAAGGGACGGGAGGGCGGCGACCCCCTGCCCGCTCCGGCTCAGACAGGCCCGGGACGGTCCCGCCCCAAGGCCGCCGAGATTCCTCCTCGTCCCGACCCCAGACATAGGGTGCAGAGCTCGACAGCCGGGACCCGCCCGGCCCGAGGGGGCGGCCCCGGGACAGGGGTCCCGGCCAGGAGAGCTGAAGGGAGCGGGCCCGGCTGGTGCGACTCACCCGGCCCGCTGCAGTCAGCGCACACCTCGCTGCTCCGGAGCCGCTTCGACATGGCTCCCGCCTCCCACCTGCCGGGAAGCTAGTGGCCGGGGACAGCGAAGGCGGCGGCGGCGGCGCTTCCGCTCTAACGGGTCCCCACGGTGGTGCTGGCTGCGGCGCCTCTCCCCTCCGCGCCTCACAGCCGCGGCTCAGCACGCACGCGCGGGGAGGCGCCCTTCGGCGACGGGCAGGTCATGTGACCGGAAAGGGCACGCTGCCTTGTCGCCATCTTGAGTGAGGGCAGGTGTCTTCTGTCCTACTTCCAAATTTCCTTGATTTGGTGTCTCCCTCTCTGGAAGAGATTCGCTTCTTCCCAGCGCTGATTAATATCAGGGGAAGCAGCAAAATCTAGTGACTAGAGGTATGCAGCCACAACCTTCCTGAGGCAATCAGTAGTCAAGTCATCTAGCATAACTTTGGCCAAGTTCACTTATTTATGCATTCCTTTATTCAGCAAATATTTATTGAGCATCTACTATGTTCCACACACTGCTCCAGGTACTGGAAAAGGAGCAGTGAGCCAAGAAGACGAAATTTCCTGTCTTTATGGAGCTTACTTTCAGCTGCACTAGCTCTACAATAAGTAAAATAGGAATATGTTAAATGTTTCCTTACGCTGCAGTTTTAATCTCATCTGCAGAATGGAGATAATGTGTATCTACCCGTAGCCCATGATTTGCTTTTGTATAGCCTGTTACTTAAAAATGATTTTTACATTTTTAAAGGGTTGTAAAGAAGAAAAAGGAGAGAAGGGAGAGGATGAAGAATATTCAACAAAACATACATGACGTGCAAAGCTAAATATTTACTGTCTGGCTAAGGACAAATGCGATAATTTACAGAAGAGTGTGGTGTTCCTGCCTCATAGTAAGCCCCCAATAATAGTAGCTCCTATTATTATTGGAAAAAAAAATTTTGGGGGGGCTGAGTTGGGTCTTTGTTGCTGCGCACGGGCTTTGTCCAGTTGCGATGAGCGGGGGCTACTCTTCCTTGCGGTGCACGGGCTTCTCATTACGGTGGCTTCTCTTATTGTGGAGCATGGGCTCTAGGCATGCGGGCTTCAGTAGTTGTGGTTTGCAGGCTCAGTAGTTGTGGCTCGCGGGCTCCAGAGCACAGGCTAAGCAGTGTCGGTGCGTGGGCTTAGTTGCTCCGCAGCATGTGGGATCTTCCCAGACCAGGGCTCGAACCCATGTCCCCTGCATTGGCAGGCGGATTCTTAACCAATGCGCCACCAGGGAAGCCCTGGAATTTGATATTACTATTATTTTCTAATCACAACTTTTTTTTTTGTCTTGAGGATAAGAATAGATAATCTAACTCACAGGATGGTGTGAGATAAACACAATGAGATGAGTTTAAGCAGTGGAAGAAGAGCAGAGATGTGACCCTAATGCTAATGAATATTGTATGCATTATATGTAAACACAACCATGATCTCCCTTCAGCAAATATCCCATGCCTATTGTGGGCCAGGTACTGTTTTAACTTTAGGTACTCTGGTGAGCAGTTATCGTGGAGTTTTCCGACTAATGAATTAAGAGAAATGTTCAATAAACATAGGATGATGAAGAGAAAGAAAATTAAATTGCACAAGGCTTCTGAAAGGAGAGAAGTCCTGGAAGAGGTCTCAGAAGCACTGGTCTTTGGTTCATCTCTCCATTTTTATAAATGTGTGGTATGGGCATAACCACATAATTCCCACACATTCCACAGTTAGAGCCTCTGGGTTCCATCCTGATGCTCCTGCATCCTGTTTTGGTTTGCAGACTAACAAATCTTCTGGACTCAACACATGTGGAGAATGGATTAGGCCAGGATTCTTGAACAGCTGTTGTTGCAGGCATCTGAAAAGCTGGATGTGCACAAGCAGGGAAGGCAGAGGGTATGCTTTCAAGATGCATTAAATAACTTTGCCCAGTTATGTGGTCTAGTTGTAGACAGCTGTGCAGAAAGCTAAGGCTGGTGAGTAGCTGTAAGTTGACTTGGTTCTTCATTGAATCAAGGAGTTATAGTGCCTTAGATTGAAACCCAAAGAATGAACTTAATAGTGGCTGATTGTGGTCAAGTCTAAGTATTATCTATTAGTCCTTTTGGCCATAACCCCAAATTCAAATGGCTAGCTTCAAAAATAGATGATATTCATATGTGGAATAAACCACCACCTTAGGTAACTTTGAATCATAACCCCGTTTGGGGTTCAGGTAGAACAGTGCTTCTCAGTGGGGGGTGGGGGATGGATTTTTGTCCTCCAGGGGACATTTGGCAATGTCTGGAGACATTTTGGGGGTAGTGTTACTGGCATCCAGTGGATAGAATGGCCAGGGATGCTGCTCAACATCCTACAAAGCACAGGACAAGTCCCACGTAAAGAATTATGTGGTTCACATCTTCCTTTCCAATTTGGGTTCCTTTTATTTCTTTTTCTTCTCTGATTGCTGTGGCTAGGACTTCCAAAACTATGTTGAATAAAAGTGGTGAGAGTGGGCATCCTTGTCTTGTTCCTGATTTCAGAGGAAATGCTTTCAGCTTTTCACCGTTGAGTATGATGTTAGCTGTAGGTTTGTCATATATGGCCTTTATTATGTTGAGGTATGTTCCCTTTATGTAGTATTCAACAATGGAATACCACTCAGGCATTAAAAAAAAGAATGAAATTTTGCCATTTGCAGCAACATGGATGGACTTGGAGGTCATTATGCTAAGTGAAATAAGTCAGACAGAGAAAGATAAATACTGTATGATATCACTTATACGTGGAATCTAAAAAATACAACAAAGTTGTAAATATAACAAAAAAGAAGCAGATTCACAGATATAGAGAGCAAACTAGTGGTTACTACTGGGGAGAGCGGGAGAGGGGTAATATAAGGGTAGGGGAGGAGGCACAAACTATTGGGGGTAAGATAGACTCAAGGATGTATTGTACAACACTGGGAATATAGCCAATATTTAGTAAAAACTGTAAATGGAAAGCAACCTTAAAAATATATATATTTATTTATTTTTGGCTGTGTTGGGTCTTCGCTGCTGCATGCAGGCTTTCTCTAGTTGTGGCGAGTGGGGGCTATTCTTCGTTGCAGTACGCAGGCTTCTCATTGCAGTGGCTTCTCATTGTGGAGCACGGGCTCTAGGCGTGCGGGCTTCAGTAGTTGTGGCACGCGGGCTCAGTAGTTGTGGCTCGCGGGCTCTAGAGCACAGGCTCAGTAGTTGTGGCACACGGGCTTAGTTGCTCCGTGGCATGTGGGATCTTCCCAGACCAGGGATTGAACCCGTGTCCTCTGCATTGGCAGGTGGATTCTTAACCACTGTGCCACCAGGGAAGCCCCGGAAAGCAACTTTTTAAAATTGTATAAAAAATCAAAATAAATAAAAGTAAAAAATAAATAAATTAAAAAGAATCAGAGCTACCAGAATAGCAAAAAAAAAAAAAAAAAATTACGTGGTTCAAAATGTGCCGAAGTTGAGAAATCCTGAGATAGAACCATCCTCTTATTGTGCAACTATTTAATGCCACTTCTCCAGAGTTTATAATTCCCCCTTGAAAATTGTTTGGTGCTGCCCACTTCCAAAATGGCTCCTGACCAATCGTGGAAACATATGCCCAGGTCCAAAAAGGCTAGGGAGTCAGTAACTAGAATGGTTTGGTCCAGGCGCCTGTTGTCAACCCCGTGACCACAGTGCCGGTGGAATAGGCCCAGT
Organism: Lagenorhynchus albirostris; assembly: GCF_949774975.1. Lineage (NCBI taxonomy): Eukaryota > Metazoa > Chordata > Mammalia > Artiodactyla > Delphinidae > Lagenorhynchus > Lagenorhynchus albirostris. Next base: position 71,441,807 of record NC_083108.1, read on the forward strand.
TGTGGACCGAATCATATGAGAAAGCTGGAGCAGGGGGAAAGGGGGTGATGAAGGGTAGACCGAGTTTTCCATGTAGAGATTCTGGGCTAAAGAAGAGAGTTTTAGCTCTGTTTTGGACATTACTGTGTTTCCAGATGTGGACTTCAGGTGGGTGGGGTTAGGCGGACCCCGGACCAGGTGGTTGTCCTCTCCTCCCCCCCCGCCACGGCGCGCGGTGGTTCGCTCCCCGCACTTCCCTGTTTGGGGCAGTTCTGCCCGCAGAAGTCGGTTCGGGAGCTGTCAGCGCAGGCGGGAGCGCGGCGGGGCGCGGGGTGGGCGCGGCCGACCCCGTCCCCGACCCGGCCCGCGACCGCCGACCTCCCGCGCGTGACCCTCACCTGGCTAGCTAGTCCCCCTTGCCTCGTACCGCGCCCCTCGCTCGCTTCCCTGGTTCTCTCGCTCGCCGGCCGCCGGGCGGGCGGGCGGGCGCCGGAGACCCTGCCGGTGCTGAGACTTGGCAAGCGGGCGGTGAGGGCCCGGCTGCGGCCTCCTCGCCATGTCCTCTGCCTGCGACGCTAGCGGCCACTTCCCTTTACACGTCCTGGTCTGGAACAACGACTACCGGCAGCTGGAGAAGGAGCTGCAGGGCCAGGTGAGGGGCGAGGCGGGGGTCCGCCCCCGGCGAGAGGAGGGGAGAGTCGGGGGTCGCATCGCCTTCCTGAGCCCATTTCCAGTCCTCTGCCCTCGGGGCCCCGCAGACCCCTTCCACTCTGCAGTCGTGGGACAATAATAATAATAATAATAATAACAACATGTATTGAGTGTTTAATGTGTTCCAGGCCCTGTGTCGAGGTTTTATATATATTATCTCTCTCAGCCTTTCCAGCAACCCTAGGAGGTAGGTACTATCGTTAAATTTGACAGAGAAGGAAACTGAGGCTCTCAGAGGTTATGTGCCTTACACAAGGTCCCTCACCTAATAAATACCAAATCAGGATTTTTAACTCTGGCCAGCTGGCTCCAGAGCGCACCGTCTTAACCAATTAGGCCTGCCTCTCCCCAAAATGTATGAGCAACACACACCTCTCACCCCACCCATACGTTTTATAAGGAAGGGCTTGGTTGGGTTTGGAGTCCAGGTTCTAACTTGCCCTGTGACCTTGGGCAAGGCATTTTCCTTTTCTGGCCCACGTCCACTTATTTGTAGCATGAGGGTGTTGATACCCCTGTGGGCAAATCTTGTACTTGACTATTATCAATAGGTCAAGTTTGAGAATCACTGGTGCACAGCATCCTTAAAATCACTTTCTGTTTTAAAGTGCTTTGATTCCTTACCTTTTATTTATTCCCATCTGTATAAGCAGTGGTTCTCAGTTGGAAGTGATTTCATCCCTCATCCCACACATCAAGTAATTAATGGGGACATTTTTGGTTGTTACAAGTGGGGAGTGGGTGTTACTGGAATCTAATGGGTAGAGGCCAATTAGATTAATATCCTATAATGCACAAATGCGTAAGACACCCCCCTCCCCAACTAAGATTTATCTGTCCCAAAATGTCAGTAGCATTTTGCTTGAGAAACCCTGCCTTAAAGGCATCCCAGCAATTCTGGGAGGTATTGGTATCCTCAAGTTACAAACTAACAGACTTAGCAGTTAGGATGAGGATTTGTAATTATTTGGTATAATTGTTCTGGTTGACTTCATTTTATCCAGCGTGCTAAAGTTCTGGAGTTTGAATGGCTCCGATTTGATGCTGTAATTGTCAAGAAATTTTAGAGGAAAAGGGGCATTGGTTTTCTTATGGTTGGCAAAAATTGAGCAAGGTCAGCATCCCCCCATGTGATGAATGGTTACTGCTAAGTGTGTTCTTGTACCTTGACATCTCCCTTTTAAGTCTGTTGAGCACCCACTGGAAGTCAAAAGTTGCTCTTTTTTCATTTAAATTCTCTATCCCGACGGAATAAACTTCCGTTGTAAGAGTCATTGCTGTTAATTAGATCATGCCCCCAGAGTAGATGATTCACCATTAGGCATTGCGGTATACCTGAAGATTTAATTCCCTTTCTCTTACTAAACGTGGCTCAGAGAGAATCCTCCATGATTTTGCTCTCAGATTTCAGTCTCACCTTGGACACTTTAAAAATGACCGGACAGTCTTGTTCTTAGTTCTGCTGCGTTTTGCTTCTGCACTTCCTCGGTATCGGGGCCGCCCAGCTTCTTACGAAATATTGAGATAAAGTACAAGGAAAGTCACAAAACTAAAATCCTATTTGATAGAGAGGTTCATCATTGTCCTTAAACCACACACACGTTCAATACTGATTTCTGAAAGCAGCAGGCTTTCTGTTCATTGGAGTGAGGAAAAGAGTTTAAATGAAGCGCAGTCTTTCTTTATAGAAAAACTTGTTCGATAAGACCAAGTCTTGGTTTATAATCTACAATGTGGCATGGTTGAATTATTTCTTTTTCCTGCAAGCTGTGATAGACATGTTCATCGAAAGTTCGCTGTGCCTCTTACCTTGAAAAACGTTAAGGACATTCGCGATTAGAGAATTAGAAGTTTGCAGCAGGTTGTCCCGGAGTAAATTGATCCTTAATGCCTTTGACTGGCAAGGAGGTCAGGAGAGAATATTCATCTTTGCTAATTATTTGGTTTTGGCTTTGTTATTGGTTATCACTGCAGATCATTCCACAGGATCCTGTTTTCTCTGGGGAAGGGATAGTTGAAGTGTATTCAGAAAGAACATCTTGACCGTGGAAGCTTGATTGTCATGAGCACGCAATCCAGTTTCAATCCTGAAACTTGGCCGTTGAAGGGGTGGACACGGGGCTGGCTTCAAGGGTGTGCGACCTGGCAGTTGCACAGGGCCTTGTGCTCAGAAGTGGCTGGTGCTTGGTGGGTTTTTTTTGGTTTTTTGGCTGTGCTGTGCGGCATGCGGGATCTTAGTTCTCCGACCAGGGATCGAACCCGTGCCCCCTGCAGTGGAAGCGTGGAGTCTTAACCACTGGACCACTTAACCACTGGACCAGGCAGGGAAGTCCCTCGTGCTTGGTTTAATGCTCTGCAGTTATCGTCTTGAAGTTCTAAATTTTTTTTTTTTTGATTAAGAGGCCTTGCATTTTGATTTTTCTCTGGGTCGTGCAAATTATGTAACTGCTTCAGGGTCAAGAAGTTGATAATTGATGTCATTAAAGTACAAGGCAGGGAATATTTTGCTGCTTTCATATTTATCGAGATCCTCTGTTAATTACGAAACAGTTGCCTACACCTGTGCCTTGGAGGCAGTTAGGTTAATGGCCAGTGCTATCTAAGGTTAGGTTGTGAGCTTGGGTGCTTAATTTACCCTTGCCGAATCGGTTCATCACCTGTCAAAACGCGGTATTTTGCTGTTTTGCCAGGCACCGTGCTGAAATGTTTTATGTGAAGTTTTAGATTTAATTCTCACATCAGTCCCCTGGGGTGAGTGCTATTGTGATTCCCATTTCACAGATGAGGAAACGGAGGTGGAGAGGTTCAGTCACCTGCTTACCCAGTAGTCGAACCAGGATGTCAACCCAGAAAGTCACAGTCTGCTTTAATCCTGTATTCTTAACCCTTCCGCTTTACTTCTTTCAGTGAAAGTGCCTCCATTTCAGGATTCTGGAGAATGAAGCAGAGAACAGATCAGAAAGCAAAGGCACTTAGTAAATGGGAGCAGTACATTTACCATACTTGCTGCTGCTATCATTATAATCATCCTGGGAATGTAGCTTCTTTTATGTATGATCCAATTTTTCTACAAAGAACATGTATTGGTTGCATAATTAAAAACAAAAAAATTCTTATCACCCCAGCAATAAAACCAGCTGTTTCACTTGAGGCTTTGTTTGCCCGTAATTTTCTGCTGTCCGTTCCTTCATTCCTTCCATCCCACGAGTGAGACATGAAGCAGGCACACTGGTAGCTATAAGAATTTTATTTTGTTCTAGGAACAGTGGCACAGAAAGAATCAAGTTTATCCAGATGAAGAGGATAAGCACGTGTTTCTGAGTGTGAGTGAGTCAGCCCCAGTGCCACCGTCTTGCTAATAGCTGGAGTTCACTGCTTGTGTAACTTTGCCAGTGATGAGATTGTTTCACGCTTTCAACGTTTACTCAGCAGAGGCACTTTATTAAGTGCCTCTTAACCCATCAGCTCTACTGCCTTTAATATTCAGCGGGGCCTTGAAGTTGATTGGTGCAATTGAAATGATTTGTGTTATGGTTATGTCATTTGTCACTTAGCCAGAGAGGTCTGTTAAACATCTTTTGGCCTTCCTGCTGATGCTGGAAGAATGAAGGAAAATTTACAGGGACAAATGCAAAGGTCAGTCAGTGCACCTTAGCAGGGGAGAGAAAGCCCTGGGATCGAGTGGAGTGGAGGGTGGCAGATGATGCCTGACTCCAGGGCCAGCCCCCTGTTAGGGAGCCAGCAGTGAAAGCACAAAATCTGGGCAAGAGGAAGAGGATGTTCTACGCAGCTGCAGTGCCCGGAGCCTGACCAGGGAACCACCCCGGGGTTCTCATCCCAGCCAGGGACTAGGCTGGGTGAGGCCACTGGGCACACGTTCAAGCCAGTGCCTGTTGGCTAGAGGCCCGCTGTGAGCCAGAGCCTTGCATCCAAGGGGAAGAGCCTGGAGCTTCCTCTCAGCTGCTCCTCCTCAGCCCTCAGAGGCTCAGGCTCACCTTAGGAACCAGGCTTGTATGGCTTCCTGACCCCGACCCCTGACTCGGAGTGGGAGAACCAGCTCAGGCCATAGCTGCAGAGGACCAAGGCGGTCTGAGAGTGCACAGGAATGAGGGTGGTTGACTCTCTCAAGCGAATGGAGGGCTGCTTAGCAGCCTCTTACCTGAGGCCTCCCCAGGAGGCCCCTGTGAGAGTTTCTGAAGCTCTGGCTGTGCGCTAGGGACCAAGGCTCAGAGGGGTTGAGTAATCCACCGAAGACTAGTGAGGGGTCCGGAAGTGGGCCCGGTTGTCTGGCTCTGCAGCCCGCACTCAGCTGCGCTTTGACTGCGGCTGGAGAACAGCAGGCAGGCAAAGAGGGCTTGGACAAGAAAAGTCGGTGGGCTTACATTATCACATAAGGAGACGTGTAGAAATCTCATTCCTTTTCTTCTTTTGGGGCACGATGATAGTTAAGAGGGTGGGGATTTTTAATTTGGTACGGCTCATGACTGAAGAAACTTAAAGGAAAAACTTACATGGTCAGCTTCGACAGTGAATTCCAGTTAAATTCTGAAAGCTCTTGCTCACTAAACTAACGTCATTAGTTGAAGACCCTAAGCTCCACTATTAACTGTAAGAAAATTTGAACAAATCCCTTTTAGGGAGAAAGTGACGGCTTATATGAAACTATGTAATGTAGGTGTATGATAATAAGTGCTGGCTCTTCGAAGTGCTTTCTGTGTGGGTTAGGCTTGTGCCTTTGCCCTTGTAAGAACTTTGTAAGGTAGGTGGGGTTTTATTGTTTTTTTTTAATCCTGTTTTACAAGGGAGCAAACTGAAGCTCAAGAGAAATTAAGCAACTCGTCAAACAGCATATAGATAGAGGGTAGATTATTTTTATGTCTTACATAAAACACATACATATGTTGGTTTTCAAACATCTTTATTGAGATATAATTCACTTATGCAATTCACTCATTAAAGTATATTATTCACTGTTTTTTAGTATATTCAGAGTTGTGTGACTGTCACCACTATCACATTCCAGAACATTTTCATCACCCCAAAAAGAAACCCCACGCCCATTAGCTGTCATTTCCTATTTCCCCCCAACACCTTCAGCCCCAGACAGCCATTAAGCTGCTTGCTATCTGTACAGATTTGCTTATTCTGGACATTTCATGTAAATGCAGTCATACAATATGTGGCCTTTTGTGTTTGGCTTCTTTAACCTAACATGATGTTTTCAAGGTTCATCCATGTTGTGGAGGTATTAGTACTTCATTCCTTTTAATGGCTGAATAATATTCCATTGTATGTATAGAGTACATTTTGTTTATTCATTTGCCAGTTGATGGACATTTGTTTTTTCCCACCTTTGGGCCATTATGAATAATGCTGCTATGCATATCTGTGTGCAGGTTTTTGTGTGGTTGTATGTTTTTATTTTTTTTGGGTAAACACCTGCAAGTGGAATTGCTGGGTCTTATAGTAATTCTATGTTTAACTTTTGGAGGAACTGCCAACTCTTTTTCAAATTGACTGCACCATTTTACATTCCCACCAGCAGTGTATGAGGGTTCTAGTTTCTCCACATCCTTGCCAACACTTGTTATTGTCTGTCTTTTTGATTGTAGCCATCCTAATGGGGGTGAGGTATTATCACTTTGTGGTCTTGTGTTGCGTTACCCTAATGATTAGTTATGTTGAGCATCTTTCATGTGCTTATTGGGCATTGGCATATCTTCTTTGAAGAAATGTCTATTTAAATCCTTTGCCCATTTTAAAACTGGATTATTTGTCTTTTTATTCTTGAGTAGTTAGAGTTCTTCATATTTTCCGGATACTAGCCCCTTATTAAGCATATGACTTGCAAATATTTTCTTCCATTCTTTAGGTTGTCTTTTTACTTTCTTTATGTCATTTGAAGTACAGCAGTTTTCAGTTTAGATGGAGTGTAGTTTATCTGCATTTTCTTTTGTCTCTTATGCATTTGGTGTTGTATCTGAGAAGGTTTTGGTTAACGCAAGTTCACAAAGGTACAATCCTATGTTTTCTCCTAAGAGTTCTAGTGTTTTAGCTCTTACATTTAGGTTTTTGATCAACTTTGAGCTAATTTTTGCATATGGTATATACAGTACTTCATTCTTTTGCATGTGGATATCTAGTTGTTCAAGTACCATTTGTTGAAAAGATTATTCTTTCCCCATTGAGTTATTTTGGTGCCCTTGTTGAAAATCAATTGACCATAAATGTATAAGTTTATTTCTGGACTCTAGATTGTATTCCATTGATTTATATGTCTGTCCTTTTGTCAGTACCACACTGTTTTGATTGCTGTAGCTTTGTGTAGTAAGTTTTGAAATTGGAAAGTGTGAATCCTCAAATTTTACTCTTTGTTTCAAGATGGTTTTGGCTATTCTGGGTTCCTTGCATTTCCTATGAATCTTAGTATAAGCTTGTTCGTTTCTGCAGAAAGTCAGCTGGAATTTTGATAGAGATTGCATTGACTCTGTAGCTCAGTTTAGGGAGTTTTGACATGTTAAAATATTAAGTCTTCTGAACCATGAACATGGGATGCTTTTCCATTTATCTAGATCTTAATTTCTTTCAACAATGCTTTATGGTTTTCGGAGTATAAGGTTTATACTTCTTTTGTTGCTTATTCCCAAATGTTTTATTCTTTTCAATGCTGTTGTAAAAGGAATTTTAAAAAAAGTAATTCATTCATTCATTCATTTTTGGCTGCATTTGGTCTTCGTTGCTGCATGCAGGCTTTCTCTAGTTGCAGCGAGCGGGGGCTACTATTTGTTGCAGTGTGCGGGCTGCTCATTGCAGTGGCTTCTCTTGTTGCAGAGCATGGGCTCTAAGTGTGCAGGCTCAGTAGTTGTGGCCCACAGGGTTAGTTGCTCTGTGGCATGTGGGATCTTCCCGGATGAAGGCTCAAACCCGTGTTTCCTGCATTGGCAGGCGGATTTTTAACCACTGCACCACCAGGAAAGCCCTGTAAAAGGAATTTTTAAAGTTTCATTTTTGAGTTGCTACGAGTGTATAGATATACAATTGATTTTTCTGTATTGCTCTCGTATCCTGCAGCCTTGCAGAAATCATTAGTTCTAATAGTTTTAAAGTAGATTTCTTAGGATTTTCTATATATGAGATCATGTTGTCTGTGAGTAGAGATAGTTTTATGTCTTCCTTTCCAATCTGGATGCCTTTTATTTATTTTTCTTGCCTTATTGCCTTGGTTAGAACCTCTAGTACAATGCTGAATAGAAGTGATGAAAGAGAACATTCTTGTCTTGTTCCTATCTTAGGAGGAAAGCATCCAGTCTTTCACCATTAAATATGATATTAGCTGTGGGGTTTTCACAGGCGGATGCTGTTTGAGGAAGTTCCCTTCCATTCCTAGTTTGTTGAGTGTTTTTTTATCATGAAGGGGTGTGGGATTTTGTGAAATGCTTTTTCTGCATTGTCTTAGTCCATTTGAGCTATCATAGAGTGGATAGTTTATAAACAATAGAAATTTATTTCTTATGGTTCTGGAGCCTTGAAGTCCAAGATCATGGTGCCAACAGGTTTGGTGTGGTGGCTGCTGAGGGCTCTCCTCCTGGTTCATAGCAGGTGCATTCTCACTGTGTCCTAACATGGTAGAAGGTGGTTAGCAAGCTCTCTGGAGCCTCTTTTATAAAGGCACTAATTCCGTTCATGAGGGCTTCACTCTCATGATCTAAGCACTTCCCAAAGGCTCCACTT